>NC_091267.1:3767500-5017500 GCF_042477335.2 Ovis canadensis | reverse complement strand
CAGAGCGGGTCCCTGAGGTTCCCGTCGTAAGTCGAGAGCACCTGCCGCAACTCGAGAAAATCCAGGAGGTTTTGCCCTCCAGGCGAGATGAGGCCATTTTCCGCTGACGCTTCTCGAGGCCAATCACATCTAAACACTGGAACTTCCAAAGGGTCCTTCACACCCTTGCTGCAACTCAGGAAGTTCCCCGACATACCCGTCTCCACTCGAGAGGAAGCACGTGGGGTCCCGCACACATCCAGGGGAGCCCCGTTTCCGCCTCCTAGCTCGAGATGAGGGATCCATTCCCTGTTTCGTAGGGAAAGAATTCCCGGCGTTCCCGTCGCATCTCAAGAGGAGGCGCTCTCCACAGGAAAGGCGAGAGGAACTCCAGGGTCATGCCACCATTCCAAGAGTCCCCCAGATGTGTCAGTCCATTCCAGAGGAACCTGCTTTCCCTGCACTGCCTTGACGTTCAAGCCGAGGATCGACTCCCACCACGTGTGCACGTGGGACAGCCCTGTGAGAAAGCCTCGTGGGAAAGCCTATCGGAAAAGACTCGAGGGATAACCATAGATCCTTTGATCCACGCGGCGGACTGCGTGACACTGCTGCTACCGCTCTGGAGGAAATCGCAAGTGCATGCCCGCATTCGAGACGAGGACTGACACCCTGGGGAGACTCCAGAAGTACCCCAAGATCCATGTCAGCACTGGAGAGGAATCCTCAGGTTCCGGCCTCGACTCCACACAAGGTCTTAGGCCCCGGCATCGACGGGAGAGGAATCCCGAGAGGCCCCCGAGGAACTCGCATGGGGACTGGCCTTTCCTGAGGCCACCAGAGCGGGTCCCTGAGGTCCCCGTCGTAAGTCGAGAGCACCTGCCGCAACTCGAGAAAATCCAGGAGGTTCTGCCCTCCAGGCGAGATGAGGCCCATTTCCGCTGAGGCTTCTCGAGGCCAATTACATCTAACCACTGGAACTACCAAAGGGTCCTTCACACCATTGCTGCAACTCAAGAAGTTCCCCGACATACCCGTCTCCACTCGAGAGGAAGCACGTGGGGTCCCGCACACATCCAGGGGAGCCCCGTTTCTGCCTCCTAGCTCGAGATGAGGGATCCTTTCCCTGTTTCGTAGAAAAAGAATTCCCGGCGTTCCCGTCGCATCTCAAGAGGAGGCGCTCTCCACAGGAAAGGCGAGAGGAACTCCAGGGTCGTGACACCATTCCAAGAGTCCCCCAGATGTGTCAGTCCATTGCAGAGGAACCTGTTTTCCCTGCACTGCCTTGACGTTCAAGCCGAGGATCGACTCCCACCACGTGTGCACGTGGGACAGCCCTGTGGGAAAGCCTCGTGGGAAAGACTCGAGGGAAACCCATAGATCCTTTGATCCACGCGGCGGACTGCGTGACACTGCTGCTACCGCTCTGGAGGAAAGCGCAAGTGCATGCCCGCATACGAGACGAGGACTGACTCAACTGGGGAGACTCCAGAAGTACCCCAAGATCCATGTCAGCACTGGAGAGGAATCCTCAGGTTCCGGCCCCGACTCCACACAAGGTCTTAGGCCCTGGCATCGACGGGAGAGGAATCCCGAGAGGCCCCCGAGGAACTCGCATGGGGACTGGCCTTTCCTGAGGCCACCAGAGCGGGTCCCTGAGGTCCCCGTCGTAAGTCGAGAGAACCTGCCGCAACTCGAGAAAATCCAGGAGGTTTTGCCCTCCAGGCGAGATGAGGCCCATTTCCGCTGAGGCTTCTCGAGGCCAATCACATCTAACCACTGGAACTTCCAAAGGGTCCTTAACACCATTGCTGCCACTCAAGAAGTTCCCAGACATACCCGTCTCCACTCGAGAGGAAGCACGTTGGGTCCCTCACACATCCAGGGGAGCCCCGTTTCCGCCTCCTAGCTCGAGATGAGGGATCCTTCCCTGTTTCGTAGGGAAAGAATTCCCGGCGTTCCCGTCGCATCTCAAGAGGAGGCGCTCTCCACAGGAAAGGCGAGAGGAACTCCAGGGTCGTGACAACATTCCAAGAGTCCCCCAGATGTGTCAGTCCATTCCAGAGGAACCTGTTTTCCCTGCACTGCCTTGACGTTCAAGCCGAGGATCGACTCCCACCACGTGTGCACGTGGGACAGCCCTGTGGGAAAGCCTCGTGGGAAAGCCTCGTGGGAAAGACTCGAGGGAAAACCATAGATCCTTTGATCCACGCGGCGGACTGCGTGACACTGCTGCTACCGCTCTGGAGGAAAGCGCAAGTGCATGCCCGCATTCGAGACGAGGACTGACTCCCCTGGGGAGACTCCAGAAGTACCCCAAGATCCATGTCAGCACTGGAGAGGAATCCTCAGGTTCCGGCCCCGACTCCACACAAGGTCTTAGGCCCCGGCATCGACGGGAGAGGAATCCCGAGAGGCCCCCGAGGAACTCGCATGGGGACTGGCCTTTCCTGAGGCCACCAGAGCGGGTCCCTGAGGTCCCCGTCGTAAGTCGAGAGCACCTGCCGCAACTCGAGAAAATCCAGGAGGTTTTGCCCTCCAGGCGAGATGAGGCCCATTTCCGCTGAGGCTTCTCGAGGCCAATCACATCTAACCACTGGAACTTCCAAAGGGTCCTTCACACCATTGCTGCAACTCAAGAAGTTCCCCGACATACCCGTCTCCACTCGAGAGGAAGCACGTGGTGTCCCGCACACTTCCAGGGGAGCCCCGTTTCGCCTCCTAGCTCGAGATGAGGGATCCTTTCCCTGTTTCGTAGGGAAAGAATTCCCGGCGTTCCCGTCGCATCTCAGGAGGAGGCGCTCTCCACAGGAAAGGCGAGAAGAACTCCAGGGTCGTGCCACCATTCCAAGAGGCCCCCAGATGTGTCAGTCCATTCCCGAGGAACCTGTTTTCCCTGCACTGCCTTGACGTTCAAGCCGAGGATCGAATCCCACCACGTGTGCACGTGGGACAGCCCTGTGGGAAAGCCTCGTGGGAAAGCCTCGTGTGAAAGTCTCGAGGGAAAACCATAGATCCTTTGATCCACGCGGCGGACTGCGTGACACTGCTGCTACCGCTCTGGAGGAAAGCGCAAGTGCATGCCCGCATTCGAGACGAGGACTGACTCCCCTGGGGAGACTCCAGAAGTACCCCAAGATCCATGTCAGCACTGGAGAGGAATCCTCAGGTTCCGGCCCCGACTCCACACAAGGTCTTAGGCCCTGGCATCGACGGGAGAGGAATCCCGAGAGGCCCCCGAGGAACTCGCATGGGGACTGGCCTTTCCTGAGGCCACCAGAGCGGGTCCCTGAGGTCCCCGTCGTAAGTCGAGAGCACCTGCCGCAACTCGAGAAAATCCAGGAGGTTTTGCCCTCCAGGCGAGATGAGGCCCATTTCCGCTGAGGCTTCTCGAGGCCAATCACATCTAACCACTGAATCTTCCAAAGGGTCCTTCACACCCTTGCTGCAACTCAAGAAGTTCCCCGACATACCCGTCTCCACTCGAGAGGAAGCACGTGGGTCCCGCACACATCCAGGGGAGCCCCGTTTCCGCCTCCTAGCTCGAGATGAGGGATCCTTTCCCTGTTTCGTAGGGAAAGAATTCCCGGCGTTCCCGTCGCATCTCAAGAGGAGGAGCTCTCCACAGGAAAGGCGAGAGGAACTCCAGGGTCGTGACACCATTCCAAGAGTCCCCCAGATGTGTCAGTCCATTGCAGAGGAACCTGTTTTCCCTGTACTGCCTTGACGTTCAAGACGAGGATCGACTCCCACCACGTGTGCACGTGGGACAGCCCTGTGGGAAAGCCTCGTGGGAAAGCCTCGTGGGAAAGACTCGAGGGAAAACCATAGATCCTTTGATCCACGCGGCGGACTGCGTGACACTGCTGCTACAGCTCTGGAGGAAAGCGCAAGTGCATGCCCGCATTCGAGACGAGGACTGACTCCCCTGGGGAGACTCCAGAAGTACCCCAAGATCCATGTCAGCACTGGAGTGGAATCCTCAGGTTCCGGCCCCGACTCCACACAAGGTCTTAGGCCCCGCCATCGACGGGAGAGGAATCCCGAGAGGCCCCCGAGGAACTCGCATGGGGACTGGCCTTTCCTGAGGCCACCAGAGCGGGTCCCTGAGGTCCCCGTCGTAAGTCGAGAGCACCTGCCGCAACTCGAGAAAATCCAGGAGGTTTTGCCCTCCAGGCGAGATGAGGCCCATTTCCGCTGAGGCTTCTCGAGGCCAATCACATCTAACCACTGGAACTTCCAAAGGGTCCTTCACACCCTTGCTGCAACTCAAGAAGTTCCCCGACATACCCGTCTCCACTCGAGAGGAAGCACGTGGTGTCCCGTACATATCCAGGGGAGCCCCGTTTCGCCTCCTAGCTCGAGATGAGGGATCCTTTCCCTGTTTCGTAGGGAAAGAATTCCCGGCGTTCCCGTCGCATCTCAAGAGGAGGCGCTCTCCACAGGAAAGGCCAGAGGAACTCCAGGGTCGTGCCACCATTCCAAGAGTCCCCCAGATGTGTCAGTCCATTCCAGAGGAACCTGTTTTCCCTGCACTGCCTTGACGTTCAAGCCGAGGATCGACTCCCACCACGTGTGCACGTGGGACAGCCCTGTGGGAAAGCCTCGTGGGAAAGCCTCGTGGGAAAGACTCGAGGGAAAACCATAGATCCTTTGATCCACGCGGCGGACTGCGTGACACTGCTGCTACCGCTCTGGAGGAAAGCGCAAGTGCATGCCCGCATTCGAGACGAGGACTGACTCCCCTGGGGAGACTCCAGAAGTACCCCAAGATCCATGTCAGCACTGGAGAGGAATCCTCAGGTTCCGGCCCCGACTCCACACAAGGTCTTAGGCCCTAGCATCGACGGGAGAGGAATCCCGAGAGGCCCCCGAGGAACTCGCATGGGGACTGGCCTTTCCTGAGGCCACCAGAGCGTTTCCCTGAGGTCCCCGTCGTAAGTCGAGAGCACCTGCCGCAACTCGAGAAAATCCAGGAGGTTTTTCCCTCCAGGCGAGATGAGGCCCATTTCCGCTGAGGCTTCTCGAGGCCAATCACATCTAACCACTGGAACTTCCAAAGGGTCCTTCACACCATTGCTGCAACTCAAGAAGTTCCCCGACATACCCGTCTCCACTCGAGAGGAAGCACGTGGGTTCCCTCACACATCCAGTGGAGCCCCGTTTCCGCCTCCTAGCTCGAGATGAGGGATCCTTCCCTGTTTCGTAGGGAAAGAATTCCCGGCGTTCCCGTCACATCTCAAGAGGAGGCGCTCTCCACAGGAAAGGCGAGATGAACTCCAGAGTCGTGACACCATTCCAAGAGTCCCCCAGATGTGTCAGTCCATTCCAGAGGAACTTGTGTTCCCTGCACTGCCTTGACGTTCAAGACGAGGATCGACTCCCACCACGTGTGCACGTGGGACAGCCCTGTGGGAAAGCCTCGTGGGAAAGCCTCGTGGGAAAGACTCGAGGGAAAAACATAGATCCTTTCATCCACGCGGCGGACTGCGTGACAATGCTGCTACCGCTCTGGAGGAAAGCGCAAGTGCATGCCCGCATTCGAGACGAGGACTGACTCCCCTGGGGAGACTCCAGAAGTACCCCAAGATCCATGTCAGCACTGGAGAGGAATCCTCAGGTTCCGGCCCCGACTCCACACAAGGTCTTAGGCCCTGGCATCGACGGGAGAGGAATCCCGAGAGGCCCCCAAGGAACTCGCATGGGGACTGGCCTTTCCTGAGGCCACCAGAGCGGGTCCCTGAGGTCCCCGTCGTAAGTCGAGAGCACCTGCCGCAACTCGAGAAAATCCAGGAGGTTTTGCCCTCCAGGCGAGATGAGGCCCATTTCCACTGAGGCTTCAAGAGGCCAATCACATCTAACCACTGGAACTTCCAAAGTGTCCTTCACACCATTGCTGCAACTCAAGAAGTTCCCCGACATACCCGTCTCCACTCGAGAGGAAGCACGTGGGGTCCCGCACACATCCAGGGGAGCCCCGTTTCCGCCTCCTAGCTCGAGATGAGGGATCCTTTCCCTGTTTCGTAGGGAAAGAATTCCCGGCGTTCCCGTCGCATCTCAGGAGGAGGCGCTCTCCACAGGAAAGGCGAGAAGAACTCCAGGGTCGTGCCACCATTCCAAGAGGCCCCCAGATGTGTCAGTCCATTCCCGAGGAACCTGTTTTCCCTGCACTGCCTTGACGTTCAAGCCGAGGATCGAATCCCACCACGTGTGCACGTGGGACAGCCCTGTGGGAAAGCCTCGTGGGAAAGCCTCGTGTGAAAGACTCAAGGGAAAACCATAGATCCTTTGATCCACGCGGCGGACTGCGTGACACTGCTGCTACCGCTCTGGAGGAAAGCGCAAGTGCATGCCCGCATTCGAGACGAGGACTGACTCCCCTGGGGAGACTCCAGAAGTACCCCAAGATCCATGTCAGCACTGGAGAGGAATCCTCAGGTTCCGGCCCCGACTCCACACAAGGTCTTAGGCCCTGGCATCGACGGGAGAGGAATCCCGAGAGGCCCCCGAGGAACTCGCATGGGGACTGGCCTTTCCTGAGGCCAACAGAGCGGGTCCCTGAGGTCCCCGTCGTAAGTCGAGAGCACCTGCCGCAACTCGAGAAAATCCAGGAGGTTTTGCCCTCCAGGCGAGATGAGGCCCTTTTCCGCTGAGGCTTCTCGAGGCCAATCACATCTAACCACTGAATCTTCCAAAGGGTCCTTCACACCCTTGCTGCAACTCAAGAAGTTCCCCGACATACCCGTCTCCACTCGAGAGGAAGCACGTGGGTCCCGCACACATCCAGGGGAGCCCCGTTTCCGCCTCCTAGCTCGAGATGAGGGATCCTTTCCCTGTTTCGTAGGGAAAGAATTCCCGGCGTTCCCGTCGCATCTCAAGAGGAGGAGCTCTCCACAGGAAAGGCGAGAGGAACTCCAGGGTCGTGACACCATTCCAAGAGTCCCCCAGATGTGTCAGTCCATTGCAGAGGAACCTGTTTTCCCTGTACTGCCTTGACGTTCAAGACGAGGATCGACTCCCACCACGTGTGCACGTGGGACAGCCCTGTGGGAAAGCCTCGTGGGAAAGCCTCGTGGGAAAGACTCGAGGGAAAACCATAGATCCTTTGATCCACGCGGCGGACTGCGTGACACTGCTGCTACAGCTCTGGAGGAAAGCGCAAGTGCATGCCCGCATTCGAGACGAGGACTGACTCCCCTGGGGAGACTCCAGAAGTACCCCAAGATCCATGTCAGCACTGGAGTGGAATCCTCAGGTTCCGGCCCCGACTCCACACAAGGTCTTAGGCCCCGCCATCGACGGGAGAGGAATCCCGAGAGGCCCCCGAGGAACTCGCATGGGGACTGGCCTTTCCTGAGGCCACCAGAGCGGGTCCCTGAGGTCCCCGTCGTAAGTCGAGAGCACCTGCCGCAACTCGAGAAAATCCAGGAGGTTTTGCCCTCCAGGCGAGATGAGGCCCATTTCCGCTGAGGCTTCTCGAGGCCAATCACATCTAACCACTGGAACTTCCAAAGGGTCCTTCACACCCTTGCTGCAACTCAAGAAGTTCCCCGACATACCCGTCTCCACTCGAGAGGAAGCACGTGGTGTCCCCCACACATCCAGGGGAGCCCCGTTTCGCCTCCTAGCTCGAGATGAGGGATCCTTTCCCTGTTTCGTAGGGAATGAATTCCCGGCGTTCCCGTCGCATCTCAAGAGGAGGCGCTCTCCACAGGAAAGGCCAGAGGAACTCCAGGGTCGTGCCACCATTCCAAGAGTCCCCCAAATGTGTCAGTCCATTCCAGAGGAACCTGTTTTCCCTGCACTGCCTTGACGTTCAAGCCGAGGATCGACTCCCACCACGTGTGCACGTGGGACAGCCCTGTGGGAAAGCCTCGTGGGAAAGCCTCGTGGGAAAGACTCGAGGGAAAACCATAGATCCTTTGATCCACGCGGCGGACTGCGTGACACTGCTGCTACCGCTCTGGAGGAAAGCGCAAGTGCATGCCCGCATTCGAGACGAGGACTGACTCCCCTGGGGAGACTCCAGAAGTACCCCAAGACCCATGTCAGCACTGGAGAGGAATCCTCAGGTTCCGGCCCCGACTCCACACAAGGTCTTAGGCCCTAGCATCGACGGGAGAGGAATCCCGAGAGGCCCCCGAGGAACTCGCATGGGGACTGGCCTTTCCTGAGGCCACCAGAGCGGTTCCCTGAGGTCCCCGTCGTAAGTCGAGAGCACCTGCCGCAACTCGAGAAAATCCAGGAGGTTTTTCCCTCCAGGCGAGATGAGGCCCATTTCCGCTGAGGCTTCTCGAGGCCAATCACATCTAACCACTGGAACTTCCAAAGGGTCCTTCACACCATTGCTGCAACTCAAGAAGTTCCCCGACATACCCGTCTCCACTCGAGAGGAAGCACGTGGGGTCCCTCACACATCCAGTGGAGCCCCGTTTCCGCCTCCTAGCTCGAGATGAGGGATCCTTCCCTGTTTCGTAGGGAAAGAATTCCCGGCGTTCCCGTCGCATCTCAAGAGGAGGCGCTCTCCACATGAAAGGCGAGAGGAACTCCAGAGTCGTGACACCATTCCAAGAGTCCCCCAGATGTGTCAGTCCATTCCAGAGGAACTTGTGTTCCCTGCACTGCCTTGACGTTCAAGACGAGGATCGACTCCCACCACGTGTGCACGTGGGACAGCCCTGTGGGAAAGCCTCGTGGGAAAGCCTCGTGGGAAAGACTCGAGGGAAAAACATAGATCCTTTGATCCACGCGGCGGACTGCGTGACAATGCTGCTACCGCTCTGGAGGAAAGCGCAAGTGCATGCCCGCATTCGAGACGAGGACTGACTCCCCTGGGGAGACTCCAGAAGTACCCCAAGATCCATGTCAGCACTGGAGAGGAATCCTCAGGTTCCGGCCCCAACTCCACACAAGGTCTTAGGCCCTGGCATCGACGGGAGAGGAATCCCGAGAGGCCCCCGAGGAACTCGCATGGGGACTGGCCTTTCCTGAGGCCACCAGAGCGGGTCCCTGAGGTCCCCGTCGTAAGTCGAGAGCACCTGCCGCAACTCGAGAAAATCCAGGAGGTTTTGCCCTCCAGGCGAGATGAGGCCCATTTCCACTGAGGCTTCAAGAGGCCAATCACATCTAACCACTGGAACTTCCAAAGGGTCCTTCACACCATTGCTGCAACTCAAGAAGTTCCCCGACATACCCGTCTCCACTCGAGAGGAAGCACGTGGGGTCCCGCACACATCCAGGGGAGCCCCGTTTCCGCCTCCTAGCTCGAGATGAGGGATCCTTTCCCTGTTTCGTAGGGAAAGAATTCCCGGCGTTCCCGTCGCATCTCAAGAAGAGGCGCTCTCCACAGGAAAGGCGAGAGGAACTCCAGGGTCATGCCACCATTCCAAGAGTCCCCCAGATGTGTCAGTCCATTCCAGAGGAACCTGTTTTCCCTGCACTGCCTTGACGTTCAAGCCGAGGATCGACTCCCACCACGTGTGCACGTGGGACAGCCCTGTGGGAAAGCCTCGTGGGAAAGCCTCGTGGGAAAGACTCGAGGGAAAACCATAGATCCTTTGATCCACGCGGCGGACTGCGTGACACTGCTGCTACCGCTCTGGAGGAAAGCGCAAGTGCATGCCCGCATTCGAGACGAGGACTGACTCCCTTGGGGAGACTCCAGAAGTACCCCAAGATCCATGTCAGCACTGGAGAGGAATCCTCAGGTTCCGGCCCCGACTCCACACAAGGTCTAAGACCCCGGCATCGACGGGAGAGGAATCCCGAGAGGCCCCCGAGGAACTCGCATCAGGACTGGCCTTTCCTGAGGCCACCAGAGCGGGTCCCTGAGGTCCCCGTCGTAAGTCGAGAGCACCTGCCGCAACTCGAGAAAATCCAGGAGGTTTTGCCCTCCAGGCGAGATGAGGCCATTTTCCGCTGAGGCTTCTCGAGGCCAATCACATCTAACCACTGGAACTTCCAAAGGGTCCTTCACACCCTTGCTGCAACTCAAGAAGTTCCCCGACATACCCGTCTCCACTCGAGAGGAAGCACGTGGGGTCCCGCACACATCCAGGGGAGCCCCGTTTCCGCCTCCTAGCTCGAGATGAGGGATCCTTTCCCTGTTTCGTAGGGAAAGAATTCCCGGCGTTCCCGTCGCATCTCAAGAGGAGGCGCTCTCCACAGGAAAGGCGAGAGGAACTCCAGGGTCATGCCACCATTCCAAGAGTCCCCCAGATGTGTCAGTCCATTCCAGAGGAACCTGTTTTCCCTGCACTGCCTTGCCGTTCAAGCCGAGGATCGACTCCCACCACGTGTGCACGTGGGACAGCCCTGTGGGAAAGCCTCGTGGGAAAGCCTATCGGAAAAGACTCGAGGGAAAACCATAGATCCTTTGATCCACGCGGCGGACTGCGTGACACTGCTGCTACCGCTCTTGAGGAAATCGCAAGTGCATGCCCGCATTCGAGACGAGGACTGACACCCTGGGGAGACTCCAGAAGTACCCCAAGATCCATGTCAGCACTGGAGAGGAATCCTCAGGTTCCGGCCTCGACTCCACACAAGGTCTTAGGCCCCGGCATCGACGGGAGAGGAATCCCGAGAGGCCCCCGAGGAACTCGCATGGGGACTGGCCTTTCCTGAGGCCACCAGAGCGGGTCCCTGAGGTCCCCGTCGTAAGTCGAGAGCACCTGCCGCAACTCGAGAAAATCCAGGAGGTTCTGCCCTCCAGGCGAGATGAGGCCCATTTCCGCTGAGGCTTCTCGAGGCCAATTACATCTAACCACTGGAACTTCCAAAGGGTCCTTCACACCATTGCTGCAACTCAAGAAGTTCCCCGACATACCCGTCTCCACTCGAGAGGAAGCACGTGGGGTCCCGCACACATCCAGGGGAGCCCCGTTTCTGCCTCCTAGCTCGAGATGAGGGATCCTTTCCCTGTTTCGTAGAGAAAGAATTCCCGGCGTTCCCGTCGCATCTCAAGAGGAGGCGCTCTCCACAGGAAAGGCGAGAGGAACTCCAGGGTCGTGCCACCATTCCAAGAGTCCCACAGATGTGTCAGTCCATTCCAGAGGAACCTGTTTTCCCTGCACTGCCTTGACGTTCAAGCCGAGGATCGACTCCCACCACGTGTGCACGTGGGACAGCCCTGTGGGAAAGCCTCGTGGGAAAGACTCGAGGGAAACCCATAGATCCTTTGATCCACGCGGCGGACTGCGTGACACTGCTGCTACCGCTCTGGAGGAAAGCGCAAGTGCATGCCCGCATTCGAGACGAGGACTGACTCCCCTGGGGAGACTCCAGAAGTACCCCAAGATCCATGTCAGCACTGGAGAGGAATCCTCAGGTTCCGGCCCCGACTCCACACAAGGTCTTAGGCCCCGGCATCGACGGGAGAGGAATCCCGAGAGGCCCCCGAGGAACTCGCATCGGGACTGGCCTTTCCTGAGGCCACCAGAGCGGGTCCCTGAGGTCCCCGTCGTAAGTCGAGAGCACCTGCCGCAACTCGAGAAAATCCAGGAGGTTTTGCCCTCCAGGCGAGATGAGGCCCATTTCCGCTGAGGGTTCTCGAGGCTAATCACGTCTAACCACTGGAACTTCCAAAGGGTCCTTCACACCCTTGGTGCAACTCAAGAAGATCCCCGACATACCCGTCTCCACTCGAGAGGAAGCACGTGGGTCCCGCACACATCCAGGGGAGCCCCGTTTCCGCCTCCTAGCTCGAGATGAGGGATCCTTTCCCTGTTTCGTAGGGAAAGAATTCCCGGCGTTCCCGTCGCATCTCAAGAGGAGGCGCTCTCCACAGGAAAGGCGAGAGGAACTCCAGGGTCGAGACAGCATTCCAAGAGTCCCCCAGATGTGTCAGTCCATTCCAGAGGAACCTGTTTTCCCTGCACTGCCTTGACGTTCAAGCCGAGGATCGACTCCCACCACGTGTGCACGTGGGACAGCCCTGTGGGAAAGCCTCGTGGGAAAGCCTCGTGGGAAAGACTCGAGGGAAAACCATAGATCCTTTGATCCACGCGGCGGACTGCGTGACACTGCTGCTACCGCTCTGGAGGAAAGCGCAAGTGCATGCCCGCATTCGAGACGAGGACTGACTCCCTTGGGGAGACTCCAGAAGTACCCCAAGATCCATGTCAGCACTGGAGAGGAATCCTCAGGTTCCGGCCCCGACTCCACACAAGGTCTAAGACCCCGGCATCGACGGGAGAGGAATCCCGAGAGGCCCCCGAGGAACTCGCATCAGGACTGGCCTTTCCTGAGGCCACCAGAGCGGGTCCCTGAGGTCCCCGTCGTAAGTCGAGAGCACCTGCCGCATCTCGAGAAAATCCAGGAGGTTTTGCCCTCCAGGCGAGATGAGGCCATTTTCCGCTGAGGCTTCTCGAGGCCAATCACATCTAACCACTGGAACTTCCAAAGGGTCCTTCACACCCTTGCTGCAACTCAAGAAGTTCCCCGACATACCCGTCTCCACTCGAGAGGAAGCACGTGGGGTCCCGCACACATCCAGGGGAGCCCCGTTTCCGCCTCCTAGCTCGAGATGAGGGATCCTTTCCCTGTTTCGTAGGGAAAGAATTCCCGGCGTTCCCGTCGCATCTCAAGAGGAGGCGCTCTCCACAGGAAAGGCGAGAGGAACTCCAGGGTCGTGCCACCATTCCAAGAGTCCCCCAGATGTGTCAGTCCATTCCAGACGAACCTGTTTTCCCTGCACTGCCTTGACGTTCAAGCCGAGGATCGACTCCCACCACGTGTGCACGTGGGACAGCCCTGTGGGAAAGCCTCGTGGGAAAGCCTCGTGGGAAAGACTCGAGGGAAAACCATAGATCCTTTGATCCACGCGGCGGACTGGGTGACAATGCTGCTACCGCTCTGGAGGAAAGCGCAAGTGCATGCCCGCATTCGAGACGAGGACTGACTCCCCTGGGGAGACTCCAGAAGTACCCCAAGATCCATGTCAGCACTGGAGAGGAATCCTCAGGTTCCGGCCCCGACTCCACACAAGGTCTTATGCCCTGGCATCGACGGGAGAGGAATCCCGAGAGGCCCCCGAGGAACTCGCATGGGGACTGGCCTTTCCTGAGGCCACCAGAGCGGGTCCCTGAGGTCCCCGTCGTAAGTCGAGAGCACCTGCCGCAACTCGAGAAAATCCAGGAGGTTTTGCCCTCCAGGCGAGATGAGGCCCATTTCCACTGAGGCTTCTAGAGGCCAATCACATCTAACCAGTGGAACTTCCAAAGGGTCCTTCACACCGTTGCTGCAACTCAAGAAGTTCCCCGACATACCCGTCTCCACTCGAGAGGAAGCACCTGGGGTCCCGCACACATCCAGGGGAGCCCCGTTTCCGCCTCCTAGCTCGAGATGAGGGATCCTTTCCCTGTTTCGTAGGGAAAGAATTCCCGGCGTTCCCGTCGCATCTCAAGAGGAGGCGCTCTCCACAGGAAAGGCGAGAGGAACTCCAGGGTCATGCCACCATTCCAAGAGTCCCCCAGATGTGTCAGTCCATTCCAGAGGAACCTGTTTTCCCTGCACTGCCTTGACGTTCAAGCCGAGGATCGACTCCCACCACGTGTGCACGTGGGACAGCCCTGTGGGAAAGCCTCGTGGGAAAGCCTCGTGGGAAAGACTCGAGGGAAAACCATAGATCCTTTGATCCTCGCGGCGGACTGCGTGACACTGCTGCTACCGCTCTGGAGGAAAGCGCAAGTGCATGCCCGCATTCGAGACGAGGACTGACTCCCTTGGGGAGACTCCAGAAGTACCCCAAGATCCATGTCAGCACTGGAGAGGAATCCTCAGGTTCCGGCCCCGACTCCACACAAGGTCTAAGACCCCGGCATCGACGGGAGAGGAATCCCGAGAGGCCCCCGAGGAACTCGCATCAGGACTGGCCTTTCCTGAGGCCACCAGAGCGGGTCCCTGAGGTCCCCGTCGTAAGTCGAGAGCACCTGCCGCAACTCGAGAAAATCCAGGAGGTTTTGCCCTCCAGGCGAGATGAGGCCATTTTCCGCTGAGGCTTCTCGAGGCCAATCACATCTAAACACTGGAACTTCCAAAGGGTCCTTCACACCCTTGCTGCAACTCAAGAAGTTCCCCGACATACCCGTCTCCACTCGAGAGGAAGCACGTGGGGTCCCGCACACATCCAGGGGAGCCCCGTTTCCGCCTCCTAGCTCGAGATGAGGGATCCATTCCCTGTTTCGTAGGGAAAGAATTCCCGGCGTTCCCGTCGCATCTCAAGAGGAGGCGCTCTCCACAGGAAAGGCGAGAGGAACTCCAGGGTCATGCCACCATTCCAAGAGTCCCCCAGATGTGTCAGTCCATTCCAGAGGAACCTGTTTTCCCTGCACTGCCTTGACGTTCAAGCCGAGGATCGACTCCCACCACGTGTGCACGTGGGACAGCCCTGTGGGAAAGCCTCGTGGGAAAGCCTATCGGAAAAGACTCGAGGGAAAACCATAGATCCTTTGATCCACGCGGCGGACTGCGTGACACTGCTGCTACCGCTCTGGAGGAAATCGCAAGTGCATGCCCGCATTCGTGACGAGGACTGACACCCTGGGGAGACTCCAGAAGTACCCCAAGATCCATGTCAGCACTGGAGAGGAATCCTCAGGTTCCGGCCTCGACTCCACACAAGGTCTTAGGCCCCGGCATCGACGGGAGAGGAATCCCGAGAGGCCCCCGAGGAACTCGCATGGGGACTGGACTTTCCTGAGGCCACCAGAGCGGGTCCCTGAGGTCCCCGTCGTAAGTCGAGAGCACCTGCCGCAACTCGAGAAAATCCAGGAGGTTCTGCCCTCCAGGCGAGATGAGGCCCATTTCCGCTGAGGCTTCTCGAGGCCAATTACATCTAACCACTGGAACTTCCAAAGGGTCCTTCACACCATTGCTGCAACTCAAGAAGTTCCCCGACATACCCGTCTCCACTCGAGAGGAAGCACGTGGGGTCCCGCACACATCCAGGGGAGCCCCGTTTCTGCCTCCTAGCTCGAGATGAGGGATCCTTTCCCTGTTTCGTAGAAAAAGAATTCCCGGCGTTCCCGTCGCATCTCAAGAGGAGGCGCTCTCCACAGGAAAGGCGAGAGGAACTCCAGGGTCGTGACACCATTCCAAGAGTCCCCCAGATGTGTCAGTCCATTGCAGAGGAACCTGTTTTCCCTGCACTGCCTTGACGTTCAAGCCGAGGATCGACTCCCACCACGTGTGCACGTGGGACAGCCCTGTGGGAAAGCCTCGTGGGAAAGACTCGAGGGAAACCCATAGATCCTTTGATCCACGCGGCGGACTGCGTGACACTGCTGCTACCGCTCTGGAGGAAAGCGCAAGTGCATGCCCGCATTCGAGACGAGGACTGACTCCCCTGGGGAGACTCCAGAAGTACCCCAAGATCCATGTCAGCACTGGAGAGGAATCCTCAGATTCCGGCCCCGACTCCACACAAGGTCTTAGGCCCCGGCATCGACGGGAGAGGAATCCCGAGACGCCCCCGAGGAACTCGCATGGGGACTGGCCTTTCCTGAGGCCACCAGAGCGGGTCCCTGAGGTCCCCGTCGTAAGTCGAGAGCACCTGCCGCAACTCGAGAAAATCCAGGAGGTTTTGCCCTCCAGGCGAGATGAGGCCCATTTCCGCTGAGGCTTCTCGAGGCCAATCACATCTAACCACTGGAACTTCCAAAGGGTCCTTCACACCCTTGCTGCAACTCAAGAAGTTCCCCGACATACCCGTCTCCACTCGAGAGGAAGCACGTGGTGTCCCGCACACATCCAGGGGAGCCCCGTTTCTGCCTCCTAGCTCGAGATGAGGGATCCTTTCCCTGTTTCATAGAGAAAGAATTCCCGGCGTTCCCGTCGCATCTCAAGAGGGGGCGCTCTCCACAGGAAAGGCGAGAGGAACTCCAGGGTCGTGACACCATTCCAAGAGTCCCCCAGATGTGTCAGTCCATTCCAGAGGAACCTGTGTTCCCTGCACTGCCTTGACGTTCAAGACGAGGATCGACTCCCACCACGTGTGCACGTGGGACAGCCCTGTGGGAAAGCCTCGTGGGAAAGCCTCGTGGGAAAGACTCGAGGGAAAATCATAGATCCTTTGATCCACGCGGCGGACTGCGTGACACTGCTGCTACCGCTCTGGAGGAAAGCGCAAGTGCATGCCCGCATTCGAGACGAGGACTGACTCCCCTGGGGAGACTCCAGAAGTACCCCAAGAAACATGTCAGCACTGGAGAGGAATCCTCAGGTTCCGGCCCCGACTCCACACAAGGTCTTAGGCCCCGGCATCGACGGGAGAGGAATCCCGAGAGGCGCCCGAGGAACTCGCATGGGGACTGGCCTTTCCTGAGGCCACCAGAGCGGGTCCCTGAGGTCCCCGTCGTAAGTCGAGAGCACCTGCCGCAACTCGAGAAAATCCAGGAGGTTTTGCCCTCCAGGCGAGATGAGGCCCATTTCCGCTGAGGCTTCTCGAGGCTAATCACCTCTAACCACTGGAACTTCCAAAGGGATCTTCACACCCTTGCTGCAACTCAAGAAGTTCCCCGACATACCCGTCTCCACTCGAGAGGAAGCACGTGGGTCCCGAACATATCCAGGGGAGCCCCGTTTCCGCCTCCTAGCTCGAGATGAGGGATCCTTTCCCTGTTTCATAGGGAAAGAATTCCCGGCGTTCCCGTCGCATCTCAAGAGGAGGCACTCTCCACAGGAAAGGCGAGAGGAACTCCAGGGTCGTGCCACCATTCCAAGAGTCCCCCAGATGTGTCAGTCCATTCCAGAGGAACCCGTTTTCCCTGCACTGCCTTGACGTTCAAGCCGAGGATCGACTCCCACCACGTGTGCACGTGGGACAGCCCTGTGGGAAAGCCTCGTGGGAAAGCCTCGTGGGAAAGACTCGAGGGAAAACCATAGATCCTTTGATCCACGCGGCGGACTGCGTGACACTGCTGCTACCGCTCTGGAGGAAAGCGCAAGTGCATGCCCGCATTCGAGACGAGGACTGACTCCCCTGGGGAGACTCCAGAAGTACCCCAAGATCCATGTCAGCACTGGAGAGGAATCCTCAGGTTCCGGCCCCGACTCGACACAAGGTCTTAGGCCCCGGCATCGACGGGAGAGGAATCCCGAGAGGCCCCCGAGGAAAGCGCATGGGGACTGGCCTTTCCTGAGGCCACCAGAGCGGGTCCCTGAGGTCCCCGTCGTAAGTCTAGAGCACCTGCCGCAACTCGAGAAAATCCAGGAGGTTTTGCCCTCCAGGCGAGATGAGGCCCATTTCCACTGAGGCTTCTCTAGGCTAATCACGTCTAACCACTGGAACTTCCAAAGGGTCCTTCACACCCTTGCTGCAACTCAAGAAGTTCCCCGACATACCCGTCTCCACTCGAGAGGTAGCACGTGGGTCCCGCACACATCCAGGGGAGCCCCGTTTCCGCCTCCTAGCTCGAGATGAGGGATCCTTTCCCTGTTTCGTAGGGAAAGAATTCCCGTCGTTCTCGTCGCATATCAAGAGGAGGCGCTCTCCACAGGAAAGGCGAGAGGAACTCCAAGGTCGTGACACCATTCCAAGAGTCCCCCAGATGTGTCAGTCCATTCCAGAGGAACCTGTTTTCCCTGCACTGCCTTGACGTTCAAGCCGAGGATCGACTCCCACCACGTGTGCACGTGGGTCAGCCCTGTGGGAAAGCCTCGTGGGAAAGCCTCGTGGGAAAGACTCGAGGGAAAACCATAGATCCTTTGATCCACGCGGCAGACTGCGTGACACTGCTGCTGCCGCTCTGGAGGAAAGCGCAAGTGCATGCCCGCATTCGAGACGAGGACTGACTCCCCTGGGGAGACTCCAGAAGTACCCCAAGATCCATGTCAGCACTGGAGAGGAATCCTCAGGTTCCGGCCCCGACTCCACACAAGGTCTTAGGCCCCGGCATCGACGAGAGAGGAATCCCGAGACGCCCCCGAGGAACTCGCATGGGGACTGGCCTTTCCTGAGGCCACCAGAGCGGGTCCCTGAGGTCCCCGTCGTAAGTCGAGAGCACCTGCCGCAACTCGAGAAAATCCAGGAGGTTTTGCCCTCCAGGCGAGATGAGGCCCATTTCCGCTGAGGCTTCTCGAGGCCAATCACATCTAACCACTGAATCTTCCAAAGGGTCCTTCACACCCTTGCTGCAACTCAAGAAGTTCCCCGACATACCCGTCTCCACTCGAGAGGAAGCACGTGGGTCCCGCACACATCCAGGGGAGCCCCGTTTCCGCCTCCAAGCTCGAGATGAGGGATCCTTTCCCTGTTTCGTAGGGAAAGAATTCCCGGCGTTCCCGTCGCATCTCAAGAGGAGAAGCTCTCCACAGGAAAGGCGAGAGGAACTCCAGGGTCGTGACACCATTCCAAGAGTCCCCCAGATGTGTCAGTCCATTCCAGAGGAACCTGTTTTCCCTGTACTGCCTTGACCTTCAAGACGAGGATCGACTCCCACCACGTGTGCACGTGGGATAGCCCTGTGGGAAAGCCTCGTGGGAAAGCCTCGTGGGAAAGACTCGAGGGAAAACCATAGATCCTTTGATCCACGCGGCGGACTGCGTGACACTGCTGCTACAGCTCTGGAGGAAAGCGCAAGTGCATGCCAGCATTCGAGACGAGGACTGACTCCCCTGGGGAGACTCCAGAAGTACCCCAAGATCCATGTCAGCACTGGAGAGGAATCCTCAGGTTCCGGCCCCGACTCCACACAAGGTCTTAGGCCCCGCCATCGACGGGAGAGGAATCCCGAGAGGCCCCCGAGGAACTCGCATGGGGACTGGCCTTTCCTGAGGCCACCAGAGCGGGTCCCTGAGGTCCCCGTCGTAAGTCGAGAGCACCTGCCGCAACTCGAGAAAATCCAGGAGGTTTTGCCCTCCAGGCGAGATGAGGCCCATTTCCGCTGAGGCTTCTCGAGGCCAATCACATCTAACCACTGGAACTTCCAAAGGGTCCTTCACACCCTTGCTGCAACTCAAGAAGTTCCCCGACATACCCGTCTCCACTCGAGAGGAAGCACGTGGGGTCCCGCACACATCCAGGGGAGCCCCGTTTCCGCCTCCTAGCTCGAGATGAGGGATCCTTTCCCTGTTTCGTAGGGAAAGAATTCCCGGCGTTCCCGTCGCATCTCAAGAGGAGGCGCTCTCCACAGGAAAGGCGAGAGGAACTCCAGGGTCATGCCACCATTCCAAGAGTCCCCCAGATGTGTCAGTCCATTCCAGAGGAACCTGTTTTCCCTGCACTGCCTTGACGTTCAAGCCGAGGATCGACTCCCACCACGTGTGCACGTGGGACAGCCCTGTGGGAAAGCCTCGTGGGAAAGCCTCGTGGGAAAGACTCGAGGGAAAACCATAGATCCTTTGATCCACGCGGCGGACTGCGTGACACTGCTGCTACCGCTCTGGAGGAAAGCGCAAGTGCATGCCCGCATTCGAGACGAGGACTGACTCCCTTGGGGAGACTCCAGAAGTACCCCAAGATCCATGTCAGCACTGGAGAGGAATCCTCAGGTTCCGGCCCCGACTCCACACAAGGTCTAAGACCCCGGCATCGACGGGAGAGGAATCCCGAGAGGCCCCCGAGGAACTCGCATCAGGACTGGCCTTTCCTGAGGCCACCAGAGCGGGTCCCTGAGGTCCCCGTCGTAAGTCGAGAGCACCTGCCGCATCTCGAGAAAATCCAGGAGGTTTTGCCCTCCAGGCGAGATGAGGCCATTTTCCGCTGAGGCTTCTCGAGGCCAATCACATCTAACCACTGGAACTTCCAAAGGGTCCTTCACACCCTTGCTGCAACTCAAGAAGTTCCCAGACATACCCGTCTCCACTCGAGAGGAAGCACGTGGGGTCCCGCACACATCCAGGGGAGCCCCGTTTCCGCCTCCTAGCTCGAGATGAGGGATCCTTTCCCTGTTTCGTAGGGAAAGAATTCCCGGCGTTCCCGTCGCATCTCAAGAGGAGGCGCTCTCCACAGGAAAGGCGAGAGGAACTCCAGGGTCATGCCACCATTCCAAGAGTCCCCCAGATGTGTCAGTCCATTCCAGAGGAACCTGTTTTCCCTGCACTGCCTTGACGTTCAAGCCGAGGATCGACTCCCACCACGTGTGCACGTGGGACAGCCCTGTGGGAAAGCCTCGTGGGAAAGCCTCGTGGGAAAGACTCGAGGGAAAACCATAGATCCTTTGATCCACGCGGCGGTCTGCGTGACAATGCTGCTACCGCTCTGGAGGAAAGCGCAAGTGCATGCCCGCATTCGAGACGAGGACTGACTCCCCTGGGGAGACTCCAGAAGTACCCCAAGATCCATGTCAGCACTGGAGAGGAATCCTCAGGTTCCGGCCCCGACTCCACACAAGGTCTTATGCCCTGGCATCGACGGGAGAGGAATCCCGAGAGGCCCCCGAGGAACTCGCATGGGGACTGGCCTTTCCTGAGGCCACCAGAGCGGGTCCCTGAGGTCCCCGTCGTAAGTCGAGAGCACCTGCCGCAACTCGAGAAAATCCAGGAGGTTTTGCCCTCCAGGCGAGATGAGGCCCATTTCCACTGAGGCTTCTAGAGGCCAATCACATCTAACCACTGGAACTTCCAAAGGGTCCTTCACACCCTTGCTGCAACTCAAGAAGTTCCCCGACATACCCGTCTCCACTCGAGAGGAAGCACCTGGGGTCCCGCACACATCCAGGGGAGCCCCGTTTCCGCCTCCTAGCTCGAGATGAGGGATCCTTTCCCTGTTTCGTAGGGAAAGAATTCCCGGCGTTCCCGTCGCATCTCAAGAGGAGGCGCTCTCCACAGGAAAGGCGAGAGGAACTCCAGGGTCATGCCACCATTCCAAGAGTCCCCCAGATGTGTCAGTCCATTCCAGAGGAACCTGTTTTCCCTGCACTGCCTTGACGTTCAAGCCGAGGATCGACTCCCACCACGTGTGCACGTGGGACAGCCCTGTGGGAAAGCCTCGTGGGAAAGCCTCGTGGGAAAGACTCGAGGGAAAACCATAGATCCTTTGATCCTCGCGGCGGACTGCGTGACACTGCTGCTACCGCTCTGGAGGAAAGCGCAAGTGCATGCCCGCATTCGAGACGAGGACTGACTCCCTTGGGGAGACTCCAGAAGTACCCCAAGATCCATGTCAGCACTGGAGAGGAATCCTCAGGTTCCGGCCCCGACTCCACACAAGGTCTAAGACCCCGGCATCGACGGGAGAGGAATCCCGAGAGGCCCCCGAGGAACTCGCATCAGGACTGGCCTTTCCTGAGGCCACCAGAGCGGGTCCCTGAGGTTCCCGTCGTAAGTCGAGAGCACCTGCCGCAACTCGAGAAAATCCAGGAGGTTTTGCCCTCCAGGCGAGATGAGGCCATTTTCCGCTGAGGCTTCTCGAGGCCAATCACATCTAAACACTGGAACTTCCAAAGGGTCCTTCACACCCTTGCTGCAACTCAGGAAGTTCCCCGACATACCCGTCTCCACTCGAGAGGAAGCACGTGGGGTCCCGCACACATCCAGGGGAGCCCCGTTTCCGCCTCCTAGCTCGAGATGAGGGATCCATTCCCTGTTTCGTAGGGAAAGAATTCCCGGCGTTCCCGTCGCATCTCAAGAGGAGGCGCTCTCCACAGGAAAGGCGAGAGGAACTCCAGGGTCATGCCACCATTCCAAGAGTCCCCCAGATGTGTCAGTCCATTCCAGAGGAACCTGCTTTCCCTGCACTGCCTTGACGTTCAAGCCGAGGATCGACTCCCACCACGTGTGCACGTGGGACAGCCCTGTGGGAAAGCCTCGTGGGAAAGCCTATCGGAAAAGACTCGAGGGATAACCATAGATCCTTTGATCCACGCGGCGGACTGCGTGACACTGCTGCTACCGCTCTGGAGGAAATCGCAAGTGCATGCCCGCATTCGAGACGAGGACTGACACCCTGGGGAGACTCCAGAAGTACCCCAAGATCCATGTCAGCACTGGAGAGGAATCCTCAGGTTCCGGCCTCGACTCCACACAAGGTCTTAGGCCCCGGCATCGACGGGAGAGGAATCCCGAGAGGCCCCCGAGGAACTCGCATGGGGACTGGCCTTTCCTGAGGCCACCAGAGCGGGTCCCTGAGGTCCCCGTCGTAAGTCGAGAGCACCTGCCGCAACTCGAGAAAATCCAGGAGGTTCTGCCCTCCAGGCGAGATGAGGCCCATTTCCGCTGAGGCTTCTCGAGGCCAATTACATCTAACCACTGGAACTACCAAAGGGTCCTTCACACCATTGCTGCAACTCAAGAAGTTCCCCGACATACCCGTCTCCACTCGAGAGGAAGCACGTGGGGTCCCGCACACATCCAGGGGAGCCCCGTTTCTGCCTCCTAGCTCGAGATGAGGGATCCTTTCCCTGTTTCGTAGAAAAAGAATTCCCGGCGTTCCCGTCGCATCTCAAGAGGAGGCGCTCTCCACAGGAAAGGCGAGAGGAACTCCAGGGTCGTGACACCATTCCAAGAGTCCCCCAGATGTGTCAGTCCATTGCAGAGGAACCTGTTTTCCCTGCACTGCCTTGACGTTCAAGCCGAGGATCGACTCCCACCACGTGTGCACGTGGGACAGCCCTGTGGGAAAGCCTCGTGGGAAAGACTCGAGGGAAACCCATAGATCCTTTGATCCACGCGGCGGACTGCGTGACACTGCTGCTACCGCTCTGGAGGAAAGCGCAAGTGCATGCCCGCATACGAGACGAGGACTGACTCAACTGGGGAGACTCCAGAAGTACCCCAAGATCCATGTCAGCACTGGAGAGGAATCCTCAGGTTCCGGCCCCGACTCCACACAAGGTCTTAGGCCCTGGCATCGACGGGAGAGGAATCCCGAGAGGCCCCCGAGGAACTCGCATGGGGACTGGCCTTTCCTGAGGCCACCAGAGCGGGTCCCTGAGGTCCCCGTCGTAAGTCGAGAGAACCTGCCGCAACTCGAGAAAATCCAGGAGGTTTTGCCCTCCAGGCGAGATGAGGCCCATTTCCGCTGAGGCTTCTCGAGGCCAATCACATCTAACCACTGGAACTTCCAAAGGGTCCTTAACACCATTGCTGCCACTCAAGAAGTTCCCAGACATACCCGTCTCCACTCGAGAGGAAGCACGTTGGGTCCCTCACACATCCAGGGGAGCCCCGTTTCCGCCTCCTAGCTCGAGATGAGGGATCCTTCCCTGTTTCGTAGGGAAAGAATTCCCGGCGTTCCCGTCGCATCTCAAGAGGAGGCGCTCTCCACAGGAAAGGCGAGAGGAACTCCAGGGTCGTGACAACATTCCAAGAGTCCCCCAGATGTGTCAGTCCATTCCAGAGGAACCTGTTTTCCCTGCACTGCCTTGACGTTCAAGCCGAGGATCGACTCCCACCACGTGTGCACGTGGGACAGCCCTGTGGGAAAGCCTCGTGGGAAAGCCTCGTGGGAAAGACTCGAGGGAAAACCATAGATCCTTTGATCCACGCGGCGGACTGCGTGACACTGCTGCTACCGCTCTGGAGGAAAGCGCAAGTGCATGCCCGCATTCGAGACGAGGACTGACTCCCCTGGGGAGACTCCAGAAGTACCCCAAGATCCATGTCAGCACTGGAGAGGAATCCTCAGGTTCCGGCCCCGACTCCACACAAGGTCTTAGGCCCCGGCATCGACGGGAGAGGAATCCCGAGAGGCCCCCGAGGAACTCGCATGGGGACTGGCCTTTCCTGAGGCCACCAGAGCGGGTCCCTGAGGTCCCCGTCGTAAGTCGAGAGCACCTGCCGCAACTCGAGAAAATCCAGGAGGTTTTGCCCTCCAGGCGAGATGAGGCCCATTTCCGCTGAGGCTTCTCGAGGCCAATCACATCTAACCACTGGAACTTCCAAAGGGTCCTTCACACCATTGCTGCAACTCAAGAAGTTCCCCGACATACCCGTCTCCACTCGAGAGGAAGCACGTGGTGTCCCGCACACATCCAGGGGAGCCCCGTTTCGCCTCCTAGCTCGAGATGAGGGATCCTTTCCCTGTTTCGTAGGGAAAGAATTCCCGGCGTTCCCGTCGCATCTCAGGAGGAGGCGCTCTCCACAGGAAAGGCGAGAAGAACTCCAGGGTCGTGCCACCATTCCAAGAGGCCCCCAGATGTGTCAGTCCATTCCCGAGGAACCTGTTTTCCCTGCACTGCCTTGACGTTCAAGCCGAGGATCGAATCCCACCACGTGTGCACGTGGGACAGCCCTGTGGGAAAGCCTCGTGGGAAAGCCTCGTGTGAAAGTCTCGAGGGAAAACCATAGATCCTTTGATCCACGCGGCGGACTGCGTGACACTGCTGCTACCGCTCTGGAGGAAAGCGCAAGTGCATGCCCGCATTCGAGACGAGGACTGACTCCCCTGGGGAGACTCCAGAAGTACCCCAAGATCCATGTCAGCACTGGAGAGGAATCCTCAGGTTCCGGCCCCGACTCCACACAAGGTCTTAGGCCCTGGCATCGACGGGAGAGGAATCCCGAGAGGCCCCCGAGGAACTCGCATGGGGACTGGCCTTTCCTGAGGCCACCAGAGCGGGTCCCTGAGGTCCCCGTCGTAAGTCGAGAGCACCTGCCGCAACTCGAGAAAATCCAGGAGGTTTTGCCCTCCAGGCGAGATGAGGCCCATTTCCGCTGAGGCTTCTCGAGGCCAATCACATCTAACCACTGAATCTTCCAAAGGGTCCTTCACACCCTTGCTGCAACTCAAGAAGTTCCCCGACATACCCGTCTCCACTCGAGAGGAAGCACGTGGGTCCCGCACACATCCAGGGGAGCCCCGTTTCCGCCTCCTAGCTCGAGATGAGGGATCCTTTCCCTGTTTCGTAGGGAAAGAATTCCCGGCGTTCCCGTCGCATCTCAAGAGGAGGAGCTCTCCACAGGAAAGGCGAGAGGAACTCCAGGGTCGTGACACCATTCCAAGAGTCCCCCAGATGTGTCAGTCCATTGCAGAGGAACCTGTTTTCCCTGTACTGCCTTGACGTTCAAGACGAGGATCGACTCCCACCACGTGTGCACGTGGGACAGCCCTGTGGGAAAGCCTCGTGGGAAAGCCTCGTGGGAAAGACTCGAGGGAAAACCATAGATCCTTTGATCCACGCGGCGGACTGCGTGACACTGCTGCTACAGCTCTGGAGGAAAGCGCAAGTGCATGCCCGCATTCGAGACGAGGACTGACTCCCCTGGGGAGACTCCAGAAGTACCCCAAGATCCATGTCAGCACTGGAGTGGAATCCTCAGGTTCCGGCCCCGACTCCACACAAGGTCTTAGGCCCCGCCATCGACGGGAGAGGAATCCCGAGAGGCCCCCGAGGAACTCGCATGGGGACTGGCCTTTCCTGAGGCCACCAGAGCGGGTCCCTGAGGTCCCCGTCGTAAGTCGAGAGCACCTGCCGCAACTCGAGAAAATCCAGGAGGTTTTTCCCTCCAGGCGAGATGAGGCCCATTTCCGCTGAGGTTTCTCGAGGCCAATCACATCTAACCACTGGAACTTCCAAAGGGTCCTTCACACCATTGCTGCAACTCAAGAAGTTCCCCGACATACCCGTCTCCACTCGAGAGGAAGCACGTGGGTTCCCTCACACATCCAGTGGAGCCCCGTTTCCGCCTCCTAGCTCGAGATGAGGGATCCTTCCCTGTTTCGTAGGGAAAGAATTCCCGGCGTTCCCGTCACATCTCAAGAGGAGGCGCTCTCCACAGGAAAGGCGAGAGGAACTCCAGAGTCGTGACACCATTCCAAGAGTCCCCCAGATGTGTCAGTCCATTCCAGAGGAACTTGTGTTCCCTGCACTGCCTTGACGTTCAAGACGAGGATCGACTCCCACCACGTGTGCACGTGGGACAGCCCTGTGGGAAAGCCTCGTGGGAAAGCCTCGTGGGAAAGACTCGAGGGAAAAACATAGATCCTTTCATCCACGCGGCGGACTGCGTGACAATGCTGCTACCGCTCTGGAGGAAAGCGCAAGTGCATGCCCGCATTCGAGACGAGGACTGACTCCCCTGGGGAGACTCCAGAAGTACCCCAAGATCCATGTCAGCACTGGAGAGGAATCCTCAGGTTCCGGCCCCGACTCCACACAAGGTCTTAGGCCCTGGCATCGACGGGAGAGGAATCCCGAGAGGCCCCCAAGGAACTCGCATGGGGACTGGCCTTTCCTGAGGCCACCAGAGCGGGTCCCTGAGGTCCCCGTCGTAAGTCGAGAGCACCTGCCGCAACTCGAGAAAATCCAGGAGGTTTTGCCCTCCAGGCGAGATGAGGCCCATTTCCACTGAGGCTTCAAGAGGCCAATCACATCTAACCACTGGAACTTCCAAAGTGTCCTTCACACCATTGCTGCAACTCAAGAAGTTCCCCGACATACCCGTCTCCACTCGAGAGGAAGCACGTGGGGTCCCGCACACATCCAGGGGAGCCCCGTTTCCGCCTCCTAGCTCGAGATGAGGGATCCTTCCCCTGTTTCGTAGGGAAAGAATTCCCGGCGTTCCCGTCGCATCTCAGGAGGAGGCGCTCTCCACAGGAAAGGCGAGAAGAACTCCAGGGTCGTGCCACCATTCCAAGAGGCCCCCAGATGTGTCAGTCCATTCCCGAGGAACCTGTTTTCCCTGCACTGCCTTGACGTTCAAGCCGAGGATCGAATCCCACCACGTGTGCACGTGGGACAGCCCTGTGGGAAAGCCTCGTGGGAAAGCCTCGTGTGAAAGACTCGAGGGAAAACCATAGATCCTTTGATCCACGCGGCGGACTGCGTGACACTGCTGCTACCGCTCTGGAGGAAAGCGCAAGTGCATGCCCGCATTCGAGACGAGGACTGACTCCCCTGGGGAGACTCCAGAAGTACCCCAAGATCCATGTCAGCACTGGAGAGGAATCCTCAGGTTCCGGCCCCGACTCCACACAAGGTCTTAGGCCCTGGCATCGACGGGAGAGGAATCCCGAGAGGCCCCCGAGGAACTCGCATGGGGACTGGCCTTTCCTGAGGCCAACAGAGCGGGTCCCTGAGGTCCCCGTCGTAAGTCGAGAGCACCTGCCGCAACTCGAGAAAATCCAGGAGGTTTTGCCCTCCAGGCGAGATGAGGCCCTTTTCCGCTGAGGCTTCTCGAGGCCAATCACATCTAACCACTGAATCTTCCAAAGGGTCCTTCACACCCTTGCTGCAACTCAAGAAGTTCCCCGACATACCCGTCTCCACTCGAGAGGAAGCACGTGGGTCCCGCACACATCCAGGGGAGCCCCGTTTCCGCCTCCTAGCTCGAGATGAGGGATCCTTTCCCTGTTTCGTAGGGAAAGAATTCCCGGCGTTCCCGTCGCATCTCAAGAGGAGGAGCTCTCCACAGGAAAGGCGAGAGGAACTCCAGGGTCGTGACACCATTCCAAGAGTCCCCCAGATGTGTCAGTCCATTGCAGAGGAACCTGTTTTCCCTGTACTGCCTTGACGTTCAAGACGAGGATCGACTCCCACCACGTGTGCACGTGGGACAGCCCTGTGGGAAAGCCTCGTGGGAAAGCCTCGTGGGAAAGACTCGAGGGAAAACCATAGATCCTTTGATCCACGCGGCGGACTGCGTGACACTGCTGCTACAGCTCTGGAGGAAAGCGCAAGTGCATGCCCGCATTCGAGACGAGGACTGACTCCCCTGGGGAGACTCCAGAAGTACCCCAAGATCCATGTCAGCACTGGAGTGGAATCCTCAGGTTCCGGCCCCGACTCCACACAAGGTCTTAGGCCCCGCCATCGACGGGAGAGGAATCCCGAGAGGCCCCCGAGGAACTCGCATGGGGACTGGCCTTTCCTGAGGCCACCAGAGCGGGTCCCTGAGGTCCCCGTCGTAAGTCGAGAGCACCTGCCGCAACTCGAGAAAATCCAGGAGGTTTTGCCCTCCAGGCGAGATGAGGCCCATTTCCGCTGAGGCTTCTCGAGGCCAATCACATCTAACCACTGGAACTTCCAAAGGGTCCTTCACACCCTTGCTGCAACTCAAGAAGTTCCCCGACATACCCGTCTCCACTCGAGAGGAAGCACGTGGTGTCCCCCACACATCCAGGGGAGCCCCGTTTCGCCTCCTAGCTCGAGATGAGGGATCCTTTCCCTGTTTCGTAGGGAATGAATTCCCGGCGTTCCCGTCGCATCTCAAGAGGAGGCGCTCTCCACAGGAAAGGCCAGAGGAACTCCAGGGTCGTGCCACCATTCCAAGAGTCCCCCAAATGTGTCAGTCCATTCCAGAGGAACCTGTTTTCCCTGCACTGCCTTGACGTTCAAGCCGAGGATCGACTCCCACCACGTGTGCACGTGGGACAGCCCTGTGGGAAAGCCTCGTGGGAAAGCCTCGTGGGAAAGACTCGAGGGAAAACCATAGATCCTTTGATCCACGCGGCGGACTGCGTGACACTGCTGCTACCGCTCTGGAGGAAAGCGCAAGTGCATGCCCGCATTCGAGACGAGGACTGACTCCCCTGGGGAGACTCCAGAAGTACCCCAAGACCCATGTCAGCACTGGAGAGGAATCCTCAGGTTCCGGCCCCGACTCCACACAAGGTCTTAGGCCCTAGCATCGACGGGAGAGGAATCCCGAGAGGCCCCCGAGGAACTCGCATGGGGACTGGCCTTTCCTGAGGCCACCAGAGCGGTTCCCTGAGGTCCCCGTCGTAAGTCGAGAGCACCTGCCGCAACTCGAGAAAATCCAGGAGGTTTTTCCCTCCAGGCGAGATGAGGCCCATTTCCGCTGAGGCTTCTCGAGGCCAATCACATCTAACCACTGGAACTTCCAAAGTGTCCTTCACACCATTGCTGCAACTCAAGAAGTTCCCCGACATACCCGTCTCCACTCGAGAGGAAGCACGTGGGGTCCCTCACACATCCAGTGGAGCCCCGTTTCCGCCTCCTAGCTCGAGATGAGGGATCCTTCCCTGTTTCGTAGGGAAAGAATTCCCGGCGTTCCCGTCGCATCTCAAGAGGAGGCGCTCTCCAAAGGAAAGGCGAGAGGAACTCCAGAGTCGTGACACCATTCCAAGAGTCCCCCAGATGTGTCAGTCCATTCCAGAGGAACTTGTGTTCCCTGCACTGCCTTGACGTTCAAGACGAGGATCGACTCCCACCACGTGTGCACGTGGGACAGCCCTGTGGGAAAGCCTCGTGGGAAAGCCTCGTGGGAAAGACTCGAGGGAAAAACATAGATCCTTTGATCCACGCGGCGGACTGCGTGACAATGCTGCTACCGCTCTGGAGGAAAGCGCAAGTGCATGCCCGCATTCGAGACGAGGACTGACTCCCCTGGGGAGACTCCAGAAGTACCCCAAGATCCATGTCAGCACTGGAGAGGAATCCTCAGGTTCCGGCCCCAACTCCACACAAGGTCTTAGGCCCTGGCATCGACGGGAGAGGAATCCCGAGAGGCCCCCGAGGAACTCGCATGGGGACTGGCCTTTCCTGAGGCCACCAGAGCGGGTCCCTGAGGTCCCCGTCGTAAGTCGAGAGCACCTGCCGCAACTCGAGAAAATCCAGGAGGTTTTGCCCTCCAGGCGAGATGAGGCCCATTTCCACTGAGGCTTCAAGAGGCCAATCACATCTAACCACTGGAACTTCCAAAGGGTCCTTCACACCATTGCTGCAACTCAAGAAGTTCCCCGACATACCCGTCTCCACTCGAGAGGAAGCACGTGGGGTCCCGCACACATCCAGGGGAGCCCCGTTTCCGCCTCCTAGCTCGAGATGAGGGATCCTTTCCCTGTTTCGTAGGGAAAGAATTCCCGGCGTTCCCGTCGCATCTCAAGAAGAGGCGCTCTCCACAGGAAAGGCGAGAGGAACTCCAGGGTCATGCCACCATTCCAAGAGTCCCCCAGATGTGTCAGTCCATTCCAGAGGAACCTGTTTTCCCTGCACTGCCTTGACGTTCAAGCCGAGGATCGACTCCCACCACGTGTGCACGTGGGACAGCCCTGTGGGAAAGCCTCGTGGGAAAGCCTCGTGGGAAAGACTCGAGGGAAAACCATAGATCCTTTGATCCACGCGGCGGACTGCGTGACACTGCTGCTACCGCTCTGGAGGAAAGCGCAAGTGCATGCCCGCATTCGAGACGAGGACTGACTCCCTTGGGGAGACTCCAGAAGTACCCCAAGATCCATGTCAGCACTGGAGAGGAATCCTCAGGTTCCGGCCCCGACTCCACACAAGGTCTAAGACCCCGGCATCGACGGGAGAGGAATCCCGAGAGGCCCCCGAGGAACTCGCATCAGGACTGGCCTTTCCTGAGGCCACCAGAGCGGGTCCCTGAGGTCCCCGTCGTAAGTCGAGAGCACCTGCCGCAACTCGAGAAAATCCAGGAGGTTTTGCCCTCCAGGCGAGATGAGGCCATTTTCCGCTGAGGCTTCTCGAGGCCAATCACATCTAACCACTGGAACTTCCAAAGGGTCCTTCACACCCTTGCTGCAACTCAAGAAGTTCCCCGACATACCCGTCTCCACTCGAGAGGAAGCACGTGGGGTCCCGCACACATCCAGGGGAGCCCCGTTTCCGCCTCCTAGCTCGAGATGAGGGATCCTTTCCCTGTTTCGTAGGGAAAGAATTCCCGGCGTTCCCGTCGCATCTCAAGAGGAGGCGCTCTCCACAGGAAAGGCGAGAGGAACTCCAGGGTCATGCCACCATTCCAAGAGTCCCCCAGATGTGTCAGTCCATTCCAGAGGAACCTGTTTTCCCTGCACTGCCTTGCCGTTCAAGCCGAGGATCGACTCCCACCACGTGTGCACGTGGGACAGCCCTGTGGGAAAGCCTCGTGGGAAAGCCTATCGGAAAAGACTCGAGGGAAAACCATAGATCCTTTGATCCACGCGGCGGACTGCGTGACACTGCTGCTACCGCTCTTGAGGAAATCGCAAGTGCATGCCCGCATTCGAGACGAGGACTGACACCCTGGGGAGACTCCAGAAGTACCCCAAGATCCATGTCAGCACTGGAGAGGAATCCTCAGGTTCCGGCCTCGACTCCACACAAGGTCTTAGGCCCCGGCATCGACGGGAGAGGAATCCCGAGAGGCCCCCGAGGAACTCGCATGGGGACTGGCCTTTCCTGAGGCCACCAGAGCGGGTCCCTGAGGTCCCCGTCGTAAGTCGAGAGCACCTGCCGCAACTCGAGAAAATCCAGGAGGTTCTGCCCTCCAGGCGAGATGAGGCCCATTTCCGCTGAGGCTTCTCGAGGCCAATTACATCTAACCACTGGAACTTCCAAAGGGTCCTTCACACCATTGCTGCAACTCAAGAAGTTCCCCGACATACCCGTCTCCACTCGAGAGGAAGCACGTGGGGTCCCGCACACATCCAGGGGAGCCCCGTTTCTGCCTCCTAGCTCGAGATGAGGGATCCTTTCCCTGTTTCGTAGAGAAAGAATTCCCGGCGTTCCCGTCGCATCTCAAGAGGAGGCGCTCTCCACAGGAAAGGCGAGAGGAACTCCAGGGTCGTGCCACCATTCCAAGAGTCCCCCAGATGTGTCAGTCCATTCCAGAGGAACCTGTTTTCCCTGCACTGCCTTGACGTTCAAGCCGAGGATCGACTCCCACCACGTGTGCACGTGGGACAGCCCTGTGGGAAAGCCTCGTGGGAAAGCCTCGTGGGAAAGACTCGAGGGAAAACCATAGATCCTTTGATCCACGAGGCGGACTGCGTGACACTGCTGCTACCGCTCTGGAGGAAAGCGCAAGTGCATGCCCGCATTCGAGACGAGGACTGACTCCCCTGGGGAGACTCCAGAAGTACCCCAAGATCCATGTTAGCACTGGAGAGGAATCCTCAGGTTCCGGCCCCGACTCCACACAAGGTCTTAGGCCCCGGCATCGACGGGAGAGGAATCCCCAGAGGAACTCGCATGGGGACTGGCCTTTCCTGAGGCCACCAGAGCGGGTCCCTGAGGTCCTCGTCGAAGTCGAGAGCACCTGCCGCAACTCGAGAAAATCCAGGCGGTTTTGCCCTCCAGGCGAGATGAGGCCCATTTCCGCTGAGGCTTCTCGAGGCCAATCACATCAAACCACTGAAACTTCCAAAGGGTCCTTCACACCCTTGCTGCAACTCAAGAAGTTCCCCGACATACCCGTCTCCACTCGAGAGGAATCACGTGGGGTCCCGCACACATCCAGGGGAGCCCCGTTTCCGCCTCCAACTCGAGATGAGGGATCCTTTCCCTGTTTCGTAGGGAAAGAATTCCCGGCGTTCTCGTCGCATCTCAAGAGGAGGCGCTGTCCACAGGAAAGGCGAGAGGAACTCCAGGGTCGTGCCACCATTCCAAGAGTCTCCCAGATGTGTCAGTCCATTCCAGAGGAACCTGTTTTCCCTGCACTGCCTTGACGTTCAAGCCAAGGATCGACTCCGACCACGTGTGCACGTGGGACAGCCCTGTGGGAAAGCCTCGTGGGAAAGCCTCGTGGGAAAGACTCGAGGGAAAACCATGGATCCTTTGATCCATGCGGAGGACTGCGTGACACTGCTGCTACCGCTCTGGAGGAAAGCGCAAGTGCATGCCCGCATTCGAGACGAGGACTGACTCCCCTGGGGAGACTGCAGAAGTACCCCAAGATCCATGTCAGCCCTGGAGAGGAATCCTCAGGTTCCGGCCCCGACTCCACACAAGGTCTTAGGCCCCGGCATCGACGGGAGAGGAATCCCCAGAGGAACTCGCATGGGGACTGGCCTTTCCTGAGGCCACCAGAGCGGGTCCCTGAGGTCCTCGTCGTAAGTCGAGAGCACCTGCCGCAACTCGAGAAAATCCAGGAGGTTTTGCCCTCCAGGCGAGATGAGGCCCATTTCCGCTGAGGCTTCTCGAGGCCAATCACATCTAACCACTGGAACTTCCAAAGGGTCCTTCACACCATTGCTGCAACTCAAGAAGTTCCCCGACATACCCGTCTCCACTCGAGAGGAAGCACGTGGTGTCCCGCACACATCCAGGGGAGCCCCGTTTCGCCTCCTAGCTCGAGATGAGGGATCCTTTCCCTGTTTCGTAGGGAAAGAATTACCGGCGTTCCCGTCGCATCTCAGGAGGAGGCGCTCTCCACAGGAAAGGCGAGAAGAACTCCAGGGTCGTGCCACCATTCCAAGAGGCCCCCAGATGTGTCAGTCCATTCCCGAGGAACCTGTTTTCCCTGCACTGCCTTGACGTTCAAGCCGAGGATCGAATCCCACCACGTGTGCACGTGGGACAGCCCTGTGGGAAAGCCTCGTGGGAAAGCCTCGTGGGAAAGACTCGAGGGAAAACCATAGATCCTTTGATCCACGCGGCGGACTGCGTGACACTGCTGCTACCGCTCTGGAGGAAAGCGCAAGTGCATGCCCGCATTCGAGACGAGGACTGACTCCCCTGGGGAGACTCCAGAAGTACCCCAAGATCCATGTCAGCACTGGAGAGGAATCCTCAGGTTCCGGCCCCGACTCCACACAAGGTCTTAGGCCCTGGCATCGACGGGAGAGGAATCCCGAGAGGCCCCCGAGGAACTCGCATGGGGACTGGCCTTTCCTGAGGCCACCAGAGCGGGTCCCTGAGGTCCCCGTCGTAAGTCGAGAGCACATGCCGCAACTCGAGAAAATCCAGGAGGTTTTGCCCTCCAGGCGAGATGAGGCCCATTTCCGCTGAGGCTTCTCGAGGCCAATCACATCTAACCACTGGAACTTCCAAAGGGTCCTTAACACCATTGCTGCCACTCAAGAAGTTCCCCGACATACCCGTCTCCACTCGAGAGGAAGCACGTGGGGTCCCTCACACATCCAGGGGAGCCCCGTTTCCGCCTCCTAGCTCGAGATGAGGGATCCTTCCCTGTTTCGTAGGGAAAGAATTCCCGGCGTTCCCGTCGCATCTCAAGAGGAGGCGCTCTCCACAGGAAAGGCGAGAGGAACTCCAGGGTCGTGACAACATTCCAAGAGTCCCCCAGATGTGTCAGTCCATTCCAGAGGAACCTGTTTTCCCTGCACTGCCTTGACGTTCAAGCCGAGGATCGACTCCCACAACGTGTGCACGTGGGACAGCCCTGTGGGAAAGCCTCGTGGGAAAGCCTCGTGGGAAAGACTCGAGGGAAAACCATAGATCCTTTGATCCACGCGGCGGACTGCGTGACACTGCTGCTACCGCTCTGGAGGAAAGCGCAAGTGCATGCCCGCATTCGAGACGAGGACTGACTCCCCTGGGGAGACTCCAGAAGTACCCCAAGATCCATGTCAGCACTGGAGAGGAATCCTCAGATTCCGGCCCCGACTCCACACAAGGTCTTAGGCCCCGGCATCGACGGGAGAGGAATCCCGAGAGGCCCCCGAGGAACTCGCATGGGGACTGGCCTTTCCTGAGGCCACCAGAGCGGGTCCCTGAGGTCCTCGTCGAAGTCGAGAGCACCTGCCGCAACTCGAGAAAATCCAGGCGGTTTTGCCCTCCAGGCGAGATGAGGCCCATTTCCGCTGAGGCTTCTCGAGGCCAATCACATCAAACCACTGAAACTTCCAAAGGGTCCTTCACACCCTTGCTGCAACTCAAGATGTTCCCCGACATACCCGTCTCCACTCGAGAGGAAGCACGTGGGGTCCCGCACACATCCAGGGGAGCCCCGTTTCCGCCTCCAACTCGAGATGAGGGATCCTTTCCCTGTTTCGTAGGGAAAGAATTCCCGGCGTTCTCGTCGCATCTCAAGAGGAGGCGCTGTCCACAGGAAAGGCGAGAGGAACTCCAGGGTCGTGCCACCATTCCAAGAGTCTCCCAGATGTGTCAGTCCATTCCAGAGGAACCTGTTTTCCATGCACTGCCTTGACGTTCAAGCCAAGGATCGACTCCGACCACGTGTGCACGTGGGACAGCCCTGTGGGAAAGCCTCGTGGGAAAGCCTCGTGGGAAAGACTCGAGGGAAAACCATGGATCCTTTGATCCATGCGGAGGACTGCGTGACAATGCTGCTACCGCTCTGGAGGAAAGCGCAAGTGCATGCCCGCATTCGAGACGAGGACTGACTCCCCTGGGGAGACTGCAGAAGTACCCCAAGATCCATGTCAGCACTGGAGAGGAATCCTCAGGTTCCGGCCCCGACTCCACACAAGGTCTTAGGCCCCGGCATCGACGGGAGAGGAATCCCCAGAGGAACTGGCATGGGGACTGGCCTTTCCTGAGGCCACCAGAGCGGGTCCCTGAGGTCCTCGTCGTAAGTCGAGAGCACCTGCCGCAACTCGAGAAAATCCAGGCGGTTTTGCCCTCCAGGAGAGATGAGGACCATTTCCGCTGAGGCTTCTCGAGGCCAATCACATCAAACCACTGGAACTTCCAAAGGGTCCTTCACACCCTTGCTGCACTAAAGAAGTTCCCCGACATACCCGTCTCCACTCGAGAGGAAGCACGTGGGGTCCCGCACACATCCAGGGGAGCCCCGTTTCCGCCTCCTAGCTCGAGATGAGGGATCCATTCCCTGTTGCGTAAGGAAAGAATTCCCAGCGTTCCCGTCGCATCTCAAGAGGAGGCACTCTCCACAGGAAAGGCGAGAGGAACTCCAGGGTCGTGCCACCATTCCAAGAGTCCCCGAGATGTGTCAGTCCATTCCAGAGGAACCTGTTTTCCCTGCACTGCCTTGACGTTCAAGCCAAGGATCGACTCCCACCACGTGTGCACGTGGGACAGCCCTGTTGGAAAGCCTCGTGGGAAAGCCTCGTGGGAAAGACTCGAGGGAAAACCATGGATCCTTTGATCCATGCGGGGGACTGCGTGACACTGCTGCTACCGCTCTGGAGGAAAGCGCAAGTGCATGCCCACATTCGAGACGAGGACTGACTCCCCTGGGGAGACTCCAGAAGTACCCCAAGATCCATGTCAGCACTGGAGAGGAAACTTCAGGTTCCGGCCCCGACTCCACACAAGGTCTTAGGCCCCGGCATCGACGGGAGAGGAATCCCCAGAGGAACTCGCATGGGGACTGGCCTTTCCTGAGGCCACCAGAGCGGGTCCCTGAGGTCCTCGTCGTAAGTCGAGAGCACCTGCCGCAACTCGAGAAAATCCAGGCGGTTTTGCCCTCCAGGCGAGATGAGGCCCATTTCAGCTGAGGCTTCTCGAGGCCAATCACATCTAACCACTGGAACTTCCAAAGGGTCCTTCACACCCTTGCTGCAACTCAAGAAGATCCCCGACATACCCGTCTCCACTCGAGAGGAAGCACGTGTGGTCCCGCCCACATCCAGGGGAGCCCCGTTTCCGCCTCCTAGCTCGAGATGAGGGATCCTTTCCCTGTTTCGTAGGGAAAGAATTCCCGGCGTTCCCGTCGCATCTCAAGAGGAGGCGCTCTCCACAGGAAAGGCGAGAGGAACTCCAGGGTCGTGCCACCATTCCAAGAGTCCCCCAGATGTGTCAGTCCATTCCAGAGGAACCTGTTTTACCTGCACTGCCTTGACGTTGAAGCCGAGGATCGACTCCCACCACGTGTGCACGAGGGACAGCCCTGTGGGAAAGCCTCGTGGGAAAGCCTCGTGGGAAAGACTCGAGGGAAAACCATAGATCCTTTGATCCACGCGGCGGACTGCGTGACACTGCTCCTACCGCTCTGGAGGAAAGCGCAAGTGCATGCCCGCATTCGAGACGAGGACTGACTCCCCTGGGGAGACTCCAGAAGTACCCCAAGATCCATGTCAGCACTGGAGAGGAATCCTCAGGTTCCGGCCCCGACTCCACACAAGGTCTTAGGCCCCGGCATCGACGGGAGAGGAATCCCCAGAGGCCCCCGAGGAACTCGCATGGGGACTGGCCTTTCCTGAGGCCACCAGAGCGGGTCCCTGAGGTCCCCGTCGTAAGTCGAGAGCACCTGCCGCAACTCGAGAAAATCCAGGAGGTTTTGCCCTCCAGGCGAGATGAGGCCCATTTCCGCTGAGGCTTCTCGAGGCTAATCACATCTAACCACTGGAACTTCCAAAGGGTCCTTCACACCCTTGCTGCAACTCAAGAAGGTCCCCGACATACCCGTCTCCACTCGAGAGGAAGCACGTGTGGCCCCGCACACATCCAGGGGAGCCCCGTTTCCGCCTCCTAGCTCGAGATGAGGGATCCTTTCCCTGTTTCGTAGGGAAAGAATTCCCGGCGTTCCCGTCGCATCTCAAGAGGAGGCGCTCTCCACAGGAAAGGCGAGAGGAACTCCAGGGTCGTGCCACCATTCCAAGAGTCCCCCAGATGTGTCAGTCCATTCCAGAGGAACTTGTTTTCCCTGCACTGCCTTGACGTTCAAGCCGAGGATCGACTCCCACCACGTGTGCACGTGGGACAGCCCTGTGGGAAAGCCTCGTGGGAAAGCCTCGTGGGAAAGACTCGAGGGAAAAACATAGATCCTTTCATCCACGCGGCGGACTGCGTGACAATGCTGCTACCGCTCTGGAGGAAAGCGCAAGTGCATGCCCGCATTCGAGACGAGGACTGACTCCCCTGGGGAGACTCCAGAAGTACCCCAAGATCCATGTCAGCACTGGAGAGGAATCCTCAGGTTCCGGCCCCGACTCCACACAAGGTCTTAGGCACCGGCATCGATGGGAGAGGAATCCCCAGAGGCCCCCGAGGAACTCGCATGGGGACTGGCCTTTCCTGAGGCCAACAGAGCGGGTCCCTGAGGTCCCCGTCGTAAGTCGAGAGCACCTGCCGCAACTCGAGAAAATCCAGGAGGTTTTGCCCTCCAGGCGAGATGAGGCCCATTTCCGCTGAGGCTTCTCGAGGCTAATAACGTCTAAATACTGGAACTTCCAACGGGTCCTTCACACCCTTGCTGCGACTAAAGAAATTCCCCAACATACCCGTCTCCACTCCAGAGGAAGCACGTGGGGTCCCGCACACATCCAGGGTAGCACTGTTTCCGCCTCCTAGCTCGAGATGAGGGATCCTTTCCCTGTTTCATAGGGAAAGAATTCCCGGCGTTCCCGTCGCATCTCAAGAGGAGGTGCTCTCCACAGGAAAGAGGAGAGGAACTCCAGGGTCGTGCCACCATTCCAAGAGACCCCAGATATGTCAGTCCATTACAGAGGAACCTGTTTTCCCTGCACTGCCTTGACGTTCAAGCCGAGGATCGACTCCCACCACGTGTGCACGTGGGACAGCCCTGTGGGAAAGCCTCGTGGGAAAGCCTCGAGGGAAAGACTCGAGGGAAAACCATAGATCCTTTGATCCACGCGGCGGACTGCGTGACACTGCTGCTACCGCTCTGGAGGAAAGCGCAAGTGCATGCCCGCATTCGAGACGAGGACTGACTCCCCTGGGGAGACTCCAGAAGTACCCCAAGATCCATGTCAGCACTGGAGAGGAATCCTCAGGTTCCGGCCCCGACTCCACACAAGGTCTTAGGCCCCGGCATCGACGGGAGAGGAATCCCGAGAGGCCCCCGAGGAACTCGCATGGGGACTGGCCTTTCCTGAGGCCACCAGAGCGGGTACCTGAGGTCCCCGTCGTAAGTCGAGAGCACCTGCCGCAACTTGAGAAAATCCAGGAGGTTTTGCCCTCCAGGCGAGATGAGGCCCATTTCCGCTGAGGCTTCTCAAGGCCAATCACGTCTAACCACTGGAACTTCCAAAGGGTCCTTCACACCCTTGCTGCAACTCAAGAAGTTCCCCGACATACCCGTCTCCACTCGAGAGGAAGCACGTGGTGTCCCGCACACATCCAGGGGAGCCCCGTTTCCGCCTCCTAGCTCGAGATGAGGGATCCTTTCCCTGTTTCGTAGGGAAAGAATTCCAGGCGTTCCCGTCGCATCTCAAGAGGAGGCGCTCTCCACAGGAAAGGCGAGAGGAACTCCAGGTTCGTGACACCATTCCAAGAGTCCCCCAGATGTGTCAGTCCATTCCAGAGGAACCTGTTTTCCCTGCACTGCCTTGACGTTCAAGCCGAGGATCGAGTCCCATCACGTGTGCACGTGGGACAGCCCTGTGGGAAAGCCTCGTGGGAAAGCCTCGTGGGAAAGACTCGAGGGAAAACCATAGATCCTTTGATCCACGCGGCGGACTGCGTGACACTGCTGCTACCACTCTGGGGAAAGCGCAAGTGCATGCCCGCATTCGAGACGAGGACTGACTCCCCTGGGGAGACTCCAGAAGTACCCCAAGATCCATGTCAGCACTGGAGAGGAATCCTCAGGTTCCGGCCCCGACTCCACACAAGGTCTTAGGCCCGGGCATCGACGGGAGAGGAATCCCGAGAGGCCCCCGAGGAACTCGCATGGGGACTGGCCTTTCCTGAGGCCACCAGAGCGGGTCCCTGAGGTCCCCGTCGTAAGTCGAGAGCACCTGCCGCAACTCGAGAAAATCCAGGAGGTTTTGCCCTCCAGGCGAGATGAGGCCCATTTCCGCTGAGGCTTCTCGAAGCCAATCACATCTAACCACTGGAACTTCCAAAGGGTCCTTCACACCATTGCTGCAACTCAAGAAGTTCCCAGACATACCCGTCTCCACTCGAGAGGAAGCACGTGGGGTCCCGCACACATCCAGGGGAGCCCCGTTTCCGCCTCCTAGCTCGAGATGAGGGATCCTTTCCCTGTTTGGTAGGGAAAGAATTCCCGGCGTTCCCGTCGCATCTCAAGAGGAGGCGCTCTCCACAGGAGAGGCGAGAGGAACTCCAGGGTCGTGCCACCATTCCAAGAGACGCCCAGATGTGTCAGTCCATTACAGAGGAACCTGTTTTCCCTGCACTGCCTTGACGTTCAAGCCGAGGATCGACTCCCACCACCTGTGCACTTGGGACAGCCCTGTGGGAAAGCCTCGTGGGAAAGACTCGTGGGAAAGACTCGAGGGAAAACCATAGATCCTTTGATCCACGCGGCGGACTGCGTGACACTGCTGCTACCGCTCTGGGGAAAGCGCAAGTGCATGCCCGCATTCGAGACGAGGACTGACTCCCCTGGGGAGACTCCAGAAGTACCCCAAGATCCATGTCAGCACTGGAGAGGAATCCTCAGGTTCCGGCCCCAACTCCACACAAGGTCTTAGGCCCCGGCATCGACGGGAGAGGAATCCCGAGAGGCCCCCGAGGAACTCGCATGGGGACTGGCCTTTCCTGAGGCCACCAGAGCGGGTCCCTGAGGTCCCCGTAGTAAGTCGAGAGCACCTGCCGCAACTCGAGAAATCCAGGAGGTTTTGCCCTCCAGGCGAGATGAGGCCCATTTCCGCTGAGGCTTCTCGAGGCTAATCACGTCTAACCACTGGAACTTCCAAAGGGTCCTTCACACCCTTGCTGCAACTCAAGTAGTTCCCCAACATACCCGTCTCCACTCGAGAGGAAGCACGTGGGTCCCGCACACATCCAGGGGAGCCCCGTTTCCGCCTCCTAGCTCGAGATGAGGGATCCTTTCCCTGTTTCGTAGGGAAAGAATTCCCGGCGTTCCCGTCGCATCTCAAGAGGAGGCGCTCTCCACAGGAAAGGCGAGAGGAACTCCAGGGTCGTGCCACCATTCCAAGAGTCCCCCAGATGTGTCAGTCCATTCCAGAGGAACCTGTTTTCCCTGCACTGCCTTGACGTTCAAGCCGAGGATCGACTCCCACCACGTGTGCACGTGGGACAGCCCTGTGGGAAAGCCTCGTGGGAAAGCCTCGTGGGAAAGACTCGAGGGAAAACCATAGATCCTTTGATCCACGCGGCGGAATGCGTGACACTGCTGCTACCGCTCTGGAGGAAAGCGCAAGTGCATGCCCGCATTCGAGACGAGGACTGACTCCCCTGGGGAGACTCCAGAAGTACCCCAGGATCCATGCCAGCACTGGAGAGGAATCCTCAGGTTCCGGCCCCGACTCCACACAAGGACTTAGGCCCCGGCATCGATGGGAGAGGAACCCCGAGAGGCCCCCGAGGAACTCGCATGGGGACTGGCCTTTCCTGAGTCCATCAGAACGGGTCCCTGAGGTCCCCGTCGAAAGTCGAGAGCACCTGCGGCAACTCGAGAAAATCCAGGAGGTTTTGCCCTCCAGGCGAGATGAGGCCCATTTCCGCTGAGGCTTCTCGAGGCTAATCACGTCTAACCACTGGAACTTCCAAAGGGTCCTTCACACCATTGCTGCAACTCAAGAAGTTCCCCGACATACCCGTCTCCACTCGAGAGGAAGCACGTGGTGTCCCGCACACATCCAGGGGAGCCCCGTTTCCGCCTCCTAGCTCGAGATGAGGGATCCTTTCCCTGTTTCGTAGGGAAAGAATTCCCGGCGTTCCCGTCGCATCTCAAGAGGAGGCGCTCTCCACAGGAAAGGCGAGAGGAACTCCAGGGTCGTGCCACCATTCCAAGAGTCCCCCAGATGTGTCAGTCCATTCCAGAGGAAACTGTTTTCACTGCACTGCCTTGACGTTCAAGCCGAGGATCGACTCCCACCACGTGTCCACGTGGGACAGCCTCGGGGAAAGCCTCGTGGGAAAGACTCGAGGGAAAACCAAACATCCTTTGATCCACGCGGCGGACTGCGTGACACTGCTGCTACCGCTCTGGAGGAAAGCGCAATGAATGCCCGCATTCGAGACGAGGACTGACTCCCCTGGGGAGACTCCAGAAGTACCCCAAGATCCATGTCAGCCCTGGAGAGGAATCCTCAGGTTCCGGCCCCGACTCCACACAAGGTCTTAGGCCCCGGCATCGACGGGAGAGGAATCCCGAGAGGCCCCCGAGGAACTCGCATGGGGACTGGCCTTTCCTGAGGCCACCAGAGCGGGTCCCTGAGGTCCCCGTCGTAAGTCGAGAGCACCTGCCGCAACTCGAGAAAATCCAGGAGGTTTTGCCCTCCAGGCGAGATGAGGCCCATTTCCGCTGAGGCTTCTCGAGGCTAATCACGTCTAACAACTGGAACTTCCAAAGGGTCCTTCACACCCTTGCTGCAACTCAAGAAGTTCCCCGACATACCCGTCTCCACTCGAGAGGAAGCACGTGGGTCCCACACACATCCAGGGGAGCCCCGTTTCCGCCTCCTAGCTCGAGATGAGGGATCCTTTCCCTGTTTCGTAGGGAAAGAATTCCCGGCGTTCCCGTCGCATCTCAAGAGGAGGCGCTCTCCACAGGAAAGGCGAGAGGAACTCCAGGGTCGTGCCACCATTCCAAGAGTCCCCCAGATGTGTCAGTCCATTCCAGAGGAACCTGTTTTCCCTGCACTGCCTTGACGTTCAAGCCGAGGATCGACTCCCACCACGTGTGCACGTGGGACAGCCCTGTGGGAAAGCCTCGTGGGAAAGCCTCGTGGGAAAGACTCGAGGGAAAAACATAGATCCTTTGATCCACGCGGCGGACTGCGTGACACTGATGCTACCGCTCTGGAGGAAAGCGCAAGTGCATGCCCGCATTCGAGACGAGGACTGACTCCCCTGTGGATACTCCAGAAGTACCCCAAGATCCATGTCAGCACTGGAGAGAAATCCTCAGGTTCCGGCCCCGACTCCACACAAGGTCTTAGGCCCCGGCATCGACGGGAGAGGAATCCCGAGACGCCCCCGAGGAACTCGCATGGGGACTGGCCTTTCCTGAGGCCACCAGAGCGGTTCCCTGAGGTCCCCGTCGTAAGTCGAGAGCACCTGCCGCAACTCCAGAAAATCCAGGAGGTTTTGCCCTCCAGGCGAGATGAGGCCCATTTCCGCTGAGGCTTCTCGAGGCCAATCATGTCTAACCACTGGAACTTCCAAAGGGTCCTTCACACCCTTGCTGCAACTCAAGAAGTTCCCCGACATACCCGTCTGCACTCGAGAGGAAGCACGTGGTGTCCCGCACACATCCAGGGGAGCCCCGCTTCCGCCTCCTAGCTCGAGATGAGGGATCCTTTCCCTGTTTCGTAGGGAAAGAATTCCCGGCGTTCCCGTCGCATCTCAAGAGGAGGCGCTCTCCACAGGAAAGGCGAGAGGAACTCCAGGGTCATGCCACCATTCCAAGAGTCCCCCAGATGTGTCAGTCCATTCCAGAGGAACCTGTTTTCCCTGCACTGCCTTGACGTTCAAGCCGAGGATCGACTCCCACCACGTGTGCACGTGGGACAGCCCTGTGGGAAAGCCTCGTGGGAAAGCCTCGTGGGAAAGACTCGAGGGAAAACCATAGATCTTTTGATCCACGCGGCGGACTGCGTGCCACTGCTGCTACCTCTCTGGAGGAAAGCGCAAGTGCATGCCCGCATTCGAGACGAGGACTGACTCCCCTGGGGAGACTCCAGAAGTACCCCAAGATCCATGTCAGCACTGGAGAGGAATCCTCAGGTTCCGGCCCCGACTCCACACAAGGCCTTAGGCCCCGGCTTCGACGGGAGAGGAATCCCCAGAGGCCCCCGAGGAACTCGCATGGGGACTGGCCTTTCCTGAGGCCACCAGAGCGGGTCCCTGAGGTCCCCGTCGTAAGTCGAGAGCACCTGCCGCAACTCGAGAAAATCCAGGAGGTTTTGCCCTCCAGGCGAGATGAGGCCCATTTCCGCTGAGGCTTCTCGAGGCTAATCACGTCTAACCACTGGAACTTCCAAAGGGTCCTTCACACCCTTGCTGCAACTCAAGAAGTTCCCCGACATACCCGTCTCCACTCGAGAGGAAGCACGTGGGGTCCCGCACACATCCAGGGGAGCCCCGTTTCCGCCTCCTAGCTCGAGATGAGGGATCCTTTCCCTGTTTCGTAGGGAAAGAATTCCCGGCGTTCCCGTCGCATCTCAAGAGGAGGCGCTCTCCACAGGAAAGGCGAGAGGAACTCCAGGGTCGTGCCACCCTTCCAAGAGTCCCCCAGAGGTGTCAGTCCATTCCAGACGAACCTGTTTTCCCGGCACTGCCTTGACGTTCAAGCAGAGGATCGACTCCCACCTCGTGTGCACGTGGGAAAGCCCTGTGGGAAAGCCTCGTGGGAAAGCCTCGTGGGAAAGACTCGAGGGAAAAACATAGATCCTTTGATCCACGCGGCGGACTGCGTGACCCTGATGCTACCGCTCTGGAGGAAAGCGCAAGTGCATGCCCGCATTCGAGACGAGGACTGACTCCCCTGGGGAGACTCCAGAAGTACCCCAAGATCCATGTCAGCACTGGAGAGAAATCCTCAGGTTCCGGCACGGACTCCACACAAGGTCTTAGGCCCCGGCATCGACGGGAGAGGAATCCCGAGACGCCCCCGAGGAACTCGCATGGGGACTGGCCTTTCCTGAGGCCACCAGAGCGGTTCCCTGAGGTCCCCGTCGTAAGTCGAGAGCACCTGCCGCACCTCGAGAAAATCCAGGAGGTTTTGCCCTCCAGGCGAGATGAGGCCCATTTCCGCTGAGGCTTCTCGAGGCCAATCACGTCTAACCACTGGAACTTCCAAAGGGTCCTTCACACCCTTGCTGCAACTCAAGAAGTTCCCCGACATACCCGTCTCCACTCGAGAGGAAGCACGTGGGTCCCGCACACATCCAGGGGAGCCCCGTTTCCGCCTCCTAGCTCGAGATGAGGGATCCTTTCCCTGTTTCGTAGGGAAAGAATTCCCGGCGTTCCCGTCACATCTCAAGAGGAGGCGCTCTCCACAGGAAAGGCGAGAGGAACTCCAGGGTCGTGCCACCATTCCAAGAGTCCCCCAGATGTGTCAGTCCATTCCAGAGGAACCTGCTTTCCCTGCACTGCCTTGACGTTCAAGACGAGGATCGACTCCCACCACGTGTGCACGTGGGACAGCCCTGTGGAAAAGCCTCGTGGGAAAGCCTCGTGGGAAAGACTCGAGGGAAAAACATAGATCCTTTGATCCACGCGGCGGACTGCGTGACACTGATGCTACCGCTCTGGAGGAAAGCGCAAGTGCATGCCCGCATTCGAGACGAGGACTGACTCCCCTGGGGAGACTCCAGAAGTACCCCAAGATCCATGTCAGCACTGGAGAGAAATCCTCAGGTTCCGGCCCCGACTCCACACAAGGTCTTAGGCCCCGGCATCGACGGGAGAGGAATCCCGAGACGCCCCCGAGGAACTCGCATGGGGACTGGCCTTTCCTGAGGCCACCAGAGCGGTTCCCTGAGGTCCCCGTCGTAAGTCGAGAGCACCTGCCGCAACTCGAGAAAATCCAGGAGGTTTTGCCCTCCAGGCGAGATGAGGCCCATTTCCGCTGAGGCTTCTCGGGGCCAATCACGTCTAACCACTGGAACTTCAAAAGGGTCCTTCACACCCTTGCTGCAACTCAAGAAGTTCCCCGACATACCCGTCTGCACTCGAGAGGAAGCACGTGGTGTCCCGCACACATCCAGGGGAGCCCCGCTTCCGCCTCCTAGCTCGAGATGAGGGATCCTTTCCCTGTTTCGTAGGGAAAGAATTCCCGGCGTTCCCGTCGCATCTCAAGAGGAGGCGCTCTCCACAGGAAAGGCGAGAGGAACTCCAGGGTCGTGCCACCATTCCAAGAGTCCCCCAGATGTGTCAGTCCATTCCAGACGAACCTGTTTTCCCTGCACTGCCTTGACGTTCAAGCCGAGGATCGACTCCCACCACGTGTGCACGTGGGACAGCCCTGTGGGAAAGCCTCGTGGGAAAGCCTCGTGGGAAAGACTCGAGGGAAAACCATAGATCTTTTGATCCACGCGGCGGACTGCGTGCCACTGCTGCTACCTCTCTGGAGGAAAGCGCAAGTGCATGCCCGCATTCGAGACGAGGACTGACTCCCCTGGGGAGACTCCAGAAGTACCCCAAGATCCATGTCAGCACTGGAGAGGAATCCTCAGGTTCCGGCCCCGACTCCACACAAGGCCTTAGGCCCAGGCATCGACGGTAGAGGAATCCCGAGAGGCTCCCGAGGAACTCGCATGGGGACTGGCCTTTCCTGAGGCCACCAGAGCGGGTCCCTGAGGTCCCCGTCGTAAGTCGAGAGCACTTGCCGCAACTCGAGAAAATCCAGGAGGTTTTGCCCTCCAGGCGATATGAGGCCCATTTCCGCTGAGGCTTCTCGAGGCTAATCACGTCTAACCACAGGAACTTCCAAAGGGTCCTTCACACCCTTGCTGCAACTCAAGAAGTTCCCCGACATACCCGTCTCCACTCGAGAGGAAGCACGTGGGGTCCCGCACACATCCAGGGGAGCCCCGTTTCCGCCTCCTAGCTCGAGATGAGGGATCCTTTCCCTGTTTCGTAGGGAAAGAATTCCCGGCGTTCCCGTCGCATCTCAAGAGGAGGCGCTCTCCACAGGAAAGTCGAGAGGAACTCCAGGATCGTGCCACCATTCCAAGAGTCCCCCAGATGTGTCAGTCCATTCCAGAGGAACCTGTTTTCCCTGCACTGCCTTGACGTTCAAGCCGAGGATCGACTCCCACCACGTGTGCACGTGGGACTGCCCTGTGGGAAAGCCTCGTGGGAAAGCCTCGTGGGAAAGTCTCGAGGGAAAACCATAGATCCTTTGATCCACGCGGCAGACTGCGTGACACTGCTGCTACCGCTCTGGAGGAAAGCGCAAGTGCATGCCCGCATTCGAGACGAGGACTGACTCCCCTGGGGAGACTCCAGAAGTACCCCAAGATCCATGTCAGCACTGGAGAGGAATCCTCAGGTTCCGGCCCCAACTCCACACAAGGTCTTAGGCCCCGGCATCGAAGGGAGAGGAATCCCGAGAGGCCCCCGAGGAACTCGCATGGGGACTGGCCTTTCCTGAGGCCACCAGAGCGGTTCCCTGAGGTCCCCGTCGTAAGTCGAGATCACCTGCCGCAACTCGAGAAAATCCAGGAGGTTTTGCCCTCCAGGCGAGATGAGGCTAATTTCCGCTGATGCTTCTCGAGGCTAATCATGTCTAAACACTGGAACATCCAAAGGGTCCTTCACACCCTTGCTGCAACTCAAGAAGTTCCCCGACATACCTGTCTCCACTCGAGAGGAAGCACGTGGTGTCCCGCACACATCCAGGGGAGCCCCGTTTCCACCTCCTAGCTCGAGATGAGGGATTCTTTACCTGTTTCGTAGGGAAAGAATCCCCGGCGTTCCCGTCGCATCTCAAGAGGAGGCGATCTCCACAGGAAAGGCGAGAGGAACTCCAGGGTCGAGACAGCATTCCAAGAGTCCACCAGATGTGTCAGTCCATTCCAGAGGAACCTGTTTTCCCTGCACTGCCTTGACGTTCAAGCCAAGGATCGACTCCCACCCGTGTGCACGTGGGACAGCCCTGTGGGAAAGCCTCGTGGGAAAGACTCGAGGGAAAACCATAGATCCTTTGATCCACGCGGCGGACTGCGTGACACTGCTGCTACCGCTCTGGAGGAAAGCGCAAGTGCATGCCCGCATTCGAGACGAGGACTGACTCCCCTGGGGAGACTCCAGAAGTACCCCAAGATCCATGTCAGCACTGGAGAGGAATCCTCAGGTTCCGGCCCCGACTCCACACAAGGTCTTAGGCCCCGGCATCGACGGGAGAGGAATCCCGAGACGCCCCCGAGGAACTCGCATGGGGAATGGCCTTTCCTGAGGCCACCAGAGCGGGTCCCTGAGGTCCCCGTCGTAAGTCGAGAGCACCTGCCGCAACTCGAGAAAATCCAGGAGGTTTTGCCCTCCAGGCGAGATGAGGCCCATTTCCGCTGAGGCTTCTCGAGGCCAATCACATCTAACCACTGGAACTTCCAAAGGGTCCTTCACACCCTTGCTGCAACTCAAGAAGTTCCCCGACATACCCGTCTCCACTCGAGAGGAAGCACGTGGTGTCCCGCACACATCCAGGGGAGCCCCGTTTCCGCCTCCTAGCTCGAGATGAGGGATCCTTTACCTGTTTCGTATGGAAAGAATTCCCGGCGTTCCCGTCGCATCTCAAGAGGAGGCGCTCTCCACAGGAAAGGCGAGATGAACTCCAGGGTCGTGCCACCATTCCAAGAGTCCCCCAGATGTGTCAGTCCATTCCAGAGGAACCTGTTTTCCCTGCACTGCCTTGACGTTCAAGCCGAGGATCGACTCCCACCACGTGTGCACGTGGGACAGCCCTGTGGGAAAGCCTCGTGGGAAAGCCTCGTGGGAAAGACTCGAGGGAAAACCATAGATCCTTTGATCCACGCGGCGGACTGCGTGACACTGCTGCTACCGCTCTGGAGGAAAGCGCAAGTGCATGCCCGCATTCGAGACGAGGACTGACTCCCTTGGGGAGACTCCAGAAGTACCCCAAGATCCACGTCAGCACTGGAGAGGAATCCTCTGGTTCCGGCCCCGACTCCACACAAAGTCTTAGGCCCCGGCATCGACGGGAGAGGGATCCCGAGAGGCCCCCGAGGAACTCGCAAGGGGACTGGCTTTTCCTGAGGCCACCAGAGCGGGTCCCTGAGGTCCCCGTCGTAAGTCGAGAGCACCTGCCGCAACTCGAGAAAATCCAGGAGCTTTTACCCTCCAGGCGAGATGAGGCTCATTTCCGCTGAGGCTTCTCGAGGCTAATCACGTCTAAACCCTGGAACTTCCAAAGGGTCCTTCACACCCTTGCTGCAACTCAAGAAGTTCCCCGACATACCCGTCTGCACTCGAGAGGAAGCACTTAGGGTCCCGCACACATCCAGGGGAGCCCCGTTTCCGCCTCCTAGCTCGAGATGAGGGATCCTTTCCATGTTTCGTAGGGAAAAAATTCCCGGCGTTCCCGTCGCATCTCAAGAGGAGGCGCTCTCCACAGGAAAGGCGAGAGGAACTCCAGGGTCGTGCCACCATTCCAAGAGTCCCCCAGATATATCAGTCCATTCCAGAGGAACCTGTTTTCCCTGCACTGCCTTGACGTTCAAGCCGAGGATCGACTCCCACCACGTGTGCACGTGGGACAGCCCTGTGGGAAAGCCTCGTGGGAAAGCCTCGTCGGAAAGACTCGAGGGAAAACCTTAGATCCTTTGATCCACGCGGCGGACTGCGTGACACTGCTGCTACCGCTCTGGAGGAAAGCGCAAGTGCATGCCCGCATTCGAGACGAGGACTGACTCCCCTGGGGAGACTCCAGAAGTACCCCATGATCCATGGCAGCACTGGAGAGGAATCCTCAGGTTCCGGCCCCGACTCCACACAAGGTCTTAGGCCCCGGCATCGACGGGAGAAGAATCCCGAGAGGCCCCCGAGGAACTCGCATGGGGACTGGCCTTTCCTGAGGCCACCAGAGCGGGTCCCTGAGGTCCCCGTCGTAAGTCGAGAGCACCTGCCGCAACTCGAGTAAATCCAGGAGGTTTTGCCCTCCAGGCGAGATGAGGCCCATTTCCGCTGAGGCTTCTCGAGGCCAATCACGTCTAACCACTGGAACTTCCAAAGGGTCCTTCACACCCTTGCTGCAACTCAAGAAGTTCCCCGACATACCCGTCTCCACTCGAGAGGAAGCACGTGGTGTCCCGCACACATCCAGGGGAGCCCCGTTTCCGCCTCCTATCTCGAGATGAGGGATCCTTTCCCTGTTTCGTAGGGAAAGAATTCCCGGCGTTCCCGTCGCATCCCAAGAGGAGGCGCTCTCCACAGGAAAGGCGAGAGGAACTCCAAGGTCATGCCACCATTCCAAGAGTCCCCCAGATGTGTCAGTCCATTCCAGACGAACCTGTTTTCCCTGCACTGCCTTGACGTTCAAGCCGAGGATCGACTCCCACCACGTGTGCACGTGGGACAGCCCTGTGGGAAAGCCTCGTGGGAAAGACTCGAGGGAAAACCATAGATCCTTTGATCCACGCGGCGGACTGCGTGACAATGCTGCTACCGCTCTGGAGGAAAGCGCAAGTGCATGCCTGCATTCGAGACGAGGACTGACTCCCCTGGGGAGACTCCAGAAGTACCCCAAGATCCACGTCAGCACTGGAGAGGAAACCTCAGGTTCCGGCCCTGACGCCACACAAGGTCTTAGGCCCCGGCATCGATGGGAGAGGGATCCCGAGAGGCCCCCGAGGAACTCGCATGGGGAATGGCTTTTCCTGAAGCCACCAGAGCGGGTCCCGGAGGTCCCCGTCGTAAGTCGAGATCACCTGCCGCAACTCGAGAAAATCCAGGAGCTTTTGCCCTCCAGGCGAGATGAGGCTCATTTCCGCTGAGGCTTCTCGAGGCTAATCACGTCTAAACACTGGAACTTCAAAGGGTCCTTCACACCCTTGCTGCAACTCAAGAAGTTCCCCGACATACACGTCTGCACTCGAGAGGAAGCACGTGGTGTCCCGCACACATCCAGGGGAGCCCCGTTTCCGCCTCCTAGCTCGAGATGAGGGATCCTTTCCCTGTTTCGTAGGGAAAGAATTCCCGGCGTTCCCGTCGCATCTCAAGAGGAGGCGCTCTCCACAGGAAAGGCGAGAGGAACTCCAGGGTCGTGCCACCATTCCAAGAGTCCCCCAGATGTGTCAGTCCATTCCAGAGGAACCTGTTTTCCCTGCACTGCCTTGACGTTCAAGCCGAGGATCGACTCCCACCACGTGTGCACGTGGGACAGCCCTGTGGGAAAGCCTCTTGGGAAAGCCTCGTGGGAAAGACTCGAGGGAAAACCATAGATCCTTTGATCCACGCGGCGGACTGCGTGACACTGCTGCTACCGCTCTGGAGGAAAGCGCAAGTGCATGCCCGCATTCGAGACGAGGACTGACTCCCCTGGGGAGACTCCAGAAGTACCCCAAGATCCATGTCAGCACTGGAGAGGAATCCTCAGGTTCCGGCCCCGACTCCACACAAGGTCTTAGGCCCCGGCTTCGACGGGAGAGGAATCCCGAGAAGCCCCCGAGGAACTCGCATGGGGACTGGCCTTTCCTGAGGCCACCAGAGCGGGTCCCTGAGGTCCCCGTCGTAAGTCGAGAGCACCTGCCGCAACTCGAGTAAATCCAGGAGGTTTTGCCCTCCAGGCGAGATGAGGCCTATTTCCGCTGAGGCTTCTCGAGGCCAATCACATCTAACCACTGGAACTTCCAAAGGGTCCTTCACACCCTTGCTGCAACTCAAGAAGTTCCCCGACATACCCGTCTCCACTCGAGGGGAAGCACGTGGGGTCCCGCACACATCCAGGGGATCCGCGTTTCCGCCTCCTAGCTCGAGATGAGGGATCCTTTCCCTGTTTCATAGGGAAAGAATTCCCGGCGTTCCCGTCGCATCTCAAGAGGAGGCGCTCTCCACAGGAAAGGCGAGAGGAACTCCAGGGTCATGCCACCATTCCAAGAGTCCCCCAGATGTGTCAGTCCATTCCAGAGGAAACTGTTTTCCCTGCACTGCCTTGACGTTCAAGCCGAGGATCTACTCCCACCACGTGTGCACGTGGGACAGCCCTGTGGGAAAGCCTCGTGGGAAAGACTCGAGGGAAAACCATAGATCCTTTGATCCACGCGGCGGAATGCGTGACACTGCTGCTACCGCTCTGGAGGAAAGCGCAAGTGCATGCCCGCATTCGAGACGAGGACTGACTCCCCTTGGGAGACTCCAGAAGTACCCCAAGATCCATGTCAGCACTGGAGAGGAATCCTCAGGTTCCCGCCCCGACTCCACACAAGGTCTTAGGCCCCGGCATCGACGGGAGAGGAATCCCGAGAGGCCCCCGAGGAACTCGCATGGGGACTGGCCTTTCCTGAGGTCACCAGAGCGGGTCCCTGAGGTCCCCGTCGTAAGTCGAGAGCACCTGGCGCAACTCGAGAAAATCCAGGAGGTTTTGCCCTCCAGGCGAGATGAGGCCCATTTCCGCTGAGGCTTCTCGAGGCCAATCATATCTAACCACTGGAACTTCCAAAGGGTCCTTCACACCCTTGCTGCAACTCAAGAAGTTCCCCGACATACCCGTCTCCACTCGAGGGGAAGCACGTGGGGTCCCGCACACATCCAGGGGAGCCCCGTTTCCGCCTCCTAGCTCGAGATGAGGGATCCTTTCCCTGTTTCATAGGGAAAGAATTCCCGGCGTTCCCGTCGCATCTCAAGAGGAGGCGCTCTCCACAGGAAAGGCGAGAGGAACTCCAGGGTCATGCCACCATTCCAAGAGTCCCCCAGATGTGTCAGTCCATTCCAGAGGAACCTGTTTTCACTGCACTGCCTTGACGTTCAAGCCGAGGATCTACTCCCACCACGTGTGCACGTGGGACAGCCCTGTGGGAAAGCCTCGTGGGAAAGCCTCGTGGGAAAGACTCGAGGGAAAACCATAGATCCTTTGATCCACGCGGAGGACTGCGTGACACTGCTCCTACCGCTCTGGAGGAAAGCGCAAGTGCATGCCCGCATTCGAGACGAGGACTGACTCCCCTTGGGAGACTCCAGAAGTACCCCAAGATCCATGTCAGCACTGGAGAGGAATCCTCAGGTTCCGGCCCCGACTCCACACAAGGTCTTAGGCCCCGGCATCGACGGGAGAGGAATCCCGAGAGGCCCCCGAGGAACTCGCATGGGGACTGGCCTTTCCTGAGGCCACCAGAGCGGGTCCCTGAGGTCCCCGTCGTAAGTCGAGATCACCTGCCGCAACTCGAGAAAATCCAGGAGGTTTTGCCCTCCAGGCGAGATGAGGCCCATTTCCTCTGAGGCTTCTCGAGGCCAATCACATCTAACCACTGGAACTTCCAAAGGGTCCTTCACACCCTTGCTGCAACTCAAGAAGTTCCCCGACATACCCGTCTGCACTCGAGAGGAAGCACGTGGTGTCCCGCACACATCCAGGGGAGCCCCGTTTCCGCCTCCTAGCTCGAGATGAGGGATCCTTTCCCTGTTTCGTAGGGAAAGAATTCCCGGCGTTCCCGTCGCATCTCAAGAGGAGGCGCTCTCCACAGGAAAGGCGAGAGGAACTCCAGGGTCATGCCACCATTCCAAGAGTCCCCCAGATGTGTCAGTCCATTCCAGTGGAACCTGTTTTCCCTGCACTGCCTTGACGTTCAAGCCGAGGATCGACTCCCACCACGTGTGCACGTGGGACAGCCCTGTGGGAAAGCCTCGTGGGAAAGCCTCGTGGGAAAGACTCGAGGGAAAACCATAGATCCTTTGATCCACGCGGCGGACTGCGTGACACTGCTGCTACCGCTCTGGAGGAAAGCGCAAGTGCATGCCCGCTTTCGAGACGAGGACTGACTCCCCTGGGGAGACTCCAGAAGTACCCCAAGATCCATGTCAGCACTGGAGAGGAATCCTCAGGTTCCGGCCCCGACTCCACACAAGGTCTTAGGCCCCGGCATCGACGGGAGAGGAATCCCGAGAGGCCCCCGAGGAACTCGCATGGGGACTGGCCTTTCCTGAGGCCACCAGAGCGGGTCCCTGAGGTCCCCGTCGTAAGTCGAGAGCACCTGCCGCAACTCGAGAAAATCCAGGAGGTTTTGCCCTCCAGGCGAGATGAGGCCCATTTCCGCTGAGGCTTCTCGAAGCCAATCACATCTAACCACTGGAACTTCCAAAGGGTCCTTCACACCATTGCTGCAACTCAAGAAGTTCCCAGACATACCCGTCTCCACTCGAGAGGAAGCACGTGGGGTCCCGCACACATCCAGGGGAGCCCCGTTTCCGCCTCCTAGCTCGAGATGAGGGATCCTTTCCCTGTTTGGTAGGGAAAGAATTCCCGGCGTTCCCGTCGCATCTCAAGAGGAGGCGCTCTCCACAGGAGAGGCGAGAGGAACTCCAGGGTCGTGCCACCATTCCAAGAGACGCCCAGATGTGTCAGTCCATTACAGAGGAACCTGTTTTCCCTGCACTGCCTTGACGTTCAAGCCGAGGATCGACTCCCACCACCTGTGCACTTGGGACAGCCCTGTGGGAAAGCCTCGTGGGAAAGACTCGTGGGAAAGACTCGAGGGAAAACCATAGATCCTTTGATCCACGCGGCGGACTGCGTGACACTGCTGCTACCGCTCTGGGTAAAGCGCAAGTGCATGCCCGCATTCGAGACGAGGACTGACTCCCCTGGGGAGACTCCAGAAGTACCCCAAGATCCATGTCAGCACTGGAGAGGAATCCTCAGGTTCCGGCCCCGACTCCACACAAGGTCTTAGGCCCCGGCATCGACGGGAGAGGAATCCCGAGAGGCCCCCGAGGAACTCGCATGGGGACTGGCCTTTCCTGAGGCCACCAGAGCGGGTCCCTGAGGTCCCCGTAGTAAGTCGAGAGCACCTGCCGCAACTCAAGAAATCCAGGAGGTTTTGCCCTCCAGGCGAGATGAGGCCCATTTCCGCTGAGGCTTCTCGAGGCTAATCACGTCTAACCACTGGAACTTCCAAAGGGTCCTTCACACCCTTGCTGCAACTCAAGTAGTTCCCCAACATACCCGTCTCCACTCGAGAGGAAGCACGTGGGTCCCGCACACATCCAGGGGAGCCCCGTTTCCGCCTCCTAGCTCGAGATGAGGGATCCTTTCCCTGTTTCCTAGGGAAAGAATTCCCGGCGTTCCCGTCGCATCTCAAGAGGAGGCGCTCTCCACAGGAAAGGCGAGAGGAACTCCAGGGTCGTGCCACCATTCCAAGAGTCCCCCAGATGTGTCAGTCCATTCCAGAGGAACCTGTTTTCACTGCACTGCCTTGACGTTCAAGCCGAGGATCGACTCCCACCACGTGTCCACGTGGGACAGCCTCGGGGAAAGCCTCGTGGGAAAGACTCGAGGGAAAACCAAACATCCCTTGATCCACGCGGCGGACTGCGTTACACTGCTGCTACCGCTCTGGAGGAAAGCGCAAGTGCATGCCCGCATTCGAAACGAGGACTGACTCCCCTGGGGAGACTCCAGAAGTACCCCAAGATCCATGTCAGCACTGGAGAGGAATCCTCAGGTTCCGGCCCCGACTCCACACAAGGTCTTAGGCCCCGGTATCGACGGGAGAGGAATCCCGAGAGGCCCCCGAGGAACTCGCATGGGGACTGGCCTTTCCTGAGGCCACCAGAGCGGGTCCCTGAGGTCCCCATCGTAAGTCGAGAGCACCTGCCGCAACTCGAGAAAATCCAGGAGGTTTTGCCCTCCAGGCGAGATGAGGCCCATTTCCGCTGAGGCTTCTCCAGGCCAATCACATCTAACAACTGGAACTTCCAAAGGGTCCTTCACACCCTTGCTGCAACTAAAGAAGTTCCCCTACATACCCGTCTCCACTCGAGAGGAAGCACGTGGTGTCCCGCACACATCCAGGGGAGCCCCGTTTCCGCCTCCTAGCTCGAGATGAGGGATCCTTTCCCTGTTTCGTAGGGAAAGAATTCCCGGCGTTCCCGTCGCATCTCAAGAGGAGGCGCTCTCCACAGGAAAGGCGAGAGGAACTCCAGGGTCGTGCCACCATTCCAAGAGTCCCCCAGATGTGTCAGTCCATTCCAGAGGAACCTGTTTTCCCTGCACTGCCTTGACGTTCAAGCCGAGGATCGACTCCCACCACGTGTGCACGTGGGACAGCCCTGTGGGAAAGCCTCGTGGGAAAGCCTCGTGGGAAAGACTCGAGGGAAAACCATAGATCCTTTGATCCACGCGGCGGAATGCGTGACACTGCTGCTACCGCTCTGGAGGAAAGCGCAAGTGCATGCCCGCATTCGAGACGAGGACTGACTCCCCTGGGGAGACTCCAGAAGTACCCCAGGATCCATGCCAGCACTGGAGAGGAATCCTCAGGTTCCGGCCCCGACTCCACACAAGGACTTAGGCCCCGGCATCGATGGGAGAGGAACCCCGAGAGGCCCCCGAGGAACTCGCATGGGGACTGGCCTTTCCTGAGTCCATCAGAACGGGTCCCTGAGGTCCCCGTCGAAAGTCGAGAGCACCTGCCGCAACTCGAGAAAATCCAGGAGGTTTTGCCCTCCAGGCGAGATGAGGCCCATTTCCGCTGAGGCTTCTCGAGGCTAATCACGTCTAACCACTGGAACTTCCAAAGGGTCCTTCACACCATTGCTGCAACTCAAGAAGTTCCCCGACATACCCGTCTCCACTCGAGAGGAAGCACGTGGTGTCCCGCACACATCCAGGGGAGCCCCGTTTCCGCCTCCTAGCTCGAGATGAGGGATCCTTTCCCTGTTTCGTAGGGAAAGAATTCCCGGCGTTCCCGTCGCATCTCAAGAGGAGGCGCTCTCCACAGGAAAGGCGAGAGGAACTCCAGGGTCGTGCCACCATTCCAAGAGTCCCCCAGATGTGTCAGTCCATTCCAGAGGAAACTGTTTTCACTGCACTGCCTTGACGTTCAAGCCGAGGATCGACTCCCACCACGTGTCCACGTGGGACAGCCTCGGGGAAAGCCTCGTGGGAAAGACTCGAGGGAAAACCAAACATCCTTTGATCCACGCGGCGGACTGCGTGACACTGCTGCTACCGCTCTGGAGGAAAGCGCAATGAATGCCCGCATTCGAGACGAGGACTGACTCCCCTGGGGAGACTCCAGAAGTACCCCAAGATCCATGTCAGCCCTGGAGAGGAATCCTCAGGTTCCGGCCCCGACTCCACACAAGGTCTTAGGCCCCGGCATCGACGGGAGAGGAATCCCGAGAGGCCCCCGAGGAACTCGCATGGGGACTGGCCTTTCCTGAGGCCACCAGAGCGGGTCCCTGAGGTCCCCGTCGTAAGTCGAGAGCACCTGCCGCAACTCGAGAAAATCCAGGAGGTTTTGCCCTCCAGGCGAGATGAGGCCCATTTCCGCTGAGGCTTCTCGAGGCTAATCACGTCTAACAACTGGAACTTCCAAAGGGTCCTTCACACCCTTGCTGCAACTCAAGAAGTTCCCCGACATACCCGTCTCCACTCGAGAGGAAGCACGTGGGTCCCACACACATCCAGGGGAGCCCCGTTTCCGCCTCCTAGCTCGAGATGAGGGATCCTTTCCCTGTTTCGTAGGGAAAGAATTCCCGGCGTTCCCGTCGCATCTCAAGAGGAGGCGCTCTCCACAGGAAAGGCGAGAGGAACTCCAGGGTCGTGCCACCATTCCAAGAGTCCCCCAGATGTGTCAGTCCATTCCAGAGGAACCTGTTTTCCCTGCACTGCCTTGACGTTCAAGCCGAGGATCGACTCCCACCACGTGTGCACGTGGGACAGCCCTGTGGGAAAGCCTCGTGGGAAAGCCTCGTGGGAAAGACTCGAGGGAAAAACATAGATCCTTTGATCCACGCGGCGGACTGCGTGACACTGATGCTACCGCTCTGGAGGAAAGCGCAAGTGCATGCCCGCATTCGAGACGAGGACTGACTCCCCTGGGGAGACTCCAGAAGTACCCCAAGATCCATGTCAGCACTGGAGAGAAATCCTCAGGTTCTGGCCCCGACTCCACACAAGGTCTTAGGCCCCGGCATCGACGGGAGAGGAATCCCGAGACGCCCCCGAGGAACTCGCATGGGGACTGGCCTTTCCTGAGGCCACCAGAGCGGTTCCCTGAGGTCCCCGTCGTAAGTCGAGAGCACCTGCCGCAACTCCAGAAAATCCAGGAGGTTTTGCCCTCCAGGCGAGATGAGGCCCATTTCCGCTGAGGCTTCTCGAGGCCAATCATGTCTAACCACTGGAACTTCCAAAGGGTCCTTCACACCCTTGCTGCAACTCAAGAAGTTCCCCGACATACCCGTCTGCACTCGAGAGGAAGCACGTGGTGTCCCGCACACATCCAGGGGAGCCCCGCTTCCGCCTCCTAGCTCGAGATGAGGGATCCTTTCCCTGTTTCGTAGGGAAAGAATTCCCGGCGTTCCCGTCGCATCTCAAGAGGAGGCGCTCTCCACAGGAAAGGCGAGAGGAACTCCAGGGTCATGCCACCATTCCAAGAGTCCCCCAGATGTGTCAGTCCATTCCAGAGGAACCTGTTTTCCCTGCACTGCCTTGACGTTCAAGCCGAGGATCGACTCCCACCACGTGTGCACGTGGGACAGCCCTGTGGGAAAGCCTCGTGGGAAAGCCTCGTGGGAAAGACTCGAGGGAAAACCATAGATCTTTTGATCCACGCGGCGGACTGCGTGCCACTGCTGCTACCTCTCTGGAGGAAAGCGCAAGTGCATGCCCGCATTCGAGACGAGGACTGACTCCCCTGGGGAGACTCCAGAAGTACCCCAAGATCCATGTCAGCACTGGAGAGGAATCCTCAGGTTCCGGCCCCGACTCCACACAAGGCCTTAGGCCCCGGCATCGACGGGAGAGGAATCCCCAGAGGCCCCCGAGGAACTCGCATGGGGACTGGCCTTTCCTGAGGCCACCAGAGCGGGTCCCTGAGGTCCCCGTCGTAAGTCGAGAGCACCTGCCGCAACTCGAGAAAATCCAGGAGGTTTTGCCCTCCGGGCGAGATGAGGCCCATTTCCGCTGAGGCTTCTCGAGGCTAATCACGTCTAACCACTGGAACTTCCAAAGGGTCCTTCACACCCTTGCTGCAACTCAAGAAGTTCCCCGACATACCCGTCTCCACTCGAGAGGAAGCACGTGGGGTCCCGCACACATCCAGGGGAGCCCCGTTTCCGCCTCCTAGCTCGAGATGAGGGATCCTTTCCCTGTTTCGTAGGGAAAGAATTCCCGGCGTTCCCGTCGCATCTCAAGAGGAGGCGCTCTCCACAGGAAAGGCGAGAGGAACTCCAGGGTCGTGCCACCATTCCAAGAGTCCCCCAGATGTGTCAGTCCATTCCAGACGAACCTGTTTTCCCTGCACTGCCTTGACGTTCAAGCAGAGGATCGACTTCCACCACGTGTGCACGTGGGAAAGCCCTGTGGGAAAGCCTCGTGGGAAAGCCTCGTGGGAAAGACTCGAGGGAAAAACATAGATCCTTTGATCCACGCGGCGGACTGCGTGACCCTGATGCTACCGCTCTGGAGGAAAGCGCAAGTGCATGCCCGCATTCGAGACGAGGACTGACTCCCCTGGGGAGACTCCAGAAGTACCCCAAGATCCATGTCAGCACTGGAGAGAAATCCTCAGGTTCCGGCACGGACTCCACACAAGGTCTTAGGCCCCGGCATCGACGGGAGAGGAATCCCGAGACGCCCCCGAGGAACTCGCATGGGGACTGGCCTTTCCTGAGGCCACCAGAGCGGTTCCCTGAGGTCCCCGTCGTAAGTCGAGAGCACCTGCCGCACCTCGAGAAAATCCAGGAGGTTTTGCCCTCCAGGCGAGATGAGGCCCATTTCCGCTGAGGCTTCTCGAGGCCAATCACGTCTAACCACTGGAACTTCCAAAGGGTCCTTCACACCCTTGCTGCAACTCAAGAAGTTCCCCGACATACCCGTCTCCACTCGAGAGGAAGCACGTGGGTCCCGCACACATCCAGGGGAGCCCCGTTTCCGCCTCCTAGCTCGAGATGAGGGATCCTTTCCCTGTTTCGTAGGGAAAGAATTCCCGGCGTTCCCGTCACATCTCAAGAGGAGGCGCTCTCCACAGGAAAGGCGAGAGGAACTCCAGGGTCGTGCCACCATTCCAAGAGTCCCCCAGATGTGTCAGTCCATTCCAGAGGAACCTGCTTTCCCTGCACTGCCTTGACGTTCAAGACGAGGATCGACTCCCACCACGTGTGCACGTGGGACAGCCCTGTGGAAAAGCCTCGTGGGAAAGCCTCGTGGGAAAGACTCGAGGGAAAAACATAGATCCTTTGATCCACGCGGCGGACTGCGTGACACTGATGCTACCGCTCTGGAGGAAAGCGCAAGTGCATGCCCGCATTCGAGACGAGGACTGACTCCCCTGGGGAGACTCCAGAAGTACCCCAAGATCCATGTCAGCACTGGAGAGAAATCCTCAGGTTCCGGCCCCGACTCCACACAAGGTCTTAGGCCCCGGCATCGACGGGAGAGGAATCCCGAGACGCCCCCGAGGAACTCGCATGGGGACTGGCCTTTCCTGAGGCCACCAGAGCGGTTCCCTGAGGTCCCCGTCGTAAGTCGAGAGCACCTGCCGCAACTCGAGAAAATCCAGGAGGTTTTGCCCTCCAGGCGAGATGAGGCCCATTTCCGCTGAGGCTTCTCGGGGCCAATCACGTCTAACCACTGGAACTTCAAAAGGGTCCTTCACACCCTTGCTGCAACTCAAGAAGTTCCCCGACATACCCGTCTGCACTCGAGAGGAAGCACGTGGTGTCCCGCACACATCCAGGGGAGCCCCGCTTCCGCCTCCTAGCTCGAGATGAGGGATCCTTTCCCTGTTTCGTAGGGAAAGAATTCCCGGCGTTCCCGTCGCATCTCAAGAGGAGGCGCTCTCCACAGGAAAGGCGAGAGGAACTCCAGGGTCGTGCCACCATTCCAAGAGTCCCCCAGATGTGTCAGTCCATTCCAGACGAACCTGTTTTCCCTGCACTGCCTTGACGTTCAAGCCGAGGATCGACTCCCACCACGTGTGCACGTGGGACAGCCCTGTGGGAAAGCCTCGTGGGAAAGCCTCGTGGGAAAGACTCGAGGGAAAACCATAGATCTTTTGATCCACGCGGCGGACTGCGTGCCACTGCTGCTACCTCTCTGGAGGAAAGCGCAAGTGCATGCCCGCATTCGAGACGAGGACTGACTCCCCTGGGGAGACTCCAGAAGTACCCCAAGATCCATGTCAGCACTGGAGAGGAATCCTCAGGTTCCGGCCCCGACTCCACACAAGGCCTTAGGCCCAGGCATCGACGGTAGAGGAATCCCGAGAGGCTCCCGAGGAACTCGCATGGGGACTGGCCTTTCCTGAGGCCACCAGAGCGGGTCCCTGAGGTCCCCGTCGTAAGTCGAGAGCACTTGCCGCAACTCGAGAAAATCCAGGAGGTTTTGCCCTCCAGGCGATATGAGGCCCATTTCCGCTGAGGCTTCTCGAGGCTAATCACGTCTAACCACTGGAACTTCCAAAGGGTCCTTCACACCCTTGCTGCAACTCAAGAAGTTCCCCGACATACCCGTCTCCACTCGAGAGGAAGCACGTGGGGTCCCGCACACATCCAGGGGAGCCCCGTTTCCGCCTCCTAGCTCGAGATGAGGGATCCTTTCCCTGTTTCGTAGGGAAAGAATTCCCGGCGTTCCCGTCGCATCTCAAGAGGAGGCGCTCTCCACAGGAAAGTCGAGAGGAACTCCAGGATCGTGCCACCATTCCAAGAGTCCCCCAGATGTGTCAGTCCATTCCAGAGGAACCTGTTTTCCCTGCACTGCCTTGACGTTCAAGCCGAGGATCGACTCCCACCACGTGTGCACGTGGGACTGCCCTGTGGGAAAGCCTCGTGGGAAAGCCTCGTGGGAAAGTCTCGAGGGAAAACCATAGATCCTTTGATCCACGCGGCAGACTGCGTGACACTGCTGCTACCGCTCTGGAGGAAAGCGCAAGTGCATGCCCGCATTCGAGACGAGGACTGACTCCCCTGGGGAGACTCCAGAAGTACCCCAAGATCCATGTCAGCACTGGAGAGGAATCCTCAGGTTCCGGCCCCAACTCCACACAAGGTCTTAGGCCCCGGCATCGAAGGGAGAGGAATCCCGAGAGGCCCCCGAGGAACTCGCATGGGGACTGGCCTTTCCTGAGGCCACCAGAGCGGTTCCCTGAGGTCCCCGTCGTAAGTCGAGATCACCTGCCGCAACTCGAGAAAATCCAGGAGGTTTTGCCCTCCAGGCGAGATGAGGCTAATTTCCGCTGATGCTTCTCGAGGCTAATCATGTCTAAACACTGGAACATCCAAAGGGTCCTTCACACCCTTGCTGCAACTCAAGAAGTTCCCCGACATACCTGTCTCCACTCGAGAGGAAGCACGTGGTGTCCCGCACACATCCAGGGGAGCCCCGTTTCCACCTCCTAGCTCGAGATGAGGGATTCTTTACCTGTTTCGTAGGGAAAGAATCCCCGGCGTTCCCGTCGCATCTCAAGAGGAGGCGATCTCCACAGGAAAGGCGAGAGGAACTCCAGGGTCGAGACAGCATTCCAAGAGTCCACCAGATGTGTCAGTCCATTCCAGAGGAACCTGTTTTCCCTGCACTGCCTTGACGTTCAAGCCAAGGATCGACTCCCACCCGTGTGCACGTGGGACAGCCCTGTGGGAAAGCCTCGTGGGAAAGACTCGAGGGAAAACCATAGATCCTTTGATCCACGCGGCGGACTGCGTGACACTGCTGCTACCGCTCTGGAGGAAAGCGCAAGTGCATGCCCGCATTCGAGACGAGGACTGACTCCCCTGGGGAGACTCCAGAAGTACCCCAAGATCCATGTCAGCACTGGAGAGGAATCCTCAGGTTCCGGCCCCGACTCCACACAAGGTCTTAGGCCCCGGCATCGACGGGAGAGGAATCCCGAGACGCCCCCGAGGAACTCGCATGGGGAATGGCCTTTCCTGAGGCCACCAGAGCGGGTCCCTGAGGTCCCCGTCGTAAGTCGAGAGCACCTGCCGCAACTCGAGAAAATCCAGGAGGTTTTGCCCTCCAGGCGAGATGAGGCCCATTTCCGCTGAGGCTTCTCGAGGCCAATCACATCTAACCACTGGAACTTCCAAAGGGTCCTTCACACCCTTGCTGCAACTCAAGAAGTTCCCCGACATACCCGTCTCCACTCGAGAGGAAGCACGTGGTGTCCCGCACACATCCAGGGGAGCCCCGTTTCCGCCTCCTAGCTCGAGATGAGGGATCCTTTACCTGTTTCGTATGGAAAGAATTCCCGGCGTTCCCGTCGCATCTCAAGAGGAGGCGCTCTCCACAGGAAAGGCGAGATGAACTCCAGGGTCGTGCCACCATTCCAAGAGTCCCCCAGATGTGTCAGTCCATTCCAGAGGAACCTGTTTTCCCTGCACTGCCTTGACGTTCAAGCCGAGGATCGACTCCCACCACGTGTGCACGTGGGACAGCCCTGTGGGAAAGCCTCGTGGGAAAGCCTCGTGGGAAAGACTCGAGGGAAAACCATAGATCCTTTGATCCACGCGGCGGACTGCGTGACACTGCTGCTACCGCTCTGGAGGAAAGCGCAAGTGCATGCCCGCATTCGAGACGAGGACTGACTCCCTTGGGGAGACTCCAGAAGTACCCCAAGATCCACGTCAGCACTGGAGAGGAATCCTCAGGTTCCGGCCCCGACTCCACACAAAGTTTTAGGCCCCGGCATCGACGGGAGAGGGATCCCGAGAGGCCCCCGAGGAACTCGCAAGGGGACTGGCTTTTCCTGAGGCCACCAGAGCGGGTCCCTGAGGTCCCCGTCGTAAGTCGAGAGCACCTGCCGCAACTCGAGAAAATCCAGGAGCTTTTACCCTCCAGGCGAGATGAGGCTCATTTCCGCTGAGGCTTCTCGAGGCTAATCACGTCTAAACCCTGGAACTTCCAAAGGGTCCTTCACACCCTTGCTGCAACTCAAGAAGTTCCCCGACATACCCGTCTGCACTCGAGAGGAAGCACTTAGGGTCCCGCACACATCCAGGGGAGCCCCGTTTCCGCCTCCTAGCTCGAGATGAGGGATCCTTTCCATGTTTCGTAGGGAAAAAATTCCCGGCGTTCCCGTCGCATCTCAAGAGGAGGCGCTCTCCACAGGAAAGGCGAGAGGAACTCCAGGGTCGTGCCACCATTCCAAGAGTCCCCCAGATATATCAGTCCATTCCAGAGGAACCTGTTTTCCCTGCACTGCCTTGACGTTCAAGCCGAGGATCGACTCCCACCACGTGTGCACGTGGGACAGCCCTGTGGGAAAGCCTCGTGGGAAAGCCTCGTCGGAAAGACTCGAGGGAAAACCTTAGATCCTTTGATCCACGCGGCGGACTGCGTGACACTGCTGCTATCGCTCTGGAGGAAAGCGCAAGTGCATGCCCGCATTCGAGACGAGGACTGACTCCCCTGGGGAGACTCCAGAAGTACCCCATGATCCATGGCAGCACTGGAGAGGAATCCTCAGGTTCCGGCCCCGACTCCACACAAGGTCTTAGGCCCCGGCATCGACGGGAGAAGAATCCCGAGAGGCCCCCGAGGAACTCGCATGGGGACTGGCCTTTCCTGAGGCCACCAGAGCGGGTCCCTGAGGTCCCCGTCGTAAGTCGAGAGCACCTGCCGCAACTCGAGTAAATCCAGGAGGTTTTGCCCTCCAGGCGAGATGAGGCCCATTTCCGCTGAGGCTTCTCGAGGCCAATCACGTCTAACCACTGGAACTTCCAAAGGGTCCTTCACACCCTTGCTGCAACTCAAGAAGTTCCCCGACATACCCGTCTCCACTCGAGAGGAAGCACGTGGTGTCCCGCACACATCCAGGGGAGCCCCGTTTCCGCCTCCTATCTCGAGATGAGGGATCCTTTCCCTGTTTCGTAGGGAAAGAATTCCCGGCGTTCCCGTCGCATCCCAAGAGGAGGCGCTCTCCACAGGAAAGGCGAGAGGAACTCCAGGGTCATGCCACCATTCCAAGAGTCCCCCAGATGTGTCAGTCCATTCCAGACGAACCTGTTTTCCCTGCACTGCCTTGACGTTCAAGCCGAGGATCGACTCCCACCACGTGTGCACGTGGGACAGCCCTGTGGGAAAGCCTCGTGGGAAAGACTCGAGGGAAAACCATAGATCCTTTGATCCACGCGGCGGACTGCGTGACAATGCTGCTACCGCTCTGGAGGAAAGCGCAAGTGCATGCCTGCATTCGAGACGAGGACTGACTCCCCTGGGGAGACTCCAGAAGTACCCCAAGATCCACGTCAGCACTGGAGAGGAATCCTCAGGTTCCGGCCCTGACGCCACACAAGGTCTTAGGCCCCGGCATCGATGGGAGAGGGATCCCGAGAGGCCCCCGAGGAACTCGCATGGGGAATGGCTTTTCCTGAAGCCACCAGAGCGGGTCCCGGAGGTCCCCGTCGTAAGTCGAGATCACCTGCCGCAACTCGAGAAAATCCAGGAGCTTTTGCCCTCCAGGCGAGATGAGGCTCATTTCCGCTGAGGCTTCTCGAGGCTAATCACGTCTAAACACTGGAACTTCAAAGGGTCCTTCACACCCTTGCTGCAACTCAAGAAGTTCCCCGACATACACGTCTGCACTCGAGAGGAAGCACGTGGTGTCCCGCACACATCCAGGGGAGCCCCGTTTCCGCCTCCTAGCTCGAGATGAGGGATCCTTTCCCTGTTTCGTAGGGAAAGAATTCCCGGCGTTCCCGTCGCATCTCAAGAGGAGGCGCTCTCCACAGGAAAGGCGAGAGGAACTCCAGGGTCGTGCCACCATTCCAAGAGTCCCCCAGATGTGTCAGTCCATTCCAGAGGAACCTGTTTTCCCTGCACTGCCTTGACGTTCAAGCCGAGGATCGACTCCCACCACGTGTGCACGTGGGACAGCCCTGTGGGAAAGCCTCTTGGGAAAGCCTCGTGGGAAAGACTCGAGGGAAAACCATAGATCCTTTGATCCACGCGGCGGACTGCGTGACACTGCTGCTACCGCTCTGGAGGAAAGCGCAAGTGCATGCCCGCATTCGAGACGAGGACTGACTCCCCTGGGGAGACTCCAGAAGTACCCCAAGATCCATGTCAGCACTGGAGAGGAATCCTCAGGTTCCGGCCCCGACTCCACACAAGGTCTTAGGCCCCGGCATCGACGGGAGAGGAATCCCGAGAAGCCCCCGAGGAACTCGCATGGGGACTGGCCTTTCCTGAGGCCACCAGAGCGGGTCCCTGAGGTCCCCGTCGTAAGTCGAGAGCACCTGCCGCAACTCGAGTAAATCCAGGAGGTTTTGCCCTCCAGGCGAGATGAGGCCTATTTCCGCTGAGGCTTCTCGAGGCCAATCACATCTAACCACTGGAACTTCCAAAGGGTCCTTCACACCCTTGCTGCAACTCAAGAAGTTCCCCGACATACCCGTCTCCACTCGAGGGGAAGCACGTGGGGTCCCGCACACATCCAGGGGATCCGCGTTTCCGCCTCCTAGCTCGAGATGAGGGATCCTTTCCCTGTTTCATAGGGAAAGAATTCCCGGCGTTCCCGTCGCATCTCAAGAGGAGGCGCTCTCCACAGGAAAGGCGAGAGGAACTCCAGGGTCATGCCACCATTCCAAGAGTCCCCCAGATGTGTCAGTCCATTCCAGAGGAAACTGTTTTCCCTGCACTGCCTTGACGTTCAAGCCGAGGATCTACTCCCACCACGTGTGCACGTGGGACAGCCCTGTGGGAAAGCCTCGTGGGAAAGACTCGAGGGAAAACCATAGATCCTTTGATCCACGCGGCGGACTGCGTGACACTGCTGCTACCGCTCTGGAGGAAAGCGCAAGTGCATGCCCGCATTCGAGACGAGGACTGACTCCCCTTGGGAGACTCCAGAAGTACCCCAAGATCCATGTCAGCACTGGAGAGGAATCCTCAGGTTCCCGCCCCGACTCCACACAAGGTCTTAGGCCCCGGCATCGACGGGAGAGGAATCCCGAGAGGCCCCCGAGGAACTCGCATGGGGACTGGCCTTTCCTGAGGTCACCAGAGCGGGTCCCTGAGGTCCCCGTCGTAAGTCGAGAGCACCTGGCGCAACTCGAGAAAATCCAGGAGGTTTTGCCCTCCAGGCGAGATGAGGCCCATTTCCGCTGAGGCTTCTCGAGGCCAATCATATCTAACCACTGGAACTTCCAAAGGGTCCTTCACACCCTTGCTGCAACTCAAGAAGTTCCCCGACATACCCGTCTCCACTCGAGGGGAAGCACGTGGGGTCCCGCACACATCCAGGGGAGCCCCGTTTCCGCCTCCTAGCTCGAGATGAGGGATCCTTTCCCTGTTTCATAGGGAAAGAATTCCCGGCGTTCCCGTCGCATCTCAAGAGGAGGCGCTCTCCACAGGAAAGGCGAGAGGAACTCCAGGGTCATGCCACCATTCCAAGAGTCCCCCAGATGTGTCAGTCCATTCCAGAGGAACCTGTTTTCACTGCACTGCCTTGACGTTCAAGCCGAGGATCTACTCCCACCACGTGTGCACGTGGGACAGCCCTGTGGGAAAGCCTCGTGGGAAAGCCTCGTGGGAAAGACTCGAGGGAAAACCATAGATCCTTTGATCCACGCGGAGGACTGCGTGACACTGCTCCTACCGCTCTGGAGGAAAGCGCAAGTGCATGCCCGCATTCGAGACGAGGACTGACTCCCCTTGGGAGACTCCAGAAGTACCCCAAGATCCATGTCAGCACTGGAGAGGAATCCTCAGGTTCCGGCCCCGACTCCACACAAGGTCTTAGGCCCCGGCATCGACGGGAGAGGAATCCCGAGAGGCCCCCGAGGAACTCGCATGGGGACTGGCCTTTCCTGAGGCCACCAGAGCGGGTCCCTGAGGTCCCCGTCGTAAGTCGAGATCACCTGCCGCAACTCGAGAAAATCCAGGAGGTTTTGCCCTCCAGGCGAGATGAGGCCCATTTCCTCTGAGGCTTCTCGAGGCCAATCACATCTAACCACTGGAACTTCCAAAGGGTCCTTCACACCCTTGCTGCAACTCAAGAAGTTCCCCGACATACCCGTCTGCACTCGAGAGGAAGCACGTGGTGTCCCGCACACATCCAGGGGAGCCCCGTTTCCGCCTCCTAGCTCGAGATGAGGGATCCTTTCCCTGTTTCGTAGGGAAAGAATTCCCGGCGTTCCCGTCGCATCTCAAGAGGAGGCGCTCTCCACAGGAAAGGCGAGAGGAACTCCAGGGTCATGCCACCATTCCAAGAGTCCCCCAGATGTGTCAGTCCATTCCAGTGGAACCTGTTTTCCCTGCACTGCCTTGACGTTCAAGCCGAGGATCGACTCCCACCACGTGTGCACGTGGGACAGCCCTGTGGGAAAGCCTCGTGGGAAAGCCTCGTGGGAAAGACTCGAGGGAAAACCATAGATCCTTTGATCCACGCGGCGGACTGCGTGACACTGCTGCTACCGCTCTGGAGGAAAGCGCAAGTGCATGCCCGCTTTCGAGACGAGGACTGACTCCCCTGGGGAGACTCCAGAAGTACCCCAAGATCCATGTCAGCACTGGAGAGGAATCCTCAGGTTCCGGCCCCGACTCCACACAAGGCCTTAGGCCCAGGCATCGACGGTAGAGGAATCCCGAGAGGCTCCCGAGGAACTCGCATGGGGACTGGCCTTTCCTGAGGCCACCAGAGCGGGTCCCTGAGGTCCCCGTCGTAAGTCGAGAGCACTTGCCGCAACTCGAGAAAATCCAGGAGGTTTTGCCCTCCAGGCGATATGAGGCCCATTTCCGCTGAGGCTTCTCGAGGCTAATCACGTCTAACCACTGGAACTTCCAAAGGGTCCTTCACACCCTTGCTGCAACTCAAGAAGTTCCCCGACATACCCGTCTCCACTCGAGAGGAAGCACGTGGGGTCCCGCACACATCCAGGGGAGCCCCGTTTCCGCCTCCTAGCTCGAGATGAGGGATCCTTTCCCTGTTTCGTAGGGAAAGAATTCCCGGCGTTCCCGTCGCATCTCAAGAGGAGGCGCTCTCCACAGGAAAGTCGAGAGGAACTCCAGGATCGTGCCACCATTCCAAGAGTCCCCCAGATGTGTCAGTCCATTCCAGAGGAACCTGTTTTCCCTGCACTGCCTTGACGTTCAAGCCGAGGATCGACTCCCACCACGTGTGCACGTGGGACTGCCCTGTGGGAAAGCCTCGTGGGAAAGCCTCGTGGGAAAGTCTCGAGGGAAAACCATAGATCCTTTGATCCACGCGGCAGACTGCGTGACACTGCTGCTACCGCTCTGGAGGAAAGCGCAAGTGCATGCCCGCATTCGAGACGAGGACTGACTCCCCTGGGGAGACTCCAGAAGTACCCCAAGATCCATGTCAGCACTGGAGAGGAATCCTCAGGTTCCGGCCCCAACTCCACACAAGGTCTTAGGCCCCGGCATCGAAGGGAGAGGAATCCCGAGAGGCCCCCGAGGAACTCGCATGGGGACTGGCCTTTCCTGAGGCCACCAGAGCGGTTCCCTGAGGTCCCCGTCGTAAGTCGAGATCACCTGCCGCAACTCGAGAAAATCCAGGAGGTTTTGCCCTCCAGGCGAGATGAGGCTAATTTCCGCTGATGCTTCTCGAGGCTAATCATGTCTAAACACTGGAACATCCAAAGGGTCCTTCACACCCTTGCTGCAACTCAAGAAGTTCCCCGACATACCTGTCTCCACTCGAGAGGAAGCACGTGGTGTCCCGCACACATCCAGGGGAGCCCCGTTTCCACCTCCTAGCTCGAGATGAGGGATTCTTTACCTGTTTCGTAGGGAAAGAATCCCCGGCGTTCCCGTCGCATCTCAAGAGGAGGCGATCTCCACAGGAAAGGCGAGAGGAACTCCAGGGTCGAGACAGCATTCCAAGAGTCCACCAGATGTGTCAGTCCATTCCAGAGGAACCTGTTTTCCCTGCACTGCCTTGACGTTCAAGCCAAGGATCGACTCCCACCCGTGTGCACGTGGGACAGCCCTGTGGGAAAGCCTCGTGGGAAAGACTCGAGGGAAAACCATAGATCCTTTGATCCACGCGGCGGACTGCGTGACACTGCTGCTACCGCTCTGGAGGAAAGCGCAAGTGCATGCCCGCATTCGAGACGAGGACTGACTCCCCTGGGGAGACTCCAGAAGTACCCCAAGATCCATGTCAGCACTGGAGAGGAATCCTCAGGTTCCGGCCCCGACTCCACACAAGGTCTTAGGCCCCGGCATCGACGGGAGAGGAATCCCGAGACGCCCCCGAGGAACTCGCATGGGGAATGGCCTTTCCTGAGGCCACCAGAGCGGGTCCCTGAGGTCCCCGTCGTAAGTCGAGAGCACCTGCCGCAACTCGAGAAAATCCAGGAGGTTTTGCCCTCCAGGCGAGATGAGGCCCATTTCCGCTGAGGCTTCTCGAGGCCAATCACATCTAACCACTGGAACTTCCAAAGGGTCCTTCACACCCTTGCTGCAACTCAAGAAGTTCCCCGACATACCCGTCTCCACTCGAGAGGAAGCACGTGGTGTCCCGCACACATCCAGGGGAGCCCCGTTTCCGCCTCCTAGCTCGAGATGAGGGATCCTTTACCTGTTTCGTATGGAAAGAATTCCCGGCGTTCCCGTCGCATCTCAAGAGGAGGCGCTCTCCACAGGAAAGGCGAGATGAACTCCAGGGTCGTGCCACCATTCCAAGAGTCCCCCAGATGTGTCAGTCCATTCCAGAGGAACCTGTTTTCCCTGCACTGCCTTGACGTTCAAGCCGAGGATCGACTCCCACCACGTGTGCACGTGGGACAGCCCTGTGGGAAAGCCTCGTGGGAAAGCCTCGTGGGAAAGACTCGAGGGAAAACCATAGATCCTTTGATCCACGCGGCGGACTGCGTGACACTGCTGCTACCGCTCTGGAGGAAAGCGCAAGTGCATGCCCGCATTCGAGACGAGGACTGACTCCCTTGGGGAGACTCCAGAAGTACCCCAAGATCCACGTCAGCACTGGAGAGGAATCCTCAGGTTCCGGCCCCGACTCCACACAAAGTTTTAGGCCCCGGCATCGACGGGAGAGGGATCCCGAGAGGCCCCCGAGGAACTCGCAAGGGGACTGGCTTTTCCTGAGGCCACCAGAGCGGGTCCCTGAGGTCCCCGTCGTAAGTCGAGAGCACCTGCCGCAACTCGAGAAAATCCAGGAGCTTTTACCCTCCAGGCGAGATGAGGCTCATTTCCGCTGAGGCTTCTCGAGGCTAATCACGTCTAAACCCTGGAACTTCCAAAGGGTCCTTCACACCCTTGCTGCAACTCAAGAAGTTCCCCGACATACCCGTCTGCACTCGAGAGGAAGCACTTAGGGTCCCGCACACATCCAGGGGAGCCCCGTTTCCGCCTCCTAGCTCGAGATGAGGGATCCTTTCCATGTTTCGTAGGGAAAAAATTCCCGGCGTTCCCGTCGCATCTCAAGAGGAGGCGCTCTCCACAGGAAAGGCGAGAGGAACTCCAGGGTCGTGCCACCATTCCAAGAGTCCCCCAGATATATCAGTCCATTCCAGAGGAACCTGTTTTCCCTGCACTGCCTTGACGTTCAAGCCGAGGATCGACTCCCACCACGTGTGCACGTGGGACAGCCCTGTGGGAAAGCCTCGTGGGAAAGCCTCGTCGGAAAGACTCGAGGGAAAACCTTAGATCCTTTGATCCACGCGGCGGACTGCGTGACACTGCTGCTATCGCTCTGGAGGAAAGCGCAAGTGCATGCCCGCATTCGAGACGAGGACTGACTCCCCTGGGGAGACTCCAGAAGTACCCCATGATCCATGGCAGCACTGGAGAGGAATCCTCAGGTTCCGGCCCCGACTCCACACAAGGTCTTAGGCCCCGGCATCGACGGGAGAAGAATCCCGAGAGGCCCCCGAGGAACTCGCATGGGGACTGGCCTTTCCTGAGGCCACCAGAGCGGGTCCCTGAGGTCCCCGTCGTAAGTCGAGAGCACCTGCCGCAACTCGAGTAAATCCAGGAGGTTTTGCCCTCCAGGCGAGATGAGGCCCATTTCCGCTGAGGCTTCTCGAGGCCAATCACGTCTAACCACTGGAACTTCCAAAGGGTCCTTCACACCCTTGCTGCAACTCAAGAAGTTCCCCGACATACCCGTCTCCACTCGAGAGGAAGCACGTGGTGTCCCGCACACATCCAGGGGAGCCCCGTTTCCGCCTCCTATCTCGAGATGAGGGATCCTTTCCCTGTTTCGTAGGGAAAGAATTCCCGGCGTTCCCGTCGCATCCCAAGAGGAGGCGCTCTCCACAGGAAAGGCGAGAGGAACTCCAGGGTCATGCCACCATTCCAAGAGTCCCCCAGATGTGTCAGTCCATTCCAGACGAACCTGTTTTCCCTGCACTGCCTTGACGTTCAAGCCGAGGATCGACTCCCACCACGTGTGCACGTGGGACAGCCCTGTGGGAAAGCCTCGTGGGAAAGACTCGAGGGAAAACCATAGATCCTTTGATCCACGCGGCGGACTGCGTGACAATGCTGCTACCGCTCTGGAGGAAAGCGCAAGTGCATGCCTGCATTCGAGACGAGGACTGACTCCCCTGGGGAGACTCCAGAAGTACCCCAAGATCCACGTCAGCACTGGAGAGGAATCCTCAGGTTCCGGCCCTGACGCCACACAAGGTCTTAGGCCCCGGCATCGATGGGAGAGGGATCCCGAGAGGCCCCCGAGGAACTCGCATGGGGAATGGCTTTTCCTGAAGCCACCAGAGCGGGTCCCGGAGGTCCCCGTCGTAAGTCGAGATCACCTGCCGCAACTCGAGAAAATCCAGGAGCTTTTGCCCTCCAGGCGAGATGAGGCTCATTTCCGCTGAGGCTTCTCGAGGCTAATCACGTCTAAACACTGGAACTTCAAAGGGTCCTTCACACCCTTGCTGCAACTCAAGAAGTTCCCCGACATACACGTCTGCACTCGAGAGGAAGCACGTGGTGTCCCGCACACATCCAGGGGAGCCCCGTTTCCGCCTCCTAGCTCGAGATGAGGGATCCTTTCCCTGTTTCGTAGGGAAAGAATTCCCGGCGTTCCCGTCGCATCTCAAGAGGAGGCGCTCTCCACAGGAAAGGCGAGAGGAACTCCAGGGTCGTGCCACCATTCCAAGAGTCCCCCAGATGTGTCAGTCCATTCCAGAGGAACCTGTTTTCCCTGCACTGCCTTGACGTTCAAGCCGAGGATCGACTCCCACCACGTGTGCACGTGGGACAGCCCTGTGGGAAAGCCTCTTGGGAAAGCCTCGTGGGAAAGACTCGAGGGAAAACCATAGATCCTTTGATCCACGCGGCGGACTGGGTGACAATGCTGCTACCGCTCTGGAGGAAAGCGCAAGTGCATGCCCGCATTCGAGACGAGGACTGACTCCCCTGGGGAGACTCCAGAAGTACCCCAAGATCCATGTCAGCACTGGAGAGGAATCCTCAGGTTCCGGCCCCGACTCCACACAAGGTCTTAGGCCCCGGCATCGACGGGAGAGGAATCCCGAGAAGCCCCCGAGGAACTCGCATGGGGACTGGCCTTTCCTGAGGCCACCAGAGCGGGTCCCTGAGGTCCCCGTCGTAAGTCGAGAGCACCTGCCGCAACTCGAGTAAATCCAGGAGGTTTTGCCCTCCAGGCGAGATGAGGCCTATTTCCGCTGAGGCTTCTCGAGGCCAATCACATCTAACCACTGGAACTTCCAAAGGGTCCTTCACACCCTTGCTGCAACTCAAGAAGTTCCCCGACATACCCGTCTCCACTCGAGGGGAAACACGTGGGGTCCCGCACACATCCAGGGGATCCGCGTTTCCGCCTCCTAGCTCGAGATGAGGGATCCTTTCCCTGTTTCATAGGGAAAGAATTCCCGGCGTTCCCGTCGCATCTCAAGAGGAGGCGCTCTCCACAGGAAAGGCGAGAGGAACTCCAGGGTCATGCCACCATTCCAAGAGTCCCCCAGATGTGTCAGTCCATTCCAGAGGAAACTGTTTTCCCTGCACTGCCTTGACGTTCAAGCCGAGGATCTACTCCCACCACGTGTGCACGTGGGACAGCCCTGTGGGAAAGCCTCGTGGGAAAGACTCGAGGGAAAACCATAGATCCTTTGATCCACGCGGCGGACTGCGTGACACTGCTGCTACCGCTCTGGAGGAAAGCGCAAGTGCATGCCCGCATTCGAGACGAGGACTGACTCCCCTTGGGAGACTCCAGAAGTACCCCAAGATCCATGTCAGCACTGGAGAGGAATCCTCAGGTTCCCGCCCCGACTCCACACAAGGTCTTAGGCCCCGGCATCGACGGGAGAGGAATCCCGAGAGGCCCCCGAGGAACTCGCATGGGGACTGGCCTTTCCTGAGGTCACCAGAGCGGGTCCCTGAGGTCCCCGTCGTAAGTCGAGAGCACCTGGCGCAACTCGAGAAAATCCAGGAGGTTTTGCCCTCCAGGCGAGATGAGGCCCATTTCCGCTGAGGCTTCTCGAGGCCAATCATATCTAACCACTGGAACTTCCAAAGGGTCCTTCACACCCTTGCTGCAACTCAAGAAGTTCCCCGACATACCCGTCTCCACTCGAGGGGAAGCACGTGGGGTCCCGCACACATCCAGGGGAGCCCCGTTTCCGCCTCCTAGCTCGAGATGAGGGATCCTTTCCCTGTTTCATAGGGAAAGAATTCCCGGCGTTCCCGTCGCATCTCAAGAGGAGGCGCTCTCCACAGGAAAGGCGAGAGGAACTCCAGGGTCATGCCACCATTCCAAGAGTCCCCCAGATGTGTCAGTCCATTCCAGAGGAACCTGTTTTCACTGCACTGCCTTGACGTTCAAGCCGAGGATCTACTCCCACCACGTGTGCACGTGGGACAGCCCTGTGGGAAAGCCTCGTGGGAAAGCCTCGTGGGAAAGACTCGAGGGAAAACCATAGATCCTTTGATCCACGCGGAGGACTGCGTGACACTGCTCCTACCGCTCTGGAGGAAAGCGCAAGTGCATGCCCGCATTCGAGACGAGGACTGACTCCCCTTGGGAGACTCCAGAAGTACCCCAAGATCCATGTCAGCACTGGAGAGGAATCCTCAGGTTCCGGCCCCGACTCCACACAAGGTCTTAGGCCCCGGCATCGACGGGAGAGGAATCCCGAGAGGCCCCCGAGGAACTCGCATGGGGACTGGCCTTTCCTGAGGCCACCAGAGCGGGTCCCTGAGGTCCCCGTCGTAAGTCGAGATCACCTGCCGCAACTCGAGAAAATCCAGGAGGTTTTGCCCTCCAGGCGAGATGAGGCCCATTTCCTCTGAGGCTTCTCGAGGCCAATCACATCTAACCACTGGAACTTCCAAAGGGTCCTTCACACCCTTGCTGCAACTCAAGAAGTTCCCCGACATACCCGTCTGCACTCGAGAGGAAGCACGTGGTGTCCCGCACACATCCAGGGGAGCCCCGTTTCCGCCTCCTAGCTCGAGATGAGGGATCCTTTCCCTGTTTCGTAGGGAAAGAATTCCCGGCGTTCCCGTCGCATCTCAAGAGGAGGCGCTCTCCACAGGAAAGGCGAGAGGAACTCCAGGGTCATGCCACCATTCCAAGAGTCCCCCAGATGTGTCAGTCCATTCCAGTGGAACCTGTTTTCCCTGCACTGCCTTGACGTTCAAGCCGAGGATCGACTCCCACCACGTGTGCACGTGGGACAGCCCTGTGGGAAAGCCTCGTGGGAAAGCCTCGTGGGAAAGACTCGAGGGAAAACCATAGATCCTTTGATCCACGCGGCGGACTGCGTGACACTGCTGCTACCGCTCTGGAGGAAAGCGCAAGTGCATGCCCGCTTTCGAGACGAGGACTGACTCCCCTGGGGAGACTCCAGAAGTACCCCAAGATCCATGTCAGCACTGGAGAGGAATCCTCAGGTTCCGGCCCCGACTCCACACAAGGTCTTAGGCCCTGGCATCGACGGGAGAGGAATCCCGAGAGGCCCCCGAGGAACTCGCATGGGGACTGGCCTTTCCTGAGGCCACCAGAGCGGGTCCCTGAGGTCCCCGTCGTAAGTCGAGAGCACCTGCCGCAACTCGAGAAAATCCAGGAGGTTTTGCCCTCCAGGCGAGATGAGGCCCATTTCCGCTGAGGCTTCTCGAGGCCAATCACGTCTAACCACTGGAACTTCCAAAGGGTCCTTCACACACTTGCTGCAACTCAAGAAGTTACCCGACATACCCGTCTCCACTCGAGAGGAAGCTCGTGGTGTCCCCCACACATCCAGGGGAGCCCCGTTTCCGCCTCCTAGCTCGAGATGAGGGATCCTTTCCCTGTTTTGTAGGGAAAGAATTCCCGGCGTTCCCGTCGCATCTCAAGAGGAGGCGCTCTCCACAGGAAAGGCGAGAGGAACTCCAGGGTCATGCCACCATGCCAAGAGTCCCCCAGATGTGTCAGTCCATTCCAGAGGAACCTGTTTTCCCTGCACTGCCTTGACGTTCAAGCCGAGGATCGACTCCCACCACGTGTGCACGTGGGACAGCCCTGTGGGAAAGCCTCGTGGGAAAGACTCGAGGGAAAACCTTAGATCCTTTGATCCACGCGGCGGACTGCGTGACACTGCTGCTACCGCTCTGGAGGAAAGCGCAAGTGCATGCCCGCATTCGAGACGAGGACTGACTCCCCTGGGGAGACTCCAGAAGTACCCCAAGATCCATGTCAGCACTGGAGAGGAATCCTCAGGTTCCGGCCCCGACTCCACACAAGGTCTTAGGCCCCGGCATAGACGGGAGAGGGATCCCGAGACGCCCCCGAGGAACTCGCATGGGGACTGGCTTTTCCTGAGGCCACCAGAGCGGGTCCCTGAGGTCCCCGTCGTAAGTCGAGATCACCTGCCGCAACTCGAGAAAATCCAGGAGCTTTTGCCCTCCAGGCGAGATGAGGCTCATTTCCGCTGAGGCTTCTCGAGGCTAATCACGTCTAAACACTGGAACTTCCAAAGGGTCGTTCACACCCTTGCTGCAACTCAAGAAGTTCCCCGACATACCCGTCTGCACTCGAGAGGAAGCACGTGGGGTCCCGCACACATCCAGGGGAGCCCCGTTTCCGCCTCCTAGCTCGAGATGAGGGATCCTTTCCCTGTTTCGTAGGGAAAGAATTCCCGGCGTTCCCGTCGCATCTCAAGAGGAGGCGCTCTCCACAGGAAAGGCGAGAGGAACTCCAGGGTCATGCCACCATTCCAAGAGTCCCCCAGATGTGTCAGTCCATTCCAGAGGAACCTGTTTTCCCTGCACTGCCTTGACGTTCAAGCCGAGGATAGACTCCCACCACGTGTGCACGTGGGACAGCCCTGTGGGAAAGCCTCGTGGGAAAGACTCGAGGGAAAACCTTAGATCCTTTGATCCACGCGGCAGACTGCGTGACACTGCTGCTAACGCTCTGGAGGAAAGCGCAAGTGCATGCCCGCATTTGAGACGAGGACTGACTCCACTGGGGAGACTCCAGAAGTACCCCAAGATCCATGTCAGCACTGGAGAGGAATCCTCAGGTTCCGGCCACGACTCCACACAAGGTCTTAGGCCCCGGCATCGACGGGAGAGGAATCCCGAGACGCCCCCGAGGAACTCGCATGGGGACTGGCCTTTCCTGAGGCCACCAGAGCGGGTCCCTGAGGTCCCCGTCGTAAGTCGAGAGCACCTGCCGCAACTCGAGAAAATCCAGGAGGAATTGCCCTCCAGGCGAGATGAAGCCCATTTCCGCTGAGGCATCTCGAGGCCAATCACATCTAACCACTGGAACTTCCAAAGGGTCCTTCACACCATTGCTGCAACTCAAGAAGTTCCACGACATACCCGTCTGCACTCGAGAGGAAGCACGTGGTGTCCCGCACACATCCAGGGGAGCCCCGTTTCCGCCTCCTAGCTCGAGATGAGGGATCTTTTCCCTGTTTCGTAGGGAAAGAATTCCCGGCGTTCCCGTCGCATCTCAAGAGGAGGCGCTCTCCACAGGAAAGGCGAGAGGAACTCCAGGGTCATGCCACCATTCCAAGAGTCCCCCAGATGTGTCAGTCCATTCCAGAGGAACCTGTTTTCCCTGCACTGCCTTGACGTTCAAGCCGAGGATCGACTCCCACCACGTGTGCACGTGGGACAGCCCTGTGGGAAAGCCTCGTGGGAAAGCCTCGTGGGAAAGACTCGAGGGAAAACCATAGATCCTTTGATCCACGCGGCGGACTGCGTGACACTGCTGCTACCGCTCTGGAGGAAAGCGAAAGTGCATGCCCGCATTCGAGACGAGGACTGACTCCCCTGGGGAGACTCCAGAAGTACCCCAAGATCCATGGCAGCACTGGAGAGGAATCCTCAGGTTCCGGCCCCGACTCCACACAAGGTCTTAGGCCCCGGCATCGACGGGAGAGGAATCCCGAGAGGCCCCCGAGGAACTTGCATGGGGACTGGCCTTCCTGAGGCCACCAGAGCGGGTCCCTGAGGTCCCCGTCGTAAGTCGAGAGCACCTGCCGCAACTCGAGTAAATCCAGGAGGTTTTGCCCTCCAGGCGAGATGAGGCCCATTTCCGCTGAGGCTTCTCGAGGCCAATCACGTCTAACCACTGGAACTTCCAAAGGGTCCTTCACACCCTTGCTGCAACTCAAGAAGTTCCCCGACATACCCGTCTCCACTCGAGAGGAAGCACGTGGTGTCCCGCACACATCCAGGGGAGCCCCGTTTCCGCCTCCTAGCTCGAGATGAGGGATCCTTTCCCTGTTTCGTAGGGAAAGAATTCCCGGCGTTCCCGTCGCATCCCAAGAGGAGGCGCTCTCCACAGGAAAGGCGAGAGGAACTCCAGGGTCATGCCACCATTCCAAGAGTCCCCCAGATGTGTCAGTCCATTCCAGACGAACCTGTTTTCCCTGCACTGCCTTGACGTTCAAGCCGAGGATCGACTCCCACCACGTGTGCACGTGGGACAGCCCTGTGGGAAAGCCTCGTGGGAAGACTCGAGGGAAAACCATAGATCCTTTGATCCACGCGGCGGACTGCGTGACAATGCTGCTACCGCTCTGGAGGAAAGCGCAAGTGCATGCCTGCATTCGAGACGAGGACTGACTCCCCTGGGGAGACTCCAGAAGTACCCCAAGATCCACGTCAGCACTGGAGAGGAATCCTCAGGTTCCGGCCCTGACGCCACACAAGGTCTTAGGCCCCGGCATCGATGGGAGAGGGATCCCGAGAGGCCCCCGAGGAACTCGCATGGGGAATGGCTTTTCCTGAAGCCACCAGAGCGGGTCCCTGAGGTCCCCGTCGTAAGTCGAGAGCACCTGCCGCAACTCGAGTAAATCCAGGAGGTTTTGCCCTCCAGGCGAGATGAGGCCCATTTCCGCTGAGGCTTCTCGAGGCCAATCACGTCTAACCACTGGAACTTCCAAAGGGTCCTTCACACCCTTGCTGCAACTCAAGAAGTTCCCCGACATACCCGTCTCCACTCGAGAGGAAGCACGTGGGGTCCCGCACACATCCAGGGGAGCCCCGTTTCCGCCTCCTAGCTCGAGATGAGGGATCCTTTCCCTGTTTCGTAGGGAAAGAATTCCCGGCGTTCCCGTCGCATCTCAAGAGGAGGCGCTCTCCACAGGAAAGGCGAGAGGAACTCCAGGGTCGTGCCACCATTCCAAGAGTCCCCCAGATGTGTCAGTCCATTCCAGAGGAACCTGTTTTCCCTGCACTGCGTTGACGTTCAAGCCGAGGATCGACTCCCACCACGTGTGCACGTGGGACAGCCCTGTGGGAAAGCCTCGTGGGAAAGCCTCGTGGGAAAGACTCGAGGGAAAACCATAGATCCTTTGATCCACGCGGCGGACTGCGTGACATTGCTGCTACCGCTCTGGAGGAAAGCGCAAGTGCATGCCCGCATTCGAGACGAGGACTGAGTCCCCTGGGGAGACTCCAGAAGTACCCCAAGATCCATGTCAGCACTGGAGAGGAATCCTCAGGTTCCGGCCCCGACTCCACACAAGGTCTTAGGCCCCGGCATCGACGGGAGAGGAATCCCGAGAAGCCCCCGAGGAACTCGCATGGGGACTGGCCTTTCCTGAGGCCACCAGAGCGGGTCCCTGAGGTCCCCGTCGTAAGTCGAGAGCACCTGCCGCAACTCGAGTAAATCCAGGAGGTTTTGCCCTCCAGGCGAGATGAGGCCCATTTCCGCTGAGGCTTCTCGAGGCCAATCACATCTAACCACTGGAACTTCCAAAGGGTCCTTCACACCCTTGCTGCAACTCAAGAAGTTCCCCGACATACCCGTCTCCACTCGAGGGGAAGCACGTGGGGTCCCGCACACATCCAGGGGATCCGCGTTTCCGCCTCCTAGCTCGAGATGAGGGATCCTTTCCCTGTTTCATAGGGAAAGAATTCCCGGCGTTCCCGTCGCATCTCAAGAGGAGGCGCTCTCCACAGGAAAGGCGAGAGGAACTCCAGGGTCATGCCACCATTCCAAGAGTCCCCCAGATGTGTCAGTCCATTCCAGAGGAAACTGTTTTCCCTGCACTGCCTTGACGTTCAAGCCGAGGATCTACTCCCACCACGTGTGCACGTGGGACAGCCCTGTGGGAAAGCCTCGTGGGAAAGACTCGAGGGAAAACCATAGATCCTTTGATCCACGCGGCGGACTGCGTGACACTGCTGCTACCGCTCTGGAGGAAAGGGCAAGTGCATGCCCGCATTCGAGAGGAGGACTGACTCCCCTGGGGAGACTCCAGAAGTACCCCAAGATCCATGTCAGCACTGGAGAGGAATCCTCAGGTTCCGGCCCCGACTCCACACAAGGTCTTAGGCCCCGGCATCGACGGGAGAGGAATCCCGAGAGGCCCCCGAGGAACTCGCATGGGGACTGGCCTTTCCTGAGGCCACCAGAGCGGGTCCCTGAGGTCCCCGTCGTAAGTCGAGAGCACCTGCCGCAACTCGAGAAAATCCAGGAGGTTTTGCCCTCCAGGCGAGATGAGGCCCATTTCCGCTGAGGCTTCTCGAGGCTAATCACGTCTAACCACTGGAACTTCCAAAGGGTCCTTCACACCCTTGCTGCAACTCAAGAAGTTCCCCGACATACCCGTCTCCACTCGAGAGGAAGCACGTGGTGTCCCGCACACATCCAGGGGAGCCCCGTTTCCCCCTCCTAGCTCGAGATGAGGGATCCTTTCCCTGTTTCGTAGGGAAAGAATTCCTGGCGTTACCGTCGCATCTCAAGAGGAGGCGCTCTCCACAGGAAAGGCGAGAGGAACTCCAGGTTCGTGCCACCATTCCAAGAGTCCCCCAGATGAGTCAGTCCATTCCAGAGGAACTTGTTCTCCCTGCACTGCCTTGACGTTCAAGCCGAGGATCGACTCCCACCACGTGTGCACGTGGGACAGCCCTGTGGGAAAGCCTCGTGGGAAAGCCTCGTGGGAAAGACTCGAGGGAAAACCATAGATCCTTTAATCCACGCGGCGGACTGCGTGACACTGCTGCTACCGCTCTGGAGGAAAGGGCAAGTGCATGCCCGCATTCGAGACGAGGACTGACTCCCCTGGGGAGACTCCAGAAGTACCCCAAGATCCATGTCAGCACTGGAGAGGAATCCTCAGGTTCCGGCCCCGACTCCACACAAGGTCTTAGGCCCCGGCATAGACGGGAGAGGGATCCCGAGACGCCCCCGAGGAACTCGCATGGGGACTGGCTTTTCCTGAGGCCACCAGAGCGGGTCCCTGAGGTCCCCGTCGTAAGTCGAGATCACCTGCCGCAACTCGAGAAAATCCAGGAGCTTTTGCCCTCCAGGCGAGATGAGGCTCATTTCCGCTGAGGCTTCTCGAGGCTAATCACGTCTAAACACTGGAACTTCCAAAGGGTCGTTCACACCCTTGCTGCAACTCAAGAAGTTCCCCGACATACCCGTCTGCACTCGAGAGGAAGCACGTGGGGTCCCGCACACATCCAGGGGAGCCCCGTTTCCGCCTCCTAGCTCGAGATGAGGGATCCTTTCCCTGTTTCGTAGGGAAAGAATTCCCGGCGTTCCCGTCGCATCTCAAGAGGAGGCGCTCTCCACAGGAAAGGCGAGAGGAACTCCAGGGTCATGCCACCATTCCAAGAGTCCCCCAGATGTGTCAGTCCATTCCAGAGGAACCTGTTTTCCCTGCACTGCCTTGACGTTCAAGCCGAGGATAGACTCCCACCACGTGTGCACGTGGGACAGCCCTGTGGGAAAGCCTCGTGGGAAAGACTCGAGGGAAAACCTTAGATCCTTTGATCCACGCGGCAGACTGCTTGACACTGCTGCTAACGCTCTGGAGGAAAGCGCAAGTGCATGCCCGCATTTGAGACGAGGACTGACTCCCCTGGGGAGACTCCAGAAGTACCCCAAGATCCATGTCAGCACTGGAGAGGAATCCTCAGGTTCCGGCCACGACTCCACACAAGGTCTTAGGCCCCGGCATCGACGGGAGAGGAATCCCGAGACGCCCCCGAGGAACTCGCATGGGGACTGGCCTTTCCTGAGGCCACCAGAGCGGGTCCCTGAGGTCCCCGTCGTAAGTCGAGAGCACCTGCCGCAACTCGAGAAAATCCAGGAGGAATTGCCCTCCAGGCGAGATGAAGCCCATTTCCGCTGAGGCATCTCGAGGCCAATCACATCTAACCACTGGAACTTCCAAAGGGTCCTTCACACCATTGCTGCAACTCAAGAAGTTCCACGACATACCCGTCTGCACTCGAGAGGAAGCACGTGGTGTCCCGCACACATCCAGGGGAGCCCCGTTTCCGCCTCCTAGCTCGAGATGAGGGATCTTTTCCCTGTTTCGTAGGGAAAGAATTCCCGGCGTTCCCGTCGCATCTCAAGAGGAGGCGCTCTCCACAGGAAAGGCGAGAGGAACTCCAGGGTCATGCCACCATTCCAAGAGTCCCCCAGATGTGTCAGTCCATTCCAGAGGAACCTGTTTTCCCTGCACTGCCTTGACGTTCAAGCCGAGGATCGACTCCCACCACGTGTGCACGTGGGACAGCCCTGTGGGAAAGCCTCGTGGGAAAGCCTCGTGGGAAAGACTCGAGGGAAAACCATAGATCCTTTGATCCACGCGGCGGACTGCGTGACACTGCTGCTACCGCTCTGGAGGAAAGCGCAAGTGCATGCCCGCATTCGAGACGAGGACTGACTCCCCTGGGGAGACTCCAGAAGTACCCCAAGATCCATGGCAGCACTGGAGAGGAATCCTCAGGTTCCGGCCCCGACTCCACACAAGGTCTTAGGCCCCGGCATCGACGGGAGAGGAATCCCGAGAGGCCCCCGAGGAACTTGCATGGGGAATGGCCTTCCTGAGGCCACCAGAGCGGGTCCCTGAGGTCCCCGTCGTAAGTCGAGAGCACCTGCCGCAACTCGAGTAAATCCAGGAGGTTTTGCCCTCCAGGCGAGATGAGGCCCATTTCCGCTGAGGCTTCTCGAGGCCAATCACGTCTAACCACTGGAACTTCCAAAGGGTCCTTCACACCCTTGCTGCAACTCAAGAAGTTCCCCGACATACCCGTCTCCACTCGAGAGGAAGCACGTGGTGTCCCGCACACATCCAGGGGAGCCCCGTTTCCGCCTCCTATCTCGAGATGAGGGATCCTTTCCCTGTTTCGTAGGGAAAGAATTCCCGGCGTTCCCGTCGCATCCCAAGAGGAGGCGCTCTCCACAGGAAAGGCGAGAGGAACTCCAGGGTCATGCCACCATTCCAAGAGTCCCCCAGATGTGTCAGTCCATTCCAGACGAACCTGTTTTCCCTGCACTGCCTTGACGTTCAAGCCGAGGATCGACTCCCACCACGTGTGCACGTGGGACAGCCCTGTGGGAAAGCCTCGTGGGAAAGACTCGAGGGAAAACCATAGATCCTTTGATCCACGCGGCGGACTGCGTGACAATGCTGCTACCGCTCTGGAGGAAAGCGCAAGTGCATGCCTGCATTCGAGACGAGGACTGACTCCCCTGGGGAGACTCCAGAAGTACCCCAAGATCCACGTCAGCACTGGAGAGGAATCCTCAGGTTCCGGCCCTGACGCCACACAAGGTCTTAGGCCCCGGCATCGATGGGAGAGGGATCCCGAGAGGCCCCCGAGGAACTCGCATGGGGAATGGCTTTTCCTGAAGCCACCAGAGCGGGTCCCTGAGGTCCCCGTCGTAAGTCGAGAGCACCTGCCGCAACTCGAGTAAATCCAGGAGGTTTTGCCCTCCAGGCGAGATGAGGCCCATTTCCGCTGAGGCTTCTCGAGGCCAATCACGTCTAACCACTGGAACTTCCAAAGGGTCCTTCACACCCTTGCTGCAACTCAAGAAGTTCCCCGACATACCCGTCTCCACTCGAGAGGAAGCACGTGGGGTCCCGCACACATCCAGGGGAGCCCCGTTTCCGCCTCCTAGCTCGAGATGAGGGATCCTTTCCCTGTTTCGTAGGGAAAGAATTCCCGGCGTTCCCGTCGCATCTCAAGAGGAGGCGCTCTCCACAGGAAAGGCGAGAGGAACTCCAGGGTCGTGCCACCATTCCAAGAGTCCCCCAGATGTGTCAGTCCATTCCAGAGGAACCTGTTTTCCCTGCACTGCGTTGACGTTCAAGCCGAGGATCGACTCCCACCACGTGTGCACGTGGGACAGCCCTGTGGGAAAGCCTCGTGGGAAAGCCTCGTGGGAAAGACTCGAGGGAAAACCATAGATCCTTTGATCCACGCGGCGGACTGCGTGACATTGCTGCTACCGCTCTGGAGGAAAGCGCAAGTGCATGCCCGCATTCGAGACGAGGACTGACTCCCCTGGGGAGACTCCAGAAGTACCCCAAGATCCATGTCAGCACTGGAGAGGAATCCTCAGGTTCCGGCCCCGACTCCACACAAGGTCTTAGGCCCCGGCATCGACGGGAGAGGAATCCCGAGAAGCCCCCGAGGAACTCGCATGGGGACTGGCCTTTCCTGAGGCCACCAGAGCGGGTCCCTGAGGTCCCCGTCGTAAGTCGAGAGCACCTGCCGCAACTCGAGTAAATCCAGGAGGTTTTGCCCTCCAGGCGAGATGAGGCCCATTTCCGCTGAGGCTTCTCGAGGCCAATCACATCTAACCACTGGAACTTCCAAAGGGTCCTTCACACCCTTGCTGCAACTCAAGAAGTTCCCCGACAAACCCGTCTCCACTCGAGGGGAAGCACGTGGGGTCCCGCACACATCCAGGGGATCCGCGTTTCCGCCTCCTAGCTCGAGATGAGGGATCCTTTCCCTGTTTCATAGGGAAAGAATTCCCGGCGTTCCCGTCGCATCTCAAGAGGAGGCGCTCTCCACAGGAAAGGCGAGAGGAACTCCAGGGTCATGCCACCATTCCAAGAGTCCCCCAGATGTGTCAGTCCATTCCAGAGGAAACTGTTTTCCCTGCACTGCCTTGACGTTCAAGCCGAGGATCTACTCCCACCACGTGTGCACGTGGGACAGCCCTGTGGGAAAGCCTCGTGGGAAAGACTCGAGGGAAAACCATAGATCCTTTGATCCACGCGGCGGACTGCGTGACACTGCTGCTACCGCTCTGGAGGAAAGGGCAAGTGCATGCCCGCATTCGAGAGGAGGACTGACTCCCCTGGGGAGACTCCAGAAGTACCCCAAGATCCATGTCAGCACTGGAGAGGAATCCTCAGGTTCCGGCCCCGACTCCACACAAGGTCTTAGGCCCCGGCATCGACGGGAGAGGAATCCCGAGAGGCCCCCGAGGAACTCGCATGGGGACTGGCCTTTCCTGAGGCCACCAGAGCGGGTCCCTGAGGTCCCCGTCGTAAGTCGAGAGCACCTGCCGCAACTCGAGAAAATCCAGGAGGTTTTGCCCTCCAGGCGAGATGAGGCCCATTTCCGCTGAGGCTTCTCGAGGCTAATCACGTCTAACCACTGGAACTTCCAAAGGGTCCTTCACACCCTTGCTGCAACTCAAGAAGTTCCCCGACATACCCGTCTCCACTCGAGAGGAAGCACGTGGTGTCCCGCACACATCCAGGGGAGCCCCGTTTCCCCCTCCTAGCTCGAGATGAGGGATCCTTTCCCTGTTTCGTAGGGAAAGAATTCCTGGCGTTACCGTCGCATCTCAAGAGGAGGCGCTCTCCACAGGAAAGGCGAGAGGAACTCCAGGTTCGTGCCACCATTCCAAGAGTCCCCCAGATGAGTCAGTCCATTCCAGAGGAACTTGTTCTCCCTGCACTGCCTTGACGTTCAAGCCGAGGATCGACTCCCACCACGTGTGCACGTGGGACAGCCCTGTGGGAAAGCCTCGTGGGAAAGCCTCGTGGGAAAGACTCGAGGGAAAACCATAGATCCTTTAATCCACGCGGCGGACTGCGTGACACTGCTGCTACCGCTCTGGAGGAAAGCGCAATGCATGCCCGCATTCGAGACGAGGACTGACTCCCTGGGGAGACTCCAGAAGTACCCCAAGATCCATATCAGCACTGGAGAGGAATCCTCAGGTTCCGGCCCCGACTCCACACAAGGTCTTAGGCCCCGGCATCGACGGGAGAGGAATCCCGAGAGGCCCCCGAGGAACTCGCATGGGGACTGGCCTTTCCTGAGGCCACCAGAGCGGTTCCCCGAGGTCCCCGTCGTAAGTCGAGAGCACCTGCCGCAACTCGAGAAAATCCAGGAGGTTTTGCCCTCCAGACGAGACGAGGCCCATTTCCGCTGAGGCTTCTCGAGGCCAATCACATCTAACCACTGGAACTGCCAAAGGGTCCTTCACACCATGGCTGCAACTCAAGAAGTTCCCCGACATACCCGTCTGCACTCGAGAGGAAGCACGTGGTGTCCCGCACACATCCAGGGGAGCCCCGTTTCCGCCTCCTAGCTCGAGATGAGGGATCCTTTCCCTGTTTCGTAGGGAAAGAATTCCCGGCATTCCCGTCGCATCTCAAGAGGAGGCGCTCTCCACAGGAAAGGCGAGAGGAACTCCAGGGTCGTGCCACCATTCCAAGAGTCCCCCAAATGTGTCAGTCCATTCCAGAGGAACCTGTTTTCCCTGCACTGCCTTGACGTTCAAGCAGAGGATCGACTCCCACCACGTGTGCACGTGGGAAAGCCCTGTGGGAAAGCCTCGTGGGAAAGCCTCGTGGGAAAGACTCGAGGGAAAACCATAGATCCTTTGATCCACGCGGAGGACTGCGTGACACTGCTGCTACCGCTCTTGAGGAAAGCGCAATGCATGCCCGCATTCGAGACGAGGACTGACACCCCTGGGGAGACTCCAGACGTACCCCAAGATCCATGTCAGCACTGGAGAGGAATCCTCAGGTTCCGGCCCCGACTCCACACAAGGTCTTAGGCCCCGGCATCGACGGGAGAGGAATCCCGAGAGGCCCCCGAGGAACTCGCATGGGGACTGGCCTTTCCTGAGGCCACCAGAGCGGGTCCCTGAGGTCCCCGTCGTAAGTCAAGAGCACCTGCCGCAACTCGAGAAAATCCAGGAGGTTTTGCCCTTCAGGCGAGATGAGGCCCATTTCCGCTGAGGCTTCTCGAGGCCAATCACATCTAACCACTGGAACTTCCAAAGAGTCCTTCACACCATTGCTGCACCTCAAGAAGTTCCCCGACATACCCATCTCCACTCGAGAGGAAGCACGTGGGGTCCCGCACACATCCAGGGGAACCCGTTTCCGCCTCCTAGCTCAAGATGAGGGATCCTTTCCCTGTTTCGTAGGGAAAGAATTCCCGGCGTTCCCGTCGCATCTCAAGAGGAGGCGCTCTCCACAGGAAATGCGAGAGGAACTCCAGGGTCGTGACACCATTCCAAGAGTCCCCCAGATGTGTCAGTCCATTCCAGAGGAACCTGTTTTCCCTGCACTGCCTTGACGTTCAAGCCGAGGATCGACTCCCACCACGTGTGCACGTGGGACAGCCCTGTGGGAAAGCCTCGTGGGAAAGCCTCGTGGGAAAGACTCGAGGGAAATCCATAGATCCTTTAAACTAGGCGGCGGACTGCGTGACACTGCTGCTACCGCTCTGGAGGAAAGCGCAATGAATGCCCGCATTCGAGACGAGGACTGACTCCCCTGGGGAGACTCCAGAAGTACCCCAAGATCCATGTCAGCCCTGGAGAGGAATCCTCAGGTTCCGGCCCCGACTCCACACAAGGTCTTAGGCCCCGGCATCGACGGGAGAGGAATCCCGAGAGGCCCCCGAGGAACTCGCATGGGGACTGGCCTTTCCTGAGGCCACCAGAGCGGGTCCCTGAGGTCCCCGTCGTAAGTCGAGAGCACCTGCCGCAACTCGAGAAAATCCAGGAGGTTTTGCCCTCCAGGCGAGATGAGGCCCATTTCCGCTGAGGCTTCTCGAGGCTAATCACGTCTAACAACTGGAACTTCCAAAGGGTCCTTCACACCCTTGCTGCAACTCAAGAAGTTCCCCGACATACCCGTCTCCATTCGAGAGGAAGCACGTGGGTCCCACACACATCCAGGGGAGCCCCGTTTCCGCCTCCTAGCTCGAGATGAGGGATCCTTTCCCTGTTTCGTAGGGAAAGAATTCCCGGCGTTCCCGTCGCATCTCAAGAGGAGGCGCTCTCCACAGGAAAGGCGAGAGGAACTCCAGGGTCGTGCCACCATTCCAAGAGTCCCCCAGATGTGTCAGTCCATTCCAGAGGAACCTGTTTTCCCTGCACTGCCTTGACGTTAAAGCCGAGGATCGACTCCCACCACGTGTGCACGTGGGACAGCCCTGTGGGAAAGCCTCGTGGGAAAGCCTCGTGGGAAAGACTCGAGGGAAAAACATAGATCCTTTGATCCACGCGGCGGACTGCGTGACACTGATGCTACCGCTCTGGAGGAAAGCGCAAGTGCATGCCCGCATTCGAGACGAGGACTGACTCCCCTGGGGAGACTCCAGAAGTACCCCAAGATCCATGTCAGCACTGGAGAGAAATCCTCAGGTTCTGGCCCCGACTCCACACAAGGTCTTAGGCCCCGGCATCGACGGGAGAGGAATCCCGAGACGCCCCCGAGGAACTCGCATGGGGACTGGCCTTTCCTGAGGCCACCAGAGCGGTTCCCTGAGGTCCCCGTCGTAAGTCGAGAGCACCTGCCGCAACTCCAGAAAATCCAGGAGGTTTTGCCCTCCAGGCGAGATGAGGCCCATTTCCGCTGAGGCTTCTCGAGGCCAATCATGTCTAACCACTGGAACTTCCAAAGGGTCCTTCACACCCTTGCTGCAACTCAAGAAGTTCCCCGACATACCCGTCTGCACTCGAGAGGAAGCACGTGGTGTCCCGCACACATCCAGGGGAGCCCCGCTTCCGCCTCCTAGCTCGAGATGAGGGATCCTTTCCCTGTTTCGTAGGGAAAGAATTCCCGGCGTTCCCGTCGCATCTCAAGAGGAGGCGCTCTCCACAGGAAAGGCGAGAGGAACTCCAGGGTCATGCCACCATTCCAAGAGTCCCCCAGATGTGTCAGTCCATTCCAGAGGAACCTGTTTTCCCTGCACTGCCTTGACGTTCAAGCCGAGGATCGACTCCCACCACGTGTGCACGTGGGACAGCCCTGTGGGAAAGCCTCGTGGGAAAGCCTCGTGGGAAAGACTTGAGGGAAAACCATAGATCTTTTGATCCACGCGGCGGACTGCGTGCCACTGCTGCTACCTCTCTGGAGGAAAGCGCAAGTGCATGCCCGCATTCGAGACGAGGACTGACTCCCCTGGGGAGACTCCAGAAGTACCCCAAGATCCATGTCAGCACTGGAGAGGAATCCTCAGGTTCCGGCCCCGACTCCACACAAGGCCTTAGGCCCCGGCATCGACGGGAGAGGAATCCCCAGAGGCCCCCGAGGAACTCGCATGGGGACTGGCCTTTCCTGAGGCCACCAGAGCGGGTCCCTGAGGTCCCCGTCGTAAGTCGAGAGCACCTGCCGCAACTCGAGAAAATCCAGGAGGTTTTGCCCTCCAGGCGAGATGAGGCCCATTTCCGCTGAGGCTTCTCGAGGCTAATCACGTCTAACCACTGGAACTTCCAAAGGGTCCTTCACACCCTTGCTGCAACTCAAGAAGTTCCCCGACATACCCGTCTCCACTCGAGAGGAAGCACGTGGGGTCCCGCACACATCCAGGGGAGCCCCGTTTCCGCCTCCTAGCTCGAGATGAGGGATCCTTTCCCTGTTTCGTAGGGAAAGAATTCCCGGCGTTCCCGTCGCATCTCAAGAGGAGGCGCTCTCCACAGGAAAGGCGAGAGGAACTCCAGGGTCGTGCCACCATTCCAAGAGTCCCCCAGATGTGTCAGTCCATTCCAGACGAACCTGTTTTCCCTGCACTGCCTTGACGTTCAAGCAGAGGATCGACTCCCACCACGTGTGCACGTGGGAAAGCCCTGTGGGAAAGCCTCGTGGGAAAGCCTCGTGGGAAAGACTCGAGGGAAAAACATAGATCCTTTGATCCACGCGGCGGACTGCGTGACCCTGATGCTACCGCTCTGGAGGAAAGCGCAAGTGCATGCCCGCATTCGAGACGAGGACTGACTCCCCTGGGGAGACTCCAGAAGTACCCCAAGATCCATGTCAGCACTGGAGAGAAATCCTCAGGTTCCGGCACGGACTCCACACAAGGTCTTAGGCCCCGGCATCGACGGGAGAGGAATCCCGAGACGCCCCCGAGGAACTCGCATGGGGACTGGCCTTTCCTGAGGCCACCAGAGCGGTTCCCTGAGGTCCCCGTCGTAAGTCGAGAGCACCTGCCGCACCTCGAGAAAATCCAGGAGGTTTTGCCCTCCAGGCGAGATGAGGCCCATTTCCGCTGAGGCTTCTCGAGGCCAATCACGTCTAACCACTGGAACTTCCAAAGGGTCCTTCACACCCTTGCTGCAACTCAAGAAGTTCCCCGACATACCCGTCTCCACTCGAGAGGAAGCACGTGGGTCCCGCACACATCCAGGGGAGCCCCGTTTCCGCCTCCTAGCTCGAGATGAGGGATCCTTTCCCTGTTTCGTAGGGAAAGAATTCCCGGCGTTCCCGTCACATCTCAAGAGGAGGCGCTCTCCACAGGAAAGGCGAGAGGAACTCCAGGGTCGTGCCACCATTCCAAGAGTCCCCCAGATGTGTCAGTCCATTCCAGAGGAACCTGCTTTCCCTGCACTGCCTTGACGTTCAAGACGAGGATCGACTCCCACCACGTGTGCACGTGGGACAGCCCTGTGGAAAAGCCTCGTGGGAAAGCCTCGTGGGAAAGACTCGAGGGAAAAACATAGATCCTTTGATCCACGCGGCGGACTGCGTGACACTGATGCTACCGCTCTGGAGGAAAGCGCAAGTGCATGCCCGCATTCGAGACGAGGACTGACTCCCCTGGGGAGACTCCAGAAGTACCCCAAGATCCATGTCAGCACTGGAGAGAAATCCTCAGGTTCCGGCCCCGACTCCACACAAGGTCTTAGGCCCCGGCATCGACGGGAGAGGAATCCCGAGACGCCCCCGAGGAACTCGCATGGGGACTGGCCTTTCCTGAGGCCACCAGAGCGGTTCCCTGAGGTCCCCGTCGTAAGTCGAGAGCACCTGCCGCAACTCGAGAAAATCCAGGAGGTTTTGCCCTCCAGGCGAGATGAGGCCCATTTCCGCTGAGGCTTCTCGGGGCCAATCACGTCTAACCACTGGAACTTCCAAAGGGTCCTTCACACCCTTGCTGCAACTCAAGAAGTTCCCCGACATACCCGTCTGCACTCGAGAGGAAGCACGTGGTGTCCCGCACACATCCAGGGGAGCCCCGCTTCCGCCTCCTAGCTCGAGATGAGGGATCCTTTCCCTGTTTCGTAGGGAAAGAATTCCCGGCGTTCCCGTCGCATCTCAAGAGGAGGCGCTCTCCACAGGAAAGGCGAGAGGAACTCCAGGGTCGTGCCACCATTCCAAGAGTCCCCCAGATGTGTCAGTCCATTCCAGAGGAACCTGTTTTCCCTGCACTGCCTTGACGTTCAAGCCGAGGATCGACTCCCACCACGTGTGCACGTGGGACAGCCCTGTGGGAAAGCCTCGTGGGAAAGCCTCGTGGGAAAGACTCGAGGGAAAACCATAGATCCTTTGATCCACGCGGCGGACTGAGTGACACTGCTGCTACCGCTATGGAGGAAAGCGCAAGTGCATGCATGCATTCGAGACGAGGACTGACTCCCCTGGGGAGACTCCAGAAGTACCCCAAGATCCATGTCAGCACTGGAGAGGAATCCTCAGGTTCCGGCCCTGACTCCACACAAGGTCTTAGGCCCCGGCATCGACGGGAGAGGAATCCCGAGAGGCCCCCGAGGAACTCGCATGGGGACTGGCCTTTCCTGAGGCCACCAGAGCGGTTCCCTGAGGTCACCGTCGTAAGTCGAGAGCACCTGCCGCAACTCGAGAAAATCCAGGAGGTTTTGCCCTCCAGGCGAGATGAGGCCCATTTCCGCTGAGGCTTCTCGAGGCCAATCACATCTAACCACTGGAACTTCCAAAGGGTCCTTCACACCCTTGCTACAACTCAAGAAGTTCCCCGACATACCCGTCTCCACTCGAGAGGAAGCACGTGCGGTCCCGCACACATCCAGGGGAGCCCCGTTTCCGCCTCCTAGCTCGAGATGAGGGATCCTTTCCCTGTTTCGTAGGGAAAGAATTCCCGGCGTTCCCGTCGCATCTCAAGAGGAGGCGCTCTCCACAGGAAAGGCGAGAGGAACTCCAGGGTCGAGACAGCATTCCAAGAGTCCCCCAGATGTGTCAGTCCATTCCAGAGGAACCTGTTTTCCCTGCACTGCCTTGACGTTCAAGCCAAGGATCGACTCCCACCCGTGTGCACGTGGGACAGCCCTGTGGGAAAGCCTCGTGGGAAAGACTCGTGGGAAAGACTCGAGGGAAAACCATAGATCCTTTGATCCACGCGGCGGACTGCGTGACACTGCTGCTACCGCTCTGGAGGAAAGCGCAAGTGCATGCCCGCATTCGAGACGAGGACTGACTCCCCTGGGGAGACTCCAGAAGTACCCCAAGATCCATGTCAGCACTGGAGAGGAATCCTCAGGTTCCGGCCCCGACTCCACACAAGGTCTTAGGCCCGGGCATCAACGGGAGAGGAATCCCGAGAGGCCCCCGAGGAACTCGCATGGGGAATGGCCTTTCCTGAGGCCACCAGAGCGGGTCCCTGAGGTCCCCGTCGTAAGTCGAGAGCACCTGCCGCAACTCGAGAAAATCCAGGAGGTTTTGCCCTCCAGGCGAGATGAGGCCCATTTCCGCTGAGGCTTCTCGAGGCCAATCACATCTAACCACTGGAACTTCCAAAGGGTCCTTCACACCCTTGCTGCAACTCAGGAAGTTCCCCGACATACCCGTCTCCACTCGAGAGGAAGCACGTGGTGTCCCGCACACATCCAGGGGAGCCCCGTTTCCGCCTCCTAGCTCGAGATGAGGGATCCTTTCCCTGTTTCGTAGGGAAAGAATTCCCGGCGTTCCCGTCGCATCTCAAGAGGAGGCGCTCTCCACAGGAAAGGCGAGAGGAACTCCAGGGTCGTGCCACCATTCCAAGAGTCCCCCAGATGTGTCAGTCCATTCCAGACGAACCTGTTTTCCCTGCACTGCCTTGACGTTCAAGCCGAGGATCGACTCCCACCACGTGTGCACGTGGGACAGCCCTGTGGGAAAGCCTCGTGGGAAAGCCTCGTGGGAAAGACTCGAGGGAAAACCATAGATCTTTTGATCCACGCGGCGGACTGCGTGCCACTGCTGCTACCTCTCTGGAGGAAAGCGCAAGTGCATGCCCGCATTCGAGACGAGGACTGACTCCCCTGGGGAGACTCCAGAAGTACCCCAAGATCCATGTCAGCACTGGAGAGGAATCCTCAGGTTCCGGCCCCGACTCCACACAAGGCCTTAGGCCCAGGCATCGACGGTAGAGGAATCCCGAGAGGCTCCCGAGGAACTCGCATGGGGACTGGCCTTTCCTGAGGCCACCAGAGCGGGTCCCTGAGGTCCCCGTCGTAAGTCGAGAGCACTTGCCGCAACTCGAGAAAATCCAGGAGGTTTTGCCCTCCAGGCGATATGAGGCCCATTTCCGCTGAGGCTTCTCGAGGCTAATCACGTCTAACCACTGGAACTTCCAAAGGGTCCTTCACACCCTTGCTGCAACTCAAGAAGTTCCCCGACATACCCGTCTCCACTCGAGAGGAAGCACGTGGGGTCCCGCACACATCCAGGGGAGCCCCGTTTCCGCCTCCTAGCTCGAGATGAGGGATCCTTTCCCTGTTTCGTAGGGAAAGAATTCCCGGCGTTCCCGTCGCATCTCAAGAGGAGGCGCTCTCCACAGGAAAGTCGAGAGGAACTCCAGGATCGTGCCACCATTCCAAGAGTCCCCCAGATGTGTCAGTCCATTCCAGAGGAACCTGTTTTCCCTGCACTGCCTTGACGTTCAAGCCGAGGATCGACTCCCACCACGTGTGCACGTGGGACTGCCCTGTGGGAAAGCTTCGTGGGAAAGCCTCGTGGGAAAGTCTCGAGGGAAAACCATAGATCCTTTGATCCACGCGGCAGACTGCGTGACACTGCTGCTACCGCTCTGGAGGAAAGCGCAAGTGCATGCCCGCATTCGAGACGAGGACTGACTCCCCTGGGGAGACTCCAGAAGTACCCCAAGATCCATGTCAGCACTGGAGAGGAATCCTCAGGTTCCGGCCCCAACTCCACACAAGGTCTTAGGCCCCGGCATCGAAGGGAGAGGAATCCCGAGAGGCCCCCGAGGAACTCGCATGGGGACTGGCCTTTCCTGAGGCCACCAGAGCGGTTCCCTGAGGTCCCCGTCGTAAGTCGAGATCACCTGCCGCAACTCGAGAAAATCCAGGAGGTTTTGCCCTCCAGGCGAGATGAGGCTAATTTCCGCTGATGCTTCTCGAGGCTAATCATGTCTAAACACTGGAACATCCAAAGGGTCCTTCACACCCTTGCTGCAACTCAAGAAGTTCCCCGACATACCTGTCTCCACTCGAGAGGAAGCACGTGGTGTCCCGCACACATCCAGGGGAGCCCCGTTTCCACCTCCTAGCTCGAGATGAGGGATTCTTTACCTGTTTCGTAGGGAAAGAATCCCCGGCGTTCCCGTCGCATCTCAAGAGGAGGCGATCTCCACAGGAAAGGCGAGAGGAACTCCAGGGTCGAGACAGCATTCCAAGAGTCCACCAGATGTGTCAGTCCATTCCAGAGGAACCTGTTTTCCCTGCACTGCCTTGACGTTCAAGCCAAGGATCGACTCCCACCCGTGTGCACGTGGGACAGCCCTGTGGGAAAGCCTCGTGGGAAAGACTCGAGGGAAAACCATAGATCCTTTGATCCACGCGGCGGACTGCGTGACACTGCTGCTACCGCTCTGGAGGAAAGCGCAAGTGCATGCCCGCATTCGAGACGAGGACTGACTCCCCTGGGGAGACTCCAGAAGTACCCCAAGATCCATGTCAGCACTGGAGAGGAATCCTCAGGTTCCGGCCCCGACTCCACACAAGGTCTTAGGCCCCGGCATCGACGGGAGAGGAATCCCGAGACGCCCCCGAGGAACTCGCATGGGGAATGGCCTTTCCTGAGGCCACCAGAGCGGGTCCCTGAGGTCCCCGTCGTAAGTCGAGAGCACCTGCCGCAACTCGAGAAAATCCAGGAGGTTTTGCCCTCCAGGCGAGATGAGGCCCATTTCCGCTGAGGCTTCTCGAGGCCAATCACATCTAACCACTGGAACTTCCAAAGGGTCCTTCACACCCTTGCTGCAACTCAAGAAGTTCCCCGACATACCCGTCTCCACTCGAGAGGAAGCACGTGGTGTCCCGCACACATCCAGGGGAGCCCCGTTTCCGCCTCCTAGCTCGAGATGAGGGATCCTTTACCTGTTTCGTATGGAAAGAATTCCCGGCGTTCCCGTCGCATCTCAAGAGGAGGCGCTCTCCACAGGAAAGGCGAGATGAACTCCAGGGTCGTGCCACCATTCCAAGAGTCCCCCAGATGTGTCAGTCCATTCCAGAGGAACCTGTTTTCCCTGCACTGCCTTGACGTTCAAGCCGAGGATCGACTCCCACCACGTGTGCACGTGGGACAGCCCTGTGGGAAAGCCTCGTGGGAAAGCCTCGTGGGAAAGACTCGAGGGAAAACCATAGATCCTTTGATCCACGCGGCGGACTGCGTGACACTGCTGCTACCGCTCTGGAGGAAAGCGCAAGTGCATGCCCGCATTCGAGACGAGGACTGACTCCCTTGGGGAGACTCCAGAAGTACCCCAAGATCCACGTCAGCACTGGAGAGGAATCCTCAGGTTCCGGCCCCGACTCCACACAAAGTCTTAGGCCCCGGCATCGACGGGAGAGGGATCCCGAGAGGCCCCCGAGGAACTCGCAAGGGGACTGGCTTTTCCTGAGGCCACCAGAGCGGGTCCCTGAGGTCCCCGTCGTAAGTCGAGAGCACCTGCCGCAACTCGAGAAAATCCAGGAGCTTTTACCCTCCAGGCGAGATGAGGCTCATTTCCGCTGAGGCTTCTCGAGGCTAATCACGTCTAAACCCTGGAACTTCCAAAGGGTCCTTCACACCCTTGCTGCAACTCAAGAAGTTCCCCGACATACCCGTCTGCACTCGAGAGGAAGCACTTAGGGTCCCGCACACATCCAGGGGAGCCCCGTTTCCGCCTCCTAGCTCGAGATGAGGGATCCTTTCCATGTTTCGTAGGGAAAAAATTCCCGGCGTTCCCGTCGCATCTCAAGAGGAGGCGCTCTCCACAGGAAAGGCGAGAGGAACTCCAGGGTCGTGCCACCATTCCAAGAGTCCCCCAGATGTATCAGTCCATTCCAGAGGAACCTGTTTTCCCTGCACTGCCTTGACGTTCAAGCCGAGGATCGACTCCCACCACGTGTGCACGTGGGACAGCCCTGTGGGAAAGCCTCGTGGGAAAGCCTCGTCGGAAAGACTCGAGGGAAAACCTTAGATCCTTTGATCCACGCGGCGGACTGCGTGACACTGCTGCTACCGCTCTGGAGGAAAGCGCAAGTGCATGCCCGCATTCGAGACGAGGACTGACTCCCCTGGGGAGACTCCAGAAGTACCCCAAGATCCATGGCAGCACTGGAGAGGAATCCTCAGGTTCCGGCCCCGACTCCACACAAGGTCTTAGGCCCCGGCATCGACGGGAGAAGAATCCCGAGAGGCCCCCGAGGAACTCGCATGGGGACTGGCCTTTCCTGAGGCCACCAGAGCGGGTCCCTGAGGTCCCCGTCGTAAGTCGAGAGCACCTGCCGCAACTCGAGTAAATCCAGGAGGTTTTGCCCTCCAGGCGAGATGAGGCCCATTTCCGCTGAGGCTTCTCGAGGCCAATCACGTCTAACCACTGGAACTTCCAAAGGGTCCTTCACACCCTTGCTGCAACTCAAGAAGTTCCCCGACATACCCGTCTCCACTCGAGAGGAAGCACGTGGTGTCCCGCACACATCCAGGGGAGCCCCGTTTCCGCCTCCTATCTCGAGATGAGGGATCCTTTCCCTGTTTCGTAGGGAAAGAATTCCCGGCGTTCCCGTCGCATCCCAAGAGGAGGCGCTCTCCACAGGAAAGGCGAGAGGAACTCCAGGGTCATGCCACCATTCCAAGAGTCCCCCAGATGTGTCAGTCCATTCCAGACGAACCTGTTTTCCCTGCACTGCCTTGACGTTCAAGCCGAGGATCGACTCCCACCACGTGTGCACGTGGGACAGCCCTGTGGGAAAGCCTCGTGGGAAAGACTCGAGGGAAAACCATAGATCCTTTGATCCACGCGGAGGACTGCGTGACAATGCTGCTACCGCTCTGGAGGAAAGCGCAAGTGCATGCCTGCATTCGAGACGAGGACTGACTCCCCTGGGGAGACTCCAGAAGTACCCCAAGATCCACGTCAGCACTGGAGAGGAATCCTCAGGTTCCGGCCCTGACGCCACACAAGGTCTTAGGCCCCGGCATCGATGGGAGAGGGATCCCGAGAGGCCCCCGAGGAACTCGCATGGGGAATGGCTTTTCCTGAAGCCACCAGAGCGGGTCCCGGAGGTCCCCGTCGTAAGTCGAGATCACCTGCCGCAACTCGAGAAAATCCAGGAGCTTTTGCCCTCCAGGCGAGATGAGGCTCATTTCCGCTGAGGCTTCTCGAGGCTAATCACGTCTAAACACTGGAACTTCAAAGGGTCCTTCACACCCTTGCTGCAACTCAAGAAGTTCCCCGACATACACGTCTGCACTCGAGAGGAAGCACGTGGTGTCCCGCACACATCCAGGGGAGCCCCGTTTCCGCCTCCTAGCTCGAGATGAGGGATCCTTTCCCTGTTTCGTAGGGAAAGAATTCCCGGCGTTCCCGTCGCATCTCAAGAGGAGGCGCTCTCCACAGGAAAGGCGAGAGGAACTCCAGGGTCGTGCCACCATTCCAAGAGTCCCCCAGATGTGTCAGTCCATTCCAGAGGAACCTGTTTTCCCTGCACTGCCTTGACGTTCAAGCCGAGGATCGACTCCCACCACGTGTGCACGTGGGACAGCCCTGTGGGAAAGCCTCGTGGGAAAGCCTCGTGGGAAAGACTCGAGGGAAAACCATAGATCCTTTGATCCACGCGGAGGACTGCGTGACACTGCTCCTACCGCTCTGGAGGAAAGCGCAAGTGCATGCCCGCATTCGAGACGAGGACTGACTCCCCTTGGGAGACTCCAGAAGTACCCCAAGATCCATGTCAGCACTGGAGAGGAATCCTCAGGTTCCGGCCCCGACTCCACACAAGGTCTTAGGCCCCGGCATCGACGGGAGAGGAATCCCGAGAGGCCCCCGAGGAACTCGCATGGGGACTGGCCTTTCCTGAGGCCACCAGAGCGGGTCCCTGAGGTCCCCGTCGTAAGTCGAGATCACCTGCCGCAACTCGAGAAAATCCAGGAGGTTTTGCCCTCCAGGCGAGATGAGGCCCATTTCCTCTGAGGCTTCTCGAGGCCAATCACATCTAACCACTGGAACTTCCAAAGGGTCCTTCACACCCTTGCTGCAACTCAAGAAGTTCCCCGACATACCCGTCTGCACTCGAGAGGAAGCACGTGGTGTCCCGCACACATCCAGGGGAGCCCCGTTTCCGCCTCCTAGCTCGAGATGAGGGATTCTTTCCCTGTTTCGTAGGGAAAGAATTCCCGGCGTTCCCGTCGCATCTCAAGAGGAGGCGCTCTCCACAGGAAAGGCGAGAGGAACTCCAGGGTCATGCCACCATTCCAAGAGTCCCCCAGATGTGTCAGTCCATTCCAGTGGAACCTGTTTTCCCTGCACTGCCTTGACGTTCAAGCCGAGGATCGACTCCCACCACGTGTGCACGTGGGACAGCCCTGTGGGAAAGCCTCGTGGGAAAGCCTCGTGGGAAAGACTCGAGGGAAAACCATAGATCCTTTGATCCACGCGGCGGACTGCGTGACACTGCTGCTACCGCTCTGGAGGAAAGCGCAAGTGCATGCCCGCTTTCGAGACGAGGACTGACTCCCCTGGGGAGACTCCAGAAGTACCCCAAGATCCATGTCAGCACTGGAGAGGAATCCTCAGGTTCCGGCCCCGACTCCACACAAGGTCTTAGGCCCCGGCATCGACGGGAGAGGAATCCCGAGAGGCCCCCGAGGAACTCGCATGGGGACTGGCCTTTCCTGAGGCCACCAGAGCGGGTCCCTGAGGTCCCCGTCGTAAGTCGAGAGCACCTGCCGCAACTCGAGAAAATCCAGGAGGTTTTGCCCTCCAGGCGAGATGAGGCCCATTTCCGCTGAGGCTTCTCGAGGCCAATCACGTCTAACCACTGGAACTTCCAAAGGGTCCTTCACACACTTGCTGCAACTCAAGAAGTTACCCGACATACCCGTCTCCACTCGAGAGGAAGCTCGTGGTGTCCCCCACACATCCAGGGGAGCCCCGTTTCCGCCTCCTAGCTCGAGATGAGGGATCCTTTCCCTGTTTTGTAGGGAAAGAATTCCCGGCGTTCCCGTCGCATCTCAAGAGGAGGCGCTCTCCACAGGAAAGGCGAGAGGAACTCCAGGGTCATGCCACCATGCCAAGAGTCCCCCAGATGTGTCAGTCCATTCCAGAGGAACCTGTTTTCCCTGCACTGCCTTGACGTTCAAGCCGAGGATCGACTCCCACCACGTGTGCACGTGGGACAGCCCTGTGGGAAAGCCTCGTGGGAAAGACTCGAGGGAAAACCTTAGATCCTTTGATCCACGCGGCGGACTGCGTGACACTGCTGCTACCGCTCTGGAGGAAAGCGCAAGTGCATGCCCGCATTCGAGACGAGGACTGACTCCCCTGGGGAGACTCCAGAAGTACCCCAAGATCCATGTCAGCACTGGAGAGGAATCCTCAGGTTCCGGCCCCGACTCCACACAAGGTCTTAGGCCCCGGCATAGACGGGAGAGGGATCCCGAGACGCCCCCGAGGAACTCGCATGGGGACTGGCTTTTCCTGAGGCCACCAGAGCGGGTCCCTGAGGTCCCCGTCGTAAGTCGAGATCACCTGCCGCAACTCGAGAAAATCCAGGAGCTTTTGCCCTCCAGGCGAGATGAGGCTCATTTCCGCTGAGGCTTCTCGAGGCTAATCACGTCTAAACACTGGAACTTCCAAAGGGTCGTTCACACCCTTGCTGCAACTCAAGAAGTTCCCCGACATACCCGTCTGCACTCGAGAGGAAGCACGTGGGGTCCCGCACACATCCAGGGGAGCCCCGTTTCCGCCTCCTAGCTCGAGATGAGGGATCCTTTCCCTGTTTCGTAGGGAAAGAATTCCCGGCGTTCCCGTCGCATCTCAAGAGGAGGCGCTCTCCACAGGAAAGGCGAGAGGAACTCCAGGGTCATGCCACCATTCCAAGAGTCCCCCAGATGTGTCAGTCCATTCCAGAGGAACCTGTTTTCCCTGCACTGCCTTGACGTTCAAGCCGAGGATAGACTCCCACCACGTGTGCACGTGGGACAGCCCTGTGGGAAAGCCTCGTGGGAAAGACTCGAGGGAAAACCTTAGATCCTTTGATCCACGCGGCAGACTGCGTGACACTGCTGCTAACGCTCTGGAGGAAAGCGCAAGTGCATGCCCGCATTTGAGACGAGGACTGACTCCCCTGGGGAGACTCCAGAAGTACCCCAAGATCCATGTCAGCACTGGAGAGGAATCCTCAGGTTCCGGCCACGACTCCACACAAGGTCTTAGGCCCCGGCATCGACGGGAGAGGAATCCCGAGACGCCCCCGAGGAACTCGCATGGGGACTGGCCTTTCCTGAGGCCACCAGAGCGGGTCCCTGAGGTCCCCGTCGTAAGTCGAGAGCACCTGCCGCAACTCGAGAAAATCCAGGAGGAATTGCCCTCCAGGCGAGATGAAGCCCATTTCCGCTGAGGCATCTCGAGGCCAATCACATCTAACCACTGGAACTTCCAAAGGGTCCTTCACACCATTGCTGCAACTCAAGAAGTTCCACGACATACCCGTCTGCACTCGAGAGGAAGCACGTGGTGTCCCGCACACATCCAGGGGAGCCCCGTTTCCGCCTCCTAGCTCGAGATGAGGGATCTTTTCCCTGTTTCGTAGGGAAAGAATTCCCGGCGTTCCCGTCGCATCTCAAGAGGAGGCGCTCTCCACAGGAAAGGCGAGAGGAACTCCAGGGTCATGCCACCATTCCAAGAGTCCCCCAGATGTGTCAGTCCATTCCAGAGGAACCTGTTTTCCCTGCACTGCCTTGACGTTCAAGCCGAGGATCGACTCCCACCACGTGTGCACGTGGGACAGCCCTGTGGGAAAGCCTCGTGGGAAAGCCTCGTGGGAAAGACTCGAGGGAAAACCATAGATCCTTTGATCCACGCGGCGGACTGCGTGACACTGCTGCTACCGCTCTGGAGGAAAGCGCAAGTGCATGCCCGCATTCGAGACGAGGACTGACTCCCCTGGGGAGACTCCAGAAGTACCCCAAGATCCATGGCAGCACTGGAGAGGAATCCTCAGGTTCCGGCCCCGACTCCACACAAGGTCTTAGGCCCCGGCATCGACGGGAGAGGAATCCCGAGAGGCCCCCGAGGAACTTGCATGGGGACTGGCCTTCCTGAGGCCACCAGAGCGGGTCCCTGAGGTCCCCGTCGTAAGTCGAGAGCACCTGCCGCAACTCGAGTAAATCCAGGAGGTTTTGCCCTCCAGGCGAGATGAGGCCCATTTCCGCTGAGGCTTCTCGAGGCCAATCACGTCTAACCACTGGAACTTCCAAAGGGTCCTTCACACCCTTGCTGCAACTCAAGAAGTTCCCCGACATACCCGTCTCCACTCGAGAGGAAGCACGTGGTGTCCCGCACACATCCAGGGGAGCCCCGTTTCCGCCTCCTATCTCGAGATGAGGGATCCTTTCCCTGTTTCGTAGGGAAAGAATTCCCGGCGTTCCCGTCGCATCCCAAGAGGAGGCGCTCTCCACAGGAAAGGCGAGAGGAACTCCAGGGTCATGCCACCATTCCAAGAGTCCCCCAGATGTGTCAGTCCATTCCAGACGAACCTGTTTTCCCTGCACTGCCTTGACGTTCAAGCCGAGGATCGACTCCCACCACGTGTGCACGTGGGACAGCCCTGTGGGAAAGCCTCGTGGGAAAGACTCGAGGGAAAACCATAGATCCTTTGATCCACGCGGCGGACTGCGTGACAATGCTGCTACCGCTCTGGAGGAAAGCGCAAGTGCATGCCTGCATTCGAGACGAGGACTGACTCCCCTGGGGAGACTCCAGAAGTACCCCAAGATCCACGTCAGCACTGGAGAGGAATCCTCAGGTTCCGGCCCTGACGCCACACAAGGTCTTAGGCCCCGGCATCGATGGGAGAGGGATCCCGAGAGGCCCCCGAGGAACTCGCATGGGGAATGGCTTTTCCTGAAGCCACCAGAGCGGGTCCCTGAGGTCCCCGTCGTAAGTCGAGAGCACCTGCCGCAACTCGAGTAAATCCAGGAGGTTTTGCCCTCCAGGCGAGATGAGGCCCATTTCCGCTGAGGCTTCTCGAGGCCAATCACGTCTAACCACTGGAACTTCCAAAGGGTCCTTCACACCCTTGCTGCAACTCAAGAAGTTCCCCGACATACCCGTCTCCACTCGAGAGGAAGCACGTGGGGTCCCGCACACATCCAGGGGAGCCCCGTTTCCGCCTCCTAGCTCGAGATGAGGGATCCTTTCCCTGTTTCGTAGGGAAAGAATTCCCGGCGTTCCCGTCGCATCTCAAGAGGAGGCGCTCTCCACAGGAAAGGCGAGAGGAACTCCAGGGTCGTGCCACCATTCCAAGAGTCCCCCAGATGTGTCAGTCCATTCCAGAGGAACCTGTTTTCCCTGCACTGCGTTGACGTTCAAGCCGAGGATCGACTCCCACCACGTGTGCACGTGGGACAGCCCTGTGGGAAAGCCTCGTGGGAAAGCCTCGTGGGAAAGACTCGAGGGAAAACCATAGATCCTTTGATCCACGCGGCGGACTGCGTGACATTGCTGCTACCGCTCTGGAGGAAAGCGCAAGTGCATGCCCGCATTCGAGACGAGGACTGACTCCCCTGGGGAGACTCCAGAAGTACCCCAAGATCCATGTCAGCACTGGAGAGGAATCCTCAGGTTCCGGCCCCGACTCCACACAAGGTCTTAGGCCCCGGCATCGACGGGAGAGGAATCCCGAGAAGCCCCCGAGGAACTCGCATGGGGACTGGCCTTTCCTGAGGCCACCAGAGCGGGTCCCTGAGGTCCCCGTCGTAAGTCGAGAGCACCTGCCGCAACTCGAGTAAATCCAGGAGGTTTTGCCCTCCAGGCGAGATGAGGCCCATTTCCGCTGAGGCTTCTCGAGGCCAATCACATCTAACCACTGGAACTTCCAAAGGGTCCTTCACACCCTTGCTGCAACTCAAGAAGTTCCCCGACATACCCGTCTCCACTCGAGGGGAAGCACGTGGGGTCCCGCACACATCCAGGGGATCCGCGTTTCCGCCTCCTAGCTCGAGATGAGGGATCCTTTCCCTGTTTCATAGGGAAAGAATTCCCGGCGTTCCCGTCGCATCTCAAGAGGAGGCGCTCTCCACAGGAAAGGCGAGAGGAACTCCAGGGTCATGCCACCATTCCAAGAGTCCCCCAGATGTGTCAGTCCATTCCAGAGGAAACTGTTTTCCCTGCACTGCCTTGACGTTCAAGCCGAGGATCTACTCCCACCACGTGTGCACGTGGGACAGCCCTGTGGGAAAGCCTCGTGGGAAAGACTCGAGGGAAAACCATAGATCCTTTGATCCACGCGGCGGACTGCGTGACACTGCTGCTACCGCTCTGGAGGAAAGGGCAAGTGCATGCCCGCATTCGAGAGGAGGACTGACTCCCCTGGGGAGACTCCAGAAGTACCCCAAGATCCATGTCAGCACTGGAGAGGAATCCTCAGGTTCCGGCCCCGACTCCACACAAGGTCTTAGGCCCCGGCATCGACGGGAGAGGAATCCCGAGAGGCCCCCGAGGAACTCGCATGGGGACTGGCCTTTCCTGAGGCCACCAGAGCGGGTCCCTGAGGTCCCCGTCGTAAGTCGAGAGCACCTGCCGCAACTCGAGAAAATCCAGGAGGTTTTGCCCTCCAGGCGAGATGAGGCCCATTTCCGCTGAGGCTTCTCGAGGCTAATCACGTCTAACCACTGGAACTTCCAAAGGGTCCTTCACACCCTTGCTGCAACTCAAGAAGTTCCCCGACATACCCGTCTCCACTCGAGAGGAAGCACGTGGTGTCCCGCACACATCCAGGGGAGCCCCGTTTCCCCCTCCTAGCTCGAGATGAGGGATCCTTTCCCTGTTTCGTAGGGAAAGAATTCCTGGCGTTACCGTCGCATCTCAAGAGGAGGCGCTCTCCACAGGAAAGGCGAGAGGAACTCCAGGTTCGTGCCACCATTCCAAGAGTCCCCCAGATGAGTCAGTCCATTCCAGAGGAACTTGTTCTCCCTGCACTGCCTTGACGTTCAAGCCGAGGATCGACTCCCACCACGTGTGCACGTGGGACAGCCCTGTGGGAAAGCCTCGTGGGAAAGCCTCGTGGGAAAGACTCGAGGGAAAACCATAGATCCTTTAATCCACGCGGCGGACTGCGTGACACTGCTGCTACCGCTCTGGAGGAAAGCGCAATGCATGCCCGCATTCGAGACGAGGACTGACTCCCTGGGGAGACTCCAGAAGTACCCCAAGATCCATATCAGCACTGGAGAGGAATCCTCAGGTTCCGGCCCCGACTCCACACAAGGTCTTAGGCCCCGGCATCGACGGGAGAGGAATCCCGAGAGGCCCCCGAGGAACTCGCATGGGGACTGGCCTTTCCTGAGGCCACCAGAGCGGTTCCCCGAGGTCCCCGTCGTAAGTCGAGAGCACCTGCCGCAACTCGAGAAAATCCAGGAGGTTTTGCCCTCCAGACGAGACGAGGCCCATTTCCGCTGAGGCTTCTCGAGGCCAATCACATCTAACCACTGGAACTGCCAAAGGGTCCTTCACACCATGGCTGCAACTCAAGAAGTTCCCCGACATACCCGTCTGCACTCGAGAGGAAGCACGTGGTGTCCCGCACACATCCAGGGGAGCCCCGTTTCCGCCTCCTAGCTCGAGATGAGGGATCCTTTCCCTGTTTCGTAGGGAAAGAATTCCCGGCATTCCCGTCGCATCTCAAGAGGAGGCGCTCTCCACAGGAAAGGCGAGAGGAACTCCAGGGTCGTGCCACCATTCCAAGAGTCCCCCAAATGTGTCAGTCCATTCCAGAGGAACCTGTTTTCCCTGCACTGCCTTGACGTTCAAGCAGAGGATCGACTCCCACCACGTGTGCACGTGGGAAAGCCCTGTGGGAAAGCCTCGTGGGAAAGCCTCGTGGGAAAGACTCGAGGGAAAACCATAGATCCTTTGATCCACGCGGAGGACTGCGTGACACTGCTGCTACCGCTCTTGAGGAAAGCGCAATGCATGCCCGCATTCGAGACGAGGACTGACACCCCTGGGGAGACTCCAGACGTACCCCAAGATCCATGTCAGCACTGGAGAGGAATCCTCAGGTTCCGGCCCCGACTCCACACAAGGTCTTAGGCCCCGGCATCGACGGGAGAGGAATCCCGAGAGGCCCCCGAGGAACTCGCATGGGGACTGGCCTTTCCTGAGGCCACCAGAGCGGGTCCCTGAGGTCCCCGTCGTAAGTCAAGAGCACCTGCCGCAACTCGAGAAAATCCAGGAGGTTTTGCCCTTCAGGCGAGATGAGGCCCATTTCCGCTGAGGCTTCTCGAGGCCAATCACATCTAACCACTGGAACTTCCAAAGAGTCCTTCACACCATTGCTGCACCTCAAGAAGTTCCCCGACATACCCGTCTCCACTCGAGAGGAAGCACGTGGGGTCCCGCACACATCCAGGGGAACCCGTTTCCGCCTCCTAGCTCAAGATGAGGGATCCTTTCCCTGTTTCGTAGGGAAAGAATTCCCGGCGTTCCCGTCGCATCTCAAGAGGAGGCGCTCTCCACAGGAAATGCGAGAGGAACTCCAGGGTCGTGACACCATTCCAAGAGTCCCCCAGATGTGTCAGTCCATTCCAGAGGAACCTGTTTTCCCTGCACTGCCTTGACGTTCAAGCCGAGGATCGACTCCCACCACGTGTGCACGTGGGACAGCCCTGTGGGAAAGCCTCGTGGGAAAGTCTCGTGGGAAAGACTCGAGGGAAATCCATAGATCCTTTAAACTAGGCGGCGGACTGCGTGACACTGCTGCTACCGCTCTGGAGGAAAGCGCAATGAATGCCCGCATTCGAGACGAGGACTGACTCCCCTGGGGAGACTCCAGAAGTACCCCAAGATCCATGTCAGCCCTGGAGAGGAATCCTCAGGTTCCGGCCCCGACTCCACACAAGGTCTTAGGCCCCGGCATCGACGGGAGAGGAATCCCGAGAGGCCCCCGAGGAACTCGCATGGGGACTGGCCTTTCCTGAGGCCACCAGAGCGGGTCCCTGAGGTCCCCGTCGTAAGTCGAGAGCACCTGCCGCAACTCGAGAAAATCCAGGAGGTTTTGCCCTCCAGGCGAGATGAGGCCCATTTCCGCTGAGGCTTCTCGAGGCTAATCACGTCTAACAACTGGAACTTCCAAAGGGTCCTTCACACCCTTGCTGCAACTCAAGAAGTTCCCCGACATACCCGTCTCCACTCGAGAGGAAGCACGTGGGTCCCACACACATCCAGGGGAGCCCCGTTTCCGCCTCCTAGCTCGAGATGAGGGATCCTTTCCCTGTTTCGTAGGGAAAGAATTCCCGGCGTTCCCGTCGCATCTCAAGAGGAGGCGCTCTCCACAGGAAAGGCGAGAGGAACTCCAGGGTCGTGCCACCATTCCAAGAGTCCCCCAGATGTGTCAGTCCATTCCAGAGGAACCTGTTTTCCCTGCACTGCCTTGACGTTCAAGCCGAGGATCGACTCCCACCACGTGTGCACGTGGGACAGCCCTGTGGGAAAGCCTCGTGGGAAAGCCTCGTGGGAAAGACTCGAGGGAAAAACATAGATCCTTTGATCCACGCGGCGGACTGCGTGACACTGATGCTACCGCTCTGGAGGAAAGCGCAAGTGCATGCCCGCATTCGAGACGAGGACTGACTCCCCTGGGGAGACTCCAGAAGTACCCCAAGATCCATGTCAGCACTGGAGAGAAATCCTCAGGTTCCGGCCCCGACTCCACACAAGGTCTTAGGCCCCGGCATCGACGGGAGAGGAATCCCGAGACGCCCCCGAGGAACTCGCATGGGGACTGGCCTTTCCTGAGGCCACCAGAGCGGGTCCCTGAGGTCCCCGTCGTAAGTCGAGAGCACCTGCCGCAACTCGAGAAAATCCAGGAGGTTTTGCCCTCCAGGCGAGATGAGGCCCATTTCCGCTGAGGCTTCTCGAGGCTAATCACGTCTAACCACTGGAACTTCCAAAGGGTCCTTCACACCCTTGCTGCAACTCAAGAAGTTCCCCGACATACCCGTCTCCACTCGAGAGGAAGCACGTGGTGTCCCGCACACATCCAGGGGAGCCCCGTTTCCCCCTCCTAGCTCGAGATGAGGGATCCTTTCCCTGTTTCGTAGGGAAAGAATTCCTGGCGTTACCGTCGCATCTCAAGAGGAGGCGCTCTCCACAGGAAAGGCGAGAGGAACTCCAGGTTCGTGCCACCATTCCAAGAGTCCCCCAGATGAGTCAGTCCATTCCAGAGGAACTTGTTCTCCCTGCACTGCCTTGACGTTCAAGCCGAGGATCGACTCCCACCACGTGTGCACGTGGGACAGCCCTGTGGGAAAGCCTCGTGGGAAAGCCTCGTGGGAAAGACTCGAGGGAAAACCATAGATCCTTTAATCCACGCGGCGGACTGCGTGACACTGCTGCTACCGCTCTGGAGGAAAGCGCAATGCATGCCCGCATTCGAGACGAGGACTGACTCCCTGGGGAGACTCCAGAAGTACCCCAAGATCCATATCAGCACTGGAGAGGAATCCTCAGGTTCCGGCCCCGACTCCACACAAGGTCTTAGGCCCCGGCATCGACGGGAGAGGAATCCCGAGAGGCCCCCGAGGAACTCGCATGGGGACTGGCCTTTCCTGAGGCCACCAGAGCGGTTCCCCGAGGTCCCCGTCGTAAGTCGAGAGCACCTGCCGCAACTCGAGAAAATCCAGGAGGTTTTGCCCTCCAGACGAGACGAGGCCCATTTCCGCTGAGGCTTCTCGAGGCCAATCACATCTAACCACTGGAACTGCCAAAGGGTCCTTCACACCATGGCTGCAACTCAAGAAGTTCCCCGACATACCCGTCTGCACTCGAGAGGAAGCACGTGGTGTCCCGCACACATCCAGGGGAGCCCCGTTTCCGCCTCCTAGCTCGAGATGAGGGATCCTTTCCCTGTTTCGTAGGGAAAGAATTCCCGGCATTCCCGTCGCATCTCAAGAGGAGGCGCTCTCCACAGGAAAGGCGAGAGGAACTCCAGGGTCGTGCCACCATTCCAAGAGTCCCCCAAATGTGTCAGTCCATTCCAGAGGAACCTGTTTTCCCTGCACTGCCTTGACGTTCAAGCAGAGGATCGACTCCCACCACGGGTGCACGTGGGAAAGCCCTGTGGGAAAGCCTCGTGGGAAAGCCTCGTGGGAAAGACTCGAGGGAAAACCATAGATCCTTTGATCCACGCGGAGGACTGCGTGACACTGCTGCTACCGCTCTTGAGGAAAGCGCAATGCATGCCCGCATTCGAGACGAGGACTGACACCCCTGGGGAGACTCCAGACGTACCCCAAGATCCATGTCAGCACTGGAGAGGAATCCTCAGGTTCCGGCCCCGACTCCACACAAGGTCTTAGGCCCCGGCATCGACGGGAGAGGAATCCCGAGAGGCCCCCGAGGAACTCGCATGGGGACTGGCCTTTCCTGAGGCCACCAGAGCGGGTCCCTGAGGTCCCCGTCGTAAGTCAAGAGCACCTGCCGCAACTCGAGAAAATCCAGGAGGTTTTGCCCTTCAGGCGAGATGAGGCCCATTTCCGCTGAGGCTTCTCGAGGCCAATCACATCTAACCACTGGAACTTCCAAAGAGTCCTTCACACCATTGCTGCACCTCAAGAAGTTCCCCGACATACCCGTCTCCACTCGAGAGGAAGCACGTGGGGTCCCGCACACATCCAGGGGAACCCGTTTCCGCCTCCTAGCTCAAGATGAGGGATCCTTTCCCTGTTTCGTAGGGAAAGAATTCCCGGCGTTCCCGTCGCATCTCAAGAGGAGGCGCTCTCCACAGGAAATGCGAGAGGAACTCCAGGGTCGTGACACCATTCCAAGAGTCCCCCAGATGTGTCAGTCCATTCCAGAGGAACCTGTTTTCCCTGCACTGCCTTGACGTTCAAGCCGAGGATCGACTCCCACCACGTGTGCACGTGGGACAGCCCTGTGGGAAAGCCTCGTGGGAAAGCCTCGTGGGAAAGACTCGAGGGAAATCCATAGATCCTTTAAACTAGGCGGCGGACTGCGTGACACTGCTGCTACCGCTCTGGAGGAAAGCGCAATGAATGCCCGCATTCGAGACGAGGACTGACTCCCCTGGGGAGACTCCAGAAGTACCCCAAGATCCATGTCAGCCCTGGAGAGGAATCCTCAGGTTCCGGCCCCGACTCCACACAAGGTCTTAGGCCCCGGCATCGACGGGAGAGGAATCCCGAGAGGCCCCCGAGGAACTCGCATGGGGACTGGCCTTTCCTGAGGCCACCAGAGCGGGTCCCTGAGGTCCCCGTCGTAAGTCGAGAGCACCTGCCGCAACTCGAGAAAATCCAGGAGGTTTTGCCCTCCAGGCGAGATGAGGCCCATTTCCGCTGAGGCTTCTCGAGGCTAATCACGTCTAACAACTGGAACTTCCAAAGGGTCCTTCACACCCTTGCTGCAACTCAAGAAGTTCCCCGACATACCCGTCTCCACTCGAGAGGAAGCACGTGGGTCCCACACACATCCAGGGGAGCCCCGTTTCCGCCTCCTAGCTCGAGATGAGGGATCCTTTCCCTGTTTCGTAGGGAAAGAATTCCCGGCGTTCCCGTCGCATCTCAAGAGGAGGCGCTCTCCACAGGAAAGGCGAGAGGAACTCCAGGGTCGTGCCACCATTCCAAGAGTCCCCCAGATGTGTCAGTCCATTCCAGAGGAACCTGTTTTCCCTGCACTGCCTTGACGTTCAAGCCGAGGATCGACTCCCACCACGTGTGCACGTGGGACAGCCCTGTGGGAAAGCCTCGTGGGAAAGCCTCGTGGGAAAGACTCGAGGGAAAAACATAGATCCTTTGATCCACGCGGCGGACTGCGTGACACTGATGCTACCGCTCTGGAGGAAAGCGCAAGTGCATGCCCGCATTCGAGACGAGGACTGACTCCCCTGGGGAGACTCCAGAAGTACCCCAAGATCCATGTCAGCACTGGAGAGAAATCCTCAGGTTCCGGCCCCGACTCCACACAAGGTCTTAGGCCCCGGCATCGACGGGAGAGGAATCCCGAGACGCCCCCGAGGAACTCGCATGGGGACTGGCCTTTCCTGAGGCCACCAGAGCGGTTCCCTGAGGTCCCCGTCGTAAGTCGAGAGCACCTGCCGCAACTCCAGAAAATCCAGGAGGTTTTGCCCTCCAGGCGAGATGAGGCCCATTTCCGCTGAGGCTTCTCGAGGCCAATCATGTCTAACCACTGGAACTTCCAAAGGGTCCTTCACACCCTTGCTGCAACTCAAGAAGTTCCCCGACATACCCGTCTGCACTCGAGAGGAAGCACGTGGTGTCCCGCACACATCCAGGGGAGCCCCGCTTCCGCCTCCTAGCTCGAGATGAGGGATCCTTTCCCTGTTTCGTAGGGAAAGAATTCCCGGCGTTCCCGTCGCATCTCAAGAGGAGGCGCTCTCCACAGGAAAGGCGAGAGGAACTCCAGGGTCATGCCACCATTCCAAGAGTCCCCCAGATGTGTCAGTCCATTCCAGAGGAACCTGTTTTCCCTGCACTGCCTTGACGTTCAAGCCGAGGATCGACTACCACCACGTGTGCACGTGGGACAGCCCTGTGGGAAAGCCTCGTGGGAAAGCCTCGTGGGAAAGACTTGAGGGAAAACCATAGATCTTTTGATCCACGCGGCGGACTGCGTGCCACTGCTGCTACCTCTCTGGAGGAAAGCGCAAGTGCATGCCCGCATTCGAGACGAGGACTGACTCCCCTGGGGAGACTCCAGAAGTACCCCAAGATCCATGTCAGCACTGGAGAGGAATCCTCAGGTTCCGGCCCCGACTCCACACAAGGCCTTAGGCCCCGGCATCGACGGGAGAGGAATCCCCAGAGGCCCCCGAGGAACTCGCATGGGGACTGGCCTTTCCTGAGGCCACCAGAGCGGGTCCCTGAGGTCCCCGTCGTAAGTCGAGAGCACCTGCCGCAACTCGAGAAAATCCAGGAGGTTTTGCCCTCCAGGCGAGATGAGGCCCATTTCCGCTGAGGCTTCTCGAGGCTAATCACGTCTAACCACTGGAACTTCCAAAGGGTCCTTCACACCCTTGCTGCAACTCAAGAAGTTCCCCGACATACCCGTCTCCACTCGAGAGGAAGCACGTGGGGTCCCGCACACATCCAGGGGAGCCCCGTTTCCGCCTCCTAGCTCGAGATGAGGGATCCTTTCCCTGTTTCGTAGGGAAAGAATTCCCGGCGTTCCCGTCGCATCTCAAGAGGAGGCGCTCTCCACAGGAAAGGCGAGAGGAACTCCAGGGTCGTGCCACCATTCCAAGAGTCCCCCAGATGTGTCAGTCCATTCCAGACGAACCTGTTTTCCCTGCACTGCCTTGACGTTCAAGCAGAGGATCGACTCCCACCACTGTGCAAGTGGGAAAGCCCTGTGGGAAAGCCTCGTGGGAAAGCCTCGTGGGAAAGACTCGAGGGAAAAACATAGATCCTTTGATCCACGCGGCGGACTGCGTGACCCTGATGCTACCGCTCTGGAGGAAAGCGCAAGTGCATGCCCGCATTCGAGACGAGGACTGACTCCCCTGGGGAGACTCCAGAAGTACCCCAAGATCCATGTCAGCACTGGAGAGAAATCCTCAGGTTCCGGCACGGACTCCACACAAGGTCTTAGGCCCCGGCATCGACGGGAGAGGAATCCCGAGACGCCCCCGAGGAACTCGCATGGGGACTGGCCTTTCCTGAGGCCACCAGAGCGGTTCCCTGAGGTCCCCGTCGTAAGTCGAGAGCACCTGCCGCACCTCGAGAAAATCAGGAGGTTTTGCCCTCCAGGCGAGATGAGGCCCATTTCCGCTGAGGCTTCTCGAGGCCAATCACGTCTAACCACTGGAACTTCCAAAGGGTCCTTCACACCCTTGCTGCAACTCAAGAAGTTCCCCGACATACCCGTCTCCACTCGAGAGGAAGCACGTGGGTCCCGCACACATCCAGGGGAGCCCCGTTTCCGCCTCCTAGCTCGAGATGAGGGATCCTTTCCCTGTTTCGTAGGGAAAGAATTCCCGGCGTTCCCGTCACATCTCAAGAGGAGGCGCTCTCCACAGGAAAGGCGAGAGGAACTCCAGGGTCGTGCCACCATTCCAAGAGTCCCCCAGATGTGTCAGTCCATTCCAGAGGAACCTGCTTTCCCTGCACTGCCTTGACGTTCAAGACGAGGATCGACTCCCACCACGTGTGCACGTGGGACAGCCCTGTGGAAAAGCCTCGTGGGAAAGCCTCGTGGGAAAGACTCGAGGGAAAAACATAGATCCTTTGATCCACGCGGCGGACTGCGTGACACTGATGCTACCGCTCTGGAGGAAAGCGCAAGTGCATGCCCGCATTCGAGACGAGGACTGACTCCCCTGGGGAGACTCCAGAAGTACCCCAAGATCCATGTCAGCACTGGAGAGAAATCCTCAGGTTCCGGCCCCGACTCCACACAAGGTCTTAGGCCCCGGCATCGACGGGAGAGGAATCCCGAGACGCCCCCGAGGAACTCGCATGGGGACTGGCCTTTCCTGAGGCCACCAGAGCGGTTCCCTGAGGTCCCCGTCGTAAGTCGAGAGCACCTGCCGCAACTCGAGAAAATCCAGGAGGTTTTGCCCTCCAGGCGAGATGAGGCCCATTTCCGCTGAGGCTTCTCGGGGCCAATCACGTCTAACCACTGGAACTTCCAAAGGGTCCTTCACACCCTTGCTGCAACTCAAGAAGTTCCCCGACATACCCGTCTGCACTCGAGAGGAAGCACGTGGTGTCCCGCACACATCCAGGGGAGCCCCGCTTCCGCCTCCTAGCTCGAGATGAGGGATCCTTTCCCTGTTTCGTAGGGAAAGAATTCCCGGCGTTCCCGTCGCATCTCAAGAGGAGGCGCTCTCCACAGGAAAGGCGAGAGGAACTCCAGGGTCGTGCCACCATTCCAAGAGTCCCCCAGATGTGTCAGTCCATTCCAGAGGAACCTGTTTTCCCTGCACTGCCTTGACGTTCAAGCCGAGGATCGACTCCCACCACGTGTGCACGTGGGACAGCCCTGTGGGAAAGCCTCGTGGGAAAGCCTCGTGGGAAAGACTCGAGGGAAAACCATAGATCCTTTGATCCACGCGGCGGACTGAGTGACACTGCTGCTACCGCTATGGAGGAAAGCGCAAGTGCATGCATGCATTCGAGACGAGGACTGACTCCCCTGGGGAGACTCCAGAAGTACCCCAAGATCCATGTCAGCACTGGAGAGGAATCCTCAGGTTCCGGCCCTGACTCCACACAAGGTCTTAGGCCCCGGCATCGACGGGAGAGGAATCCCGAGAGGCCCCCGAGGAACTCGCATGGGGACTGGCCTTTCCTGAGGCCACCAGAGCGGTTCCCTGAGGTCACCGTCGTAAGTCGAGAGCACCTGCCGCAACTCGAGAAAATCCAGGAGGTTTTGCCCTCCAGGCGAGATGAGGCCCATTTCCGCTGAGGCTTCTCGAGGCCAATCACATCTAACCACTGGAACTTCCAAAGGGTCCTTCACACCCTTGCTACAACTCAAGAAGTTCCCCGACATACCCGTCTCCACTCGAGAGGAAGCACGTGCGGTCCCGCACACATCCAGGGGAGCCCCGTTTCCGCCTCCTAGCTCGAGATGAGGGATCCTTTCCCTGTTTCGTAGGGAAAGAATTCCCGGCGTTCCCGTCGCATCTCAAGAGGAGGCGCTCTCCACAGGAAAGGCGAGAGGAACTCCAGGGTCGAGACAGCATTCCAAGAGTCCCCCAGATGTGTCAGTCCATTCCAGAGGAACCTGTTTTCCCTGCACTGCCTTGACGTTCAAGCCAAGGATCGACTCCCACCCGTGTGCACGTGGGACAGCCCTGTGGGAAAGCCTCGTGGGAAAGCCTCGTGGGAAAGACTCGAGGGAAAACCATAGATCCTTTGATCCACGCGGCGGACTGCGTGACACTGCTGCTACCGCTCTGGAGGAAAGCGCAAGTGCATGCCCGCATTCGAGACGAGGACTGACTCCCCTGGGGAGACTCCAGAAGTACCCCAAGATCCATGTCAGCACTGGAGAGGAATCCTCAGGTTCCGGCCCCGACTCCACACAAGGTCTTAGGCCCGGGCATCAACGGGAGAGGAATCCCGAGAGGCCCCCGAGGAACTCGCATGGGGAATGGCCTTTCCTGAGGCCACCAGAGCGGGTCCCTGAGGTCCCCGTCGTAAGTCGAGAGCACCTGCCGCAACTCGAGAAAATCCAGGAGGTTTTGCCCTCCAGGCGAGATGAGGCCCATTTCCGCTGAGGCTTCTCGAGGCCAATCACATCTAACCACTGGAACTTCCAAAGGGTCCTTCACACCCTTGCTGCAACTCAGGAAGTTCCCCGACATACCCGTCTCCACTCGAGAGGAATCACGTGGTGTCCCGCACACATCCAGGGGAGCCCCGTTTCCGCCTCCTAGCTCGAGATGAGGGATCCTTTCCCTGTTTCGTAGGGAAAGAATTCCCGGCGTTCCCGTCGCATCTCAAGAGGAGGCGCTCTCCACAGGAAAGGCGAGAGGAACTCCAGGGTCGTGCCACCATTCCAAGAGTCCCCCAGATGTGTCAGTCCATTCCAGACGAACCTGTTTTCCCTGCACTGCCTTGACGTTCAAGCCGAGGATCGACTCCCACCACGTGTGCACGTGGGACAGCCCTGTGGGAAAGCCTCGTGGGAAAGCCTCGTGGGAAAGACTCGAGGGAAAACCATAGATCTTTTGATCCACGCGGCGGACTGCGTGCCACTGCTGCTACCTCTCTGGAGGAAAGCGCAAGTGCATGCCCGCATTCGAGACGAGGACTGACTCCCCTGGGGAGACTCCAGAAGTACCCCAAGATCCATGTCAGCACTGGAGAGGAATCCTCAGGTTCCGGCCCCGACTCCACACAAGGCCTTAGGCCCAGGCATCGACGGTAGAGGAATCCCGAGAGGCTCCCGAGGAACTCGCATGGGGACTGGCCTTTCCTGAGGCCACCAGAGCGGGTCCCTGAGGTCCCCGTCGTAAGTCGAGAGCACTTGCCGCAACTCGAGAAAATCCAGGAGGTTTTGCCCTCCAGGCGATATGAGGCCCATTTCCGCTGAGGCTTCTCGAGGCTAATCACGTCTAACCACTGGAACTTCCAAAGGGTCCTTCACACCATTGCTGCAACTCAAGAAGTTCCCCGACATACCCGTCTCCACTCGAGAGGAAGCACGTGGGGTCCCGCACACATCCAGGGGAGCCCCGTTTCCGCCTCCTAGCTCGAGATGAGGGATCCTTTCCCTGTTTCGTAGGGAAAGAATTCCCGGCGTTCCCGTCGCATCTCAAGAGGAGGCGCTCTCCACAGGAAAGTCGAGAGGAACTCCAGGATCGTGCCACCATTCCAAGAGTCCCCCAGATGTGTCAGTCCATTCCAGAGGAACCTGTTTTCCCTGCACTGCCTTGACGTTCAAGCCGAGGATCGACTCCCACCACGTGTGCACGTGGGACTGCCCTGTGGGAAAGCCTCGTGGGAAAGCCTCGTGGGAAAGTCTCGAGGGAAAACCATAGATCCTTTGATCCACGCGGCAGACTGCGTGACACTGCTGCTACCGCTCTGGAGGAAAGCGCAAGTGCATGCCCGCATTCGAGACGAGGACTGACTCCCCTGGGGAGACTCCAGAAGTACCCCAAGATCCATGTCAGCACTGGAGAGGAATCCTCAGGTTCCGGCCCCAACTCCACACAAGGTCTTAGGCCCCGGCATCGAAGGGAGAGGAATCCCGAGAGGCCCCCGAGGAACTCGCATGGGGACTGGCCTTTCCTGAGGCCACCAGAGCGGTTCCCTGAGGTCCCCGTCGTAAGTCGAGATCACCTGCCGCAACTCGAGAAAATCCAGGAGGTTTTGCCCTCCAGGCGAGATGAGGCTAATTTCCGCTGATGCTTCTCGAGGCTAATCATGTCTAAACACTGGAACATCCAAAGGGTCCTTCACACCCTTGCTGCAACTCAAGAAGTTCCCCGACATACCTGTCTCCACTCGAGAGGAAGCACGTGGTGTCCCGCACACATCCAGGGGAGCCCCGTTTCCACCTCCTAGCTCGAGATGAGGGATTCTTTACCTGTTTCGTAGGGAAAGAATCCCCGGCGTTCCCGTCGCATCTCAAGAGGAGGCGATCTCCACAGGAAAGGCGAGAGGAACTCCAGGGTCGAGACAGCATTCCAAGAGTCCACCAGATGTGTCAGTCCATTCCAGAGGAACCTGTTTTCCCTGCACTGCCTTGACGTTCAAGCCAAGGATCGACTCCCACCCGTGTGCACGTGGGACAGCCCTGTGGGAAAGCCTCGTGGGAAAGACTCGAGGGAAAACCATAGATCCTTTGATCCACGCGGCGGACTGCGTGACACTGCTGCTACCGCTCTGGAGGAAAGCGCAAGTGCATGCCCGCATTCGAGACGAGGACTGACTCCCCTGGGGAGACTCCAGAAGTACCCCAAGATCCATGTCAGCACTGGAGAGGAATCCTCAGGTTCCGGCCCCGACTCCACACAAGGTCTTAGGCCCCGGCATCGACGGGAGAGGAATCCCGAGACGCCCCCGAGGAACTCGCATGGGGAATGGCCTTTCCTGAGGCCACCAGAGCGGGTCCCTGAGGTCCCCGTCGTAAGTCGAGAGCACCTGCCGCAACTCGAGAAAATCCAGGAGGTTTTGCCCTCCAGGCGAGATGAGGCCCATTTCCGCTGAGGCTTCTCGAGGCCAATCACATCTAACCACTGGAACTTCCAAAGGGTCCTTCACACCCTTGCTGCAACTCAAGAAGTTCCCCGACATACCCGTCTCCACTCGAGAGGAAGCACGTGGTGTCCCGCACACATCCAGGGGAGCCCCGTTTCCGCCTCCTAGCTCGAGATGAGGGATCCTTTACCTGTTTCGTATGGAAAGAATTCCCGGCGTTCCCGTCGCATCTCAAGAGGAGGCGCTCTCCACAGGAAAGGCGAGATGAACTCCAGGGTCGTGCCACCATTCCAAGAGTCCCCCAGATGTGTCAGTCCATTCCAGAGGAACCTGTTTTCCCTGCACTGCCTTGACGTTCAAGCCGAGGATCGACTCCCACCACGTGTGCACGTGGGACAGCCCTGTGGGAAAGCCTCGTGGGAAAGCCTCGTGGGAAAGACTCGAGGGAAAACCATAGATCCTTTGATCCACGCGGCGGACTGCGTGACACTGCTGCTACCGCTCTGGAGGAAAGCGCAAGTGCATGCCCGCATTCGAGACGAGGACTGACTCCCTTGGGGAGACTCCAGAAGTACCCCAAGATCCACGTCAGCACTGGAGAGGAATCCTCAGGTTCCGGCCCCGACTCCACACAAAGTCTTAGGCCCCGGCATCGACGGGAGAGGGATCCCGAGAGGCCCCCGAGGAACTCGCAAGGGGACTGGCTTTTCCTGAGGCCACCAGAGCGGGTCCCTGAGGTCCCCGTCGTAAGTCGAGAGCACCTGCCGCAACTCGAGAAAATCCAGGAGCTTTTACCCTCCAGGCGAGATGAGGCTCATTTCCGCTGAGGCTTCTCGAGGCTAATCACGTCTAAACCCTGGAACTTCCAAAGGGTCCTTCACACCCTTGCTGCAACTCAAGAAGTTCCCCGACATACCCGTCTGCACTCGAGAGGAAGCACTTAGGGTCCCGCACACATCCAGGGGAGCCCCGTTTCCGCCTCCTAGCTCGAGATGAGGGATCCTTTCCATGTTTCGTAGGGAAAAAATTCCCGGCGTTCCCGTCGCATCTCAAGAGGAGGCGCTCTCCACAGGAAAGGCGAGAGGAACTCCAGGGTCGTGCCACCATTCCAAGAGTCCCCCAGATGTATCAGTCCATTCCAGAGGAACCTGTTTTCCCTGCACTGCCTTGACGTTCAAGCCGAGGATCGACTCCCACCACGTGTGCACGTGGGACAGCCCTGTGGGAAAGCCTCGTGGGAAAGCCTCGTCGGAAAGACTCGAGGGAAAACCTTAGATCCTTTGATCCACGCGGCGGACTGCGTGACACTGCTGCTACCGCTCTGGAGGAAAGCGCAAGTGCATGCCCGCATTCGAGACGAGGACTGACTCCCCTGGGGAGACTCCAGAAGTACCCCAAGATCCATGGCAGCACTGGAGAGGAATCCTCAGGTTCCGGCCCCGACTCCACACAAGGTCTTAGGCCCCGGCATCGACGGGAGAAGAATCCCGAGAGGCCCCCGAGGAACTCGCATGGGGACTGGCCTTTCCTGAGGCCACCAGAGCGGGTCCCTGAGGTCCCCGTCGTAAGTCGAGAGCACCTGCCGCAACTCGAGTAAATCCAGGAGGTTTTGCCCTCCAGGCGAGATGAGGCCCATTTCCGCTGAGGCTTCTCGAGGCCAATCACGTCTAACCACTGGAACTTCCAAAGGGTCCTTCACACCCTTGCTGCAACTCAAGAAGTTCCCCGACATACCCGTCTCCACTCGAGAGGAAGCACGTGGTGTCCCGCACACATCCAGGGGAGCCCCGTTTCCGCCTCCTATCTCGAGATGAGGGATCCTTTCCCTGTTTCGTAGGGAAAGAATTCCCGGCGTTCCCGTCGCATCCCAAGAGGAGGCGCTCTCCACAGGAAAGGCGAGAGGAACTCCAGGGTCATGCCACCATTCCAAGAGTCCCCCAGATGTGTCAGTCCATTCCAGACGAACCTGTTTTCCCTGCACTGCCTTGACGTTCAAGCCGAGGATCGACTCCCACCACGTGTGCACGTGGGACAGCCCTGTGGGAAAGCCTCGTGGGAAAGACTCGAAGGAAAACCATAGATCCTTTGATCCACGCGGCGGACTGCGTGACAATGCTGCTACCGCTCTGGAGGAAAGCGCAAGTGCATGCCTGCATTCGAGACGAGGACTGACTCCCCTGGGGAGACTCCAGAAGTACCCCAAGATCCACGTCAGCACTGGAGAGGAATCCTCAGGTTCCGGCCCTGACGCCACACAAGGTCTTAGGCCCCGGCATCGATGGGAGAGGGATCCCGAGAGGCCCCCGAGGAACTCGCATGGGGAATGGCTTTTCCTGAAGCCACCAGAGCGGGTCCCGGAGGTCCCCGTCGTAAGTCGAGATCACCTGCCGCAACTCGAGAAAATCCAGGAGCTTTTGCCCTCCAGGCGAGATGAGGCTCATTTCCGCTGAGGCTTCTCGAGGCTAATCACGTCTAAACACTGGAACTTCAAAGGGTCCTTCACACCCTTGCTGCAACTCAAGAAGTTCCCCGACATACACGTCTGCACTCGAGAGGAAGCACGTGGTGTCCCGCACACATCCAGGGGAGCCCCGTTTCCGCCTCCTAGCTCGAGATGAGGGATCCTTTCCCTGTTTCGTAGGGAAAGAATTCCCGGCGTTCCCGTCGCATCTCAAGAGGAGGCGCTCTCCACAGGAAAGGCGAGAGGAACTCCAGGGTCGTGCCACCATTCCAAGAGTCCCCCAGATGTGTCAGTCCATTCCAGAGGAACCTGTTTTCCCTGCACTGCCTTGACGTTCAAGCCGAGGATCGACTCCCACCACGTGTGCACGTGGGACAGCCCTGTGGGAAAGCCTCTTGGGAAAGCCTCGTGGGAAAGACTCGAGGGAAAACCATAGATCCTTTGATCCACGCGGCGGACTGCGTGACACTGCTGCTACCGCTCTGGAGGAAAGCGCAAGTGCATGCCCACATTCGAGACGAGGACTGACTCCCCTGGGGAGACTCCAGAAGTACCCCAAGATCCATGTCAGCACTGGAGAGGAATCCTCAGGTTCCGGCCCCGACTCCACACAAGGTCTTAGGCCCCGGCATCGACGGGAGAGGAATCCCGAGAAGCCCCCGAGGAACTCGCATGGGGACTGGCCTTTCCTGAGGCCACCAGAGCGGGTCCCTGAGGTCCCCGTCGTAAGTCGAGAGCACCTGCCGCAACTCGAGTAAATCCAGGAGGTTTTGCCCTCCAGGCGAGATGAGGCCCATTTCCGCTGAGGCTTCTCGAGGCCAATCACATCTAACCACTGGAACTTCCAAAGGGTCCTTCACACCCTTGCTGCAACTCAAGAAGTTCCCCGACATACCCGTCTCCACTCGAGGGGAAGCACGTGGGGTCCCGCACACATCCAGGGGATCCGCGTTTCCGCCTCCTAGCTCGAGATGAGGGATCCTTTCCCTGTTTCATAGGGAAAGAATTCCCGGCGTTCCCGTCGCATCTCAAGAGGAGGCGCTCTCCACAGGAAAGGCGAGAGGAACTCCAGGGTCATGCCACCATTCCAAGAGTCCCCCAGATGTGTCAGTCCATTCCAGAGGAAACTGTTTTCCCTGCACTGCCTTGACGTTCAAGCCGAGGATCTACTCCCACCACGTGTGCACGTGGGACAGCCCTGTGGGAAAGCCTCGTGGGAAAGACTCGAGGGAAAACCATAGATCCTTTGATCCACGCGGCGGACTGCGTGACACTGCTGCTACCGCTCTGGAGGAAAGCGCAAGTGCATGCCCGCATTCGAGACGAGGACTGACTCCCCTTGGGAGACTCCAGAAGTACCCCAAGATCCATGTCAGCACTGGAGAGGAATCCTCAGGTTCCGGCCCCGACTCCACACAAGGTCTTAGGCCCCGGCATCGACGGGAGAGGAATCCCGAGAGGCCCCCGAGGAACTCGCATGGGGACTGGCCTTTCCTGAGGTCACCAGAGCGGGTCCCTGAGGTCCCCGTCGTAAGTCGAGAGCACCTGGCGCAACTCGAGAAAATCCAGGAGGTTTTGCCCTCCAGGCGAGATGAGGCCCATTTCCGCTGAGGCTTCTCGAGGCCAATCACATCTAACCACTGGAACTTCCAAAGGGTCCTTCACACCCTTGCTGCAACTCAAGAAGTTCCCCGACATACCCGTCTCCACTCGAGGGGAAGCACGTGGGGTCCCGCACACATCCAGGGGAGCCCCGTTTCCGCCTCCTAGCTCGAGATGAGGGATCCTTTCCCTGTTTTGTAGGGAAAGAATTCCCGGCGTTCCCGTCGCATCTCAAGAGGAGGCGCTCTCCACAGGAAAGGCGAGAGGAACTCCAGGGTCATGCCACCATGCCAAGAGTCCCCCAGATGTGTCAGTCCATTCCAGAGGAACCTGTTTTCCCTGCACTGCCTTGACGTTCAAGCCGAGGATCGACTCCCACCACGTGTGCACGTGGGACAGCCCTGTGGGAAAGCCTCGTGGGAAAGACTCGAGGGAAAACCTTAGATCCTTTGATCAACGCGGCGGACTGCGTGACACTGCTGCTACCGCTCTGGAGGAAAGCGCAAGTGCATGCCCGCATTCGAGACGAGGACTGACTCCCCTGGGGAGACTCCAGAAGTACCCCAAGATCCATGTCAGCACTGGAGAGGAATCCTCAGGTTCCGGCCCCGACTCCACACAAGGTCTTAGGCCCCGGCATAGACGGGAGAGGGATCCCGAGACGCCCCCGAGGAACTCGCATGGGGACTGGCTTTTCCTGAGGCCACCAGAGCGGGTCCCTGAGGTCCCCGTCGTAAGTCGAGATCACCTGCCGCAACTCGAGAAAATCCAGGAGCTTTTGCCCTCCAGGCGAGATGAGGCTCATTTCCGCTGAGGCTTCTCGAGGCTAATCACGTCTAAACACTGGAACTTCCAAAGGGTCGTTCACACCCTTGCTGCAACTCAAGAAGTTCCCCGACATACCCGTCTGCACTCGAGAGGAAGCACGTGGGGTCCCGCACACATCCAGGGGAGCCCCGTTTCCGCCTCCTAGCTCGAGATGAGGGATCCTTTCCCTGTTTCGTAGGGAAAGAATTCCCGGCGTTCCCGTCGCATCTCAAGAGGAGGCGCTCTCCACAGGAAAGGCGAGAGGAACTCCAGGGTCATGCCACCATTCCAAGAGTCCCCCAGATGTGTCAGTCCATTCCAGAGGAACCTGTTTTCCCTGCACTGCCTTGACGTTCAAGCCGAGGATCGACTCCCACCACGTGTGCACGTGGGACAGCCCTGTGGGAAAGCCTCGTGGGAAAGCCTCGTGGGAAAGACTCGAGGGAAAACCATAGATCCTTTGATCCACGCGGCGGACTGCGTGACACTATTGCTACCGCTCTGGAGGAAAGCGCAAGTGCATGCCCGCATTCGAGACGAGGACTGACTCCCCTGGGGAGACTCCAGAAGTACCCCAAGATCCATGTCAGCACTGGAGAGGAATCCTCAGGTTCCGGCCCCGACTCCACAAAAGGTCTTAGGCCCCGGCATCGATGGGAGAGGAATACCGAGACGCCCCCGAGGAACTCGCATGGGGACTGGCCTTTCCTGAGGCCACCAGAGCGGTTCCCTGAGGTCCCCGTCGTAAGTCGAGAGCACCTGCCGCAACTCGAGAAAATCCAGGAGGTTTTGCCCTCCAGGCGAGATGAGTCCCATTTCCGCTGAGGCTTCTCGAGGCCAATCACATCTAACCACTGGAACTTCCAAAGGGTCCTTCACACCCTTGCTGCAACTCAAGAATTCCCCGACATACCCGTCTCAACTGGAGGGGAAGCACGTGGGGTCCCGCACACATCCAGGGGAGCCCGGTTTCCGCCTCCTAGCTCGAGATGAGGGATCCTTTCCCTGTTTCGTAGGGAAAGAATTCCCGGCGTTCCCGTCGCATCTCAAGAGGAGGCGCTCTCCACAGGAAAGGCGAGAGGAACTCCAGCGTCGTGCCACCATTCCAAGAGTCCCCCAGATGTGTCAGTCCATTCCAGAGGAACCTGTTTTCCCTGCACTGCCTTGACGTTCAAGCCGAGGATCGACTCCCACCCCGTGTGCACGTGGGACAGCCCTGTGGGAAAGCCTCGTGGGAAAGCCTCGTGGGAAAGACTCGAGGGAAACCATAGATCCTTTGTTCCACGCGGCGGACTGCGTGACACTGCTGCTACCGCTCTGGAGGAAAGCGCAAGTGCATGCCCGCATTCGAGACGAGGACTGACTCCCCTGGGGAGACTCCAGAAGTACCCCAAGATCCATGTCAGCACTGGAGAGGAATCCTCAGGTTCCGGCCCCGACTCCACAGAAGGTCTTAGGCCCCGGCATCGATGGGAGAGGAATACCGAGACGCCCCCGAGGAACTCGCATGGGGACTGGCCTTTCCTGAGGCCACCAGAGCGGTTCCCTGAGGTCCCCGTCGTAAGTCGAGAGCACCTGCCGCAACTCGAGAAAATCCAGGAGGTTTTGCCCTCCAGGCGAGATGAGGCCCATTTCCGCTGAGGCTTCTCGAGGCAAATCACGTCTAACCACTGGAACTTCCAAAGGGTCCTTCACACCCTTGCTGCAACTCAAGAAGTTCCCCGACATACCCGTCTCCACTCGATAGGAAGCTCGTGGTGTCCCGCACACATCCAGGGGAGCCCCGTTTCCGCCTCCTAGCTCGAGATGAGGGATCCTTTCCCTGTTTCGTAGGGAAAGAATTCCCGTCGTTCCCGTCGCATCTCAAGAGGAGGCGCTCTCCACAGGAAAGGCGAGAGGAACTCCAGGGTCATGCCACCATGCCAAGAGTCCCCCAGATGTGTCAGTCCATTCCAGAGGAACCTGTTTTCCCTGCACTGCCTTGACGTTCAAGCCGAGGATCGACTCCCACCACGTGTGCACGTGGGACAGCCCTGTGGGAAAGCCTCGTGGGAAAGACTCGAGGGAAAACCTTAGATCCTTTGATCCACGCGGCGGACTGCGTGACACTGCTGCTACCGCTCTGGAGGAAAGCGCAAGTGCATGCCCGCATTCGAGACGAGGACTGACTCCCCTGGGGAGACTCCAGAAGTACCCCAAGATCCATGTCAGCACTGGAGAGGAATCCTCAGGTTCCGGCCCCGACTCCACACAAGGTCTTAGGCCCCGGCATCGACGGGAGAGGAATCCCGAGACGCCCCCGAGGAACTCGCATGGGGAATGGCCTTTCCTGAGGCCACCAGAGCGGGTCCCTGAGGTCCCCGTCGTAAGTCGAGAGCACCTGCCGCAACTCGAGAAAATCCAGGAGGTTTTGCCCTCCAGGCGAGATGAGGCCCATTTCCGCTGAGGCTTCTCGAGGCCAATCACATCTAACCACTGGAACTTCCAAAGGGTCCTTCACACCCTTGCTGCAACTCAAGAAGTTCCCCGACATACCCGTCTCCACTCGAGAGGAAGCACGTGGTGTCCCGCACACATCCAGGGGAGCCCCGTTTCCGCCTCCTAGCTCGAGATGAGGGATCCTTTACCTGTTTCGTATGGAAAGAATTCCCGGCGTTCCCGTCGCATCTCAAGAGGAGGCGCTCTCCACAGGAAAGGCGAGATGAACTCCAGGGTCGTGCCACCATTCCAAGAGTCCCCCAGATGTGTCAGTCCATTCCAGAGGAACCTGTTTTCCCTGCACTGCCTTGACGTTCAAGCCGAGGATCGACTCCCACCACGTGTGCACGTGGGACAGCCCTGTGGGAAAGCCTCGTGGGAAAGCCTCGTGGGAAAGACTCGAGGGAAAACCATAGATCCTTTGATCCACGCGGCGGACTGCGTGACACTGCTGCTACCGCTCTGGAGGAAAGCGCAAGTGCATGCCCGCATTCGAGACGAGGACTGACTCCCTTGGGGAGACTCCAGAAGTACCCCAAGATCCACGTCAGCACTGGAGAGGAATCCTCAGGTTCCGGCCCCGACTCCACACAAAGTCTTAGGCCCCGGCATCGACGGGAGAGGGATCCCGAGAGGCCCCCGAGGAACTCGCAAGGGGACTGGCTTTTCCTGAGGCCACCAGAGCGGGTCCCTGAGGTCCCCGTCGTAAGTCGAGAGCACCTGCCGCAACTCGAGAAAATCCAGGAGCTTTTACCCTCCAGGCGAGATGAGGCTCATTTCCGCTGAGGCTTCTCGAGGCTAATCACGTCTAAACCCTGGAACTTCCAAAGGGTCCTTCACACCCTTGCTGCAACTCAAGAAGTTCCCCGACATACCCGTCTGCACTCGAGAGGAAGCACTTAGGGTCCCGCACACATCCAGGGGAGCCCCGTTTCCGCCTCCTAGCTCGAGATGAGGGATCCTTTCCATGTTTCGTAGGGAAAAAATTCCCGGCGTTCCCGTCGCATCTCAAGAGGAGGCGCTCTCCACAGGAAAGGCGAGAGGAACTCCAGGGTCGTGCCACCATTCCAAGAGTCCCCCAGATGTATCAGTCCATTCCAGAGGAACCTGTTTTCCCTGCACTGCCTTGACGTTCAAGCCGAGGATCGACTCCCACCACGTGTGCACGTGGGACAGCCCTGTGGGAAAGCCTCGTGGGAAAGCCTCGTCGGAAAGACTCGAGGGAAAACCTTAGATCCTTTGATCCACGCGGCGGACTGCGTGACACTGCTGCTACCGCTCTGGAGGAAAGCGCAAGTGCATGCCCGCATTCGAGACGAGGACTGACTCCCCTGGGGAGACTCCAGAAGTACCCCAAGATCCATGGCAGCACTGGAGAGGAATCCTCAGGTTCCGGCCCCGACTCCACACAAGGTCTTAGGCCCCGGCATCGACGGGAGAAGAATCCCGAGAGGCCCCCGAGGAACTCGCATGGGGACTGGCCTTTCCTGAGGCCACCAGAGCGGGTCCCTGAGGTCCCCGTCGTAAGTCGAGAGCACCTGCCGCAACTCGAGTAAATCCAGGAGGTTTTGCCCTCCAGGCGAGATGAGGCCCATTTCCGCTGAGGCTTCTCGAGGCCAATCACGTCTAACCACTGGAACTTCCAAAGGGTCCTTCACACCCTTGCTGCAACTCAAGAAGTTCCCCGACATACCCGTCTCCACTCGAGAGGAAGCACGTGGTGTCCCGCACACATCCAGGGGAGCCCCGTTTCCGCCTCCTATCTCGAGATGAGGGATCCTTTCCCTGTTTCGTAGGGAAAGAATTCCCGGCGTTCCCGTCGCATCCCAAGAGGAGGCGCTCTCCACAGGAAAGGCGAGAGGAACTCCAGGGTCATGCCACCATTCCAAGAGTCCCCCAGATGTGTCAGTCCATTCCAGACGAACCTGTTTTCCCTGCACTGCCTTGACGTTCAAGCCGAGGATCGACTCCCACCACGTGTGCACGTGGGACAGCCCTGTGGGAAAGCCTCGTGGGAAAGACTCGAGGGAAAACCATAGATCCTTTGATCCACGCGGCGGACTGCGTGACAATGCTGCTACCGCTCTGGAGGAAAGCGCAAGTGCATGCCTGCATTCGAGACGAGGACTGACTCCCCTGGGGAGACTCCAGAAGTACCCCAAGATCCACGTCAGCACTGGAGAGGAATCCTCAGGTTCCGGCCCTGACGCCACACAAGGTCTTAGGCCCCGGCATCGATGGGAGAGGGATCCCGAGAGGCCCCCGAGGAACTCGCATGGGGAATGGCTTTTCCTGAAGCCACCAGAGCGGGTCCCGGAGGTCCCCGTCGTAAGTCGAGATCACCTGCCGCAACTCGAGAAAATCCAGGAGCTTTTGCCCTCCAGGCGAGATGAGGCTCATTTCCGCTGAGGCTTCTCGAGGCTAATCACGTCTAAACACTGGAACTTCAAAGGGTCCTTCACACCCTTGCTGCAACTCAAGAAGTTCCCCGACATACACGTCTGCACTCGAGAGGAAGCACGTGGTGTCCCGCACACATCCAGGGGAGCCCCGTTTCCGCCTCCTAGCTCGAGATGAGGGATCCTTTCCCTGTTTCGTAGGGAAAGAATTCCCGGCGTTCCCGTCGCATCTCAAGAGGAGGCGCTCTCCACAGGAAAGGCGAGAGGAACTCCAGGGTCGTGCCACCATTCCAAGAGTCCCCCAGATGTGTCAGTCCATTCCAGAGGAACCTGTTTTCCCTGCACTGCCTTGACGTTCAAGCCGAGGATCGACTCCCACCACGTGTGCACGTGGGACAGCCCTGTGGGAAAGCCTCTTGGGAAAGCCTCGTGGGAAAGACTCGAGGGAAAACCATAGATCCTTTGATCCACGCGGCGGACTGCGTGACACTGCTGCTACCGCTCTGGAGGAAAGCGCAAGTGCATGCCCGCATTCGAGACGAGGACTGACTCCCCTGGGGAGACTCCAGAAGTACCCCAAGATCCATGTCAGCACTGGAGAGGAATCCTCAGGTTCCGGCCCCGACTCCACACAAGGTCTTAGGCCCCGGCATCGACGGGAGAGGAATCCCGAGAGGCCCCCGAGGAACTCGCATGGGGACTGGCCTTTCCTGAGGTCACCAGAGCGGGTCCCTGAGGTCCCCGTCGTAAGTCGAGAGCACCTGGCGCAACTCGAGAAAATCCAGGAGGTTTTGCCCTCCAGGCGAGATGAGGCCCATTTCCGCTGAGGCTTCTCGAGGCCAATCACATCTAACCACTGGAACTTCCAAAGGGTCCTTCACACCCTTGCTGCAACTCAAGAAGTTCCCCGACATACCCGTCTCCACTCGAGGGGAAGCACGTGGGGTCCCGCACACATCCAGGGGAGCCCCGTTTCCGCCTCCTAGCTCGAGATGAGGGATCCTTTCCCTGTTTCATAGGGAAAGAATTCCCGGCGTTCCCGTCGCATCTCAAGAGGAGGCGCTCTCCACAGGAAAGGCGAGAGGAACTCCAGGGTCATGCCACCATTCCAAGAGTCCCCCAGATGTGTCAGTCCATTCCAGAGGAAACTGTTTTCCCTGCACTGCCTTGACGTTCAAGCCGAGGATCTACTCCCACCACGTGTGCACGTGGGACAGCCCTGTGGGAAAGCCTCGTGGGAAAGACTCGAGGGAAAACCATAGATCCTTTGATCCACGCGGCGGACTGCGTGACACTGCTGCTACCGCTCTGGAGGAAAGCGCAAGTGCATGCCCGCATTCGAGACGAGGACTGACTCCCCTTGGGAGACTCCAGAAGTACCCCAAGATCCATGTCAGCACTGGAGAGGAATCCTCAGGTTCCGGCCCCGACTCCACACAAGGTCTTAGGCCCCGGCATCGACGGGAGAGGAATCCCGAGAGGCCCCCGAGGAACTCGCATGGGGACTGGCCTTTCCTGAGGTCACCAGAGCGGGTCCCTGAGGTCCCCGTCGTAAGTCGAGAGCACCTGGCGCAACTCGAGAAAATCCAGGAGGTTTTGCCCTCCAGGCGAGATGAGGCCCATTTCCGCTGAGGCTTCTCGAGGCCAATCACATCTAACCACTGGAACTTCCAAAGGGTCCTTCACACCCTTGCTGCAACTCAAGAAGTTCCCCGACATACCCGTCTCCACTCGAGGGGAAGCACGTGGGGTCCCGCACACATCCAGGGGAGCCCCGTTTCCGCCTCCTAGCTCGAGATGAGGGATCCTTTCCCTGTTTTGTAGGGAAAGAATTCCCGGCGTTCCCGTCGCATCTCAAGAGGAGGCGCTCTCCACAGGAAAGGCGAGAGGAACTCCAGGGTCATGCCACCATGCCAAGAGTCCCCCAGATGTGTCAGTCCATTCCAGAGGAACCTGTTTTCCCTGCACTGCCTTGACGTTCAAGCCGAGGATCGACTCCCACCACGTGTGCACGTGGGACAGCCCTGTGGGAAAGCCTCGTGGGAAAGACTCGAGGGAAAACCTTAGATCCTTTGATCAACGCGGCGGACTGCGTGACACTGCTGCTACCGCTCTGGAGGAAAGCGCAAGTGCATGCCCGCATTCGAGACGAGGACTGACTCCCCTGGGGAGACTCCAGAACTACCCCAAGATCCATGTCAGCACTGGAGAGGAATCCTCAGGTTCCGGCCCCGACTCCACACAAGGTCTTAGGCCCCGGCATAGACGGGAGAGGGATCCCGAGACGCCCCCGAGGAACTCGCATGGGGACTGGCTTTTCCTGAGGCCACCAGAGCGGGTCCCTGAGGTCCCCGTCGTAAGTCGAGATCACCTGCCGCAACTCGAGAAAATCCAGGAGCTTTTGCCCTCCAGGCGAGATGAGGCTCATTTCCGCTGAGGCTTCTCGAGGCTAATCACGTCTAAACACTGGAACTTCCAAAGGGTCGTTCACACCCTTGCTGCAACTCAAGAAGTTCCCCGACATACCCGTCTGCACTCGAGAGGAAGCACGTGGGGTCCCGCACACATCCAGGGGAGCCCCGTTTCCGCCTCCTAGCTCGAGATGAGGGATCCTTTCCCTGTTTCGTAGGGAAAGAATTCCCGGCGTTCCCGTCGCATCTCAAGAGGAGGCGCTCTCCACAGGAAAGGCGAGAGGAACTCCAGGGTCATGCCACCATTCCAAGAGTCCCCCAGATGTGTCAGTCCATTCCAGAGGAACCTGTTTTCCCTGCACTGCCTTGACGTTCAAGCCGAGGATCGACTCCCACCACGTGTGCACGTGGGACAGCCCTGTGGGAAAGCCTCGTGGGAAAGCCTCGTGGGAAAGACTCGAGGGAAAACCATAGATCCTTTGATCCACGCGGCGGACTGCGTGACACTATTGCTACCGCTCTGGAGGAAAGCGCAAGTGCATGCCCGCATTCGAGACGAGGACTGACTCCCCTGGGGAGACTCCAGAAGTACCCCAAGATCCATGTCAGCACTGGAGAGGAATCCTCAGGTTCCGGCCCCGACTCCACAAAAGGTCTTAGGCCCCGGCATCGATGGGAGAGGAATACCGAGACGCCCCCGAGGAACTCGCATGGGGACTGGCCTTTCCTGAGGCCACCAGAGCGGTTCCCTGAGGTCCCCGTCGTAAGTCGAGAGCACCTGCCGCAACTCGAGAAAATCCAGGAGGTTTTGCCCTCCAGGCGAGATGAGTCCCATTTCCGCTGAGGCTTCTCGAGGCCAATCACATCTAACCACTGGAACTTCCAAAGGGTCCTTCACACCCTTGCTGCAACTCAAGAATTCCCCGACATACCCGTCTCAACTGGAGGGGAAGCACGTGGGGTCCCGCACACATCCAGGGGAGCCCGGTTTCCGCCTCCTAGCTCGAGATGAGGGATCCTTTCCCTGTTTCGTAGGGAAAGAATTCCCGGCGTTCCCGTCGCATCTCAAGAGGAGGCGCTCTCCACAGGAAAGGCGAGAGGAACTCCAGCGTCGTGCCACCATTCCAAGAGTCCCCCAGATGTGTCAGTCCATTCCAGAGGAACCTGTTTTCCCTGCACTGCCTTGACGTTCAAGCCGAGGATCGACTCCCACCCCGTGTGCACGTGGGACAGCCCTGTGGGAAAGCCTCGTGGGAAAGCCTCGTGGGAAAGACTCGAGGGAAACCATAGATCCTTTGTTCCACGCGGCGGACTGCGTGACACTGCTGCTACCGCTCTGGAGGAAAGCGCAAGTGCATGCCCGCATTCGAGACGAGGACTGACTCCCCTGGGGAGACTCCAGAAGTACCCCAAGATCCATGTCAGCACTGGAGAGGAATCCTCAGGTTCCGGCCCCGACTCCACAGAAGGTCTTAGGCCCCGGCATCGATGGGAGAGGAATACCGAGACGCCCCCGAGGAACTCGCATGGGGACTGGCCTTTCCTGAGGCCACCAGAGCGGTTCCCTGAGGTCCCCGTCGTAAGTCGAGAGCACCTGCCGCAACTCGAGAAAATCCAGGAGGTTTTGCCCTCCAGGCGAGATGAGGCCCATTTCCGCTGAGGCTTCTCGAGGCAAATCACGTCTAACCACTGGAACTTCCAAAGGGTCCTTCACACCCTTGCTGCAACTCAAGAAGTTCCCCGACATACCCGTCTCCACTCGATAGGAAGCTCGTGGTGTCCCGCACACATCCAGGGGAGCCCCGTTTCCGCCTCCTAGCTCGAGATGAGGGATCCTTTCCCTGTTTCGTAGGGAAAGAATTCCCGTCGTTCCCGTCGCATCTCAAGAGGAGGCGCTCTCCACAGGAAAGGCGAGAGGAACTCCAGGGTCATGCCACCATGCCAAGAGTCCCCCAGATGTGTCAGTCCATTCCAGAGGAACCTGTTTTCCCTGCACTGCCTTGACGTTCAAGCCGAGGATCGACTCCCACCACGTGTGCACGTGGGACAGCCCTGTGGGAAAGCCTCGTGGGAAAGACTCGAGGGAAAACCTTAGATCCTTTGATCCACGCGGCGGACTGCGTGACACTGCTGCTACCGCTCTGGAGGAAAGCGCAAGTTTATGCCCGCATTCGAGACGAGGACTGACTCCCCTGGGGAGACTCCAGAAGTACCCCAAGATCCATGTCAGCACTGGAGAGGAATCCTCAGATTCCGGCCCCGACTCCACACAAGGTCTTAGGCCCCGGCATCGACGGGAGAGGGATCCCGAGAGGCCCCCGAGGAACTCGCATGGGGACTGGCTTTTCCTGAGGCCACCAGAACGGGTCCCTGAGGTCCCCGTCGTAAGTCGAGATCACCTGCCGCAACTCGAGAAAATCCAGGAGCTTTTGCCCTCCAGGCGAGATGAGGCTCATTTCCGCTGAGGCTTCTCGAGGCTAATCACGTCTAAACACTGGAACTTCCAAAGGGTCCTTCACACCCTTGCTGCAACTCAAGAAGTTCCCCGACATACCCGTCTCCACTCGAGAGGAAGCACGTGGGGTCCCGCACACATCCAGGGGAGCCCCGTTTCCGCCTCCTAGCTCGAGATGAGGGATCCTTTCCCTGTTTCGTAGGGAAAGAATTCCCGGCGTTCCCGTCGCATCTCAAGAGGAGGCGCTCTCCACAGGAAAGGCGAGAGGAACTCCAGGGTCGTGCCACCATTCCAAGAGTCCCCCAGATGTGTCAGTCCATTCCAGAGGAACCTGTTTTCCCTGCACTGCCTTGACGTTCAAGCCGAGGATCGACTCCCACCACGTGTGCACGTGGGACAGCCCTGTGGGAAAGTCTCGTGGGAAAGCCTCGTGGGAAAGAATCGAGGGAAAACCATAGATCCTTTGATCCACGCGGCGGACTGCGTGACACTGCTGCTACCGCTCTGGAGGAAAGCGCAAGTGCATGCCCGCATTCGAGACGAGGACTGACTCCCCTGGGGTGACTCCAGAAGTACCCCAAGATCCATGTCAGCACTGGAGAGGAATCCTCAGGTTCCGGCCCCGACTCCACACAAGGTCTTAGGCCCCGGCATCGACGGGAGAGGAATCCCGAGACGCCCCCGAGGAACTCGCATGGGGACTGGCCTTTCCTGAGGCCACCAGAGCGGGTCCCTGAGGTCCCCGTCGTAAGTCGAGAGCACCTGCCGCAACTCGAGAAAATCCAGGAGGTTTTGCCCTCCAGGCGAGATGAGGCCCATTTCCGCTGAGGCATCTCGAGGCCAATCATATCTAACCACTGGAACTTCCAAAGGGTCCTTCACACCATTGCTGCAACTCAAGAAGTTCCCCGACATACCCGTCTCCACTCGAGAGGAAGCACGTGGGGTCCCGCACACATCCAGGGGAGCCCCGTTTCCGCCTCCTAACTCGAGATGAGGGATCCTTTCCCTGTTTCGTAGGGAAAGAATTCCCGGCATTCCCATCGCATCTCAAGAGGAGGCGCTCTTCACAGGAAAGGCGAGAGGAACTCCAGGGTCGTGACACCATTCCAAGAGTCCCCCAGATGTGTCAGTCCATTCCAGAGGAACCTGTTTTCCCTGCACTGCCTTGACGTTCAAGCCGAGGATCGACTCCCACCCCGTGTGCACGTGGGACAGCCCTGTGGGAAAGCCTCGTGGGAAAGCCTCGTGGGAAAGACTCGAGGGAAAACCATAGATCCTTTGATCCACGCGGCGGACTGCGTGACACTATTGCTACCGCTCTGGAGGAAAGCGCAAGTGCATGCCCGCATTCGAGACGAGGACTGACTCCCCTGGGGAGACTCCAGAAGTACCCCAAGATCCATGTCAGCACTGGAGAGGAATCCTCAGGTTCCGGCCCCGACTCCACAAAAGGTCTTAGGCCCCGGCATCGATGGGAGAGGAATACCGAGACGCCCCCGAGGAACTCGCATGGGGACTGGCCTTTCCTGAGGCCACCAGAGCGGTTCCCTGAGGTCCCCGTCGTAAGTCAGAGCACCTGCCGCAACTCGAGAAAATCCAGGAGGTTTTGCCCTCCAGGCGAGATGAGTCCCATTTCCGCTGAGGCTTCTCGAGGCCAATCACATCTAACCACTGGAACTTCCAAAGGGTCCTTCACACCCTTGCTGCAACTCAAGAATTCCCCGACATACCCGTCTCAACTGGAGGGGAAGCACGTGGGGTCCCGCACACATCCAGGGGAGCCCGGTTTCCGCCTCCTAGCTCGAGATGAGGGATCCTTTCCCTGTTTCGTAGGGAAAGAATTCCCGGCGTTCCCGTCGCATCTCAAGAGGAGGCGCTCTCCACAGGAAAGGCGAGAGGAACTCCAGCGTCGTGCCACCATTCCAAGAGTCCCCCAGATGTGTCAGTCCATTCCAGAGGAACCTGTTTTCCCTGCACTGCCTTGACGTTCAAGCCGAGGATCGACTCCCACCCCGTGTGCACGTGGGACAGCCCTGTGGGAAAGCCTCGTGGGAAAGCCTCGTGGGAAAGACTCGAGGGAAACCATAGATCCTTTGTTCCACGCGGCGGACTGCGTGACACTATTGCTACCGCTCTGGAGGAAAGCGCAAGTGCATGCCCGCATTCGAGACGAGGACTGACTCCCCTGGGGAGACTCCAGAAGTACCCCAAGATCCATGTCAGCACTGGAGAGGAATCCTCAGGTTCCGGCCCCGACTCCACAGAAGGTCTTAGGCCCCGGCATCGATGGGAGAGGAATACCGAGACGCCCCCGAGGAACTCGCATGGGGACTGGCCTTTCCTGAGGCCACCAGAGCGGTTCCCTGAGGTCCCCGTCGTAAGTCGAGAGCACCTGCCGCAACTCGAGAAAATCCAGGAGGTTTTGCCCTCCAGGCGAGATGAGGCCCATTTCCGCTGAGGCTTCTCGAGGCAAATCACGTCTAACCACTGGAACTTCCAAAGGGTCCTTCACACCCTTGCTGCAACTCAAGAAGTTCCCCGACATACCCGTCTCCACTCGAGAGGAAGCTCGTGGTGTCCCGCACACATCCAGGGGAGCCCCGTTTCCGCCTCCTAGCTCGAGATGAGGGATCCTTTCCCTGTTTCGTAGGGAAAGAATTCCCGTCGTTCCCGTCGCATCTCAAGAGGAGGCGCTCTCCACAGGAAAGGCGAGAGGAACTCCAGGGTCATGCCACCATGCCAAGAGTCCCCCAGATGTGTCAGTCCATTCCAGAGGAACCTGTTTTCCCTGCACTGCCTTGACGTTCAAGCCGAGGATCGACTCCCACCACGTGTGCACGTGGGACAGCCCTGTGGGAAAGCCTCGTGGGAAAGACTCGAGGGAAAACCTTAGATCCTTTGATCCACGCGGCGGACTGCGTGACACTGCTGCTACCGCTCTGGAGGAAAGCGCAAGTGTATGCCCACATTCGAGACGAGGACTGACTCCCCTGGGGACACTCCAGAAGTACCCCAAGATCCATGTCAGCACTGGAGAGGAATCCTCAGATTCCGGCCCCGACTCCACACAAGGTCTTAGGCCCCGGCATCGACGGGAGAGGGATCCCGAGAGGCCCCCGAGGAACTCGCATGGGGACTGGCTTTTCCTGAGGCCACCAGAACGGGTCCCTGAGGTCCCCGTCGTAAGTCGAGATCACCTGCCGCAACTCGAGAAAATCCAGGAGCTTTTGCCCTCCAGGCGAGATGAGGCTCATTTCCGCTGAGGCTTCTCGAGGCTAATCACGTCTAAACACTGGAACTTCCAAAGGGTCCTTCACACCCTTGCTGCAACTCAAGAAGTTCCCCGACATACCCGTCTGCACTCGAGAGGAAGCACGTGGGGTCCCGCACACATCCAGGGGAGCCCCGTTTCCGCCTCCTAGCTCGAGATGAGGGATCCTTTCCCTGTTTCGTAGGGAAAGAATTCCCGGCGTTCCCGTCGCATCTCAAGAGGAGGCGCTCTCCACAGGAAAGGCGAGAGGAACTCCAGGGTCGTGCCACCATTCCAAGAGTCCCCCAGATGTGTCAGTCCATTCCAGAGGAACCTGTTTTCCCTGCACTGCCTTGACGTTCAAGCCGAGGATCGACTCCCACCACGTGTGCACGTGGGACAGCCCTGTGGGAAAGCCTCGTGGGAAAGCCTCGTGGGAAAGAATCGAGGGAAAACCATAGATCCTTTGATCCACGCGGCGGACTGCGTGACACTGCTGCTACCGCTCTGGAGGAAAGCGCAAGTGCATGCCCGCATTCGAGACGAGGACTGACTCCCCTGGGGTGACTCCAGAAGTACCCCAAGATCCATGTCAGCACTGGAGAGGAATCCTCAGGTTCCGGCCCCGACTCCACACAAGGTCTTAGGCCCCGGCATCGATGGGAGAGGAATACCGAGATGCCCCCGAGGAACTCGCATGGGGACTGGCCTTTCCTGAGGCCACCAGAGCGGTTCCCTGAGGTCCCCGTCGTAAGTCGAGAGCACCTGCCGCAACTCGAGAAAATCCAGGAGGTTTTGCCCTCCAGGCGAGATGAGGCCCATTTCCGCTGAGGCTTCTCGAGGTCAATCACGTTTAACCACTGGAACTTCCAAAGGGTCCTTCACACCCTTGCTGCAACTCAAGAAGTTCCCCGACATACCCGTCTCCACTCGAGAGGAAGCTCGTGGTGTCCCGCACACATCCAGGGGAGCCCCGTTTCCGCCTCCTAGCTCGAGATGAGGGATCCTTTCCCTGTTTCGTAGGGAAAGAATTCCCGTCGTTCCCGTCGCATCTCAAGAGGAGGCGCTCTCCACAGGAAAGGCGAGAGGAACTCCAGGGTCATGCCACCATGCCAAGAGTCCCCCAGATGTGTCAGTCCATTCCAGGGGAACCTGTTTTCCCTGCACTGCCTTGACGTTCAAGCCGAGGATCGACTCCCACCACGTGTGCACGTGGGACAGCCCTGTGGGAAAGCCTCGTGGGAAAGCCTCGAGGGAAAACCTTAGATCCTTTGATCCACGCGGCGGACTGCGTGACACTGCTGCTACCGCTCTGGAGGAAAGCGCAAGTGCATGCCCGCATTCGAGACGAGGACTGACTCCCCTGGGGAGACTCCAGAAGTACCCCAAGATCCATGTCAGCACTGGAGAGGAATCCTCAGGTTCCGGCCCCGACTCCACACAAGGTCTTAGGCCCCGGCATCGACGGGAGAGGGATCCCGAGAGGCCCCCGAGGAACTCGCATGGGGACTGGCTTTTCCTGAGGCCACCAGAACGGGTCCCTGAGGTCCCCGTCGTAAGTCGAGATCACCTGCCGCAACTCGAGAAAATCCAGGAGCTTTTGCCCTCCAGGCGAGATGAGGCTCATTTCCGCTGAGGCTTCTCGAGGCTAATCACGTCTAAACACTGGAACTTCCAAAGGGTCCTTCACACCCTTGCTGCAACTCAAGAAGTTCCCCGACATACCCGTCTGAACTCGAGAGGAAGCACGTGGGGTCCCGCACACATCCAGGGGAGCCCCGTTTCCGCCTCCTAGCTCGAGATGAGGGATCCTTTCCCTGTTTCGTAGGGAAAGAATTCCCGGCGTTCCCGTCGCATCTCAAGAGGAGGCGCTCTCCACAGGAAAGGCGAGAGGAACTCCAGGGTCGTGCCACCATTCCAAGAGTCACCCAGATGTGTCAGTCCATTCCAGAGGAACCTGTTTTCCCTGCACTGCCTTGACGTTCAAGCCGAGGATCGACTCCCACCACGTGTGCACGTGGGACAGCCCTGTGGGAAAGCCTCGTGGGAAAGCCTCGTGGGAAAGAATCGAGGGAAAACCATAGATCCTTTGATCCACGCGGCGGACTGCGTGACACTGCTGCTACCGCTCTGGAGGAAAGCGCAAGTGCATGCCCGCATTCGAGACGAGGACTGACTCCCCTGGGGTGACTCCAGAAGTACCCCAAGATCCATGTCAGCACTGGAGAGGAATCCTCAGGTTCCGGCCCCGACTCCACACAAGGTCTTAGGCCCCGGCATCGACGGGAGAGGAATCCCGAGACGCCCCCGAGGAACTCGCATGGGGACTGGCCTTTCCTGAGGCCACCAGAGCGGTTCCCTGAGGTCCCCGTCGTAAGTCGAGAGCACCTGCCGCAACTCGAGAAAATCCAGGAGGTTTTGCCCTCCAGGCGAGATGAGGCCCATTTCCGCTGAGGAATCTCGAGGCCAATCACATCTAACCACTGGAACTTCCAAAGGGCCCTTCACACCATTGCTGCAACTCAAGAAGTTCCCCGACATACCCGTCTCCACTCGAGAGGAAGCACGTGGGGTCCCGCACACATCCAGGGGAGCCCCGTTTCCGCCTCCTAACTCGAGATGAGGGATCCTTTCCCTGTTTCGTATGGAAAGAATTCCCGGCATTCCCATCGCATCTCAAGAGGAGGCGCTCTCCACAGGAAAGGCGAGAGGAACTCCAGGGTCGTGACACCATTCCAAGAGTCCCCCAGATGTGTCAGTCCATTCCAGAGGAACCTGTTTTCCCTGCACTGCCTTGACGTTCAAGCCGAGGATCGACTCCCACCCCGTGTGCACGTGGGACAGCCCTGTGGGAAAGCCTCGTGGGAAAGCCTCGTGGGAAAGACTCGAGGGAAACCATAGATCCTTTGTTCCACGCGGCGGACTGCGTGACACTATTGCTACCGCTCTGGAGGAAAGCGCAAGTGCATGCCCGCATTCGAGACGAGCACTGACTCCCCTGGGGAGACTCCAGAAGTACCCCAAGATCCATGTCAGCACTGGAGAGGAATCCTCAGGTTCCGGCCCCGACTCCACACAAGGTCTTAGGCCCCGGCATCGATGGGAGAGGAATACCGAGACGCCCCCGAGGAACTCGCATGGGGACTGGCCTTTTCTGAGGCCACCAAAGCGGTTCCCTGAGGTCCCCGACGTAAGTCGAGAGCACCTGCCGCAACTCGAGAAAATCCAGGAGGTTTTGCCCTCCAGGCGAGATGAGGCCCATTTCCGCTGAGGCTTCTCGAGGCCAATCACGTCTAACCACTGGAACTTCCAAAGGGTCCTTCACACCCTTGCTGCAACTCAAGAAGTTCCCCGACATACCCGTCTCCACTCGAGAGGAAGCTCGTGGTGTCCCGCACACATCCAGGGGAGCCCCGTTTCCGCCTCCTAGCTCGAGATGAGGGATCCTTTCCCTGTTTCGTAGGGAAAGAATTCCCGTCGTTCCCGTCGCATCTCAAGAGGAGGCGCTCTACACAGGAAAGGCGAGAGGAACTCCAGGGTCATGCCACCATGCCAAGAGTCCCCCAGATGTGTCAGTCCATTCCAGAGGAACCTGTTTTCCCTGCACTGCCTTGACGTTCAAGCCGAGGATCGACTCCCACCACGTGTGCACGTGGGACAGCCCTGTGGGAAAGCCTCGTGGGAAAGACTCGAGGGAAAACCTTAGATCCTTTGATCCACGCGGCGGACTGGGTGACACTGCTGCTTCCGCTCTGGAGGAAAGCGCAAGTGCATGCCCGCATTCGAGACGAGGACTGACTCCCCTGGGGAGACTCCAGAAGTACCCCAAGATCCATGTCAGCACTGGAGAGGAATCCTCAGGTTCCGGCCCCGACTCCACACAAGGTCTTAGGCCCCGGCATCGACGGGAGAGGGATCCCGAGAGGCCCCCGAGGAACTCGCAATGGGACTGGCTTTTCCTGAGGCCACCAGAACTTGTCCCTGAGGTCCCCGTCGTAAGTCGAGATCACCTGCCGCAACTCGAGAAAATCCAGGAGCTTTTGCCCTCCAGGCGAGATGAGGCTCATTTCCGCTGAGGCTTCTCGAGGCTAATCACGTCTAAACACTGGAACTTCCAAAGGGTCCTTCACACCCTTGCTGCAACTCAAGAAGTTCCCCGACATACCCGTCTGCACTCGAGAGGAAGCACGTGGGGTCCCGCACACATCCAGGGGAGCCCCGTTTCCGCCTCCTAGCTCGAGATGAGGGATCCTTTCCCTGTTTCGTAGGGAAAGAATTCCCGGCGTTCCCGACGCATCTCAAGAGGAGGCGCTCTCCACAGGAAAGGCGAGAGGAACTCCAGGGTCGTGCCACCATTCCAAGAGTCCCCCAGATGTGTCAGTCCATTCCAGAGGAACCTGTTTTCCCTGCACTGCCTTGACGTTCAAGCCGAGGATCGACTCCCACCACGTGTGCACGTGGGACAGCCCTGTGGGAAAGCCTCGTGGGAAAGCCTCGTGGGAAAGAATCGAGGGAAAACCATAGATCCTTTGATCCACTCGGCGGACTGCGTGACACTGCTGCTACCGCTCTGGAGGAAAGCGCAAGTGCATGCCCGCATTCGAGACGAGGACTGACTCCCCTGGGGTGACTCCAGAAGTACCCCAAGATCCATGTCAGCACTGGAGAGGAATCCTCAGGTTCCGGCCCCGACTCCACACAAGGTCTTAGGCCCCGGCATCGACGGGAGAGGAATCCCGAGACGCCCCCGAGGAACTCGCATGGGGACTGGCCTTTCCTGAGGCCACCAGAGCGGTTCCCTGAGGTCTCCGTCGTAAGTCGAGAGCACCTGCCACAACTCGAGAAAATCCAGGAGGTTTTGCCCTCCAGGCGAGATGAGGCCCATTTCCGCTGAGGCATCTCGAGGCCAATCACATCTAACCACTGGAACTTCCAAAGGGTCCTTCACACCATTGCTGCAACTCAAGAAGTTCCCCGACATTCCCGTCTCCACTCGAGAGGAAGCACGTGGGGTCCCGCACACATCCAGGGGAGACCCGTTACCGCCTCCTAACTCGAGATGAGGGATCCTTTCCCTGTTTCGTAGGGAAAGAATTCCCGGCATTCCCATCGCATCTCAAGAGGAGGCGCTCTCCACAGGAAAGGCGAGAGGAACTCCAGGGTCGTGACACCATTCCAAGAGTCCCCCAGATGTGTCAGTCCATTCCAGAGGAACCTGTTTTGCCTGCACTGCCTTGACGTTCAAGCCGAGGATCGACTCCCACCCCGTGTGCACGTGGGACAGCCCTGTGGGAAAGCCTCGTGGGAAAGCCTCGTGGGAAAGACTCGAGGGAAAACCATAGATCCTTTGATCCACGTGGCGGACTGCGTGACACTGCTGCTACCGCTCTGGAGGAAAGCGCAAGTGCATGCCCGCATTCGAGACGAGGACTGACTCCCCTGGGGAGACTCCAGAAGTACCCCAAGATCCATGTGAGCACTGGAGAGGAATCCTCTGGTTCCGGCCCCGACTCCACACAAGGTCTTAGGCCCCGGCATCGACGGGAGAGGAATCCCGAGACGCCCCCGAGGAACTCGCATGGGGACTGGCCTTTCCTGAGGCCACCAGAGCGGGTCCCTGAGGTCCCCGTCGTAAGTCGAGAGCACCTGCCGCAACTCGAGAAAATCCACGAGGTTTTGCCCTCCAGGCGAGATGAGGCCCATTTCCGCTGAGGCTTCTCGAGGCCAATCACGTCTAACCACTGGAACTTCCAAAGGGTCCTTCACACCATTGCTGCAACTCAAGAAGTTCCCCGACATACCCGTCTCCACTCGAGAGGAAGCACGTGGGGTCCCGCACACATCCAGGGGAGCCCCGTTTCCGCCTCCTAGCTCGAGATGAGGGATCCTTTCCCTGTTTCGTAGGGAAAGAATTCCCGGCGTTCCCGTCGCATTTCAAGACGAGGCGCTCTCCACAGGAAATGCGAGAAGAACTGCATGGTCGTGACACCATTCCAAGAGTCCCCCAGATGTGTCAGTCCATTCCAGAGGAACCTGTTTTCCCTGCACTGCCTTTACGTTCAAGCCGAGGATCGACTTCCACCACGTGTGCACGTGGGACAGCCCTGTGAGAAAGCCTCGTGGGAAAGCCTCGTGGGAAAGACTCGAGGGAAAAACATAGATCCTTTGATCCACGCGGCGGACTGCGTGACACTGCTGCTACCGCTCTGGAGGAAAGCGCAAGTGCATGCCCGCATTCGAGACGAGGACTGACTCCCCTGGGGAGACTCCAGAAGTACCCTAAGATCCATGTCAGCACTGGAGAGGAATCCTCAGTTTCCGGCCCCGACTCCACAAAAGGTCATAGGCCCCGGCAAAGAAGGGAGAGGAATCCGGAGAGGCCCCCGAGGAACTCGCATGGGGACTGGCCTTTCCTGAGGCCACCAGAGCGGGTCCCTGAGGTCCCCGTCGTAAGTCGAGAGCACCTGACGCAACTCGAGAAAATCCAGGAGGTTTTGCCCTCCTGGCGAGATGAGGCCCATTTCCGCTGAGGCTTCTCGAGGCCAATCACGTCTAACCACTGGAACTTCCAAAGGGTCCTTCACACCCTTGCTGCAACTCAAGAAGTTCCCCGACATACCCGTCTCCACTCGAGAGGAAGCACGTGGTGTCCCGCACACATCCAGGGGAGCCCCGTTTCCGCCTCCTAGCTCGAGATGAGGGATCCTTTCCCTGTTTCGTAGGGAAAGAATTCCCGGCGTTCCCGTCGCATCTGAAGAGGAGGCGCTCTCCACAGGAAAGGCGAGAGGAACTCCAGGGTCGTGCCACCATTCCAAGAGTCCCCCAGATGTGTCAGTCCATTCCAGAGGAACCTGTTTTCCCTGCACTGCCTTGACGTTCAAGCCGAGGATCGACTCCCACCACGTGTGCACATGAGACAGCCCTGTGGGAAAGCCTCGTGGGAAAGCCTCCTGGGAAAGACTCGAGGGAAAACCATAGATCCTTTGATCCACGCGGCGGACTGCGTGACACTGCTGCTACCGCTCTGGAGGAAAGCGCAAGTGCATGCCCTCATTCGAGACTAGGACTGACTCCCCTGGGGAGACTCCAGAAGTACCCCAAGATCCATGTCAGCACTGGAGAGGAATCCTCAGGTTCCGGCCCCGACTCCACACAAGGACTTAGGCCCCGGCATCGACGGGAGAGGAATCCCCAGAGGCCCCCGAGGAACTCGCATGGGGACTGGCCTTTCCTGAGGCCACCAGAGCGGGTCCCTGAGGTCCCCGTCGTAAGTCGAGAGCACCTGCCGCAACTCGAGAAAATCCACGAGGTTTTGCCCTCCAGGCGAGATGAGGCCCATTTCCGCTGAGGCTTCTCGAGGCTAATCACGTCTAACCACTGGAAGTTCCAAAGGGTCATTCACACCCTTGCTGCAACTCAAGAACTTCCCCGACATACCCGTCTCCACTCGAGAGGAAGCACGTGGGGTCCCGCACACATCCAGGGGAGCCCCGTTTCCGCCTCCTAGCTCGAGATGAGGGATCCTTTCCCTGTTTCGTAGGGAAAGAATTCCCGGCGTTCCCGTCGCATCTCAAGAGGAGGCGCTCTCCACAGTAAAGGCGAGAGGAACTGAAGGGTCGTGCCATCATTCCAAGAATCTCCCAGATGTGTCAGTCCATTCCAGAGGAACCTGTTTTCCCTGCACTGCCTTGACGTTCAAGCCAAGGATCGACTCCCACCACGTGTGCACGTGGGACAGCCCTGTGGGAAAGCCTCGTGGGAAAGCCTCGTGGGAAAGACTCGAGGGAAAACCATGGATCCTTTGATCCATGCGGCGGACTGTGTGACACTGCTGCTATCGCTCTGGAGGAAAGCGCAAGTGCATGCCCGCATTTGAGACGAGGACTGACTCCCCTGGGGAGACTCCAGAAGTACCCCAAGATCCATGTCAGCACTGGAGAGGAATCCTCAGGTTCCGGCCCCGACTCCACACAAGGTCTTAGGCCCCGGCATCGACGGGAGAGGAATCCCGAGACGCCCCCGAGGAACTCGCATGGGGACTGGCCTTTCTGGAGGCCACCAGAGCGGTTCCCTGAGGTCCCCGTCGTAAGTCGAGAGCACCTGCCGCAACTCGAGAAAATCCAGGAGGTTTTGCCCTCCAGGCGAGATGAGGCCCATTTCCGCTGAGGCTTCTCAAGGCCAATCACATCTAACCACTGGAACTTCCAAAGGGTCCTTCACACCGTTGCTGCAACTCAAGAAGTTCCCCGACATACCCGTCTCCACTCGAGAGGAAGCACGTGGTGTCCCGCACACATCCAGGGGAGCCCCGTTTCCGCCTCCTCGCTCGAGATGAGGGATCCTTTCCCTGTTTCGTAGGGAAAGAATTCCCGGCGTTCCCGTCGCATCTCAAGAGGAGGCGCTCTCCACAGGAAAGGCGAGAGGAACTCCAGGGTCGTGCCACCATTCCAAGAGTCCCCCAGATGTGTCAGTCCATTCCAGAGGAACCTGTTTTCCCTGCACTGCCTTGACGTTCAAGCCGAGGATCGACTCCCACCACGTGTGCACGTGGGACAGCCCTGTGGGAAAGCCTCGTGGGAAAGCCTCGTGGGAAAGACTCGAGGGAAAACCATAGATCCTTTGATCCACGCGGAGGACTGCGTGACACTGCTGCTACCGCTCTGGAGGAAAGCGCAAGTGCATGCCCGCATTCGAGACGAGGACTGACTCCCCTGGGGAGACTCCAGAATTACCCCAAGATCCATGTCAGAACTGGAGAGGAATCCTCAGGTTCCGGCCCCGACTCCACACAAGGTCTTAGGCCCCGGCAACGACGGGAGAGGAATCCCGAAACGCCCCCGAGGAACTCTCATGGGGACTGGCCTTTCCTGAGGCCACCAGAGCGGGTCCCTGAGGTCCCCGTCGTAAGTCGAGAGCACCTGCCGCAACTCGAGAAAATCCAGTAGGTTTTGTCCTCCAGGCGAGATGAGGCCCATTTCCGCTGAGGCTTCTCGAGGCCAATCACATCTAACCACTGGAACTTCCAAAGGGTCCTTCACACCATTGCTGCAACTCAAGAAGTTCCCCGACATACCCGTCTGCACTCGAGAGGAAGCACGTGGGGTCCCGCACACATCCAGGGGAGCCCCGTTTCCGCCTCCTAGCTCGAGATGAGGGATCCTTTCCCTGTTTCGTAGGGAAAGAATTCCCGGCGTTCCCGTCGCATCTCAAGACGAGGCGCTCTCCACAGGAAAGGCGAGAGGAACTCCAGGGTCGTGACACCATTCCAAGAGTCCCCCAGATGTGTCAGTCCATTCCATAGGAACCTGTTTTCCCTACACTGCCTTGACGTTCAAGCCGAGGATCGACTCCCACCACGTGTGCACGTGGGACAGCCCTGTGGGAAAGCCTCATGGGAAAGCCTCGTGGGAAAGACTCGAGGGAAAACCATAGATCCTTTGATCCACGCGGCGGACTGCGTGACACTGCTGCTACCGCTCTGGAGGAAAGCGCAAGTGCATGCCCACATTCGAGACGAGGACTGACTCCCCTGGGGAGACTCCAGAAGTTCCCCAAGATCCAGGTCAGCACTGGAGAGGAATAATCAGGTTCCGGCCCCGACTCCAACCAAGGTCTTAGGCCCCGGCATCGACGGGAGAGGAATCCCGAGACGCCCCCGAGGAACTCGCATGGGGACTGGCCTTTCCTGAGGCCACCAGAGGGGTCCCTGAGGTCCCCGTCGTAAGTCGAGAGCACCTGTCGCAACTCGAGAAAATCCAGGAGGTTTCGCCCTCCAAGCGAGATGAGGCCCATTTCCGCTGAGGCTTCTCGAGGCCAATCACGTCTAACCACTGGAACTTCCAAAGGGTCCTTCACACCCTTGCTGCAACTCAAGAAGTTCCCCGACATACACGTCTCCAATCGAGAGGAAGCATGTGGTGTCCCGCACACCTCCAGGGGAGCCCCGTTTCCGCCTCCTAGCTCGAGATGAGGGATCCTTTCCCTGTTTCGTAGGGAAGGAATTCCCGGCGTTCCCGTCGCATCTCAAGAGGAGGCGCTCTCCACAGGAAAGGCGAGAGGAACTCCAGGGTCGTGCCACCATTCCAAGAGTCCCCCAGATGTGTCAGTCCATTCCAGAGGAACCTGTTTTCCCTGCACTGCCTTGACGTTCAAGCCGAGGATCGACTCCCACCACGTGTGCACGTGGGACAGCCCTGTGGGAAAGCCTCGTGGGAAAGCCTCGTGGGAAAGACTCGAGGGAAAACCATAGATCCTTTGATCCACGCGGCGGACTGCGTGACACTGCTGCTACCGCTCTGGAGGAAAGCGCAAGTGCATGCCCCCATTCGAGACGAGGACTGACTCCCCTGGGGAGACTCCAGAAGTACCCCAAGATCCATGTCAGCACTGGAGAGGAATCCTCAGGTTCCGGCCCCGACTAAACACAAGGTCTTAGGCCCCGGCATGGACGGGAGAGGAATCCCGAGAGGCCCCCGAGGAACTCGCATGGGGACTGGCCTTTCCTGAGGCCACCAGAGAGGGTCCCTGAGGTCCCCGTCGTAAGTCGAGAGCACCTGCCGCAACTCGAGAAAATCCAGGCGATTTTGCCCTCCAGGCGAGATGAAGCCCATTTCCGCTGAGGCTTCTCGAGGCCAATCACGTCTAACCACTGGAACTTCCAAAGGGTCCTTCACACCCTTGCTGCAACTCAAGAAGTTCCCCGACATACCCGTCTCCACTCGAGAGGAAGCATGTGGTGTCCCGCACACATCCAGGGGAGCCCCGTTTCCGCCTCCTAGCTAGAGATGAGGGATCCTTTCCCTGTTTCGTAGGGAAAGAATTCCCGGCGTTCCCGTCGCATCTCAAGAGGAGGCGCTCTCCACAGGAAAGGCGAGAGGAACTCCAGGGTGGTGACACCATTCCAAGAGTCCCACAGATGTGTCAGTCCATTCCAGAGGAACCTGTTTTCCCTGCACTGCCTTGACGTTCAAGCCGAGGATCGACTCCCACCCCGTGTGCACGTGGGACAGCCCTGTGGGAAAGCCTCGTGGGAAAGCCTCGTGGGAAAGACTCGAGGGAAAACCATAGATCCTTTGATCCACGAGGCGGACTGCGTGACACTGCTGCTACCGCTCTGGAGGAAAGCGCAAGTGCATGCCCGCATTCGAGACGAGGACTGACTCCCCTGGGGAGACTCCAGAAGTACCCCAAGATCCATGTCAGCACTGGAGAGGAACCCTCAGGTTCCGGCCCCGACTCCACACAAGGTCTTAGGCCCCGGCATCGACGGGAGAGGAATCCCGAGAGGCCCCCGAGGAACTCGCATGGGGACTGGCCTTTCCTGAGGCCACCAGAGCGGGTCCCTGAGGTCCCCGTCGTAAGTCGAGAGCACCTGCCGCAACTCGAGAAAATCCAGGAGGTTTTGCCCTCCAGGCGAGATGAGGCCCATTTCCGCTGAGGCTTCTCGAGGCCAATCACGTCTAACCACTGGAACTTCCAAAGGGTCCTTCACACCCTTGCTGCAACTCAAGAAGTTCCCCGACATACCCGTCTCCACTCGAGAGGAAGCATGTGGTGTCCGGCACACATCCAGGGGAGCCCCGTTTCCGCCTCCTAGCTCGAGATGAGGGATCATTTCCCTGTTTCGTAGGGAAAGAATTCCCGGCGTTCCCGTCGCATCTCAAGAGGAGGCGCTCTCCACAGGAAAGGCGAGAGGAACTCCAGGGTCGTGCCACCATTCCAAGAGTCCCCCAGATGTGTCAGCCATTCCAGAGGAACCTGTTTTCCCTGCACTGCCTGGACGTTCAAGCCGAGGATCGACTCCCACCACGTGTGCACGTGGGACAGCCCTGTGGGAAAGCCTCGTGGGAAAGCCTCGTGGGAAAGACTCGAGGGAAAACCATAGATCCTTTGATCCGCGCGGCGGACTGCGTGACACTGCTGCTACCGCTCTGGAGGAAAGCGCAAGTGCATGCCCGCATTCGAGACGAGGACTGACTCCCCTGGGGAGACTCCAAAAGTACCCCAAGATCCATGTCAGCAGTGGAGAGGAATCCTCAGGTTCCGGCCCCGACTCCACACAAGGTCTTAGGCCCCGGCATCGACGGGAGAGGAATCCCGAGACGCCCCCGAGGAACTCGCATGGGGACTGGCCTTTCCTGAGGCCACCAGAGCGGGTCCCTGAGGTCCCCGTCGTAAGTCGAGAGCACCTGCCGCAACTCGAGAAAATCCAGGAGGTTTTGCCCTCCAGGCGAGATGAGGCCCATTTCCGCTGAGGCTTCTCGAGGCCAATCACATCTAACCACTGGAACTTCCAAAGGGTCCTTCACACCCTTGCTGCAACTCAAGAAGTTCCCCGACATACCCGTCTCCACTCGAGAGGAAGCACGTGGTGTCCCGCACACATCCAGGGAAGCCCCGTTTCCGCCTCCTAGCTCGAGATGAGGGATCCTTTCCCTGTTTGGTAGGGAAAGAATTCCCGGCGTTCCCGTCGCATCTCAAGAGGAGGCGCTCTCCACAGGAAAGGCGAGAGGAACTCCAGGGTCGTGCCACCATTCCAAGAGTCCCCCAGATGTGTCAGTCCATTCCAGAGGAACCTGTTTTCCCTGCACTGCCTTGACGTTCAAGCCGAGGATCGACTCCCACCACGTGTGCACGTGGGACAGCACTGTGGGAAAGCCTCGTGGGAAAGCCTCGTGGGAAAGACTCGAGGGAAAACCATAGATCCTATGATCCACGCGGCGGACTGCGTGACACTGCTGCTACCGCTCGGGAGGAAAGCGCAAGTGCATGCCCGCATTCGAGACGAGGACTGACTCCCCTGGGGAGACTCCAGAAGTACCCCAAGATCCATGTCAGCACTGGAGAGGAATCCTCAGGTTCCGGCCCCGACTCCACACAAGGTCTTAGGCCCCGGCAACGACGGGAGAGGAATCCCGAGACGCCCCCGAGGAACTCGCATGGGGACTGGCCTTTCCTGAGGCCACCAGAGCGGGTCCCTGAGGTCCCCGTCGTAAGTCGACAGCACCTGCCGCAACTCGAGAAAATCCAGGAGGTTTTGCCCTCCAGGCGAGATGAGGCCCATTTCCGCTGAGGCTTCTCGAGGCTAATCACATCTAACCACTGGAACTTCCAAAGGGACCTTCACACCCTTGCTGCAACTCAAGAACTTCCCCGACATACCCGTCTCCACTCGAGAGGAAGCACGTGGTGTCCCGCACACATCCAGGGGAGCCCGTTTCCGCCTCCTAGCTCGAGATGAGGGATCCTTTCCCTGTTTCGTAGGGAAAGAATTCCCGGCGTTCCCGTGGCATCTCAAGAGGAGGCGCTCTCCACAGGAAAGGCGAGAGGAACTCCAGGGTCATGCCACCATTCCAAGAGTCCCCCAGATGTGTCAGTCCATTCCAGAGGAACCTGTTTTCCCTGCACTGCCTTGACGTTCAAGCCGAGGATCGACTCCCACCACGTGTGCACGTGGGACAGCACTGTGGGAAAGCCTCGTGGGAAAGCCTCGTGGGAAAGACTCGAGGGAAAACCATAGATCCTTTGATCCACGCGGCGGACTGCGTGACACTGCTGCTACCGCTCTGGAGGAAAGCGCAAGTGCATGCCCGCATTCGAGACGAGGACTGACTCCCCTGAGGAGACTCCATAAGTACCCCAAGATCCATGTCAGCACTGGAGAGGAATCCTCAGGTTCCGGCCCCGACTCCACACAAGGTCTTAGGCCCCGGCATCGACGGGAGAGGAATCCCGAGACGCCCCCGAGGAACTCGCATGGGGACTGGCCTTTCCTGAGGCCACCAGAGCGGGTCCCTGAGGTCCCCGTCGTAAGTCGAGAGCACCTGCCGCAACTCGAGAAAATCCAGGAGGTTTTGCCCTCCAGGCGAGATGAGGCCCATTTCCGCTGAGGCTTCTCGAGGCCAATCACATCTAACCACTGGAACTTCCAAAGGGTCCTTCACACCATTGCTGCAACTCAAGAAGTTCCCCGACATACCCGTCTCCACTTGAGAGGAAGCACGTGGGGTCCCTCACACATCCAGGGGAGCCCCGTTTCAGCCTCCTAGCTCGAGATGAGGGATCCTTCCCTTTTTCGTAGGGAAAGAATTCCCGGCGTTCCAGTCGCATCTCAGGAGGCGCTCTCCACAGGAAAGGCGAGAGGAACTCCAGGGTCGTGACACCATTCCAAGAGTCGCCCAGATGTGTCAGTCCATTCCAGAGGAACCTGTTTTCCCTGCACTGCCTTGACGTTCAAGCCGAGGATCGACTCCCACCACGTGTGCACGTGGGACAGCCCTGTGGGAAAGCCTCGTGGGAAAGCCTCGTGGGAAAGACTCGAGGGAAAACCATAGATCCTTTGATCCACGCGGCGGACTGCGTGACACTGCTGCTACCGCTCTGGAGGAAAGCGCAAGTGCATGCCCGCATTCGAGACGAGGACTGACTCCCCTGGGGAGACTCCAGAAGTACCCCAAGATCCATGTCAGCACTGGAGAGGAATCCTCAGGTTCCGGCCCCGACTCCACACAAGGTCTTAGGCACCGGCATCGACGGGAGAGGAATCCCGAGAGGCCCCCGAGGAACTCGCATGGGGACTGGCCTTTCCTGAGGCCACCAGATCGGGTCCCTGAGATCCCCGTCGTAAGTCGAGAGCACCTGCCGCAACTCGAGAAAATCCAGGAGCTTTTGCCCTCCAGGCGAGATGAGGCCCATTTCCGCTGAGGCTTCTCGAGGCCAATCACATCTAACCACTCGAACTTCCAAAGGGTCCTTCACACCATTGCTGCAACTCAAGAAGTTCCCCGACATACCCGTCTCCACTCGAGAGGAAGCATGTGGGGTCCCTCACACATCCAGGGGAGACCCGTTTCCGCCTCCTAGCTCGAGATGAGGGATCCTTACCTTTTTCGTAGGGAAAGAATTCCCGGCGTTCCAGTCGCATCTCAAGAGGAGGCGCTCTCCACAGGAAAGGCGAGAGGAACTCCAGGGTCGTGCCACCATTCCAAGAGTCCCCCAGATGTGTCAGTCCATTCCAGAGGAACTTGTTTTCCCTGCACTGCCTTGACGTTCAAGCCGAGGATCGACTCCCACCACGTGTGCACGTGGGACAGCCCTGTGGGAAAGCCTCGTGGGAAAGCCTCGTGGGAAAGACTCGAGGGAAAACCATAGATCCTTTGATCCACGAGGCGGACTGCGTGACACTGCTGCTACCGCTCTGGAGGAAAGCGCAAGTGCATGCCCGCATTCGAGACGAAGACTGACTCCCCTGGGGAGACTCCAGAAGTACCCCAAGATCCATGTCAGCACTGGAGAGGAATCCTCAGGTTCCGGCCCCGACTCCACACAAGGACTTAGGCCCCGGCATCGACGGGAGAGGAATCCCCAGAGGCCCCCGAGGAACTCGCATGGGGACTGGCCTTTCCTGAGGCCACCAGAGCGGTTCCATGAGGTCCCTGTCGTAAGTCGAGAGCACCAGCCGCAACTCGAGAAAATCCAGGAGGTTTTGCCCTCCAGGCGAGATGAGGCCCATTTCCGCTGAGGCTTCTCGAGGCCAATCACATCTAACCACTGGAACTTCCAAAGGGTCCTTCACACCATTGCTGCAACTCAAGAAGTTCCCCGACATACCCGTCTCCACTCGAGAGGAAGCACGTGGGGTCCCGCACACATCCAGGGGAGCCCCATTTCCGCCTCCTGGCTCGAGATGAGGGATCCTTTCCCTGTTTCGTAGGGATAGAATTCCCGGCGTTCCCGTCGCATCTCAAGAGGAGGCGCTCTCCACAGGAAAGGTGAGAGGAACTCCAGGGTCGTGCCACCATTCCAAGAGACGCCCAGATGTGTCAGTCCATTACAGAGAAACCTGTTTTCCCTACATTGCCTTGACGTTCAAGCCGAGGATCGACTCCCACCACCTGTACCCGTGGGACAGCCCTGTGGGAAAGCCTCGTGGGAAAGCCTCGTGTGAAAGACTCGAGGAAAACCATAGATCCTTTGATCCACGCGGCGGACTGCGTGACACTGCTGCTACCGCTCTGGAGGAAAGCGCAAGTGCATTTCCGCATTCGAGACGAGGACTGACTCCCCTGGGGAGACTCCAGAAGTACCCCAAGATCCATGTCAGCACTGGAGAGGAATCCTCAGGTTCCGGCCCCGACTCCACACAAGGTCTTAGGCCCCGGCATCGACGGGAGAAGAATGCCGAGAGGCCCCCGAGGAACTCACATGGGGACTGGCCTTTCCTGAGGCCACCAGAGCGGGTCCCTGAGGTCCCCGTCGTAAGTCGAGAGCACCTGCCGCAACTCGAGAAAATCCAGGAGGTTTTGCCCTCCAGGCGAGATGAGGCCCATTTCCGCTGAGGCTGCTTGAGGCCAATCAAGTCTAACCACTGGAACTTCCAAAGGGTCCTTCACACCCTTGCTGCAACTCAAGAAGTTCCCCGACATACCCGTCTCCACTCGAGAGGAAGCATGTGGTGTCCCGCACACATCCAGGGGAGCCCCGTTTCCGCCTCCTACCTCGAGATGAGGTATCCTTTCCCTGTTTCGTAGGGAAAGAATTCCCGGCGTTCCCGTCGCATCTCAAGAGGAGGCGCTCTCCACAGGAAAGGCGAGAGGAACTCCAGGGTCGTGACACCATTCCAAGAGTCCCCCAGATGTGTCAGTCCATTCCAGAGGAACCTGTTTTCCCTGCACTGCCTTGACGTTCAAGCCGAGGATCGACTCCCACCACGTGTGCACGTGGGACAGCCCTGTGGGAAAGCCTCGTGGGAAAGCCTCGTGGGAAAGACTCGAGGGAAAACCATAGATCCTTTGATCCACGCGGGGACTGCGTGACACTGCTGCTACCGCTCTGGAGGAAAGCGCAAGTGCATGCCCGCATTCGAGACGAGGACTGACTCCCCTGGGGAGACTCCAGAAGTACCCCAAGATCCAGGTCAGCACTGGAGAGGAATCCTCAGGTTCCGGCCCCGACTCCACACAAGGTCTTAGGCCCCGGCATCGACGGGAGAGGAATCCCGAGCCGCCCCCGAGGAACTCGCATGGGGACTGGGTTTCCTGAGGCCACCAGAGGGGTCCCTGAGGTCCCCGTCGTAAGTCGAGAGCACCTGTCGCAACTCGAGAAAATCCAGGAGGTTTCGCCCTCCAAGCGAGATGAGGCCCATTTCCGCTGAGGCTTCTCGAGGCCAATCACGTCTAACCACTGGAACTTCCAAAGGGTCCTTCACACCCTTGCTGCAACTCAAGAAGTTCCCCGACATACCCGTCTCCAATCGAGAGGAAGCATGTGGTGTCCCGCACACCTCCAGGGGAGCCCCGTTTCCGCCTCCTAGCTCGAGATGAGGGATCCTTTCCCTGTTTCGTAGGGAAAGAATTCCCGGCGTTCCCGTCGCATCTCAAGAGGAGGCGCTCTCCACAGGAAAGGCGAGAGGAACTCCAGGGTCGTGCCACCATTCCAAGAGTCCCCCAGATGTGTCAGTCCATTCCAGAGGAACCTGTTTTCCCTGCACTGCCTTGACGTTCAAGCCGAGGATCGACTCCCACCACGTGTGCACGTGGGACAGCCCTGTGGGAAAGCCTCGTGGGAAAGCCTCGTGGGAAAGACTCGAGGGAAAACCATAGATCCTTTGATCCACGCGGCGGACTGCGTGACACTGCTGCTACCGCTCTGGAGGAAAGCGCAAGTGCATGCCCCCATTCGAGACGAGGACTGACTCCCCTGGGGAGACTCCAGAAGTACCCCAAGATCCATGTCAGCACTGGAGAGGAATCCTCAGGTTCCGGCCCCGACTAAACACAAGGTCTTAGGCCCCGGCATGGACGGGAGAGGAATCCCGAGAGGCCCCCGAGGAACTCGCATGGGGACTGGCCTTTCCTGAGGCCACCAGAGAGGGTCCCTGAGGTCCCCGACGTAAGTCGAGAGCACCTGCCTCAACTCGAGAAAATCCAGGCGATTTTGCCCTCCAGGCGAGATGAAGCCCATTTCCGCTGAGGCTTCTCGAGGCCAATCACGTCTAACCACTGGAACTTCCAAAGGGTCCTTCACACCCTTGCTGCAACTCAAGAAGTTCCCCGACATACCCGTCTCCACTCGAGAGGAAGCATGTGGTGTCCCGCACACATCCAGGGGAGCCCCGTTTCCGCCTCCTAGCTAGAGATGAGGGATCCTTTCCCTGTTTCGTAGGGAAAGAATTCCCGGCGTTCCCGTCGCATCTCAAGAGGAGGCGCTCTCCACAGGAAAGGCGAGAGGAACTCCAGGGTGGTGACACCATTCCAAGAGTCCCCCAGATGTGTCAGTCCATTCCAGAGGAACCTGTTTTCCCTGCACTGCCTTGACGTTCAAGCCGAGGATCGACTCCCACCACGTGTGCACGTGGGACAGCCCTGTGGGAAAGCCTCGTGGGAAAGACTCGTGGGAAAGACTCGAGGGAAAACCATAGATCCTTTGATCCACGAGGCGGACTGCGTGACACTGCTGCTACCGCTCTGGAGGAAAGCGCAAGTGCATGCCCGCATTCGAGACGAGGACTGACTCCCCTGGGGAGACTCCAGAAGTACCCCAAGATCCATGTCAGCACTGGAGAGGAACCCTCAGGTTCCGGCCCCGACTCCACACAAGGTCTTAGGCCCCGGCATCGACGGGAGAGGAATCCCGAGAGGCCCCCGAGGAACTCGCATGGGGACCGGCCTTTCCTGAGGCCACCAGAGCGGGTCCCTGAGGTCCCCGTCGTAAGTCGAGAGCACCTGCCGCAACTCGAGAAAATCCAGGAGGTTTTGCCCTCCAGGCGAGATGAGGCCCATTTCCGCTGAGGCTTCTCGAGGCCAATCACGTCTAACCACTGGAACTTCCAAAGGGTCCTTCACACCCTTGCTGCAACTCAAGAAGTTCCCCGACATACCCGTCTCCACTCGAGAGGAAGCATGTGGTGTCCCGCACACATCCAGGGGAGCCCCGTTTCCGCCTCCTAGCTCGAGATGAGGGATCATTTCCCTGTTTCGTAGGGAAAGAATTCCCGGCGTTCCCGTCGCATCTCAAGAGGAGGCGCTCTCCACAGGAAAGGCGAGAGGAACTCCAGGGTCGTGCCACCATTCCAAGAGTCCCCCAGATGTGTCAGCCATTCCAGAGGAACCTGTTTTCCCTGCACTGCCTGGACGTTCAAGCCGAGGATCGACTCCCACCACGTGTGCACGTGGGACAGCCCTGTGGGAAAGCCTCGTGGGAAAGCCTCGTGGGAAAGACTCGAGGGAAAACCATAGATCCTTTGATCCACGCGGTGGACTGCGTGACACTGCTGCTACCGCTCTGGAGGAAAGCGCAAGTGCATGCCCGCATTCGAGACGAGGACTGACTCCCCTGGGGAGACTCCAAAAGTACCCCAAGATCCATGTCAGCAGTGGAGAGGAATCCTCAGGTTCCGGCCCCGACTCCACACAAGGTCTTAGACCCGGCATCGACGGGAGAGGAATCCCGAGACGCCCCCGAGGAACTCGCATGGGGACTGGCCTTTCCTGAGGCCACCAGAGCGGGTCCCTGAGGTCCCCGTCGTAAGTCGAGAGCACCTGCCGCAACTCGAGAAAATCCAGGAGGTTTTGCCCTCTAGGCGAGATGAGGCCCATTTCCGCTGAGGCTTCTCGAGGCCAATCACATCTAACCACTGGAACTTCCAAAGGGTCCTTCACACCCTTGCTGCAACTCAAGAAGTTCCCCGACATACCCGTCTCCACTCGAGAGGAAGCACGTGGTGCCCCGCACACATCCAGGGAAGCCCCGTTTCCGCCTCCTAGCTCGAGATGAGGGATCCTTTCCCTGTTTCGTAGGGAAAGAATTCCCGGCGTTCCCGTCGCATCTCAAGAGGAGGCGCTCTCCACAGGAAAGGCGAGAGGAACTCCAGGGTCGTGCCACCATTCCAAGAGTCCCCCAGATGTGTCAGTCCATTCCAGAGGAACCTGTTTTCCCTGCACTGCCTTGACGTTCAAGCCGAGGATCGACTCCCACCACGTGTGCAAGTGGGACAGCACTGTGGGAAAGCCTCGTGGGAAAGCCTCGTGGGAAAGACTCGAGGGAAAACCATAGATCCTTTGATCCACGCGGCGGACTGCGTGACACTGCTGCTACCGCTCTGGAGGAAAGCGCAAGTGCATGCCCGCATTCGAGACGAGGACTGACTCCCCTGGGGAGACTCCAGAAGTACCCCAAGATCCATGTCAGCACTGGAGAGGAATCCTCAGGTTCCGGCCCCGACTCCACACAAGGTCTTAGGCCCCGGCAACGACGGGAGAGGAATCCCGAGACGCCCCCGAGGAACTCGCATGGGGACTGGCCTTTCCTGAGGCCACCAGAGCGGGTCCCTGAGGTCCCCGTCGTAAGTCGAGAGCACCTGCCGCAACTCGAGAAAATCCAGGAGGTTTTGCCCTCCAGGCGAGATGAGGCCCATTTCCGCTGAGGCTTCTCAAGGCCAATCACATCTAACAACTGGAACTTCCAAAGGGTCCTTCACACCATTGCTGCAACTCAAGAAGTTCCCCGACATACCCGTCTCCATTCGAGAGGAAGCACGTGGTGTCCCGCACACATCCAGGGGAGCCCCGTTTCGCCTCCTAGCTCGAGATGAGGGATCCTTTCCCTGTTTCGTAGGGAAAGAATTCCCGGCGTTCCCGTCGCATCTCAAGAGGAGGCGCTCTCCACAGGAAAGGCGAGAGGAACTCCAGGGTCGTGCCACCATTCCAAGAGTCCCCCAGATGTGTCAGTCCATTCCAGAGGAACCTGTTTTCCCTGCACTGCCTTGACGTTCAAGCCGAGGATCGACTCCCACCACGTGTGCACGTGGGACAGCCCTGTGGGAAAGCCTCGTGGGAAAGCCTCGTGGGAAAGACTCGAGGGAAAACCATAGATCCTTTGATCCACGCGGCGGACTGCGTGACCCTGCTGCTACCGCTCTGGAGGAAAGCGCAAGTGCATGCCCGCATTCGATACGAGGACTGACTCCCCTGGGGAGACTCCAGAAGTACCCCAAGATCCATGTCACCACTGGAGAGGAATCCTCAGGTTCCGGCCCCGACTCCACACAAGGTCTTAGGCCCCGGTATCGACGGGAGAGGAATCCCGAGAGGCCCCCGAGGAACTCGCATGGGGACTGGCCTTTCCTGAAGCCACCAGAGCGGGTCCCTGAGGTCCCCGTCGTAAGTCGACAGCACCTGCCGCAACTCGGGAAAATCCAGGAGGTTTTGCCCTCCAGGCGAGATGAGGCCCATTTCCGCTGAGGCTTCTCGAGGCCAATCACATCTAACCACTGGAACTTCCAAAGGGTCCTTCACACCCTTGCTACAACTCAAGAACTTCCCCGACATACCCGTCTCCACTCGAGAGGAAGCACGTGGTGTCCTGCACACATCCAGGGGAGCCCGTTTCCGCCTCCTAGCTCGAGATGAGGGATCCTTTCCCTGTTTCGTAGGGAAAGAATTCCCGGCGTTCCCGTGGCATCTCAAGAGGAGGCGCTCTCCACAGGAAAGGCGAGAGGAACTCCAGGGTCATGCCACCATTCCAAGAGTCCCCCAAATGTGTCAGTCCATTCCAGAGGAACCTGTTTTCCCTGCACTGCCTTGACGTTCAAGCCGAGGATCGACTCCCACCACGTGTGCACGTGGGACAGCACTGTGGGAAAGCCTCGTGGGAAAGCCTCGTGGGAAAGACTCGAGGGAAAACCATAGATCCTTTGATCCACGCGGCGGACTGCGTGACACTGCTGCTACCGCTCTGGAGGAAAGCGCAAGTGCATGCCCGCATTCGAGACGAGGACTGACTCCCCTGAGGAGAATCCAGAAGTACCCCAAGATCCATGTCAGCACTGGAGAGGAATCCTCAGGTTCCGGCCCCGACTCCACACAAGGTCTTAGGCCCCGGCATCGAAGGGAGAGGAATCCCGAGACGCCCCCGAGGAACTCGCATGGGGACTGGCCTTTCCTGAGGCCACCAGAGCGGGTCCCTGAGGTCCCCGTCGTAAGTCGAGAGCACCTGCCGCAACTCGAGAAAATCCAGGCGGTTTTGCCCTCCAGGCGAGATGAGGCCCATTTCCGCTGAGGCTTCTCGAGGCCAATCACATCTAACCACTGGAACTTCCAAAGGGTCCTTCACACCATTGCTGCAACTCAAGAAGTTCCCCGACATACCCGTCTCCACTTGAGAGGAAGCACGTGGGGTCCCTCACACATCCAGGGGAGCCCCGTTTCAGCCTCCTAGCTCGAGATGAGGGATCCTTCCCTTTTTCGTAGGGAAAGAATTCCCGGCGTTCCAGTCGCATCTCAGGAGGCGCTCTCCACAGGAAAGGCGAGAGGAACTCCAGGGTCGTGCCACCATTCCAAGAGTCCCCCAGATGTGTCAGTCCATTCCAGAGGAACTTGTTTTCCCTGCACTGCCTTGACGTTCAAGCCGAGGATCGACTCCCACCACGTGTGCACGTGGGACAGCCCTGTGGGAAAGCCTCGTGGGAAAGCCTCGTGGGAAAGACTCGAGGGAAAACCATAGATCCTTTGATCCACGAGGCGGACTGCGTGACACTGCTGCTACCGCTCTGGAGGAAAGCGCAAGTGCATGCCCGCATTCGAGACGAAGACTGACTCCCCTGGGGAGACTCCAGAAGTACCCCAAGATCCATGTCAGCACTGGAGAGGAATCCTCAGGTTCCGGCCCCGACTCCATACAAGGACTTAGGCCCCGGCATCGACGGGAGAGGAATCCCCAGAGGCCCCCGAGGAACTCGCATGGGGACTGGCCTTTCCTGAGGCCACCAGAGCGGTTCCATGAGGTCCCTGTCGTAAGTCGAGAGCACCAGCCGCAACTCGAGAAAATCCAGGAGGTTTTGCCCTCCAGGCGAGATGAGGCCCATTTCCGCTGAGGCTTCTCGAGGCCAATCACATCTAACCACTGGAACTTCCAAAGGGTCCTTCACACCATTGCTGCAACTCAAGAAGTTCCCCGACATACCCGTCTCCACTCGAGAGGAAGCACGTGGGGTCCCGCACACATCCAGGGGAGCCCCATTTCCGCCTCCTAGCTGGAGATGAGGGATCCTTTCCCTGTTTCGTAGGGATAGAATTCCCGGCGTTCCCGTCGCATCTCAAGAGGAGGCGCTCTCCACAGGAAAGGCGAGAGGAACTCCAGGGTCGTGCCACCATTCCAAGAGACGCCCAGATGTGTCAGTCCATTACAGAGAAACCTGTTTTCCCTACATTGCCTTGACGTTCAAGCCGAGGATCGACTCCCACCACCTGTACCCGTGGGACAGCCCTGTGGGAAAGCCTCGTGGGAAAGCCTCGTGTGAAAGACTCGAGGAAAACCATAGATCCTTTGATCCACGCGGCGGACTGCGTGACACTGCTGCTACCGCTCTGGAGGAAAGCGCAAGTGCATTTCCGCATTCGAGACGAGGACTGACTCCCCTGGGGAGACTCCAGAAGTACCCCAAGATCCATGTCAGCACTGGAGAGGAATCCTCAGGTTCCGGCCCCGACTCCACACAAGGTCTTAGGCCCCGGCATCGACGGGAGAAGAATGCCGAGAGGCCCCCGAGGAACTCACATGGGGACTGGCCTTTCCTGAGGCCACCAGAGCGGGTCCCTGAGGTCCCCGTCGTAAGTCGAGAGCACCTGCCGCAACTCGAGAAAATCCAGGAGGTTTTGCCCTCCAGGCGAGATGAGGCCCATTTCCGCTGAGGCTGCTTGAGGCCAATCAAGTCTAACCACTGGAACTTCCAAAGGGTCCTTCACACCCTTGCTGCAACTCAAGAAGTTCCCCGACATACCCGTCTCCACTCGAGAGGAAGCATGTGGTGTCCCGCACACATCCAGGGGAGCCCCGTTTCCGCCTCCTACCTCGAGATGAGGTATCCTTTCCCTGTTTCGTAGGGAAAGAATTCCCGGCGTTCCCGTCGCATCTCAAGAGGAGGCGCTCTCCACAGGAAAGGCGAGAGGAACTCCAGGGTCGTGACACCATTCCAAGAGTCCCCCAGATGTGTCAGTCCATTCCAGAGGAACCTGTTTTCCCTGCACTGCCTTGACGTTCAAGCCGAGGATCGACTCCCACCACGTGTGCACGTGGGACAGCCCTGTGGGAAAGCCTCGTGGGAAAGCCTCGTGGGAAAGACTCGAGGGAAAACCATAGATCCTTTGATCCAAGCGGCGGACTGCGTGACACTGCTGCTACCGCTCTGGAGGAAAGCGCAAGTGCATGCCCGCATTCGAGACGAGGACTGACTCCCCTGGGGAGACTCCAGAAGTACCCCAAGATCCAGGTCAGCACTGGAGAGGAATCCTCAGGTTCCGGCCCCGACTCCACACAAGGTCTTAGGCCCCGGCATCGACGGGAGAGGAATCCCGAGCCGCCCCCGAGGAACTCGCATGGGGACTGGGTTTCCTGAGGCCACCAGAGGGGTCCCTGAGGTCCCCGTCGTAAGTCGAGAGCACCTGTCGCAACTCGAGAAAATCCAGGAGGTTTCGCCCTCCAAGCGAGATGAGGCCCATTTCCGCTGAGGCTTCTCGAGGCCAATCACGTCTAACCACTGGAACTTCCAAAGGGTCCTTCACACCCTTGCTGCAACTCAAGAAGTTCCCCGACATACCCGTCTCCAATCGAGAGGAAGCATGTGGTGTCCCGCACACCTCCAGGGGAGCCCCGTTTCCGCCTCCTAGCTCGAGATGAGGGATCCTTTCCCTGTTTCGTAGGGAAAGAATTCCCGGCGTTCCCGTCGCATCTCAAGAGGAGGCGCTCTCAACAGGAAAGGCGAGAGGAACTCCAGGGTCGTGCCACCATTCCAAGAGTCCCCCAGATGTGTCAGTCCATTCCAGAGGAACCTGTTTTCCCTGCACTGCCTTGACGTTCAAGCCGAGGATCGACTCCCACCACGTGTGCACGTGGGACAGCCCTGTGGGAAAGCCTCGTGGGAAAGCCTCGTGGGAAAGACTCGAGGGAAAACCATAGATCCTTTGATCCACGCGGCGGACTGCGTGACACTGCTGCTACCGCTCTGGAGGAAAGCGCAAGTGCATGCCCGCATTCGAGACGAGGACTGACTCCCCTGGGGAGACTCCAGAAGTACCCCAAGATCCATGTCAGCACTGGAGAGGAATCCTCAGGTTCCGGCCCCGACTAAACACAAGGTCTTAGGCCCCGGCATGGACGGGAGAGGAATCCCGAGAGGCCCCCGAGGAACTCGCATGGGGACTGGCCTTTCCTGAGGCCACCAGAGAGGGTCCCTGAGGTCCCCGTCGTAAGTCGAGAGCACCTGCCGCAACTCGAGAAAATCCAGGCGATTTTGCCCTCCAGGCGAGATGAAGCCCATTTCCGCTGAGGCTTCTCGAGGCCAATCACGTCTAACCACTGGAACTTCCAAAGGGTCCTTCACACCCTTGCTGCAACTCAAGAAGTTCCCCGACATACCCGTCTCCACTCGAGAGGAAGCATGTGGTGTCCCGCACACATCCAGGGGAGCCCCGTTTCCGCCTCCTAGCTAGAGATGAGGGATCCTTTCCCTGTTTCGTAGGGAAAGAATTCCCGGCGTTCCCGTCGCATCTCAAGAGGAGGCGCTCTCCACAGGAAAGGCGAGAGGAACTCCAGGGTGGTGACACCATTCCAAGAGTCCCCCAGATGTGTCAGTCCATTCCAGAGGAACCTGTTTTCCCTGCACTGCCTTGACGTTCAAGCCGAGGATCGACTCCCACCACGTGTGCACGTGGGACAGCCCTGTGGGAAAGCCTCGTGGGAAAGACTCGTGGGAAAGACTCGAGGGAAAACCATAGATCCTTTGATCCACGAGGCGGACTGCGTGACACTGCTGCTACCGCTCTGGAGGAAAGCGCAAGTGCATGCCCGCATTCGAGACGAGGACTGACTCCCCTGGGGAGACTCCAGAAGTACCCCAAGATCCATGTCAGCACTGGAGAGGAACCCTCAGGTTCCGGCCCCGACTCCACACAAGGTCTTAGGCCCCGGCATCGACGGGAGAGGAATCCCGAGAGGCCCCCGAGGAACTCGCATGGGGACCGGCCTTTCCTGAGGCCACCAGAGCGGGTCCCTGAGGTCCCCGTCGTAAGTCGAGAGCACCTGCCGCAACTCGAGAAAATCCAGGAGGTTTTGCCCTCCAGGCGAGATGAGGCCCATTTCCGCTGAGGCTTCTCGAGGCCAATCACGTCTAACCACTGGAACTTCCAAAGGGTCCTTCACACCCTTGCTGCAACTCAAGAAGTTCCCCGACATACCCGTCTCCACTCGAGAGGAAGCATGTGGTGTCCCGCACACATCCAGGGGATCCCCGTTTCGCCTCCTAGCTCGAGATGAGGGATCATTTCCCTGTTTCGTAGGGAAAGAATTCCCGGCGTTCCCGTCGCATCTCAAGAGGAGGCGCTCTCCACAGGAAAGGCGAGAGGAACTCCAGGGTCGTGCCACCATTCCAAGAGTCCCCCAGATGTGTCAGCCATTCCAGAGGAACCTGTTTTCCCTGCACTGCCTGGACGTTCAAGCCGAGGATCGACTCCCACCACGTGTGCACGTGGGACAGCCCTGTGGGAAAGCCTCGTGGGAAAGCCTCGTGGGAAAGACTCGAGGGAAAACCATAGATCCTTTGATCCACGCGGTGGACTGCGTGACACTGCTGCTACCGCTCTGGAGGAAAGCGCAAGTGCATGCCCGCATTCGAGACGAGGACTGACTCCCCTGGGGAGACTCCAAAAGTACCCCAAGATCCATGTCAGCAGTGGAGAGGAATCCTCAGGTTCCGGCCCCGACTCCACACAAGGTCTTAGGCCCCGGCATCGACGGGAGAGGAATCCCGAGACGCCCCCGAGGAACTCGCATGGGGACTGGCCTTTCCTGAGGCCACCAGAGCGGGTCCCTGAGGTCCCCGTCGTAAGTCGAGAGCACCTGCCGCAACTAGAGAAAATCCAGGAGGTTTTGCCCTCCAGGCGAGATGAGGCCCATTTCCGCTGAGGCTTCTCGAGGCCAATCACATCTAACCACTGGAACTTCCAAAGGGTCCTTCACACCCTTGCTGCAACTCAAGAAGTTCCCCGACATACCCGTCTCCACTCGAGAGGAAGCACGTGGTGCCCCGCACACATCCAGGGAAGCCCCGTTTCCGCCTCCTAGCTCGAGATGAGGGATCCTTTCCCTGTTTCGTAGGGAAAGAATTCCCGGCGTTCCCGTCGCATCTCAAGAGGAGGCGCTCTCCACAGGAAAGGCGAGAGGAACTCCAGGGTCGTGCCACCATTCCAAGAGTCCCCCAGATGTGTCAGTCCATTCCAGAGGAACTTGTTTTCCCTGCACTGCCTTGACGTTCAAGCCGAGGATCGACTCCCACCACGTGTGCACGTGGGACAGCACTGTGGGAAAGCCTCGTGGGAAAGCCTCGTGGGAAAGACTCGAGGGAAAACCATAGATCCTTTGATCCACGCGGCGGACTGCGTGACACTGCTGCTACCGCTCTGGAGGAAAGCGCAAGTGCATGCCCGCATTCGAGACGAGGACTGACTCCCCTGGGGAGACTCCAGAAGTACCCCAAGATCCATGTCAGCACTGGAGAGGAATCCTCAGGTTCCGGCCCCGACTCCACACAAGGTCTTAGGCCCCGGCAACGACGGGAGAGGAATCCCGAGACGCCCCCGAGGAACTCGCATGGGGACTGGCCTTTCCTGAGGCCACCAGAGCGGGTCCCTGAGGTCCCCGTCGTAAGTCGAGAGCACCTGCCGCAACTCGAGAAAATCCAGGAGGTTTTGCCCTCCAGGCGAGATGAGGCCCATTTCCGCTGAGGCTTCTCAAGGCCAATCACATCTAACAACTGGAACTTCCAAAGGGTCCTTCACACCATTGCTGCAACTCAAGAAGTTCCCCGACATACCCGTCTCCATTCGTGAGGAAGCACGTGGTGTCCCGCACACATCCAGGGGAGCCCCGTTTCGCCTCTTAGCTCGAGATGAGGGATCCTTTCCCTGTTTCGTAGGGAAAGAATTCCCGGCGTTCCCGTCGCATCTCAAGAGGAGGGGCTCTCCACAGGAAAGGCGAGAGGAACTCCAGGGTCGTGCCACCATTCCAAGAGTCCCCCAGATGTGTCAGTCCATTCCAGAGGAACCTGTTTTCCCTGCACTGCCTTGACGTTCAAGCCGAGGATCGACTCCCACCACGTGTGCACGTGGGACAGCCCTGTGGGAAAGCCTCGTGGGAAAGCCTCGTGGGAAAGACTCGAGGGAAAACCATAGATCCTTTGATCCACGCGGCGGACTGCGTGACACTGCTGCTACCGCTCTGGAGGAAAGCGCAAGTGCATGCCCGCATTCGATACGAGGACTGACTCCCCTGGGGAGACTCCAGAAGTACCCCAAGATCCATGTCACCACTGGAGAGGAATCCTCAGGTTCCGGCCCCGACTCCACACAAGGTCTTAGGCCCCGGTATCGACGGGAGAGGAATCCCGAGAGGCCCCCGAGGAACTCGCATGGGGACTGGCCTTTCCTGAGGCCACCAGAGCGGGTCCCTGAGGTCCCCGTCGTAAGTCGAGAGCACCTGCCGCAACTCGAGAAAATCCAGGCGGTTTTGCCCTCCAGGCGAGATGAGGCCCATTTCCGCTGAGGCTTCTCGAGGCCAATCACATCTAACCACTGGAACTTCCAAAGGGTCCTTCACACCATTGCTGCAACTCAAGAAGTTCCCCGACATACCCGTCTCCACTTGAGAGGAAGCACGTGGGGTCCCTCACACATCCAGGGGAGCCCCGTTTCAGCCTCCTAGCTCGAGATGAGGGATCCTTCCCTTTTTCGTAGGGAAAGAATTCCCGGCGTTCCAGTCGCATCTCAGGAGGCGCTCTCCACAGGAAAGGCGAGAGGAACTCCAGGGTCGTGACACCATTCCAAGAGTCGCCCAGATGTGTCAGTCCATTCCAGAGGAACCTGTTTTCCCTGCACTGCCTTGACGTTCAAGCCGAGGATCGACTCCCACCACGTGTGCACGTGGGACAGCCCTGTGGGAAAGCCTCGTGGGAAAGCCTCGTGGGAAAGACTCGAGGGAAAACCATAGATCCTTTGATCCACGCGGCGGACTGCGTGACACTGCTGCTACCGCTCTGGAGGAAAGCGCAAGTGCATGCCCGCATTCGAGACGAGGACTGACTCCCCTGGGGAGACTCCAGAAGTACCCCAAGATCCATGTCAGCACTGGAGAGGAATCCTCAGGTTCCGGCCCCGACTCCACAAAAGGTCTTAGGCCCCGGCATCGACGGGAGAGGAATCCCGAGAGGCCCCCGAGGAACTCGCATGGGGACTGGCCTTTCCTGAGGCCACCAGATCGGGTCCCTGAGGTCCCCGTCGTAAGTCGAGAGCACCTGCCGCAACTCGAGAAAATCCAGGAGCTTTTGCCCTCCAGGCGAGATGAGGCCCATTTCCGCTGAGGCTTCTCGAGGCCAATCACATCTAACCACTCGAACTTCCAAAGGGTCCTTCACACCATTGCTGCAACTCAAGAAGTTCCCCGACATACCCGTCTCCACTCGAGAGGAAGCATGTGGGGTCCCTCACACATCCAGGGGAGACCCGTTTCCGCCTTCTAGCTCGAGATGAGGGATCCTTACCTTTTTCGTAGGGAAAGAATTCCCGGCGTTCCAGTCGCATCTCAAGAGGAGGCGCTCTCCACAGGAAAGGCGAGAGGAACTCCAGGGTCGTGCCACCATTCCAAGAGTCCCCCAGATGTGTCAGTCCATTCCAGAGGAACTTGTTTTCCCTGCACTGCCTTGACGTTCAAGCCGAGGATCGACTCCCACCACGTGTGCACGTGGGACAGCCCTGTGGGAAACCTCGTGGGAAAGCCTCGTGGGAAAGACTCGAGGGAAAACCATAGATCCTTTGATCCATTGGGCGGACTGCGTGACACTGCTGCCACCGCTCTGGAGGAAAGCGCAAGTGCATACCCGCATTCGAGACGAGGACTGACTCCCCTGGGGAGACTCCAGAAGTACCCCAAGATCCATGTCAGCACTGGAGAGGAATCCTCAGGTTCCGGCCCCGACTCCACACAAGGTCTTAGGCCCCGGAATCGACGGGAGAGGAATCCCGAGACGCCCCCGAGGAACTCGCATGGGGACTGGCCTTTCCTGAGGCCACCAGAGCGGGTCCCTGAGGTCCCCGTCGTAAGTCGAGAGCACCTGCCGCAACTCGAGAAAATCCAGGAGGTTTTGCCCTCCAGCCGAGATGAGGCCCATTTCCGCTGAGGCTTCTCGAGGCCAATCACATCTAACCACTGGAACTTCCAAAGGGTCCTTCACACCATTGCTGCAACTCAAGAAGTTCCCCGACATACCCGTCTCCACTCGAGAGGAAGCACGTGGTGTCCTGCACACATCCAGGGGAGCCCCTTTTCCGCCTCCTAGCTCGAGATGAGGGATCCTTTCTCTGTTTCCTAGGGAAAGAATTCCCGGCGTTCCCATCGCATCTCAAGAGGAGGCGCTCTCCACAGGAAAGGCGAGAGGAACTCCAGGGTCGTGCCACCATTCCAAGAGTCCCCCAGATGTGTCAGTCCATTCCAGAGGAACCTGTTTTCCCTGCACTGCCTTGACTTTCAAGCCGAGGATCGACTCCCACCACGTGTGCACGTGGGACAGCCCTGTGGGAAAGCCTCGTGGGAAAGCCTCGTGGGAAAGACTCGAGGGAAAACCATAGATCCTTTGATCCACGCGGCGGACTGCGTGACACTGCTGCTACCGCTCTGGAGGAAAGCGCAAGTGCATGCCCGCATTCGAGACGAGGACTGACTCCCCTGGGGAGACTCCAGAAATACCCCAAGATCCATGTCAGCACTGGAGAGGAATCCTCAGGTTCCGGCCCCGACTCCACACAAGGTCTTAGGCCCCGGCATCGACGGGAGAGGAATCCCGAGAGGCCCCCGAGGAACTCGCATGGGGACTGGCCTTTCCTGAGGCCACCAGAGCGGGTCCCTGAGGTCCCCGTCGTAAGTCGAGAGCACCTGCCGCAACTCGAGAAAATACAGGAGGTTTTGCCCTCCAGGCGAGATGAGGCCCATTTCCGCTGAGGCTTCTCGAGGCCAATCACATCTAACCACTGGAACTTCCAAAGGGTCCTTCACACCCTTGCTGCAACTCAAGAAGTTCCCCGACATACCCGTCTGCACTAGAGAGGAAGCACGTGGTGTCCCGCACACATCCAGGGGAGCCCCGTTTCCGCCTCCTAGCTCGAGATGAGCGATCCTTTCCCTGTTTCGTAGGGAAAGAATTCCCGGCGTTCCCGTCGCATCTCAAGAGGAGGCGCTCTCCACAGGAAAGGCGAGAGGAACTCCAGGGTCATGCCACCATTCCAAGAGTCCCCCAGATGTGTCAGTTCATTCCAGAGGAACCTGTTTTCCCTGCACTGCTTTGACGTTCAAGCCGAGGATCGACTCCCACCACGTGTGCACGTGGGACAGCCCTGTGGGAAAGCCTCGTGGGAAAGCCTCGTGGGAAAGACTCGAGGGAAAACCATAGATCCTTTGATCCACGTGGCGGACTGCGTGACACTGCTGCTACCGCTCTGGAGGAAAGCGCAAGTGCATGCCCGCATTAGAGACGAGGACTGACTCCCCTGGGGAGACTCCAGAAGTACACCAAGATCCATGTCAGCACTGGAGAGGAATCCTCAGGTTCCGGCCCCGACTCCACACAAGGTCTTAGGCCCCGGCATCGACGGGAGAGGAATCCCGAGAGGCCCCCGAGGAACTCGCATGGGGACTGGCCTTTCCTGAGGCCACCAGAGCGGGTCCCTAAGGTCCCCGTCGTAAGTCGAGAGCACCTGCCGCAACTCGAGAAAATCCAGGAGGTTTTGCCCTCCAGGCGAGATGAGGCCCATTTCCGCTGAGGCTTCTCGAGGCTAATCACGTCTAACCACTGGAACTTCCAAAGGGTCCTTCACACCCTTGCGGCACCTCAAGAAGTTCCCCGACATACCCGTCTCCACTCGAGAGGAAGCACTTAGGGTCCCGCACACATCCAGGGGAGCCCCGTTTCCGCCTCCTAGCTCGAGATGAGGGATCCTTTCCCTGTTTCGTAGGGAAAGAATTCCCGGCGTTCCCGTCGCATCTCAAGAGGAGGTGCTCTCCACAGGAAAGGCGAGAGGAACTGAAGGGTCGTGCCACCATTCCAAGAGTCCCCCAGATGTGTCAGTCCATTCCAGAGGAACCTGTTTTCCCTGCACTGCCTTGACGTTCAAGCCGAGGATCGACTCCCACCACGTGTGCACGTGGGACAGCCCTGTGGGAAAGCCTCGTGGGAAAGCCTCGTGGGAAAGACTCGAGGGAAAACCATAGATCCTTTGATCCACGCGGTGGACTGCGTGACACTGCTGCTACCACACTGGAGGAAAGCGCAAGTGCATGCCCGCATACGAGACAAGGACTGACTCCCCTGGGGAGACTCCAGAAGTACCCCAAGATCCATGTCAGCACTGGAGAGGAATCCTCAGGTTCCGGCCCCGACTCCACACAAGGTCTTAGGCCCCGGCATCGACGGGAGAGGAATCCCGAGAGGCCCCCGAGGAACTCGCATGTGGACTGGCCTTTCCTGAGGCCACCAGAGCGGGTCCCTGAGGTCCCCGTCGTAAGTCGAGAGCACCTGCAGCAACTCGAGAAAATCCAGGCGGTTTTGCCCTCCAGGCGAGATGAGGCCCATTTCCGCTGAGGCTTCTCGAGGCCAATCACATCTAACCACTGGAATTTCCAAAGGGTCCTTCACACCCTTGGTGCAACTCAAGAAGTTTCCCGACATACCCGTCTCCACTCGAGAGGAAGCACGTGGGGTCCCGCACACATCCAGGGGAGCCCCGTTTCCGCCTCCAAGCTCGAGATGAGGGATCCTTCACTTTTTCGTAGGGAAAGAATTCCCGGCGTTCCAGTCGCATCTCAAGAGGAGGCGCTCTCCACAGGAAAGGCGAGAGGAACTCCAGGGTAGTGACACCATTCCAAGAGTCCCCCAGATGTGTCAGTCCATTCCAGAGGAACCTGTTTTCCCTGAACTGCCTTGACGTTCAAGCCGAGGATCGACTCCCACCACGTGTGCACGTAGGACAGCCCTGTGGGAAAGCCTCGTGGGAAAGACTCGAGGGAAAACCAGAGATCCTTTGATCCACGCGGCGGACTGCGTTACACTGCTGCTACCGCTCTGGAGGAAAGCGCAAGTGCATGCCCGCATTCGAGACGAGGACTGACTCCCCTGGGGAGACTCCAGAAGTACCCCAAGATCCATGTCAGCACTGGAGAGGAATCCTCAGGTTCCGGCCCCGACTCCACACAAGGTCTTAGGCCCCGGCATCGACGGGAGAGGAATCCCGAGAGGCCCCCGAGGAACTCGCATGGGGACTGGCCTTTCCTGAGGCCACCAGAGCGGTTCCCTGAGGTCCCCGTCGTAAGTCGAGAGCACCTGCCGCAACTCGAGAAAATCCAGGAGGTTTTGCCCTCCAGGCGAGATGAGGCCCATTTCCGCTGAGGCTTCTCGAGGCCAATCACATCTAACCACTGGAACTTCCAAAGGGTCCTCACACCATTGCTGCACCTCAAGAAGTTCCCCGACATACCCGTCTCCACTCGAGAGGAAGCACGTGGGGTCCCGCACACATCCAGGGGAGCCCCGTTTCCGCCTCCTAGCTCGAGATGAGGGATCCTTTCCCTGTTTCGTAGGGAAAGAATTCCCGGCGTTCCCGTCGCATCTCAAGAGGAGGCGCTCTCCACAGGAAAGGCGAGAGGAACTCCAGGGTCGTGCCACCATTCCAAGAGTCCCCCAGATGTGTCAGTCCATTTCAGAGGAACATGTTTTCCCTGCACTGCCTTGACGTTCAAGCCGAGGATCGACTCCCACCACGTGTGCACGTGGGACAGCCCTGTGGGAAAGCCTCGTGGGAAAGCCTCGTGGGAAAGACTCGAGGAAAAACCATAGATCCTTTGATCCACGCGGCGGACTGCGTTACACTGCTGCTACCGCTCTGGAGGAAAGCGCAAGTGCATGCCCGCATTCGAGACGAGGACTGACTCCCCTGGGGAGACTCCAGAAGTACCCCAAGATCCATGTCAGCACTGGAGAGGAATCCTCAGGTTCCGTCCCCGACTCCACACAAGGTCTTAGGCCCCGGCATCGACAGGAGAGGAATCCCGAGACGCCCCCGAGGAACTCGCATGGGGACTGGCCTTTCCTGAGGCCACCAGAGCGGGTCCCTGAGGTCCCCGTCGTAAGTCGAGAGCACCTGCCGCAACTCGAGAAAATCCAGGAGGTTTTGCCCTCCAGGCGAGATGAGGCCCAGTTCCGCTGAGGCTTCTCGAGGCCAATCACATCTAACCACTGGAACTTCCAAAGGGTCCTTCACACCATTGCTGCAACTCAAGAAGTTCCCCGACATACCCGTCTCCACTCGAGAGGAAGCACGTGGGGTCCAGCACATATCCAGGGGAGCCCCGTTTCCGCCTCCTAGCTCGAGATGAGGGATCCTTTCCCTGTTTCGTAGGGAAAGAATTCCCGGCGTTCCCGTCGCATCTCAAGAGGAGGCGCTCTCCACAGGAAAGGCGAGAGAAACTCCAGGGTCGTGCCACCATTCCAAGAGTCCCCCAGATGTGTCAGTCCATTCCAGAGGAACCTGTTTTCCCTGCACTGCCTTGACGTTCAAGCCGAGGATCGACTCCCACCACGTGTGCACGTGGGACAGCCCTGTGGGAAAGCCTCGTGGGAAAGCCTCGTGGGAAAGACTCGAGGGAAAACCATAGATCCTTTGATCCACGCGGCGGAATGTGTGACACTGCTGCTACCGCTCTGGAGGAAAGCGCAAGTGCATGCCCGCATTCGAGACGAGGACTGACTCCCCTGGGGAGACTCCAGAAGTACCCCAAGATCCATGTCAGCACTGGAGAGGAATCCTCAGTTTCCAGCCCCGACTCCACACAAGGTCTTAGGCCCCGGTATCGACGGGAGAGGAATCCCGAGAGGCCCCCGAGGAACTCGCATGAGGACTGGCCTTTCCTGAGGCCACCAGAGCGGGTCCCTGAGGTCCCCGTCGTAAGTCGAGAGCACCTGCCGCAACTCGAGAAAATCCAGGAGGTTTTGCCCTCCAGGCGAGATGAGGCCCATTTCCGCTGAGGCTTCTCGAGGCTAATCACGTCTAACCACTGGAACTTCCAAAGGGTCCTTCACACCCTTGCTGCAACTCAAGAAGTTCCCCGACATACCCGTCTCCACTCGAGAGGAAGCACGTGGTGTCCCGCACACATCCAGGGGAGCCCCGTTTCCGCCTCCTAGCTCGAGATGAGGGATCCTTTCCCTGTTTCGTAGGGAAAGAATTCCCGGCGTTCCCGTCGCATCTCAAGAGGAGGCGCTCTCCACAGGAAAGGCGAGAGGAACTCCAGGGTCGGGCCAACATTCCAAGAGTCCCCCAGATGTGTCAGTCCATTCCAGAGGAACCTGTTTTCCCTGCACTGCCTTGACGTTCAAGCCGAGGATCGACTCCCACCACGTGTGCACGTGGGACAGCCCTGTGGGAAAGCCTCGTGGGAAAGCCTCGTGGGAAAGACTCGAGGGAAAACCATAGATCCTTTGATCCACGCGGCGGACTGCGTGACACTGCTGCTACCGCTCTGGAGGAAAGCGCAAGTGCATGCCCGCATTCGAGACGAGGACTGACTCCCCTGGGGAGACTCCAGAAGTACCCCAAGATCCATGTCAGCACTGGAGAGGAATCCTCAGGATCCAGCCCCGACTCCACACAAGGTCTTAGGCCCCGGCATCGACGCGAGAGGAATCCCGAGAGGCCCCCGTGGAACTCGCATGGGGACTGGCCTTTCCTGAGGCCACCAGAGCGGGTCCCTGTGGTCCCCGTCGTAAGTCGAGAGCACCTGCCGCAACTCGAGAAAATCCAGGAGGTTTTGCCCTCCAGGCGAGATGAGGCCCATTTCCGCTGAGGCTTCTCGAGGCCAATCACATCTAACCACTGGAACTTCCAAAGGGTCCTTCACACCATTGCTGCAACTCAAGAAGTTCCCCGACATACCCGTCTCCACTCGAGAGGAAGCACTTGGGTCCCGCACACATCCAGGGGAGCCCCGTTTCCGCCTCCTAGCTCGAGATGAGGGATCCTTTCCCTGTTTCGTAGGGAAAGAATTCCCGGCGTTCCCGTCGCATCTCAAGAGGAGGCGCTCTCCACAGGAAAGGCGAGAGGAACTGAAGGGTCGTGACACCATTCCAAGAGTCCCCCAGATGTGTCAGTCCATTCCAGAGGAACCTGTTTTCCCTGCACTGCCTTGACGTTCAAGCCGAGGATCGACTCCCACCACGTGTGCACGTGGGACAGCCCTGTGGGAAAGCCTCGTGGGAAAGCCTCGTGGAAAAGACTCGAGGGAAAACCATAGATCCTTTGATCCATTGGGCGGACTGCGTGACACTGATGCTACCGCTCTGGCGGAAATCGCAAGTGCATGCCCGCATTCGAGACGAGGATTGACTCCCCTGGGGAGACTCCAGAAGTACCCCAAGATCCATGTCAGCACTGGAGAGGAATCCTCAGGTTCCGGCCCCGACTCCACACAAAGGTGTTAGGCCCCGGCATCGACGGGAGAGGAATCCCGAGAGGACCCCGAGGAACTCGCATGGGGACTGGCCTTTCCTGAGGCCACCAGAGCGGGTCCCTGAGGTCCCCGTCGTAAGTCGAGAGCACCTGCCGCAACTCGAGAAAATCCAGGAGGTTTTGCCCTCCAGGCGAGATGAGCCCCATTTCCGCTGAGGCTTCTCGAGGCCAATCACATCTAACAACTGGAACTTCCAAAGGGTCCTTCACACCATTGCTGCAACTCAAGAAGTTCCCCGACATACCCGTCTCCACTCGAGAGGAAGCACGTGGTGTCCCGCACACATCCAGGGAGCCCCGTTTCCGCCTCCTAGCTCGAGATGAGGGATCCTTTCCCTGTTTGGTAGGGAAAGAATTCCCGGCGTTCCCGTCGCATCTCAAGAGGAGGCGCTCTCCACAGGAAAGGCGAGAGGAACTCCAGGGTCGTGCCACCATTCCAAGAGTCCCCCAGATGTGTCAGTCCATTTCAGAGGAACATGTTTTCCCTGCACTGCCTTGACGTTCAAGCCGAGGATCGACTCCCACCACGTGTGCACGTGGGACAGCCCTGTGGGAAAGCCTCGTGGGAAAGCCTCGTGGGAAAGACTCGAGGAAAAACCATAGATCCTTTGATCCACGCGGCGGACTGCGTTACACTGCTGCTACCGCTCTGGAGGAAAGCGCAAGTGCATGCCCGCATTCGAGACGAGGACTGACTCCCCTGGGGAGACTCCAGAAGTACCCCAAGATCCATGTCAGCACTGGAGAGGAATCCTCAGGTTCCGTCCCCGACTCCACACAAGGTCTTAGGCCCCGGCATCGACAGGAGAGGAATCCCGAGACGCCCCCGAGGAACTCGCATGGGGACTGGCCTTTCCTGAGGCCACCAGAGCGGGTCCCTGAGGTCCCCGTCGTAAGTCGAGAGCACCTGCCGCAACTCGAGAAAATCCAGGAGGTTTTGCCCTCCAGGCGAGATGAGGCCCAGTTCCGCTGAGGCTTCTCGAGGCCAATCACATCTAACCACTGGAACTTCCAAAGGGTCCTTCACACCATTGCTGCAACTCAAGAAGTTCCCCGACATACCCGTCTCCACTCGAGAGGAAGCACGTGGGGTCCAGCACATATCCAGGGGAGCCCCGTTTCCGCCTCCTAGCTCGAGATGAGGGATCCTTTCCCTGTTTCGTAGGGAAAGAATTCCCGGCGTTCCCGTCGCATCTCAAGAGGAGGCGCTCTCCACAGGAAAGGCGAGAGAAACTCCAGGGTCGTGCCACCATTCCAAGAGTCCCCCAGATGTGTCAGTCCATTCCAGAGGAACCTGTTTTCCCTGCACTGCCTTGACGTTCAAGCCGAGGATCGACTCCCACCACGTGTGCACGTGGGACAGCCCTGTGGGAAAGCCTCGTGGGAAAGCCTCGTGGGAAAGACTCGAGGGAAAACCATAGATCCTTTGATCCACGCGGCGGAATGTGTGACACTGCTGCTACCGCTCTGGAGGAAAGCGCAAGTGCATGCCCGCATTCGACGAGGACTGACTCCCCTGGGGAGACTCCAGAAGTACCCCAAGATCCATGTCAGCACTGGAGAGGAATCCTCAGTTTCCAGCCCCGACTCCACACAAGGTCTTAGGCCCCGGTATCGACGGGAGAGGAATCCCGAGAGGCCCCCGAGGAACTCGCATGAGGACTGGCCTTTCCTGAGGCCACCAGAGCGGGTCCCTGAGGTCCCCGTCGTAAGTCGAGAGCACCTGCCGCAACTCGAGAAAATCCAGGAGGTTTTGCCCTCCAGGCGAGATGAGGCCCATTTCCGCTGAGGCTTCTCGAGGCTAATCACGTCTAACCACTGGAACTTCCAAAGGGTCCTTCACACCCTTGCTGCAACTCAAGAAGTTCCCCGACATACCCGTCTCCACTCGAGAGGAAGCACGTGGGTCCCGCACACATCCAGGGGAGCCCCGTTTCCGCCTCCTAGCTCGAGATGAGGGATCCTTTCCCTGTTTCGTAGGGAAAGAATTCCCGGCGTTCCCGTCGCATCTCAAGAGGAGGCGCTCTCCACAGGAAAGGCGAGAGGAACTCCAGGGTCGGGCCAACATTCCAAGAGTCCCCCAGATGTGTCAGTCCATTCCAGAGGAACCTGTTTTCCCTGCACTGCCTTGACGTTCAAGCCGAGGATCGACTCCCACCACGTGTGCACGTGGGACAGCCCTGTGGGAAAGCCTCGTGGGAAAGCCTCGTGGGAAAGACTCGAGGGAAAACCATAGATCCTTTGATCCACGCGGCGGACTGCGTGACACTGCTGCTACCGCTCTGGAGGAAAGCGCAAGTGCATGCCCGCATTCGAGACGAGGACTGACTCCCCTGGGGAGACTCCAGAAGTACCCCAAGATCCATGTCAGCACTGGAGAGGAATCCTCAGGATCCAGCCCCGACTCCACACAAGGTCTTAGGCCCCGGCATCGACGCGAGAGGAATCCCGAGAGGCCCCCGTGGAACTCGCATGGGGACTGGCCTTTCCTGAGGCCACCAGAGCGGGTCCCTGTGGTCCCCGTCGTAAGTCGAGAGCACCTGCCGCAACTCGAGAAAATCCAGGAGGTTTTGCCCTCCAGGCGAGATGAGGCCCATTTCCGCTGAGGCTTCTCGAGGCCAATCACATCTAACCACTGGAACTTCCAAAGGGTCCTTCACACCATTGCTGCAACTCAAGAAGTTCCCCGACATACCCGTCTCCACTCGAGAGGAAGCACTTGGGTCCCGCACACATCCAGGGGAGCCCCGTTTCCGCCTCCTAGCTCGAGATGAGGGATCCTTTCCCTGTTTCGTAGGGAAAGAATTCCCGGCGTTCCCGTCGCATCTCAAGAGGAGGCGCTCTCCACAGGAAAGGCGAGAGGAACTGAAGGGTCGTGACACCATTCCAAGAGTCCCCCAGATGTGTCAGTCCATTCCAGAGGAACCTGTTTTCCCTGCACTGCCTTGACGTTCAAGCCGAGGATCGACTCCCACCACGTGTGCACGTGGGACAGCCCTGTGGGAAAGCCTTGTGGGAAAGCCTCGTGTGAAAGACTCGTGGGAAAACCATAGATCCTTTGATCCACGCGGCGGACTATGTGACACTGCTGCTACCGCGCTGGAGGAAAGCGCAAGTGCATGCCCGCATTCGAGACGAGGACTGACTCCCCTGGGGAGACTCCAGAAGTACCCCAAGATCCATGTCAGCACTGGAGAGGAATCCTCAGGTTCCAGCCCCGACTCCACACAAGGTCTTAGGCCCCGGTATCGACGGGAGAGGAATCCCGAGAGGCCCCCGAGGAACTCGCATGGGGACTGGCCTTTCCTGAGGCCACCAGAGCGGTTCCCTGAGGTCCCCGTCGTAAGTCGAGAGCACCTGCCGCAACTCGAGAAAATCCAGGAGGTTTTGCCCTCCAGGCGAGATGAGGCCCATTTCCGCTGAGGCTTCTCGAGTCCAATCACATCTAACCACTGGAACTTCCAAAGGGTCCTTCACACCATTGCTGCCACTCAAGAAGTTCCCCGACATACCCGTCTCCACTCGAGAGGAAGCACGTGGGGTCCCTCACACATCCAGGGGAGCCCCGTTTCCGCCTCCTAGCTCGATATGAGGGATCCTTCCCTTTTTCGTAGGGAAAGAATTCCCGGCGTTCCAGTCGCATCTCAAGAGGAGGCACTCTCCACAGGAAAGGCGAGAGGAACTCCAGGGTGGTGCCACCATTCCAAGAGTCCCCCAGATGTGTCAGTCCATTCCAGAGGAACCTGTTTTCCCTGCACTGCCTTGACGTTAAAGCCAAGGATCGACTCCCACCACGTGTGCACGTGGGACAGCCCTGTGGGAAAGCCTCGTGGGAAAGCCTCGTGGGAAAGACTCGAGGGAAAACCATAGATCCTTTGATCCACGCGGAGGACTGCGTGACACTGCTGCTACCGCTCTGGAGGAAAGCGCAAGTGCATGCCCGTATTCGAGACGAGGACTGACTCCCCTGGGGAGACTCCAGAAGTACCCAAGATCCATGTCAGCACTGGAGAGGAATCCTCAGGTTCCGGCCCCGACTCCACACAAGGTCTTAGGCCCCGGCATCGACGGGAGAGGAATCCCGAGAGGCCCCCGAGGAACTCGCATGAGGACTGGCCTTTCCTGAGGCCACCAGAGCGGGTCCCTGAGGTCCCCGTCGTAAGTCGAGAGCACCTGCCGCAACTCGAGAAAATCCAGGAGGTTTTGCCCTCCAGGCGAGATGAGGCCCATTTCCGCTGAGGCTTCTCTAGGCTAATCACGTCTAACCACTGGAACTTCCAAAGGGTCCTTCACACCCTTGCTGCAACTCAAGAAGTTCCCCGACATACCCGTCTCCACTCGAGAGGAAGCACGTGGGTCCCGCACACATCCAGGGGAGCCCCGTTTCCGCCTCCTAGCTCGAGATGAGGGATCCTTTCCCTGTTTCGTAGGGAAAGAATTCCCGGCGTTCCCGTCGCATCTCAAGAGGAGGCGCTCTCCACAGGAAAGGCGAGAGGAACTCCAGGGTCGTGCCACCATTCCAAGAGTCCCCCAGATGTGTCAGTCCATTCCAGAGGAACCTGTTTTCCCTGCACTGCCTTTACGTTCAAGACGAGGATCGACTCCCACCACGTGTGCACGTGGGACAGCCCTGTGGGAAAGCATCGTGGGAAAGCCTCGTGGGAAAGACTCGAGGGAAAACCATAGATCCTTTGATCCACGCGGCGGAATGTGTGACACTGCTGCTACCGCTCTGGAGGAAAGCGCAAGTGCATGCCCGCATTCGAGACGAGGACTGACTCCCCTGGGGAGACTCCAGAAGTACCCCAAGATCCATGTCAGCACTGGAGAGGAATCCTCAGTTTCCAGCCCCGACTCCACACAAGGTCTTAGGCCCCGGCATCGACGGGAGAGGAATCCCGAGAGGCCCCCGAGGAACTCGCATGGGGACTGGCCTTTCCTGAGGCCACCAGAGCGGGTCCCTGTGGTCCCCGTCGTAAGTCGAGAGCACCTGCCGCAACTCGAGAAAATCCAGGAGGTTTTGCCCTCCAGGCGAGATGAGGCCCATTTCCGCTGAGGCTTCTCGAGGCCAATCACATCTAACCACTGGAACTTTCAAAGGGTCCTTCACACCATTGCTGCAACTCAAGAAGTTGCCCGACATACCCGTCTCCACTCGAGAGGAAGCACGTGGGGTCCCTCACACATCCAGGGGAGCTCCATTTCCGCCTCCTAGCTCGATATGAGGGATCCTTCCCTTTTTCGTAGGGAAAGAATTCCCGGCGTTCCAGTCGCATCTCAAGAGGAGGCGCTCTCCACAGGAAAGGCGAGAGGAACTCCAGCGTCGTGCCACCATTCCAAGAGTCCCCCAGATGTGTCAGTCCATTCCAGAGGAACCTGTTTTCCCTGCACTGCCTTGACGTTCAAGCCAAGGATCGACTCCCACCACGTGTGCACGTGGGACAGCCCTGTGGGAAAGCCTCGTGGGAAAGCCTCGGGGAAAAGACTCGAGGGAAAACCATAGATCCTTTGATCCACGCGGAGGACTGCGTGACACTGCTGCTACCGCTCTGGAGGAAACCGCAAGTGCATGCCCGCATTCGAGACGAAGACTGACTCACCTGGGGAGACTCCAGAAGTACCCCAATATCCATGTCAGCACTGGAGAGGAATCCTCAGGTTCCGACCCCGACTCCACACAAGGACTTAGGCCCCGGCATCGACGGGAGAGGAATCCCGAGAGGCCCCCGAGGAACTCGCATGGGGACTGGCCTTTCCTGAGGCCACCAGAGCGGGTCCCTGAGGTCCCCGTCGTAAGTCGAGAGCACCTGCCGCAACTCGAGAAAATCCAGGAGGTTTTGCCCTCCAGGCGAGATGAGGCCCATTTCAGCTGAGGATTCTCGAGGCTAAGCACGTCTAACCACTGGAACTTCCAAAGGGTCCTTCACACCCTTGCTGCAACTCAAGAAGTTCCCCGACATACCCGTCTCCACTCGAGAGGAAGAACGTGGGTCCCGCACACATCCAGGGGAGGCCCGTTTCCGCCTCCTAGCTGGAGATGAGGGATCCTTTCCCTGTTTCGTAGGGAAAGAATTCCCGGCGTTCCCGTCGCATCTCAAGAGGAGGCGCTCTCCACAGGAAAGGCGAGAGGAACTCCAGGGTCGTGACACCATTCCAAGAGTCCCCCAGATGTGTCAGTCCATTCCAGAGGAACCTGTTTTCCCTGCACTACCTTGACGTTCAAGCCGAGGATCGACTCCCACCACGTGTGCACGTGGGACAGCCCTGTGGGAAAGCCTCGTGGGAAAGCCTCGTGGGAAAGACTCGAGGGAAAACCATAGATCCTTTGATCCACGCGGCGGACTGCGTGACACTTCTGCTACCGCTCTGGAGGAAAGCGCAAGTGCATGCCCGCATTCGAGACGAGGACTGACTCCCCTGGGGAGACTCCAGAAGTACCCCAAGATCCATGTCAGCACTGGAGAGGAATCCTCAGGTTCCGGCCCCGACTCCACACAAGGTCTTAGGCCCCGGCATCTACGGGGGAGGAATACCGAGACGTCCCCGAGGAACTCGCATGGGGACTGGCCTTTCCTGAGGCCACCAGAGCGGGTCCCTGAGGTCCCCGTCGTAAGTCGAGAGCACCTGCCGCAACTCGAGAAAATCCAGGAGGTTTTGCCCTCCAGGCGAGATGAGGCCCATTTCCGCTGAGGCTTCTCGAGGCCAATCACATCTAACCACTGGAACTTCCAAAGGGTCCTTCACACCATTGCTGCAACTCAAGAAGTTCCCCGACATACCCGTCTCCACTCGAGAGGAAGCACGTGGGGTCCCGCACACATCCAGGGGAGCCCCGTTTCCTCCTCCTAGCTCGAAATGAGGGATCCTTTCCCTGTTTCGTAGGGAAAAAATTCCCGGCGTTCCCGTCGCATCTCAAGAGGAGGCGCTCTCCACAGGAAAGGCGAGAGGAACTCCAGGGTCGTGACACCATTCCAAGAGTCCCCCAGATGTGTCAGTCCATTCCAGAGGAACCTGTTTTCCCTGCACTGCCTTGACGTTCAAGCCGAGGATCGACTCCCACCACGTGTGCACGTGGGACAGCCCTTTGGGAAAGCCTCGTGGGAAAGCCTCGTGGGAAAGACTCGAGGGAAAACCATAGATCCTTTGATCCACGCAGCGGACTGCGTGACACTGCTGCTACCGCTCTGGAGGAAAGCGCAATGCATGCCCGCATTCGAGACGAGGAATGACTCCCCTGGGGAGACTCCAGACGTACCCCAAGATCCATGTCAGCACTGGAGAGGAATCCTCAGGTTCCGGCCCCGACTCCACACAAGGTCTTAGGCCCCGGCATCGACGGGAGAGGAATCCCGAGAGGCCCCCGAGGAACTCGCATGGGGACTGTCCTTTCCTGAGGCTACCAGATCGGGTCCCTGAGGTCCCCGTCGTAAGTCGAGAGCACCTGCCGCAACTCGAGAAAATCCAGGAGGTTTTGCCCTCCAGGCGAGATGAGGCCCATTTCCGCTGAGGCTTCTCGAGGCCAATCACATCTAACCACTGGAACTTCCAAAGGGTCCTTCACACCCTAGCTGCAACTCAAGAACTTCCCCGACATACCCGTCTGCACTCGAGAGGAAGCACGTGGTGTCCCGCACACATCCAGGGGAGCCCCGTTTCCCCCTCCTAGCTCGAGATGAGGGATCCTTCCCTTTTTCGTAGGGAAAGAATTCCCGGCGTTCCAGTCGCATCTCAAGAGGAGGCGCTCTCCACAGGAAAGGCGAGAGGAACTCCAGGGTTATGCCACCATTCCAAGAGTCCCCCAGATGTGTCAGTCCGTTCCAGAGGAACCTGTTTTCCCTTCACTGACTTGACGTTCAAGCCGAGGATCGACTCCCACCACGTGTGCACGTGGGACAGCCCTGTGGGAAAGCCTCGTGGGAAAGACTCGAGGGAAAACCATAGATCCTTTGATCCTCGCGACGGACTGCGTGACACTGCTGCTACCGCTCTGAAGGAAAGCGCAAGTGCATGCCCGCATTCGAGACGAGGACTGACTCCCCTGGGGAGTCTCCAGAAGTACCCCAAGATCCATGTCAGCACTGGAGAGGAATCCTCAGGTTCCGGCCCCGACTCCACACAAGGTCTTAGGCCCCGGCATCGACGGGAGAGGAATCCCGAGAGGCCCCCGAGGAACTCGCATGGGGACTGGCCTTTCCTGAGGCCACCAGAGCGGGTCCCTGAGGTCCCCGTCGTAAGTCGAGAGCACCTGCCGCAACTCGAGAAAATCCAGGCGGTTTTGCCCTCCAGGCGAGATGAGGCCCATTTCCGCTGAGGCTTCTCGAGGCTAATCACGTCTAACCACTGGAACTTCCAAAGGGTCCTTCACACCATTGCTGCACCTCAAGAAGTTCCCCGACATACCCGTCTCCACTCGAGAGGAAGCACGTGGGTCACGCACACATCCAGGGGAGCCCCGTTTCCGCCTCCTAGCTCGAGATGTGGGATCCTTTCCCTGTTTCGTAGGGAAAGAATTCCCGGCGTTCCCGTCGCATCTCAAGAGGAGGCGCTCTCCACAGGAAAGGCGAGAGGAACTCCAGGGTCATGCCACCATTCCAAGAGTCCCCCAGATGTGTCAGTCCATTCCAGAGGAACCTGTTTTCCCTGCACTGCCTTGACGTTCAAGCCGAGGATCGACTCCCACCACGTGTGCACGTGGTACAGCCCTGTGGGAAAGCCTCGAGGGAAAACCATAGATCCTTTGATCCACGCGGCGGACTGCGTGACACTGCTGCTACCGCTCTGGAGGAAAGCGCAAGTGCATGCCCGCATTCGAGACGAGGACTGACTCCCCTGGGGAGACTCCAGAAGTACCCCAAGATCCATGTCAGCACTGGAGAGGAATCCTCAGGTTCCGGCCCCGACTCCACACAAGGTCTTAGGCCCCGGCATCGACGGGAGAGGAATCCCGAGAGGCCCCCGAGGAACTCGCATGGGGACTGGCCTTTCCTGAGGCCACCAGAGCGGGTCCCTGAGGTCCCCGTCGTAAGTCGAGAGCACCTGCCGCAACTCGAGAAAATCCAGGAGGTTTTGCCCTCCTGGCGAGATGAGGCCCATTTCCGCTGAGGCTTCTCGAGGTCAATCACATTTAACCACTGGAAATTCCAAAGGGTCCTTCACACCATTGCTGCAACTCAAGAAGTTCCCCGACATACCCGTCTCCACTCGAGAGGAAGCACGTGGGGTCCCGCACACATCCAGGGGAGCCCCGTTTCCGCCTCCTAGCTCGAGATGAGGGATCCTTTCCCTGTTTCGTAGGGAAAGAATTCCCGGCGTTCCCGTCGCATCTCAAGAGGAGGCGCTCTCCACAGGAAAGGCGAGAGGAACTCCAGGGTCGTGCCACCATTCCAAGAGTCCCCCAGATGTGTCAGTCCATTCCAGAGGAACCTGTTTTCCCTGCACTGCCTTGACGTTCAAGCCGAGGATCGACTCCCACCACGTGTGCACGTGGGACAGCCCTGTGGGAAAGCCTCGTGGGAAAGCCTCGTGGGAAAGACTCGAGGGAAAACCATAGATCCTTTGATCCACGCGGCGGACTGCGTGACACTGCTGCTACCGCTCTGGAGGAAAGCGCAAGTGCATGCCCGCATTCGAGACGAGGACTGACTCCCCTGGGGAGACTCCAGAAGTACCCCAAGATCCATGTCAGCACTGGAGAGGAATCCTCAGGTTCCGGCCCCGACTCCACACAAGGTCTTAGGCCCCAGCATCGACGGGAGAGGAATCCCGAGAGGCCCCCGAGGAACTCGCATGGGGACTGGCCTTTCCTGAGGCCACCAGAGCGGGTCCCTGAGGTCCCCGTCGTAAGTCGAGAGCACCTGCCGCAACTCGAGAAAATCCAGGAGGTTTTGCCCTCCAGGCGAGATGAGGCCCATTTCCGCTGAGGCTTCTCGAGGCCAATCACATCTAACCACTGGAACTTCCAAAGGGTCCTTCACACCATTGCTGCAACTCAAGAAGTTCCCCGACATACCCGTCTCCACTCGAGAGGAAGCACGTGGGGTCCCTCACACATCCAGGGGAGCCCCGTTTCCGCCTCCTAGCTCGAGATGAGGGATCCTTCCCTTTTTCGTAGGGAAAGAATTCCCGGCGTTCCAGTCGCATCTCAAGAGGAGGTGCTCTCCACAGGAAAGGCGAGAGGAACTCCAGGGTCATGACACCATTCCAAGAGTCCCCCAGATGTGTCAGTCCATTCTAGAGGAACCTGTATTCCCTGCACTGCCTTGACGTTCAAGCCGAGGATCGACTCCCACCACGTGTGCACGTGGGACAGCCCTGTGGGAAAGCCTCGTGGGAAAGCCTCGTGGGAATACCATAGATCCTTTGATCCTCGCGGCGGACTGCGTGACACTACTGCTACCTCTCTGGAGGAAAGCGCAAGTGCATGCCCGCATTCGAGACGAGGACTGACTCCCCTGGGGAGACTCCAGAAGTACCCCAAGATCCATGTCAGCACTGGAGAGGAAACCTCAGGTTCCGGCCCCGACTCCACACAAGGTCTTAGGCCCCGGCATCGATGGGAGAGGAATCCCGAGAGGCCCCCGAGGAACTCACATGGGGACTGGCCTTTCCTGAGGCCACCAGAGCGGGTCCCTGAGGTCCCCGTCGTAAGTCGAGAGCACCTGCCGCAACTCGAGAAAATCCAGGAGGTCTTGCCCTCCAGGCGAGATGAGGCCCATTTCTGCTGAGGCTTCTCGAGGCCAATCACATCTAACCACTGGACCTTCCAAAGGGTCCTTCACACCCTTGCTGCAACTCAAGAAGTTACCCGACATACCCGTCTGCACTCGAGAGGAAGCACGTGGTGTCCCGCACACATCCAGGGGAGCCCCGTTTCGCCTCCTAGCTCGAGATGAGGGATCCTTTCCCTGTTTCGTAGGGAATGAATTCCCGGCTTTCCCGTCGCATCTCAAGAGGAGGCGCTCTCCACAGGAAAGGCGAGAGGAACTCCAGGGTCATGCCACCATTCCAAGAGTCCCCCAGATGTGTCAGTCCGTTCCAGAGGAACCTGTTTTCCCTGCACTGCCTTGACGTTCAAGCCGAGGATCGACTCCCACCACGTGTGCACGTGGGACAGCCCTGTGGGAAAGCCTCGTGGGCAAGACTCGAGGGAAAACCATAGATCCTTTGATCCTCGCGGCGGACTGCGTGACACTGTTGCTACCGCTCTGGAGGAAAGCGCAAGTGCATGCCCGCATTCGAGACGAGGACTGACTCCCCTGGGGAGACTCCAGAAGTACCCCAAGATCCATGTCAGCACTGGAGAGGAATCCTCAGGTTCCGACCCCGACTCCACACAAGGTCTTAGGCCCCGGCATCGACGGGAGAGGAATCCCGAGAGGCCCCCGAGGAACTCGCATGGGGACTGGCCTTTCCTGAGGCCACCAGAGCGGGTCCCTGAGGTCCCCGTCGTAAGTCGAGAGCACCTGCCGCAACTCGAGAAAATCCAGGCGGTTTTGCCCTCCAGGCGAGATGAGGCCCATTTCCGCTGAGGCTTCTCGAGGCTAATCACGTCTAACCACTGGAACTTCCAAAGGGTCCTTCACACCATTGCTGCACCTCAAGAAGTTCCCCGACATACCCGTCTCCACTCGAGAGGAAGCACGTGGGTCAAGCACACATCCAGGGGAGCCCCTTTTCCGTCTCCTAGCTCGAGATGAGGGATCCTTTCCCTGTTTCGTAGGGAAAGAATTCCCGGCGTTCCCGTCGCATCTCACGAGGAGGCGCTCTCCACAAGAAAGGCGAGAGGAACTCCAGGGTCGTGACACCATTCCAAGAGTCCCCCAGATGTGTCAGTCCATTCCAGAGGAACCTGTTTTCCCTGCACTGCCTTGACGTTCAAGCCGAGGATCGACTCCCGCCACGTGTGCACGTGGGACAACCCTGTGGGAAAGCCTCGTGGGAAAGACTCGAGGGAAAACCATAGATCCTTTGATCCACGCGGCGGACTGCGTGACACTGCTGCTACCGCTCTGGAGCAAAGCGCAAGTGCATGCCCGCATTCGAGACGAGGACTGACTCCCCTGGGGAGACTCCAGAAGTACCCCAAGATCCATGTCAGCACTGGAGAGGAATCCTCAGGTACCGGCCCGGACTCCACACAAGGTCTTAGGCCCCGGCATCGACGGGAGAGGAATCCCGAGACGCCCCCGTGGAACTCGCATGGGGACTGGCCTTTCCTGAGGCCACCAGAGCGGGTCCCTGAGGTCCCCGTCGTAAGTCGAGAGCACCTGCCGCAACTCGAGAAAATCCAGGAGGTTTTGCCCTCCAGGCGAGATGAGGCCCATTTCCGCTGAGGCTTCTCGAGACCAATCACATCTAACCACTGGAACTTCCAAAGGGTCCTTCACACCCTTGCTGCAACTCAAGAATTCCCCGACATACCCGTCTCCACTCGAGAGGAAGCACGTGGGTCCCCCACACATCCAGGTTAGCCCCGTTTCCGCCTCCTAGCTCGAGATGAGGGATCCTTTCCCTGTTTCGTAGGGAAAGAATTCCCGGCGTTCCCATCGCATCTCAAGAGGAGGCGCTCTCCACAGGAAAGGCGAGAGGAACTCCAGGGTCGTGCCACCATTCCAAGAGTCCCCCAGATGTGTCAGTCCATTCCAGAGGAACCTGTTTTCCCTGCACTGCCTTGACGTTCAAGCCGAGGATCGAGTCCCACCACGTGTGCACGTGGGACAGCCCTGTGGGAAAGCCTCGTGGGAAAGCCTCGTGGGAAAGACTCGAGGGAAAACCATAGATCCTTTGATCCACGCGGCGGACTGCGTGACACTGCTGCTACCGCTCTGGAGGAAAGCGCAAGTGCATGCCCGCATTCGAGACGAGGACTGACTCCCCTGGGGAGACTCCAGAAGTACCCCAAGATCCATGTCAGCACTGGAGAGGAATCCTCAGGTTCTGGCCCCGACTCCACACAAGGTCTTAGGCCCCGGCATCGACGGGAGAGGAATCCCGAGAGGCCCCCGAGGAACTCGCATGGGGACTGGCCTTTCCTGAGGCCACCAGAGCGGGTCCCTGAGGTCCCCGTCGTAAGTCGAGAGCACCTGCCGCATCTCGAGAAAATCCAGGAGGTTTTGCCCTCCAAGCGAGATGAGGCCCATTTCCGCTGAGGCTTCTCGAGGCCAATCACATCTAACCACCGGAACTTCCAAAGGGTCCTTCACACCCTTGCTGCAACTCAAGAAGTTCCCCGACATACCCGTCTGCACTCGAGAGGAAGCATGTGGTGTCCCGCACACATCCAGGGGAGCCCCGTTTCCGCCTCCTAGCTCGAGATGAGGGATCCTTTCCCTGTTTCTTAGGGAAAGAATTCCCGGCGTTCCCGTCGCATCTCAAGAGGAGGCGCTCTCCACAGGAAAGGCGAGAGGAACTCCAGGGTCGTGCCACCATTCCAAGAGTCCCCCAGATGTGTCAGTCCATTCCAGAGGAACCTGTTTTCCCTGCACTGCCTTGACGTTCAAGCCGAGGATCGACTCCCACCACGTGTGCACGTGGGACAGCCCTGTGGGAAAGCCTCGTGGGAAAGCCTCGTGGGAAAGACTCGAGGGAAAACCATAGATCCTTTGATCCACGCGGCGGACTGCGTGACACTGCTGCTACCGCTCTGGAGGAAAGCGCAAGTGCATGCCCGCATTCGAGACGAGGACTGACTCCCCTGGGGAGACTCCAGAAGTACCCCAAGATCCATGTCAGCACTGGAGAGGAATCCTCAGGTACCGGCCCGGACTCCACACAAGGTCTTAGGCCCCGGCATCGACGGGAGAGGAATCCCGAGACGCCCCCGTGGAACTCGCATGGGGACTGGCCTTTCCTGAGGCCACCAGAGCGGGTCCCTGAGGTCCCCGTCGTAAGTCGAGAGCACCTGCCGCAACTCGAGAAAATCCAGAAGGTTTTGCCCTCCAGGCGAGATGAGGCCCATTTCCGCTGAGGCTTCTCGAGGCCAATCACATCTAACCACCGGAACTTCCAAAGGGTCCTTCACACCCTTGCTGCAACTCAAGAAGTTCCCCGACATACCCGTCTGCACTCGAGAGGAAGCACGTGGTGTCCCGCACACATCCAGGGGAGCCCCGTTTCCGCCTCCTAGCTCGAGATGAGGGATCCTTTCCCTGTTTCTTAGGGAAAGAATTCCCGGCGTTCCCGTCGCATCTCAAGAGGAGGCGCTCTCCACAGGAAAGGCGAGAGGAACTCCAGGGTCGTGCTACCATTCCAAGAGTCCCCCAGATGTGTCAGTCCATTCCAGAGGAACCTGTTTTCCCTGCACTGCCTTGACGTTCAAGCCGAGGATCGACTACCACCACGTGTGCACGTGGGACAGCCCTGTGGGAAAGCCTCGTGGGAAAGCCTCGTGGGAAAGTCTCGAGGGACAACCATAGATCCTTTGATCCACGCGGCGGACTGCGTGACACTGCTGCTACCGCTCTGGAGGAAAGCGCAAGTGCATGCCCGCATTCGAGACGAGGACTGACTCCCCTGGGGAGACTCCAGAAGTACCCCAAGATCCATGTCAGCACTGGAGAGGAATCCTCAGGTTCCGGCCCCGACTCCACACAAGGTCTTAGGCCCCGGCATCGATGGGAGAGGAATCCCGAGAGGCCCCCGAGGAACTCGCATGGGGACTGGCCTTTCCTGAGGCCACCAGAGCGGGTCCCTGAGGTCCCCGTCGTAAGTCGAGAGCACCTGCCACAACTCGGGAAAATCCAGGAGGTTTTGCCCTCCAGGCGAGATGAGGCCCATTTCCGCTGAGGCTTCTCGTGGCTAATCACGTCTAACCACTGGAACTTCCAAAGGTTCCTTCACACCCTTGCTGCAAATCAAGAAGTTCCCCGACATACCCGTCTCCACTCGAGAGGAAGCACGTGGGTCCCGCACACAACCAGGGGAGCCCCGTTTCCGCCTCTTAGCTCGAGATGAGGGATCCTTTCCCTGTTTCGTAGGGAAAGAATTCCCGGCGTTCCCGTCGCATCTCAAGAGGAGGCGCTCTCCACAGGAAAGGCGAGAGGAACTCCAGGGTCGTGCCACCATTCCAAGAGTCCCCCAGATCTGTCAGTCCATTCCAGAGGAACCTGTTTTCCCTGCACTGCCTTGACCTTCAAGCCGAGGATCGACTCCCACCACGTGTGCACGTGGGACAGCCCTGTGGGAAAGACTCGTGGGAAAGCCTCGTGGGAAAGACTCGAGGGAAAACCATAGATCCTTTGATCCACGAGGCGGACTGCGTGACACTGCTGCTACCGCTCTGGAGGAAAGCGCAAGTGCATGCCCGCATTCGAGACGAGGACTGACTCCCCTGGGGAGACTCCAGAAGTACCCCAAGATCCATGTCAGCACTGGAGAGGAAACCTCAGGTTCCGGCCCCGATTCCACACAAGGTCTTAGGCCCCGGCATCGACGGAAGAGGAATCCCGAGAGGCCCCCGAGGAACTCGCATGGGGACTGGCCTTTCCTGAGGCCACCAGAGCGGGTCCCTGAGGTCCCCGTCGTAAGTCGAGAGCACCTGCCGCAACTCGAGAAAATCCAGGAGGTTTTGCCCTCCAGGCGATATGAGGCCCATTTCCGCTGAGGCTTCTCGAGGCCAATCACATCTAACCACTGGAACTTCCAAAGGGTCCTTCACACCCTTGCTGCAACTCAAGAAGTTCCCCGACCTACCCGTCTTCACTCGAGAGGAAGCACGTGGTGTCCCGCACACATCCAGGGGAGCCCCGTTTCCGGCTCCTAGCTCGAGATGAGGGATCCTTTCCCTGTTTCGTAGGGAAAGAATTCCCGGCGTTCCCGTCGCATCTCAAGAGGAGGCGCTCTCCACAGGAAAGGCGAGAGGAACTCCAGGGTCGGGCCACCATTCCAAAAGTCCCCCAGATGTGTCAATCCATTCCAGAGGAACCTGTTTTCCCTGCACTGCCTTGACGTTCAAGCCGAGGATCGAGTCCCACCACGTGTGCACGTGGGACAGCGCTGTGGGAAAGCCTCGTGGGAAAGCCTCGTGGGAAAGACTCGAGGGAAAACCATAGATCCTTTGATCCACGCGGCGGACTGCGTGACACTGCTGCTACCGCTCTGGAGGAAAGCGCAAGTGCATGCCCGCATTCGAGACGAGGACTGACTCCCCTGGGCAGACTCCAGAAGTATCCCACGATCCATGTCAGCACTGGAGAGGAATCCTCAGGTTCCGGCCCCGACTCCACACAAGGTCTTAGGCCCCGGCATCGACGGGAGAGGAATCCCGAGAGGCCCCCTAGGAACTCGCATGGGGACTGGCCTTTCCTGAGGCCACCAGAGCGGGTCCCTGAGGTCCCCGTCGTAAGTCGAGAGCACCTGCCGCAACTCGAGAAAATCCAGGAGGTTTTGCCCTCCAGGCGAGATGAGGCCCATTTCCGCTGAGGCTTCTCGAGGCCAATCACATCTAACCACTGGAACTTCCAAAGGGTCCTTCACACCCTTGCTGCAACTCAAGAAGTTCCCCGACATACCCGTTTCCACTCGAGAGGAAGCACGTGGGTCCCGCACACATCCAGGGGAGCCCCGTTTCCGCCTCCTAGCTCGAGATGAGGGATCCTTTCCCTGTTTCGTAGGGAAAGAATTCCCGGCGTTCCCGTCGCATCTCAAGAGGAGGCGCTCTCCACAGGAAAGGCGAGAGGAACTCCAGGGTCGTGCCACCATTCCAAGAGTCCCCCAGATGTGTCAGTCCATTCCAGAGGAACCTGTTTTCCCTGCACTGCCTTGACGTTCAAGCCGAGGATCGACTCCCACCACGTGTGCACGTGGGACAGCCCTGTGGGAAAGACTCGTGGGAAAGCCTCGTGGGAAAGACTCGAGGGAAAACCATAGATCCTTTGATCCACGCGGCGGACTGCGTGACACTGCTGCTACCGCTCTGGAGGAAAGCGCAAGTGCATGCCCGCATTCGAGACGAGGACTGACTCCCCTGGGGAGACTCCAGAAGTACCCCAAGATCCATGTCAGCACTGGAGAGGAATCCTCAGGTTCCGGCCCCGACTCCACACAAGGTCTTAGGCCCCGGCATCGACGGAAGAGGAATCCCGAGAGGCCCCCGTGGAACTCGCATGGGGACTGGCCTTTCCTGAGGCCACCAGAGCGGTTCCCTGAGGTCCCCGTCGTAAGTCGAGAGCACCTGCCGCAACTCGAGAAAATCCAGGAGGTTTTGCCCTCCAGGCGAGATGAGGCCCATTTCCGCTGAGGCTTCTCGAGGCCAATCACATCTAACCACTGGAACTTCCAAAGGGTCCTTCACACCCTTGCTGCAACTCAAGAAGTTCCCCGACATACCCGTCTGCACTCGAGAGGAAGCACGTGGTGTCCCGCACACATCCAGGGGAGCCCCGTTTCCGCCTCCTAGCTCGAGATGAGGGATCCTTTCCCTGTTTCGTAGGGAAAGAATTCCCGGCGTTCCAGTGGCATCTCAAGAGGAGGCGCTCTCCACAGGAAAGGTGAGAGGAACTCCAGGGTCGTGCCACCATTCCAAGAGTCCCCCAGATGTGTCAGTCCATTCCAGAGGAACCTGTTTTTCCTGCACTGCCTTGACGTTCAAGCCGAGGATCGACTCCCACCACGTGTGCACGTGGGAGAGCCCTGTGGGAAAGCCTCGTGGGAAAGCCTCGTGGGAAAGACTCGAGGGAAAACCATAGATCCTTTGATCCACGCGGCGGACTGCGTGACACTGCTGCTACCGCTCTGGAGGAAAGCGCAAGTGCATGCCCGCATTCGAGACGAGGACTGACTCCCCTGGGGAGACTCCAGAAGTACCCCAAGATCCATGTCAGCACTGGAGAGGAATCTTCAGGTTCCGGCCCCGACTCCACACAAGGTCTTAGGCCCCGGCATCGACGGGAGAGGAATCCCGAGAGGCCCCCGAGGAACTCGCATGGGGACTGGCCTTTCCTGAGGCCACCAGAGCGGTTCCCTGAGGTCCCCGTCGTAAGTCGAGAGCACCTGCCGCAACTCTAGAAAATCCAGGAGGTTTTGCCCTCCAGGCGAGATGAGGCCCATTTCCGCTGAGGCTTCTCGTGGCTAATCACGTCTAACCACTGGAACTTCCAAAGGGTCCTTCCCACCCTTGCTGCAACTCAAGAAGTTCCCCGACATACCCGTCTCAACTCGAGAGGAAGCACGTGGGTCCCGCACACATCCAGGGGAGCCCCGTTTCCGCCTCCTAGCTCGAGATGAGGGATCCTTTCCCTGTTTCGTAGGGAAGGAATTCCCGGCGTTCCCGTCGCATCTCAAGAGGAGGCGCTCTCCACAGGAAAGGTGAGAGGAACTCCAGGGTCGTGCCACCATTCCAAGAGTCCCCCAGATGTGTCAGTCCATTCCAGAGGAACCTGTTTTCCCTGCACTGTATTGACGTTCAAGCCGAGGATCGACTCCCACCACGTGTGCACGTGGGACAGCCCTGTGGGAAAGCCTCGTGGGAAAGCCTCGTGGGAAAGACTCGAGGGAAAACCATAGATCCTTTGATCCACGCGGCGGACTGCGTGACACTGCTGCTACCGCTCTGGAGGAAAGCGCAAGTGCATGCCCGCATTCGAGACGAGGACTGACTCCCCTGGGGAGACTCCAGAAGTACCCCAAGATCCATGTCAGCACTGGAGAGGAATCCTCAGGTTCCGGCCCCGACTCCACACAAGGTCTTAGGCCCCGGCATCGACGGGAGAGGAATCCCGAGAGGCCCCCGAGGAACTCGCATGGGGACTGGCCTTTCCTGAGGCCACCAGAGCGGTTCCCTGAGGTCCCCGTCGTAAGTCGAGAGCACCTGCCGCAACTCGAGAAAATCCAGGAGGTTTTGCCCTCCAGGCGAGATGAGGCCCATTTCCGCTGAGGCTTCTCGAGGCCAATCACATCTAACCACTGGAACTTCCAAAGGGTCCTTCACACCATTGCTGCAACTCAAGAAGTTCCCCGACATACCCGTCTGCACTCGAGAGGAAGCACGTGGTGTCCCGCACACATCCAGGGGAGCCCCGTTTCCGGCTCCTAGCTCGAGATGAGGGATCCTTTCCCTGTTTCGTAGGGAAAGAATTCCCGGCGTTCCCGTCGCATCTCAAGAGGAGGCGCTCTCCACAGGAAAGGCGAGAGGAACTCCAGGGTCGTGCCACCATTCCAAGAGTCCCCCAGATGAGTCAGTCCATTCCAGAGGAAACTGTTTTCCCTGCACTGCCTTGACGTTCAAGCCGAGGATCGACTCCCACCACGTGTGCACGTGGGACAGCACTGTGGGAAAGCCTCGTGGGAAAGCCTCGTGGGAAAGACTCGAGGGAAAACCATAGATCCTTTGATCCACGCGGCGGACTGCGTGACACTGCTGCTACCGCTCTGGAGGAAAGCGCAAGTGCATGCCCGCATTCGAGACGAGGACTGACTCCCCTGGGGAGACTCCAGAAGTACCCCAAGATCCATGTCAGCACTGGAGAGGAATCCTCAGGTTCCGGCCCCGACTCCACACAAGGTCTTAGGCCCCGGCATCAACGGGAGAGGAATCCCGAGAGGCCCCCGAGGAACTCACATGGGGACTGGCCTTTCCTGAGGCCACCAGAGCGGGTCCCTGAGGTCCCCGTCGTAAGTCGAGAGCACCTGCCGCAACTCGAGAAAATCCAGGAGGTTTTGCCCTCCAGGCGAGATGAGGCCCATTTACGCTGAGGCTTCTCGAGGCCAATCACATCTAACCACTGGAACTTCCAAAGGGTCCTTCACACCATTGCTGCAACTCAAGAAGTTCCCCGACATACCCGTCTGCACTCGAGAGGAAGTACGTGGTGTCCTGCACACATTCAGGGGAGCCCCGTTTCCCCCTCCTAGCTCGAGATGAGGGATCCTTTCCCTGTTTCGTAGGGAAAGAATTTCCGGCGTTCCCGTCGCATCTCAAGAGGAGGCGCTCTCCACAGGAAAGGCGAGAGGAACTCCAGGGTCGGGCCACCATTCCAAGAGTCCCCCAGATGAGTCAGTCCATTCCAGAGGAACCTGTTTTCCCTGCACTGCCTTGACGTTCAAGCCGAGGATCGAGTCCCACCACGTGTGCACGTGGGACAGCCCTGTGGGAAAGCCTCGTGGGAAAGCCTCGTGGGAAAGACTCGAGGGAAAACCATAGATCCTTTGATCCACGCGGCGGACTGCGTGACACTGCTGCTACCACTCTGGAGGAAAGCGCAAGTGCATGCCCGCATTCAAGACGAGGACTGACTCCCCTGGGGAGACTCCAGATGTACCCCAAGATCCATGTCAGCACTGGAGAGGAATCCTCAGGTTCCGGCCCCGACTCCACACAAGGTCTTAGGCCCCGGGATCGACGGGAGAGGTATCCCGAGAGGCCCCCGAGGAACTCGCATGGGGACTGGCCTTTCCTAAGGCCACCAGAGCGGGTCCCTGAGGTCCCCGTCGTAAGTCGAGAGCACCTGCCGCAACTCGAGAAAATCCAGGAGGTTTTGCCCTCCAGGCGAGATGAGGCCCATTTCCGCTGAGGCTTCTCGAGGCCAATCACATCTAACCACTGGAACTTCCAAAGGGTCCTTCACACCCTGGTTGCAACTCAAGAAGTTCCCCGACATACCCGTCTCCACTTGAGAGGAAGCACGTGGGTTCGCGCACACATCCAGGGGAGCCCCGTTTCCGCTTCCTAGCTCGAGATGAGGGATCCTTTCCCTGTTTCGTAGGGAAAGAATTCCCGGCGTTCCCGTGGCATCTCAAGAGGAGGCGCTCTCCACAGGAAAGGCGAGAGGAACTCCAGGGTCATGCCACCGTTCCAAGAGTCCCCCAGATGTGTCAGTCCATTCCAGAGGATCCTGTTTTCCCTGCACTGCCTTGACGTTCAAGCCGAGGATCGACTCCCACCACGTGTGCACGTGGGACAGCCCTGTGGGAAAGCCTCGTGGGAAAGCCTCGTGGGAAAGACTCGAGGGAAAACCATAGATCCTTTGATCCAAGCGGCGGACTGCGTGACACTGCTGCTACCGCTCTGGAGGAAAGCGCAAGTGCATGCCCGCATTCGAGACGAGGACTGACTCTCCTTGGGAGACTCCAGAAGTACCCCAAGATCCATGTCAGCACTGGAGAGGAATCCTCAGGTTCCGGCCCCGACTCCACACAAGGTCTTAGGCCCCGGCATCGACGGGAGAGGAATGCCGAGAGGCCCCGGAGGAACTCGCATGGGGACTGGCCTTTCCTGAGGCCACCAGAGCGGGTCCCTGAGGTCCCCGTCGTAAGTCGAGAGCACCTGCCGCAACTCGAGAAAATCCAGGAGGTTTTGCCCTCCAGGCGAGATGAGGCCCATTTCCGCTGAGGCTTCTCGAGGCCAATCACATCTAACCACTGGAACTTCCAAAGGGTCCTTCACACCCTGGCTGCAACTCAAGAAGTTCCCCGACATACCTATCTCCACTCGAGAGGAAGCACGTGGGTTCGCGCACACATCCAGGGGAGCCCCGTTTCCGCTTCCTAGCTCGAGATGAGGGATCCTTTCCCTGTTTCGTAGGGAAAGAATTCCCGGCGTTCCCGTCGCATCTCAAGAGGAGGCGCTCTCCACAGGAAAGGCGAGAGGAACTCCAGGGTCATGACACCATTCCAAGAGTCCCCCAGATGTGTCAGTCCATTCCAGAGTAACCTGTTATCCCTGCACTGCCTTGACGTTCAAGCCGAGGATCGACTCCCACCACGTGTGCACGTGGGACAGCCCTGTGGGAAAGCCTCGTGGGAAAGCCTCGTGGGAAAGACTCGAGGGAAAACCATAGATCCTTTGATCCACGCGGGGGACTGCGTGACACTGCTGCTACCGCTCTGGAGGAAAGCGCAAGTGCATGCCCGCATTCGAGACGAGGACTGACTCTCCTTGGGAGACTCCAGAAGTACCCCAAGATCCATGTCAGCCCTGGAGAGGAATCCTCAGGTTCCGGCCCCGACTCCACACAAGGTCTTAGGCCCCGGCATCGACGGGAGAGGAATCCCGAGAGGCCCCCGAGGAACTCGCATGGGGACTGGCCTGTCCTGAGGCCACCAGAGCGGGTCCCTGAGGTCCCCGTCGTAAGTCGAGAGCACCTGCCGCAACTCGAGAAAATCCAGGAGGTTTTGCCCTCCAGGCGAGATGAGGCCCATTTCCGCTGAGGCTTCTCGAGGCCAATCACATCTAACCACTGGAACTTCCAAAGGGTCCTTCACACCATTGCTGCAACTCAAGAAGTTCCCCGACATACCTGTCTCCACTCGAGAGGAAGCACGTGGTGTCCCGCACACATCCAGGGGAGCCCCGTTTCGCCTTCCAGCTCGAGATGAGGGATCCTTTCCCTGTTTCGTAGGGAAAGAATTCCCGGCGTTCCCATCGCATCTCAAGAGGAGGCGCTCTCCACAGGAAAGGCGAGAGGAACTCCAGGGTCGTGCCACCATTCCAAGAGTCCCCCAGATGAGTCAGTCCATTCCAGAGGAAACTGTTTTCCCTGCACTTCCTTGACGTTCAAGCCGAGGATCAACTCCCACCACGTGTGCACGTGGGACAGCCCTGTGGGAAAGCCTCGTGGGAAAGCCTCGTGGGAAAGACTCGAGGGAAAACCATAGATCCTTTGATCCACGCGGCGGAATGCGTGACACTGCTGCTACCGCTCTGGAGGAAAGCGCATTGCATGCCCGCATTCGAGACGAGGACTGACTCCCCTGGGGAGACTCCAGAAGTACCCTAAGATCCATGTCAGCACTGGAGAGGAATCCTCAGGTTCCGGCCCCGTCTCCACACAAGGTCTTAGGCCCCGGCATCGACGGGAGAGGAATCCCGAGAGGCCCCCGAGGAACTCGCATGGGGACTGGCCTTTCCTGAGGCCACCAGAGCGGGTCCCTGAGGTCCCCGTCGTAATTCGAGAGCACCTGCCGCAACTCGAGAAAATCCAGGCGGTTTTGCCCTCCAGGCGAGATGAGGCCCATTTCCGCTGAGGCTTCTCGAGGCCAATCAGTTCTAACCACTGGAACTTCCAAAGGGTCCTTCACACCCTTGCTGCAACTCAAGAAGTTCCCCGACATACCCGTCTCCACTCGAGAGGAAGCACGTGGGTTCCCGCACACATCCAGGGGAGCCCCGTTTCCGCCTCCTAGCTCGAGATGAGGGATCCTTTCCCTGTTTCGTAGGGAAAGAATTCCCGGCGTTCTCGTCGCATCTCAAGAGGAGGCGCTCTCCACAGGAAAGGCGAGAGGAACTCCAGGGACGTGCCACCATTCCAAGAGTCCCCCAGATGTGTCAGTCCATTCCAGAGGAACCTGTTTTCCCTGCACTGCCTTGACGTTCAAGCCGAGGATCGACTCCCACCACGTGTGCACGTGGGACAGCCCTGTGGGAAAGCCTCGTGGGAAAGCCTCGTGGGAAAGACTCGAGGGAAAACCATAGATCCTTTGATCCACGCGGCGGACTGCGTGACACTGCTGCTACCGCTCTGGAGGAATGCGCAAGTGCATGCCCGCATTCGAGACGAGGACTGACTCCCCTGGGGAGACTCCAGAAGTACCCCAAGATCCATGTCAGCACTGGAGAGGAATCCTCAGGTTCCGGCCCCGACTCCACACAAGGTCTTAGGCACCGGCATCGACGGGAGAGGAATCCCAAGAGGCCCCCGAGGAACTCGCATGGGGACTGGCCTTTCCTAAGGCCACCAGAGCGGGTCCCTGAGGTCCCCGTCGTAAGTCGAGAGCACCTGCCGCAACTCGAGAAAATCCAGGAGGTTTTGCCCTCCAGGCGAGATGAGGCCCATTTCCGCTGAGGCTTCTCGAGGCCAATCACATCTAACCACTGGAACTTCCAAAGGGTCCTTCACACCCTGGCTGCAACTCAAGAAGTTCCCCGACATACCCGTCTCCACTTGAGAGGAAGCACGTGGGTTCGCGCACACATCCAGGGGAGCCCCGTTTCCGCTTCCTAGCTCGAGATGAGGGATCCTTTCCCTGTTTCGTAGGGAAAGAATTCCCGGCGTTCCCGTCGCATCTCAAGAGGAGGCGCTCTCCACAGGAAAGGCGAGAGGAACTCCAGGGTCATGCCACCGTTCCAAGAGTCCCCCAGATGTGTCAGTCCATTCCAGAGGAACCTGTTTTCCCTGCACTGCCTTGACGTTCAAGCCGAGGATCGACTCCCACCACGTGTGCACGTGGGACAGCCCTGTGGGAAAGCCTCGTGGGAAAGCCTCGTGGGAAAGACTCGAGGGAAAACCATAGATCCTTTGATCCAAGCGGCGGACTGCGTGACACTGCTGCTACCGCTCTGGAGGAAAGCGCAAGTGCATGCCCGCATTCGAGACGAGGACTGACTCTCCTTGGGAGACTCCAGAAGTACCCCAAGATCCATGTCAGCACTGGAGAGGAATCCTCAGGTTCCGGCCCCGACTCCACACAAGGTCTTAGGCCCCGGCATCGACGGGAGAGGAATGCCGAGAGGCCCCGGAGGAACTCGCATGGGGACTGGCCTTTCCTGAGGCCACCAGAGCGGGTCCCTGAGGTCCCCGTCGTAAGTCGAGAGCACCTGCCGCAACTCGAGAAAATCCAGGAGGTTTTGCCCTCCAGGCGAGATGAGGCCCATTTCCGCTGAGGCTTCTCGAGGCCAATCACATCTAACCACTGGAACTTCCAAAGGGTCCTTCACACCCTGGCTGCAACTCAAGAAGTTCCCCGACATACCCATCTCCACTCGAGAGGAAGCACGTGGGTTCGCGCACACATCCAGGGGAGCCCCGTTTCCGCTTCCTAGCTCGAGATGAGGGATCCTTTCCCTGTTTCGTAGGGAAAGAATTCCCGGCGTTCCCGTCGCATCTCAAGAGGAGGCGCTCTCCACAGGAAAGGCGAGAGGAACTCCATGGTCATGCCACCATTCCAAGAGTCCCCCAGATGTGTCAGTCCATTCCAGAGTAACCTGTTTTCCCTGCACTGCCTTGACGTTCAAGCCGAGGATCGACTCCCACCACGTGTGCACGTGGGACAGCCCTGTGGGAAAGCCTCGTGGGAAAGCCTCGTGGGAAAGACTCGAGGGAAAACCATAGATCCTTTGATCCACGCGGCGGACTGCGTGACACTGCTGCTACCGCTCTGGAGGAAAGCGCAAGTGCATGCCCGCATTCGAGACGAGGACTGACTCTCCATGGGAGACTCCAGAAGTACCCCAAGATCCATGTCAGCCCTGGAGAGGAATCCTCAGGTTCCGGCCCCGACTCCACACAAGGTCTTAGGGCCCGGCATCGACGGGAGAGGAATCCCGAGAGGCCCCCGAGGAACTCGCATGGGGACTGGCCTGTCCTGAGGCCACCAGAGCGGGTCCCTGAGGTCCCCGTCGTAAGTCGAGAGCACCTGCCGCAACTCGAGAAAATCCAGGAGGTTTTGCCCTCCAGGCGAGATGAGGCCCATTTCCGCTGAGGCTTCTCGAGGCCAATCACATCTAACCACTGGAACTTCCAAAGAGTCCTTCACACCATTGTTGCAACTCAAGAAGTTCCCCGACATACCCGTCTCCACTCGAGAGGAAGCACGTGGGGTCCCGCACACATCCAGGGGAGCCCCGTTTCCGCCTCCTAGCTCGAGATGAGGGATCCTTTCCCTGTTTCGTAGGGAAAGAATTCCCGGCGTTCCCGTCGCATCTCAAGAGGAGGCGCTCTCCACAGGAAAGGCGAGAGGAACTCCAGGGTCGTGCCACCATTCAAAGAGTCCCCCAGATGTGTCAGTCCATTCCAGAGGAACCTGTTTTCCCTGCACTGCCTTGACGTTCAAGCCGAGGATCGACTCCCACCACGTGTGCACGTGGGACAGCCCTGTGGGAAAGCCTCGTGGGAAAGCCTCGTGGGAAAGACTCGAGGGAAAACCATAGATCCTTTGATCCACGCGGCGGACTGCGTGACACTGCTGCTACCGCTCTGGAGGAAAGCGCAAGTGCATGCCCGCATTCGAGACGAGGACTGACTCCCCTGGGGAGACTCCAGAAGTACCCCAAGATCCATGTCAGCACTGGAGAGGAATCCTCAGGTTACGGCCCCGACTCCACACAAGGTCTTAGGCACCGGCATCGACGGGAGAGGAATCCCAAGAGGCCCCCGAGGAACTCGCATGGGGACTGGCCTTTCCTGAGGCCACCAGAGCGGTTCCCTGAGGTCCCCGTCGTAAGTCGAGAGCACCTGCCGCAACTCGAGAAAATCCAGGAGGTTTTGCCCTCCAGGCGAGATGAGGCCCATTTCCGCTGAGGCTTCTCGAGGCCAATCACATCTAACCACTGGAACTTTCAAAGGGTCCTTCACACCCTTGCTGCAACTCAAGAAGTTCCCCGACATACCCGTCTGCACTCGAGAGGAAGCACGTGGTGTCCCTCACACATCCAGGGGAGCCCCGTTTCCGCCTCCTAGCTCGAGATGAGGGATCCTTTCCCTGTTTCGTAGGGAAAGAATTCCCGGCGTTCCCGTCGCATCTCAAGAGGAGGCGCTCTCCCCAGGAAAGGCGAGAGGAACTCCAGGGTCGTGCCACCATTCCAAGAGTCCCCCAGATGTGTCAGTCCATTCCAGAGGAACCTGTTTTCCCTGCACTGCCTTGACGTTCAAGCCGAGGATCGACTCCCACCACGTGTGCACGTGGGACAGCCCTGTGGGAAAGCCTCGTGCGAAAGCCTCGTGGGAAAAACTCGAGGGAAAACCATAGATCCTTTGATCCACGCGGCGGACTGCGTGACACTGCTGCTACCGCTCTGGAGGAAAGCGCAAGTGCATGCCCGCATTCGAGACGAGGACTGACTCCCCTGGGGAGACTCCAGAAGTACCCCAAGATCGATGTCAGCCCTGGAGAGGAATCCTCAGGTTCCGGCCCCGACTCCACACAAGGTCTTAGGCCCCGGCATCGACGGGAGAGGAATGCCGAGAGGCCCCGGAGGAACTCGCATGGGGACTGGCCTTTCCTGAGGCCACCAGAGCGGGTCCCTGAGGTCCCCGTCGTAAGTCGAGAGCACCTGCCGCAACTCGAGAAAATCCAGGAGGTTTTGCCCTCCAGGCGAGATGAGGCCCATTTCCGCTGAGGCTTCTCGAGGCCAATCACATCTAACCACTGGAGCCTCCAAAGGGTCCTTCACACCATTGCTGCAACTCAAGAAGTTCCCCGACATACACGTCTCCACTCGAGAGGAAGCACGTGGTGTCCCGCACACATCCAGGGGAGCCCCGTTTCGCCTCCCAGCTCGAGATGATGGATCCTTTCCCTGTTTCGTAGGGAAAGAATTCCCGGCGTTCTCGTCGCATCTCAAGAGGAGGCGCTCTCCACAGGAAAGGCGAGAGGAACTCCAGGGTCGTGCCACCATTCCAAGAGTCCCCCAGATGTGTCAGTCCATTCCAGAGGAACCTGTTTTCCCTGCACTGCCTTGACGTTCAAGCCGAGGATCGACTCCCACCACGTGTGCACGTGGGACAGCCCTGTGGGAAAGCCTCGTGGGAAAGCCTCGTGGGAAAGACTCGAGGGAAAACCATAGATCCTTTGATCCACGCGGCGGACTGCGTGACACTGCTGCTACCGCTCTGGAGGAAAGCGCAAGTGCATGCCCGCATTCGAGACGAGGACTGACTCTCCTGGGGAGACTCCAGAAGTACCCCAAGATCCATGTCAGCACTGGAGAGGAATCCTCAGGTTCCGGCCCCGACTCCACACAAGGTCTTAGGCCCCGGTATCGACGGGAGAGGAATCCCGAGAGGCCCCCGAGGAACTCGCATGGGGACTGGCCTTTCCTGAGGCCACCAGAGCGGGTCCCTGAGGTCCCCGTCGTAAGTCGAGAGCACCTGCCGCAACTCGAGAAAATCCAGGAGGTTTTGCCCTCCAGGCGAGATGAGGCCCATTTCCGCTGAGGCTTCTCGAGGCCAATCACATCTACCCACTGGAACTTCCAAAGGGTCCTTCACACCCTGGCTGCAACTCAAGAAGTTCCCCGACATACCCATCTCCACTCGAGAGGAAGCACGTGGGTTCGCGCACACATCCAGGGGAGCCCCGTTTCCGCTTCCTAGCTCGAGATGAGGGATCCTTTCCCTGTTTCGTAGGGAAAGAATTCCCGGCGTTCCCGTCGCATCTCAAGAGGAGGCGCTCTCCACAGGAAAGGCGAGAGGAACTCCAGGGTCATGCCACCATTCCAAGAGTCCCCCAGATGTGTCAGTCCATTCCAGAGTAACCTGTTTTCCCTGCACTGCCTTGACGTTCAAGCCGAGGATCGACTCCCACCACGTGTGCACGTGGGACAGCCCTGTGGGAAAGCCTCGTGGGAAAGCCTCGTGGGAAAGACTCGAGGGAAAACCATAGATCCTTTGATCCACGCGGCGGACTGCGTGACACTGCTGCTACCGCTCTGGAGGAAAGCGCAAGTGCATGCCCGCATTCGAGACGAGGACTGACTCTCCATGGGAGACTCCAGAAGTACCCCAAGATCCATGTCAGCCCTGGAGAGGAATCCTCAGGTTCCGGCCCCGACTCCACACAAGGTCTTAGGCACCGGCATCGACGGGAGAGGAATCCCGAGAGGCCCCCGAGGAACTCGCATGGGGAGTGGCCTTTCCTGAGGCCACCAGAGCGGTTCCCTGAGGTCCCCGTCGTAAGTCGCGAGCACCTGCCGCAACTCGAGAAAATCCAGGAGGTTTTGCCCTCCAGGCGAGATGAGGCCCATTTCCGCTGAGGCTTCTCGAGGCCAATCACATCTAACGACTGGAACTTCCAAAGGGTCCTTCACACCCTTGCTGCAACTCAAGAAATTCCCCGACATACCCGTCTGCACTCGAGAGGAAGCACGTGGTGTCCCGAACACATCCAGGGGAGCCCCTTTTCCGCCTCCTAGCTCGAGATGAGGGATCCTTTCCCTGTTTCGTAGGGAAAGAATTCCTGGCGTTCCCGTCGCATCTCAAGAGGAGGCGCTCTCCACAGGAAAGGCGAGAGGAACTCCAGGGTCGTGCCACCATTCCAAGAGTCCCCCAGATGTGTCAGTCCATTCCAGAGGAACCTGTTTTCCCTGCACTGCCTTGACGTTCAAGCCGAGGATCGACTCCCACCACGTGTGCACGTGGGAGAGCCCTGTGGGAAAGCCTCGTGGGAAAGCCTCGTGGGAAAGACTCGAGGGAAAACCATAGATCCTTTGATCCACGCGGCGGACTGCGTGACACTGCTGCTACCGCTCTGGAGGAAAGCGCAAGTGCATGCCCGCATTCGAGACGAGGACTGACTCCCCTGGGGAGACTCCAGAAGTACCCCAAGATCCATGTCAGCACTGGAGAGGAATCCTCAGGTTCCGGCCCCGACTCCACACAAGGTCTTAGGCCCCGGCATCGACGGGAGAGGAATCCCGAGACGCCCCGGAGGAACTCGCATGGGGACTGGCCTTTCCTGAGGCCACTAGAGCGGGTCCCTGAGGTCCCCGTCGTAAGTCGAGAGCACCTGGCGCAACTCGAGAAAATCCAGGAGGTTTTGCCCTCCAGGCGAGATGAGGCCCATTTCCGCTGAGGCTTCTCGAGGCCAATCACATCTAACCACTGGAACTTCCAAAGGGTCCTTCACACCCTTGCTGCAACTCAAGAAGTTCCCCGACATACCCGTCTCCTCTCGTGAGGAAGCACGTGGGTCCCGCACACATCCAGGGGAGCCCCGTTTCCGCCTCCTAGCTCGAGATGAGGGATCCTTTCCCTGTTTCGTAGGGAAAGAATTCCCGGCGTTCCCGTCGCATCTCAAGAGGAGGCGCTCTCCACAGGAAAGGCGAGAGGAACTCCAGGGTCGTGCCACCATTCCAAGAGTCCCCCAGATGTGTCAGTCCATTCCAGAGGAACCTGTTTTCCCTGCACTGCCTTGACGTTCAAGCCGAGGATCTACTCCCACCACGTGTGCACGTGGGACAGCCCTGTGGAAAGCCTCGTGGGAAAGCCTCGTGGGAAAGACTCGAGGGAAAACCATAGATCCTTTGATCCACGCGGCGGACTGCGTGACACTGCTGCTACCGCTCTGGAGGAAAGCGCAAGTGCATGCCCGCATTCGAGACGAGGACTGACTCCCCTGGGGAGACTCCAGAAGTACCCCAAGATCCATGTCAGCACTGGAGAGGAATCCTCAGGTTCCGGCCCCGACTCCACACAAGGTCTTAGGCCCGGGCATCGACGGGAGAGGAATCCCGAGAGGCCCCCGAGGAACTCGCATGGGGACTGGCCTTTCCTGAGGCCACCAGAGCGGGTCCCTGAGGTCCCCGTCGTAAGACTAGAGCACCTGCCGCAACTCGAGAAAATCCAGGAGGTTTTGCCCTCCAGGTGAGATGAGGCCCATTTCCGCTGAGGCTTCTCGAGGCCAATCACGTCTAACCACTGGAACTTCCAACGGGTCCTTCACACCCTTGCTGCAACTCAAGAAGTTCCCCGACATACCCGTCTCCACTCGAGAGGAAGCATGTGGTGTCCCGCAAACATCCAGGGGAGCCCCGTTTCCGCCTCCTAGCTCGAGATGAGGGATCCTTTCCCTGTTTCGTAGGGAAAAAATTCCCGGCGTTCCCGTCGCATTTCAAGAGGAGGCGCTCTCCACAGGAAAGGCGAGAGGAACTCCAGGGTCGTGCCACCATTCCAAGAGTCCCCCAGATGTGTCAGTCCATTCCAGAGGAACCTGTTTTCCCTGCACTGCCTTGACGTTCAAGCCGAGGATCGACTCCCACCACGTGTGCACGTGGGACAGCCCTGTGGGAAAGCCTCGTGGGAAAGCCTCGTGGGAAAGACTCCAGGGAAAACCATAGATCCTTTGATCCACGCGGCGGACTGCGTGACACTGCTGCTACCGCTCTGGAGGAAAGCGCAAGTGCATGCCCGCATTCGAGACGAGGACTGACTCCCCTGGGGAGACTCCAGAAGTACCCCAAGATCCATGTCAGCACTGGAGAGGAATCCTCAGGTTCCGGCCCCGACTCCACACAAGGTCTTAGGCCCCCGCATCGACGGGAGAGGAATCCCGAGAGGCCCCCGAGGAACTCGCATGGGGACTGGCCTTTCCTGAGGCCAGCAGAGCGGTTCCCTGAGGTCCCCGTAGTAAGTCGAGAGCACCTGCCGCAACTCGAGAAAATCCAGGAGGTTTTGCACTCCAGGCGAGATGAGGCCCATTTCCGCTGAGGCTTCTCGAGGCCAATCACATCTAACCACTGGAACTTCCAAAGGGTCCTTCACACCATTGCTGCAACTCAAGAAGTTCCCCGACATACCCGTCTCCACTCGAGAGGAAGCACGTGGGGTCCCGCACACATCCAGGGGAGCCCCGTTTCCGCCTCCTAGCTCGAGATGAGGGATCCTTTCCCTGTTTCTTAGGGAAAGAATTCCCGGCGTTCCCGTCGCATCTCAAGAGGAGGCGCTCTCCACAGGAAAGGCGAGAGGAACTCCAGGGTCATGCCACCATTCCAAGAGTCCCCTAGATGTGTCAGTCCATTCCAGAGGAACCTGTTTTCCCTGCACTGCCTTGACGTTCAAGCCGAGGATCGACTCCCACCACGTGTGCACGTGGGACAGCCCTGTGGGAAAGCCTCGTGGGAAAGCCTCGTGGGAAAGACTCGAGGGAAAACCACAGATTCTTTGATCCACGCGGCGGACTGCGTGACACTGCTGCTACCGCTCTGGAGGAAAGCGCAAGTGCATGTCCGCATTCGAGACGAGGACTGACTCCCCTGGGGAGACTCCAAAAGTACCCCAAGATCCATGTCAGCCCTGGAGAGGAATCCTCAGGTTCCGGCCCCGACTCCACACAAGGTCTTAGGCCCTGGCATCGACGGGAGAGGAATCCCAAGAGGACCCGAGGAACTCGCATGGGGACTGGCCTTTCCTGAGACCACCAGAGCGGGTCCCTGAGGTCCCCGTCGTAAGTCGAGAGCACCTGCCGCAACTCGAGAAAATCCAGGAGGTTTTGCCCTCCAGGCGAGATGAGGCCCATTTCCACTGAGGCTTCTCGAGGCTAATCACGTCTAACCACTGGAACTTCCAAAGGGTCCTTCACACCCTTGCTGCAACTCAAGAAGTTCCCCGACATACCCGTCTCCACTCGAGAGGAAGCACGTGGGTCCCGCACACATCCAGGGGAGCCCCGTTTCCGCCTCCTAGCTCGAGATGAGGGATCCTTTCCCTGTTTCGTAGGGAAAGAATTCCCGGCGTTCTCGTCGCATCTCAAGAGGAGGCGCTCTCCACAGGAAAGGCGAGAGGAACTCCAGGGTCGTGCCACCATTCCAAGAGTCCCCCAGATGTGTCAGTCCATTCCAGAGGAACCTGTTTTCCCTGCACTGCCTTGACGTTCAAGCCGAGGATCGACTCCCACGACGTGTGCACGTGGGACAGCCCTGTGGGAAAGCCTCGTGGGAAAGCTTCGTGGGAAAGACTCGAGGGAAAACCATAGATCCTTTGATCCACGCGGCGGACTGCGTGACACTGCTGCTACCGCTCTGGAGGAAAGCGCAAGTGCATGCCCGCATTCGAGACGAGGACTGACTCCCCTGGGGAGACTCCAGAAGTACCCCAAGATCCATGTCAGCACTGGAGAGGAATCCTCAGGTTCCGGCCCCGACTCCACACAAGGTTCTAGGCCCCGGCATCGACGGGAGAGGAATCCCGAGAGGCCCCCGAGGAACTCGCATGGGGACTGGCCTTTCCTGAGGCCACCAGAGCGGGTCCCTGAGGTCCCCGTCGTAAGACTAGAGCACCTGCCGCAACTCGAGAAAATCCAGGAGGTTTTGCCCTCCAGGTGAGATGAGGCCCATTTCCGCTGAGGCTTCTCGAGGCCAATCACGTCTAACCACTGGAACTTCCAACGGGTCCTTCACACCCTTGCTGCAACTCAAGAAGTTCCCCGACATACCAGTCTCCACTCGAGAGGAAGCATGTGGTGTCCCGCACACATCCAGGGGAGCCCCGTTTCCGCCTCCTAGCTCGAGATGAGGGATCCTTTCCCTGTTTCGTAGGGAAAAAATTCCCGGCGTTCCCGTCGCATTTCAAGAGGAGGCGCTCTCCACAGGAAAGGCGAGAGGAACTCCAGGGTCGTGCCACCATTCCAAGAGTCCCCCAGATGTGTCAGTCCATTCCAGAGGAACCTGTTTTCCCTGCACTGCCTTGACGTTCAAGCCGAGGATCGACTCCCACGACGTGTGCACGTGGGACAGCCCTGTGGGAAAGCCTCGTGGGAAAGCCTCGTGGGAAAGACTCGAGGGAAAACCATAGATCCTTTGATCCACGCGGCGGACTGCGTGACACTGCTGCTACCGCTCTGGAGGAAAGCGCAAGTGCATGCCCGCATTCGAGACGAGGACTGACTCCCCTGGGGAGACTCCAGAAGTACCCCAAGATCCATGTCAGCACTGGAGAGGAATCCTCAGGTTCCGGCCCCGACTCCACACAAGGTCTTAGGCCCCGGCATCGACGGGAGAGGAATCCCGAGACGCCCCGGAGGAACTCGCTGGGGACTGGCCTTTCCTGAGGCCAGCAGAGCGGTTCCCTGAGGTCCCCGTAGTAAGTCGAGAGCACCTGCCGCAACTCGAGAAAATCCAGGAGGTTTTGCCCTCCAGGCGAGATGAGGCCCATTTCCGCTGAGGCTTCTCGAGGCCAATCACATCTAACCACTGGAACTTCCAAAGGGTCCTTCACACCATTGCTGCAACTCAAGAAGTTCCCCGACATACCCGTCTCCACTCGAGAGGAAGCACGTGGGGTCCCGCACACATCCAGGGGAGCCCCGTTTCCGCCTCCTAGCTCGAGATGAGGGATCCTTTCCCTGTTTCTTAGGGAAAGAATTCCCGGCGTTCCCGTCGCATCTCAAGAGGAGGCGCTCTCCACAGGAAAGGCGAGAGGAACTCCAGGGTCATGCCACCATTCCAAGAGTCCCCTAGATGTGTCAGTCCATTCCAGAGGAACCTGTTTTCCCTGCACTGCCTTGACGTTCAAGCCGAGGATCGACTCCCACCACGTGTGCACGTGGGACAGCCCTGTGGGAAAGCCTCGTGGGAAAGCCTCGTGGGAAAGACTCGAGGGAAAACCACAGATTCTTTGATCCACGCGGCGGACTGCGTGACACTGCTGCTACCGCTCTGGAGGAAAGCGCAAGTGCATGCCCGCATTCGAGACGAGGACTGACTCCCCTGGGGAGACTCCAAAAGTACCCCAAGATCCATGTCAGCCCTGGAGAGGAATCCTCAGGTTCCGGCCCCGACTCCACACAAGGTCTTAGGCCCTGGCATCGACGGGAGAGGAATCCCAAGAGGACCCGAGGAACTCGCATGGGGACTGGCCTTTCCTGAGACCACCAGAGCGGGTCCCTGAGGTCCCCGTCGTAAGTCGAGAGCACCTGCCGCAACTCGAGAAAATCCAGGAGGTTTTGCCCTCCAGGCGAGATGAGGCCCATTTCCACTGAGGCTTCTCGAGGCTAATCACGTCTAACCACTGGAACTTCCAAAGGGTCCTTCACACCCTTGCTGCAACTCAAGAAGTTCCCCGACATACCCGTCTCCACTCGAGAGGAAGCACGTGGGTCCCGCACACATCCAGGGGAGCCCCGTTTCCGCCTCCTAGCTCGAGATGAGGGATCCTTTCCCTGTTTCGTAGGGAAAGAATTCCCGGCGTTCTCGTCGCATCTCAAGAGGAGGCGCTCTCCACAGGAAAGGCGAGAGGAACTCCAGGGTCGTGCCACCATTCCAAGAGTCCCCCAGATGTGTCAGTCCATTCCAGAGGAACCTGTTTTCCCTGCACTGCCTTGACGTTCAAGCCGAGGATCGACTCCCACGACGTGTGCACGTGGGACAGCCCTGTGGGAAAGCCTCGTGGGAAAGCTTCGTGGGAAAGACTCGAGGGAAAACCATAGATCCTTTGATCCACGCGGCGGACTGCGTGACACTGCTGCTACCGCTCTGGAGGAAAGCGCAAGTGCATGCCCGCATTCGAGACGAGGACTGACTCCCCTGGGGAGACTCCAGAAGTACCCCAAGATCCATGTCAGCACTGGAGAGGAATCCTCAGGTTCCGGCCCCGACTCCACACAAGGTTCTAGGCCCCGGCATCGACGGGAGAGGAATCCCGAGAGGCCCCCGAGGAACTCGCATGGGGACTGGCCTTTCCTGAGGCCACCAGAGCGGGTCCCTGAGGTCCCCGTCGTAAGACTAGAGCACCTGCCGCAACTCGAGAAAATCCAGGAGGTTTTGCCCTCCAGGTGAGATGAGGCCCATTTCCGCTGAGGCTTCTCGAGGCCAATCACGTCTAACCACTGGAACTTCCAACGGGTCCTTCACACCCTTGCTGCAACTCAAGAAGTTCCCCGACATACCAGTCTCCACTCGAGAGGAAGCATGTGGTGTCCCGCACACATCCAGGGGAGCCCCGTTTCCGCCTCCTAGCTCGAGATGAGGGATCCTTTCCCTGTTTCTTAGGGAAAAAATTCCCGGCGTTCCCGTCGCATTTCAAGAGGAGGCGCTCTCCACAGGAAAGGCGAGAGGAACTCCAGGGTCGTGCCACCATTCCAAGAGTCCCCCAGATGTGTCAGTCCATTCCAGAGGAACCTGTTTTCCCTGCACTGCCTTGACTTTCAAGCCGAGGATCGACTCCCACCACGTGTGCACGTGGGACAGCCCTGTGGGAAAGCCTCGTGGGAAAGCCTCGTGGGAAAGACTCGAGGGAAAACCATAGATCCTTTGATCCACGCGGCGGACTGCGTGACACTGCTGCTACCGCTCTGGAGGAAAGCGCAAGTGCATGCCCGCATTCGAGACGAGGACTGACTCCCCTGGGGAGACTCCAGAAGTACCCCAAGATCCATGTCAGCACTGGAGAGGAATCCTCAGGTTCCAGCCCCGACTCCACACAAGGTCTTAGGCCCCGGCATCGACGGGAGAGGAATCCCGAGACGCCCCGGAGGAACTCGCTGGGGACTGGCCTTTCCTGAGGCCAGCAGAGCGGTTCCCTGAGGTCCCCGTAGTAAGTCGAGAGCACCTGCCGCAACTCGAGAAAATCCAGGAGGTTTTGCCCTCCAGGCGAGATGAGGCCCATTTCCGCTGAGGCTTCTCGAGGCCAATCACATCTAACCACTGGAACTTCCAAAGGGTCCTTCACACCATTGCTGCAACTCAAGAAGTTCCCCGACATACCCGTCTCCACTCGAGAGGAAGCACGTGGGGTCCCGCACACATCCAGGGGAGCCCCGTTTCCGCCTCCTAGCTCGAGATGAGGGATCCTTTCCCTGTTTCGTAGGGAAAGAATTCCCGGCGTTCCCGTCGCATCTCAAGAGGAGGCGCTCTCCACAGGAAAGGCGAGAGGAACTCCAGTGTCGTGACACCATTCCAAGAGTCCCCCAGATGTGTCAGTCCATTCCAGAGGAACCTGTTTTCCCTGCACTGCCTTGACGTTCAAGCCGAGGATCGACTCCCACCACGTGTGCACGTGGGACAGCACTGTGGAAAGCCTCGTGGGAAAGCCTCGTGGGAAAGACTCGAGGGAAAACCATAGATCCTTTGATCCACGCGGCGGACTGCGTGACACTGCTGCTACCGCTCTGGAGGAAAGCGCAAGTGCATGCCCGCATTCGAGACGAGGACTGACTCCCCCGGGGAGACTCCAGAAGTACCCCAAGATCCATGTCAGCACTGGAGAGGAATCCTCAGGTTCCGGCCCCGATTCCACACAAGGTCTTAGGCCCCGGCATCGACGGGAGAGGAATCCCGAGAGGCCCCCGAGGAACTCGCATGGGGACTGGCCTTTCCTGAGGCCACCAGAGCGGGTCCCTGAGGTCCCCGTCGTAAGTCGAGAGCACCTGCCGCAACTCGAGAAAATCCAGGAGGTTTTGCCCTCCAGGCGAGATGAGGCCCATTTCCGCTGAAGCTTCTCGAGGCCAATCACATCTAACAACTGGAACTTCCAAAGGGTCCTTCACACCCTTGCTGCAACTCAAGAAGTTCCCCGACATACCCGTCTCCACTCGAGAGGAAGCACGTGGGGTCCCGCACACATCCAGGGGAGCCCCGTTTCCGCCTCCTAGCTCGAGATGAGGGATCCTTTCCCTGTTTCTTAGGGAAAGAATTCCCGGCGTTCCCGTCGCATCTCAAGAGGAGGCGCTCTCCACAGGAAAGGCGAGAGGAACTCCAGGGTCATGCCACCATTCCAAGAGTCCCCTAGATGTGTCAGTCCATTCCAGAGGAACCTGTTTTCCCTGCACTGCCTTGACGTTCAAGCCGAGGATCGACTCCCACCACGTGTGCACGTGGGACAGCCCTGTGGGAAAGCCTCGTGGGAAAGCCTCGTGGGAAAGACTCGAGGGAAAACCACAGATTCTTTGATCCACGCGGCGGACTGCGTGACACTGCTGCTACCGCTCTGGAGGAAAGCGCAAGTGCATGCCCGCATTCGAGACGAGGACTGACTCCCCTGGGGAGACTCCAGAAGTACCCCAAGATCCATGTCAGCCCTGGAGAGGAATCCTCAGGTTCCGGCCCCGACTCCACACAAGGTCTTAGGCCCTGGCATCGACGGGAGAGGAATCCCAAGAGGACCCGAGGAACTCGCATGGGGACTGGCCTTTCCTGAGACCACCAGAGCGGGTCCCTGAGGTCCCCGTCGTAAGTCGAGAGCACCTGCCGCAACTCGAGAAAATCCAGGAGGTTTTGCCCTCCAGGCGAGATGAGGCCCATTTCCACTGAGACTTCTCGAGGCTAATCACGTCTAACCACTGGAACTTCCAAAGGGTCCTTCACACCCTTGCTGCAACTCAAGAAGTTCCCCGACATACCCGTCTCCACTCGAGAGGAAGCACGTGGGTCCCGCACACATCCAGGGGAGCCCCGTTTCCGCCTCCTAGCTCGAGATGAGGGATCCTTTCCCTGTTTCGTAGGGAAAGAATTCCCGGCGTTCTTGTCGCATCTCAAGAGGAGGCGCTCTCCACAGGAAAGGCGAGAGGAACTCCAGGGTCGTGCCACCATTCCAAGAGTCCCCCAGATGTGTCAGTCCATTCCAGAGGAACCTGTTTTCCCTGCACTGCCTTGACGTTCAAGCCGAGGATCGACTCCCACCACGTGTGCACGTGGGACAGCCCTGTGGGAAAGCCTCGTGGGAAAGCTTCGTGGGAAAGACTCGAGGGAAAACCATAGATCCTTTGATCCACGCGGCGGACTGCGTGACACTGCTGCTACCCCTCTGGAGGAAAGCGCAAGTGCATGCCCGCATTTGAGACGAGGACTGACTCCCCTGGGGAGACTCCAGAAGTACCCCAAGATCCATGTCAGCCCTGGAGAGGAATCCTCAGGTTCCGGCCCCGACTCCACACAAGGTCTTAGGCCCCGGCATCGACGGGAGAGGAATCCCGAGAGGCCCCCGAGGAACTCGCATGGGGACTGGCCTTTCCTGAGGCCACCAGAGCGGTTCCCTGAGGTCCCCGTCGTAAGTCGAGAGCACCTGCCGCAACTCGAGAAAATCCAGGAGGGTTTGTCCTCCAGGCGAGATGAGGCCCATTTCCGCTGAGGCTTCTCGAGGCCAATAACATCTAACCACTGGAACTTCCAAAGGGTCCTTCACACCATTGCTGCAACTCAAGAAGTTCCCCGACATACCCGTCTCCACTCGAGAGGAAGCACGTGGTGTCCCGCACATATCCAGGGGAGACCCGTTTCCGCCTCCTAGCTCGAGATGAGGGATCCTTTCCCTGTTTCGTAGGGAAAGAATTCCCGGCGTTCCCGTCGCATCTCAAGAGGAGGCGCTCTCCACAGGAAAGGCGAGAGGAACTCCAGGGTCGAGACACCATTCCAAGAGTCACCCAGATGTGTCAGTCCATTCCAGAGGAACCTGTTTTCCCTGCACTGCCTTGACGTTCAAGCCGAGGATCGACTCCCACCACGTGTGCACGTGGGACAGCCCTGTGGGAAAGCCTCGTGGGAAAGCCTCGTGGGAAAGACTCGAGGGAAAACCATAGATCCTTTGATCCACGCGGCGGACTGCGTGACACTGCTGCTACCGCTCTGGAGGAAAGCGCAAGTGCATGCCCGCATTCGAGACGAGGACTGACTCCCCTGGGGAGACTCCAGAAGTACCCCAAGATCCATGTCAGCACTGGAGAGGAATCCTCAGGTTCCGGCCCCGACTCCACACAAGGTCTTAGGCCCCGGCATCGACGGGAGAGGAATCCCGAGAGGGCCCCAAGGAACTCGCATGGGGACTGGCCTTTCCTGAGGCCACTAGAGCGGGTCCCTGAGGTCCCCGTCGTAAGTCTAGAGCACCTGCCGCAACTCGAGAAAATCCAGGAGGTTCTGCCCTCCAGGCGAGATGAGGCCCATTTCCGCTGAGGCTTCTCGAGGCCAATCACATCTAACCACTGGAACTTCCAAAGGGTCCTTCACACCCTTGCTGCAACTCAAGAAGTTCCCCGACATACCCGTCTCCTCTCGAGAGGAAGCACGTGGGTCCCGCACACATCCAGGGGAGCCCCGTTTCCGCCTCCTAGCTCGAGATGAGGGATCCTTTCCCTGTTTCGTAGGGAAAGAATTCCCGGCGTTCCCGTCGCATCTCAAGAGGAGGCGCTCTCCACAGGAAAGGCGAGAGGAACTCCAGGGTCGTGCCACCATTCCAAGAGTCCCCCAGATGTGTCAGTCCATTCCAGAGGAACCTGTTTTCCCTGCACTGCCTTGACGTTCAAGCCGAGGATCGACTCCCAACACGTGTGCACGTGGGACAGCCCTGTTGGAAAGCCTCGTGGGAAAGCTTCGGGGGAAAGACTCGAGGGAAAAACATAGATCCTTTGATCCATGCGGCGGACTGCGTGACACTGCTGCTACCGCTCTGGAGGAAAGTGCAAGTGCATGACCGCATTCGAGACGAGGACTGACTCCCCTGGGGAGACTCCAGAAGTACCCCAACATCCATGTCAGCACTGGAGAGGAATCCTCAGGTTCCGGCCCCGACTCCACACAAGGTCTTAGGCCCCAGCATCGACGGGAGAGGAATCCCGAGACGCCCCCGAGGAACTCGCATGGGGACTGGCCTTTCCTGAGGCCACCAGAGAGGTTCCCTGAGGTCCCCGTCGTAAGTCGAGAGCACCTGCCGCAACTCGAGAAAATCCAGGAGGTTTTGACCTCCAGGCCAGATGAGGCCCATTTCCGCTGAGGCTTCTCGCGGCCAATCACATCTAACCACTGGAACTTCCAAAGGGTCCTTCACACCATTGCTGCAACTCAAGAAGTTCCCCGACATACCCGTCTCCACTCGAGAGGAAGCACGTGGGGTCCCGCACATATCCAGGGGAGACCCGTTTCCGCCTCCTAGCTCGAGATGAGGGATCCTTTCCCTGTTTGGTAGGGAAAGAATTCCCGGCGTTCCCGTCGCATCTCAAGAGGAGGCGCTCTCCACAGGAAAGGCGAGAGGAACTCCAGGTTCGAGACACCATTCCAAGAGTCACCCAGATGTGTCAGTCCATTCCAGAGGAACCTGTTTTCCCTGCACTGCCTTGACGTTCAAGCCAAGGATCGACTCCCACCACGTGTGCACGTGGGACAGCCCTGTGGGAAAGCCTCGTGGGAAAGACTCGAGGGAAAACCATAGATCCTTTGATCCACTCGACGGACTGCGTGACACTGCTGCTACCGCTCTGGAGGAAAGCGCAAGTGCATGCCCGCATTCGAGACGAGGACTGACTCCCCTGGGGAGACTCCAGAAGTACCCCAAGATCCATGTCAGCACTGGAGAGGAATCCTCAGGTTCCGGCCCCGACTCCACACAAGGTCTTAGGCCCCGGCATCGACGGGAGAGGAATCCCGAGAGGCCCCCGAGGAACTCGCATGGGGTCTGGCCTTTCCTGAGGCTACCAGAGCGGTTCCCTGAGGTCCCCGTCGTAAGTCGTGAGCACCTGCCGCAACTCGAGAAAATCCAGGAGGTTTTGCCCTCCAGGCGAGATGAGGCCCATTTCCGCTGAGGCTTCTCGAGGCCAATCACATCTAACCACTGCAACTTCCAAAGGGTCCTTCACACCCTTGCTGCAACTCAAGAAGTTCCCCGACATACCCGTCTCCACTCGAGAGGAAGCACGTGGGGTCCCGCACACATCCAGGGGAGCCCCGTTTCCGCCTCCTAGCTCGAGATGAGGGATCCTTTCCCTGTTTCGAAGGGAAAGAATTCCCGGCGTTCCCGTCGCATCTCAAGAGGAGGCGCTCTCCACAGGAAAGGCGAGAGGAACTCCAGGGTCATGCCACCATTCCAAGAGTCCCCTAGATGTGTCAGTCCATTCCAGAGGAACCTGTTTTCCCTGCACTGCCTTGACGTTCAAGCCGAGGATCGACTCCCACCACGTGTGCACGTGGGACAGCCCTGTGGGAAAGCCTCGTGGGAAAGCCTCGTGGGAAAGACTCGAGGGAAAACCACAGATTCTTTGATCCACGCGGCGGACTGCGTGACACTGCTGCTACCGCTCTGGAGGAAAGCGCAAGTGCATGCCCGCATTCGAGACGAGGACTGACTCCCCTGGGGAGACTCCAGAAGTACCCCAAGATCCATGTCAGCACTGGAGAGGAATCCTCAGGTTCCGGCCCCGACTCCACACAAGGTTCTAGGCCCCGGCATCGACGGGAGAGGAATCCCGAGAGGCCCCCGAGGAACTCGCATGGGGACTGGCCTTTCCTGAGGCCACCAGAGCGGGTCCCTGAGGTCCCCGTCGTAAGACTAGAGCACCTGCCACAACTCGAGAAAATCCAGGAGGTTTTGCCCTCCAGGTGAGATGAGGCCCATTTCCGCTGAGGCTTCTCGAGGCCAATCACGTCTAACCACTGGAACTTCCAACGGGTCCTTCACACCCTTGCTGCAACTCAAGAAGTTCCCCGACATACCAGTCTCCACTCGAGAGGAAGCATGTGGTGTCCCGCACACATCCAGGGGAGCCCCGTTTCCACCTCCTAGCTCGAGATGAGGGATCCTTTCCCTGTTTCGTAGGGAAAAAATTCCCGGCGTTCCCGTCGCATTTCAAGAGGAGGCGCTCTCCACAGGAAAGGCGAGAGGAACTCCAGGGTCGTGCCACCATTCCAAGAGTCCCCCAGATGTGTCAGTCCATTCCAGAGGAACCTGTTTTCCCTGCACTGCCTTGACGTTCAAGCCGAGGATCGACTCCCACCACGTGTGCACGTGGGACAGCCCTGTGGGAAAGCCTCGTGGGAAAGCCTCGTGGGAAAGACTCGAGGGAAAACCATAGATCCTTTGATCCACGCGGCGGACTGCGTGACACTGCTGCTACCGCTCTGGAGGAAAGCGCAAGTGCATGCCCGCATTCGAGACGAGGACTGACTCCCCTGGGGAGACTCCAGAAGTACCCCAAGATCCATGTCAGCACTGGAGAGGAATCCTCAGGTTCCGGCCCCGACTCCACACAAGGTCTTAGGCCCCGGCATCGACGGGAGAGGAATCCCGAGACGCCCCGGAGGAACTCGCTGGGGACTGGCCTTTCCTGAGGCCAGCAGAGCGGTTCCCTGAGGTCCCCGTAGTAAGTCGAGAGCACCTGCCGCAACTCGAGAAAATCCAGGAGGTTTTGCCCTCCAGGCGAGATGAGGCCCATTTCCGCTGAGGCTTCTCGAGGCCAATCACATCTAACCACTGGAACTTCCAAAGGGTCCTTCACACCATTGCTGCAACTCAAGAAATTCCCCGACATACCCGACTCCACTCGAGAGGAAGCACGTGGGGTCCCGCACACATCCAGGGGAGCCCCGTTTCCGCCTCCTAGCTCGAGATGAGGGATCCTTTCCCTGTTTCGTAGGGAAAGAATTCCCGGCGTTCCCGTCGCATCTCAAGAGGAGGCGCTCTCCACAGGAAAGGCGAGAGGAACTCCAGTGTCGTGACACCATTCCAAGAGTCCCCCAGATGTGTCAGTCCATTCCAGAGGAACCTGTTTTCCCTGCACTGCCTTGACGTTCAAGCCGAGGATCGACTCCCACCACGTGTGCACGTGGGACAGCACTGTGGAAAGCCTCGTGGGAAAGCCTCGTGGGAAAGACTCGAGGGAAAACCATAGATCCTTTGATCCACGCGGCGGACTGCGTGACACTGCTGCTACCGCTCTGGAGGAAAGCGCAAGTGCATGCCCGCATTCGAGACGAGGACTGACTCCCCCGGGGAGACTCCAGAAGTACCCCAAGATCCATGTCAGCACTGGAGAGGAATCCTCAGGTTCCGGCCCCGATTCCACACAAGGTCTTAGGCCCCGGCATCGACGGGAGAGGAATCCCGAGAGGCCCCCGAGGAACTCGCATGGGGACTGGCCTTTCCTGAGGCCACCAGAGCGGGTCCCTGAGGTCCCCGTCGTAAGTCGAGAGCACCTGCCGCAACTCGAGAAAATCCAGGAGGTTTTGCCCTCCAGGCGAGATGAGGCCCATTTCCGCTGAAGCTTCTCGAGGCCAATCACATCTAACAACTGGAACTTCCAAAGGGTCCTTCACACCCTTGCTGCAACTCAAGAAGTTCCCCGACATACCCGTCTCCACTCGAGAGGAAGCACGTGGGGTCCCGCACACATCCAGGGGAGCCCCGTTTCCGCCTCCTAGCTCGAGATGAGGGATCCTTTCCCTGTTTCTTAGGGAAAGAATTCCCGGCGTTCCCGTCGCATCTCAAGAGGAGGCGCTCTCCACAGGAAAGGCGAGAGGAACTCCAGGGTCATGCCACCATTCCAAGAGTCCCCTAGATGTGTCAGTCCATTCCAGAGGAACCTGTTTTCCCTGCACTGCCTTGACGTTCAAGCCGAGGATCGACTCCCACCACGTGTGCACGTGGGACAGCCCTGTGGGAAAGCCTCGTGGGAAAGCCTCGTGGGAAAGACTCGAGGGAAAACCACAGATTCTTTGATCCACGCGGCGGACTGCGTGACACTGCTGCTACCGCTCTGGAGGAAAGCGCAAGTGCATGCCCGCATTCGAGACGAGGACTGACTCCCCTGGGGAGACTCCAGAAGTACCCCAAGATCCATGTCAGCCCTGGAGAGGAATCCTCAGGTTCCGGCCCCGACTCCACACAAGGTCTTAGGCCCTGGCATCGACGGGAGAGGAATCCCAAGAGGACCCGAGGAACTCGCATGGGGACTGGCCTTTCCTGAGACCACCAGAGCGGGTCCCTGAGGTCCCCGTCGTAAGTCGAGAGCACCTGCCGCAACTCGAGAAAATCCAGGAGGTTTTGCCCTCCAGGCGAGATGAGGCCCATTTCCACTGAGACTTCTCGAGGCTAATCACGTCTAACCACTGGAACTTCCAAAGGGTCCTTCACACCCTTGCTGCAACTCAAGAAGTTCCCCGACATACCCGTCTCCACTCGAGAGGAAGCACGTGGGTCCCGCACACATCCAGGGGAGCCCCGTTTCCGCCTCCTAGCTCGAGATGAGGGATCCTTTCCCTGTTTCGTAGGGAAAGAATTCCCGGCGTTCTCGTCGCATCTCAAGAGGAGGCGCTCTCCACAGGAAAGGCGAGAGGAACTCCAGGGTCGTGCCACCATTCCAAGAGTCCCCCAGATGTGTCAGTCCATTCCAGAGGAACCTGTTTTCCCTGCACTGCCTTGACGTTCAAGCCGAGGATCGACTCCCACCACGTGTGCACGTGGGACAGCCCTGTGGGAAAGCCTCGTGGGAAAGCTTCGTGGGAAAGACTCGAGGGAAAACCATAGATCCTTTGATCCACGCGGCGGACTGCGTGACACTGCTGCTACCCCTCTGGAGGAAAGCGCAAGTGCATGCCCGCATTTGAGACGAGGACTGACTCCCCTGGGGAGACTCCAGAAGTACCCCAAGATCCATGTCAGCCCTGGAGAGGAATCCTCAGGTTCCGGCCCCGACTCCACACAAGGTCTTAGGCCCCGGCATCGACGGGAGAGGAATCCCGAGAGGCCCCCGAGGAACTCGCATGGGGACTGGCCTTTCCTGAGGCCACCAGAGCGGTTCCCTGAGGTCCCCGTCGTAAGTCGAGAGCACCTGCCGCAACTCGAGAAAATCCAGGAGGGTTTGTCCTCCAGGCGAGATGAGGCCCATTTCCGCTGAGGCTTCTCGAGGCCAATCACATCTAACCACTGGAACTTCCAAAGGGTCCTTCACACCATTGCTGCAACTCAAGAAGTTCCCCGACATACACGTCTCCACTCGAGAGGAAGCACGTGGTGTCCCGCACATATCCAGGGGAGACCCGTTTCCGCCTCCTAGCTCGAGATGAGGGATCCTTTCCCTGTTTCGTAGGGAAAGAATTCCCGGCGTTCCCGTCGCATCTCAAGAGGAGGCGCTCTCCACAGGAAAGGCGAGAGGAACTCCAGGGTCGAGACACCATTCCAAGAGTCACCCAGATGTGTCAGTCCATTCCAGAGGAACCTGTTTTCCCTGCACTGCCTTGACGTTCAAGCCGAGGATCGACTCCCACCACGTGTGCACGTGGGACAGCCCTGTGGGAAAGCCTCGTGGGAAAGCCTCGTGGGAAAGACTCGAGGGAAAACCATAGATCCTTTGATCCACTCGACGGACTGCGTGACACTGCTGCTACCGCTCTGGAGGAAAGCGCAAGTGCATGCCCGCATTCGAGACGAGGACTGACTCCCCTGGGGAGACTCCAGAAGTACCCCAAGATCCATGTCAGCACTGGAGAGGAATCCTCAGGTTCCGGCCCCGACTCCACACAAGGTCTTAGGCCCCGGCATCGACGGGAGAGGAATCCCGAGAGGGCCCCAAGGAACTCGCATGGGGACTGGCCTTTCCTGAGGCCACTAGAGCGGGTCCCTGAGGTCCCCGTCGTAAGTCTAGAGCACCTGCCGCAACTCGAGAAAATCCAGGAGGTTCTGCCCTCCAGGCGAGATGAGGCCCATTTCCGCTGAGGCTTCTCGAGGCCAATCACATCTAACCACTGGAACTTCCAAAGGGTCCTTCACACCCTTGCTGCAACTCAAGAAGTTCCCCGACATACCCGTCTCCTCTCGAGAGGAAGCACGTGGGTCCCGCACACATCCAGGGGAGCCCCGTTTCCGCCTCCTAGCTCGAGATGAGGGATCCTTTCCCTGTTTCTTAGGGAAAGAATTCCCGGCGTTCCCGTCGCATCTCAAGAGGAGGCGCTCTCCACAGGAAAGGCGAGAGGAACTCCAGGGTCATGCCACCATTCCAAGAGTCCCCTAGATGTGTCAGTCCATTCCAGAGGAACCTGTTTTCCCTGCACTGCCTTGACGTTCAAGCCGAGGATCGACTCCCACCACGTGTGCACGTGGGACAGCCCTGTGGGAAAACCTCGTGGGAAAGCCTCGTGGGAAAGACTCGAGGGAAAACCACAGATTCTTTGATCCACGCGGCGGACTGCGTGACACTGCTGCTACCGCTCTGGAGGAAAGCGCAAGTGCATGCCCGCATTCGAGACGAGGACTGACTCCCCTGGGGAGACTCCAGAAGTACCCCAAGATCCATGTCAGCCCTGGAGAGGAATCCTCAGGTTCCGGCCCCGACTCCACACAAGGTCTTAGGCCCTGGCATCGACGGGAGAGGAATCCCAAGAGGACCAGAGGAACTCGCATGGGGACTGGCCTTTCCTGAGACCACCAGAGCGGGTCCCTGAGGTCCCCGTCGTAAGTCGAGAGCACCTGCCGCAACTCGAGAAAATCATGGAGGTTTTGCCCTCCAGGCGAGATGAGGCCCATTTCCACTGAGACTTCTCGAGGCTAATCACGTCTAACCACTGGAACTTCCAAAGGGTCCTTCACACCCTTGCTGCAACTCAAGAAGTTCCCCGACATACCCGTCTCCACTCGAGAGGAAGCACGTGGGTCCCGCACACATCCAGGGGAGCCCCGTTTCCGCCTCCTAGCTCGAGATGAGGGATCCTTTCCCTGTTTCGTAGGGAAAGAATTCCCGGCGTTCTCGTCGCATCTCAAGAGGAGGCGCTCTCCACAGGAAAGGCGAGAGGAACTCCAGGGTCGTGCCACCATTCCAAGAGTCCCCCAGATGTGTCAGTCCATTCCAGAGGAACCAGTTTTCCCTGCACTGCCTTGACGTTCAAGCCGAGGATCGACTCCCACCACGTGTGCACGTGGGACAGCCCTGTGGGAAAGCCTCGTGGGAAAGCTTCGTGGGAAAGACTCGAGGCAAAACCATAGATCCTTTGATCCACGCGGCGGACTGCGTGACACTGCTGCTACCCCTCTGGAGGAAAGCGCAAGTGCATGCCCGCATTTGAGACGAGGACTGACTCCCCTGGGGAGACTCCAGAAGTACCCCAAGATCCATGTCAGCCCTGGAGAGGAATCCTCAGGTTCTGGCCCCGACTCCACACAAGGTCTTAGGCCCCGGCATCGACGGGAGAGGAATCCCGAGAGGCCCCCGAGGAACTCGCATGGGGACTGGCCTTTCCTGAGGCCACCAGAGCGGTTCCCTGAGGTCCCCGTCGTAAGTCGAGAGCACCTGCCGCAACTCGAGAAAATCCAGGAGGGTTTGTCCTCCAGGCGAGATGAGGCCCATTTCCGCTGAGGCTTCTCGAGGCCAATCACATCTAACCACTGGAACTTCCAAGGGGTCCTTCACACCATTGCTGCAACTCAAGAAGTTCCCCGACATACCCGTCTCCACTCGAGAGGAAGCACGTGGTGTCCCGCACATATCCAGGGGAGACCCGTTTCCGCCTCCTAGCTCGAGATGAGGGATCCTTTCCCTGTTTCGTAGGGAAAGAATTCCCGGCGTTCCCGTCGCATCTCAAGAGGAGGCGCTCTGAACAGGAAAGGCGAGAGGAACTCCAGGGTCGAGACACCATTCCAAGAGTCACCCAGATGTGTCAGTCCATTCCAGAGGAACCTGTTTTCCCTGCACTGCCTTGACGTTCAAGCCGAGGATCGACTCCCACCACGTGTGCACGTGGGACAGCCCTGTGGGAAAGCCTCGTGGGAAAGCCTCGTGGGAAAGACTCGAGGGAAAACCATAGATCCTTTGATCCACTCGACGGACTGCGTGACACTGCTGCTACCGCTCTGGAGGAAAGCGCAAGTGCATGCCCGCATTCGAGACGAGGACTGACTCCCCTGGGGAGACTCCAGAAGTACCCCAAGATCCATGTCAGCACTGGAGAGGAATCCTCAGGTTCCGGCCCCGACTCCACACAAGGTCTTAGGCCCCGGTATCGACGGGAGAGGAATCCCGAGACGCCCCCGAGGAACTCGCATGGGGACTGGCCTTTCCTGAGGCCACCAGAGCGGGTCCCTGAGGTCCCCGTCGTAAGTCGAGAGCACCTGCCGCAACTCGAGAAAATCCAGGAGGTTTTGCCCTCCAGGCGAGATGAGGCCCATTTCGGCTGAGGCTTCTCGAGGCCAATCACATCTAACCACTGGAACTTCCAAAGGGGCCTTCACACCCTTGCTGCAACTCAAGAAGTTCCCCGACATACCCGTCTGCACACGAGAGGAAGCACGTGGTGTCCCGCACACATCCAGGGGAGACCCGTTTCCGCCTCCTAGCTCGAGATGAGGGATCCTTTCCCTGTTTCGTAGGGAAAGAATTCCAGGCGTTCCCGTCGCATCTCCAGAGGAGGCGCTCTCCACAGGAAAGGCGAGAGGAACTCCAGTGTCATGCCACCATTCCAAGAGTCCCCCAGATGTGTCAGTCCATTCCAGAGGAACCTGTTTTCCCTGCACTGCCTTGACGTTCAAGCCGAGGATCGACTCCCACCACGTGTGCACGTGGGACAGCCCTGTGGGAAAGCCTCGTGGGAAAGTCTCGTGGGAAAGACTCGAGGGAAAACCATAGATCCTTTGATCCACGCGGCGGATTGCGTGAAACTGCTGCTACCGCTCTGGAGGAAAGCGCAAGTGCATGCCCGCATTCGAGACGAGGACTGACTCCCCCGGGGAGACTCCAGAAGTACCCCAAGATCCATGTCAGCACTGGAGAGGAATCCTCAGGTTCCGGCCCCGACTCCACACAAGGTCTTAGGCCCCGGCATCGACGGGAGAGGAATCCCGAGAGGCCCCCGAGGAACTCGCATGGGGACTGGCGTTTCCTGAGGCCACCAGAGCGGGTCCCTGAGGTCCCCGTCGTAAGTCGAGAGCACCTGCCGCAACTCGAGAAAATCCAGGAGGTTTTGCCCTCCAGGCGAGATGAGGCCCATTTCCGCTGAAGCTTCTCGAGGCCAATCACATCTAACCACTGGAACTTCCAAAGGGTCCTTCACACCCTTGCTGCAACTCAAGAAGTTCCCCGACATACCCGTCTCCACTCGAGAGGAAGCACGTGGGTCCCGCACACATCCAGGGGAGCCCCGTTTCCGCCTCCTAGCTCGAGATGAGGGATTTTTCCCTGTTTCGTAGGGAAAGAATTCCCGGCGTTCCAGTCGCATCTCAAGAGGAGGCGCTCTCCACAGGAAAGGCGAGAGGAACTCCAGGGTCGTGCCACCATTCCAAGAGTCCCCCAGATGTGTCAGTCCATTCCAGAGGAACCTGTTTTCCCTGCACTGCCTTGACGTTCAAGCCGAGGATCGACTCCCACCACGTGTGCACGTGGGACAGCCCTGTGGGAAAGCCTCGTGGGAAAGCCTCGTGGGAAAGACTCCAGGGAAAACCATAGATCCTTTGATCCACGCGGCGGACTGCGTGACACTGCTGCTACCGCTCTGGAGGAAAGCGCAAGTGCATGCCCGCATTCGAGACGAGGACTGACTCCCCTGGGGAGACTCCAGAAGTACCCCAAGATCCATGTCAGCACTGGAGAGGAATCCTCAGGTTCCGGCCCCGACTCCACACAAGGTCTTAGGCCCCGGCATCGACGGGAGAGGAATCCCGAGAGGCCCCCGAGGAACTCGCATGGGGACTGGCCTTTCCTGAGGCCAGCAGAGCGGTTCCCTGAGGTCCCCGTAGTAAGTCGAGAGCACCTGCCGCAACTCGAGAAAATCCAGGAGGTTTTGCCCTCCAGGCGAGATGAGGCCCATTTCCGCTGAGGCTTCTCGAGGCCAATCACATCTAACCACTGGAACTTCCAAAGGGTCCTTCACACCATTGCTGCAACTCAAGAAGTTCCCCGACATACCCGTCTCCACTCGAGAGGAAGCACGTGGGGTCCCGCACACATCCAGGGGAGCCCCGTTTCCGCCTCCTAGCTCGAGATGAGGGATCCTTTCCCTGTTTCTTAGGGAAAGAATTCCCGGCGTTCCCGTCGCATCTCAAGAGGAGGCGCTCTCCACAGGAAAGGCGAGAGGAACTCCAGGGTCGTGCCACCATTCCAAGAGTCCCCCAGATGTGTCAGTCCATTCCAGAGGAACCTGTTTTCCCTGCACTGCCTTGACGTTCAAGCCGAGGATCGACTCCCACCACGTGTGCACGTGGGACAGCCCTGTGGGAAAGCCTCGTGGGAAAGCCTCGTGGGAAAGACTCGAGGGAAAACCATAGATCCTTTGATCCACGCGGCGGACTGCGTGACACTGCTGCTACCGCTCTGGAGGAAAGCGCAAGTGCATGCCCGCATTCGAGACGAGGACTGACTCCCCTGGGGAGACTCCAGAAGTACCCCAAGATCCATGTCAGCACTGGAGAGGAATCCTCAGGTTCCGGCCCCGACTCCACACAAGGTCTTAGGCCCCGGCATCGACGGGAGAGGAATCCCGAGACGCCCCGGAGGAACTCGCTGGGGACTGGCCTTTCCTGAGGCCAGCAGAGCGGTTCCCTGAGGTCCCCGTAGTAAGTCGAGAGCACCTGCCGCAACTCGAGAAAATCCAGGAGGTTTTGCCCTCCAGGCGAGATGAGGCCCATTTCCGCTGAGGCTTCTCGAGGCCAATCACATCTAACCACTGGAACTTCCAAAGGGTCCTTCACACCATTGCTGCAACTCAAGAAGTTCCCCGACATACCCGACTCCACTCGAGAGGAAGCACGTGGGGTCCCGCACACATCCAGGGGAGCCCCGTTTCCGCCTCCTAGCTCGAGATGAGGGATCCTTTCCCTGTTTCGTAGGGAAAGAATTCCCGGCGTTCCCGTCGCATCTCAAGAGGAGGCGCTCTCCACAGGAAAGGCGAGAGGAACTCCAGTGTCGTGACACCATTCCAAGAGTCCCCCAGATGTGTCAGTCCATTCCAGAGGAACCTGTTTTCCCTGCACTGCCTTGACGTTCAAGCCGAGGATCGACTCCCACCACGTGTGCACGTGGGACAGCACTGTGGAAAGCCTCGTGGGAAAGCCTCGTGGGAAAGACTCGAGGGAAAACCATAGATCATTTGATCCACGCGGCGGACTGCGTGACACTGCTGCTACCGCTCTGGAGGAAAGCGCAAGTGCATGCCCGCATTCGAGACGAGGACTGACTCCCCCGGGGAGACTCCAGAAGTACCCCAAGATCCATGTCAGCACTGGAGAGGAATCCTCAGGTTCCGGCCCCGATTCCACACAAGGTCTTAGGCCCCGGCATCGACGGGAGAGGAATCCCGAGAGGCCCCCGAGGAACTCGCATGGGGACTGGCCTTTCCTGAGGCCACCAGAGCGGGTCCCTGAGGTCCCCGTCGTAAGTCGAGAGCACCTGCCGCAACTCGAGAAAATCCAGGAGGTTTTGCCCTCCAGGCGAGATGAGGCCCATTTCCGCTGAAGCTTCTCGAGGCCAATCACATCTAACAACTGGAACTTCCAAAGGGTCCTTCACACCCTTGCTGCAACTCAAGAAGTTCCCCGACATACCCGTCTCCACTCGAGAGGAAGCACGTGGGGTCCCGCACACATCCAGGGGAGCCCCGTTTCCGCCTCCTAGCTCGAGATGAGGGATCCTTTCCCTGTTTCTTAGGGAAAGAATTCCCGGCGTTCCCGTCGCATCTCAAGAGGAGGCGCTCTCCACAGGAAAGGCGAGAGGAACTCCAGGGTCATGCCACCATTCCAAGAGTCCCCTAGATCTGTCAGTCCATTCCAGAGGAACCTGTTTTCCCTGCACTGCCTTGACGTTCAAGCCGAGGATCGACTCCCACCACGTGTGCACGTGGGACAGCCCTGTGGGAAAGCCTCGTGGGAAAGCCTCGTGGGAAAGACTCGAGGGAAAACCACAGATTCTTTGATCCACGCGGCGGACTGCGTGACACTGCTGCTACCGCTCTGGAGGATAGCGCAAGTGCATGCCCGCATTCGAGACGAGGACTGACTCCCCTGGGGAGACTCCAGAAGTACCCCAAGATCCATGTCAGCCCTGGAGAGGAATCCTCAGGTTCCGGCCCCGACTCCACACAAGGTCTTAGGCCCTGGCATCGACGGGAGAGGAATCCCAAGAGGACCCGAGGAACTCGCATGGGGACTGGCCTTTCCTGAGACCACCAGAGCGGGTCCCTGAGGTCCCCGTCGTAAGTCGAGAGCACCTGCCGCAACTCGAGAAAATCCAGGAGGTTTTGCCCTCCAGGCGAGATGAGGCCCATTTCCACTGAGACTTCTCGAGGCTAATCACGTCTAACCACTGGAACTTCCAAAGGGTCCTTCACACCCTTGCTGCAACTCAAGAAGTTCCCCGACATACCCGTCTCCACTCGAGAGGAAGCACGTGGGTCCCGCACACATCCAGGGGAGCCCCGTTTCCGCCTCCTAGCTCGAGATGAGGGATCCTTTCCCTGTTTCGTAGGGAAAGAATTCCCGGCGTTCTCGTCGCATCTCAAGAGGAGGCGCTCTCCACAGGAAAGGCGAGAGGAACTCCAGGGTCGTGCCACCATTCCAAGAGTCCCCCAGATGTGTCAGTCCATTCCAGAGGAACCTGTTTTCCCTGCACTGCCTTGACGTTCAAGCCGAGGATCGACTCCCACCACGTGTGCACGTGGGACAGCCCTGTGGGAAAGCCTCGTGGGAAAGCTTCGTGGGAAAGACTCGAGGGAAAACCATAGATCCTTTGATCCACGCGGCGGACTGCGTGACACTGCTGCTACCCCTCTGGAGGAAAGCGCAAGTGCATGCCCGCATTTGAGACGAGGACTGACTCCCCTGGGGAGACTCCAGAAGTACCCCAAGATCCATGTCAGCCCTGGAGAGGAATCCTCAGGTTCCGGCCCCGACTCCACACAAGGTCTTAGGCCCCGGCATCGACGGGAGAGGAATCCCGAGAGGCCCCCGAGGAACTCGCATGGGGACTGGCCTTTCCTGAGGCCACCAGAGCGGTTCCCTGAGGTCCCCGTCGTAAGTCGAGAGCACCTGCCGCAACTCGAGAAAATCCAGGAGGGTTTGTCCTCCAGGCGAGATGAGGCCCATTTCCGCTGAGGCTTCTCGAGGCCAATCACATCTAACCACTGGAACTTCCAAAGGGTCCTTCACACCATTGCTGCAACTCAAGAAGTTCCCCGACATACACGTCTCCACTCGAGAGGAAGCACGTGGTGTCCCGCACATATCCAGGGGAGACCCGTTTCCGCCTCCTAGCTCGAGATGAGGGATCCTTTCCCTGTTTCGTAGGGAAAGAATTCCCGGCGTTCCCGTCGCATCTCAAGAGGAGGCGCTCTCCACAGGAAAGGCGAGAGGAACTCCAGGGTCGAGACACCATTCCAAGAGTCACCCAGATGTGTCAGTCCATTCCAGAGGAACCTGTTTTCCCTGCACTGCCTTGACGTTCAAGCCGAGGATCGACTCCCACCACGTGTGCACGTGGGACAGCCCTGTGGGAAAGCCTCGTGGGAAAGCCTCGTGGGAAAGACTCGAGGGAAAACCATAGATCCTTTGATCCACTCGACGGACTGCGTGACACTGCTGCTACCGCTCTGGAGGAAAGCGCAAGTGCATGCCCGCATTCGAGACGAGGACTGACTCCCCTGGGGAGACTCCAGAAGTACCCCAAGATCCATGTCAGCACTGGAGAGGAATCCTCAGGTTCCGGCCCCGACTCCACACAAGGTCTTAGGCCCCGGCATCGACGGGAGAGGAATCCCGAGAGGGCCCCAAGGAACTCGCATGGGGACTGGCCTTTCCTGAGGCCACTAGAGCGGGTCCCTGAGGTCCCCGTCGTAAGTCTAGAGCACCTGCCGCAACTCGAGAAAATCCAGGAGGTTCTGCCCTCCAGGCGAGATGAGGCCCATTTCCGCTGAGGCTTCTCGAGGCCAATCACATCTAACCACTGGAACTTCCAAAGGGTCCTTCACACCCTTGCTGCAACTCAAGAAGTTCCCCGACATACCCGTCTCCTCTCGAGAGGAAGCACGTGGGTCCCGCACACATCCAGGGGAGCCCCGTTTCCGCCTCCTAGCTCGAGATGAGGGATCCTTTCCCTGTTTCTTAGGGAAAGAATTCCCGGCGTTCCCGTCGCATCTCAAGAGGAGGCGCTCTCCACAGGAAAGGCGAGAGGAACTCCAGGGTCATGCCACCATTCCAAGAGTCCCCTAGATGTGTCAGTCCATTCCAGAGGAACCTGTTTTCCCTGCACTGCCTTGACGTTCAAGCCGAGGATCGACTCCCACCACGTGTGCACGTGGGACAGCCCTGTGGGAAAGCCTCGTGGGAAAGCCTCGTGGGAAAGACTCGAGGGAAAACCACAGATTCTTTGATCCACGCGGCGGACTGCGTGACACTGCTGCTACCGCTCTGGAGGAAAGCGCAAGTGCATGCCCGCATTCGAGACGAGGACTGACTCCCCTGGGGAGACTCCAGAAGTACCCCAAGATCCATGTCAGCCCTGGAGAGGAATCCTCAGGTTCCGGCCCCGACTCCACACAAGGTCTTAGGCCCTGGCATCGACGGGAGAGGAATCCCAAGAGGACCAGAGGAACTCGCATGGGGACTGGCCTTTCCTGAGACCACCAGAGCGGGTCCCTGAGGTCCCCGTCGTAAGTCGAGAGCACCTGCCGCAACTCGAGAAAATCATGGAGGTTTTGCCCTCCAGGCGAGATGAGGCCCATTTCCACTGAGACTTCTCGAGGCTAATCACGTCTAACCACTGGAACTTCCAAAGGGTCCTTCACACCCTTGCTGCAACTCAAGAAGTTCCCCGACATACCCGTCTCCACTCGAGAGGAAGCACGTGGGTCCCGCACACATCCAGGGGAGCCCCGTTTCCGCCTCCTAGCTCGAGATGAGGGATCCTTTCCCTGTTTCGTAGGGAAAGAATTCCCGGCGTTCTCGTCGCATCTCAAGAGGAGGCGCTCTCCACAGGTAAGGCGAGAGGAACTCCAGGGTCGTGCCACCATTCCAAGAGTCCCCCAGATGTGTCAGTCCATTCCAGAGGAACCAGTTTTCCCTGCACTGCCTTGACGTTCAAGCCGAGGATCGACTCCCACCACGTGTGCACGTGGGACAGCCCTGTGGGAAAGCCTCGTGGGAAAGCTTCGTGGGAAAGACTCGAGGGAAAACCATAGATCCTTTGATCCACGCGGCGGACTGCGTGACACTGCTGCTACCCCTCTGGAGGAAAGCGCAAGTGCATGCCCGCATTTGAGACGAGGACTGACTCCCCTGGGGAGACTCCAGAAGTACCCCAAGATCCATGTCAGCCCTGGAGAGGAATCCTCAGGTTCTGGCCCCGACTCCACACAAGGTCTTAGGCCCCGGCATCGACGGGAGAGGAATCCCGAGAGGCCCCCGAGGAACTCGCATGGGGACTGGCCTTTCCTGAGGCCACCAGAGCGGTTCCCTGAGGTCCCCGTCGTAAGTCGAGAGCACCTGCCGCAACTCGAGAAAATCCAGGAGGGTTTGTCCTCCAGGCGAGATGAGGCCCATTTCCGCTGAGGCTTCTCGAGGCCAATCACATCTAACCACTGGAACTTCCAAGGGGTCCTTCACACCATTGCTGCAACTCAAGAAGTTCCCCGACATACCCGTCTCCACTCGAGAGGAAGCACGTGGTGTCCCGCACATATCCAGGGGAGACCCGTTTCCGCCTCCTAGCTCGAGATGAGGGATCCTTTCCCTGTTTCGTAGGGAAAGAATTCCCGGCGTTCCCGTCGCATCTCAAGAGGAGGCGCTCTGAACAGGAAAGGCGAGAGGAACTCCAGGGTCGAGACACCATTCCAAGAGTCACCCAGATGTGTCAGTCCATTCCAGAGGAACCTGTTTTCCCTGCACTGCCTTGACGTTCAAGCCGAGGATCGACTCCCACCACGTGTGCACGTGGGACAGCCCTGTGGGAAAGCCTCGTGGGAAAGCCTCGTGGGAAAGACTCGAGGGAAAACCATAGATCCTTTGATCCACTCGACGGACTGCGTGACACTGCTGCTACCGCTCTGGAGGAAAGCGCAAGTGCATGCCCGCATTCGAGACGAGGACTGACTCCCCTGGGGAGACTCCAGAAGTACCCCAAGATCCATGTCAGCACTGGAGAGGAATCCTCAGGTTCCGGCCCCGACTCCACACAAGGTCTTAGGCCCCGGCATCGACGGGAGAGGAATCCCGAGAGGGCCCCAAGGAACTCGCATGGGGACTGGCCTTTCCTGAGGCCACTAGAGCGGGTCCCTGAGGTCCCCGTCGTAAGTCTAGAGCACCTGCCGCAACTCGAGAAAATCCAGGAGGTTCTGCCCTCCAGGCGAGATGAGGCCCATTTCCGCTGAGGCTTCTCGAGGCCAATCACATCTAACCACTGGAACTTCCAAAGGGTCCTTCACACCCTTGCTGCAACTCAAGAAGTTCCCCGACATACCCGTCTCCTCTCGAGAGGAAGCACGTGGGTCCCGCACACATCCAGGGGAGCCCCGTTTCCGCCTCCTAGCTCGAGATGAGGGATCCTTTCCCTGTTTCGTAGGGAAAGAATTCCCGGCGTTCCCGTCGCATCTCAAGAGGAGGCGCTCTCCACAGGAAAGGCGAGAGGAACTCCAGGGTCGTGCCACCATTCCAAGAGTCCCCCAGATGTGTCAGTCCATTCCAGAGGAACCTGTTCTCCCTGCACTGCCTTGACGTTCAAGCCGAGGATCGACTCCCAACACGTGTGCACGTGGGACAGCCCTGTGGGAAAGCCTCGTGGGAAAGCTTCGGGGGAAAGACTCGAGGGAAAACCATAGATCCTTTGATCCATGCGGCGGACTGCGTGACACTGCTGCTACCGCTCTGGAGGAAAGTGCAAGTGCATGACCGCATTCGAGACGAGGACTGACTCCCCTGGGGAGACTCCAGAAGTACCCCAAGATCCATGTCAGCACTGGAGAGGAATCCTCAGGTTCCGGCCCCGACTCCACACAAGGTCTTAGGCCCCAGCATCGACGGGAGAGGAATCCCGAGACGCCCCCGAGGAACTCGCATGGGGACTGGCCTTTCCTGAGGCCACTAGAGCGGGTCCCTGAGGTCCCCGTCGTAAGTCGAGAGCACCTGCCGCAACTCGAGAAAATCCAGGAGGTTTTGACCTCCAGGCCAGATGAGGCCCATTTCCGCTGAGGCTTCTCGAGGCCAATCACATCTAACCACTGGAACTTCCAAAGGGTCCTTCACACCATTGCTGCAACTCAAGAAGTTCCCCGACATACCCGTCTCCACTCGAGAGGAAGCACGTGGGGTCCCGCACATATCCAGGGGAGACCCGTTTCCGCCTCCTAGCTCGAGATGAGGGATCCTTTCCCTGTTTGGTAGGGAAAGAATTCCCGGCGTTCCCGTCGCATCTCAAGAGGAGGCGCTCTCCACAGGAAAGGCGAGAGGAACTCCAGGTTCGAGACACCATTCCAAGAGTCACCCAGATGTGTCAGTCCATTCCAGAGGAACCTGTTTTCCCTGCACTGCCTTGACGTTCAAGCCGAGGATCGACTCCCACCACGTGTGCACGTGGGACAGCCCTGTGGGAAAGCCTCGTGGGAAAGACTCGAGGGAAAACCATAGATCCTTTGATCCACTCGACGGACTGCGTGACACTGCTGCTACCGCTCTGGAGGAAAGCGCAATTGCATGCCCGCATTCGAGACGAGGACTGACTCCCCTGGGGAGACTCCAGAAGTACCCCAAGATCCATGTCAGCACTGGAGAGGAATCCTCAGGTTCCGGCCCCGACTCCACACAAGGTCTTAGGCCCCGGCATCGAAGGGAGAGGAATCCCGAGAGGCCCCCGAGGAACTCGCATGGGGTCTGGCCTTTCCTGAGGCTACCAGAGCGGTTCCCTGAGGTCCCCGTCGTAAGTCGTGAGCACCTGCCGCAACTCGAGAAAATCCAGGAGGTTTTGCCCTCCAGGCGAGATGAGGCCCATTTCCGCTGAGGCTTCTCGAGGCCAATCACATCTAACCACTGCAACTTCCAAAGGGTCCTTCACACCCTTGCTGCAACTCAAGAAGTTCCCCGACATACCCGTCTTCACTCGAGAGGAAGCACGTGGGGTCCCTCACACATCCAGCGGAGCCCCGTTTCCGCCTCCTAGCTCGAGATGAGGGATTTTTCCCTGTTTCGTAGGGAAAGAATTCCCGGCGTTCCAGTCGCATCTCAAGAGGAGGCGCTCTCCACAGGAAAGGCGAGAGGAACTCCAGGGTCGTGACACCATTCCAAGAGACCCCCAGATGTGTCAGTCCATTCCAGAGGAACCTGTTTTCCCTGCACTGCCTTGACGTTCAAGCCGAGGATCGACTCCCACCACGTGTGCACGTGGGACAGCCCTGTGGGAAAGACTCGAGGGAAAACCATAGATCCTTTGATCCACGCGGCGTACTGCGTGACACTGCTGCTACCGCTATGGAGGAAAGGGCAAGTGCATGCCCGCATTCGAGACGAGGACTGACTCCCCTGGGGAGACTCCAGAAGTACCCCAAGATCCATGTCAGCACTGGAGAGGAATCCTCAGGTTCCGGCCCCGACTCCACACAAGGTCTTAGGCCCCGGCATCGACGGGAGAGGAATCCCGAGAGGCTCCCGAGGAACTCGCATGGGGACTGGCCTTTCCTGAGGCCACCAGAGCGCGTCCCTGAGGTCCCCGTCGTAAGTCGAGAGCACCTGCCGCAACTCGAGAAAATCCAGGAGGTTTTGCCCTCCAGGCGAGATGAGGCCCATTTCCGCTGAGGCTTCTCGAGGCCAATCACATCTAACCACTGGAACTTCCAAAGGGTCTTTCACACCCTTGCTGCAACTCAAGAAGTTCCCCGACATACCCGTCTCCACTCGAGAGGAAGCACGTGGGTTCCCGCACACATCCAGGGGAGCCCCGTTTCCGCCTCCTAGCTCGAGATGAGGGATCCTTTCCCTGTTTCGTAGGGAAAGAATTCCCGGCGTTCCCGTCGCATCTCAAGAGGAGGCGCTCTCCACAGGAAAGGCGAGAGGAACTCCAGGGTCATGCCACCATTCCAAGAGTCCCCCAGATGTGTCAGTCCATTCCAGAGGAACCTGTTTTCCCTGCACTGCCTTGACGTTCAAGCCGAGGATCGACTCCCACCACGTGTGCACGTGGGACAGCCCTGTGGGAAAGCCTCGTGGGAAAGACTCGAGGGAAAACCATAGATCCTTTGATCCACGCGGCGGACTGCGTGACACTGCTGCTACCGCTCTGGAGGAAAGCGCAAGTGCATGCCCGCATTCGAGACGAGGACTGACTCCCCTGGGGAGACTCCAGAAGTACCCCAAGATCCATGTCAGCACTGGAGAGGAATCCTCGGGTTCTGGCCCCGACTCCACACAAGGTCTTCTGCCCCGGCATCTACGGGAGAGGAATCCCGAGAGGCCCCCGAGGAAGTCGCATGGGGACTGGCCTTTCCTGGGGCCACCAGAGCGGGTCCCTGAAGTCCCGGTCGTAAGTCGAGAGCACCTGCCGCAACTCGAGAAAATCCAGGAGGTTTTGCCCTCCAGGCGAGATGAGGCCCATTTCCGCTGAGGCTTCTCGTGGCTAATCATGTCTAACCACTGGAACTTCCAAAGGGTCCTTCACACCCTTGCTGCAACTCAAGAAGTTCCCCGACATACCCGTCTCCACTCGTGAGGAAGTACGTGGGTCCCGCACACATCCAGGGGAGCCCCGTTTCCGCCTCCTAGCTCGAGATGAGGGATCCTTTCCCTGTTTCGTAGGGAAAGAATTCCCGGCGTTCCCGTCGCATCTCAAGAGGAGGCGCTCTCCACAGGAAAGGCGAGAGGAACTCCAGGGTCGTGACACCATTCAAAGAGTCCCCCAGATTTGACAGTCCATTCCAGAGGAACCTGTTTTCCCTGCACTGCCTTGACGTTCAAGCCGAGGATCGACTCCCACCACGTGTGCACGTGGGACAGCCCTGTGGGAAAGCCTCGTGGGAAAGCCTCGTGGGAAAGACTCGAGGGAAAACCATAGATCCTTTGATCCAGGCGGCGGACTGCGTGACACTGCTGCTACCGCTCTGGAGGAAAGCGCAAGTGCATGCCCGCATTCGAGACGAGGACTGACTCCCCTGGGGAGACTCCAGAAGTACCCCAAGATCCATGTCAGCACTGGAGAGGAATCCTCGGGTTCTGGCCCCGACTCCACACAAGGTCTTCGGCCCCGGCATCGACGGGAGAGGAATCCCGAGAGGCCCCCGAGGAAGTCGCATGGGGACTGGCCTTTCCTGAGGCCACCAGAGCGGGTCCCTGAAGTCCCGGTCGTAAGTCGAGAGCACCTGCCGCAACTCGAGAAAATCCAGGAGGTTTTGCCCTCCAGGCGAGATGAGGCCCATTTCCGCTGAGGCTTCTCGTGGCTAATCATGTCTAACCACTGGAACTTCCAAAGGGTCCTTCACACCCTTGCTGCAACTCAAGAAGTTCCCCAACATACCCGTCTCCACTCGTGAGGAAGTACGTGGGTCCCGCACACATCCAGGGGAGCCCCGTTTCCGCCTCCTAGCTCGAGATGAGGGATCCTTTCCCTGTTTCGTAGGAAAAGAATTCCCGGCGTTCCCGTCGCATCTCAAGAGGAGGCGCTCTCCACAGGAAAGGGAGAGGAACTCCAGGGTCGTGACACCATTCCAAGAGTCCCCCAGATTTGTCAGTCCATTCCAGAGGAACCTGTTTTCCCTGCACTGCCTTGACGTTCAAGCCGAGGATCGACTCCCACCACGTGTGCACGTGGGACAGCCCTGTGGGAAAGCCTCGTGGGAAAGCCTCGTGGGAAAGACTCGAGGGAAAACCATAGATCCTTTGATCCACGCGGCGGACTGCGTGACACTGCTGCTACCGCTCTGGAGGAAAGCGCAAGTGCATGCCCGCATTCGAGACGAGGACTGACTCCCCTGGGGAGACTCCAGAAGTACCCCAAGATCCATGTCAGCACTGGAGAGGAATCCTCGGGTTCTGGCCCCGACTCCACACAAGGTCTTCGGCCCCGGCATCGACGGGAGAGGAATCCCGAGAGGCCCCCGAGGAAGTCGCATGGGGACTGGCCTTTCCTGAGGCCACCAGAGCGGGTCCCTGAAGTCCCGGTCGTAAGTCGAGAGCACCTGCCGCAACTCGAGAAAATCCAGGAGGTTTTGCCCTCCAGGCGAGATGAGGCCCATTTCCGCTGAGGCTTCTTGTGGCTAATCATGTCTAACCACTGGAACTTCCAAAGGGTCCTTCACACCCTTGCTGCAACTCAAGAAGTTCCCCGACATACCCGTCTCCACTCGTGAGGAAGTACGTGGGTCCCGCACACATCCAGGGGAGCCCCGTTTCCGCCTCCGAGCTCGAGATGAGGGATCCTTTCCCTGTTTCGTAGGGAAAGAATTCCCGGCGTTCCCGTCGCATCTCAAGAGGAGGCGCTCTCCACAGGAAAGGGAGAGGAACTCCAGGGTCGTGACACCATTCCAAGAGTCCCCCAGATTTGTCAGTCCATTCCAGAGGAACCTGTTTTCCCTGCACTGCCTTGAAGTTCAAGCCGAGGATCGACTCCCACCACGTGTGCACGTGGGACAGCCCTGTGGGAAAGCCTCCTGGGAAAGCCTCGTGGGAAAGACTCGAGGGAAAACCATAGATCCTTTGATCCACGCGGCGGAGTGCGTGACACTGCTGCTACCGCTCTGGAGGAAAGCGCAAATGCATGCCCCCATTCGAGACGAGGACTGACTCCCCTGGGGAGACTCCAGAAGTACCCCAAGATCCATGTCAGCACTGGAGAGGAATCCTCAGGTTCCGGCCCCGACTCCACACAAGGTCTTAGGTCCCGGCATCGACGGGAGAGGAATCCCGAGAGGCCCCGAGGAACTCGCATGGGGACTGGCCTTTCCTGAGGCCACCAGAGCGGGTCCCTGAGGTCCCCGTCGTAAGTCGAGAGCACCTGCCGCAACTCGAGAAAATCCAGGAGGTTTTGCCCTCCAGGCGAGATGAGGCCCATTTCCGCTGAGGCTTCTCGAGGCCAATCACATCTAACCACTGGAACTTCCAAAGGGTCCTTCACACGCTTGCTGCAACTCAAGAAGTTCCCCGACATACCCGTCTCCACTCGAGAGGAAGCACGTGGTGTCCCGCACACATCCAGGGGAGCCCCGTTTCCGCCTCCTAGCTCGAGATGAGGGATCCTTTCCCTGTTTGGTAGGGAAAGAATTCCCGGCGTTCCCGTCGCATCTCAAGAGGAGGCGCTCTCCACAGGAAAGGCGAGAGGAACTCCAGGGTCGTGCCACCATTCCAAGAGTCCCCCAGATGTGTCAGTCCATTCCAGAGGAACCTGTTTTCCCTGCACTGAATTGACGTTCAAGCCGAGGATCGACTCCCACCACGTGTGCACGTGGGACAGCCCTGTGGGAAAGCCTCGTGGGAAAGCCTCGTGGGAAAGACTCGAGGCAAAACCATAGATCCTTTGATCCACGCGGCGGACTGCGTGACACTGCTGCTACCGCTCTGGAGGAAAGCGCAAGTGCATGCCCGCATTCGAGACGAGGACTGACTCCCCTGGGGAGACTCCAGAAGTACCCCAAGATCCATGTCAGCACTGGAGAGGAATCCTCAGGTTCCGGCCCCGACTCCACACAAGGTCTTAGGCCCCGGCATCGACGGGAGAGGAATCCCGAGAGGCCCCCGAGGAACTCGCATGGGGACTGGCCTTTCCTGAGGCCACCAGAGCGGGTCGCTGAGGTCCCCGTCGTAAGTCGAGAGCACCTGCCGCAACTCGAGAAAATCCAGGAGGTTTTGCCCTCCAGGCGAGATGAGGCCCATTTCCGCTGAGGCTTCTCGAGGCTAATCACATCTAAACACTGGAACTTCCAAAGGGTCCTTCACACCCTTGCTGCAACTCAAGAAGTTCCCCGACATAACCGTCTCCACTCGAGAGGAAGCACGAGGTTCCCGCACACATCCAGGGGAGCCCCGTTTCCGCCTCCTAGCTCGAGATGATGGATCCTTTCCCTGTTTCGTAGGGAAAGAATTCCCGGCGTTCCCGTCACATCTCAAGAGGAGGCGCTCTCCACAGGAAAGGCGAGAGGAACTCCAGGGTCGTGCCACCATTCCAAGAGTCCCCCAGATGTGTCAGTCCATTCCAGAGGAACTTGTTTTCCCTGCACTGCCTTGACGTTCAAGCCGAGGATCGACTCCCACCACGTGTGCACGTGGGACAGCCCTGTGGGAAAGCCTCGTGGGAAAGACTCGAGGGAAAACCATAGATCCTTTGATCCACGCGGCGGACTGCGTGACACTGCTGCTACCGCTCTGGAGGAAAGCGCAAGTGCATGCCCGCATTGGAGACGAGGACTGACTCCCCTGGGGAGACTCCAGAAGTACCCCAAGATCCATGTCAGCACTGGAGAGGAATCCTCGGGTTCCGGCCCCGACTCCACACAAGGTCTTCGGCCCCGGCATCGACGGGAGAGGAATCCCGAGAGGCCCCCGAGGAAGTCGCATGGGGACTGGCCTTGCCTGAGGCCACCAGAGCGGGTCCCTGAAGTCCCGGTCGTAAGTCGAGAGCACCTGCCGCAACTCGAGAAAATCCAGGAGGTTTTGCCCTCCAGGCGAGATGAGGCCCATTTCCGCTGAGGCTTCTCGTGGCTAATCATGTCTAACCACTGGAACTTCCAAAGGGTCCTTCACACCCTTGCTGCAACTCAAGAAATTCCCCGACATACCCGTCTCCACTCGTGAGGAAGCACGTGGGTCCCGCACACATCCAGGGGAGCCCCGTTTCCGCCTCCTAGCTCGAGATGAGGGATCCTTTCCCTGTTTCGTAGGGAAAGAATTCCCGGCGTTCCCGTCGCATCTCAAGAGGCGGCGCTCTCCACAGGAAAGGGAGAGGAACTCCAGGGTCGTGACACCATTCCAAGAGTCCCCCAGATTTGTCAGTCCATTCCAGAGGAACCTGTTTTCCCTGCACTGCCTTGACGTTCAAGCCGAGGATCGACTCCCACCACGTGTGCACGTGGGACAGCCCTGTGGGAAAGCCTCGTGGGAAAGCCTTGTGGGAAAGACTCGAGGGAAAACCATAGATCCTTTGATCCACGCGGCGGACTGCGTGACAGTGCTGCTACCGCTCTGGAGGAAAGCGCAAGTGCATGCCCGCATTCGAGACGAGGACTGACTCCCCTGGGGAGACTCCAGAAGTACCCCAAGATCCATGTCAGCACTGGAGAGGAATCCTCAGGTTCCAGCCCCGACTCCACACAAGGTCTTAGGCCCGGCATCGACGGGAGAGGAATCCCGAGAGGCCTCCGTGGAACTCGCATGGGGACTGGCCTTTCCTGAGGCCACCAGAGCGGTTCCCTGAGGTCCCGGTCGTAAGTCGAGAGCACCTGCCGCAACTCGAGAAAATCCAGGAGGTTTTGCCCTCCAGGCGAGATGAGGCCCATTTCCGCTGAGGCTTCTCGAGGCCAATCACATCTAACTTCTGGAACTTCCAAAGGGTCCTTCACACGCTTGCTGCAACTCAAGAAGTTCCCCGACATACCCGTCTCCACTCGAGAGGAAGCACGTGGTGTCCCGCACACATCCAGGGGAGCCCCGTTTCCGCCTCCTAGCTCGAGATGAGGGATCCTTTCCCTGTTTCGAAGGGAAAGAATTCCCGGCGTTCCCGTCGCATCTCAAGAGGAGGCGCTCTCCACAGGAAAGGCGAGAGGAACTCCAGGGTCGTGCCACCATTCCAAGAGTCCCCCAGATGTGTCAGTCCATTCCAGAGGAACCTGTTTTCCCTGCACTGCCTTGAAGTTCAAGCCGAGGATCGACTCCCACCACGTGTGCACGTGGGACAGCCCTGTGGGAAAGCCTCGTGGGAAAGCCTCGTGGGACAGACTTGAGGGAAAACCATAGATCCTTTGATCCACGCGGCGGACTGCGTGACACTGCTGCTACCGCTCTGGAGGAAAGCGCAAGTGCATGCCCGCATTCGAGACGAGGACTGACTCCCCTGGGGAGACTCCAGAAGTACCCCAAGATCCATGTCAGCACTGGAGAGGAATCCTCAGGTTCCGGCCCCGACTCCACACAAGGTCTTCCGCCCCGGCATCGACGGGAGAGGAATCCCGAGAGGCCCCCGAAGAAGTCGCATGGGGACTGGCCTTTCCTGAGGCCACCAGAGCGGGTCCCTGAGGTTCCGGTCGTAAGTCGAGAGCACCTGCCGCAACTCGAGAAAATCCAGGAGGTTTTGCCCTCCAGGCGAGATGAGGCCCATTTCCGCTGAGGCTTTTCGAGGCCAATCACATCTAACCACTGGAACTTCCAAAGGGTCCTTCACACCCTTGCTGCAACTCAAGAAGTTCCCCGACATACCCGTCTCCACTCGAGAGGAAGCACGTGGGGTCCCGCACACATCCAGGGGAGACCCATTTCCGCCTCCTAGCTCGAGATGAGGGATCCTTTCCCTGTTTCGTAGGGAAAGAATTCCCGGCGTTCCCGTCGCATCTCAAGAGGAGGCGCTCTCCACAGGAAAGGCGAGAGGAACTCCAGGGTCGTGACACCATTCCAAGAGTCCCCCAGATGTGTCAGTCCATTCCAGAGGAACCTGTTTTCCCTGCACTGCCTTGACGTTCAAGCCGAGGATCGACTCCCACCACGTGTGCACGTGGGACAGCCCTGTGGAAAGCCTCGTGGGAAAGCCTCGTGGGAAAGACTCGAGGGAAAACCATAGATCCTTTGATCCACGCGCGGACTGCGTGACACTGCTGCTACCGCTCTGGAGGAAAGCGCAAGTGCATGCCCGCATTCGAGACGAGGACTGACTCCCCTGGGGAGACTCCAGAAGTACCCCAAGATCCATGTCAGCACTGGAGAGGAATCCTCAGGTTCGGGCCCCGACTCCACACATGGTCTTAGGCCCCGGCATCGACGGGAGAGGAATCCCGAGAGGCCCCCGAGGAACTCGCATGGGGACTGGCCTTTCCTGAGGCCACCAGAGCGGGTCGCTGAGGTCCCCGTCGTAAGTCGAGAGCACCTGCCGCAACTCGAGAAAATCCAGGAGGTTTTGCCCTCCAGGCGAGATGAGGCCCATTTCCGCTGAGGCTTCTCGAGGCCAATCATGTCTAACCACTGGAACTTCCAAAGGGTCCTTGACACCCTTGCTGCAACTCAAGAAGTTCCCCGACATACCCGTCTCCACTCGTGAGGAAGCACGTGGGTCCCGCACACATCCAGGGGAGCCCCGTTTCCGCCTCCTAGCTCGAGATGAGGGATCCTTTCCCTGTTTCGTAGGGAGAGAATTCCCGGTGTTCCCGTCGCATCTCAAGAGGAGGCGCTCTCCACAGGAAAGGGAGAGGAACTCCAGGGTCGTGACACCATTCCAAGAGTCCCCCAGATTTGTCGGTCCATTCCAGAGGAACCTGTTTTCCCTGCACTGCCTTGACGTTCAAGCCGAGGATCGACTCCCACCACGTGTGCACGTGGGACAGCCCTGTGGGAAAGCCTCGTGGGAAAGCCTCGTGGGAAAGACTCGAGGGAAAACCATAGATCCTTTGATCCACGCGGCGGACTGCGTGACACTGCTGCTACCGCTCTGGAGGAAAGCGCAAGTGCATGCCCACATTCGAGACGAGGACTGACTCCCCTGGGGAGACTCCAGAAGTACCCCAAGATCCATGTCAGCACTGGAGAGGAATCCTCAGGTTCCAGCCCCGACTCCACACAAGGTCTTAGGCCCCGGCATCGACGGGAGAGGAATCCCGAGAGGCCTCCGTGGAACTCGCATGGGGACTGCCCTTTCCTGAGGCCACCAGAGCGGTTCCCTGAGGTCCCCGTCGTAAGTCGAGAGCACCTGCCGCAACTCGAGAAAATCCAGGACGTTTTGCCCTCCAGGGGAGATGAGGCCCATTTCCGCTGAGGCTTCTCGAGGCCAATCACATCTAACCACTGGAACTTCCAAAGGGTCCTTCACACCATTGCTGCAACTCAAGAAGTTCCCCGACATACCGTCTCCACTCGAGAGGAAGCACGTGGGGTCCCGCACACATCCAGGGAAGCTCCATTTCCGCCCCCTAGCTCGAGATGAGGGATCCTTTCCCTGTTTCGTAGGGAAAGAATTCCGGGCGTTCCCATCGCATCTCAAGAGGAGACGCTCTCCACAGGAAAGGCGAGAGGAACTCCAGCGTCGTGCCACCATTCCAAGAGTCCCCCAGATGTGTCAGTCCATTCCAGAGGAACCTGTTTTCCCTGCACTGCCTTGACGTTCAAGCCGAGGATCGACTCCCACCACGTGTGCACGTGGGACAGCCCTGTGGGAAAGCCTCGTGGGAAAGCCTCGTGGGAAAGACTTGAGGGAAAACCATAGATCCTTTGATCCACGCGGCGGACTGCGTGACACTGCTGCTACCGCTCTGGAGGAAAGCGCAAGTGCATGCCCCCATTCGAGACGAGGACTGACTCCCCTGGGGAGACTCCAGAAGTACCCCAAGATCCATGTCAGCACTGGAGAGGAATCCTCAGGTTCCGGCCCCGACTCCACACAAGGTCTTAGGTCCCGGCATCGACGGGAGAGGAATCCCGAGAGGCCCCCGAGGAACTCGCATGGGGACTGGCCTTTCCTGAGGCCACCAGAGCGGGTCCCTGAGGTCCCCGTCGTAAGTCGAGAGCACCTGCCGCAACTCGAGAAAATCCAGGAGGTTTTGCCCTCCAGGCGAGATGAGGCCCATTTCCGCTGAGGCTTCTCGAGGCCAATCACATTTAACCACTGGAACTTCCAAAGGGTCCTTCACACGCTTGCTGCAACTCAAGAAGTTCCCCGACATACCCGTCTCCACTCGAGAGGAAGCACGTGGTGTCCGCACACATCCAGGGGAGCCCCGTTTCCGCCTCCTAGCTCGAGATGAGGGATCCTTTCCCTGTTTCGAAGGGAAAGAATTCCCGGCGTTCCCGTCGCATCTCAAGAGGAGGCGCTCTCCACAGGAAAGGCGAGAGGAACTCCAGGGTCGTGCCACCATTCCAAGAGTCCCCCAGATGTGTCAGTCCATTCCAGAGGAACCAGTTTTCCCTGCACTGCCTTGACGTTCAAGCCGAGGATCGACTCCCACCACCTGTGCACGTGGGACAGCCCTGTGGGAAAGCCTCGTGGGAAAGCCTCGTGGGAAAGACTCGAGGGAAAACCATAGATCCTTTGATCCACGCGGCGGACTGCGTGACACTGCTGCTACCGCTCTGGAGGAAAGCGTAAGTGCATGCCCGCATTCGAGACGAGGACTGACTCCCCTGGGGAGACTCCAGAAGTACCCCAAGATCAATGTCAGCACTGGAGAGGAATCCTCAGGTTCCGGCCCCGACTCCACACAAGGTCTTAGGCCCCGGCATCGACGGGAGAGGAATCCCGAGACGCCCCCGAGGAAGTCGCATGGGGACTGGCCTTTCCTGAGGCCACCAGAGCGGGTCCCTGAAGTCCCGGTCGTAAGTCGAGAGCACCTGCCGCAACTCGAGAAAATCCAGGAGGTTTTGCCCTCCAGGCGAGATGAGGCCCATTTCCGCTGAGGCTTCTCGTGGCTAATCATGTCTAACCACTGGAACTTCCAAAGGGTCCTTCACACCCTTGCTGCAACTCAAGAAGTTCCCCGACATACCCGTCTCCACTCGTGAGGAAGTACGTGGGTCCCGCACACATCCAGGGGAGCCCCGTTTCCGCCTCCTAGCTCGAGATGAGGGATCCTTTCCCTGTTTCGTAGGGAAAGAATTCCCGGCGTTCCCGTCGCATCTCAAGAGGAGGCGCTCTCCACAGGAAAGGGAGAGGAACTCCAGGGTCGTGACACCATTCCAAGAGTCCCCCAGATTTGTCAGTCCATTCCAGAGGAACCTGTTTTCCCTGCACTGCCTTGACGTTCAAGCCGAGGATCGACTCCCACCACGTGTGCACGTGGGACAGCCCTGTGGGAAAGCCTCGTGGGAAAGCCTCGTGGGAAAGACTCGAGGGAAAACCATAGATCCTTTGATCCACGCGGCGGAGTGCGTGACACTGCTGCTACCGCTCTGGAGGAAAGCGCAAATGCATGCCCGCATTCGAGACGAGGACTGACTCCCCTGGGGAGACTCCAGAAGTACCCCAAGATCCATGTCAGCACTGGAGAGGAATCCTCAGGTTCCGGCCCCGACTCCACACAAGGTCTTAGGTCCCGGCATCGACGGGAGAGGAATCCCGAGAGGCCCCGAGGAACTCGCATGGGGACTGGCCTTTCCTGAGGCCACCAGAGCGGGTCCCTGAGGTCCCCGTCGTAAGTCGAGAGCACCTGCCGCAACTCGAGAAAATCCAGGAGGTTTTGCCCTCCAGGCGAGATGAGGCCCATTTCCGCTGAGGCTTCTCGAGGCCAATCACATCTAACCACTGGAACTTCCAAAGGGTCCTTCACACGCTTGCTGCAACTCAAGAAGTTCCCCGACATACCCGTCTCCACTCGAGAGGAAGCACGTGGTGTCCCGCACACATCCAGGGGAGCCCCGGTTCCGCCTCCTAGCTCGAGATGAGGGATCCTTTCCCTGTTTCGAAGGGAAAGAATTCCCGGCGTTCCCGTCGCATCTCAAGAGGAGGCGCTCTCCACAGGAAAGGCGAGAGGAACTCCAGGGTCGTGCCACCATTCCAAGAGTCCCCCAGATGTGTCAGTCCATTCCAGAGGAACCTGTTTTCCCTGCACTGAATTGACGTTCAAGCCGAGGATCGACTCCCACCACGTGTGCACGTGGGACAGCCCTGAGGGAAAGCCTCGTGGCAAAGCCTCGTTGGAAAGCCTCGTGGGAAAGACTCGAGGCAAAACCATAGATCCTTTGATCCACGCGGCGGACTGCGTGACACTGCTGCTACCGCTCTGGAGGAAAGCGCAAGTGCATGCCCGCATTCGAGACGAGGACTGACTCCCCTGGGGAGACTCCAGAAGTACCCCAAGATCTATGTCAGCACTGGAGAGGAATCCTCAGGTTCCGGCCTCGACTCCACACAAGGTCTTAGGCCCCGGCATCGACGGGAGAGGAATCCCGAGAGGCCCCCGAGGAACTCGCATGGGGACTGGCCTTTCCTGAGGCCACCAGAGCGGGTCGCTGAGGTCCCCGTCGTAAGTCGAGAGCACCTGCCGCAACTCGAGAAAATCCAGGAGGTTTTGCCCTCCAGGCGAGATGAGGCCCATTTCCGCTGAGGCTTCTCGTGGCTAATCATGTCTAACCACTGGAACTTCCAAAGGGTCCTTCACACCCTTGCTGCAACTCAAGAAATTCCCCGACATACCCGTCTCCACTCGTGAGGAAGCACGTGGGTCCCGCACACATCCAGGGGAGCCCCGTTTCCGCCTCCTAGCTCGAGATGAGGGATCCTTTCCCTGTTTCGTAGGGAAAGAATTCCCGGCGTTCCCGTCGCATCTCAAGAGGCGGCGCTCTCCACAGGAAAGGGAGAGGAACTCCAGGGTCGTGACACCATTCCAAGAGTCCCCCAGATTTGTCAGTCCATTCCAGAGGAACCTGTTTTCCCTGCACTGCCTTGACGTTCAAGCCGAGGATCGACTCCCACCACGTGTGCACGTGGGACAGCCCTGTGGGAAAGCCTCGTGGGAAAGCCTCGTGGGAAAGACTCGAGGGAAAACCATAGATCCTTTGATCCACGCGGCGGACTGCGTGACACTGCTGCTACCGCTCTGGAGGAAAGCGCAAGTGCATGCCCGCATTCGAGACGAGGACTGACTCCCCTGGGGAGACTCCAGAAGTACCCCAAGATCCATGTCAGCACTGGAGAGGAATCCTCAGGTTCCAGCCCCGACTCCACACAAGGTCTTAGGCCCCGGCATCGACGGGAGAGGAATCCCGAGAGGCCTCCGTGGAACTCGCATGGGGACTGGCCTTTCCTGAGGCCACCAGAGCGGTTCCCTGAGGTCCCGTTCGTAAGTCGAGAGCACCTGCCGCAACTCGAGAAAATCCAGGAGGTTTTGCCCTCCAGGCGAGATGAGGCCCATTTCCGCTGAGGCTTCTCGAGGCCAATCACATCTAACCACTGGAACTTCCAAAGGGTCCTTCACACGCTTGCTGCAACTCAAGAAGTTCCCCGACATACCCGTCTCCACTCGAGAGGAAGCACGTGGTGTCCCGCACACATCCAGGGGAGCCCCGTTTCCGCCTCCTAGCTCGAGATGAGGGATCCTTTCCCTGTTTCGAAGGGAAAGAATTCCCGGCGTTCCCGTCGCATCTCAAGAGGAGGCGCTCTCCACAGGAAAGGCGAGAGGAACTCCAGGGTCGTGCCACCATTCCAAGAGTCCCCCAGATGTGTCAGTCCATTCCAGAGGAACCTGTTTTCCCTGCACTGCCTTGACGTTCAAGCCGAGGATCGACTCCCACCACGTGTGCACGTGGGACAGCCCTGTGGGAAAGCCTCGTGGGAAAGCCTCGTGGGAAAGACTCGAGGGAAAACCATAGATCCTTTGATCCACGCGGCGGACTGCGTGACACTGCTGCTACCGCTCTGGAGGAAAGCGCAAGTGCATGCCCGCATTCGAGACGAGGACTGACTCCCCTGGGGCGACTCCAGAAGTACCCCAAGATCCATGTCAGCACTGGAGAGGAATCCTCAGGTTCCATCCCCGACTCCACACAAGGTCTTAGGCCCCGGCATCGACGGGAGAGGAATCCCGAGAGGCTCCCGAGGAACTCGCATGGGGACTGGCCTTTCCTGAGGCCACCAGAGCGGGTCCCTGAGGTCCTCGTCATAAGTCGAGAGCACCTGCCGCAACTCGAGAAAATCCAGGAGGTTTTGCCCTCCAGGCGAGATGAGGCCCATTTCCGCTGAGGCTTCTCGAGGCCAATCACATCTAACCACTGGAACTTCCAAAGGGTCCTTCACACCATTGCTGCAACTCAAGAAGTTCCCCGACATACCGGTCTCGACTCGAGAGGAAGCACGTGGTGTCCCGCACACATCCAGGGGAGCTCCGTTTCCGCCCCCTAGCTCGAGATGAGGGATCCTTTCCCTGTTTCGTAGGGAAAGAATTCCCGGCGTTCCCGTGGCAACTCAAGAGGAGACGCTCTCCACAAGAAACGCGAGAGGAACTCCAGGGTCGTGACACCATTCCAAAAGTCCCCCAGATGTGTCAGTCCATTCCAGATGAACCTGTTTTCCCTGCACTGCCTTGACGTTCAAGCCGAGGATCGACTCCCACCACGTGTGCACGTGGGACAGCCCTGTGCGAAAGCCTCGTGGGAAAGCCTCGTGGGAAAGACTCGAGGGAAAACCATAGATCCTTTGATCCACGCGGCGGACTGCGTGACACTGCTGCTACCGCTCTGGAGGAAAGCGCAAGTGCATGCCCGCATTCGAGACGAGGACTGACTCCCCTGGGGAGACTCCAGAAGTACCCCAAGATCCATGTCAGCACTGGAGAGGAATCCTCAGGTTCCGGCCCCGACTCCACACAAGGTCTTAGGCCCCGGCATCGACGGGAGAGGAATCCCGAGAGGCCCCCGAGGAACTCGCATGGGGACTGGCCTTTCCTGAGGCCACCAGAGCGGGTCCCTGACGTCCCCGTCGTAAGTCGAGAGCACCTGCAGCAACTCGAGAAAATCCAGGAGGTTTTGCCCTCCAGGCGAGATGAGGCCCATTTCCGCTGAGGCTTCTCGAGGCCAATCACATCTAACCACTGGAACTTCCAAAGGGTCCTTCACACCCTTGCTGCAACTCAAGAAGTTCCCGACATACCCGTCTCCACTCGAGAGGAAGCCCGTGGTGTCCCGCACACATCCAGGGGAGCCCCGTTTCCGCCTCCTAGCTCGAGATGAGGGATCCTTTCCCTGTTTCGTAGGGAAAGAATTCCCGGCGTTCCCGTCGCATCTCAAGAGGAGGCGCTCTGAACAGGAAAGGCGAGAGGAACTCCAGGGTCGTGCCACCATTCCAAGAGTCCCCCACATGTGTCAGTCCATTCCAGAGGAACCTGTTTTCCCTGCACTGCCTTGACGTTCAAGCCGAGGATCGACTCCCACCACGTGTGCACGTGGGACAGCCCAGTGGGAAAGCCTCGTGGGAAAGCCTCGTGGGAAAGACTCGAGGGAAAACCATAGATCCTTTGATCCACGCGGCGGACTGCGTGACACTGCTGCTACCGCTCTGGAGGAAAGCGCAAGTGCATGCCCGCATTCGAGACGAGGACTGACTCCCCTGGGGAGACTCCACAAGTACCCCAAGATCCATGTCAGCACTGGAGAGGAATCCTCAGGTTCCGGCCCCGACTCCACACAAGGTCTTAGGCCTCAGCATCGACGGGAGAGGAATCCCGAGAGGAATCGAGGAACTCGCATGGGGACTGGCCTTTCCTGAGGCCACCAGAGCGGGTCTCTGAGGTCCCCGTCGTAAGTCGAGAGTACCTGCCGCAACTCGAGAAAATCCAGGAGATTTTGCTCTCCAGGCGAGATGAGGCCCAATTCCGCTGAGGCTTCTCGAGGCTAATCACTTCTAACCACTGGAACTTCCAAAGGGTACTTCACACCCTTGCTGCAACTCAAGAAGTTCCCCGACATACCCGTCTCCACACGAGAGGAAGCACGTGGGGTTCCGCACACATCCAGGGGAGCCCCATTTCCGCCTCCTAGCTCGAGATGAGGGATCCTTTCCCTGCTTCGTAGGGAAAGAATTCCCGGCGTTCCCGTCGCATCTCAAGAGGAGGCGCTCTCCACAGGAAAGGCGAGAGGACTCCAGCGTCGTGCCACCATCCAAAGTGTCCCCCAGATATGTCAGTCCATTCCAGAGGAACCTGTTTTCCCTGCACTGCCTTGACGTTCAAGCCGAGGATCGACTCCCACCACGTGTGCACGTGGGACAGCCCTGTGGGAAGGCCTGGTGGGAAAGCCTCGTGGGAAAGACTAGAGGGAAAACCATACATACTTTGATGCACGCGGCGGAGTGCGTGACACTGCTGCTACCGCTCTGGAGGATAGCGCAAGTGCATGCCCGCATTCCAGACGAGGACTGACTCCCCTGGGGAGACTCCAGAAGTACCCCAAGATCCATGTCAGCACTGGAGAGGAAACCTCAGGTTCCGGCCCCGACTCCACACAAGGTCTTCGGCCCCGGCATCGACGGGAGAGGAATCCCGAGAGGCCCCCGAGAAACTCGCATGGGGACTGGCCTTTCCTGAGGCCACCAGAGCGGGTCCCTGAGGTCCCCGTCGTAAGTCGAGAGCACCTGCCGCAACTCGAGAAAATCCAGGAGGTTTTGCCCTCCAGGCGAGTTGAGGCCCATTTCCGCTGAGGCTTCTCGTGGCTAATCATGTCTAACCACTGGAACTTCCAAAGGGTCCTTCACACCCTTGCTGCAACTCAAGAAGTTCCCCGACATACCCGTCTCCACTCGTGAGGAAGCACGTGGGTCCCGCACACATCCAGGGGAGCCCCGTTTCCGCCTCCTAGCTCGAGATGAGGGATCCTTTCCCTGTTTCGTAGGGAAAGAATTCCCGGCGTTCCCGTCGCATTTCAAGAGGCGGCGCTCTCCACAGGAAAGGGAGAGGAACTCCAGGGTCGTGACACCATTCCAAGAGTCCCCCAGATTTGTCAGTCCATTCCAGAGGAACCTGTTTTCCCTGCACTGCCTTGACGTTCAAGCCGAGGATCGACTCCCACCACGTGTGCACGTGGGACAGCCCTGTGGGAAAGCCTCGTGGGAAAGCCTCGTGGGAAAGACTCGAGGGAAAACCATAGATCCTTTGATCCACGCGGCGGACTGCGTGACACTGCTGCTACCGCTCTGGAGGAAAGCGCAAGTGCATGCCCGCATTCGAGACGAGGACTGACTCCCCTGGGGAGACTCCAGAAGTACCCCAAGATCCATGTCAGCACTGGAGAGGAATACTCAGGTTCCAGCCCCGACTCCACACAAGGTCTTAGGCCCCGGCATCGACGGGAGAGGAATCCCGAGAGGCCTCCGTGGAACTCGCATGGGGACTGGCCTTTCCTGAGGCCACCAGAGCGGTTCCCTGAGGTCCCTTTCGTAAGTCGAGAGCACCTGCCGCAACTCGAGAAAATCCAGGAGGTTTTGCCCTCCAGGCGAGATGAGGCCCATTTCCGCTGAGGCTTCTCGAGGCCAATCACATCTAACTTCTGGAACTTCCAAAGGGTCCTTCACACGCTTGCTGCAACTCAAGAAGTTCCCCGACATACCCGTCTCCACTCGAGAGGAAGCACGTGGTGTCCCCCACACATCCAGGGGAGCCCCGTTTCCGCCTCCTAGCTCGAGATGAGGAATCCTTTCCCTGTTTCGAAGGGAAAGAATTCCCGGCGTTCCCGTCGCATCTCAAGAGGAGGCGCTCTCCACAGGAAAGGCGAGAGGAACTCCAGGGTCGTGCCACCATTCCAAGAGTCCCCCAGATGTGTCAGTCCATTCCAGAGGAACCTGTTTTCCCTGCACTGCCTTGACGTTCAAGCCGAGGATCGACTCCCACCACGTGTGCACGTGGGACAGCCCTGTGGAAAGCCTCGTGGAAAAGCCTCGTGGGAAAGACTCGAGGGAAAACCATAGATCCTTTGATCCACGCGCGCACTGCGTGACACTGCTGCTACCGCTCTGGAGGAAAGCGCAAGTGCATGCCCGCATTCGAGACGAGGACTGACTCCCCTGGGGAGACTCCAGAAGTACCCCAAGATCCATGTCAGCACTGGAGAGGAATCCTCAGGTTCCAGCCCCGACTCCACACAAGGTCTTAGGCCCCGGCATCGACGGGAGAGGAATCCCGAGAGGCCTCCGTGGAACTCGCATGGGGACTGGCCTTTCCTGAGGCCACCAGAGCGGTTCCCTGAGGTCCCCGTCGTAAGTCGAGAGCACCTGCCGCAACTCGAGAAAATCCAGGAGGTTTTGCCCTCCAGGCGAGATGAGGCCCATTTCCGCTGAGGCTTCTCGAGGCCAATCACATCTAACCACTGGAACTTCCAAAGGGTCCTTCACACCATTGCTGCAACTCAAGAAGTTCCCCGACATACCGTCTCCACTCGAGAGGAAGCACGTGGGGTCCCGCACACATCCAGGGAAGCTCCATTTCCGCCCCCTAGCTCGAGATGAGGGATCCTTTCCCTGTTTCGTAGGGAAAGAATTCCCGGCGTTCCCGTCGCATCTCAAGAGGAGACGCTCTCCACAGGAAAGGCGAGAGGAACTCCAGGGTCGTGCCACCATTCCAAGAGTCCCCCAGATGTGTCAGTCCATTCCAGAGGAACCTGTTTTCCCTGCACTGCCTTGACGTTCAAGCCGAGGATCGACTCCCACCACGTGTGCACGTGGGACAGCCCTGTGGGAAAGCCTCGTGGGAAAGCCTCGTGGGAAAGACTTGAGGGAAAACCATAGATCCTTTGATCCACGCGGCGGACTGCGTGACACTGCTGCTACCGCTCTGGAGGAAAGCGCAAGTGCATGCCCCCATTCGAGACGAGGACTGACTCCCCTGGGGAGACTCCAGAAGTACCCCAAGATCCATGTCAGCACTGGAGAGGAATCCTCAGGTTCCGGCCCCGACTCCACACAAGGTCTTAGGTCCCGGCATCGACGGGAGAGGAATCCCGAGAGGCCCCCGAGAAACTCGCATGGGGACTGGCCTTTCCTGAGGCCACCAGAGCGGGTCCCTGACGTCCCCGTCGTAAGTCGAGAGCACCTGCCGCAACTCGAGAAAATCCAGGAGGTTTTTGCCCTCCAGGCGAGATGAGGCCCATTTCCGATGAGGCTTCTCGAGGCTAATCACATCTAACCACTGGAACTTCCAAAGGGTCCTTCACACCCTTGCTGCAACTCAAGAAGTTCCCCGACATACCCGTCTCCACTCGAGAGGAAGCACGTGGGGTCCCGCACACATCCAGGGGAGCCCCGTTTCCGCCTCCTAGCTCGAGATGAGGGATCCTTTCCCTGTTTCGTAGGGAAAGAATTCCCGGCGTTCCCGTCGCATCTCAAGAGGAGGCGCTCTCCACAGGAAAGGCGAGAGGAACTCCAGGGTCGTGCCACCATTCCAAGAGTCCCCCAGATGTGTCAGTCCAGTCCAGAGGAACCTGTTTTCCCTGATCTGCCTTGACGTTCAAGCCGAGGATCGACTCCCACCACTTGTGCACGTGGGACAGCCCTGTGGGAAAGCCTCGTCTGAAAGCCTCGTGGGAAAGACTCGAGGCAAAACCATAGATCCTTTGATCCACGCGGCGGACTGCGTGACACTGCTGCTACCGCTCTGGAGGAAAGCGCAAGTGCATGCCCGCATTCCAGACGAGGACTGACTCCCCTGGGGAGACTCCAGAAGTACCCCAAGATCCATGTCAGCACTGGAGAGGAATCCTCAGGTTCCGGCCCCGACTCCACACAAGGTCTTAGGCCCCGGCATTGACGGGAGAGGAATGCCGAGAGGCCCCCGAGGAACTCGCATGGGGACTGGCCTTTCCTGAGGCACCAGAGCGGATCCCTGAGGTCCCCGTCGTAAGTCGAGAGCACCTGCCGCAACTCGAGAAAATCCAGGAGGTTTTGCCCTCCAGGCGATATGAGGCCCATTTCCGCTGAGGCTTCTCGAGGCTAATCACGTCTAACCACTGGAACTTCCAAAGGGTCCTTCACACCGTTTCTGCAACTCAAGAAGTTCCCCGACATACCCGTATCCACTCGAGAGGAAGCACGAGGGTCCCGCACACATCCAGGGGAGCCCCGTTTCTGCCTCCTAGCTCGAGATGAGGGATCCTTTCCCTGTTTCGTAGGGAAAGAATTCCCGGCGTTCCCGTCGCATCTCAAGAGGAGGCGCTCTCCACAGGAAAGGCGAGAGGACTCCAGCGTCGTGCCACCATTCAAAGAGTCCCCCAGATATGTCAGTCCATTCCAGAGGAACATGTTTTCCCTGCACTGCCTTGACGTTCAAGCCGAGGATCGACTCCCACCACGTGTGCACGTGGGACAGCCCTGTGGAAAGCCTCGTGGGAAAGCCTCGTGGGAAAGACTCGAGGGAAAACCATAGATCCTTTGATCCACGCGCGCACTGCGTGACACTGCTGCTACCGCTCTGGAGGAAAGCGCAAGTGCATGCCCGCATTCGAGACGAGGACTGACTCCCCTGGGGAGACTCCAGAAGTACCCCAAGATCCATGTCAGCACTGGAGAGGAATCCTCAGGTTCCAGCCCCGACTCCACACAAGGTCTTAGGCCCCGGCATCGACGGGAGAGGAATGCCGAGAGGCCTCCGTGGAACTCGCATGGGGACTGGCCTTTCCTGAGGCCACCAGAGCGGTTCCCTGAGGTCCCCGTCGTAAGTCGAGAGCACCTGCCGCAACTCGAGAAAATCCAGGAGGTTTTGCCCTCCAGGCGAGATGAGGCCCATTTCCGCTGAGGCTTCTCGAGGCCAATCACATCTAACCACTGGAACTTCCAAAGGGTCCTTCACACCATTGCTGCAACTCAAGAAGTTCCCCGACATACCGTCTCCACTCGAGAGGAAGCACGTGGGGTCCCGCACACATCCAGGGAAGCTCCATTTCCGCCCCCTAGCTCGAGATGAGGGATCCTTTCCCTGTTTCGTAGGGAAAGAATTCCCGGCGTTCCCGTCGCATCTCAAGAGGAGACGCTCTCCACAGGAAAGGCGAGAGGAACTCCAGGGTCGTGCCACCATTCCAAGAGTCCCCCAGATGTGTCAGTCCATTCCAGAGGAACCTGTTTTCCCTGCACTGCCTTGACGTTCAAGCCGAGGATCGACTCCCACCACGTGTGCACGTGGGACAGCCCTGTGGGAAAGCCTCGTGGGAAAGCCTCGTGGGAAAGACTTGAGGGAAAACCATAGATCCTTTGATCCACGCGGCGGACTGCGTGACACTGCTGCTACCGCTCTGGAGGAAAGCGCAAGTGCATGCCCCCATTCGAGACGAGGACTGACTCCCCTGGGGAGACTCCAGAAGTACCCCAAGATCCATGTCAGCACTGGAGAGGAATCCTCAGGTTCCGGCCCCGACTCCACACAAGGTCTTAGGTCCCGGCATCGACGGGAGAGGAATCCCGAGAGGCCCCCGAGAAACTCGCATGGGGACTGGCCTTTCCTGAGGCCACCAGAGCGGGTCCCTGACGTCCCCGTCGTAAGTCGAGAGCACCTGCCGCAACTCGAGAAAATCCAGGAGGTTTTTGCCCTCCAGGCGAGATGAGGCCCATTTCCGATGAGGCTTCTCGAGGCTAATCACATCTAACCACTGGAACTTCCAAAGGGTCCTTCACACCCTTGCTGCAACTCAAGAAGTTCCCCGACATACCCGTCTCCACTCGAGAGGAAGCACGTGGGGTCCCGCACACATCCAGGGGAGCCCCGTTTCCGCCTCCTAGCTCGAGATGAGGGATCCTTTCCCTGTTTCGTAGGGAAAGAATTCCCGGCGTTCCCGTCGCATCTCAAGAGGAGGCGCTCTCCACAGGAAAGGCGAGAGGAACTCCAGGGTCGTGCCACCATTCCAAGAGTCCCCCAGATGTGTCAGTCCATTCCAGAGGAACCTGTTTTCCCTGATCTGCCTTGACGTTCAAGCCGAGGATCGACTCCCACCACTTGTGCACGTGGGACAGCCCTGTGGGAAAGCCTCGTCTGAAAGCCTCGTGGGAAAGACTCGAGGCAAAACCATAGATCCTTTGATCCACGCGGCGGACTGCGTGACACTGCTGCTACCGCTCTGGAGGAAAGCGCAAGTGCATGCCCGCATTCCAGACGAGGACTGACTCCCCTGGGGAGACTCCAGAAGTACCCCAAGATCCATGTCAGCACTGGAGAGGAATCCTCAGGTTCCGGCCCCGACTCCACACAAGGTCTTAGGCCCCGGCATTGACGGGAGAGGAATGCCGAGAGGCCCCCGAGGAACTCGCATGGGGACTGGCCTTTCCTGAGGCACCAGAGCGGATCCCTGAGGTCCCCGTCGTAAGTCGAGAGCACCTGCCGCAACTCGAGAAAATCCAGGAGGTTTTGCCCTCCAGGCGATATGAGGCCCATTTCCGCTGAGGCTTCTCGAGGCTAATCACGTCTAACCACTGGAACTTCCAAAGGGTCCTTCACACCGTTTCTGCAACTCAAGAAGTTCCCCGACATACCCGTATCCACTCGAGAGGAAGCACGAGGGTCCCGCACACATCCAGGGGAGCCCCGTTTCTGCCTCCTAGCTCGAGATGAGGGATCCTTTCCCTGTTTCGTAGGGAAAGAATTCCCGGCGTTCCCGTCGCATCTCAAGAGGAGGCGCTCTCCACAGGAAAGGCGAGAGGACTCCAGCGTCGTGCCACCATTCAAAGAGTCCCCCAGATATGTCAGTCCATTCCAGAGGAACATGTTTTCCCTGCACTGCCTTGACGTTCAAGCCGAGGATCGACTCCCACCACGTGTGCACGTGGGACAGCCCTGTGGGAAAGCCTCGTGGGAAAGCCTCGTGGGAAAGACTCGTTGGAAAATCATAGATCCTTTGATGCACGCGGCGGACTGCGTGACACTGCTGCTACCGCTCTGGAGGAAAGCGCAAGTGCATGCCCCCATTCGAGACGAGGACTGACTCCCCTGGGGAGACTCCAGAAGTACCCCAAGATCCATGGCAGCACTGGAGAGGAATCCTCAGGTTCCGGCCCCGACTCCACACAAGGTCTTAGGCCCTGGCATTGAAGGGAGAGGAATCCCGAGAGGCCCCCGAGGAACTCGCATGGGGACTGGCCTTTCCTGAGGCCACCAGAGCTGGTCCCTGAGGTCCCCTTCGTAAGTCGAGAGCACCTGCCGCAACTCGAGAAAATCCAGGAGGTTTTGCCCTCCAGGTGAAATGAGGCCCATTTCCGCTGAGGCTTCTCGAGGTCAATCACATCTAACCACTGGAACTTCCAAAGGGTCCTTCACACCATTGCTGAAACTCAAGAAGTTACCAGACATACTCGTCTCCACTCGAGAGGAAGCACGTGGTGTCCCGCACACATCCAGGGGAGCCCCGTTTCCGCCTCCTAGCTCGAGATGAGGGATCCTTTCCCTGTTTCGTAGGGAAAGAATTCCCTTCGTTCCCGTCGCATCTCAAGAGGAGGCGCTCTCCACAGGAAAGGCGAGAGGAACTCCAGGGTCATGCCACCATTCCAAGAGTCCCCCAGATGTGTCAGTCCATTCCAGAGGAACCTGTTTTCCCCTCACTGCCTTGACGTTCAAGCCGAGGATCAACTCCCACCACGTGTGCACTTGGGACAGCCCTGTGGGAAAGCCTCGTGGGAAAGCCTCGTGGGAAAGACTCCAGGGAAAACCATAGATCCTTTGATCCACGCGGCGGACTGCGTGACACTGCTGCTACCGCTCTGGAGGAAAGCGCAAGTGCATGCCCGCATTCGAGACGAGGACTGACTCCCCTGGGGAGACTCCAGAAGTACCCCAAGATCCATGTCAGCACTGGAGAGGAATCCTCAGGTTCCGTCCCCGACTCCACACAATGTCTTAGGCCCTGGCATTGACGGGAGAGGAATCCCGAGAGGCCCCCGAGGAACTCGCATGGGGACTGGCCTTTCCTGAGGCCACCAGAGCGGGTCCCTGAGGTCCGCGTCGTAAGTCGAGAGCACCTGCCGCAACTCGAGAAAATCCAGGAGGTTTCGCCCTCCAGGCGAGATGAGGCCCATTTCCGATGAGGCTTCTCGAGGCCAATCACATCTAACCACTGGAACTTCCAAACGGTCCTTCACACCCTTGCTGCAACTCAAGAAGTTCCCCGACATACCCGTCTCCACTCGAGAGGAAGCACGTGGGGTCCCGCACACATCCAGGGGAGCCCCGTTTCCGACTCCTAGCTCGAGATGAGTGATCCTTTCCCTGTTTCGTAGGGAAAGAATTCCCGGCGTTCCCGTCGCATCTCAAGAGGAGGCGCTCTCCACAGGAAAGGGAGAGGAACTCCAGGGTCGTGACACCATTCCAAGAGTCCCCCAGATTTGTCGGTCCATTCCAGAGGAACCTGTTTTCCCTGCACTGCCTTGACGTTCAAGCCGAGGATCGACTCCCACCACGTGTGCACGTGGGACAGCCCTGTGGGAAAGCCTCGTGGGAAAGCCTCGTGGGAAAGACTCGAGGGAAAACCATAGATCCTTTGATCCACGCGGCGGACTGCGTGACACTGCTGCTACCGCTCTGGAGGAAAGCGCAAGTGCATGCCCGCATTCGAGACGAGGACTGACTCCCCTGGGGAGACTCCAGAAGTACCCCAAGATCCATGTCAGCACTGGAGAGGAATCCTCAGGTTCCAGCCCCGACTCCACACAAGGTCTTAGGCCCCGGCATCGACGGGAGAGGAATCCCGAGAGGCCTCCGTGGAACTCGCATGGGGACTGGCCTTTCCTGAGGCCACCAGAGCGGTTCCCTGAGGTCCCCGTCGTAAGTCGAGAGCACCTGCCGCAACTCGAGAGAATCCAGGAGGTTTTGCCCTCCAGGCGAGATGAGGCCCATTTCCGCTGAGGCTTCTCGAGGCCAATCACATCTAACCACTGGAACTTCCAAAGGGTCCTTCACACCATTGCTGCAACTCAAGAAGTTCCCCGACATTCCGTCTCCACTCGAGAGGAAGCACGTGGGGTCCCGCACACATCCAGGGAAGCTCCATTTCCGCCCCCTAGCTCGAGATGAGGGATCCTTTCCCTGTTTCGTAGGGAAAGAATTCCCGGCGTTCCCGTCGCATCTCAAGAGGAGACGCTCTCCACAGGAAAGGCGAGAGGAACTCCAGGGTCGTGCCACCATTCCAAGAGTCCCCCAGATGTGTCAGTCCATTCCAGAGGAACCTGTTTTCCCTGCACTGCCTTGACGTTCAAGCCGAGGATCGACTCCCACCACGTGTGCACGTGGGACAGCCCTGTGGGAAAGCCTCGTGGGAAAGCCTCGTGGGAAAGACTTGAGGGAAAACCATAGATCCTTTGATCCACGCGGCGGACTGCGTGACACTGCTGCTACCGCTCTGGAGGAAAGCGCAAGTGCATGCCCCCATTCGAGACGAGGACTGACTCCCCTGGGGAGACTCCAGAAGTACCCCAAGATCCATGTCAGCACTGGAGAGGAATCCTCAGGTTCCGGCCCCGACTCCACACAAGGTCTTAGGTCCCGGCATCGACGGGAGAGGAATCCCGAGAGGCCCCCGAGGAACTCGCATGGGGACTGGCCTTTCCTGAGGCCACCAGAGCGGGTCCCTGAGGTCCCCGTCGTAAGTCGAGAGCACCTGCCGCAACTCGAGAAAATCCAGGAGGTTTTGCCCTCCAGGCGAGATGAGGCCCATTTCCGCTGAGGCTTCTCGAGGCCAATCACATCTAACCACTGGAACTTCCAAAGGGTCCTTCACACGCTTGCTGCAACTCAAGAAGTTCCCCGACATACCCGTCTCGACTCGAGAGGAAGCACGTGGTGTCCCGCACACATCCAGGGGAGCTCCGTTTCCGCCCCCTAGCTCGAGATGAGGGATCCTTTCCCTGTTTCGTAGGGAAAGAATTCCCGGCGTTCCCGTGGCAACTCAAGAGGAGACGCTCTCCACAAGAAACGCGAGAGGAACTCCAGGGTCGTGACACCATTCCAAGAGTCCCCCAGATGTGTCAGTCCATTCCAGATGAACCTGTTTTCCCTGCACTGCCTTGACGTTCAAGCCGAGGATCGACTCCCACCACGTGTGCACGTGGGACAGCCCTGTGCGAAAGCCTCGTGGGAAAGCCTCGTGGGAAAGACTCGAGGGAAAACCATAGATCCTTTGATCCACGCGGCGGACTGCGTGACACTGCTGCTACCGCTCTGGAGGAAAGCGCAAGTGCATGCCCGCATTCGAGACGAGGACTGACTCCCCTGGGGAGACTCCAGAAGTACCCCAAGATCCATGTCAGCACTGGAGAGGAATCCTCAGGTTCCAGCCCCGACTCCACACAAGGTCTTAGGCCCCGGCATCGACGGGAGAGGAATCCCGAGAGGCCTCCGTGGAACTCGCATGGGGACTGGCCTTTCCTGAGGCCACCAGAGCGGGTCCCTGAGGTCCCCGTCGTAAGTCGAGAGCACCTGCCGCAACTCGAGAAAATCCAGGAGGTTTTGCCCTCCAGGCGAGATGAGGCCCATTTCCGCTGAGGCTTCTCGAGGCCAATCACATCTAACCACTGGAACTTCCAAAGGGTCCTTCACACCCTTGCTGCAACTCAAGAAGTTCCCGACATACCCGTCTCCACTCGAGAGGAAGCACGTGGTGTCCCGCACACATCCAGGGGAGCCCCGTTTCCGCCTCCTAGCTCGAGATGAGGGATCCTTTCCCTGTTTCGTAGGGAAAGAATTCCCGGCGTTCCCGTCGCATCTCAAGAGGAGGCGCTCTGAACAGGAAAGGCGAGAGGAACTCCAGGGTCGTGCCACCATTCCAAGAGTCCCCCACATGTGTCAGTCCATTCCAGAGGAACCTGTTTTCCCTGCACTGCCTTGACGTTCAAGCCGAGGATCGACTCCCACCACGTGTGCACGTGGGACAGCCCAGTGGGAAAGCCTCGTGGGAAAGCCTCGTGGGAAAGACTCGAGGGAAAACCATAGATCCTTTGATCCACGCGGCGGACTGCGTGACACTGCTGCTACCGCTCTGGAGGAAAGCGCAAGTGCATGACCGCATTCGAGACGAGGACTGACTCCCCTGGGGAGACTCCAGAAGTACCCCAAGATCCATGTCAGCACTGGAGAGGAATCCTCAGGTTCCGGCCCCGACTCCACACAAGGTCTTAGGCCCCGGCATCGACGGGAGAGGAATCCCGAGAGGCCCCCGAGGAACTCGCATGGGGACTGGCCTTTTCTGAGGCCACCAGAGTGGGTCCCTGAGGTCCCCATCGTAAGTCGAGAGCACCTGCCGCAACTCGAGAAAATCCAGGAGGTTTTGCCCTCCAGGCGAGATGAGGCCCATTTCCGCTGAGGCTTCTCGAGTCCAATCACATCTAACCACTGGAACTTCCAAAGGGTCCTTCACACCCTTGCTGCAACTCAAGAAGTTCCCCGACATACCCGTCTGCACTCGAGAGGAAGCACGTGGTGTCCCGCACACATCCAGGGTAGCCCCGTTTCCGCCTCCTAGCTCGAGATGAGGGATCCTTTCCCTGTTTGGAAGGGAAAGAATTCCCGGCGTTCCCGTCGCATTTCAAGAGGAGGCGCTCTGAACAGGAAAGGCGAGAGGAACTCCAGGGTCATGCCACCATTCCAAGAGTCCCCCAGATGTGTCAGTCCATTCCAGAGGAACCTGTTTTCCCTGCACTGCCTTGACGTTCATGCCGAGGATCGACTCCCACCACGTGTGCACGTGGGACAGTCCTGTGGGAAAGCCTCGTGGGAAAGCCTCGTGGGAAACACTCGAGCGAAAACCATAGATCCTTTGATCCACGCGGCGTACTGCGTGACACTGCTGCTGCCGCTCTGGAGGAAAGCGCAAGTGCATGCCCGCATTCGAGACGAGGACTGACTCCCCTGGGGAGACTCCAGAAGTACCCCAAGATCCATGTCAGCACTGGAGAGGAATCCTCAGGTTCGGGCCCCGACTCCACACAAGGTCTTAGGCCCCGGTATCGACGGGAGAATAATACAGAGAGGCCCCCGAGGAATTCGCATGGGGACTGGCCTTTCCTGACGCCACCAGAGCGGGTCCCTGAGGTCCCCGTCGTAAGTCGAGAGCACCTGCCGCAACTCGAGAAAATCCAGGAGGTTTTGCCCTCCAGGCGAGATGAGGCCCATTTCCGCTGAGGCTTCTCGAGGCCAATCACATCTAACCACTGGAACTTCCAAAGGGTCCTTCACACCCTTGCTGCAACTCAAGAAGTTCCCCGACATACCCGTCTCCACTCGAGAGGAAGCACGTGGGGTCCCGCAAAAATCCAGGGGAGCCCCATTTCCGCCTCCTAGCTCGAGATGAGGGATCCTTTCCCTGTTTCGTAGGGAAAGAATTCCCGGCGTTCCCGTCGCATCTCAAGAGGAGGCGCTCTCCACAGGAAAGGCGAGAGGAACTCCAGGGTCGTGACACCATTCCAAGAGTCCCCCAGATGTGTCCGTCCATTCCAGAGGAACCTGTTTTCCCTGCACTGCCTTGACGTTCAAGCCGAGGATCGACTCCCACCACGTGTGCACGTGGGATAGCCCTGTGGGAAAGCCTCGTGGGAAAGCCTCGTGGGAAAGACTCGAGGGAAAACCATAGATCCTTTGATCCACGCGGCGGATTGCGTGACACTGCTGCTACCGCTCTGGAGGAAAGCGCAAGTGCATGCCCGCATTCGAGACGAGGACTGACTCCCCTGGGGAGACTCCAGAAGTACCCCAAGATCCATGTCAGCACTGGAGAGGAATCCTCGGGTTCCGGCCCCGACTCCACACAAGGTCTTCGGCCCCGGCATCGACGGGAGAGGAATCCCGAGAGGCCCCCGAGGAAGTCGCATGGGGACTGGCCTTTCCTGAGGCCACCAGAGCGGGTCCCTGAGGTCCCGGTCGTAAGTCGAGAGCACCTGCCGCAACTCGAGAAAATCCAGGAGGTTTTGCCCTCCAGGCGAAATGAGGCCTATTTCCGCTGAGGCTTCTCGAGGCCAATCACATCTTACCACTGGAACTTCCAAAGGGTCCTTCACACCCTTGCTGCTACTCAAGAAGTTCCCCGACATACCCGTCTCCACTCGAGAGGAAGCACGTTGGGTCCCGCAAAAATCCAGTGGAGCACCATTTCCGCCTCCTAGCTCGAGATGAGGGATCCTTTCCCTGTTTCGTAGGGAAAGAATTCCCGGCGTTCCCGTCGCATCTCAAGAGGAGGCGCTCTCCACAGGAAAGGCGAGAGGAACTCCAGGGTCGTGACACCATTCCAAGAGTCCTCCAGATGTGTCCGTCCATTCCAGAGGAACCTGTTTTCCCTGCACTGCCTTGACGTTCAAGCCGAGGATCGACTCCCACCACGTGTGCACGTGGGACAGCCCTGTGGAAAGCCTCGTGGGAAAGCCTCGTGGGAAAGACTCGAGGCAAAACCATAGATTCTTTGATCCACGCGGCGGACTGCGTGACACTGCTGCTACCGCTCTGGAGGAAAGCGCAAGTGCATGCCCGCATTCGAGACGAGGACTGACTCCCCTGGGGAGACTCCAGAAGTACCCCAAGATCCATGTCAGCACTGGAGAGGAATCCTCAGGTTCGGGCCCCGACTCCACACAAGGTCTTAGGCCCCGGTATCGACGGGAGAATAATCCAGAGAGGCCCCCGAGGAATTCGAATGGGGACTGGCCTTTCCTGAGGCCACCAGAGCGGGTCCCTGAGGTCCACGTCCTAAGTCGAGAGCACCTGCCGCAACTCGAGAAAATCCAGGAGGTTTTGCCCTCCAGGCGAGATGAGGCCCATTTCCGCTGAGGCTTCTCGAGGCTAATCACGTCTAACAACTGGAACTTCCAAAGGGTCCTTCACACCCTTGCTGCAACTCAAGAAGTTCCCCGACATACCCGTCTCCACTCGAGAGGAAGCACGTGGGGTCCCGCACACATCCAGGGGAGCCCCGTTTCCGCCTCCTAGCTCGAGATGAGGGATCCTTTCCCTGTTTCGTAGGGAAAGAATTCCCGGCGTTCCGGTCGCATCTCAAGAGGAGGCGCTCTCCACAGGAAAGGCGAGAGGACTCCAGCGTCGTGCCACCATCCAAAGTGTCCCCCAGATATGTCAGTCCATTCCAGAGGAACCTGTTTTCCCTGCACTGCCTTGACGTTCAAGCCGAGGATCTACTCCCACCACGTGTGCACGTGGGACAGCCCTGTGGGAAGGCCTCGTGGGAAAGCCTCGCGGGAAAGACTAGAGGGAAAACCATACATACTTTGATGCACGCGGCGGAGTGCGTGACACTGCTGCTACCGCTCTGGAGGATAGCGCAAGTGCATGCCCGCATTCCAGACGAGGACTGACTCCCCTGGGGAGACTCCAGAAGTACCCCAAGATCCATGTCAGCACTGGAGAGGAAACCTCAGGTTCCGGCCCCGACTCCACACAAGGTCTTCGGCCCCGGCATCGACGGGAGAGGAATCCCGAGAGGCCCCCGAGAAACTCGCATGGGGACTGGTCTTTCCTGAGGCCACCAGAGCGGGTCCCTGAGGTCCCCGTCGTAAGTCGAGAGCACCTGCCGCAACTCGAGAAAATCCAGGAGGTTTTTGCCCTCCAGGCGAGATGAGGCCCATTTCCGATGAGGCTTCTCGAGGCTAATCACATCTAACCACTGGAACTTCCAAAGGGTCCTTCACACCCTTGCAGCAACTCAAGAAGTTCCCCGACATACCCGTCTCCACTCGAGAGGAAGCACGTGGGGTCCCGCACACATCCAGGGGAGCCCCGTTTCCGCCTCCTAGCTCGAGATGAGGAATCCTTTCCCTGTTTCGTAGGGAAAGAATTCCCGGCGTTCCAGTCGCATCTCAAGAGGAGGCGCTCTCCACAGGAAAGGCGAGAGGAACTCCAGGGTCGTGACACCATTCCAAGAGTCCCCCAGATTTGTCAGTCCATTCCAGAGGAACCTGTTTTCCCTGCACTGCCTTGACGTTCAAGCCGAGGATCGACTCCCACCACGTGTGCACGTGGGACAGCCCTGTGGGAAAGCCTCGTGGGAAAGCCTCGTGGGAAAGACTCGAGGGAAAACCATAGATCCTTTGATCCACGCGGCGGACTGCGTGACACTGCTGCTACCGCTCTGGAGGAAAGCGCAAGTGCATGCCCGCATTCGAGACGAGGACTGACTCCCCTGGGGAGACTCCAGAAGTACCCCAAGATCCATGTCAGCACTGGAGAGGAATCCTCAGGTTCCAGCCCCGACTCCACACAAGGTCTTAGGCCCCGGCATCGACGGGAGAGGAATCCCGAGAGGCCTCCGTGGAACTCGCATGGGGACTGGCCTTTCCTGAGGCCACCAGAGCGGTTCCCTGAGGTCCCGGTCGTAAGTCGAGAGCACCTGCCGCAACTCGAGAAAATCCAGGAGGTTTTGCCCTCCAGGCGAGATGAGGCCCATTTCCGCTGAGGCTTCTCGAGGCCAATCACATCTAACTTCTGGAACTTCCAAAGGGTCCTTCACACGCTTGCTGCAACTCAAGAAGTTCCCCGACATACCCGTCTCCACTCGAGAGGAAGCACGTGGTGTCCCGCACACATCCAGGGGAGCCCCGTTTCCGCCTCCTAGCTCGAGATGAGGAATCCTTTCCCTGTTTCGAAGGGAAAGAATTCCCGGCGTTCCCGTCGCATCTCAAGAGGAGGCGCTCTCCACAGGAAAGGCGAGAGGAACTCCAGGGTCGTGCCACCATTCCAAGAGTCCCCCAGATGTGTCAGTCCATTCCAGAGGAACCTGTTTTCCCTGCACTGCCTTGACGTTCAAGCCGAGGATCGACTCCCACCACGTGTGCACGTGGGACAGCCCTGTGGGAAAGCCTCGTGGGAAAGCCTCGTGGGACAGACTTGAGGGAAAACCATAGATCCTTTGATCCACGCGGCGGACTGCGTGTCACTGCTGCTACCGCTCTGGAGGAAAGCGCAAGTGCATGCCCGCATTCGAGACGAGGACTGACTCCCCTGGGGAGACTCCAGAAGTACCCCAAGATCCATGTCAGCACTGGAGAGGAATCCTCAGGTTCCAGCCCCGACTCCACACAAGGTCTTAGGCCCCGGCATCGACGGGAGAGGAATCCCGAGAGGCTCCCGAGGAACTCGCATGGGGACTGGCCTTTCCTGAGGCCACCAGAGCGGGTCCCTGAGGTCCTCGTCATAAGTCGAGAGCACCTGCCGCAACTCGAGAAAATCCAGGAGGTTTTGCCCTCCAGGCGAGATGAGGCCCATTTCCGCTGAGGCTTCTCGAGGCCAATCACATCTAACCACTGGAACTTCCAAAGGGTCCTTCACACGCTTGCTGCAACTCAAGAAGTTCCCCGACATACCCGTCTCCACACGAGAGAAAGCACGTGCGGTTCCGCACACATCCAGGGGAGCCTCATTTCCGCCTCCTAGCTCGAGATGAGGGATCCTTTCCCTGCTTCGTAGGGAAAAAATTCCCGGCGTTCCCGTCGCATCTCAAGAGGAGGCGCTCTCCACAGGAAAGGCGAAAGGAACTCCAGGGTCGTGCCACCATTCCAAGAGTCCCCCAGATGTGTCAGTCCATTCCAGAGGAACATGTTTTCCCTGCACTGCCTTGACGTTCAAGCCGAGGATCGACTCCCACCACGTGTGCACTTGGGACAGCCCTGTGGGAAGGCCTCGTGGGAAAGCCTCGTGGGAAAGACTCGAGGGAAAACCATAGATCCTTTGATGCACGCGGCGGACTGATTGACACTGCTGCTACCGCTCTGGAGGATAGCGCAAGTGCATGCCCGCATTCCAGACGAGGACTGACTCCCCTGGGGAGACTCCAGAAGTACCCCAAGATCCATGTCAGCACTGGAGAGGAATCCTCAGGTTCCGGCCCCGACTCCACACAAGGTCTTCGGCCCCGGCATCGACGGGAGAGGAATCCCGAGAGGCCCCCGAAGAAGTCGCATGGGGACTGGCCTTTCCTGAGGCCACCAGAGCGGGTCCCTGAGGTTCCGGTCGTAAGTCGAGAGCACCTGCCGCAACTCGAGAAAATCCAGGAGGTTTTGCCCTCCAGGCGAATGAGGCCCATTTCCGCTGAGGCTTTTCGAGGCCAATCACATCTAACCACTGGAACTTCCAAAGGGTCCTTCACACCCTTGCTGCAACTCAAGAAGTTCCCCGACATACCCGTCTCCACTCGAGAGGAAGCACGTGGGGTCCCGCACACATCCAGGGGAGACCCATTTCCGCCTCCTAGCTCGAGATGAGGGATCCTTTCCCTGTTTCGTAGGGAAAGAATTCCCGGCGTTCCCGTCGCATCTCTAGAGGAGGCGCTCTCCACAGGAAAGGCGAGAGGAACTCCAGGGTCGTGACACCATTCCAAGAGTCCCCCAGATGTGTCAGTCCATTCCAGAGGAACCTGTTTTCCCTGCACTGCCTTGACGTTCAAGCCGAGGATCGACTCCCACCACGTGTGCACGTGGGACAGCCCTGTGGAAAGCCTCGTGGGAAAGCCTCGTGGGAAAGACTCGAGGGAAAACCATAGATCCTTTGATCCACGCGCGCACTGCGTGACACTGCTGCTACCGCTCTGGAGGAAAGCGCAAGTGCATGCCCGCATTCGAGACGAGGACTGACTCCCCTGGGGAGACTCCAGAAGTACCCCAAGATCCATGTCAGCACTGGAGAGGAATCCTCAGGTTCCGGCCCCGACTCCACACAAGGTCTTAGGCCCCGGCATCGACGGGAGAGGAATCCCGAGAGGCCCCCGAGGAACTCGCATGGGGACTGGCCTTTCCTGAGGCCACCAGAGCGGGTCGCTGAGGTCCCCGTCGTAAGTCGAGAGCACCTTCCGCAACTCGAGAAAATCCAGGAGGTTTTGCCCTCCAGGCGAGATGAGGCCCATTTCCGCTGAGGCTTCTCGAGGCCAATCATGTCTAACCACTGGAACTTCAAAAGGGTCCTTGACACCCTTGCTGCAACTCAAGAAGTTCCCCGACATACCCGTCTCCACTCGTGAGGAAGCACGTGGGTCCCGCACACATCCAGGGGAGCCCCGTTTCCGGCTCCTAGCTCGAGATGAGGGATCCTTTCCCTGTTTCGTAGGGAGAGAATTCCCGGCGTTCCCGTCGCATCTCAAGAGGAGGCGCTCTCCACAGGAAAGGGAGAGGAACTCCAGGGTCGTGACACCATTCCAAGAGTCCCCCAGATGTGTCAGTCCATTCCAGAGGAACCTGTTTTCCCTGCACTGCCTTGACGTTCAAGCCGAGGATCGACTCCCACCACGTGTGCACGTGGGACAGCCCTGTGGGAAAGCCTCGTGGGAAAGCCTCGTGGGACAGACTTGAGGGAAAACCATAGATCCTTTGATCCACGCGGCGGACTGCGTGACACTGCTGCTACCGCTCTGGAGGAAAGCGCAAGTGCATGCCCGCATTCGAGACGAGGACTGACTCCCCTGGGGAGACTCCAGAAGTACCCCAAGATCCATGTCAGCACTGGAGAGGAATCCTCAGGTTCCAGCCCCGACTCCACACAAGGTCTTAGGCCCCGGCATCGACGGGAGAGGAATCCCGAGAGGCTCCCGAGGAACTCGCATGGGGACTGGCCTTTCCTGAGGCCACCAGAGCGGGTCCCTGAGGTCCTCGTCATAAGTCGAGAGCACCTGCCGCAACTCGAGAAAATCCAGGAGGTTTTGCCCTCCAGGCGAGATGAGGCCCATTTCCGCTGAGGCTTCTCGAGGCCAATCACATCTAACCACTGGAACTTCCAAAGGGTCCTTCACACGCTTGCTGCAACTCAAGAAGTTCCCCGACATACCCGTCTCCACACGAGAGAAAGCACGTGCGGTTCAGCACACATCCAGGGGAGCCTCATTTCCGCCTCCTAGCTCGAGATGAGGGATCCTTTCCCTGCTTCGTAGGGAAAAAATTCCCGGCGTTCCCGTCGCATCTCAAGAGGAGGCGCTCTCCACAGGAAAGGCGAAAGGAACTCCAGGGTCGTGCCACCATTCCAAGAGTCCCCCAGATGTGTCAGTCCATTCCAGAGGAACATGTTTTCCCTGCACTGCCTTGACGTTCAAGCCGAGGATCGACTCCCACCACGTGTGCACTTGGGACAGCCCTGTGGGAAGGCCTCGTGGGAAAGCCTCGTGGGAAAGACTCGAGGGAAAACCATAGATCCTTTGATGCACGCGGCGGACTGCTTGACACTGCTGCTACCGCTCTGGAGGATAGCGCAAGTGCATGCCCGCATTCGAGACGAGGACTGACTCCCCTGGGGAGACTCCAGAAGTACCCCAAGATCCATGTCAGCACTGGAGAGGAATCCTCAGGTTCCGGCCCCGACTCCACACAAGGTCTTCGGCCCCGGCATCGACGGGAGAGGAATCCCGAGAGGCCCCCGAAGAAGTCGCATGGGGACTGGCCTTTCCTGAGGCCACCAGAGCGGGTCCCTGAGGTTCCGGTCGTAAGTCGAGAGCACCTGCCGCAACTCGAGAAAATCCAGGAGGTTTTGCCCTCCAGGCGAATGAGGCCCATTTCCGCTTAGGCTTTTCGAGGCCAATCACATCAAACCACTGGAACTTCCAAAGGGTCCTTCACACCCTTGCTGCAACTCAAGAAGTTCCCCGACATACCCGTCTCCACTCGAGAGGAAGCACGTGGGGTCCCGCACACATCCAGGGGAGACCCATTTCCGCCTCCTAGCTCGAGATGAGGGATCCTTTCCCTGTTTCGTAGGGAAAGAATTCCCGGCGTTCCCGTCGCATCTCTAGAGGAGGCGCTCTCCACAGGAAAGGCGAGAGGAACTCCAGGGTCGTGACACCATTCCAAGAGTCCCCCACATGTGTCAGTCCATTCCAGAGGAACCTGTTTTCCCTGCACTGCCTTGACGTTCAAGCCGAGGATCGACTCCCACCACGTGTGCACGTGGGACAGCCCTGTGGAAAGCCTCGTGGGAAAGCCTCGTGGGAAAGACTCGAGGGAAAACCATAGATCCTTTGATCCACGCGCGCACTGCGTGACACTGCTGCTACCGCTCTGGAGGAAAGCGCAAGTGCATGCCCGCATTCGAGACGAGGACTGACTCCCCTGGGGAGACTCCAGAAGTACCCCAAGATCCATGTCAGCACTGGAGAGGAATCCTCAGGTTCCGGCCCCGACTCCACACAAGGTCTTAGGCCCCGGCATCGACGGGAGAGGAATCCCGAGAGGCCCCCGAGGAACTCGCATGGGGACTGGCCTTTCCTGAGGCCACCAGAGCGGGTCGCTGAGGTCCCCGTCGTAAGTCGAGAGCACCTTCCGCAACTCGAGAAAATCCAGGAGGTTTTGCCCTCCAGGCGAGATGAGGCCCATTTCCGCTGAGGCTTCTCGAGGCCAATCATGTCTAACCACTGGAACTTCAAAAGGGTCCTTGACACCCTTGCTGCAACTCAAGAAGTTCCCCGACATACCCGTCTCCACTCGTGAGGAAGCACGTGGGTCCCGCACACATCCAGGGGAGCCCCGTTTCCGGCTCCTAGCTCGAGATGAGGGATCCTTTCCCTGTTTCGTAGGGAGAGAATTCCCGGCGTTCCCGTCGCATCTCAAGAGGAGGCGCTCTCCACAGGAAAGGGAGAGGAACTCCAGGGTCGTGACACCATTCCAAGAGTCCCCCAGATTTGTCGGTCCATTCCAGAGGAACCTGTTTTCCCTGCACTGCCTTGACGTTCAAGCCGAGGATCGACTCCCACCACGTGTGCACGTGGGACAGCCCAGTGGGAAAGCCTCGTGGGAAAGCGTCGTGGGAAAGACTCGAGGGAAAACCATAGATCCTTTGATCCACGCGGCGGACTGCGTGACACTGCTGCTTCCGCTCTGGAGGAAAGCGCAAGTGCATGCCCGCATTCGAGACGAGGACTGACTCCCCTGGGGAGACTCCAGAAGTACCCCAAGATCCATGTCAGCACTGGAGAGGAATCCTCAGGTTCCAGCCCCGACTCCACACAAGGTCTTAGGCCCCGGCATCGACGGGAGAGGAATCCCGAGAGGCCTCCGTGGAACTCGCATGGGGACTGGCCTTTCCTGAGGCCACCAGAGCGGTTCCCTGAGGTCCCCGTCGTAAGTCGAGAGCACCTGCCGCAACTCGAGAAAATCCAGGAGGTTTTGCCCTCCAGGCGAGATGAGGCCCATTTCCGCTGAGGCTTCTCGAGGCCAATCACATCTAACCACTGGAACTTCCAAAGGGTCCTTCACACCATTGCTGCAACTCAAGAAGTTCCCCGACATACCGTCTCCACTCGAGAGGAAGCACGTGGGGTCCCGCACACATCCAGGGAAGCTCCATTTCCGCCCCCTAGCTCGAGATGAGGGATCCTTTCCCTGTTTCGTAGGGAAAGAATTCCCGGCGTTCCCGTCGCATCTCAAGAGGTGACGCTCTCCACAGGAAAGGCGAGAGGAACTCCAGGGTCGTGCCACCATTCCAAGAGTCCCCCAGATGTGTCAGTCCATTCCAGAGGAACCTGTTTTCCCTGCACTGCCTTGACGTTCAAGCCGAGGATCGACTCCCACCACGTGTGCACGTGGGACAGCCCTGTGGGAAAGCCTCGTGGGAAAGCCTCGTGGGAAAGACTTGAGGGAAAACCATAGATCCTTTGATCCACGCGGCGGACTGCGTGACACTGCTGCTACCGATCTGGAGGAAAGCGCAAGTGCATGCCCCCATTCGAGACGAGGACTGACTCCCCTGGGGAGACTCCAGAAGTACCCCAAGATCCATGTCAGCACTGGAGAGGAATCCTCAGGTTCCGGGCCCGACTCCACACAAGGTCTTAGGTCCCGGCATCGACGGGAGAGGAATCCCGAGAGGCCCCCAGGAACTCGCATGGGGACTGGCCTTTCATGAGGCCACCAGAGCGGGTCCCTGAGGTCCCCGTCGTAAGTCGAGAGCACCTGCCGCAACTCGAGAAAATCCAGGAGGTTTTGCCCTCCAGGCGAGATGAGGCCCATTTCCGCTGAGGCTTCTCGAGGCCAATCACATCTAACCACTGGAACTTCCAAAGGGTCCTTCACACCCTTGCTGCAACTCAAGAAGTTCCCGACATACCCGTCTCCACTCGAGAGGAAGCACGTGGTGTCCCGCACACATCCAGGGGAGCCCCGTTTCCGCCTCCTAGCTCGAGATGAGGGATCCTTTCCCTGTTTCGTAGGGAAAGAATTCCCGGCGTTCCCGTCGCATCTCAAGAGGAGGCGCTCTGAACAGGAAAGGCGAGAGGAACTCCAGGGTCGTGCCACCATTCCAAGAGTCCCCCACATGTGTCAGTCCATTCCAGAGGAACCTGTTTTCCCTGCACTGCCTTGACGTTCAAGCCGAGGATCGACTCCCACCACGTGTGCACGTGGGACAGCCCTGTGGGAAAGCCTCGTGGGAAAGCCTCGTGGGAAAGACTCGAGGGAAAACCATAGATCCTTTGATCCACGCGGCGGACTGCGTGACACTGCTGCTACCGCTCTGGAGGAAAGCGCAAGTGCATGACCGCATTCGAGACGAGGACTGACTCCCCTGGGGAGACTCCAGAAGTACCCCAAGATCCATGTCAGCACTGGAGAGGAATCCTCAGGTTCCGGCCCCGACTCCACACAAGGTCTTAGGCCCCGGCATCGACGGGAGAGGAATCCCGAGAGGCCCCCGAGGAACTCGCATGGGGACTGGCCTTTTCTGAGGCCACCAGAGCGGGTCCCTGAGGTCCCCATCGTAAGTCGAGAGCACCTGCCGCAACTCGAGAAAATCCAGGAGGTTTTGCCCTCCAGGCGAGATGAGGCCCATTTCCGCTGAGGCTTCTCGAGTCCAATCACATCTAACCACTGGAACTTCCAAAGGGTCCTTCAAACCCTTGCTGCAACTCAAGAAGTTCCCCGACATACCCGTCTGCACTCGAGAGGAAGCACGTGGTGTCCCGCACACATCCAGGGTAGCCCCGTTTCCGCCTCCTAGCTCGAGATGAGGGATCCTTTCCCTGTTTGGTAGGGAAAGAATTCCCGGCGTTCCCGTCGCATCTCAAGAGGAGGCGCTCTGAACAGGAAAGGCGAGAGGAACTCCAGGGTCATGCCACCATTCCAAGAGTCCCCCAGATGTGTCAGTCCATTCCAGAGGAACCTGTTTTCCCTGCACTGCCTTGACGTTCAAGCCGAGGATCGACTCCCACCACGTGTGCACGTGGGACAGTCCTGTGGGAAAGCCTCGTGGGAAAGCCTCGTGGGAAACACTCGAGCGAAAACCATAGATCCTTTGATCCACGCGGCGTACTGCGTGACACTGCTGCTACCGCTCTGGAGGAAAGCGCAAGTGCATGCCCGCATTCGAGACGAGGACTGACTCCCCTGGGGAGACTCCAGAAGTACCCCAAGATCCATGTCAGCACTGGAGAGGAATCCTCAGGTTCGGGCCCCGACTCTACACAAGGTCTTAGGCCCCGGTATCGACGGGAGAATAATCCAGAGAGGCCCCCGAGGAATTCGCATGGGGACTGGCCTTTCCTGACGCCACCAGAGCGGGTCCCTGAGGTCCCCGTCGTAAGTCGAGAGCACCTGCCGCAACTCGAGAAAATCCAGGAGGTTTTGCCCTCCAGGCGAGATGAGGCCCATTTCCGCTGAGGCTTCTCGAGGCCAATCACATCTAACCACTGGAACTTCCAAAGGGTCCTTCACACCCTTGCTGCAACTCAAGAAGTTCCCCGACATACCCGTCTCCACTCGAGAGGAAGCACGTGGGGTCCCGCAAAAATCCAGGGGAGCCCCATTTCCGCCTCCTAGCTCGAGATGAGGGATCCTTTCCCTGTTTCGTAGGGAAAGAATTCCCGGCGTTCCCGTCGCATCTCAAGAGGAGGCGCTCTCCACAGGAAAGGCGAGAGGAACTCCAGGGTCGTGACACCATTCCAAGAGTCCCCCAGATGTGTCCGTCCATTCCAGAGGAAACTGTTTTCCCTGCACTGCCTTGACGTTCAAACCGAGGATCGACTCCCACCACGTGTGCACGTGGGACAGCCCTGTGGGAAAGCCTCGTGGGAAAGCCTCGTGGGAAAGACTCGAGGGAAAACCATAGATCCTTTGATCCACGCGGCGGACTGCGTGACACTGCTGCTACCGCTCTGGAGGAAAGCGCAAGTGCATGCCCGCATTCGAGACGAGGACTGACTCCCCTGGGGAGACTCCAGAAGTACCCCAAGATCCATGTCAGCACTGGAGAGGAATCCTCGGGTTCCGGCCCCGACTCCACACAAGGTCTTCGGCCCCGGCATCGACGGGAGAGGAATCCCGAGAGGCCCCCGAGGAAGTCGCATGGGGACTGGCCTTTCCTGAGGCCACCAGAGCGGGTCCCTGAGGTCCCGGTCGTAAGTCGAGAGCACCTGCCGCAACTCGAGAAAATCCAGGAGGTTTTGCCCTCCAGGCGAAATGAGGCCTATTTCCGCTGAGGCTTCTCGAGGCCAATCACATCTTACCACTGGAACTTCCAAAGGGTCCTTCACACCCTTACTGCAACTCAAGAAGTTCCCCGACATACCCGTCTCCACTCGAGAGGAAGCACGTTGGGTCCCGCAAAAATCCAGGGGAGCACCATTTCCGCCTCCTAGCTCGAGATGAGGGATCCTTTCCCTGTTTCGTAGGGAAAGAATTCCCGGCGTTCCCGTCGCATCTCAAGAGGAGGCGCTCTCCACAGGAAAGGCGAGAGGAACTCCAGGGTCGTGACACCATTCCAAGAGTCCCCCAGATGTGTCCGTCCATTCCAGAGGAACCTGTTTTCCCTGCACTGCCTTGACGTTCAAGCCGAGGATCGACTCCCACCACGTGTGCACGTGGGACAGCCCTGTGGAAAGCCTCGTGGGAAAGCCTCGTGGGAAAGACTCGAGGCAAAACCATAGATCCTTTGATCCACGCGGCGGACTGCGTGACACTGCTGCTACCGCTCTGGAGGAAAGCGCAAGTGCATGCCCGCATTCGAGACGAGGACTGACTCCCCTGGGGAGACTCCAGAAGTACCCCAAGATCCATGTCAGCACTGGAGAGGAATCCTCAGGTTCGGGCCCCGACTCCACACAAGGTCTTAGGCCCCGGTATCGACGGGAGAATAATCCAGAGAGGCCCCCGAGGAATTCGAATGGGGACTGGCCTTTCCTGAGGCCACCAGAGCGGGTCCCTGAGGTCCACGTCGTAAGTCGAGAGCACCTGCCGCAACTCGAGAAAATCCAGGAGGTTTTGCCCTCCAGGCGAGATGAGGCCCATTTCCGCTGAGGCTTCTCGAGGCTAATCACGTCTAACAACTGGAACTTCCAAAGGGTCCTTCACACCCTTGCTGCAACTCAAGAAGTTCCCCGACATACCCGTCTCCACTCGAGAGGAAGCACGTGGGGTCCCGCACACATCCAGGGGAGCCCCGTTTCCGCCTCCTAGCTCGAGATGAGGGATCCTTTCCCTGTTTCGTAGGGAAAGAATTCCCGGCGTTCCGGTCGCATCTCAAGAGGAGGCGCTCTCCACAGGAAAGGCGAGAGGACTCCAGCGTCGTGCCACCATCCAAAGTGTCCCCCAGATATGTCAGTCCATTCCAGAGGAACCTGTTTTCCCTGCACTGCCTTGACGTTCAAGCCGAGGATCTACTCCCACCACGTGTGCACGTGGGACAGCCCTGTGGGAAGGCCTCGTGGGAAAGCCTCGTGGGAAAGACTAGAGGGAAAACCATACATACTTTGATGCACGCGGCGGAGTGCGTGACACTGCTGCTACCGCTCTGGAGGATAGCGCAAGTGCATGCCCGCATTCCAGACGAGGACTGACTCCCCTGGGGAGACTCCAGAAGTACCCCAAGATCCATGTCAGCACTGGAGAGGAATCCTCAGGTTCCGGCCCCGACTCCACACAAGGTCTTAGGCCCCGGCATTGACGGGAGAGGAATGCCGAGAGGCCCCCGAGGAACTCGCATGGGGACTGGCCTTTCCTGAGGCACCAGAGCGGGTCCCTGAGGTCCCCGTCGTAAGTCGAGAGCACCTGCAGCAACTCGAGAAAATCCAGGAGGTTTTGCCCTCCAGGCGATATGAGGCCCATTTCCGCTGAGGCTTCTCGAGGCTAATCACGTCTAACCACTGGAACTTCCAAAGGGTCCTTCACACCGTTTCTGCAACTCAAGAAGTTCCCCGACATACCCGTATCCACTCGAGAGGAAGCACGAGGGTCCCGCACACATCCAGGGGAGCCCCGTTTCTGCCTCCTAGCTCGAGATGAGGGATCCTTTCCCTGTTTCGTAGGGAAAGAATTCCCGGCGTTCCCGTCGCATCTCAAGAGGAGGCGCTCTCCACAGGAAAGGCGAGAGGACTCCAGCGTCGTGCCACCATTCAAAGAGTCCCCCAGATATGTCAGTCCATTCCAGAGGAACATGTTTTCCCTGCACTGCCTTGACGTTCAAGCCGAGGATCGACTCCCACCACGTGTGCACGTGGGACAGCCCTGTGGGAAAGCCTCGTGGGAAAGCCTCGTGGGAAAGACTCGTTGGAAAATCATAGATCCTTTGATGCACGCGGCGGACTGCTTGACACTGCTGCTACCGCTCTGGAGGATAGCGCAAGTGCATGCCCGCATCCCAGACGAGGACTGACTCCCCTGGGGAGACTCCAGAAGTACCCCAAGATCCATGTCAGCACTGGAGAGGAATCCTCAGGTTCCGGCCCCGACTCCACACAAGGTCTTAGGCCCTGGCATTGAAGGGAGAGTAATCCCGAGAGGCCCCCGAGGAACTCGCATGGGGACTGGCCTTTCCTGAGGCCACCAGAGCGGGTCCCTGAGGTCCGCGTCGTAAGTCGAGAGCACCTGCCGCAACTCGAGAAAATCCAGGAGGTTTCGCCCTACAGGCGAGATGAGGCCCATTTCCGCTGAGGCTTCTCGAGGCCAATCACATCTAACCACTGGAACTTCCAAACGGTCCTTCACACCCTTGCTGCAACTCAAGAAGTTCCCCGACATACCCGTCTCCACTCGAGAGGAAGCACGTGGGGTCCCGCACACATCCAGGGGAGCCCCGTTTCCGACTCCTAGCTCGAGATGAGTGATCATTTCCCTGTTTCGTAGGGAAAGAATTCCCGGCGTTCCCGTCACATCTCAAGAGGAGGCGCTCTCCACAGGAAAGGCGAGAGGAACTCCAGGTTCGTGCCACCATTCCAAGAGTCCCCCAGATGTGTCAGTCCATTCCAGAGGAACCTGTTTTCCCTGCACTGCCTTGACGTTCAAGCCGAGGATCGACTCCCACCACGTGTGCACGTGGGACAGCCCTGTGGAAAGCCTCGTGGGAAAGCCTCGCGGGAAAGACTCGAGGGAAAACCATAGATCCTTTGATCCATGCGGCGGACTGCGAGACACTGCTGCTACCGCTCTGGAGGATAGCGCAAGTGCATGCCCGCATTCCAGGCGAGGACTGACTCCCCTGGGGAGACTCCAGAAGTACCCCAAGATCCATGTCAGCACTGGAGAGGAATCCTCAGGTTCCGGCCCCGACTCCACACAAGGTCTTCGGCCCCGGCATCGACGGGAGAGGAATCCCGAGAGGCCCCCGAGGAACTCGCATGGGGACTGGCCTCTCCTGAGGCCACCAGAGCGGGTCCCTGAGGTCCCCGTCGTAAGTCGAGAGCACCTGCCGCAACTCGAGAAAATCCAGGAGGTTTTGCCCTCCAGGCGAGATGAGGCCCATTTCCGCTGAGGCTTCTCGAGGCCAATCATGTCTAACCACTGGAACTTCAAAAGGGTCCTTGACACCCTTGCTGCAACTCAAGAAGTTCCCCGACATACCCGTCTCCACTCGTGAGGAAGCACGTGGGTCCCGCACACATCCAGGGGAGCCCCGTTTCCGGCTCCTAGCTCGAGATGAGGGATCCTTTCCCTGTTTCGTAGGGAGAGAATTCCCGGCGTTCCCGTCGCATCTCAAGAGGAGGCGCTCTCCACAGGAAAGGGAGAGGAACTCCAGGGTCGTGACACCATTCCAAGAGTCCCCCAGATTTGTCGGTCCATTCCAGAGGAACCTGTTTTCCCTGCACTGCCTTGACGTTCAAGCCGAGGATCGACTCCCACCACGTGTGCACGTGGGACAGCCCAGTGGGAAAGCCTCGTGGGAAAGCCTCGTGGGAAAGACTCGAGGGAAAACCATAGATCCTTTGATCCACGCGGCGGACTGCGTGACACTGCTGCTACCGCTCTGGAGGAAAGCGCAAGTGCATGCCCGCATTCGAGACGAGGACTGACTCCCCTGGGGAGACTCCAGAAGTACCCCAAGATCCATGTCAGCACTGGAGAGGAATCCTCAGGTTCCAGCCCCGACTCCACACAAGGTCTTAGGCCCCGGCATCGACGGGAGAGGAATCCCGAGAGGCCCCCGAGGAACTCGCATGGGGACTGGCCTTTCCTGAGGCCACCAGAGCGGTTCCCTGAGGTCCCCGTCGTAAGTCGAGAGCACCTGCCGCAACTCGAGAAAATCCAGGAGGTTTTGCCCTCCAGGCGAGATGAGGCCCATTTCCGCTGAGGCTTCTCGAGGCCAATCACATCTAACCACTGGAACTTCCAAAGGGTCCTTCACACCATTGCTGCAACTCAAGAAGTTCCCCGACATACCGTCTCCACTCGAGAGGAAGCAAGTGGGGTCCCGCACACATCCAGGGAAGCTCCATTTCCGCCCCCTAGCTCGAGATGAGGGATCCTTTCCCTGTTTCGTAGGGAAAGAATTCCCGGCGTTCCCGTCGCATCTCAAGAGGTGACGCTCTCCACAGGAAAGGCGAGAGGAACTCCAGGGTCGTGCCACCATTCCAAGAGTCCCCCAGATGTGTCAGTCCATTCCAGAGGAACCTGTTTTCCCTGCACTGCCTTGACGTTCAAGCCGAGGATCGACTCCCACCACGTGTGCACGTGGGACAGCCCTGTGGGAAAGCCTCGTGGGAAAGCCTCGTGGGAAAGACTTGAGGGAAAACCATAGATCCTTTGATCCACGCGGCGGACTGCGTGACACTGCTGCTACCGCTCTGGAGGAAAGCGCAAGTGCATGCCCCCATTCGAGACGAGGACTGACTCCCCTGGGGAGACTCCAGAAGTACCCCAAGATCCATGTCAGCACTGGAGAGGAATCCTCAGGTTCCGGGCCCGACTCCACACAAGGTCTTAGGTCCCGGCATCGACGGGAGAGGAATCCCGAGAGGCCCCCGAGGAAGTCGCATGGGGACTGGCCTTTCATGAGGCCACCAGAGCGGGTCCCTGAGGTCCCCGTCGTAAGTCGAGAGCACCTGCCGCAACTCGAGAAAATCCAGGAGGTTTTGCCCTCCAGGCGAGATGAGGCCCATTTCCGCTGAGGCTTCTCGAGGCCAATCACATCTAACCACTGGAACTTCCAAAGGGTCCTTCACACCCTTGCTGCAACTCAAGAAGTTCCCGACATACCCGTCTCCACTCGAGAGGAAGCACGTGGTGTCCCGCACACATCCAGGGGAGCCCCGTTTCCGCCTCCTAGCTCGAGATGAGGGATCCTTTCCCTGTTTCGTAGGGAAAGAATTCCCGGCGTTCCCGTCGCATCTCAAGAGGAGGCGCTCTGAACAGGAAAGGCGAGAGGAACTCCAGGGTCGTGCCACCATTCCAAGAGTCCCCCACATGTGTCAGTCCATTCCAGAGGAACCTGTTTTCCCTGCACTGCCTTGACGTTCAAGCCGAGGATCGACTCCCACCACGTGTGCACGTGGGACAGCCCAGTGGGAAAGCCTCGTGGGAAAGCCTCGTGGGAAAGACTCGAGGGAAAACCATAGATCCTTTGATCCACGCGGCGGACTGCGTGACACTGCTGCTACCGCTCTGGAGGAAAGCGCAAGTGCATGACCGCATTCGAGACGAGGACTGACTCCCCTGGGGAGACTCCAGAAGTACCCCAAGATCCATGTCAGCACTGGAGAGGAATCCTCAGGTTCCGGCCCCGACTCCACACAAGGTCTTAGGCCCCGGCATCGACGGGAGAGGAATCCCGAGAGGCCCCCGAGGAACTCGCATGGGGACTGGCCTTTTCTGAGGCCACCAGAGCGGGTCCCTGAGGTCCCCATCGTAAGTCGAGAGCACCTGCCGCAACTCGAGAAAATCCAGGAGGTTTTGCCCTCCAGGCGAGATGAGGCCCATTTCCGCTGAGGCTTCTCGAGTCCAATCACATCTAACCACTGGAACTTCCAAAGGGTCCTTCACACCCTTGCTGCAACTCAAGAAGTTCCCCGACATACCCGTCTGCACTCGAGAGGAAGCACGTGGTATCCCGCACACATCCAGGGTAGCCCCGTTTCCGCCTCCTAGCTCGAGATGAGGGATCCTTTCCCTGTTTGGTAGGGAAAGAATTCCCGGCGTTCCCGTCGCATCTCAAGAGGAGGCGCTCTGAACAGGAAAGGCGAGAGGAACTCCAGGGTCATGCCACCATTCCAAGAGTCCCCCAGATGTGTCAGTCCATTCCAGAGGAACCTGTTTTCCCTGCACTGCCTTGACGTTCAAGCCGAGGATCGACTCCCACCACGTGTGCACGTGGGACAGTCCTGTGGGAAAGCCTCGTGGGAAAGCCTCGTGGGAAACACTCGAGCGAAAACCATAGATCCTTTGATCCACGCGGCGTACTGCGTGACACTGCTGCTACCGCTCTGGAGGAAAGCGCAAGTGCATGCCCGCATTCGAGACGAGGACTGACTCCCCTGGGGAGACTCCAGAAGTACCCCAAGATCCATGTCAGCACTGGAGAGGAATCCTCAGCATCGGGCCCCGACTCTACACAAGGTCTTAGGCCCCGGTATCGACGGGAGAATAATCCAGAGAGGCCCCCGAGGAATTCGCATGGGGACTGGCCTTTCCTGAGGCCACCAGAGCGGGTCCCTGAGGTCCGCGTCGTAAGTCGAGAGCACCTGCCGCAACTCGAGAAAATCCAGGAGGTTTCGCCCTACCGGCGAGATGAGGCCCATTTCCGCTGAGGCTTCTCGAGGCCAATCACATCTAACCACTGGAACTTCCAAAGGGTCCTTCACACCCTTGCTGCAACTCAAGAAGTTCCCCGACATACCCGTCTCCACTCGAGAGGAAGCACGTGGGGTCCCGCAAAAATCCAGGGGAGCCCCATTTCCGCCTCCTAGCTCGAGATGAGGGATCCTTTCCCTGTTTCGTAGGGAAAGAATTCCCGGCGTTCCCGTCGCATCTCAAGAGGAGGCGCTCTCCACAGGAAAGGCGAGAGGAACTCCAGGGTCGTGACACCATTCCAAGAGTCCCCCAGATGTGTCCGTCCATTCCAGAGGAAACTGTTTTCCCTGCACTGCCTTGACGTTCAAACCGAGGATCGACTCCCACCACGTGTGCACGTGGGACAGCCCTGTGGGAAAGCCTCGTGGGAAAGCCTCGTGGGAAAGACTCGAGGGAAAACCATAGATCCTTTGATCCACGCGGCGGATTGCGTGACACTGCTGCTACCGCTCTGGAGGAAAGCGCAAGTGCATGCCCGCATTCGAGACGAGGACTGACTCCCCTGGGGAGACTCCAGAAGTACCCCAAGATCCATGTCAGCACTGGAGAGGAATCCTCGGGTTCCGGCCCCGACTCCACACAAGGTCTTCGGCCCCGGCATCGACGGGAGAGGAATCCCGAGAGGCCCCCGAGGAAGTCGCATGGGGACTGGCCTTTCCTGAGGCCACCAGAGCGGGTCCCTGAGGTCCCGGTCGTAAGTCGAGAGCACCTGCCGCAACTCGAGAAAATCCAGGAGGTTTTGCCCTCCAGGCGAAATGAGGCCTATTTCCGCTGAGGCTTCTCGAGGCCAATCACATCTTACCACTGGAACTTCCAAAGGGTCCTTCACACCCTTGCTGCAACTCAAGAAGTTCCCCGACATACCCGTCTCCACTCGAGAGGAAGCACGTTGGGTCCCGCAAAAATCCAGGGGAGCACCATTTCCGCCTCCTAGCTCGAGATGAGGGATCCTTTCCCTGTTTCGTAGGGAAAGAATTCCCGGCGTTCCCGTCGCATCTCAAGAGGAGGCGCTCTCCACAGGAAAGGCGAGAGGAACTCCAGGGTCGTGACACCATTCCAAGAGTCCCCCAGATGTGTCCGTCCATTCCAGAGGAACCTGTTTTCCCTGCACTGCCTTGACGTTCAAGCCGAGGATCGACTCCCACCACGTGTGCACGTGGGACAGCCCTGTGGAAAGCCTCGTGGGAAAGCCTCGTGGGAAAGACTCGAGGCAAAACCATAGATCCTTTGATCCACGCGGCGGACTGCGTGACACTGCTGCTACCGCTCTGGAGGAAAGCGCAAGTGCATGCCCGCATTCGAGACGAGGACTGACTCCCCTGGGGAGACTCCAGAAGTACCCCAAGATCCATGTCAGCACTGGAGAGGAATCCTCAGGTTCGGGCCCCGACTCCACACAAGGTCTTAGGCCCCGGTATCGACGGGAGAATAATCCAGAGAGGCCCCCGAGGAATTCGAATGGGGACTGGCCTTTCCTGAGGCCACCAGAGCGGGTCCCTGAGGTCCACGTCGTAAGTCGAGAGCACCTGCCGCAGCTCGAGAAAATCCAGGAGGTTTTGCCCTCCAGGCGAGATGAGGCCCATTTCCGCTGAGGCTTCTCGAGGCTAATCACGTCTAACAACTGGAACTTCCAAAGGGTCCTTCACACCCTTGCTGCAACTCAAGAGGTTCCCCGACATACCCGTCTCCACTCGAGAGGAAGCACGTGGGGTCCCGCACACATCCAGGGGAGCCCCGTTTCCGCCTCCTAGCTCGAGATGAGGGATCCTTTCCCTGTTTCGTAGGGAAAGAATTCCCGGCGTTCCGGTCGCATCTCAAGAGGAGGCGCTCTCCACAGGAAAGGCGAGAGGACTCCAGCGTCGTGCCACCATCCAAAGTGTCCCCCAGATATGTCAGTCCATTCCAGAGGAACCTGTTTTCCCTGCACTGCCTTGACGTTCAAGCCGAGGATCTACTCCCACCACGTGTGCACGTGGGACAGCCCTGTGGGAAGGCCTCGTGGGAAAGCCTCGTGGGAAAGACTAGAGGGAAAACCATACATACTTTGATGCACGCGGCGGAGTGCGTGACACTGCTGCTACCGCTCTGGAGGATAGCGCAAGTGCATGCCCGCATTCCAGACGAGGACTGACTCCCCTGGGGAGACTCCAGAAGTACCCCAAGATCCATGTCAGCACTGGAGAGGAATCCTCAGGTTCCGGCCCCGACTCCACACAAGGTCTTAGGCCCCGGCATTGACGGGAGAGGAATGCCGAGAGGCCCCCGAGGAACTCGCATGGGGACTGGCCTTTCCTGAGGCACCAGAGCGGGTCCCTGAGGTCCCCGTCGTAAGTCGAGAGCACCTGCCGCAACTCGAGAAAATCCAGGAGGTTTTGCCCTCCAGGCGATATGAGGCCCATTTCCGCTGAGGCTTCTCGAGGCTAATCACGTCTAACCACTGGAACTTCCAAAGGGTCCTTCACACCGTTTCTGCAACTCAAGAAGTTCCCCGACATACCCGTATCCACTCGAGAGGAAGCACGAGGGTCCCGCACACATCCAGGGGAGCCCCGTTTCTGCCTCCTAGCTCGAGATGAGGGATCCTTTCCCTGTTTCGTAGGGAAAGAATTCCCGGCGTTCCCGTCGCATCTCAAGAGGAGGCGCTCTCCACAGGAAAGGCGAGAGGACTCCAGCGTCGTGCCACCATTCAAAGAGTCCCCCAGATATGTCAGTCCATTCCAGAGGAACATGTTTTCCCTGCACTGCCTTGACGTTCAAGCCGAGGATCGACTCCCACCACGTGTGCACGTGGGACAGCCCTGTGGGAAAGCCTCGTGGGAAAGCCTCGTGGGAAAGACTCGTTGGAAAATCATAGATCCTTTGAGGCACGCGGCGGACTGCTTGACACTGCTGCTACCGCTCTGGAGGATAGCGCAAGTGCATGCCCGCATTCGAGACGAGGACTGACTCCCCTGGGGAGACTCCAGAAGTACCCCAAGATCCATGTCAGCACTGGAGAGGAATCCTCAGGTTCCGGCCCCGACTCCACACAAGGTCTTAGGCCCTGGCATTGAAGGGAGAGGAATCCCGAGAGGCCCCCGAGGAACTCGCATGGGGACTGGCCTTTCCTGAGGCCACCAGAGCGGGTCCCTGAGGTCCGCGTCGTAAGTCGAGAGCACCTGCCGCAACTCGAGAAAATCCAGGAGGTTTCGCCCTACAGGCGAGATGAGGCCCATTTCCGCTGAGGCTTCTCGAGGCCAATCACATCTAACCACTGGAACTTCCAAACGGTCCTTCACACCCTTGCTGCAACTCAAGAAGTTCCCCGACATACCCGTCTCCACTCGAGAGGAAGCACGTGGGGTCCCGCACACATCCAGGGGAGCCCCGTTTCCGACTCCTAGCTCGAGATGAGGGATCCTTTCCCTGTTTCGTAGGGAAAGAATTCCCGGCGTTCCCGTCACATCTCAAGAGGAGGCGCTCTCCACAGGAAAGGCGAGAGGAACTCCAGGTTCGTGCCACCATTCCAAGAGTCCCCCAGATGTGTCAGTCCATTCCAGAGGAACCTGTTTTCCCTGCACTGCCTTGACGTTCAAGCCGAGGATCGACTCCCACCACGTGTGCACGTGGGACAGCCCTGTGGAAAGCCTCGTGGGAAAGCCTCGCGGGAAAGACTCGAGGGAAAACCATAGATCCTTTGATCCATGCGGCGGACTGCGAGACACTGCTGCTACCGCTCTGGAGGATAGCGCAAGTGCATGCCCGCATTCCAGGCGAGGACTGACTCCCCTGGGGAGACTCCAGAAGTACCCCAAGATCCATGTCAGCACTGGAGAGGAATCCTCAGGTTCCGGCCCCGACTCCACACAAGGTCTTCGGCCCCGGCATCGACGGGAGAGGAATCCCGAGAGGCCCCCGAGGAACTCGCATGGGGACTGGCCTCTCCTGAGGCCACCAGAGCGGGTCCCTGAGGTCCCCGTCGTAAGTCGAGAGCACCTGCCGCAACTCGAGAAAATCCAGGAGGTTTTGTCCTCCAGGCGAGATGAGGCCCATTTCCGCTGAGGCTTCTCGAGGCTAATCACGTCTAACCACTGGAACTTCCAAAGGGTCCTTCACACCCTTGCTGCAACTCAAGAAGTTCCCCGACATACCCGTCTGCACTCGAGAGGAAGCACGTGGTGTCCCGCCCACATCCAGGGGAGCCCCGTTTCCGCCTCCTAGCTCGAGATGAGGGATCCTTTCCCTGTTTCGTAGGGAAAGAATTCCCGGCATTCCCGTCGCATCTCAAGAGGAGGCGCTCTCCACAGGAAAGGCGAGAGGAACTCCAGGGTCGTGACACCATTCCAAGAGTCCCCCACATGTGTCAGTCCATTCCAGAGGAACCTGTTTTCCCTGCACTGCCTTGACGTTCAAGCCGAGGATCGACTCCCACCACGTGTGCACGTGGGACAGCCCTGTGGGAAAGCCTCGTGGGAAAGCCTCGTGGGAAAGACTCGAGGGAAAACCATAGATCCTTTGATCCATGCGGTGGACTGCGTGACACTGCTGCTACCGCTCTGGAGGAAAGCGCAAGTGCATACCCGCATTCGAGACGAGGACTGACTCCCCTGGGGAGACTCCAGAAGTACCCCAAGATCCATGTCAGCAGTGAAGAGGAATCCTCAGGTTCCGGCCCCGACTCCACACAAGGTCTTAGGCCCCGGCATCGACGGGAGAGGAATCCCCAGAGGAACTCGCATGGGGACAGGCCTTTCCTGAGGCCACCAAAGCGGGTCCCTGAGGTCCTCGTCGTAAGTCGAGAGCACGTGCCGCAACTAGAGAAAAAAGGTTTTGCCCTCCAGGCGAGATGAGGCCCATTTCCGCTGAGGCTTCTCGAGGCCAATCACATCTAACCACTGGAACTTCCAAAGGGTCCTTCACACCCTTGCTGCAACTCTCGAAGGTCCCCGACATACCCGTCTCCACTCGAGAGGAAGCACGTGGGGTACCGCACACATCCAGGGAGCCCCGTTTCCGCCTCCTAGCTCGAGATGAGGGATCCTTTCCCTGTTTCGTAGGGAAAGAATTCCCGGCGTTCCCGTCGCATCTCAAGAGGAGGCGCTCTCCACAGGAAAGGCGAGAGGAACTCCAGGGTCGTGCCACCATTCCAAGAGTCCCCCAGATGTGTCAGTCCATTCCAGAGGAAACTGTTTTCCCTTCACTGCCTTGACGTTCAAGCCGAGGATCGACTCCCACCACGTGTGCACGTGGGACAGCCCTGTGGGAAAGCCTCGTGGGAAAGCCTCGTGGGAAAGACTCGAGGGAAAACCATAGATCCTTTGATCCACGCGGCGGACTGCGTGACACTGCTGCTTCCGCTCTGGAGGAAAGCGCAAGTGCATGCCCGCATTAGAGACGAGGACTGACTCCCCTGGGGAGACTCCAGAAGTACTCCAAGATCCATGTCAGCACTGGAGAGGAATCCTCAGGTTCCGGCCCCGACTCCACACAAGGTCTTAGGCCCGGCATCGACGGGAGAGGAATCCCGAGAGGGCCCCAAGGAACTCGCATGGGGACTGGCCTTTCCTGAGGCCACCAGAGCGGGTCCCTGAGGTTCCCGACGTAAGTCGAGAGCACCTGCCGCAACTCGAGAAAATCCAGGAGGTTTTGCCCTCCAGGAGAGATGAGGCCCATTTCCGCTGAGGCTTCTCGAGTCCAATCACATCTAACCACTGGAACTTCCAAAGGGTCCTTCACACCCTTGCTGCAACTCAAGAAGTTCCCCGACATACCCGTCTGCACTCGAGAGGAAGCACGTGGTGTCCCGCACACATCCAGGGTAGCCCCGTTTCCGCCTCCTAGCTCGAGATGAGGGATCCTTTCCCTGTTTGGTAGGGAAAGAATTCCCGGCGTTCCCGTCGCATCTCAAGAGGAGGCGCTCTCCACAGGAAAGGCGAGAGGAACTCCAGGGTCGTGACACCATTCCAAGAGTCCCCCAGATGTGTCCGTCCATTCCAGAGGAACCTGTTTTCCCTGCACTGCCTTGACGTTCAAACCGAGGATCGACTCCCACCACGTGTGCACGTGGGACAGCCCTGTGGGAAAGCCTCGTGGGAAAGCCTCGTGGGAAAGACTCGAGGGAAAACCATAGATCCTTTGATCCACGCGGCGGATTGCGTGACACTGCTGCTACCGCTCTGGAGGAAAGCGCAAGTGCATGCCCGCATTCGAGACGAGGACTGACTCCCCTGGGGAGACTCCAGAAGTACCCCAAGATCCATGTCAGCACTGGAGAGGAATCCTCGGGTTCCGGCCCCGACTCCACACAAGGTCTTCGGCCCCGGCATCGACGGGAGAGGAATCCCGAGAGGCCCCCGAGGAAGTCGCATGGGGACTGGCCTTTCCTGAGGCCACCAGAGCGGGTCCCTGAGGTCCCGGTCGTAAGTCGAGAGCACCTGCCGCAACTCGAGAAAATCCAGGAGGTTTTGCCCTCCAGGCGAAATGAGGCCTATTTCCGCTGAGGCTTCTCGAGGCCAATCACATCTTACCACTGGAACTTCCAAAGGGTCCTTCACACCCTTGCTGCAAATCAAGAAGTTCCCCGACATACCCGTCTCCACTCGAGAGGAAGCACGTTGGGTCCCGCAAAAATCCAGGGGAGCACCATTTCCGCCTCCTAGCTCGAGATGAGGGATCCTTTCCCTGTTTCGTAGGGAAAGAATTCCCGGCGTTCCCGTCGCATCTCAAGAGGAGGCGCTCTCCACAGGAAAGGCGAGAGGAACTCCAGGGTCGTGACACCATTCCAAGAGTCCCCCAGATGTGTCCGTCCATTCCAGAGGAACCTGTTTTCCCTGCACTGCCTTGACGTTCAAGCCGAGGATCGACTCCCACCACGTGTGCACGTGGGACAGCCCTGTGGAAAGCCTCGTGGGAAAGCCTCGTGGGAAAGACTCGAGGCAAAACCATAGATCCTTTGATCCACGCGGCGGACTGCGTGACACTGCTGCTACCGCTCTGGAGGAAAGCGCAAGTGCATGCCCGCATTCGAGACGAGGACTGACTCCCCTGGGGAGACTCCAGAAGTACCCCAAGATCCATGTCAGCACTGGAGAGGAATCCTCAGGTTCGGGCCCCGACTCCACACAAGGTCTTAGGCCCCGGTATCGACGGGAGAATAATCCAGAGAGGCCCCCGAGGAATTCGAATGGGGACTGGCCTTTCCTGAGGCCACCAGAGCGGGTCCCTGAGGTCCACGTCGTAAGTCGAGAGCACCTGCCGCAACTCGAGAAAATCCAGGAGGTTTTGCCCTCCAGGCGAGATGAGGCCCATTTCCGCTGAGGCTTCTCGAGGCTAATCACGTCTAACAACTGGAACTTCCAAAGGGTCCTTCACACCCTTGCTGCAACTCAAGAAGTTCCCCGACATACCCGTCTCCACTCGAGAGGAAGCACGTGGGGTCCCGCACACATCCAGGGGAGCCCCGTTTCCGCCTCCTAGCTCGAGATGAGGGGTCCTTTCCCTGTTTCGTAGGGAAAGAATTCCCGGCGTTCCGGTCGCATCTCAAGAGGAGGCGCTCTCCACAGGAAAGGCGAGAGGACTCCAGCGTCGTGCCACCATCCAAAGTGTCCCCCAGATATGTCAGTCCATTCCAGAGGATCCTGTTTTCCCTGCACTGCCTTGACGTTCAAGCCGAGGATCTACTCCCACCACGTGTGCACGTGGGACAGCCCTGTGGGAAGGCCTCGTGGGAAAGCCTTGTGGGAAAGACTAGAGGGAAAACCATACATACTTTGATGCACGCGGCGGAGTGCGTGACACTGCTGCTACCGCTCTGGAGGATAGCGCAAGTGCATGCCCGCATTCCAGACGAGGACTGACTCCCCTGGGGAGACTCCAGAAGTACCCCAAGATCCATGTCAGCACTGGAGAGGAATCCTCAGGTTCCGGCCCCGACTCCACACAAGGTCTTAGGCCCCGGCATTGACGGGAGAGGAATGCCGAGAGGCCCCCGAGGAACTCGCATGGGGACTGGCCTTTCCTGAGGCACCAGAGCGGGTCCCTGAGGTCCCCGTCGTAAGTCGAGAGCACCTGCCGCAACTCGAGAAAATCCAGGAGGTTTTGCCCTCCAGGCGATATGAGGCCCATTTCCGCTGAGGCTTCTCGAGGCTAATCACGTCTAAAAACTGGAACTTCCAAAGGGTCCTTCACACCGTTTCTGCAACTCAAGAAGTTCCCCGACATACCCGTATCCACTCGAGAGGAAGCACGAGGGTCCCGCACACATCCAGGGGAGCCCCGTTTCTGCCTCCTAGCTCGAGATGAGGGATCCTTTCCCTGTTTCGTAGGGAAAGAATTCCCGGCGTTCCCGTCGCATCTCAAGAGGAGGCGCTCTCCACAGGAAAGGCGAGAGGACTCCAGCGTCGTGCCACCATTCAAAGAGTCCCCCAGATATGTCAGTCCATTCCAGAGGAACATGTTTTCCCTGCACTGCCTTGACGTTCAAGCCGAGGATCGACTCCCACCACGTGTGCACGTGGGACAGCCCTGTGGGAAAGCCTCGTGGGAAAGCCTCGTGGGAAAGACTCGTTGGAAAATCATAGATCCTTTGATGCACGCGGCGGACTGCTTGACACTGCTGCTACCGCTCTGGAGGATAGCGCAAGTGCATGCCCGCATCCCAGACGAGGACTGACTCCCCTGGGGAGACTCCAGAAGTACCCCAAGATCCATGTCAGCACTGGAGAGGAATCCTCAGGTTCCGGCCCCGACTCCACACAAGGTCTTAGGCCCTGGCATTGAAGGGAGAGGAATCCCGAGAGGCCCCCGAGGAACTCGCATGGGGACTGGCCTTTCCTGAGGCCACCAGAGCGGGTCCCTGAGGTCCGCGTCGTAAGTCGAGAGCACCTGCCGCAACTCGAGAAAATCCAGGAGGTTTCGCCCTACAGGCGAGATGAGGCCCATTTCCGCTGAGGCTTCTCGAGGCCAATCACATCTAACCACTGGAACTTCCAAACGGTCCTTCACACCCTTGCTGCAACTCAAGAAGTTCCCCGACATACCCGTCTCCACTCGAGAGGAAGCACGTGGGGTCCCGCACACATCCAGGGGAGCCCCGTTTCCGACTCCTAGCTCGAGATGAGTGATCCTTTCCCTGTTTCGTAGGGAAAGAATTCCCGGCGTTCCCGTCACATCTCAAGAGGAGGCGCTCTCCACAGGAAAGGCGAGAGGAACTCCAGGTTCGTGCCACCATTCCAAGAGTCCCCCAGATGTGTCAGTCCATTCCAGAGGAACCTGTTTTCCCTGCACTGCCTTGACGTTCAAGCCGAGGATCGACTCCCACCACGTGTGCACGTGGGACAGCCCTGTGGAAAGCCTCGTGGGAAAGCCTCGCGGGAAAGACTCGAGGGAAAACCATAGATCCTTTGATCCATGCGGCGGACTGCGTGACACTGCTGCTACCGCTCTGGAGGATAGCGCAAGTGCATGCCCGCATTCCAGGCGAGGACTGACTCCCCTGGGGAGACTCCAGAAGTACCCCAAGATCCATGTCAGCACTGGAGAGGAATCCTCAGGTTCCGGCCCCGACTCCACACAAGGTCTTCGGCCCCGGCATCGACGGGAGAGGAATCCCGAGAGGCCCCCGAGGAACTCGCATGGGGACTGGCCTCTCCTGAGGCCACCAGAGCGGGTCCCTGAGGTCCCCGTCGTAAGTCGAGAGCACCTGCCGCAACTCGAGAAAATCCAGGAGGTTTTTGCCCTCCAGGCGAGATGAGGCCCATTTCCGATGAGGCTTCTCGAGGCTAATCACATCTAACCACTGGAACTTCCAAAGGGTCCTTCACACCCTTGCTGCAACTCAAGAAGTTCCCCGACATACCCGTCTCCACTCGAGAGGAAGCACGTGGGGTCCCGCACACATCCAGGGGAGCCCCGTTTCCGCCTCCTAGCTCGAGATGAGGGATCCTTTCCCTGTTTCGTAGGGAAAGAATTCCCGGCGTTCCCGTCGCATCTCAAGAGGAGGCGCTCTCCACAGGAAAGGCGAGAGGAACTCCAGGGTCGTGCCACCATTCCAAGAGTCCCCCAGATGTGTCAGTCCATTCCAGAGGAACCTGTTTTCCCTGCACTGCCTTGACGTTCAAGCCGAGGATCGACTCCCACCACGTGTGCACGTGGGACAGCCCTGTGGGAAAGCCTCGTGGGAAAGCCTCGTGGGAAAGACTCGAGGGAAAACCATAGATCCTTTGATCCACGCGGCGGACTGCGTGACACTGCTGCTACCGCTCTGGAGGAAAGCGCAAGTGCATGCCCGCATTCGAGACGAGGACTGACTCCCCTGGGGAGACTCCAGAAGTACCCCAAGATCCATGTCAGCACTGGAGAGGAATCCTCAGGTTCCGGCCCCGACTCCACACAAGGTCTTAGGCCCCGGCGTCGACGGGAGAGGAATCCCGAGAGGCCCCCGAGGAACTCGCATGGGGACTGGCCTTTCCTGAGGCCACCAGAGCGGGTCCCTGAGGTCCCCGTCGTAAGTCGAGAGCACCTGCCGCAACTCGAGAAAATCCAGGCGGTTTTGCCCTCCAGGCGAGATGAGGCCCATTTCCGCTGAGGCTTCTCGAGGCTAATCACGTCTAACCACTGAACTTCCAAAGGGTCATTCACACCCTTGCTGCAACTCAAGAAGTTCCGCGACATACCCGTCTCCACTCGAGACGAAGCACGTGGGTCCCGCACACATCCAGGGGAGCCCCGTTTCCGCCTCCTAACTCGAGATGAGGGATCCTTTCCCTGTTTCGTAGGGAACGAATTCCCGGCGTTCCCGTCGCATCTCAAGAGGAGGCGCTCTCCACAGGAAAGGCGAGAGGAACTCCCGGGTCGTGCCACCATTCCAAGAGTCCCCCAGATGTGTCAGTCCATTCCAGAGGAACCGGTTTTCCCTGCACTGCCTTGACATTCAAGCCGAGGATCGACTCCCACCACGTGTGCACGTGGGACAGCCCTGTGGGAAAGCCTCGTGGGAAAGCCTCGAGGGAAAGACTCGAGGGAAAACCATAGATCCTTTAATCCACGCGGCGGACTGCGTGACACTGCTGCTACCGCTCTGGAGGAAAGCGCAAGTGCATGCCCGCATTCGAGACGAGGACTGACTCCCCTGGGGAGACTCCAGAAGTACCCCAAGATCCATGTCAGCACTGGAGAGGAATCCTCAGGTTCCGGCCCCGACTCCACACAAGGTCTTAGGCCCGGCATCGACGGGAGAGGAATCCCTAGAGGGCCCCAAGGAACTCGCATGGGGACTGGCCTTTCCTGAGGCCACCAGAGCGGGTCCCTGAGGTCCCCGTCGTAAGTCGAGAGCACCTGCCGCAACTCGAGAAAATCCAGGAGGTTTTGTCCTCCAGGCGAGATGTGGCCCATTTCCGCTGAGGCTTCTCGAGGCTAATCACGTCTAACCACTGGAACTTCCAAAGGGTCCTTCACACCCTTGCTGCAACTCAAGAAGTTCCCCGACATACCCGTCTGCACTCGAGAGGAAGCACGTGGTGTCCCGCCCACATCCAGGGGAGCCCCGTTTCCGCCTCCTAGCTCGAGATGAGGGATCCTTTCCCTGTTTCGTAGGGAAAGAATTCCCGGCATTCCCGTCGCATCTCAAGAGGAGGCGCTCTCCACAGGAAAGGCGAGAGGAACTCCAGGGTCGTGACACCATTCCAAGAGTCCCCCAGATGTGTCAGTCCATTCCAGAGGAACCTGTTTTCCCTGCACTGCCTTGACGTTCAAGCCGAGGATCGACTCCCACCACGTGTGCACGTGGGACAGCCCTGTGGGAAAGCCTCGTGGGAAAGCCTCGTGGGAAAGACTCGAGGGAAAACCATAGATCCTTTGATCCATGCGGTGGACTGCGTGACACTGCTGCTACCGCTCTGGAGGAAAGCGCAAGTGCATACCCGCATTCGAGACGAGGACTGACTCCCCTGGGGAGACTCCAGAAGTACCCCAAGATCCATGTCAGCAGTGAAGAGGAATCCTCAGGTTCCGGCCCCGACTCCACACAAGGTCTTAGGCCCCGGCATCGACGGGAGAGGAATCCCCAGAGGAACTCGCATGGGGACAGGCCTTTCCTGAGGCCACCAAAGCGGGTCCCTGAGGTCCTCGTCGTAAGTCGAGAGCACGTGCCGCAACTAGAGAAAAAAGGTTTTGCCCTCCAGGCGAGATGAGGCCCATTTCCGCTGAGGCTTCTCGAGGCCAATCACATCTAACCACTGGAACTTCCAAAGGGTCCTTCACACCCTTGCTGCAACTCACGAAGGTCCCCGACATACCCGTCTCCACTCGAGAGGAAGCACGTGGGGTACCGCACACATCCAGGGAGCCCCGTTTCCGCCTCCTAGCTCGAGATGAGGGATCCTTTCCCTGTTTCGTAGGGAAAGAATTCCCGGCGTTCCCGTCGCATCTCAAGAGGAGGCGCTCTCCACAGGAAAGGCGAGAGGAACTCCAGGGTCGTGCCACCATTCCAAGAGTCCCCCAGATGTGTCAGTCCATTCCAGAGGAAACTGTTTTCCCTTCACTGCCTTGACGTTCAAGCCGAGGATCGACTCCCACCACGTGTGCACGTGGGACAGCCCTGTGGGAAAGCCTCGTGGGAAAGCCTCGTGGGAAAGACTTGAGGGAAAACCATAGATCCTTTGATCCACGCGGCGGACTGCGTGACACTGCTGCTACCGCTCTGGAGGAAAGCGCAAGTGCATGCCCGCATTCGAGACGAGGACTGACTCCCCTGGGGAGACTCCAGAAGTACTCCAAGATCCATGTCAGCACTGGAGAGGAATCCTCAGGTTCCGGCCCCGACTCCACACAAGGTCTTAGGCCCGGCATCGACGGGAGAGGAATCCCGAGAGGGCCCCAAGGAACTCGCATGGGGACTGGCCTTTCCTGAGGCCACCAGAGCGGGTCCCTGAGGTCCCCGACGTAAGTCGAGAGCACCTGCCGCAACTCGAGAAAATCCAGGAGGTTTTGTCCTCCAGGCGAGATGAGGCCCATTTCCGCTGAGGCTTCTCGAGGCTAATCACGTCTAACCACTGGAACTTCCAAAGGGTCCTTCACACCCTTGCTGCAACTCAAGAAGTTCCCCGACATACCCGTCTCCACTCGAGAGGAAGCACGTGGGTCCCGCACACATCCAGGGGAGCCCCGTTTCCGCCTCCTAGCTCGAGATGAGGGATCCTTTCCCTGTTTCGTAGGGAAAGAATTCCCGGCGTTCCCATCGCATCTCAAGAGGAGGCGCTCTCCACAGGAAAGCGAGAGGAACTCCAGGGTCGTGCCACCATTCCAAGAGTCCCCCAGATGTGTCAGTCCATTCCAGAGGAACCTGTTTTCCCTGCAATGCCTTGACGTTCAAGCCGAGGATCGACTCCCACCACGTGTGCACGTGGGACAGCCCTGTGGGAAAGCCTTGTGGGAAAGCCTCGTGGGAAAGACTCGAGGGAAAACCATAGATCCTTTGATCCACGCGGCGGACTGCGTGACACTGCTGCTACCGCTCTGGAGGAAAGCGCAAGTGCATGCCCGCATTCGAGACGAGGACTGACTCCCCTGGGGAGACTCCAGAAGTACCCCAAGATCCATGTCAGCACTGGAGAGGAATCCTCAGGTTCGGGCCCCGACTCCACACAAGGTCTTAGGCCCCGGTATCGACGGGAGAATAATCCAGAGAGGCCCCCGAGGAATTCGAATGGGGACTGGCCTTTCCTGAGGCCACCAGAGCGGGTCCCTGAGGTCCACGTCGTAAGTCGAGAGCACCTGCCGCAACTCGAGAAAATCCAGGAGGTTTTGCCCTCCAGGCGAGATGAGGCCCATTTCCGCTGAGGCTTCTCGAGGCTAATCACGTCTAACAACTGGAACTTCCAAAGGGTCCTTCACACCCTTGCTGCAACTCAAGAAGTTCCCCGACATACCCGTCTCCACTCGAGAGGAAGCACGTGGGGTCCCGCACACATCCAGGGGAGCCCCGTTTCCGCCTCCTAGCTCGAGATGAGGGGTCCTTTCCCTGTTTCGTAGGGAAAGAATTCCCGGCGTTCCGGTCGCATCTCAAGAGGAGGCGCTCTCCACAGGAAAGGCGAGAGGACTCCAGCGTCGTGCCACCATCCAAAGTGTCCCCCAGATATGTCAGTCCATTCCAGAGGAACCTGTTTTCCCTGCACTGCCTTGACGTTCAAGCCGAGGATCTACTCCCACCACGTGTGCACGTGGGACAGCCCTGTGGGAAGGCCTCGTGGGAAAGCCTTGTGGGAAAGACTAGAGGGAAAACCATACATACTTTGATGCACGCGGCGGAGTGCGTGACACTGCTGCTACCGCTCTGGAGGATAGCGCAAGTGCATGCCCGCATTCCAGACGAGGACTGACTCCCCTGGGGAGACTCCAGAAGTACCCCAAGATCCATGTCAGCACTGGAGAGGAATCCTCAGGTTCCGGCCCCGACTCCACACAAGGTCTTAGGCCCCGGCATTGACGGGAGAGGAATGCCGAGAGGCCCCCGAGGAACTCGCATGGGGACTGGCCTTTCCTGAGGCACCAGAGCGGGTCCCTGAGGTCCCCGTCGTAAGTCGAGAGCACCTGCCGCAACTCGAGAAAATCCAGGAGGTTTTGCCCTCCAGGCGATATGAGGCCCATTTCCGCTGAGGCTTCTCGAGGCTAATCACGTCTAAAAACTGGAACTTCCAAAGGGTCCTTCACACCGTTTCTGCAACTCAAGAAGTTCCCCGACATACCCGTATCCACTCGAGAGGAAGCACGAGGGTCCCGCACACATCCAGGGGAGCCCCGTTTCTGCCTCCTAGCTCGAGATGAGGGATCCTTTCCCTGTTTCGTAGGGAAAGAATTCCCGGCGTTCCCGTCGCATCTCAAGAGGAGGCGCTCTCCACAGGAAAGGCGAGAGGACTCCAGCGTCGTGCCACCATTCAAAGAGTCCCCCAGATATGTCAGTCCATTCCAGAGGAACATGTTTTCCCTGCACTGCCTTGACGTTCAAGCCGAGGATCGACTCCCACCACGTGTGCACGTGGGACAGCCCTGTGGGAAAGCCTCGTGGGAAAGCCTCGTGGGAAAGACTCGTTGGAAAATCATAGATCCTTTGATGCACGCGGCGGACTGCTTGACACTGCTGCTACCGCTCTGGAGGATAGCGCAAGTGCATGCCCGCATCCCAGACGAGGACTGACTCCCCTGGGGAGACTCCAGAAGTACCCCAAGATCCATGTCAGCACTGGAGAGGAATCCTCAGGTTCCGGCCCCGACTCCACACAAGGTCTTAGGCCCTGGCATTGAAGGGAGAGGAATCCCGAGAGGCCCCCGAGGAACTCGCATGGGGACTGGCCTTTCCTGAGGCCACCAGAGCGGGTCCCTGAGGTCCGCGTCGTAAGTCGAGAGCACCTGCCGCAACTCGAGAAAATCCAGGAGGTTTCGCCCTACAGGCGAGATGAGGCCCATTTCCGCTGAGGCTTCTCGAGGCCAATCACATCTAACCACTGGAACTTCCAAACGGTCCTTCACACCCTTGCTGCAACTCAAGAAGTTCCCCGACATACCCGTCTCCACTCGAGAGGAAGCACGTGGGGTCCCGCACACATCCAGGGGAGCCCCGTTTCCGACTCCTAGCTCGAGATGAGTGATCCTTTCCCTGTTTCGTAGGGAAAGAATTCCCGGCGTTCCCGTCACATCTCAAGAGGAGGCGCTCTCCACAGGAAAGGCGAGAGGAACTCCAGGTTCGTGCCACCATTCCAAGAGTCCCCCAGATGTGTCAGTCCATTCCAGAGGAACCTGTTTTCCCTGCACTGCCTTGACGTTCAAGCCGAGGATCGACTCCCACCACGTGTGCACGTGGGACAGCCCTGTGGAAAGCCTCGTGGGAAAGCCTCGCGGGAAAGACTCGAGGGAAAACCATAGATCCTTTGATCCATGCGGCGGACTGCGTGACACTGCTGCTACCGCTCTGGAGGATAGCGCAAGTGCATGCCCGCATTCCAGGCGAGGACTGACTCCCCTGGGGAGACTCCAGAAGTACCCCAAGATCCATGTCAGCACTGGAGAGGAATCCTCAGGTTCCGGCCCCGACTCCACACAAGGTCTTCGGCCCCGGCATCGACGGGAGAGGAATCCCGAGAGGCCCCCGAGGAACTCGCATGGGGACTGGCCTCTCCTGAGGCCACCAGAGCGGGTCCCTGAGGTCCCCGTCGTAAGTCGAGAGCACCTGCCGCAACTCGAGAAAATCCAGGAGGTTTTTGCCCTCCAGGCGAGATGAGGCCCATTTCCGATGAGGCTTCTCGAGGCTAATCACATCTAACCACTGGAACTTCCAAAGGGTCCTTCACACCCTTGCTGCAACTCAAGAAGTTCCCCGACATACCCGTCTCCACTCGAGAGGAAGCACGTGGGGTCCCGCACACATCCAGGGGAGCCCCGTTTCCGCCTCCTAGCTCGAGATGAGGGATCCTTTCCCTGTTTCGTAGGGAAAGAATTCCCGGCGTTCCCGTCGCATCTCAAGAGGAGGCGCTCTCCACAGGAAAGGCGAGAGGAACTCCAGGGTCGTGCCACCATTCCAAGAGTCCCCCAGATGTGTCAGTCCATTCCAGAGGAACCTGTTTTCCCTGCACTGCCTTGACGTTCAAGCCGAGGATCGACTCCCACCACGTGTGCACGTGGGACAGCCCTGTGGGAAAGCCTCGTGGGAAAGCCTCGTGGGAAAGACTCGAGGGAAAACCATAGATCCTTTGATCCACGCGGCGGACTGCGTGACACTGCTGCTACCGCTCTGGAGGAAAGCGCAAGTGCATGCCCGCATTCGAGACGAGGACTGACTCCCCTGGGGAGACTCCAGAAGTACCCCAAGATCCATGTCAGCACTGGAGAGGAATCCTCAGGTTCCGGCCCCGACTCCACACAAGGTCTTAGGCCCCGGCGTCGACGGGAGAGGAATCCCGAGAGGCCCCCGAGGAACTCGCATGGGGACTGGCCTTTCCTGAGGCCACCAGAGCGGGTCCCTGAGGTCCCCGTCGTAAGTCGAGAGCACCTGCCGCAACTCGAGAAAATCCAGGCGGTTTTGCCCTCCAGGCGAGATGAGGCCCATTTCCGCTGAGGCTTCTCGAGGCTAATCACGTCTAACCACTGAACTTCCAAAGGGTCATTCACACCCTTGCTGCAACTCAAGAAGTTCCGCGACATACCCGTCTCCACTCGAGACGAAGCACGTGGGTCCCGCACACATCCAGGGGAGCCCCGTTTCCGCCTCCTAACTCGAGATGAGGGATCCTTTCCCTGTTTCGTAGGGAAAGAATTCCCGGCGTTCCCGTCGCATCTCAAGAGGAGGCGCTCTCCACAGGAAAGGCGAGAGGAACTCCCGGGTCGTGCCACCATTCCAAGAGTCCCCCAGATGTGTCAGTCCATTCCAGAGGAACCGGTTTTCCCTGCACTGCCTTGACATTCAAGCCGAGGATCGACTCCCACCACGTGTGCACGTGGGACAGCCCTGTGGGAAAGCCTCGTGGGAAAGCCTCGTGGGAAAGACTTGAGGGAAAACCATAGATCCTTTGATCCACGCGGCGGACTGCGTGACACTGCTGCTACCGCTCTGGAGGAAAGCGCAAGTGCATGCCCGCATTCGAGACGAGGACTGACTCCCCTGGGGAGACTCCAGAAGTACTCCAAGATCCATGTCAGCACTGGAGAGGAATCCTCAGGTTCCGGCCCCGACTCCACACAAGGTCTTAGGCCCGGCATCGACGGGAGAGGAATCCCGAGAGGGCCCCAAGGAACTCGCATGGGGACTGGCCTTTCCTGAGGCCACCAGAGCGGGTCCCTGAGGTCCCCGACGTAAGTCGAGAGCACCTGCCGCAACTCGAGAAAATCCAGGAGGTTTTGTCCTCCAGGCGAGATGAGGCCCATTTCCGCTGAGGCTTCTCGAGGCTAATCACGTCTAACCACTGGAACTTCCAAAGGGTCCTTCACACCCTTGCTGCAACTCAAGAAGTTCCCCGACATACCCGTCTCCACTCGAGAGGAAGCACGTGGGTCCCGCACACATCCAGGGGAGCCCCGTTTCCGCCTCCTAGCTCGAGATGAGGGATCCTTTCCCTGTTTCGTAGGGAAAGAATTCCCGGCGTTCCCATCGCATCTCAAGAGGAGGCGCTCTCCACAGGAAAGCGAGAGGAACTCCAGGGTCGTGCCACCATTCCAAGAGTCCCCCAGATGTGTCAGTCCATTCCAGAGGAACCTGTTTTCCCTGCAATGCCTTGACGTTCAAGCCGAGGATCGACTCCCACCACGTGTGCACGTGGGACAGCCCTGTGGGAAAGCCTTGTGGGAAAGCCTCGTGGGAAAGACTCGAGGGAAAACCATAGATCCTTTGATCCACGCGGCGGACTGCGTGACACTGCTGCTACCGCTCTGGAGGAAAGCGCAAGTGCATGCCCGCATTCGAGACGAGGACTGACTCCCCTGGGGAGACTCCAGAAGTACCCCAAGATCCATGTCAGCACTGGAGAGGAATCCTCAGGTTCCGGCCCCGACTCCACACAAGGTCTTAGGCCCCGGCATCGACGGGAGAGGAATCCCCAGAGGCCCCCGAAGAACTCGAATGGGGACTGGCCTTTCCTGAGGCCACCAGAGCGGGTCCCTGAGGTCCCGGTCGTAAGTCGAGAGCACCTGCCGCAACTCGAGAAAATCCAGGAGGTTTTGCCCTCCAGGCGAGATGAGGCCCATTTCCGCTGACGCTTCTCGAGGTCAATCACATCTAATCACTGGAACTTCCAAAGGGTCCTTCACACCCTTGCTGCAACTCAAGAAGTTCCCCGACATACCCGTCTGCACTCGAGAGGAAGCACGTGGTGTCCCGCTCACATCCAGGGGAGCCCCGTTTCCGCCTCCTCGCTCGAGATGAGGGATCCTTTCCCTGTTTCGTAGGGAAAGAATTCCCGGCGTTCCCGTCGCATCTCAAGAGGAGGCGCTCTCCACAGGAAAGGCGAGAGGAACTCCAGGGTCATGCCACCATTCCAAGAGTCCCCCAGATGTGTCAGTCCATTCCAGAGGAACCTGTTTTCCCTGCACTGCATTGACGTTCAAGCCGAGGATCGACTGCCACCACGTGTGCACGTGGGACAGCCCTGTGGGAAAGCCTCGTGGGAAAGACTCGTGGGAAAGACTCGAGGGAAAACCATAGATCCTTTTATCCACGCGGTGGACTGCATGACACTGCTCTTACCGCTCTGGAGGAAAGCGCAAGTGCATGCCCGCATTCGAGACGAGGACTGACTCCCCTGGGGAGACTCCAGAAGTACCCCAAGATCCATGTCAGCACTGGAGAGGAATCCTCAGGATTCCGGCCCCGACTCCACACAAGGTCTTAGGCCCCGGCATCGACGGGAGAGGAATCCCGAGAGGCCCCCGAGGAACTCGCATGGGGACTGGCCTTTCCTGAGGCCACCAGAGCGGGTCCCTGAGGTCCCTGTCGTAAGTCGAGAGCACCTGCCGCAACTCGAGAAAATCCAGGAGGTTTTGCCCTCCAGGCGAGATGAGGCCCATTTCCGCTGAGGCTTCTCGAGGCCAATCACATCTAACCACTGGAACTTCCAAAGGGTCCTTCACACCCTTGCTGCAACTCACGAAGTTCCCCGACATACCCGTCTGCACTCGAGAGGAAGCATGTGGTGTCCTGCACACATCCAGGGGAGCCCCGTTTCTGCCTCCTAGCTCAAGATGAGGGATCCTTTCCCTGTTTCGTAGGGAAAGAATTCCCGGCGTTCCCGTCGCATCTCAAGAGGAGGCGCTCTGAACAGGAAAGGCGAGAGGAACTCCAGGGTCATGCCACCATTCCAAGAGTCCCCCAGATGTGTCAGTCCATTCCAGAGGAACCTGTTTTCCCTGCACTGCCTTGACGTTCATGCCGAGGATCGACTCCCACCACGTGTGCACGTGGGACAGTCCTGTGGGAAAGCCTCGTGGGAAAGCCTCGTGGGAAACACTCGAGCGAAAACCATAGATCCTTTGATCCACGCGGCGTACTGCGTGACACTGCTGCTACCGCTCTGGAGGAAAGCGCAAGTGCATGCCCGCATTCGAGACGAGGACTGACTCCCCTGGGGAGACTCCAGAAGTACCCCAAGATCCATGTCAGCACTGGAGAGGAATCCTCAGGTTCGGGCCCCGACTCCACACAAGGGCTTAGGCCCCGGCATCGACGGGAGAATAATCCAGAGAGGCCCCCGAGGAATTCGCATGGCTAATGGCCTTTCCTGACGCCACCAGAGCGGGTCCCTGAGGTCCCCGTCGTAAGTCGAGAGCACCTGCCGCAACTCGAGAAAATCCAGGAGGTTTTGCCCTCCAGGCGAGATGAGGCCCATTTCCGCTGAGGCTTCTCGAGGCCAATCACATCTAACCACTGGAACTTCCAAAGGGTCCTTCACACCCTTGCTGCAACTCAAGAAGTTCCCCGACATACCCGTCTCCACTCGAGAGGAAGCACGTGGGGTCCCGCAAAAATCCAGGGGAGCCCCATTTCCGCCTCCTAGCTCGAGATGAGGGATCCTTTCCCTGTTTCGTAGGGAAAGAATTCCCGGCGTTCCCGTCGCATCTCAAGAGGAGGCGCTCTCCACAGGAAAGGCGAGAGGAACTCCAGGGTCGTGACACCATTCCAAGAGTCCCCCAGATGTTTCCGTCCATTCCAGAGGAACCTGTTTTCCCTGCACTGCCTTGACGTTCAAGCCGAGGATCGACTCCCACCACGTGTGCACGTGGGACAGCCCTGTGGAAAGCCTCGTGGGAAAGCCTCGTGGGAAAGACTCGAGGCAAAACCATAGATCCTTTGATCCACGCGGCGGACTGCGTGACACTGCTGCTACCGCTCTGGAGGAAAGCGCAAGTGCATGCCCGCATTCGAGACGAGGACTGACTCCCCTGGGGAGACTCCAGAAGTACCCCAAGATCCATGTCAGCACTGGAGAGGAATCCTCAGGTTCGGGCCCCGACTCCACACAAGGTCTTAGGCCCCGGTATCGACGGGAGAATAATCCAGAGAGGCCCCCGAGGAATTCGAATGGGGACTGGCCTTTCCTGAGGCCACCAGAGCGGGTCCCTGAGGTCCACGTCGTAAGTCGAGAGCACCTGCCGCAACTCGAGAAAATCCAGGAGGTTTTGCCCTCCAGGCGAGATGAGGCCCATTTCCGCTGAGGCTTCTCGAGGCTAATCACGTCTAACAACTGGAACTTCCAAAGGGTCCTTCACACCCTTGCTGCAACTCAAGAAGTTCCCCGACATACCCGTCTCCACTCGAGAGGAAGCACGTGGGGTCCCGCACACATCCAGGGGAGCCCCGTTTCCGCCTCCTAGCTCGAGATGAGGGATCCTTTCCCTGTTTCGTAGGGAAAGAATTCCCGGCGTTCCGGTCGCATCTCAAGAGGAGGCGCTCTCCACAGGAAAGGCGAGAGGACTCCAGCGTCGTGCCACCATCCAAAGTGTCCCCCAGATATGTCAGTCCATTCCAGAGGAACCTGTTTTCCCTGCACTGCCTTGACGTTCAAGCCGAGGATCTACTCCCACCACGTGTGCACGTGGGACAGCCCTGTGGGAAGGCCTCGTGGGAAAGCCTCGTGGGAAAGACTAGAGGAAAAACCATACATACTTTGATGCACGCGGCGGAGTGCGTGACACTGCTGCTACCGCTCTGGAGGATAGCGCAAGTGCATGCCCGCATTCCAGACGAGGACTGACTCCCCTGGGGAGACTCCAGAAGTACCCCAAGATCCATGTCAGCACTGGAGAGGAAACCTCAGGTTCCGGCCCCGACTCCACACAAGGTCTTCGGCCCCGGCATCAACGGGAGAGGAATCCCGAGAGGCCCCCGAGAAACTCGCATGGGGACTGGCCTTTCCTGAGGCCACCAGAGCGGGTCCCTGAGGTCCCCGTCGTAAGTCGAGAGCACCTGCCGCAACTCGAGAAAATCCAGGAGGTTTTTGCCCTCCAGGCGAGATGAGGCCCATTTCCGATGAGGCTTCTCGAGGCTAATCACATCTAACCACTGGAACTTCCAAAGGGTCCTTCACACCCTTGCTGCAACTCAAGAAGTTCCCCGACATACCCGTCTCCACTCGAGAGGAAGCACGTGGGGTCCCGCACACATCCAGGGGAGCCCCGTTTCCGCCTCCTAGCTCGAGATGAGGGATCCTTTCCCTGTTTCGTAGGGAAAGAATTCCCGGCGTTCCCGTCGCATCTCAAGAGGAGGCGCTCTCCACAGGAAAGGCGAGAGGAACTCCAGGGTCGTGCCACGATTCCAAGAGTCCCCCAGATGTGTCAGTCCATTCCAGAGGAACCTGTTTTCCCTGATCTGCCTTGACGTTCAAGCCGAGGATCGACTCCCACCACTTGTGCACGTGGGACAGCCCCGTGGGAAAGCCTCGTCTGAAAGCCTCGTGGGAAAGACTCGAGGCAAAACCATAGATCCTTTGATCCACGCGGCGGACTGCGTGACACTGCTGCTACCGCTCTGGAGGAAAGCGCAAGTGCATGCCCGCATTCCAGACGAGGACTGACTCCCCTGGGGAGACTCCAGAAGTACCCCAAGATCCATGTCAGCACTGGAGAGGAATCCTCAGGTTCCGGCCCCGACTCCACACAAGGTCTTAGGCCCCGGCATTGACGGGAGAGGAATGCCGAGAGGCCCCCGAGGAACTCGCATGGGGACTGGCCTTTCCTGAGGCACCAGAGCGGGTCCCTGAGGTCCCCGTCGTAAGTCGAGAGCACCTGCCGCAACTCGAGAAAATCCAGGAGGTTTTGCCCTCCAGGCGATATGAGGCCCATTTCCGCTGAGGCTTCTCGAGGCTAATCACGTCTAGCCACTGGAACTTCCAAAGGGTCCTTCACACCGTTTCTGCAACTCAAGAAGTTCCCCGACATACCCGTATCCACTCGAGAGGAAGCACGAGGGTCCCGCACACATCCAGGGGAGCCCCGTTTCTGCCTCCTAGCTCGAGATGAGGGATCCTTTCCCTGTTTCGTAGGGAAAGAATTCCCGGCGTTCCCGTCGCATCTCAAGAGGAGGCGCTCTCCACAGGAAAGGCGAGAGGACTCCAGCGTCGTGCCACCATTCAAAGAGTCCCCCAGATATGTCAGTCCATTCCAGAGGAACATGTTTTCCCTGCACTGCCTTGACGTTCAAGCCGAGGATCGACTCCCACCACGTGTGCACGTGGGACAGCCCTGTGGGAAAGCCTCGTGGGAAAGCCTCGTGGGAAAGACTCGTTGGAAAATCATAGATCCTTTGATGCACGCGGCGGACTGCTTGACACTGCTGCTACCGCTCTGGAGGATAGCGCAAGTGCATGCCCGCATCCCAGACGAGGACTGACTCCCCTGGGGAGACTCCAGAAGTACCCCAAGATCCATGTCAGCACTGGAGAGGAATCCTCAGGTTCCGGCCCCGACTCCACACAAGGTCTTAGGCCCTGGCATTGAAGGGAGAGGAATCCCGAGAGGCCCCCGAGGAACTCGCATGGGGACTGGCCTTTCCTGAGGCCACCAGAGCGGGTCCCTGAGGTTCCGGTCGTAAGTCGAGAGCACCTGCCGCAACTCGAGAAAATCCAGGAGGTTTTGCCCTCCAGGCGAGATGAGGCCCATTTCCGCTGAGGCTTTTCGAGGCCAATCACATCTAACCACTGGAACTTCCAAAGGGTCCTTCACACCCTTGCTGCAACTCAAGAAGTTCCCCGACATACCCGTCTCCACTCGAGAGGAAGCACGTGGGGTCCCGCACACATCCAGGGGAGACCCATTTCCGCCTCCTAGCTCGAGATGAGGGATCCTTTCCCTGTTTCGTAGGGAAAGAATTCCCGGCGTTCCCGTCGCATCTCTAGAGGAGGCGCTCTCCACAGGAAAGGCGAGAGGAACTCCAGGGTCGTGACACCATTCCAAGAGTCCCCCAGATGTGTCAGTCCATTCCAGAGGAACCTGTTTTCCCTGCACTGCCTTGACGTTCAAGCCGAGGATCGACTCCCACCACGTGTGCACGTGGGACAGCCCTGTGGAAAGCCTCGTGGGAAAGCCTCGTGGGAAAGACTCGAGGGAAAACCATAGATCCTTTGATCCACGCGCGCACTGCGTGACACTGCTGCTACCGCTCTGGAGGAAAGCGCAAGTGCATGCCCGCATTCGAGACGAGGACTGACTCCCCTGGGGAGACTCCAGAAGTACCCCAAGATCCATGTCAGCACTGGAGAGGAATCCTCAGGTTCCGGCCCCGACTCCACACAAGGTCTTAGGCCCCGGCATCGACGGGAGAGGAATCCCGAGAGGCCCCCGAGGAACTCGCATGGGGACTGGCCTTTCCTGAGGCCACCAGAGCGGGTCGCTGAGGTCCCCGTCGTAAGTCGAGAGCACCTTCCGCAACTCGAGAAAATCCAGGAGGTTTTGCCCTCCAGGCGAGATGAGGCCCATTTCCGCTGAGGCTTCTCGAGGCCAATCATGTCTAACCACTGGAACTTCAAAAGGGTCCTTGACACCCTTGCTGCAACTCAAGAAGTTCCCCGACATACCCGTCTCCACTCGTGAGGAAGCACGTGGGTCCCGCACACATCCAGGGGAGCCCCGTTTCCGGCTCCTAGCTCGAGATGAGGGATCCTTTCCCTGTTTCGTAGGGAGAGAATTCCCGGCGTTCCCGTCGCATCTCAAGAGGAGGCGCTCTCCACAGGAAAGGGAGAGGAACTCCAGGGTCGTGACACCATTCCAAGAGTCCCCCAGATTTGTCGGTCCATTCCAGAGGAACCTGTTTTCCCTGCACTGCCTTGACGTTCAAGCCGAGGATCGACTCCCACCACGTGTGCACGTGGGACAGCCCAGTGGGAAAGCCTCGTGGGAAAGCCTCGTGGGAAAGACTCGAGGGAAAACCATAGATCCTTTGATCCACGCGGCGGACTGCGTGACACTGCTGCTACCGCTCTGGAGGAAAGCGCAAGTGCATGCCCGCATTCGAGACGAGGACTGACTCCCCTGGGGAGACTCCAGAAGTACCCCAAGATCCATGTCAGCACTGGAGAGGAATCCTCAGGTTCCAGCCCCGACTCCACACAAGGTCTTAGGCCCCGGCATCGACGGGAGAGGAATCCCGAGAGGCCTCCGTGGAACTCGCATGGGGACTGGCCTTTCCTGAGGCCACCAGAGCGGTTCCCTGAGGTCCCCGTCGTAAGTCGAGAGCACCTGCCGCAACTCGAGAAAATCCAGGAGGTTTTGCCCTCCAGGCGAGATGAGGCCCATTTCCGCTGAGGCTTCTCGAGGCCAAACACATCTAACCACTGGAACTTCCAAAGGGTCCTTCACACCATTGCTGCAACTCAAGAAGTTCCCCGACATACCGTCTCCACTGGAGAGGAAGCACGTGGGGTCCCGCACACATCCAGGGAAGCTCCATTTCCGCCCCCTAGCTCGAGATGAGGGATCCTTTCCCTGTTTCGTAGGGAAAGAATTCCCGGCGTTCCCGTCGCATCTCAAGAGGAGACGCTCTCCACAGGAAAGGCGAGAGGAACTCCAGGGTCGTGCCACCATTCCAAGTGACACCCAGATGTGTCAGTCCATTCCAGAGGAACCTGTTTTCCCTGCACTGCCTTGACGTTCAAGCCGAGGATCGACTCCCACCACGTGTGCACGTGGGACAGCCCTGTGGGAAAGCCTCGTGGGAAAGCCTCGTGGGAAAGACTTGAGGGAAAACCATAGATCCTTTGATCCACGCGGCGGACTGCGTGACACTGCTGCTACCGCTCTGGAGGAAAGCGCAAGTGCATGCCCCCATTCGAGACGAGGACTGACTCCCCTGGGGAGACTCCAGAAGTACCCCAAGATCCATGTCAGCACTGGAGAGGAATCCTCAGGTTCCGGGCCCGACTCCACACAAGGTCTTAGGTCCCGGCATCGACGGGAGAGGAATCCCGAGAGGCCCCCGAGGAACTCGCATGGGGACTGGCCTTTCATGAGGCCACCAGAGCGGGTCCCTGAGGTCCCCGTCGTAAGTCGAGAGCACCTGCCGCAACTCGAGAAAATCCAGGAGGTTTTGCCCTCCAGGCGAGATGAGGCCCATTTCCGCTGAGGCTTCTCGAGGCCAATCACATCTAACCACTGGAACTTCCAAAGGGTCCTTCACACCCTTGCTGCAACTCAAGAAGTTCCCGACATAACCGTCTCCACTCGAGAGGAAGCACGTGGTGTCCCGCACACATCCAGGGGAGCCCCGTTTCCGCCTCCTAGCTCGAGATGAGGGATCCTTTCCCTGTTTCGTAGGGAAAGAATTCCCGGCGTTCCCGTCGCATCTCAAGAGGAGGCGCTCTGAACAGGAAAGGCGAGAGGAACTCCAGGGTCGTGCCACCATTCCAAGAGTCCCCCACATGTGTCAGTCCATTCCAGAGGAACCTGTTTTCCCTGCACTGCCTTGACGTTCAAGCCGAGGATCGACTCCCACCACGTGTGCACGTGGGACAGCCCAGTGGGAAAGCCTCGTGGGAAAGCCTCGTGGGAAAGACTCGAGGGAAAACCATAGATCCTTTGATCCACGCGGCGGACTGCGTGACACTGCTGCTACCGCTCTGGAGGAAAGCGCAAGTGCATGACCGCATTCGAGACGAGGACTGACTCCCCTGGGGAGACTCCAGAAGTACCCCAAGATCCATGTCAGCACTGGAGAGGAATCCTCAGGTTCCGGCCCCGACTCCACACAAGGTCTTAGGCCCCGGCATCGACGGGAGAGGAATCCCGAGAGGCCCCCGAGGAACTCGCATGGGGACTGGCCTTTTCTGAGGCCACCAGAGCGGGTCCCTGAGGTCCCCATCGTAAGTCGAGAGCACCTGCCGCAACTCGAGAAAATCCAGGAGGTTTTGCCCTCCAGGCGAGATGAGGCCCATTTCCGCTGAGGCTTCTCGAGTCCAATCACATCTAACCACTGGAACTTCCAAAGGGTCCTTCACACCCTTGCTGCAACTCAAGAAGTTCCCCGACATACCCGTCTGCACTCGAGAGGAAGCACGTGGTGTCCCGCACACATCCAGGGTATCCCCGTTTCCGCCTCCTAGCTCGAGATGAGGGATCCTTTCCCTGTTTGGTAGGGAAAGAATTCCCGGCGTTCCCGTCGCATCTCAAGAGGAGGCGCTCTGAACAGGAAAGGCGAGAGGAACTCCAGGGTCATGCCACCATTCCAAGAGTCCCCCAGATGTGTCAGTCCATTCCAGAGGAACCTGTTTTCCCTGCACTGCCTTGACGTTCATGCCGAGGATCGACTCCCACCACGTGTGCACGTGGGACAGTCCTGTGGGAAAGCCTCGTGGGAAAGCCTCGTGGGAAACACTCGAGCGAAAACCATAGATCCTTTGATCCACGCGGCGTACTGCGTGACACTGCTGCTACCGCTCTGGAGGAAAGCGCAAGTGCATGCCCGCATTCGAGACGAGGACTGACTCCCCTGGGGAGACTCCAGAAGTACCCCAAGATCCATGTCAGCACTGGAGAGGAATCCTCAGGTTCGGGCCCCGACTCTACACAAGGTCTTAGGCCCCGGTATCGACGGGAGAATAATCCAGAGAGGCCCCCGAGGAATTCGCATGGGGACTGGCCTTTCCTGACGCCACCAGAGCGGGTCCCTGAGGTCCCCGTCGTAAGTCGAGAGCACCTGCCGCAACTCGAGAAAATCCAGGAGGTTTTGCCCTCCAGGCGAGATGAGGCCCATTTCCGCTGAGGCTTCTCGAGGCCAATCACATCTAACCACTGGAACTTCCAAAGGGTCCTTCACACCCTTGCTGCAACTCAAGAAGTTCCCCGACATACCCGTCTCCACTCGAGAGGAAGCACGTGGGGTCCCGCAAAAATCCAGGGGAGCCCCATTTCCGCCTCCTAGCTCGAGATGAGGGATCCTTTCCCTGTTTCGTAGGGAAAGAATTCCCGGCGTTCCCGTCGCATCTCAAGAGGAGGCGCTCTCCACAGGAAAGGCGAGAGGAACTCCAGGGTCGTGACACCATTCCAAGAGTCCCCCAGATGTGTCCGTCCATTCCAGAGGAACCTGTTTTCCCTGCACTGCCTTGACGTTCAAACCGAGGATCGACTCCCACCACGTGTGCACGTGGGACAGCCCTGTGGGAAAGCCTCGTGGGAAAGCCTCGTGGGAAAGACTCGAGGGAAAACCATAGATCCTTTGATCCACGCGGCGGATTGCGTGACACTGCTGCTACCGCTCTGGAGGAAAGCGCAAGTGCATGCCCGCATTCGAGACGAGGACTGACTCCCCTGGGGAGACTCCAGAAGTACCCCAAGATCCATGTCAGCACTGGAGAGGAATCCTCGGGTTCCGGCCCCGACTCCACACAAGGTCTTCGGCCCCGGCATCGACGGGAGAGGAATCCCGAGAGGCCCCCGAGGAAGTCGCATGGGGACTGGCCTTTCCTGAGGCCACCAGAGCGGGTCCCTGAGGTCCCGGTCGTAAGTCGAGAGCACCTGCCGCAACTCGAGAAAATCCAGGAGGTTTTGCCCTCCAGGCGAAATGAGGCCTATTTCCGCTGAGGCTTCTCGAGGCCAATCACATCTTACCACTGGAACTTCCAAAGGGTCCTTCACACCCTTGCTGCAACTCAAGAAGTTCCCCGACATACCCGTCTCCACTCGAGAGGAAGCACGTTGGGTCCCGCAAAAATCCAGGGGAGCACCATTTCCGCCTCCTAGCTCAAGATGAGGGATCCTTTCCCTGTTTCGTAGGGAAAGAATTCCCGGCGTTCCCGTCGCATCTCAAGAGGAGGCGCTCTCCACAGGAAAGGCGAGAGGAACTCCAGGGTCGTGACACCATTCCAAGAGTCCCCCAGATGTGTCCGTCCATTCCAGAGGAACCTGTTTTCCCTGCACTGCCTTGACGTTCAAGCCGAGGATCGACTCCCACCACGTGTGCACGTGGGACAGCCCTGTGGAAAGCCTCGTGGGAAAGCCTCGTGGGAAAGACTCGAGGCAAAACCATAGATCCTTTGATCCACGCGGGGGACTGCGTGACACTGCTGCTACCGCTCTGGAGGAAAGCGCAAGTGCATGCCCGCATTCGAGACGAGGACTGACTCCCCTGGGGAGACTCCAGAAGTACCCCAAGATCCATGTCAGCACTGGAGAGGAATCCTCAGGTTCGGGCCCCGACTCCACACAAGGTCTTAGGCCCCGGTATCGACGGGAGAATAATCCAGAGAGGCCCCCGAGGAATTCGAATGGTGACTGGCCTTTCCTGAGGCCACCAGAGCGGGTCCCTGAGGTCCACGTCGTAAGTCGAGAGCACCTGCCGCAACTCGAGAAAATCCAGGAGGTTTTGCCCTCCAGGCGAGATGAGGCCCATTTCCGCTGAGGCTTCTCGAGGCTAATCACGTCTAACAACTGGAACTTCCAAAGGGTCCTTCACACCCTTGCTGCAACTCAAGAAGTTCCCCGACATACCCGTCTCCACTCGAGAGGAAGCACGTGGGGTCCCGCACACATCGAGGGGAGCCCCGTTTCCGCCTCCTAGCTCGAGATGAGGGATCCTTTCCCTGTTTCGTAGGGAAAGAATTCCCGGCGTTCCGGTCGCATCTCAAGAGGAGGCGCTCTCCACAGGAAAGGCGAGAGGACTCCAGCGTCGTGCCACCATCCAAAGTGTCCCCCAGATATGTCAGTCCATTCCAGAGGAACCTGTTTGCCCTGCACTGCCTTGACGTTCAAGCCGAGGATCTACTCCCACCACGTGTGCACGTGGGACAGCCCTGTGGGAAGGCCTCGTGGGAAAGCCTCGTGGGAAAGACTAGAGGGAAAACCATACATACTTTGATGCACGCGGCGGAGTGCGTGACACTGCTGCTACCGCTCTGGAGGATAGCGCAAGTGCATGCCCGCATTCCAGACGAGGACTGACTCCCCTGGGGAGACTCCAGAAGTACCCCAAGATCCATGTCAGCACTGGAGAGGAATCCTCAGGTTCCGGCCCCGACTCCACACAAGGTCTTAGGCCCCGGCATCGACGGGAGAGGAATCCCCAGAGGCCCCCGAGGAACTCGCATGGGGACTGGCCTTTCCTGAGGCCACCAGAGCGGGTCCCTGAGGTCCCGGTCGTAAGTCGAGAGCACCTGCCGCAACTCGAGAAAATCCAGGAGGTTTTGCCCTCCAGGCGAGATGAGGCCCATTTCCGCTGACGCTTCTCGAGGTCAATCACATCTAATCACTGGAACTTCCAAAGGGTCCTTCACACCCTTGCTGCAACTCAAGAAGTTCCCCGACATACCCGTCTGCACTCGAGAGGAAGCACGTGGTGTCCCGCTCACATCCAGGGGAGCCCCGTTTCCGCCTCCTCGCTCGAGATGAGGGATCCTTTCCCTGTTTCGTAGGGAAAGAATTCCCGGCGTTCCCGTCGCATCTCAAGAGGAGGCGCTCTCCACAGGAAAGGCGAGAGGAACTCCAGGGTCGTGCCACCATTCCAAGAGTCCCCCAGATGTGTCAGTCCATTCCAGAGGAACCTGTTTTCCCTGCACTGCCTTGACGTTCAAGCCGAGGATCGACTCCCACCACGTGTGCACGTGGGACAGCCCTGTGGGAAAGCCTCGTGGGAAAGCCTCGTGGGAAAGACTCGAGGGAAAACCATAGATCCTTTGATCCACGCGGCGGACTGCGTGACACTGCTGCTACCGCTCTGGAGGAAAGCGCAAGTGCATGCCCGCATTCGAGACGAGGACTGACTCCCCTGGGGAGACTCCAGAAGTACCCCAAGATCCATGTCAGCACTGGAGAGGAATCCTCAGGTTCCGGCCCCGACTCCACACACGGTCTTAGGCCCCGGCATCGACGGGAGAGGAATCCCGAGAGGCCCCCGAGGAACTCGCATGGGGACTGGTCTTTCCTGAGGCCACCAGAGCGGGTCCCTGAGGTCCCCGTCGTAAGTCGAGAGCACCTGCTGCAACTCGAGAAAATCCAGGAGGTTTTGCCCTCCAGGCGAGATGAGGCCCATTTCCGCTGAGGCTTCACGAGGCTAATCAGGTCTAACCACTGGAACTTCCAAAGGGTCCTTCACACCCTTGCTGCAATTCAAGAAGTTCCCCGACATACCCGTCTCCACTCGAGAGGAAGCACGTGGGTCCCGCACACATCCAGGGGAGCCCCGTTTCCGCCTCCTAGCTCGAGATGAGGGATCCTTTCCCTGTTTCGTAGGGAAAGAATTCCCGGCGTTCCCGTCGCATCTCAAGAGGAGGCGCTCTCCACAGGAAAGGCGAGAGGAACTCCAGGGTCATGCCACCATTCCAAGAGTCCCCCATATGTGTCAGTCCATTCCAGAGGAACCTGTTTTCCCTGCACTGCCTTGACGTTCAAGCCGAGGATCGACTCCCACCACGTGTGCACGTGGGACAGCCCTGTGGGAAAGCCTCGTGGGAAAGCCTCGTGGGAAAGACTCGAGGGAAAAACAAACATCCTTTGATCCACGCGGCGGACTGCGTGACACTGCTGCTACCGCTCTGGAGGAAAGCGCAAGTGCATGCCCGCATTCGAGACGAGGACTGACTCCCCTGGGGAGACTCCAGAAGTACCCCAAGATCCATGTCAGCACTGGAGAGGAATCCTCAGGTTCCGGCCCCGACTCCACACAAGGTCTTAGGCCCCGGCATCGACGGGAGAGGAATCCCGAGAGGCCCCCGAGGAACTCGAATGGGGACTGGCCTTTCCTGAGGCCACCAGAGCGGGTCCCTGAGGTCCCCGTCGTAAGTCGAGAGCACCTGCCGCAACTCGAGAAAATCCAGGAGGTTTTGCCCTCCAGGCGAGATGAGGCCCATTTCCGCTGAGGCTTCTCGAGGCTAATCACGTCTAACCACTGGAACTTCCAAAGGGTCCTTCACACCCTTGCTGCAACTCAAGAAGTTCCCCGACATACGTCTCCACTCGAGAGGAAGCACGTGGGTCCCGCACACATCCAGGGGAGCCCCGTTTCCGCCTCCTAGCTCGAGATGAGGGATCCTTTCCCTGTTTCGTAGGGAAAGAATACCCGGCGTTCCCGTCGCATCTCAAGAGGAGGCGCTCTCCACAGGAAAGGCGAGAGGAACTCCAGGGTCGTGCCGCCATTCCAAGAGTCCCCCAGATGTGTCAGTCCATTCCAGAGGAACCTGTTTTCCCTGCACTGCCTTGACGTTCAAGCCGAGGATCCACTACCACCACGTGTGCACGTGGGACAGCCCTGTGGGAAAGCCTCGTGGGAAAGCCTCGTGGGAAAGACTCGAGGGAAAACCATAGATCCTTTTATCCACGCGGTGGACTGCGTGACACTGCTGCTACCGCTCTGGAGGAAAGCGCAAGTGCATGCCCGCATTCGAGACGAGGATTGACTCCCCTGGGGAGTCTCCAAAAGTACCCCAAGATCCATGTCAGCACTGGAGAGGAATCCTCAGGTTCCGGCCCCGACTCCACACAAGGTCTTAGGCCCCGGCATCGACGGGAGAGGAATCCCGAGAGGGCCCCGAGGAACTCGCATGGGGACTGGCCTTTCCTGAGGCCACCAGAGCGGTTACCTGAGGTCCCCGTCGTAAGTCGAGAGCACCTGCCGCAACTCGAAAAAATCCAGGAGGTTTTGCCCTCCAGGCGAGATGAGGCTCATTTCCGCTGAGGCTTCTTGAGTCCAATCACATCTAACCACTGGAACTTCCAAAGGGTCCTTCACACCATTGCTGCAACTCAAGAAGTTCCACGACACACCCGTCTCCACTCGAGAGGAAGCACGTGGGGTCCCGCACACATCCAGGGCAGCCCCTTTTCCGCCTCCTAGCTCGAGATGAGGGATCATTTCCCTGTTTCGTAGGGAAAGAATTCCCGGCGTTCCCGTCGCATCTCAAGAGGAGGCGCTCTCCACAGGAAAGGCGAGAGGAACTCCAGGGTCGTGCCACCATTCCAAGAGTCCCCCAGATGTGTCAGTCCATTCCAGAGGAACCTGTTTTCCCTGCACTGCCTTGACGTTCAAGCCGAGGATCGACTCCCACCACGTGTTCACGTGGGACAGCCCTGTGGGAAAGCCTCGTGGGAAAGACTCGTGGGAAAGACTCGAGGGAAAACCATAGATCCTTTGATCCACGCGGCGGACTGCGTGACACTGCTGCTACCGCTCTGGAGGAAAGCGCAAGTGCATGCCCGCATTCGAGACGAGGACTGACTCCCCTGGGGAGACTCCAGAAGTACCCCAAGATCCATGTCAGCACTGGAGAGGAATCCTCAGGTTCCGGCCCCGACTCCACACAAGGTCTTAGGCCCCGGCATCGACGGGAGAGGAATCCCCAGAGGCCCCCGAGGAACTCGCATGGGGTCTGGCCTTTCCTGAGGCCACCAGAGCGGGTCCCTGAGGTCCCGGTCGTAAGTCGAGAGCACCTACCACACCTCGAGAAAATCCAGGAGGTTTTGCCCTCCAGGCGAGATGAGGCCCATTTCCGATGAGGCTTCTCGAGGCCAATCACGTCTAACCACTGGAACTTCCAAAGGGTCCTTCACACCCTTGCTGCAACTCAAGAAGTTCCCGGACATACCCGTCTCCACTCGAGAGGAAGCACGTGGGGTCCCGCACACATCCAGGGGAGCCCCGTTTCCGCCTCCTAGCTCGAGATGAGGGATCCTTTCCCTGTTTCGTAGGGAAAGAATTCCCGGCGTTCCCGTCGCATCTCAAGAGGAGGCGCTCTCCACAGGAAAGGCGAGAGGAACTCCAGGGTCGTGCCACCATTCCAAGAGTCCCCCAGATGTGTCAGTCCATTCCAGAGGAACCTGTTTTCCCTGCACTGCCTTGACGTTCAAGCCGAGGATCGACCCCCACCACGTGTGCACGTGGGACAGCCCTGTGGGAAAGCCTCGTGGGAAAGCCTCGTGGGAATGACTCGAGGGAAAACCATAGATCCTTTGATCCACGCGGTGGACTGCGTGACACTGCTGCTACCGCTCTGGAGGAAAGCGCAAGTGCATGCCCGCATTCGAGACGAGGACTGACTCCCCTGGGGAGACTCCAGAAGTACCCCAAGATCCATGTCAGCACTGGAGAGGAATCCTCAGGTTCCGGCCCCGACTCCACACAAGGTCTTAGGCCCCGGCATCGACGGGAGAGGAATCCCGAGAGGCCCCCGAGGAACTCGCATGGAGACTGGCCTTTCCTGAGGCCACCAGAGCGGTTCCCTGAGGTCCCCGTCGTATGTCGAGAGCACCTGCCGCAACTCGAAAAAATCCAGGAGGTTTTGCCCTCCAGGCGAGATGAGGCCCATTTCCGCTGAGGCTTCTCGAGGCCAATCACATCTAACCACTGGAACTTCCAAAGGGTCCTTCACACCATTGCTGCAACTCAAGAATTTCCCCGACATACCCGTCTCCACTCGAGAGGAAGAACGTGGGGTCCCGCACACATCCAGGGGAGCCCCGTTTCCGCCTCCTAGCTCGAGATGAGGGATCCTTTCCCTGTTTCGTAGGGAAAGAATTCCCGGCGTTCCCGTCGCATCTCAAGAGGAAGCGCTCTCCACAGGAAAGGCGAGAGGAACTCCAGGGTCGTGCCACCATTCCAAGAGTCCCCCAGATGTGTCAGTCCATTCCAGAGGAAACTTTTTTCCCTGCACTGCCTTGACGTTCAGGCCAAGGATCGACTCCCACCACGTGTGCACGTGGGACAGCCCTGTGGGAAAGCCTCGTGGGAAAGCCTCGTGGGATAGACTCGAGGGAAAACCATAGATCCTTTGATCCACGCGGCGGACTGCGTGACACTGCTGCTACCGCTCTGGAGGAAAGCGCAAGTGCATGCCCGCATTCGAGACGAGGACTGACTCCTCTGGGGAGACTCCAGAAGTACCCCAAGATCCATGTCAGCACTGGAGAGGAATCCTCAGGTTCCGGCCCCGACTCCACACAAGGTCTTAGGCCCCGGCATCGACGGGAGAGGAATCCCGAGAGGCCCCCGAGGAACTCGCATGGGGACTGGCCTTTCCTGAGGCCACCAGAGCGGTTCCCTGAGGTCCCCGTCGTAAGTCGAGAGCACCTGCCGCAACTCGAGAAAATCCAGGAGGTTTTGCCCTCCAGGCGAGATGAGGCCCATTTCCCCTGAGGCTTCTCGAGGCCAATCACGTCTAACCACTGGAACTTCCAAAGGGTCCTTCACACCATTGCTGCAACTCAAGAAGTTCCCCGACATACCCGTCTCCACTCGAGAGGAAGCACGTGGGGTACCGCACACATCCAGGGGAGCCCCGTTTCCGCCTCCTAGCTCGAGATGAGGGATCCTTTCCCTGTTTCGTAGGGAAAGAATTCCCGGCGTTCCCGTCGCATCTCAAGAGGAGGCGCTCTCCACAGGAAAGGCGAGAGGAACTCCAGGGTCGTTACACCATACCAAGAGTCCCCCAGATGTGTCAGTCCATTCCAGAGGAACCTGTTTTCCCTGCACTGCCATGAAGTTCAAGCCGAGGATCGACTCCCACCACGTGTGCACGTGGGACAGCCCTGTGGGAAAGCCTCGTGGGAAAGCCTCGTGGGAAAGACTCGAGGGAAAACCATAGATCCTTTGATCCACGCGGCGGACTGCGTGACACTGCTGCTACCGCTCTGGAGGAAAGCGCAAGTGCATGCCCGCATTCGAGAGGAGGACTGACTCCCCTGGGGAGACTCCAGAAGTACCCCAAGATCCATGTCAGCACTGGAGAGGAATCCTCAGGTTCCGGCCCCGACTCCACACAAGGTCTTAGGCCCCGGCATCGACGGGAGAGGAATCCCCAGAGGCCCCCGAGGAACTCGCATGGGGACTGGCCTGTCCTGAGGCCACCAGAGCGGGTCCCTGAGGTCCCCGTCGTAAGTCGAGAGCACCTACCGCAACTCGAGAAAATCCAGGAGGTTTTGCCCTCCAGGCGAGATGAGGCCCATTTCCGCTGACGCTTCTCGAGGTCAATCACATCTAACCACTGGAACTTCCAAAGGGTCCTTCACACCCTTGCTGCAACTCAAGAAGTTCCCCGACATACCCGTCTGCACTCGACAGGAAGCACGTGGTGTCCCGCTCACATCCAGGGGAACCCCGTTTCCGCCTCCTCGCTCGAGATGAGGGATCCTTTCCCTGTTTCGTAGGGAAAGAATTCCCGGCGTTCCCGTCGCATCTCAAGAGGAGGCTCTCTCCACAGGAAAGGCGAGAGGAACTCCAGGGTCATGCCACCATTCCAAGAGTCCCCCATATGTGTCAGTCCATTCCAGAGGAACCTGTTTTCCCTGCACGGCCTTGACGTTCAAGCCGAGGATCGACTCCCACCACGTGTGCACGTGGGACAGCCCTGTGGGAAAGCCTCGTGGGAAAGCCTCGTGGGAAAGACTCGAGGGAAAACCATAGATCCTTTTATCCACGCGGTGGACTGCATGACACTGCTCTTACCGCTCTGGAGGAAAGCGCAAGTGCATGCCCGCATTCGAGACGAGGACTGACTCCCCTGGGGAGACTCCAGAAGTACCCCAAGATCCATGTCAGCACTGGAGAGGAATCCTCAGGATTCCGGGCCCGACTCCACACAAGGTCTTAGGCCCCGGCATCGACGGGAGAGGAATCCCGAGAGGCCCCCGAAGAACTCGCATGGGGACTGGCCTTTCCTGAGGCCACCAGAGCGGTTCCCTGAGGTCCCCGTCGTAAGTCGAGAGCACCTGCCGCAACTCGAAAAAATCCAGGAGGTTTTGCCCTCCAGGCGAGATGAGGCCCATTTCCGCTGAGGCTTCTCGAGGCCAATCACATCTAACCACTGGAACTTCCAAAGGGTCCTTCACACCATTGCTGCAACTCAAGAATTTCCCCGACATACCCGTCTCCACTCGAGAGGAAGAACGTGGGGTCCCGCACACATCCAGGGGAGCCCCGTTTCCGCCTCCTAGCTCGAGATGAGGGATCCTTTCCCTGTTTCGTAGGGAAAGAATTCCCGGCGTTCCCGTCGCATCTCAAGAGGAGGCGCTCTCCACAGGAAAGGCGAGAGGAACTCCAGGGTCGTGCCACCATTCCAAGAGTCCCCCAGATGTGTCAGTCCATTCCAGAGGAACCTGTTTTCCCTGCACTGCCTTGACGTTCAGGCCAAGGATCGACTCCCACCACGTGTGCACGTGGGACAGCCCTGTGGGAAAGCCTCGTGGGAAAGCCTCGTGGGATAGACTCGAGGGAAAACCATAGATCCTTTGATCCACGCGGCGGACTGCGTGACACTGCTGCTACCGCTCTGGAGGAAAGCGCAAGTGCATGCCCGCATTCGAGACGAGGACTGACTCCTCTGGGGAGACTCCAGAAGTACCCCAAGATCCATGTCAGCACTGGAGAGGAATCCTCAGGTTCCGGCCCCGACTCCACACAAGGTCTTAGGCCCCGGCATCGACGGGAGAGGAATCCCGAGAGGCCCCCGAGGAACTCGCATGGGGACTGGCCTTTCCTGAGGCCACCAGAGCGTTTCCCTGAGGTCCCCGTCGTAAGTCGAGAGCACCTGCCGCAACTCGAGAAAATCCAGGAGGTTTTGCCCTCCAGGCGAGATGAGGCCCATTTCCCCTGAGGCTTCTCGAGGCCAATCACGTCTAACCACTGGAACTTCCAAAGGGTCCTTCACACCATTGCTGCAACTCAAGAAGTTCCCCGACATACCCGTCTCCACTCGAGAGGAAGCACGTGGGGTACCGCACACATCCAGGGGAGCCCCGTTACCGCCTCCTAGCTCGAGATGAGGGATCCTTTCCCTGTTTCGTAGGGAAAGAATTCCCGGCGTTCCCGTCGCATCTCAAGAGGAGGCGCTCTCCACAGGAAAGGCGAGAGGAACTCCAGGGTCGTGACACCATTCCAAGAGTCCCCCAGATGTGTCAGTCCATTCCAGAGGAACCTGTTTTCCCTGCACTGCCATGACGTTCAAGCCGAGGATCGACTCCCACCACGTGTGCACGTGGGACAGCCCTGTGGGAAAGCCTCGTGGGAAAGCCTCGTGGGAAAGACTCGAGGGAAAACCATAGATCCTTTGATCCACGCGGCGGACTGCGTGACACTGCTGCTACCGCTCTGGAGGAAAGCGCAAGTGCATGCCCGCATTCGAGAGGAGGACTGACTCCCCTGGGGAGACTCCAGAAGTACCCCAAGATCCATGTCAGCACTGGAGAGGAATCCTCAGGTTCCGGCCCCAACTCCACACAAGGTCTTAGGCCCCGGCATCGACGGGAGAGGAATCCCCAGAGGCCCCCGAGGAACTCGCATGGGGACTGGCCTTTCCTGAGGCCACCAGAGCGGGTCCCTGAGGTCCCCGTCGTAAGTCGAGAGCACCTGCCGCAACTCGAGAAAATCCAGGAGGTTTTGCCCTCCAGGCGAGATGAGGCCCATTTCCGCTGACGCTTCTCGAGGTCAATCACATCTAACCACTGGAACTTCCAAAGGGTCCTTCACACCCTTGCTGCAACTCAAGAAGATCCCCGACATACCCGTCTGCACTCGAGAGGAAGCACGTGGTGTCCCGCTCACATCCAGGGGAGCCCCGTTTCCGCCTCCTCGCTCGAGATGAGGGATCCTTTCCCTGTTTCGTAGGGAAAGAATTCCCGGCGTTCCCGTCACATCTCAAGAGGAGGCGCTCTCCACAGGAAAGGCGAGAGGAACTCCAGGGTCATGCCACCATTCCAAGAGTCCCCCAGATGTGTCAGTCCATTCCAGAGGAACCTGTTTTCCCTGCACTGCCTTGACGTTCAAGCCGAGGATCGACTCCCACCACGTGTGCACGTGGGACAGCCCTGTGGGAAAGCCTCGTGGGAAAGCCTCGTGGGAAAGACTGGAGGGAAAACCATAGATCCTTTTATCCACGCGGTGGACTGCATGACACTGCTCTTACCGCTCTGGAGGAAAGCGCAAGTGCATGCCCGCATTCGAGACGAGGACTGACTCCCCTGGGGAGACTCCAGAAGTACCCCAAGATCCATGTCAGCACTGGAGAGGAATCCTCAGGATTCCGGCCCCGACTCCACACAAGGTCTTAGGCCCCGGCATCGACGGGAGAGGAATCCCGAGAGGCCCCCGAGGAACTCGCATGGGGACTGGCCTTTCCTGAGGCCATCAGAGCGGGTCCCTGAGGTCCCCGTCGTAAGTCGAGAGCACCTGCCGCAACTCGAGAAAATCCAGGAGGTTTTGCCCTCCAGGCGAGATGAGGCCCATTTCCGCTGAGGCTTCTCGAGGCCAATCACATCTAACCACTGGAACTTCCAAAGGGTCCTTCACACCCTTGCTGCAACTCACGAAGTTCCCCGACATACCCGTCTGCACTCGAGAGGAAGCACGTGGTGTCCTGCACACATCCAGGGGAGCCCCGTTTCCGCCTCCTAGCTCGAGATGAGGGATCCTTTCCCTGTTTCGTAGGGAAAGAATTCCCGGCATTCCCGTCGCATCTCAAGAGGAGGCGCTCTCCACAGGAAAGGCGAGAGGAACTCCAGGGTCGTGCCACCATTCCAAGAGTCCCCCAGATGTGTCAGTCCATTCCAGAGGAACCTGTTTTCCCTGCACTGCCTTGACGTTCAAGCCGAGGATCGACTCCCACCACGTGTGCACGTGGGACAGCCCTGTGGGAAAGCCTCGTGGGAAAGCCTCGTGGGAAAGACTCGAGGGAAAACCATAGATCCTTTGATCCACGCGGCGGATTGCGTGACACTGCTGCTACCGCTCTGGAGGAAAGCGCAAGTGCATGCCCGCATTCCAGACGAGGACTGACTCCCCTGGGGAGACTCCAGAAGTACCCCAAGATCCATGTCAGCACTGGAGAGGAATCCTCGGGTTCCGGCCCCGACTCCACACAAGGTCTTAGGCCCCGGCATCGACGGGAGAGGAATCCCGAGAGGCCCCCGAGGAAGTCGCATGGGGACTGGCCTTTCCTGAGGCCACCAGAGCGGGTCCCTGAGGTCCCGGTCGTAAGTCGAGAGCACCTGCCGCAACTCGAGAAAATCCAGGAGGTTTTGCCCTCCAGGCGAAATGAGGCCTATTTCCGCTGAGGCTTCTCGAGGCCAATCACATCTTACCACTGGAACTTCCAAAGGGTCCTTCACACCCTTGCTGCAACTCAAGAAGTTCCCCGACATACCCGTCTCCACTCGAGAGGAAGCACGTTGGGTCCCGCAAAAATCCAGGGGAGCACCATTTCCGCCTCCTAGCTCGAGATGAGGGATCCTTTCCCTGTTTCGTAGGGAAAGAATTCCCGGCGTTCCCGTCGCATCTCAAGAGGAGGCGCTCTCCACAGGAAAGGCGAGAGGAACTCCAGGGTCGTGACACCATTCCAAGAGTCCCCCAGATGTGTCCGTCCATTCCAGAGGAACCTGTTTTCCCTGCACTGCCTTGACGTTCAAGCCGAGGATCGACTCCCACCACGTGTGCACGTGGGACAGCCCTGTGGAAAGCCTCGTGGGAAAGCCTCGTGGGAAAGACTCGAGGCAAAACCATAGATCCTTTGATCCACGCGGCGGACTGCGTGACACTGCTGCTACCGCTCTGGAGGAAAGCGCAAGTGCATGCCCGCATTCGAGACGAGGACTGACTCCCCTGGGGAGACTCCAGAAGTACCCCAAGATCCATGTCAGCACTGGAGAGGAATCCTCAGGTTCGGGCCCCGACTCCACACAAGGTCTTAGGCCCCGGTATCGACGGGAGAATAATCCAGAGAGGCCCCCGAGGAATTCGAATGGGGACTGGCCTTTCCTGAGGCCACCAGAGCGGGTCCCTGAGGTCCACGTCGTAAGTCGAGAGCACCTGCCGCAACTCGAGAAAATCCAGGAGGTTTTGCCCTCCAGGCGAGATGAGGCCCATTTCCGCTGAGGCTTCTCGAGGCTAATCACGTCTAACAACTGGAACTTCCAAAGGGTCCTTCACACCCTTGCTGCAACTCAAGAAGTTCCCCGACATACCCGTCTCCACTCGCGAGGAAGCACGTGGGGTCCCGCACACATCCAGGGGAGCCCCGTTTCCGCCTCCTAGCTCGAGATGAGGGATCCTTTCCCTGTTTCGTAGGGAAAGAATTCCCGGCGTTCCGGTCGCATCTCAAGAGGAGGCGCTCTCCACAGGAAAGGCGAGAGGACTCCAGCGTCGTGCCACCATCCAAAGTGTCCCCCAGATATGTCAGTCCATTCCAGAGGAACCTGTTTTCCCTGCACTGCCTTGACGTTCAAGCCGAGGATCTACTCCCACCACGTGTGCACGTGGGACAGCCCTGTGGGAAGGCCTCGTGGGAAAGCCTCGTGGGAAAGACTAGAGGGAAAACCATACATACTTTGATGCACGCGGCGGAGTGCGTGACACTGCTGCTACCGCTCTGGAGGATAGCGCAAGTGCATGCCCGCATTCCAGACGAGGACTGACTCCCCTGGGGAGACTCCAGAAGTACCCCAAGATCCATGTCAGCACTGGAGAGGAATCCTCAGGTTCCGGCCCCGACTCCACACAAGGTCTTAGGCCCCGGCATTGACGGGAGAGGAATGCCGAGAGGCCCCCGAGGAACTCGCATGGGGACTGGCCTTTCCTGAGGCACCAGAGCGGGTCCCTGAGGTCCCCGTCGTAAGTCGAGAGCACCTGCCGCAACTCGAGAAAATCCAGGAGGTTTTGCCCTCCAGGCGATATGAGGCCCATTTCCGCTGAGGCTTCTCGAGGCTAATCACGTCTAACCACTGGAACTTCCAAAGGGTCCTTCACACCGTTTCTGCAACTCAAGAAGTTCCCCGACATACCCGTATCCACTCGAGAGGAAGCACGAGGGTCCCGCACACATCCAGGGGAGCCCCGTTTCTGCCTCCTAGCTCGAGATGAGGGATCCTTTCCCTGTTTCGTAGGGAAAGAATTCCCGGCGTTCCCGTCGCATCTCAAGAGGAGGCGCTCTCCACAGGAAAGGCGAGAGGACTCCAGCGTCGTGCCACCATTCAAAGAGTCCCCCAGATATGTCAGTCCATTCCAGAGGAACATGTTTTCCCTGCACTGCCTTGACGTTCAAGCCGAGGATCGACTCCCACCACGTGTGCACGTGGGACAGCCCTGTGGGAAAGCCTCGTGGGAAAGCCTCGTGGGAAAGACTCGTTGGAAAATCATAGATCCTTTGATGCACGCGGCGGACTGCTTGACACTGCTGCTACCGCTCTGGAGGATAGCGCAAGTGCATGCCCGCATCCCAGACGAGGACTGACTCCCCTGGGGAGACTCCAGAAGTACCCCAAGATCCATGTCAGCACTGGAGAGGAATCCTCAGGTTCCGGCCCCGACTCCACACAAGGTCTTAGGCCCTGGCATTGAAGGGAGAGGAATCCCGAGAGGCCCCCGAGGAACTCGCATGGGGACTGGCCTTTCCTGAGGCCACCAGAGCGGGTCCCTGAGGTCCGCGTCGTAAGTCGAGAGCACCTGCCGCAACTCGAGAAAATCCAGGAGGTTTCGCCCTACAGGCGAGATGAGGCCCATATCCGCTGAGGCTTCTCGAGGCCAATCACATCTAACCACTGGAACTTCCAAACGGTCCTTCACACCCTTGCTGCAACTCAAGAAGTTCCCCGACATACCCGTCTCCACTCGAGAGGAAGCACGTGGGGTCCCGCACACATCCAGGGGAGCCCCGTTTCCGACTCCTAGCTCGAGATGAGTGATCCTTTCCCTGTTTCGTAGGGAAAGAATTCCCGGCGTTCCCGTCACATCTCAAGAGGAGGCGCTCTCCACAGGAAAGGCGAGAGGAACTCCAGGTTCGTGCCACCATTCCAAGAGTCCCCCAGATGTGTCAGTCCATTCCAGAGGAACCTGTTTTCCCTGCACTGCCTTGACGTTCAAGCCGAGGATCGACTCCCACCACGTGTGCACGTGGGACAGCCCTGTGGAAAGCCTCGTGGGAAAGCCTCGCGGGAAAGACTCGAGGGAAAACCATAGATCCTTTGATCCATGCGGCGGACTGCGTGACACTGCTGCAACCGCTCTGGAGGATAGCGCAAGTGCATGCCCGCATTCCAGGCGAGGACTGACTCCCCTGGGGAGACTCCAGAAGTACCCCAAGATCCATGTCAGCACTGGAGAGGAATCCTCAGGTTCCGGCACCGACTCCACACAAGGTCTTCGGCCCCGGCATCGACGGGAGAGGAATCCCGAGAGGCCCCCGAGGAACTCGCATGGGGACTGGCCTCTCCTGAGGACACCAGAGCGGGTCCCTGAGGTCCCCGTCGTAAGTCGAGAGCACCTGCCGCAACTCGAGAAAATCCAGGAGGTTTTTGCCCTCCAGGCGAGATGAGGCCCATTTCCGATGAGGCTTCTCGAGGCTAATCACATCTAACCACTGGAACTTCCAAAGGGTCCTTCACACCCTTGCTGCAACTCAAGAAGTTCCCCGACATACCCGTCTCCACTCGAGAGGAAGCACGTGGGGTCCCGCACACATCCAGGGGAGCCCCGTTTCCGCCTCCTAGCTCGAGATGAGGGATCCTTTCCCTGTTTCGTAGGGAAAGAATTCCCGGCGTTCCGGTCGCATCTCAAGAGGAGGCGCTCTCCACAGGAAAGGCGAGAGGAACTCCAGGGTCGTGCCACCATTCCAAGAGTCCCCCAGATGTGTCAGTCCATTCCAGAGGAACCTGTTTTCCCTGCACTGCCTTGACGTTCAAGCCGAGGATCGACTCCCACCACGTGTGCACGTGGGACAGCCCTGTGGGAAAGCCTCGTGGGAAAGCCTCGTGGGAAAGACTCGAGGGAAAACCATAGATCCTTTGATCCACGCGGCGGACTGCGTGACACTGCTGCTACCGCTCTGGAGGAAAGCGCAAGTGCATGCCCGCATTCGAGACGAGGACTGACTCCCCTGGGGAGACTCCAGAAGTACCCCAAGATCCATGTCAGCACTGGAGAGGAATCCTCAGGTTCCGGCCCCGACTCCACACAAGGTCTTAGGCCCCGGCGTCGACGGGAGAGGAATCCCGAGAGGCCCCCGAGGAACTCGCATGGGGACTGGCCTTTCCTGAGGCCACCAGAGCGGGTCCCTGAGGTCCCCGTCGTAAGTCGAGAGCACCTGCCGCAACTCGAGAAAATCCAGGAGGTTTTGTCCTCCAGGCGAGATGTGGCCCATTTCCGCTGAGGCTTCTCGAGGCTAATCACGTCTAACCACTGGAACTTCCAAAGGGTCCTTCACACCCTTGCTGCAACTCAAGAAGTTCCCCGACATACCCGTCTGCACTCGAGAGGAAGCACGTGGTGTCCCGCCCACATCCAGGGGAGCCCCGTTTCCGCCTCCTAGCTCGAGATGAGGGATCCTTTCCCTGTTTCGTAGGGAAAGAATTCCCGGCATTCCCGTCGCATCTCAAGAGGAGGCGCTCTCCACAGGAAAGGCGAGAGGAACTCCAGGGTCGTGACACCATTCCAAGAGTCCCCCAGATGTGTCAGTCCATTCCAGAGGAACCTGTTTTCCCTGCACTGCCTTGACGTTCAAGCCGAGGATCGACTCCCACCACGTGTGCACGTGGGACAGCCCTGTGGGAAAGCCTCGTGGGAAAGCCTCGTGGGAAAGACTCGAGGGAAAACCATAGATCCTTTAATCCACGCGGCGGACTGCGTGACACTGCTGCTACCGCTCTGGAGGAAAGCGCAAGTGCATGCCCGCATTCGAGACGAGGACTGACTCCCCTGGGGAGACTCCAGAAGTACCCCAAGATCCATGTCAGCACTGGAGAGGAATCCTCAGGTTCCGGCCCCGACTCCACACAAGGTCTTAGGCCCGGCATCGACGGGAGAGGAATCCCTAGAGGGCCCCAAGGAACTCGCATGGGGACTGGCCTTTCCTGAGGCCACCAGAGCGGGTCCCTGAGGTCCCCGTCGTAAGTCGAGAGCACCTGCCGCAACTCGAGAAAATCCAGGAGGTTTTGTCCTCCAGGCGAGATGTGGCCCATTTCCGCTGAGGCTTCTCGAGGCTAATCACGTCTAACCACTGGAACTTCCAAAGGGTCCTTCACACCCTTGCTGCAACTCAAGAAGTTCCCCGACATACCCGTCTGCACTCGAGAGGAAGCACGTGGTGTCCCGCCCACATCCAGGGGAGCCCCGTTTCCGCCTCCTAGCTCGAGATGAGGGATCCTTTCCCTGTTTCGTAGGGAAAGAATTCCCGGCATTCCCGTCGCATCTCAAGAGGAGGCGCTCTCCACAGGAAAGGCGAGAGGAACTCCAGGGTCGTGACACCATTCCAAGAGTCCCCCAGATGTGTCAGTCCATTCCAGAGGAACCTGTTTTCCCTGCACTGCCTTGACGTTCAAGCCGAGGATCGACTCCCACCACGTGTGCACGTGGGACAGCCCTGTGGGAAAGCCTCGTGGGAAAGCCTCGTGGGAAAGACTCGAGGGAAAACCATAGATCCTTTAATCCACGCGGCGGACTGCGTGACACTGCTGCTACCGCTCTGGAGGAAAGCGCAAGTGCATGCCCGCATTCGAGACGAGGACTGACTCCCCTGGGGAGACTCCAGAAGTACCCCAAGATCCATGTCAGCACTGGAGAGGAATCCTCAGGTTCCGGCCCCGACTCCACACAAGGTCTTAGGCCCGGCATCGACGGGAGAGGAATCCCTAGAGGGCCCCAAGGAACTCGCATGGGGACTGGCCTTTCCTGAGGCCACCAGAGCGGGTCCCTGAGGTCCCCGTCGTAAGTCGAGAGCACCTGCCGCAACTCGAGAAAATCCAGGAGGTTTTGTCCTCCAGGCGAGATGTGGCCCATTTCCGCTGAGGCTTCTCGAGGCTAATCACGTCTAACCACTGGAACTTCCAAAGGGTCCTTCACACCCTTGCTGCAACTCAAGAAGTTCCCCGACATACCCGTCTGCACTCGAGAGGAAGCACGTGGTGTCCCGCCCACATCCAGGGGAGCCCCGTTTCCGCCTCCTAGCTCGAGATGAGGGATCCTTTCCCTGTTTCGTAGGGAAAGAATTCCCGGCATTCCCGTCGCATCTCAAGAGGAGGCGCTCTCCACAGGAAAGGCGAGAGGAACTCCAGGGTCGTGACACCATTCCAAGAGTCCCCCAGATGTGTCAGTCCATTCCAGAGGAACCTGTTTTCCCTGCACTGCCTTGACGTTCAAGCCGAGGATCGACTCCCACCACGTGTGCACGTGGGACAGCCCTGTGGGAAAGCCTCGTGGGAAAGCCTCGTGGGAAAGACTCGAGGGAAAACCATAGATCCTTTGATCCATGCGGTGGACTGCGTGACACTGCTGCTACCGCTCTGGAGGAAAGCGCAAGTGCATACCCGCATTCGAGACGAGGACTGACTCCCCTGGGGAGACTCCAGAAGTACCCCAAGATCCATGTCAGCAGTGAAGAGGAATCCTCAGGTTCCGGCCCCGACTCCACACAAGGTCTTAGGCCCCGGCATCGACGGGAGAGGAATCCCCAGAGGAACTCGCATGGGGACAGGCCTTTCCTGAGGCCACCAAAGCGGGTCCCTGAGGTCCTCGTCGTAAGTCGAGAGCACGTGCCGCAACTAGAGAAAAAAGGTTTTGCCCTCCAGGCGAGATGAGGCCCATTTCCGCTGAGGCTTCTCGAGGCCAATCACATCTAACCACTGGAACTTCCAAAGGGTCCTTCACACCCTTGCTGCAACTCACGAAGGTCCCCGACATACCCGTCTCCACTCGAGAGGAAGCACGTGGGGTACCGCACACATCCAGGGAGACCCGTTTCCGCCTCCTAGCTCGAGATGAGGGATCCTTTCCCTGTTTCGTAGGGAAAGAATTCCCGGCGTTCCCGTCGCATCTCAAGAGGAGGCGCTCTCCACAGGAAAGGCGAGAGGAACTCCAGGGTCGTGCCACCATTCCAAGAGTCCCCCAGATGTGTCAGTCCATTCCAGAGGAAACTGTTTTCCCTTCACTGCCTTGACGTTCAAGCCGAGGATCGACTCCCACCACGTGTGCACGTGGGACAGCCCTGTGGGAAAGCCTCGTGGGAAAGCCTCGTGGGAAAGACTCGAGGGAAAACCATAGATCCTTTGATCCACGCGGCGGACTGCGTGACACTGCTGCTACCGCTCTGGAGGAAAGCGCAAGTGCATGCCCGCATTCGAGACGAGGACTGACTCCCCTGGGGAGACTCCAGAAGTACCCCAAGATCCATGTCAGCACTGGAGAGGAATCCTCAGGTTCCGGCCCCGACTCCACACAAGGTCTTAGGCCCGGCATCGACGGGAGAGGAATCCCGAGAGGGCCCCAAGGAACTCGCATGGGGACTGGCCTTTCCTGAGGCCACCAGAGCGGGTCCCTGAGGTCCCCGACGTAAGTCGAGAGCACCTGCCGCAACTCGAGAAAATCCAGGAGGTTTTGTCCTCCAGGCGAGATGAGGCCCATTTCCGCTGAGGCTTCTCGAGGCTAATCACGTCTAACCACTGGAACTTCCAAAGGGTCCTTCACACCCTTGCTGCAACTCAAGAAGTTCCCCGACATACCCGTCTGCACTCGAGAGGAAGCACGTGGTGTCCCGCTCACATCCAGGGGAGCCCCGTTTCCGCCTCCTCGCTCGAGATGAGGGATCCTTTCCCTGTTTCGTAGGGAAAGAATTCCCGGCGTTCCCGTCGCATCTCAAGAGGAGGCGCTCTCCACAGGAAAGGCGAGAGGAACTCCAGGGTCATGCCACCATTCCAAGAGTCCCCCAGATGTGTCAGTCCATTCCAGAGGAACCTGTTTTCCCTGCACTGCATTGACGTTCAAGCCGAGGATCGACTGCCACCACGTGTGCACGTGGGACAGCCCTGTGGGAAAGCCTCGTGGGAAAGCCTCGTGGGAAAGACTCGAGGGAAAACCATAGATCCTTTTATCCACGCGGTGGACTGCATGACACTGCTCTTACCGCTCTGGAGGAAAGCGCAAGTGCATGCCCGCATTCGAGACGAGGACTGACTCCCCTGGGGAGACTCCAGAAGTACCCCAAGATCCATGTCAGCACTGGAGAGGAATCCTCAGGATTCCGGCCCCGACTCCACACAAGGTCTTAGGCCCCGGCATCGACGGGAGAGGAATCCCGAGAGGCCCCCGAGGAACTCGCATGGGGACTGGCCTTTCCTGAGGCCACCAGAGCGGGTCCCTGAGGTCCCTGTCATAAGTCGAGAGCACCTGCCGCAACTCGAGAAAATCCAGGAGGTTTTGCCCTCCAGGCGAGATGAGGCCCATTTCCGCTGAGGCTTCTCGAGGCCAATCACATCTAACCACTGGAACTTCCAAAGGGTCCTTCACACCCTTGCTGCAACTCACGAAGTTCCCCGACATACCCGTCTGCACTCGAGAGGAAGCATGTGGTGTCCTGCACACATCCAGGGGAGCCCCGTTTCCGCCTCCTAGCTCAAGATGAGGGATCCTTTCCCTGTTTCGTAGGGAAAGAATTCCCGGCGTTCCCGTCGCATCTCAAGAGGAGGCGCTCTGAACAGGAAAGGCGAGAGGAACTCCAGGGTCATGCCACCATTCCAAGAGTCCCCCAGATGTGTCAGTCCATTCCAGAGGAACCTGTTTTCCCTGCACTGCCTTGACGTTCATGCCGAGGATCGACTCCCACCACGTGTGCACGTGGGACAGTCCTGTGGGAAAGCCTCGTGGGAAAGCCTCGTGGGAAACACTCGAGCGAAAACCATAGATCCTTTGATCCACGCGGCGTACTGCGTGACACTGCTGCTACCGCTCTGGAGGAAAGCGCAAGTGCATGCCCGCATTCGAGACGAGGACTGACTCCCCTGGGGAGACTCCAGAAGTACCCCAAGATCCATGTCAGCACTGGAGAGGAATCCTCAGGTTCGGGCCCCGACTCCACACAAGGTCTTAGGCCCCGGCATCGACGGGAGAATAATCCAGAGAGGCCCCCGAGGAATTCGCATGGGGAATGGCCTTTCCTGACGCCACCAGAGCGGGTCCCTGAGGTCCCCGTCGTAAGTCGAGAGCACCTGCCGCAACTCGAGAAAATGCAGGAGGTTTTGCCCTCCAGGCGAGATGAGGCCCATTTCCGCTGAGGCTTCTCGAGGCCAATCACATCTAACCACTGGAACTTCCAAAGGGTCCTTCACACCCTTGCTGCAACTCACGAAGTTCCCCGACATACCCGTCTGCACTCGAGAGGAAGCATGTGGTGTCCTGCACACATGCAGGGGAGCCCCGTTTCCGCCTCCTAGCTCAAGATGAGGGATCCTTTCCCTGTTTCGTAGGGAAAGAATTCCCGGCGTTCCCGTCGCATCTCAAGAGGAGGCGCTCTGAACAGGAAAGGCGAGAGGAACTCCAGGGTCATGCCACCATTCCAAGAGTCCCCCAGATGTGTCAGTCCATTCCAGAGGAACCTGTTTTCCCTGCACTGCCTTGACGTTCAAGCCGAGGATCGACTCCCACCACGTGTGCACGTGGGACAGCCCTGTGGAAAGCCTCGTGGGAAAGCCTCGTGGGAAAGACTCGAGGCAAAACCATAGATCCTTTGATCCACGCGGCGGACTGCGTGACAATGCTGCTACCGCTCTGGAGGAAAGCGCAAGTGCATGCCCGCATTCGAGACGAGGACTGACTCCCCTGGGGAGACTCCAGAAGTACCCCAAGATCCATGTCAGCACTGGAGAGGAATCCTCAGGATTCCGGCCCCGACTCCACACAAGGTCTTAGGCCCCGGTATCGACGGGAGAATAATCCAGAGAGGCCCCCGAGGAATTCGAATGGGGACTGGCCTTTCCTGAGGCCACCAGAGAGGGTCCCTGAGGTCCACGTCGTAAGTCGAGAGCACCTGCCGCAACTCGAGAAAATCCAGGAGGTTTTGCCCTCCAGGCGAGATGAGGCCCATTTCCGCTGAGGCTTCTCGAGGCTAATCACGTCTAACAACTGGAACTTCCAAAGGGTCCTTCACACCCTTGCTGCAACTCAAGAAGTTCCCCGACATACCCGTCTCCACTCGAGAGGAAGCACGTGGGGTCCCGCACACATCCAGGGGAGCCCCGTTTCCGCCTCCTAGCTCGAGATGAGGGATCCTTTCCCTGTTTCGTAGGGAAAGAATTCCCGGCGTTCCCGTCGCATCTCAAGAGGAGGCGCTCTCCACAGGAAAGGCGAGAGGAACTCCAGGGTCGTGCCACCATTCCAAGAGTCCCCCAGATGTGTCAGTCCATTCCAGAGGAACCTGTTTTCCCTGATCTGCCTTGACGTTCAAGCCGAGGATCGACTCCCACCACTTGTGCACGTGGGACAGCCCTGTGGGAAAGCCTCGTCTGAAAGCCTCGTGGGAAAGACTCGAGGCAAAACCATAGATCCTTTGATCCACGCGGCGGACTGCGTGACACTGCTGCTACCGCTCTGGAGGAAAGCGCAAGTGCATGCCCGCATTCGAGACGAGGACTGACTCCCCTGGGGAGACTCCAGAAGTACCCCAAGATCCATGTCAGCACTGGAGAGGAATCCTCAGGTTCCGGCCCCGTCTCCACACAAGGTCTTAGGCCCCGGCATCGACGGGAGAGGAATCCCGAGAGGCCCCCGAGGAACTCGAATGGGGACTGGCCTTTCCTGAGGCCACCAGAGCGGGTCCCTGAGGTCCCCGTCGTAAGTCGAGAGCACCTGCCGCAACTCGAGAAAATCCAGGAGGTTTTGCCCTCCAGGCGAGATGAGGCCCATTTCCGCTGAGGCTTCTCGAGGCTAATCACGTCTAACCACTGGAACTTCCAAAGGGTCCTTCACACCCTTGCTGCAACTCAAGAAGTTCCCCGACATACGTCTCCACTCGAGAGGAAGCACGTGGGTCCCGCACACATCCAGGGGAGCCCCGTTTCCGCCTCCTAGCTCGAGATGAGGGATCCTTTCCCTGTTTCGTAGGGAAAGAATACCCGGCGTTCCCGTCGGATCTCAAGAGGAGGCGCTCTCCACAGGAAAGGCGAGAGGAACTCCAGGGTCGTGCCGCCATTCCAAGAGTCCCCCAGATGTGTCAGTCCATTCCAGAGGAACCTGTTTTCCCTGCACTGCCTTGACGTTCAAGCCGAGGATCCACTACCACCACGTGTGCACGTGGGACAGCCCTGTGGGAAAGCCTCGTGGGAAAGCCTCGTGGGAAAGACTCGAGGGAAAACCATAGATCCTTTTATCCACGCGGTGGACTGCGTGACACTGCTGCTACCGCTCTGGAGGAAAGCGCAAGTGCATGCCCGCATTCGAGACGAGGATTGACTCCCCTGGGGAGTCTCCAAAAGTACCCCAAGATCCATGTCAGCACTGGAGAGGAATCCTCAGGTTCCGGCCCCGACTCCACACAAGGTCTTAGGCCCCGGCATCGACGGGAGAGGAATCCCGAGAGGGCCCCGAGGAACTCGCATGGGGACTGGCCTTTCCTGAGGCCACCAGAGCGGTTACCTGAGGTCCCCGTCGTAAGTCGAGAGCACCTGCCGCAACTCGAAAAAATCCAGGAGGTTTTGCCCTCCAGGCGAGATGAGGCCCATTTCCGCTGAGGCTTCTTGAGTCCAATCACATCTAACCACTGGAACTTCCAAAGGGTCCTTCACACCATTGCTGCAACTCAAGAAGTTCCACGACACACCCGTCTCCACTCGAGAGGAAGCACGTGGGGTCCCGCACACATCCAGGGCAGCCCCTTTTCCGCCTCCTAGCTCGAGATGAGGGATCCTTTCCCTGTTTCGTAGGGAAAGAATTCCCGGCGTTCCCGTCGCATCTCAAGAGGAGGCGCTCTCCACAGGAAAGGCGAGAGGAACTCCAGGGTCGTGCCACCATTCCAAGAGTCCCCCAGATGTGTCAGTCCATTCCAGAGGAACCTGTTTTCCCTGCACTGCCTTGACGTTCAAGCCGAGGATCGACTCCCACCACGTGTGCACGTGGGACAGCCCTGTGGGAAAGCCTCGTGGGAAAGACTCGTGGGAAAGACTCGAGGGAAAACCATAGATCCTTTGATCCACGCGGCGGACTGCGTGACACTGCTGCTACCACTCTGGAGGAAAGCGCAAGTGCATGCCCGCATTCGAGACGAGGACTGACTCCCCTGGGGAGACTCCAGAAGTACCCCAAGATCCATGTCAGCACTGGAGAGGAATCCTCAGGTTCCGGCCCCGACTCCACACAAGGTCTTAGGCCCCGGCATCGACGGGAGAGGAATCCCCAGAGGCCCCCGAGGAACTCGCATGGGGTCTGGCCTTTCCTGAGGCCACCAGAGCGGGTCCCTGAGGTCCCGGTCGTAAGTCGAGAGCACCTACCACACCTCGAGAAAATCCAGGAGGTTTTGCCCTCCAGGCGAGATGAGGCCCATTTCCGCTGAGGCTTCTCGAGGCCAATCACGTCTAACCACTGGAACTTCCAAAGGGTCCTTCACACCCTTGCTGCAACTCAAGAAGTTCCCGGACATACCCGTCTCCACTCGAGAGGAAGCACGTGGGGTCCCGCACACATCCAGGGGAGCCCCGTTTCCGCCTCCTAGCTCGAGATGAGGGATCCTTTCCCTGTTTCGTAGGGAAATAATTCCCGGCGTTCCCGTCGCATCTCAAGAGGAGGCGCTCTCCACAGAAAAGGCGAGAGCAACTCCAGGGTCGTGCCACCATTCCAAGAGTCCCCCAGATGTGTCAGTCCATTCCAGAGGAACCTGTTTTCCCTGCACTGCCTTGACGTTCAAGCCGAGGATCGACCCCCACCACGTGTGCACGTGGGACAGCCCTGTGGGAAAGCCTCGTGGGAAAGCCTCGTGGGAAAGACTCGAGGGAAAACCATAGATCCTTTGATCCAAGCGGTGGACTGCGTGACACTGCTGCTACCGCTCTGGAGGAAAGCGCAAGTGCATGCCCGCATTCGAGACGAGGACTGACTCCCCTGGGGAGACTCCAGAAGTACCCCAAGATCCATGTCAGCACTGGAGAGGAATCCTCAGGTTCCGGCCCCGACTCCACACAAGGTCTTAGGCCCCGGCATCGACGGGAGAGGAATCCCGAGAGGCCCCCGAGGAACTCGCATGGGGACTGGCCTTTCCTGAGGCCACCAGAGCGGTTCCCTGAGGTCCCCGTCGTATGTCGAGAGCACCTGCCGCAACTCGAAAAAATCCAGGAGGTTTTGCCCTCCAGGCGAGATGAGGCCCATTTCCGCTGAGGCTTCTCGAGGCCAATCACATCTAACCACTGGAACTTCCAAAGGGTCCTTCACACCATTGCTGCAACTCAAGAATTTCCCCGACATACCCGTCTCCACTCGAGAGGAAGAACGTGGGGTCCCGCACACATCCAGGGGAGCCCCGTTTCCGCCTCCTAGCTCGAGATGAGGGATCCTTTCCCTGTTTCGTAGGGAAAGAATTCCCGGCGTTCCCGTCGCATCTCAAGAGGAAGCGCTCTCCACAGGAAAGGCGAGAGGAACTCCAGGGTCGTGCCACCATTCCAAGAGTCCCCCAGATGTGTCAGTCCATTCCAGAGGAAACTTTTTTCCCTGCACTGCCTTGACGTTCAGGCCAAGGATCGACTCCCACCACGTGTGCACGTGGGACAGCCCTGTGGGAAAGCCTCGTGGGAAAGCCTCGTGGGATAGACTCGAGGGAAAACCATAGATCCTTTGATCCACGCGGCGGACTGCGTGACACTGCTGCTACCGCTCTGGAGGAAAGCGCAAGTGCATGCCCGCATTCGAGACGAGGACTGACTCCTCTGGGGAGACTCCAGAAGTACCCCAAGATCCATGTCAGCACTGGAGAGGAATCCTCAGGTTCCGTCCCCGAGTCCACACAAGGTCTTAGGCCCCGGCATCGACGGGAGAGGAATCCCGAGACGCCCCCGAGGAACTCGCATGGGGACTGGCCTTTCCTGAGGCCACCAGAGCGGTTCCCTGAGGTCCCCGTCGTAAGTCGAGAGCCCCTGCCGCAACTCGAGAAAATCCAGGAGGTTTTGCCCTCCAGGCGAGATGAGGCCCATTTCCCCTGAGGCTTCTCGAGGCCAATCACGTCTAACCACTGGAACTTCCAAAGGGTCCTTCACACCATTGCTGCAACTCAAGAAGTTCCCCGACATACCCGTCTCCACTCGAGAGGAAGCACGTGGGGTACCGCACACATCCAGGGGAGCCCCGTTTCCGCCTCCTAGCTCGAGATGAGGGATCCTTTCCCTGTTTCGTAGGGAAAGAATTCCCGGCGTTCCCGTCGCATCTCAAGAGGAGGCGCTCTCCACAGGAAAGGCGAGAGGAACTCCAGGGTCGTGACACCATTCCAAGAGTCCCCCAGATGTGTCAGTCCATTCCAGAGGAACCTGTTTTCCCTGCACTGCCATGACGTTCAAGCCGAGGATCGACTCCCACCACGTGTGCACGTGGGACAGCCCTGTGGGAAAGCCTCGTGGGAAAGCCTCGTGGGAAAGACTCGAGGGAAAACCATAGATCCTTTGATCCACGCGGCGGACTGCGTGACACTGCTGCTACCGCTCTGGAGGAAAGCGCAAGTGCATGCCCGCATTCGAGACGAGGACTGACTCCCCTGGGGAGACTCCAGAAGTACCCCAAGATCCATGTCAGCACTGGAGAGGAATCCTCAGGTTCCGGCCCCGACTCCACACAAGGTCTTAGGCCCCGGCATCGACGGGAGAGGAATCCCCAGAGGCCCCCGAGGAACTCGCATGGGGACTGGCCTTTCCTGAGGCCACCAGAGCGGGTCCCTGAGGTCCCCGTCGTAAGTCGAGAGCACCTGCCGCAACTCGAGAAAATCCAGGAGGTTTTGCCCTCCAGGCGAGATGAGGCCCATTTCCGCTGACGCTTCTCGAGGTCAATCACATCTAACCACTGGAACTTCCAAAGGGTCCTTCACACCCTTGCTGCAACTCAAGAAGTTCCCCGACATACCCGTCTGCACTCGAGAGGAAGCACGTGGTGTCCCGCTCACATCCAGGGGAGCCCCGTTTCCGCCTCCTCGCTCGAGATGAGGGATCCTTTCCCTGTTTCGTAGGGAAAGAATTCCCGGCGTTCCCGTCGCATCTCAAGAGGAGGCGCTCTCCACAGGAAAGGCGAGAGGAACTCCAGGGTCATGCCACCATTCCAAGAGTCCCCCAGATGTGTCAGTCCATTCCAGAGGAACCTGTTTTCCCTGCACTGCCTTGACGTTCAAGCCGAGGATCGACTCCCACCACGTGTGCACGTGGGACAGCCCTGTGGGAAAGCCTCGTGGGAAAGCCTCGTGGGAAAGACTCGAGGGAAAACCATAGATCCTTTTATCCACGCGGTGGACTGCATGACACTGCTCTTACCGCTCTGGAGGAAAGCGCAAGTGCATGCCCGCATTCGAGACGAGGACTGACTCCCCTGGGGAGACTCCAGAAGTACCCCAAGATCCATGTCAGCACTGGAGAGGAATCCTCAGGATTCCGGGCCCGACTCCACACAAGGTCTTAGGCCCCGGCATCGACGGGAGAGGAATCCCGAGAGGCCCCCGAAGAACTCGCATGGGGACTGGCCTTTCCTGAGGCCACCAGAGCGGTTCCCTGAGGTCCCCGTCGTAAGTCGAGAGCACCTGCCGCAACTCGAAAAAATCCAGGAGGTTTTGCCCTCCAGGCGAGATGAGGCCCATTTCCGCTGAGGCTTCTCGAGGCCAATCACATCTAACCACTGGAACATCCAAAGGGTCCTTCACACCATTGCTGCAACTCAAGAATTTCCCCGACATACCCGTCTCCACTCGAGAGGAAGAACGTGGGGTCCCGCACACATCCAGGGGAGCCCCGTTTCCGCCTCCTAGCTCGAGATGAGGGATCCTTTCCCTGTTTCGTAGGGAAAGAATTCCCGGCGTTCCCGTCGCATCTCAAGAGGAGGCGCTCTCCACAGGAAAGGCGAGAGGAACTCCAGGGTCGTGCCACCATTCCAAGAGTCCCCCAGATGTGTCAGTCCATTCCAGAGGAACCTGTTTTCCCTGCACTGCCTTGACGTTCAGGCCAAGGATCGACTCCCACCACGTGTGCACGTGGGACAGCCCTGTGGGAAAGCCTCGTGGGAAAGCCTCGTGGGATAGACTCGAGGGAAAACCATAGATCCTTTGATCCACGAGGCGGACTGCGTGACACTGCTGCTACCGCTCTGGAGGAAAGCGCAAGTGCATGCCCGCATTCGAGACGAGGACTGACTCCTCTGGGGAGACTCCAGAAGTACCCCAAGATCCATGTCAGCACTGGAGAGGAATCCTCAGGTTCCGGCCCCGACTCCACACAAGGTCTTAGGCCCCGGCATCGACGGGAGAGGAATCCCGAGACGCCCCCGAGGAACTCGCATGGGGACTGGCCTTTCCTGAGGCCACCAGAGCGGTTCCCTGAGGTCCCCGTCGTAAGTCGAGAGCACCTGCCGCAACTCGAGAAAATCCAGGAGGTTTTGCCCTCCAGGCGAGATGAGGCCCATTTCCCCTGAGGCTTCTCGAGGCCAATCACGTCTAACCACTGGAACTTCCAAAGGGTCCTTCACACCATTGCTGCAACTCAAGAAGTTCCCCGACATACCCGTCTCCACTCGAGAGGAAGCACGTGGGGTACCGCACACATCCAGGGGAGCCCCGTTTCCGCCTCCTAGCTCGAGATGAGGGATCCTTTCCCTGTTTCGTAGGGAAAGAATTCCCGGCGTTCCCGTCGCATCTCAATAGGAGGCGCTCTCCACAGGAAAGGCGAGAGGAACTCCAGGGTCGTGACACCATTCCAAGAGTCCCCCAGATGTGTCAGTCCATTCCAGAGGAACCTGTTTTCCCTGCACTGCCTTGACGTTCAAGCCGAGGATCGACTCCCACCACGTGTGCACGTGGGACAGCCCTGTGGGAAAGCCTCGTGGGAAAGCCTCGTGGGAAAGACTCGAGGGAAAACCATAGATCCTTTGATCCACGCGGCGGACTGCGTGACACTGCTGCTACCGCTCGGGAGGAAAGCGCAAGTGCATGCCCGCATTCGAGAGGAGGACTGACTCCCCTGGGGAGACTCCAGAAGTACCCCAAGATCCATGTCAGCACTGGAGAGGAATCCTCAGGTTCCGGCCCCGACTCCACACAAGGTCTTAGGCCCCGGCATCGACGGGAGAGGAATCCCCAGAGGCCCCCGAGGAACTCGCATGGGGACTGGCCTTTCCTGAGGCCACCAGAGCGGGTCCCTGAGGTCCCCGTCGTAAGTCGAGAGCACCTGCCGCAACTCGAGAAAATCCAGGAGGTTTTGCCCTCCAGGCGAGATGAGGCCCATTTCCGCTGACGCTTCTCGAGGTCAATCACATCTAACCACTGGAACTTCCAAAGGGTCCTTCACACCCTTGCTGCAACTCAAGAAGTTCCCCGACATACCCGTCTGCACTCGAGAGGAAGCACGTGGTGTCCCGCTCACATCCAGGGGAGCCCCGTTTCCGCCTCCTCGCTCGAGATGAGGGATCCTTTCCCTGTTTCGTAGGGAAAGAATTCCCGGCGTTCCCGTCACATCTCAAGAGGAGGCGCTCTCCACAGGAAAGGCGAGAGGAACTCCAGGGTCATGCCACCATTCCAAGAGTCCCCCAGATGTGTCAGTCCATTCCAGAGGAAATTGTTTTCCCTGCACTGCCTTGACGTTCAAGCCGAGGATCGACTCCCACCACGTGTGCACGTGGGACAGCCCTGTGGGAAAGCCTCGTGGGAAAGCCTCGTGGGAAAGACTCGAGGGAAAACCATAGATCCTTTGATCCACGCGGCGGACTGCGTGACACTGCTGCTACCGCTCTGGAGGAAAGCGCAAGTGCATGCCCGCATTCGAGACGAGGACTGACTCCCCTGGGGAGACTCCAGAAGTACCCCAAGATCCATGTCAGCACTGGAGAGGAATCCTCAGGTTCCGGCCCCGACTCCACACAAGGTCTTAGGCCCCGGCATCGACGGGAGAGGAATCCCGAGAGGCCCCCGAGGAACTCGCATGGGGACTGGCCTTTCCTGAGGCAACCAGAGCGGGTCCCTGAGGTCCCCGTCGTAAGTCGAGAGCACCTGCTGCAACTCGAGAAAATCCAGGAGGTTTTGCCCTCCAGGCGAGATGAGGCCCATTTCCGCTGAGGCTTCTCGAGGCTAATCACGTCTAAACACTGGAACTTCCAAAGGGTCCTTCACACCCTTGCTGCAACTCAAGAAGTTCCCCGACATACCCGTCTCCACTCGAGAGGAAGCACGTGGGTCCCGCACACATCCAGGGGAGCCCCGTTTCCGCCTCCTAGCTCGAGATGAGGGATCCTTTCCCTGTTTCGTAGGGAAAGAATACCCGGCGTTCCCGTCGCATCTCAAGAGGAGGCGCTCTCCACAGGAAAGGCGAGAGGAACTCCAGGGTTGTGCCACCATTCCAAGAGTCCCCCAGATGTGTCAGTCCATTCCAGAGGAACCTGTTTTCCCTGCACTGCCTTGACGTTCAAGCCGAGGATCGACTCCCACCACGTGTGCACGTGGGACAGCCCTGTGGGAAAGCCTCGTGGGAAAGCCTCGTGGGAAAGACTCGAGGGAAAACCATAGATCCTTTGATCCACGCGGCGGACTGCGTGACACTGCTGCTACCGCTCTGGAGGAAAGCGCAAGTGCATGCCCGCATTCGAGACGAGGACTGACTCCCCTGGGGAGACTCCAGAAGTACCCCAAGATCCATGTCAGCACTGGAGAGGAATCCTCAGGTTCCGGCCCCGACTCCACACAAGGTCTTAGGCCCAGGCATCGACGGGAGAGGAATCCCGAGAGGCCCCCGAGGAACTCGAATGGGGACTGGCCTTTCCTGAAGCCACCAGAGCGGGTCCCTGAGGTCCCCGTCGTAAGTCGAGAGCACCTGCCGCAACTCGAAAAAATCCAGGAGGTTTTGCCCTCCAGGCGAGATGAGGCCCATTTCCGCTGAGGCTTCTCGAGGCTAATCACGTCTAAACACTGGAACTTCCAAAGGGTCCTTCACACCCTTGCTGCAACTCAAGAAGTTCCCCGACATACCCGTCTCCACTCGAGAGGAAGCACGTGGGTCCCGCACACATCCAGGGGAGCCCCGTTTCCGCCTCCTAGCTCGAGATGAGGGATCCTTTCCCTGTTTCATAGGGAAAGAATTCCCGGCGTTCCCGTCGCATCTCAAGAGGAGGCGCTCTCCACAGGAAAGGCGAGAGGAACTCCAGGGTCGTGCCACCATTCCAAGAGTCCCCCAGATGTGTCAGTCCATTCCAGAGGAACCTCTTTTCCCTGCACTGCCTTGACGTTCAAGCCGAGGATCCACTCCCACCACGTGTGCACGTGGGACAGCCCTGTGGGAAAGCCTCGTGGGAAAGCCTCGTGGGAAAGACTCGAGGGAAAAACATAGATCCTTTTATCCACGCGGTGGACTGCGTGACACTGCTGCTACCGCTCTGGAGGAAAGCGCAAGTGCATGCCCGCATTCGAGACGAGGACTGACTCCCCTGGGGAGACTCCAAAAGTACCCCAAGATCCATGTCAGCACTGGAGAGGAATCCTCAGGTTCCGGCCCCGACTCCACACAAGGTCTTAGGCCCCGGCATCGACGGGAGAGGAATCCCGAGAGGCCCCCGAGGAACTCGCATGGGGACTGGCCTTTCCTGAGGCCACCAGAGCGGGTCCCTGAGGTCCCCGTCGTAAGTCGAGAGCACCTGCCGCAACTCGAAAAAATCCAGGAGGTTTTGCCCTCCAGGCGAGATGAGGCCCATTTCCGCTGAGGCTTCTCGAGGCCAATCACATCTAACCACTGGAACTTCCAAAGGGTCCTTCACACCATTGCTGCAACTCAAGAAGTTCCCCGACATACCCGTCTCCACTCGAGAGGAAGCACGTGGGGTCCCGCACACATCCAGGGGAGCCCCTTTTCCGCCTCCTAGCTCGAGATGAGGGATCCTTTCCCTGTTTCGTAGGGAAAGAATTCTCGGCGTTCCCATCGCATCTCAAGAGGAGGCGCTCTCCACAGGAAAGGCGAGAGGAACTCCAGGGTCGTGCCACCATTCCAAGAGTCCCCCAGATGTGTCAGTCCATTCCAGAGGAACCTGTTTTCCCTGCACTGCCTTGACGTTCAAGCCGAGGATCGACTCCCACCACGTGTGCACGTGGGACAGCCCTGTGGGAAAGCCTCGTGGGAAAGCCTCGTGGGAAAGACTCGAGGGAAAACCATAGATCCTTTGATCCACGCGGCGGACTGCGTGACACTGCTGCTACCCCTCTGGAGGAAAGCGCAAGTGCATGCCCGCATTCGAGACGAGGACTGACTCCCCTGGGGAGACTCCAGAAGTACCCCAAGATCCATGTCAGCACTGGAGAGGAATCCTCAGGTTCCGGCCCCGACTCCACACAAGGTCTTAGGCCCCGGCATCGACGGGAGAGGAATCCCGAGAGGCCCCCGAGGAACTCGAATGGGGACTGGCCTTTCCTGAGGCCACCAGAGCGGGTCCCTGAGGTCCCCGTCGTAAGTCGAGAGCACCTGCCGCAACTCGAGAAAATCCAGGAGGTTTTGCCCTCCAGGCGAGATGAGGCCCATTTCCGCTGAGGCTTCTCGAGGCTAATCACGTCTAACCACTGGAACTTCCAAAGGGTCCTTCACACCCTTGCTGCAACTCAAGAAGTTCCCCGACATAACGTCTCCACTCGAGAGGAAGCACGTGGGTCCCGCACACATCCAGGGGAGCCCCGTTTCCGCCTCCTAGCTCGAGATGAGGGATCCTTTCCCTGTTTCGTAGGGAAAGAATACCCGGCGTTCCCGTCGCATCTCAAGAGGAGGCGCTCTCCACAGGAAAGCGAGAGGAACTCCAGGGTTGTGCCACCATTCCAAGAGTCCCCCAGATGTGTCAGTCCATTCCAGAGGAACCTGTTTTCCCTGCACTGCCTTGACGTTCAAGCCGAGGATCGACTCCCACCACGTGTGCACGTGGGACAGCCCTGTGGGAAAGCCTCGTGGGAAAGCCTCGTGGGAAAGACTCGAGGGAAAACCATAGATCCTTCGATCCACGCGGCGGACTGCGTGACACTGCTGCTACCGCTCTGGAGGAAAGCGCAAGTGCATGCACGCATTCGAGACGAGGACTGACTCCCCTGGGGAGACTCCAGAAGTACCCCAAGATCCATGTCAGCACTGGAGAGGAATCCTCAGGTTCCGGCCCCGACTCCACACAAGGTCTTAGGCCCCGGCATCGACGGGAGAGGAATCCCGAGAGGCCCCCGAGGAACTCGCATGGGGACTGGCCTTTCCTGAGGCCACCAGAGCGGGTCCCTGAGGTCCCCGTCGTAAGTCGAGAGCACCTGCTGCAACTCGAGAAAATCCAGGAGGTTTTGCCCTCCAGGCGAGATGAGGCCCATTTCCGCTGAGGCTTCTCGAGGCTAATCACGTCTAACCACTGGAACTTCCAAAGGGTCCTTCACACCCTTGCTGCAACTCAAGAAGTTCCCCGACATACCCGTCTCCACTCGAGAGGAAGCACGTGGGTCCCGCACACATCCAGGGGAGCCCCGTTTCCGCCTCCTAGCTCGAGATGAGGGATCCTTTCCCTGTTTCGTAGGGAAAGAATTCCCGGCGTTCCCGTCGCATCTCAAGAGGAGGCGCTCTCCACAGGAAAGGCGAGAGGAACTCCAGGGTCATGCCACCATTCCAAGAGTCCCCCATATATGTCAGTCCATTCCAGAGGAACCTGTTTTCCCTGCACTGCCTTGACGTTCAAGCCGAGGATCGACTCCCACCACGTGTGCACGTGGGACAGCCCTGTGGGAAAGCCTCGTGGGAAAGCCTCGTGGGAAAGACTCGAGGGAAAACCATAGATCCTTTTATCCACGCGGTGGACTGCATGACACTGCTCTTACCGCTCTGGAGGAAAGCGCAAGTGCATGCCCGCATTCGAGACGAGGACTGACTCCCCTGGGGAGACTCCAGAAGTACCCCAAGATCCATGTCAGCACTGGAGAGGAATCCTCAGGATTCCGGCCCCGACTCCACACAAGGTCTTAGGCCCCGGCATCGACGGGAGAGGAATCCCGAGAGGCCCCCGAAGAACTCGCATGGGGACTGGCCTTTCCTGAGGCCACCAGAGCGGTTCCCTGAGGTCCCCGTCGTAAGTCGAGAGCACCTGCCGCAACTCGAAAAAATCCAGGAGGTTTTGCCCTCCAGGCGAGATGAGGCCCATTTCCGCTGAGGCTTCTCGAGGCCAATCACATCTAACCACTGGAACTTCCAAAGGGTCCTTCACACCCTTGCTGCAACTCAAGAAGTTCCCCGACATACCCGTCTCCACTCGAGAGGAAGAACGTGGGGTCCCGCACACATCCAGGGGAGCCCCGTTTCCGCCTCCTAGCTCGAGATGAGGGATCCTTTCCCTGTTTCGTAGGGAAAGAATTCCCGGCGTTCCCGTCGCATCTCAAGAGGAGGCGCTCTCCACAGGAAAGGCGAGAGGAACTCCAGGGTCGTGCCACCATTCCAAGAGTCCCCCAGATGTGTCAGTCCATTCCAGAGGAACCTGTTTTCCCTGCACTGCCTTGACGTTCAGGCCAAGGATCGACTCCCACCACGTGTGCACGTGGGACAGCCCTGTGGGAAAGCCTCGTGGGAAAGCCTCGTGGGATAGACTCGAGGGAAAACCATAGATCCTTTGATCCACGCGGCGGACTGCGTGACACTGCTGCTACCGCTCTGGAGGAAAGCGCAAGTGCATGCCCGCATTCGAGACGAGGACTGACTCCTCTGGGGAGACTCCAGAAGTACCCCAAGATCCATGTCAGCACTGGAGAGGAATCCTCAGGTTCCGGCCCCGACTCCACACAAGGTCTTAGGCCCCGGCATCGACGGGAGAGGAATCCCGAGAGGCCCCCGAGGAACTCGCATGGGGACTGGCCTTTCCTGAGGCCACCAGAGCGGTTCCCTGAGGTCCCCGTCGTAAGTCGAGAGCACCTGCCACAACTCGAGAAAATCCAGGAGGTTTTGCCCTCCAGGCGAGATGAGGCCCATTTCCCCTGAGGCTTCTCGAGGCCAATCACGTCTAACCACTGGAACTTCCAAAGGGTCCTTCACACCATTGCTGCAACTCAAGAAGTTCCCCGACATACCCGTCTCCACTCGAGAGGAAGCACGTGGGGTACCGCACACATCCAGGGGAGCCCCGTTTCCGCCTCCTAGCTCGAGATGAGGGATCCTTTCCCTGTTTCATAGGGAAAGAATTCCCGGCGTTCCCGTCGCATCTCAAGAGGAGGCGCTCTCCACAGGAAAGGCGAGAGGAACTCCAGGGTCGTGCCACCATTCCAAGAGTCCCCCAGATGTGTCAGTCCATTCTAGAGGAACCAGTTTTCCCTGCACTGCCTTGACGTTCAAGCCGAGGATCGACTCCCACCACGTGTGCACGTGGGACAGCCCTGTGGGAAAGCCTCGTGGGAAAGCCTCGTGGGAAAGACTCGAGGGAAAACCATAGATCCTTTGATCCACGCGGTGGACTGCGTGACACTGCTGCTACCGCTCTGGAGGAAAGCGCAAGTGCATGCCCGCATTCGAGACGAGAACTGACTCCCCTGGGGAGACTCCAGAAGTACCCCAAGATCCATGTCTGCACTGGAGAGGAATCCTCAGGTTCCGGCCCCGACTCCACACAAGGTCTTAGGCCCCGGCATCGACGGGAGAGGAATCCCGAGAGGCCCCCGAGGAACTCGCATGGGGACTGGCCTTTCCTGAGGCCACCAGAGCGGGTCCCTGAGGTCCCCGTCGTAAGTCGAGAGCACCTGCCGCAACTCGAGAAAATCCAGGAGGTTTTGCCCTCCAGGCGAGATGAGGCCCATTTCCGCTGAGGCTTCTCGAGGCCAATCACGTCTAACCACTGGAACTTCCAAAGGGTCCTTCACACCCTTGCTGCAACTCAAGAAGTTCCCCGACATACCCGTCTCCACTCGAGAGGAAGCACGTGGGGTCCCGCACACATCCAGGGGAGCCCCGTTTCCGCCTCCTAGCTCGAGATGAGGGATCCTTTCCCTGTATCGTAGGGAAAGATTTCCCGGCGTTCCCGTCGCATCTCAAGAGGAGGCGCTCTCCACAGGAAAGGCGAGAGGAACTCCAGGGTCGTGCCACAATTCCAAGAGTCCCCCAGATGTGTCAGTCCATTCCAGAGGAACCTGTTTTCCCTGCACTGCCTTGACGTTCAAGCCGAGGTTCGACTCCCACCACGTGTGCACGTGGGACAGCCCTGTGGGAAAGCCTCGTGGGAAAGCCTCGTGGGAAAGACTCGAGGGAAAACCATAGATCCTTTGATCCACGCGGCGGACTGCGTGACACTGCTGCTACCGCTCTGGAGGAAAGCGCAAGTGCATGCCCGCATTCGAGACGAGGACTGACTCCCCTGGGGAGACTCCAGAAGTACCCCAAGATCCATGTCAGCACTGGAGAGGAATCCTCAGGTTCCGGCCCCGAGTCCACACAAGGTCTTAGGCCCCGGCATCGACGGGAGAGGAATCCCGAGAGGCCCCCGAGGAACTCGCATGGGGACTGGCCTTTCCTGAGGCCACCAGAGCGGGTCCCTGAGGTCCCCGTCGTAAGGCGATAGCACCTGCCGCAACTCGAGAAAATCCAGGAGGTTTTGCCCTCCAGGCGAGATGAGGCCCATTTCCGCTGAGGCTTCTCGAGGCTAATCACGTCTAACCACTGGAACTTCCAAAGGGTCCTTCACACCCTTGCTGCAACTCAAGAAGTTCCCCGACATACCCGTCTCCACTCGAGAGGAAGTACGTGGGGTCCCGCACACATCCAGGGGAGCCCCGTTTCCGCCTCCTAGCTCGAGATGAGGGATCCTTTCCCTGTTTGGTAGGGAAAGAATTCCCGGCGTTCCCGTCGCATCTCAAGAGGAGGCGCTCTCCACAGGAAAGGCGAGAGGAACTCCAGGGTCGTGCCACCATTCCAAGAGTCCCCCAGATGTGTCAGTCCATTCTAGAGGAACCTGTTTTCCCTGCACTGCCTTGACGTTCAAGCCGAGGATCCACTCCCACCACGTGTGCACGTGGGACAGCCCTGTGGGAAAGCCTCGTGGGAAAGCCTCGTGGGAAAGACTCGAGGGAAAACCATAGATCCTTTGATCCACGCGGCGGACTGCGTGACACTGCTGCTACCGCTCTGGAGGACAGCGCAAGTGCATGCCCGGATTCGAGACGAGGACTGACTCCCCTGGGGAGACTCCAGAAGTACCCCAAGATCCATGTCAGCACTGGAGAGGAATACTCAGGTTCCGGCCCCGACTCCACACAATGTCTTAGGCCCCGGCATCGACGGGAGAGGAATCCCGAGAGGCCCCCGAGGAACTCGCATGGGGACTGGCCTTTCCTGAGGCCACCAGAGCGGGTCCCTGAGGTCCCCGTCGTTAGTCGAGAGCACCTGCCGCAACTCGAGAAAATCCAGGAGGTTTTGCCCTCCAGGCGAGATGAGGCCCATTTCCGCTGAGGCATCTCGAGGCTAATCACGTCTAACCACTGGAACTTCCAAAGGGTTCTTCACACCCTTGCTGCAACTCAAGAAGTTCCCCGACATACCCGTCTCCACTCGAGAGGAAGCACGTGGGGTCCCGCACACATCCAGGGGAGCCCCGTTTCCGCCTCCTAGCTCGAGATGAGGGATCCTTTCCCTGTTTGGGAGGGAAACAATTCCCGGCGTTCCCGTCGCATCTCAAGAGGAGGCGCTCTCCACAGGAAAGGCGAGAGGAACTCCAGGGTCGTGCCACCATTCCAAGAGTCCCCCAGATGTGTCAGTCCATTCTAGAGGAACCTGTTTTCCCTGCACTGCCTTGACGTTCAAGCCGAGGATCGACTCCCACCACGTGTGCACGTGGGACAGCCCTGTGGGAAAGCCTCGTGGGAAAGCCTCGTGGGAAAGACTCGAGGGAAAACCATAGATCCTTTGATCCACGGGGCGGACTGCGTGACACTGCTGCTACCGCTCTGGAGGAAAGCGCAAGTGCATGCCCGCATTCGAGACGAGGACTGACTCCCCTGGGGAGACTCCAGAAGTACCCCAAGATCCATGTCAGCACTGGAGAGGAATCCTCAGGTTCCGGCCCCGACTCCACACAAGGTCTTAGGCCCCGGCATCGACGGGAGAGGAATCCCGAGAGGCCCCCGAGGAACTCGCATGGGGACTGGCCTTTCCTGAGGCCACCAGAGCGGCTCCCTGACGTCCCCGTCGTAAGTCGAGAGCACCTGCCGCAACTCGAGAAAATCCAGGAGGTTTTGCCCTCCAGGCGAGATGAGGCCCATTTCCGCTGAGGCTTCTCGAGGCCAATCACGTCTAACCACTGGAACTTCCAAAGGGTCCTTCACACCCTTGCTGCAACTCAAGAAGTTCCCCGACATACCCGTCTCCACTCGAGAGGAAGCACGTGGGGTCCCGCACACATCCAGGGGAGCCCCGTTTCCGCCTCCTAGCTCGAGATGAGGGATCCTTTCCCTGTTTCGTAGGGAAAGAATTCCCGGCGTTCCCGTCGCATCTCAAGAGGAGGCGCTCTCCACAGGAAAGGCGAGAGGAACTCCAGGGTCGTGCCAACATTCCAAGAGTCCCCCAGATGTGTCAGTCCATTCCAGAGGAACCTGTTTTCCCTGCACTGCCTTGACGTTCAAGCCGAGGATCCACTCCCACCACGTGTGCACGTGGGACAGCCCTGTGGGAAAGCCTCGTGGGAAAGCCTCGTGGGAAAGACTCGAGGGAAAACCATAGATCCTTTGATCCACGCGGCGGACTGCGTGACACTGCTGCTACCGCTCTGGAGGAAAGCGCAAGTGCATGCCCGCATTCTAGACAAGGACTGACTCCCCTGGGGAGACTCCAGGAGTACCCCAAGATCCATGTCAGCACTGGAGAGGAATCCTCAGGTTCCGGCCCCGACTCCACACAATGTCTTAGGCCCCGGCATCGACGGGAGAGGAATCCCGAGAGGCCCCCGAGGAACTCGCTTGGGGACTGGCCTTTCCTGAGGCCACCAGAGCGGGTCCCTGAGGTCCCCGTCGTAAGTTGAGAGCACCTGCCGCAACTCGAGAAAATCCAGGAGGTTTTGCCCTCCAGGCGAGATGAGGCCCATTTCCGCTGAGGCTTCTCGATGCGAATCACGTCTAACCACTGGAACTTCCAAAGGGTCCTTCACACCCTTGCTGCAACTCAAGAAGTTCCCCGACATACCCGTCTCCACTCGAGAGGAAGCACGTGGGGTCCCGCACACATCCAGGGGAGCCCCGTTTCCGCCTCCTAGCTCGAGATGAGGGATCCTTTCCCTGTTTCGTAGGGAAAGAATTCCCGGCGTTCCCGTCGCATCTCAAGAGGAGGCGCTCTCCACAGGAAAGGCGAGAGGAACTCCAGGGTCGTGCCACCATTCCAAGAGTCCCCCAGATGTGTCAGTCCATTCCAGAGGAACCTGTTTTCCCTGCACTGCCTTGACGTTCAAGCCGAGGATCCACTCCCACCACGTGTGCACGTGGGACAGCCCTGTGGGAAAGCCTCGTGGGAAAGCCTCGTGGGAAAGACTCGAGGGAAAACCATAGATCCTTTGATCCACGCGGCGGACTGCGTGACACTGCTGCTACCGCTCTGGAGGAAAGCGCAAGTGCATGCCCGCATTCGAGACGAGGACTGACTCCCCTGGGGAGACTCCAGAAGTACCCCAAGATCCATGTCAGCACTGGAGAGGAATCCTCAGGTTCCGGCCCCGACTCCACACAAGGTCTTAGGCCCCGGCATCGACGGGAGAGGAATCCCGAGAGGCCCCCGAGGAACTCGCATGGGGACTGGCCTTTCCTGAGGCCACCAGAGCGGGTCCCTGAGGTCCCCGTCGTAAGTCGAGAGCACCTGCCGCAACTCGAGAAAATCCAGGAGGTTTTGCCCTCCAGGCGAGATGAGGCCCATTTCCGCTGAGGCTTCTCGAGGCTAATCACGTCTAACCACTGGAACTTCCAAAGGGTCCTTCACACCCTTGCTGCAACTCAAGAAGTTCCCCGACATACCCGTCTCCACTCGAGAGGAAGCACGTGGGGTCCCGCACACATCCAGGGGAGACCCGTTTCCGCCTCCTAGCTCGAGATGAGGGATCCTTTCCCTGTTTCGTAGGGAAAGAATTCCCGGCGTTCCCGTCGCATCTCAAGAGGAGGCGCTCTCCACAGGAAAGGCGAGAGGAACTCCAGGGTCGTGCCACCATTCCAAGAGTCCCCCAGATGTGTCAGTCCATTCCAGAGGAACCTGTTTTCCCTGCACTGCCTTGACGTTCAAGCCGAGGATCGACTCCCACCACGTGTGCACGTGGGACAGCCCTGTGGGAAAGCCTCGTGGGAAAGCCTCGTGGGAAAGACTCGAGGGAAAACCATAGATCCTTTGATCCACGCGGCGGACTGCGTGACACTGCTGCTACCGCTCTGGAGGAAAGCGCAAGTGCATGCCCGCATTCGAGACGAGGACTGACTCCCCTGGGGAGACTCCAGAAGTACCCCAAGATCCATGTCAGCACTGGAGAGGAATCCTCAGGTTCCGGCCCCGACTCCACACAAGGTCTTAGGCCCCGGCATCGACGGGAGAGGAATCCCGAGAGGCCCCCGAGGAACTCGCATGGGGACTGGCCTTTCCTGAGGCCACCAGAGCGGGTCCCTGAGGTCCCCGTCGTAAGTCGAGAGCACCTGCCGCAACTCGAGAAAATCCAGGAGGTTTTGCCCTCCAGGCGAGATGAGGCCCATTTCCGCTGAGGCTTCTCGAGGCTAATCACGTCTAACCACTGGAACTTCCAAAGGGTCCTTCACATCCTTGCTGCAACTCAAGAAGTTCCCCGACATACCCGTCTCCACTCGAGAGGAAGCACGTGGGGCCCCGCACACATCCAGGGGAGACCCGTTTCCGCCTCCTAGCTCGAGAAGAGGGATCCTTTCCCTGTTTCGTAGGGAAAGAATTCCCGGCGTTCCCGTCGCATCTCAAGAGGAGGCGCTCTCCACAGGAAAGGCGAGAGGAACTCCAGGGTCGTGCCACCATTCCAAGAGTCCCCCAGATGTGTCAGTCCATTCCAGAGGAACCTGTTTTCCCTGCACTGCCTTGACGTTCAAGCCGAGGATCCACTCCCACCACGTGTGCACGTGGGACAGCCCTGTGGGAAAGCCTCGTGGGAAAGCCTCGTGGGAAAGACTCGAGGGAAAACCATAGATCCTTTGATCCACGCGGCGGACTGCGTGACACTGCTGCTACCGCTCTGGAGGAAAGCGCAAGTGCATGCACGCATTCGAGACGAGGACTGACTCCCCTGGGGAGACTCCAGAAGTACCCCAAGATCCATGTCAGCACTGGAGAGGAATCCTCAGGTTCCGGCCCCGACTCCACACAAGGTCTTAGGCCCCGGCATCGACGGGAGAGGAATCCCGAGAGGCCCCCGAGGAACTCGCATGGGGACTGGCCTTTCCTGAGGCCACCAGAGCGGGTCCCTGAGGTCCCCGTCGTAAGTCGAGAGCACCTGCCGCAACTCGAGAAAATCCAGGAGGTTTTGCCCTCCAGGCGAGATGAGGCCCATTTCCGCTGAGGCTTCTCGAGGCTAATCACGTCTAACCACTGGAACTTCCAAAGGGTCCTTCACACCCTTGCTGCAACTCAAGAAGTTCCCCGACATACCCGTCTCCACTCGAGAGGAAGCACGTGGGGTCCCGCACACATCCAGGGGAGACCCGTTTCCGCCTCCTAGCTAGAGATGAGGGATCCTTTCCCTGTTTGGTAGGGAAAGAATTCCCGGCGTTCCCGTCGCATCTCAAGAGGAGGCGCTCTCCACAGGAAAGGCGAGAGGAACTCCAGGGTCGTGCCACCATTCCAAGAGTCCCCCAGATGTGTCAGTCCATTCCAGAGGAACCTGTTTTCCCTGCACTGCCTTGACGTTCAAGCCGAGGATCCACTCCCACCACGTGTGCACGTGGGACAGCCCTGTGGGAAAGCCTCGTGGGAAAGCCTCGTGGGAAAGACTCGAGGGAAAACCATAGATCCTTTGATCCACGCGGCGGACTGCGTGACACTGCTGCTACCGCTCTGGAGGAAAGCGCAAGTGCATGCACGCATTCGAGACGAGGACTGACTCCCCTGGGGAGACTCCAGAAGTACCCCAAGATCCATGTCAGCACTGGAGAGGAATCCTCAGGTTCCGGCCCCGACTCCACACAAGGTCTTAGGCCCCGGCATCGACGGGAGAGGAATCCCGAGAGGCCCCCGAGGAACTCGCATGGGGACTGGCCTTTCCTGAGGCCACCAGAGCGGGTCCCTGAGGTCCCCGTCGTAAGTCGAGAGCACCTGCCGCAACTCGAGAAAATCCAGGAGGTTTTGCCCTCCAGGCGAGATGAGGCCCATTTCCGCTGAGGCTTCTCGAGGCTAATCACGTCTAACCACTGGAACTTCCAAAGGGTCCTTCACACCCTTGCTGCAACTCAAGAAGTTCCCCGACATACCCGTCTCCACTCGAGAGGAAGCACGTGGGGTCCCGCACACATCCAGGGGAGACCCGTTTCCGCCTCCTAGCTAGAGATGAGGGATCCTTTCCCTGTTTCGTAGGGAAAGAATTCCCGGCGTTCCCGTCGCATCTCAAGAGGAGGCGCTCTCCACAGGAAAGGCGAGAGGAACTCCAGGGTCGTGCCACCATTCCAAGAGTCCCCCAGATGTGTCAGTCCATTCCAGAGGAACCTGTTTTCCCTGCACTGCCTTGACGTTCAAGCCGAGGATCGACTCCCACCACGTGTGCACGTGGGACAGCCCTGTGGGAAAGCCTCGTGGGAAAGCCTCGTGGGAAAGACTCGAGGGATAACCATAGACCCTTTGATCCACGCGGCGGACTGCATGACACTGCTGCTACCGCTCTGGAGGAAAGCGCAAGTGCATGCACGCATTCGAGACGAGGACTGACTCCCCTGGGGAGACTCCAGAAGTACCCCAAGATCCATGTCAGCACTGGAGAGGAATCCTCAGGTTCCGGCCCCGACTCCACACAAGGTCTTAGGCCCCGGCATCGACGGGAGAGGAATCCCGAGAGGCCCCCGAGGAACTCGCATGGGGACTGGCCTTTCCTGAGGCCACCAGAGCGGGTCCCTGAGGTCCCCGTCGTAAGTCGAGAGCACCTGCCGCAACTCGAGAAAATCCAGGAGGTTTTGCCCTCCAGGCGAGATGAGGCCCATTTCCGCTGAGGCTTCTCGAGGCTAATCACGTCTAACCACTGGAACTTCCAAAGGGTCCTTCACACCCTTGCTGCAACTCAAGAAGTTCCCCGACATACCCGTCTCCACTCGAGAGGAAGCACGTGGGGTCCCGCACACATCCAGGGGAGACCCGTTTCCGCCTCCTAGCTAGAGATGAGGGATCCTTTCCCTGTTTCGTAGGGAAAGAATTCCCGGCGTTCCCGTCGCATCTCAAGAGGAGGCGCTCTCCACAGGAAAGGCGAGAGGAACTCCAGGGTCGTGCCACCATTGCAAGAGTCCCCCAGATGTGTCAGTCCATTCCAGAGGAACCTGTTTTCCCTTCACTGCCTTGACGTTCAAGCCGAGGATCGACTCCCACCACGTGTGCACGTGGGACAGCCCTGTGGGAAAGCCTCGTGGGAAAGCCTCGTGGGAAAGACTCGAGGGAAAACCATAGATCCTTTGATCCACGCGGCGGACTGCGTGACACTGCTGCTACCGCTCTGGAGGAAAGCGCAAGTGCATGCCCGCATTCGAGACGAGGACTGACTCCCCTGGGGAGACTCCAGAAGTACCCCAAGATCCATGTCAGCACTGGAGAGGAATCCTCAGGTTCCGGCCCCGACTCCAAACAAGGTCTTAGGCCCCGGCATCGACGGGAGAGGAATCCCGAGAGGCCCCCGAGGAACTCGCATGGGGACTGGCCTTTCCTGAGGCCACCAGAGAGGGTCCCTGAGGTCCCCGTCGTAAGTCGAGAGCACCTGCCGCAACTCGAGAAAATCCAGGAGGTTTTGCCCTCCAGGCGAGATAAGGCCCATTTCCGCTGAGGCTTCTCGAGGCTAATCACGTCTAACCACTGGAACTTCCAAAGGGTCCTTCACACCCTTCCTGCAACTCAAGAAGTTCCCCGACATACCCGTCTCCACTCGAGAGGAAGCACGTGGGGTCCCGCACACATCCAGGGGAGCCCCGTTTCCGCCTCCTAGCTCGAGATGAGGGATCCTTTCCCTGTATCGTAGGGAAAGATTTCCCGGCGTTCCCGTCGCATCTCAAGAGGAGGCGCTCTCCACAGGAAAGGCGAGAGGAACTCCAGGGTCGTGCCACCATTCCAAGAGTCCCCCAGATGTGTCAGTCCATTCCAGAGGAACCTGTTTTCCCTGCACTGCCTTGACGTTCAAGCCGAGGATCCACTCCCACCACGTGTGCACGTGGGACAGCCCTGTGGGAAAGCCTCGTGGGAAAGCCTCGTGGGAAAGACTCGAGGGAAAACCATAGATCCTTTGATCCACGCGGCGGACTGCGTGACACTGCTGCTACCGCTCTGGAGGAAAGCGCAAGTGCATGCACGCATTCGAGACGAGGACTGACTCCCCTGGGGAGACTCCAGAAGTACCCCAAGATCCATGTCAGCACTGGAGAGGAATCCTCAGGTTCCGGCCCCGACTCCACACAAGGTCTTAGGCCCCGGCATCGACGGGAGAGGAATCCCGAGAGGCCCCCGAGGAACTCGCATGGGGACTGGCCTTTCCTGAGGCCACCAGAGCGGGTCCCTGAGGTCCCCGTCGTAAGTCGAGAGCACCTGCCGCAACTCGAGAAAATCCAGGAGGTTTTGCCCTCCAGGCGAGATGAGGCCCATTTCCGCTGAGGCTTCTCGAGGCTAATCACGTCTAACCACTGGAACTTCCAAAGGGTCCTTCACACCCTTGCTGCAACTCAAGAAGTTCCCCGACATACCCGTCTCCACTCGAGAGGAAGCACGTGGGGTCCCGCACACATCCAGGGGAGACCCGTTTCCGCCTCCTAGCTAGAGATGAGGGATCCTTTCCCTGTTTCGTAGGGAAAGAATTCCCGGCGTTCCCGTCGCATCTCAAGAGGAGGCGCTCTCCACAGGAAAGGCGAGAGGAACTCCAGGGTCGTGCCACCATTCCAAGAGTCCCCCAGATGTGTCAGTCCATTCCAGAGGAACCTGTTTTCCCTGCACTGCCTTGACGTTCAAGCCGAGGATCGACTCCCACCACGTGTGCACGTGGGACAGCCCTGTGGGAAAGCCTCGTGGGAAAGCCTCGTGGGAAAGACTCGAGGGATAACCATAGACCCTTTGATCCACGCGGCGGACTGCATGACACTGCTGCTACCGCTCTGGAGGAAAGCGCAAGTGCATGCACGCATTCGAGACGAGGACTGACTCCCCTGGGGAGACTCCAGAAGTACCCCAAGATCCATGTCAGCACTGGAGAGGAATCCTCAGGTTCCGGCCCCGACTCCACACAAGGTCTTAGGCCCCGGCATCGACGGGAGAGGAATCCCGAGAGGCCCCCGAGGAACTCGCATGGGGACTGGCCTTTCCTGAGGCCACCAGAGCGGGTCCCTGAGGTCCCCGTCGTAAGTCGAGAGCACCTGCCGCAACTCGAGAAAATCCAGGAGGTTTTGCCCTCCAGGCGAGATGAGGCCCATTTCCGCTGAGGCTTCTCGAGGCTAATCACGTCTAACCACTGGAACTTCCAAAGGGTCCTTCACACCCTTGCTGCAACTCAAGAAGTTCCCCGACATACCCGTCTCCACTCGAGAGGAAGCACGTGGGGTCCCGCACACATCCAGGGGAGACCCGTTTCCGCCTCCTAGCTAGAGATGAGGGATCCTTTCCCTGTTTCGTAGGGAAAGAATTCCCGGCGTTCCCGTCGCATCTCAAGAGGAGGCGCTCTCCACAGGAAAGGCGAGAGGAACTCCAGGGTCGTGCCACCATTGCAAGAGTCCCCCAGATGTGTCAGTCCATTCCAGAGGAACCTGTTTTCCCTTCACTGCCTTGACGTTCAAGCCGAGGATCGACTCCCACCACGTGTGCACGTGGGACAGCCCTGTGGGAAAGCCTCGTGGGAAAGCCTCGTGGGAAAGACTCGAGGGAAAACCATAGATCCTTTGATCCACGCGGCGGACTGCGTGACACTGCTGCTACCGCTCTGGAGGAAAGCGCAAGTGCATGCCCGCATTCGAGACGAGGACTGACTCCCCTGGGGAGACTCCAGAAGTACCCCAAGATCCATGTCAGCACTGGAGAGGAATCCTCAGGTTCCGGCCCCGACTCCAAACAAGGTCTTAGGCCCCGGCATCGACGGGAGAGGAATCCCGAGAGGCCCCCGAGGAACTCGCATGGGGACTGGCCTTTCCTGAGGCCACCAGAGAGGGTCCCTGAGGTCCCCGTCGTAAGTCGAGAGCACCTGCCGCAACTCGAGAAAATCCAGGAGGTTTTGCCCTCCAGGCGAGATAAGGCCCATTTCCGCTGAGGCTTCTCGAGGCTAATCACGTCTAACCACTGGAACTTCCAAAGGGTCCTTCACACCCTTCCTGCAACTCAAGAAGTTCCCCGACATACCCGTCTCCACTCGAGAGGAAGCACGTGGGGTCCCGCACACATCCAGGGGAGCCCCGTTTCCGCCTCCTAGCTCGAGATGAGGGATCCTTTCCCTGTTTCGTAGGGAAAGAATTCCCGGCGTTCCCGTCGAATCTCAAGAGGAGGCGCTCTCCACAGGAAAGGCGAGAGGAACTCCAGGGTCGTGCCACCATTCCAAGAGTCCCCCAGATGTGTCAGTCCATTCTAGAGGAACCTGTTTTCCCTGCACTGCCTTGACGTTCAAGCCGAGGATCGACTCCCACCACGTGTGCACGTGGGACAGCCCTGTGGGAAAGCCTCGGGGGAAAGCCTCGTGGGAAAGACTCGAGGGAAAACCATAGATCCTTTGATCCACGCGGCGGACTGCGTGACACTGCTGCTACCGCTCTGGAGGAAAGCGCAAGTGCATGCCCGCATTCGAGACGAGGACTGACTCCCCTGGGGAGACTCCAGAAGTACCACAAGATCCATGTCAGCACTGGAGAGGAATCCTCAGGTTCCGGCCCCGACTCCACACAAGGTCTTAGGCCCCGGCATCGACGGGAGAGGAATCCCGAGAGGCCCCCGAGGAACTCGCATGGGGACTGGCCTTTCCTGAGGCCACCAGAGCGGGTCCCTGAGTTCCCCGTCGTAAGTCGAGAGCACCTACCGCAACTCGAGAAAATCCAGGAGGTTTTGCCCTCCAGGCGAGATGAGGCCCATTTCCGCTGAGGCTTCTCGAGGCTAATCACGTCTAACCACTGGAACTTCCAAAGGGTCCTTCACACCCTTGCTGCAACTCAAGAAGTTCCCCGACATACCCGTCTCCACTCGAGAGGAAGCACGTGGGGTCCCGCACACATCCAGGGGAGCCCCGTTTCCGCCTTCTAGCTCGAGATGAGGGATCCTTTCCCTGTTTCGTAGGGAAAGAATTCCCGGCGTTCCCGTCGCATCTCAAGAGGAGGCGCTCTCCACAGGAAAGGCGAGAGGAACTCCAGGGTCGTGCCAACATTCCAAGAGTCCCCCAGATGTGTCAGTCCATTCCAGAGGAACCTGTTTTCCCTGCACTGCCTTGACGTTCAAGCCGAGGATCCACTCCCACCACGTGTGCACGTGGGACAGCCCTGTGGGAAAGCCTCGTGGGAAAGCCTCGTGGGAAAGACTCGAGGGAAAACCATAGATCCTTTGATCCACGCGGCGGACTGCGTGACACTGCTGCTACCGCTCTGGAGGAAAGCGCAAGTGCATGCCCGCATTCTAGACAAGGACTGACTCCCCTGGGGAGACTCCAGGAGTACCCCAAGATCCATGTCAGCACTGGAGAGGAATCCTCAGGTTCCGGCCCCGACTCCACACAATGTCTTAGGCCCCGGCATCGACGGGAGAGGAATCCCGAGAGGCCCCCGAGGAACTCGCTTGGGGACTGGCCTTTCCTGAGGCCACCAGAGCGGGTCCCTGAGGTCCCCGTCGTAAGTCGAGAGCACCTGCCGCAACTCGAGAAAATCCAGGAGGTTTTGCCCTCCAGGCGAGATGAGGCCCATTTCCGCTGAGGCTTCTCGATGCGAATCACGTCTAACCACTGGAACTTCCAAAGGGTCCTTCACACCCTTGCTGCAACTCAAGAAGTTCCCCGACATACCCGTCTCCACTCGAGAGGAAGCACGTGGGGTCCCGCACACATCCAGGGGAGCCCCGTTTCCGCCTCCTAGCTCGAGATGAGGGATCCTTTCCCTGTATCGTAGGGAAAGATTTCCCGGCGTTCCCGTCGCATCTCAAGAGGAGGCGCTCTCCACAGGAAAGGCGAGAGGAACTCCAGGGTCGTGCCACAATTCCAAGAGTCCCCCAGATGTGTCAGTCCATTCCAGAGGAACCTGTTTTCCCTGCACTGCCTTGACGTTCAAGCCGAGGATCGACTCCCACCACGTGTGCACGTGGGACAGCCCTGTGGGAAAGCCTCGTGGGAAAGCCTCGTGGGAAAGACTCGAGGGAAAACCATAGATCCTTTGATCCACGCGGCGGACTGCGTGACACTGCTGCTACCGCTCTGGAGGAAAGCGCAAGTGCATGCCCGCATTCGAGACGAGGACTGACTCCCCTGGGGAGACTCCAGAAGTACCCCAAGATCCATGTCAGCACTGGAGAGGAATCCTCAGGTTCCGGCCCCGAGTCCACACAAGGTCTTAGGCCCCGGCATCGACGGGAGAGGAATCCCGAGAGGCCCCCGAGGAACTCGCATGGGGACTGGCCTTTCCTGAGGCCACCAGAGCGGGTCCCTGAGGTCCCCGTCGTAAGTCGATAGCACCTGCCGCAACTCGAGAAAATCCAGGAGGTTTTGCCCTCCAGGCGAGATGAGGCCCATTTCCGCTGAGGCTTCTCGAGGCTAATCAAGTCTAACCACTGGAACTTCCAAAGGGTCCTTCACACCCTTGCTGCAACTCAAGAAGTTCCCCGACATACCCGTCTCCACTCGAGAGGAAGCACGTGGGGTCCCGCACACATCCAGGGGAGCCCCGTTTCCGCCTCCTAGCTCGAGATGAGGGATCCTTTCCCTGTTTGGTAGGGAAAGAATTCCCGGCGTTCCCGTCGCATCTCAAGAGGAGGCGCTCTCCACAGGAAAGGCGAGAGGAACTCCAGGGTCGTGCCACCATTCCAAGAGTCCCCCAGATGTGTCAGTCCATTCTAGAGGAACCTGTTTTCCCTGCACTGCGTTGACGTTCAAGCCGAGGATCGACTCCCACCACGTGTGCACGTGGGACAGCCCTGTGGGAAAGCCTCGTGGGAAAGCCTCGTGGGAAAGACTCGAGGGAAAACCATAGATCCTTTGATCCACGCGGCGGACTGCGTGACACTGCTGCTACCGCTCTGGAGGAAAGCGCAAGTGCATGCCCGCATTCGAGACGAGGACTGACTCCCCTGGGGAGACTCCAGGAGTACCCCAAGATCCATGTCAGCACTGGAGAGGAATCCTCAGGTTCCGGCCCCGACTCCACACAAGGTCTTAGGCCCCGGCATCGACGGGAGAGAAATCCCGAGAGGCCCCCGAGGAACTCGCATGGGGACTGGCCTTTCCTGAGGCCACCAGAGCGGGTCCCTGAGGTCCCCGTCGTAAGTCGAGAGCACCTGCCGCAACTTGAGAAAATCCAGGAGGTTTTGCCCTCCAGGCGAGATGAGGCCCATTTCCGCTGAGGCTTCTCTAGGCTAATCACGTCTAACCACTGGAACTTCCAAAGGGTCCTTCACACCCTTGCTGCAACTCAAGAAGTTCCCCGACATACCCGTCTCCACTCGAGAGGAAGCACGTGGGGTCCCGCACACATCCAGGGGAGCCCCGTTTCCGCCTCCTAGCTCGAGATGAGGGATCCTTTCCCTGTTTCGTAGGGAAAGAATTCCCGGCGTTCCCGTCGCATCTCAAGAGGAGGCGCTCTCCACAGGAAAGGCGAGAGGAACTCCAGGGTCGTGCCAACATTCCAAGAGTCCCCCAGATGTGTCAGTCCATTCCAGAGGAACCTGTTTTCCCTGCACTGCCTTGACGTTCAAGCCGAGGATCCACTCCCACCACGTGTGCACGTGGGACAGCCCTGTGGGAAAGCCTCGTGGGAAAGCCTCGTGGGAAAGACTCGAGGGAAAACCATAGATCCTTTGATCCACGCGGCGGACTGCGTGACACTGCTGCTACCGCTCTGGAGGAAAGCGCAAGTGCATGCCCGCATTCTAGACAAGGACTGACTCCCCTGGGGAGACTCCAGGAGTACCCCAAGATCCATGTCAGCACTGGAGAGGAATCCTCAGGTTCCGGCCCCGACTCCACACAATGTCTTAGGCCCCGGCATCGACGGGAGAGGAATCCCGAGAGGCCCCCGAGGAACTCGCTTGGGGACTGGCCTTTCCTGAGGCCACCAGAGCGGGTCCCTGAGGTCCCCGTCGTAAGTTGAGAGCACCTGCCGCAACTCGAGAAAATCCAGGACGTTTTGCCCTCAAGGCGAGATGAGGCCCATTTCCGCTGAGGCTTCTCGATGCGAATCACGTCTAACCACTGGAACTTCCAAAGGGTCCTTCACACCCTTGCTGCAACTCAAGAAGTTCCCCGACATACCCGTCTCCACTCGAGAGGAAGCACGTGGGGTCCCGCACACATCCAGGGGAGCCCCGTTTCCGCCTCCTAGCTCGAGATGAGGGATCCTTTCCCTGTTTCGTAGGGAAAGAATTCCCGGCGTTCCCGTCGCATCTCAAGAGGAGGCGCTCTCCACAGGAAAGGCGAGAGGAACTCCAGGGTCGTGCCACCATTCCAAGAGTCCCCCAGATGTGTCAGTCCATTCTAGAGGAACCTGTTTTCCCTGCACTGCCTTGACGTTCAAGCCGAGGATCCACTCCCACCACGTGTGCACGTGGGACAGCCCTGTGGGAAAGCCTCGTGGGAAAGCCTCGTGGGAAAGACTCGAGGGAAAACCATAGATCCTTTGATCCACGCGGCGGACTGCGTGACACTGCTGCTACCGCTCTGGAGGAAAGCGCAAGTGCATGCCCGCATTCGAGACGAGGACTGACTCCCCTGGGGAGACTCCAGAAGTACCCCAAGATCCATGTCAGCACTGGAGAGGAATCCTCAGGTTCCGGCCCCGACTCCACACAAGGTCTTAGGCCCCGGCATCGACGGGAGAGGAATCCCGAGAGGCCCCCGAGGAACTCGCATGGGGACTGGCCTTTCCTGAGGCCACCAGAGCGGGTCCCTGAGGTCCCCGTCGTAAGTCGAGAGCACCTGCCGCAACTCGAGAAAATCCAGGAGGTTTTGCCCTCCAGGCGAGATGAGGCCCATTTCCGCTGAGGCTTCTCGAGGCTAATCACGTCTAACCACTGGAACTTCCAAAGGGTCCTTCACACCCTTGCTGCAACTCAAGAAGTTCCCCGACATACCCGTCTCCACTCGAGAGGAAGCACGTGGGGTCCCGCACACATCCAGGGGAGCCCCGTTTCCGCCTCCTAGCTCGAGATGAGGGATCCTTTCCCTGTTTCGTAGGGAAAGAATTCCCGGCGTTCCCGTCGCATCTCAAGAGGAGGCGCTCTCCACAGGAAAGGCGAGAGGAACTCCAGGGTCGTGCCACCATTCCAAGAGTCCCCCAGATGTGTCAGTCCATTCCAGAGGAACCTGTTTTCCCTGCACTGCGTTGACGTTCAAGCCGAGGATCGACTCCCACCACGTGTGCACGTGGGACAGCCCTGTGGGAAAGCCTCGTGGGAAAGCCTCGTGGGAAAGACTCGAGGGAAAACCATAGATCCTTTGATCCACGCGGCGGACTGCGTGACACTGCTGCTACCGCTCTGGAGGAAAGCGCAAGTGCATGCCCGCATTCGAGACGAGGACTGACTCCCCTGGGGAGACTCCAGAAGTACCCCAAGATCCATGTCAGCACTGGAGAGGAATCCTCAGGTTCCGGCCCCGACTCCACACAAGGTCTTAGGCCCCGGCATCGACGGGAGAGGAATCCCGAGAGGCCCCCGAGGAACTCGCATGGGGAGTGGCCTTTCCTGAGGCCACCAGAGCGGGTCCCTGAGGTCCCCGTCGTAAGTCGAGAGCACCTGCCGCAACTCGAGAAAATCCAGGAGGTTTTGCCCTCCAGGCGAGATGAGGCCCATTTCCGCTGAGGCTTCTCGAGGCTAATCACGTCTAACCACTGGAACTTCCAAAGGGTCCTTCACATCCTTGCTGCAACTCAAGAAGTTCCCCGACATACCCGTCTCCACTCGAGAGGAAGCACGTGGGGCCCCGCACACATCCAGGGGAGACCCGTTTCCGCCTCCTAGCTCGAGATGAGGGATCCTTTCCCTGTTTCGTAGGGAAAGAATTCCCGGCGTTCCCGTCGCATCTCAAGAGGAGGCGCTCTCCACAGGAAAGGCGAGAGGAACTCCAGGGTCGTGCCACCATTCCAAGAGTCCCCCAGATGTGTCAGTCCATTCCAGAGGAACCTGTTTTCCCTGCACTGCCTTGACGTTCAAGCCGAGGATCCACTCCCACCACGTGTGCACGTGGGACAGCCCTGTGGGAAAGCCTCGTGGGAAAGCCTCGTGGGAAAGACTCGAGGGAAAACCATAGATCCTTTGATCCACGCGGCGGACTGCGTGACACTGCTGCTACCGCTCTGGAGGAAAGCGCAAGTGCATGCACGCATTCGAGACGAGGACTGACTCCCCTGGGGAGACTCCAGAAGTACCCCAAGATCCATGTCAGCACTGGAGAGGAATCCTCAGGTTCCGGCCCCGACTCCACACAAGGTCTTAGGCCCCGGCATCGACGGGAGAGGAATCCCGAGAGGCCCCCGAGGAACTCGCATGGGGACTGGCCTTTCCTGAGGCCACCAGAGCGGGTCCCTGAGGTCCCCGTCGTAAGTCGAGAGCACCTGCCGCAACTCGAGAAAATCCAGGAGGTTTTGCCCTCCAGGCGAGATGAGGCCCATTTCCGCTGAGGCTTCTCGAGGCTAATCACGTCTAACCACTGGAACTTCCAAAGGGTCCTTCACACCCTTGCTGCAACTCAAGAAGTTCCCCGACATACCCGTCTCCACTCGAGAGGAAGCACGTGGGGTCCCGCACACATCCAGGGGAGACCCGTTTCCGCCTCCTAGCTAGAGATGAGGGATCCTTTCCCTGTTTCGTAGGGAAAGAATTCCCGGCGTTCCCGTCGCATCTCAAGAGGAGGCGCTCTCCACAGGAAAGGCGAGAGGAACTCCAGGGTCGTGCCACCATTCCAAGAGTCCCCCAGATGTGTCAGTCCATTCCAGAGGAACCTGTTTTCCCTGCACTGCCTTGACGTTCAAGCCGAGGATCGACTCCCACCACGTGTGCACGTGGGACAGCCCTGTGGGAAAGCCTCGTGGGAAAGACTCGAGGGATAACCATAGACCCTTTGATCCACGCGGCGGACTGCATGACACTGCTGCTACCGCTCTGGAGGAAAGCGCAAGTGCATGCCCGCATTCGAGACGAGGACTGACTCCCCTGGGGAGACTCCAGAAGTACCCCAAGATCCATGTCAGCACTGGAGAGGAATCCTCAGGTTCCGGCCCCGACTCCACACAAGGTCTTAGGCCCCGGCATCGACGGGAGAGGAATCCCGAGAGGCCCCCGAGGAACTCGCATGGGGAGTGGCCTTTCCTGAGGCCACCAGAGCGGGTCCCTGAGGTCCCCGTCGTAAGTCGAGAGCACCTGCCGCAACTCGAGAAAATCCAGGAGGTTTTGCCCTCCAGGCGAGATGAGGCCCATTTCCGCTGAGGCTTCTCGATGCGAATCACGTCTAACCACTGGAACTTCCAAAGGGTCCTTCACACCCTTGCTGCAACTCAAGAAGTTCCCCGACATACCCGTCTCCACTCGAGAGGAAGCACGTGGGGTCCCGCACACATCCAGGGGAGCCCCGTTTCCGCCTCCTAGCTCGAGATGAGGGATCCTTTCCCTGTATCGTAGGGAAAGATTTCCCGGCGTTCCCGTCGCATCTCAAGAGGAGGCGCTCTCCACAGGAAAGGCGAGAGGAACTCCAGGGTCGTGCCACAATTCCAAGAGTCCCCCAGATGTGTCAGTCCATTCCAGAGGAACCTGTTTTCCCTGCACTGCCTTGACGTTCAAGCCGAGGATCGACTCCCACCACGTGTGCACGTGGGACAGCCCTGTGGGAAAGCCTCGTGGGAAAGCCTCGTGGGAAAGACTCGAGGGAAAACCATAGATCCTTTGATCCACGCGGCGGACTGCGTGACACTGCTGCTACCGCTCTGGAGGAAAGCGCAAGTGCATGCCCGCATTCGAGACGAGGACTGACTCCCCTGGGGAGACTCCAGAAGTACCCCAAGATCCATGTCAGCACTGGAGAGGAATCCTCAGGTTCCGGCCCTGACTCCACACAAGGTCTTAGGCCCCGGCATCGACGGGAGAGGAATCCCGAGAGGCCCCCGAGGAACTCGCATGGGGACTGGCCTTTCCTGAGGCCACCAGAGCGGGTCCCTGAGGTCCCCGTCGTAAGTCGAGAGCACCTGCCGCAACTCGAGAAAATCCAGGAGGTTTTGCCCTCCAGGCGAGATGAGGCCCATTTCCGCTGAGGCTTCTCGAGGCTAATCACGTCTAACCACTGGAACTTCCAAAGGGTCCTTCACACCCTTGCTGCAACTCAAGAAGTTCCCCGACATACCCGTCTCCACTCGAGAGGAAGCACGTGGGGTCCCGCACACATCCAGGGGAGCCCCGTTTCCGCCTCCTAGCTCGAGATGAGGGATCCTTTCCCTGTTTCGTAGGGAAAGAATTCCCGGCGTTCCCGTCGCATCTCCAGAGGAGGCACTCTCCACAGGAAAGGCGAGAGGAACTCCAGGGTCGTGCCACAATTCCAAGAGTCCCCCAGATGTGTCAGTCCATTCCAGAGGAACCTGTTTTCCCTGCACTGCCTTGACGTTCAAGCCGAGGATCGACTCCCACCACGTGTGCACGTGGGACAGCCCTGTGGGAAAGCCTCGTGGGAAAGCCTCGTGGGAAAGACTCGAGGGAAAACCATAGACCCTTTGATCCACGCGGCGGACTGCGTGACACTGCTGCTACCGCTCTGGAGGAAAGCGCAAGTGCATGCCCGCATTCGAGACGAGGACTGACTCCCCTGGGGAGACTCCAGAAGTACCCCAAGATCCATGTCAGCACTGGAGAGGAATCCTCAGGTTCCGGCCCCGACTCCACACAAGGTCTTAGGCCCCGGCATCGACGGGAGAGGAATCCCGAGAGGCCCCCGAGGAACTCGCATGGGGAGTGGCCTTTCCTGAGGCCACCAGAGCGGGTCCCTGAGGTCCCCGTCGTAAGTCGAGAGCACCTGCCGCAACTCGAGAAAATCCAGGAGGTTTTGCCCTCCAGGCGAGATGAGGCCCATTTCCGCTGAGGCTTCTCGAGGCTAATCACGTCTAACCACTGGAACTTCCAAAGGGTCCTTCACATCCTTGCTGCAACTCAAGAAGTTCCCCGACATACCCGTCTCCACTCGAGAGGAAGCACGTGGGGCCCCGCACACATCCAGGGGAGACCCGTTTCCGCCTCCTAGCTCGAGATGAGGGATCCTTTCCCTGTTTCGTAGGGAAAGAATTCCCGGCGTTCCCGTCGCATCTCAAGAGGAGGCGCTCTCCACAGGAAAGGCGAGAGGAACTCCAGGGTCGTGCCACCATTCCAAGAGTCCCCCAGATGTGTCAGTCCATTCCAGAGGAACCTGTTTTCCCTGCACTGCCTTGACGTTCAAGCCGAGGATCCACTCCCACCACGTGTGCACGTGGGACAGCCCTGTGGGAAAGCCTCGTGGGAAAGCCTCGTGGGAAAGACTCGAGGGAAAACCATAGATCCTTTGATCCACGCGGCGGACTGCGTGACACTGCTGCTACCGCTCTGGAGGAAAGCGCAAGTGCATGCCCGCATTCGAGACGAGGACTGACTCCCCTGGGGAGACTCCAGAAGTACCCCAAGATCCATGTCAGCACTGGAGAGGAATCCTCAGGTTCCGGCCCCGACTCCACACAAGGTCTTAGGCCCCGGCATCGACGGGAGAGGAATCCCGAGAGGCCCCCGAGGAACTCGCATGGGGACTGGCCTTTCCTGAGGCCACCAGAGCGGGTCCCTGAGGTCCCCGTCGTAAGTCGAGAGCACCTGCCGCAACTCGAGAAAATCCAGGAGGTTTTGCCCTCCAGGCGAGATGAGGCCCATTTCCGCTGAGGCTTCTCGAGGCTAATCACGTCTAACCACTGGAACTTCCAAAGCGTCCTTCACACCCTTGCTGCAACTCAAGAAGTTCCCCGACATGCCCGTCTCCACTCGAGAGGAAGCACGTGGGGTCCCGCACACATCCAGGGGAGACCCGTTTCCGCCTCCTAGCTAGAGATGAGGGATCCTTTCCCTGTTTCGTAGGGAAAGAATTCCCGGCGTTCCCGTCGCATCTCAAGAGGAGGCGCTCTCCACAGGAAAGGCGAGAGGAACTCCAGGGTCGTGCCACCATTCCAAGAGTCCCCCAGATGTGTCAGTCCATTCCAGAGGAACCTGTTTTCCCTGCACTGCCTTGACGTTCAAGCCGAGGATCGACTCCCACCACGTGTGCACGTGGGACAGCCCTGTGGGAAAGCCTCGTGGGAAAGCCTCGTGGGAAAGACTCGAGGGAAAACCATAGATCCTTTGATCCACGCGGCGGACTGCGTGACACTGCTGCTACCGCTCTGGAGGAAAGCGCAAGTGCATGCCCGCATTCGAGACGAGGACTGACTCCCCTGGGGAGACTCCAGAAGTACCCCAAGATCCATGTCAGCACTGGAGAGGAATCCTCAGGTTCCGGCCCCGACTCCACACAAGGTCTTAGGCCCCGGCATCGACGGGAGAGGAATCCCGAGAGGCCCCCGAGGAACTCGCATGGGGACTGGCCTTTCCTGAGGCCACCAGAGCGGGTCCCTGAGGTCCCCGTCGTAAGTCGAGAGCACCTGCCGCAACTCGAGAAAATCCAGGAGGTTTTGCCCTCCAGGCGAGATAAGGCCCATTTCCACTGAGGCTTCTCGAGGCTAATCACGTCTAACCACTGGAACATCCAAAGGGTCCTTCACACCCTTCCTGCAACTCAAGAAGTTCCCCGACATACCCGTCTCCACTCGAGAGGAAGCACGTGGGGTCCCGCACACATCCAGGGGAGCCCCGTTTCCGCCTCCTAGCTCGAGATGAGGGATCCTTTTCCTGTTTCTTAGGGAAAGAATTCCCGGCGTTCCCGTCGAATCTCAAGAGGAGGCGCTCTCCACAGGAAAGGCGAGAGGAACTCCAGGGTCGTGCCACCATTCCAAGAGTCCCCCAGATGTGTCAGTCCATTCTAGAGGAACCTGTTTTCCCTGCACTGCCTTGACGTTCAAGCCGAGGATCGACTCCCACCACGTGTGCACGTGGGACAGCCCTGTGGGAAAGCCTCGGGGGAAAGCCTCGTGGGAAAGACTCGAGGGAAAACCATAGATCCTTTGATCCACGCGGCGGACTGCGTGACACTGTTGCTACCGCTCTGGAGGAAAGCGCAAGTGCATGCCCGCATTCGAGACGAGGACTGACTCCCCTGGGGAGACTCCAGAATTACCCCAAGATCCATGTCAGCACTGGAGAGGAATCCTCAGGTTCCGGCCGCGACTCCACACAAGGTCTTAGGCCCCGGCATCGACGGGAGAGGAATCCCGAGAGGCCCCCGAGGAACTCGCATGGGGACTGGCCTTTCCTGAGGCCACCAGAGCGGGTCCCTGAGGTCCCCGTCGTAAGTCGAGAGCACCTACCGCAACTCGAGAAAATCCAGGAGGTTTTGCCCTCCAGGCGAGATGAGGCCCATTTCCGCTGAGGCTTCTCGAGGCTAATCACGTCTAACCACTGGAACTTCCAAAGGGTCCTTCACACCCTTGCTGCAACTCAAGAAGTTCCCCGACATACCCGTCTCCACTCGAGAGGAAGCACGTGGGGTCCCGCACACATCCAGGGGAGCCCCGTTTCCGCCTCCTAGCTCGAGATGAGGGATCCTTTCCCTGTTTCGTAGGGAAAGAATTCCCGGCGTTCCCGTCGCATCTCAAGAGGAGGCGCTCTCCACAGGAAAGGCGAGAGGAACTCCAGGGTCGTGCCAACATTCCAAGAGTCCCCCAGATGTGTCAGTCCATTCCAGAGGAACCTGTTTTCCCTGCACTGCCTTGACGTTCAAGCCGAGGATCGACTCCCACCACGTGTGCACGTGGGACAGCCCTGTGGGAAAGCCTCGAGGGAAAGCCTCGTGGGAAAGACTCGAGGGAAAACCATAGATCCTTTGATCCACGCGGCGGACTGCGTGACACTGCTGCTACCGCTCTGGAGGAAAGCGCAAGTGCATGCCCGCATTCGAGACGAGGACTGACTCCCCTGGGGAGACTCCAGAAGTACCCCAAGATCCATGTCAGCACTGGAGAGGAATCCTCAGGTTCCGGCCCCGACTCCACACAAGGTCTTAGGCCCCGGCATCGACGGGAGAGGAATCCCGAGAGGCCCCCGAGGAACTCGCATGGGGATTGGCCTTTCCTGAGGCCACCAGAGCGGGTCCCTGAGGTCCCCGTCGTAAGTCGATAGCACCTGCCGCAACTCGAGAAAATCCAGGAGGTTTTGCCCTCCAGGCGAGATGAGGCCCATTTCCGCTGAGGCTTCTCGAGGCTAATCACGTCTAACCACTGGAACTTCCAAAGGGTCCTTCACACCCTTGCTGCAACTCAAGAAGTTCCCCGACATACCCGTCTCCACTCGAGAGGAAGCACGTGGGGTCCCGCACACATCCAGGGGAGCCCCGTTTCCGCCTCCTAGCTCGAGATGAGGGATCCTTTCCCTGTTTGGTAGGGAAAGAATTCCCGGCGTTCCCGTCGCATCTCAAGAGGAGGCGCTCTCCACAGGAAAGGCGAGAGGAACTCCAGGGTCGTGCCACCATTCCAAGAGTCCCCCAGATGTGTCAGTCCATTCTAGAGGAACCTGTTTTCCCTGCACTGCCTTGACGTTCAAGCCGAGGATCGACTCCCACCACGTGTGCACGTGGGACAGCCCTGTGGGAAAGCCTCGTGGGAAAGCCTCGTGGGAAAGACTCGAGGGAAAACCATAGATCCTTTGATCCACGCGGCGGACTGCGTGACACTGCTGCTACCGCTCTGGAGGAAAGCGCAAGTGCATGCCCGCATTCGAGACGAGGACTGACTCCCCTGGGGAGACTCCAGAAGTACCCCAAGATCCATGTCAGCACTGGAGAGGAATCCTCAGGTTCCGGCCCCGACTCCACACAAGGTCTTAGGCCCCGGCATCGACGGGAGAGGAATCCCGAGAGGCCCCCGAGGAACTCGCATGGGGACTGGCCTTTCCTGAGGCCACCAGAGCGGGTCCCTGAGGTCCCCGTCGTAAGTCGAGAGCACCTGCCGCAACTCGAGAAAATCCAGGAGGTTTTGCCCTCCAGGCGAGATGAGGCCCATTTCCGCTGAGGCTTCTCGAGGCTAATCACGTCTAACCACTGGAACTTCCAAAGGGTCCTTCACACCCTTGTTGCAACTCAAGAAGTTCCCCGACATACCCGTCTCCACTCGAGAGGAAGCACGTGGGGTCCCGCACACATCCAGGGGAGCCCCGTTTCCGCCTCCTAGCTCGAGATGAGGGATCCTTTCCCTGTTTCGTAGGGAAAGAATTCCCGGCGTTCCCGTCGCATCTCAAGAGGAGGCGCTCTCCACAGGAAAGGCGAGAGGAACTCCAGGGTCGTGCCACCATTCCAAGAGTCCCCCAGATGTGTCAGTCCATTCCAGAGGAACCTGTTTTCCCTGCACTTCCTTGACGTTCAAGCCGAGGATCCACTCCCACCACGTGTGCACGTGGGACAGCCCTGTGGGAAAGCCTCGTGGGAAAGCCTCGTGGGAAAGACTCGAGGGAAAACCATAGATCCTTTGATCCACGCGGCGGACTGCGTGACACTGCTGCTACCGCTCTGGAGGAAAGCGCAAGTGCATGCCCGCATTCGAGACGAGGACTGACTCCCCTGGGGAGACTCCAGAAGTACCCCAAGATCCATGTCAGCACTGGAGAGGAATCCTCAGGTTCCGGCCCCGACTCCACACAAGGTCTTAGGCCCCGGCATCGACGGGAGAGGAATCCCGAGAGGCCCCCGAGGAACTCGCATGGGGACTGGCCTTTCCTGAGGCCACCAGAGCGGGTCCCTGAGGTCCCCGTCGTAAGTCGAGAGCACCTGCCGCAACTCGAGAAAATCCAGGAGGTTTTGCCCTCCAGGCGAGATGAGGCCCATTTCCGCTGAGGCTTCTCGAGGCTAATCACGTCTAACCACTGGAACTTCCAAAGGGTCCTTCACACCCTTGCTGCAACTCAAGAAGTTCCCCGACATACCCGACTCCACTCGAGAGGAAGCACGTGGGGTCCCGCACACATCCAGGGGAGCCCCGTTTCCTCCTCCTAGCTCGAGATGAGGGATCCTTTCCCTGTTTCGTAGGGAAAGAATTCCCGGCGTTCCCGTCGCATCTCAAGAGGAGGCGCCCTCCACAGGAAAGGCGAGAGGAACTCCAGGGTCGTGCCACCATTCCAAGAGTCCCCCAGATGTGTCAGTCCATTTCAGAGGAACCTGTTTTCCCTGCACTGCTTTGACGTCCAAGCCGAGGATCGACTCCCACCACGTGTGCACGTGGGACAGCCCTGTGGGAAAGCCTCGTGGGAAAGCCTCGTGGGAAAGACTCGAGGGAAAACCATAGATCCTTTGATCCACGCGGCGGACTGCGTGACACTGCTGCTACCGCTCTGGAGGAAACCGCAAGTGCAAGCCCGCATTCGAGACGAGAACTGACTCCCCTGGGGAGACTCCAGAAGTACCCCAAGATCCATGTCAGCACTGGAGAGGAATCCTCAGGTTCCGGCCCCGACTCCACACAAGGTCTTAGGCCCCGGCATCGACGGGAGAGGAATCCCGAGAGGCCCCCGAGGAACTCGCATGGGGACTGGCCTTTCCTGAGGCCACCAGAGCGGTCCCTGAGGTCCCCACCGTAAGTCGAGAGCACCTGCCGCAACTCGAGAAAATCCAGGAGGTTTTGCCCTCCAGGCGAGATGAGGCCCATTTCCGCTGAGGCTTCTCGAGGCTAATCACATCTAACCCCTGGAACTTCCAAAGGGTCCTTCACACCCTTGCTGCAACTCAAGCAGTTCCGCGACATACCCGTCTCCACTCGAGAGGAAGCACGTGGGGTCCCGCACCCATCCAGGGGAGCCCCGTTTCCGCCTCCTAGCTCGAGATGAGGGATCCTTTCCCTGTTTCGTAGGGAAAGAATTCCCGGCGTTCCCGTCGCATCTCAAGAGGTGGCGCTCTCCACAGGAAAGGCGAGAGGAACTCCAGGGTCGTGGCACCATTCCAAGAGACCCCCAGATGTGTCAGTCCATTCCAGAGGAACCTGTTTTCCCTGCACTGCCTGACGTTCAAGCCGAGGATCGACTCCCACCACGTGTGCACGTGGGACAGCCCTGTGGGAAAGCCTCGTGGGAAGGCCTCGTGGGAAAGACTCGAGGGAAAAACCATAGATCCTTTGATCCACGCGGCGGACTGCGTGACACTGCTGCTACCGCTCTGGAGGAAAGCGCAAGTGCATGTCCGCATTCGAGACGAGGACTGACTCCCCTGGGGAGACTCCAGAAGTACCCCAAGATCCATGTCAGCACTGGAGAGGAATCCTCAGGTTCCGGCCCCGACTCCACACAAGGTCTTAGGCCCCGGCATCGACGGGAGAGGAATCCCGAGAGGCCCCCGAGGAACTCGCATGGGGACTGGCCTTTCCTGAGGCCACCAGAGCGGGTCCCTGAGGTCCCCGTCGTAAGTCGAGAGCACCTGCCGTAACTCGAGAAAATCCAGGAGGTTTTGCCCTCCAGGCGAGATGAGGCCCATTTCCGCTGAGGCTTCTCGAGGCCAATCACATCTAACCACTGGAACTTCCAAAGGGTCCTTCACACCCTTGCTGCTACTCAAGAAGTTCCCCGACATACCCGTCTCCACTCGAGAGGAAGCACGTGGGGTCCCGCACACATCCAGGGGAGCCCCGTTTCCGCCTCCTAGCTCGAGATGAGGGATCCTTTCCCTGTTTCGTAGGGAAAGAATTCCCGGCGTTCCCGTCGCATCTCAAGAGGAGGCGCTCTCCACAGGAAAGGCGAGAGGAACTCCAGGGTCGTGCCACCATTCCAAGAGTCCCCCAGATGTGTCAGTCCATTCCAGAGGAACCTGTTTTCCCTGCACTGCCTTGACGTTCAAGCCGAGGATCGACTCCCACCACCTGTGCACGTGGGACAGCCCTTTGGGAAAGCCTCGTGGGAAAGCCTCGTGGGAAAGACTCGAGGGAAAACCATAGATCCTTTGATCCACGCGGCGGACTGCGTGACACTGCTGCTACCGCTCTAGAGGAAAGCGCAAGTGCATGCCCGCATTTGAGACGAGGACTGACTCCCCTGGGGAGACTCCAGAAGTACCCCAAGATACATGTCAGCACTGAAGAGGAATCCTCAGGTTCCGGCCCCGACTCCACACAAGGTCTTGGCCTCGGCATCGACGGGAGAGTAATCCCGAGAGTCCGCCGAGGAATTTGCATGGGGACTGGCCTTTCCTGAGGCCACCAGAGCGGGTCCCTGAGGTCCCCGTCGTAAGTCGACAGCACCTGCCGCAACTCGAGAAAATCCAGGAGGTTTTGCCCTCCAGGCGAGTTGAGGCCCATTTCCGCTGAGGCTTCTCGAGGCTAATCACATCTAACCACTGGTACTTCCAAAGGGTCCTTCACACCCTTGCTGCAACTCAAGAAGTTCCCCGACATACCCGTCTCCACTCGAGAGGAAGCACGTGGGGTCCCGCACACATCCAGGGGAGCCCCGTTTCCGCCTCCTAGCTCGAGATGAGGGATCCTTTCCCTGTTTCGTAGGGAAAGAATTCCCGGCGTTCCCGTCGCATCTCAAGAGGAGGCGCTCTCCACAGGAAAGGCGAGAGGAACTCCAGGGTCGTGCCACCATTCCAAGAGTCCCCCAGATGTGTCAGTCCATTCCAGAGGAACCTGTTTTCCCTGCACTGCCTTGACGTTCAAGCCGAGGATCCACTCCCACCACGTGTGCACGTGGGACAGCCCTGTGGGAAAGCCTCGTGGGAAAGCCTCATGGGAAAGACTCGAGGGAAAACCATAGATCCTTTGATCCACGCGGCGGACTGCGTGACACTGCTGCTACCGCTCTGGAGGAAAGCGCAAGTGCATGCCCGCATTCGAGACGAGGACTGACTCCCCTGGGGAGACTCCAGAAGTACCCCAAGATCCATGTCAGCACTGGAGAGAAATCCTCAGGTTCCGGCCCCGACTCCACACAAGGTCTTAGGCCCCGGCATCGACGGGAGAGGAATGCCGAGAGGCCCCCGAGGAACTCGCATGGGGACTGGCCTTTCCTGAGGCCACCAGAGCGGGTCCCTGAGGTCCCCATCGTAAGTCGAGAGCACATGCCGCAACTCGAGAAAATCCAGGAGGTTTTGCCCTCCAGGCGAGATGAGGCCCATTTCCGCTGAGGCTTCTCGAGGCTAATCACATCTAACCACTGGAACTTCCAAAGGGTCCTTCACACCCTTGCTGCAACTCAAGCAGTTCCGCGACATACCCGTGTCCACTCGAGAGGAAGCACGTGGGGTCCCGCACACATCCAGGGGAGACCCGTTTCCGCCTCCTAGCTCGAGATGAGGGATCCTTTCCCTGTTTCGTAGGGAAAGAATTCCCGGCGCTCCCGTCGCACCTCAAGAGGAGGCGCTCTCCACAGGAAAGGCGAGAGGAACTCCAGGGTCGTGCCACCATTCCAAGAGTCCCCCAGATGTGTCAGTCCATTCCAGAGGAACCTGTTTTCCCTGCACTGCCTAGACGTTCAAGCCGAGGATCCACTCCCACCACGTGTGCACGTGGGACAGACCTGTGGGAAAGCCTCGTGGGAAAGACTCGTGGGAAAGACTCGAGGGAAAACCATAGATCCTTTGATCCACGCGGCGGACTGCGTGACACTGCTGCTACCGCTCTGGAGGAAAGCGCAAGTGCATGCCCGCATTCGAGACGAGGACTGACTCCCCTGGGGAGACTCCAGAAGTACCCCAAGATCCATGTCAGCACTGGAGAGGAATCCTCAGGTTCCGGCCCCGACTCCACACAAGGTCTTATGCCCCGGCATCGACGGGAGAGGAATCCCGAGAGGCCCCCGAGGAACTCACATGGGGACTGGCCTTTCCTGAGGCCACCAGAGCGGGTCCCTGAGGTCCCCGTCGTAAGTCGAGAGCACCTGCCGCAACTCGAGAAAATCCAGGAGGTTTTGCCCTCCAGGCGAGATGAGGCCCATTTCCGCTGAGGCTTCTCGAGGCTAATCACGTCTAACCACCGGAACTTCCAAAGGGTCCTTCACACCCTTGCTGCAACTCAAGAAGTTCCCCGACATACCCGTCTCCACTCGAGAGGAAGCACGTGGGGTCCCGCACCCATCCAGGGGAGCCCCGTTTCCGCCTCCTAGCTCGAGATGAGGGATCCTTTCCCTGTTTCGTAGGGAAAGAATTCCCGGCGTTCCCGTCGCATCTCAAGAGGTGGCGCTCTCCACAGGAAAGGCGAGAGGAACTCCAGGGTCGTGGCACCATTCCAAGAGACCCCCAGATGTGTCAGTCCATTCCAGAGGAACCTGTTTTCCCTGCACTGCCTGACGTTCAAGCCGAGGATCGACTCCCACCACGTGTGCACGTGGGACAGCCCTGTGGGAAAGCCTCGTGGGAAGGCCTCGTGGGAAAGACTCGAGGGAAAAACCATAGATCCTTTGATCCACGCGGCGGACTGCGTGACACTGCTGCTACCGCTCTGGAGGAAAGCGCAAGTGCATGTCCGCATTCGAGACGAGGACTGACTCCCCTGGGGAGACTCCAGAAGTACCCCAAGATCCATGTCAGCACTGGAGAGGAATCCTCAGGTTCCGGCCCCGACTCCACACAAGGTCTTAGGCCCCGGCATCGACGGGAGAGGAATCCCGAGAGGCCCCCGAGGAACTCGCATGGGGACTGGCCTTTCCTGAGGCCACCAGAGCGGGTCCCTGAGGTCCCCGTCGTAAGTCGAGAGCACCTGCCGCAACTCGAGAAAATCCAGGAGGTTTTGCCCTCCAGGCGAGATGAGGCCCATTTCCGCTGAGGCTTCTCGAGGCCAATCACATCTAACCACTGGAACATCCAAAGGGTCCTTCACACCCTTGCTGCTACTCAAGAAGTTCCCCGACATACCCGTCTCCACTCGAGAGGAAGCACGTGGGGTCCCGCACACATCCAGGGGAGCCCCGTTTCCGCCTCCTAGCTCGAGATGAGGGATCCTTTCCCTGTTTCGTAGGGAAAGAATTCCCGGCGTTCCCGTCGCATCTCAAGAGGAGGCGCTCTCCACAGGAAAGGCGAGAGGAACTCCAGGGTCGTGCCACCATTCCAAGAGTCCCCCAGATGTGTCAGTCCATTCCAGAGGAACCTGTTTTCCCTGCACTGCCTTGACGTTCAAGCCGAGAATCCACTCCCACCACGTGTGCACGTGGGACAGCCCTGTGGGAAAGCCTCGTGGGAAAGCCTCATGGGAAAGACTCGAGGGAAAACCATAGATCCTTTGATCCACGCGGCGGACTGCGTGACACTGCTGTTACCGCTCTGGAGGAAAGCGCAAGTGCATGCCCGCATTCGAGACGAGGACTGACTCCCCTGGGGAGACTCCAGAAGTACCCCAAGATCCATGTCAGCACTGGAGAGGAATCCTCAGGTTCCGGCCCCGACTCCACACAAGGTCTTAGGCCCCGGCATCGACGGGAGAGGAATGCCGAGAGGCCCCCGAGGAACTCGCATGGGGACTGGCCTTTCCTGAGGCCACCAGAGCGGGTCCCTGAGGTCCCCATCGTAAGTCGAGAGCACATGCCGCAACTCGAGAAAATCCAGGAGGTTTTGCCCTCCAGGCGAGATGAGGCCCATTTCCGCTGAGGCTTCTCGAGGCTAATCACATCTAACCACTGGAACTTCCAAAGGGTCCTTCACACCCTTGCTGCAACTCAAGCAGTTCCGCGACATACCCGTGTCCACTCGAGAGGAAGCACGTGGGGTCCCGCACACATCCAGGGGAGCCCCGTTTCCGCCTCCTATCTCGAGATGAGGGATCCTTTCCCTGTTTCGTAGGGAAAGAATTCCCGGCGCTCCCGTCGCACCTCAAGAGGAGGCGCTCCCCACAGGAAAGGCGAGAGGAACTCCAGGGTCGTGCCACCATTCCAAGAGTCCCCCAGATGTGTCAGTCCATTCCAGAGGAACCTGTTTTCCCTGCACTGCCTAGACGTTCAAGCCGAGGATCCACTCCCACCACGTGTGCACGTGGGACAGCCCTGTGGGAAAGCCTCGTGGGAAAGCCTCGTGGGAAAGACTCGAGGGAAAACCATAGATCCTTTGATCCACGCGGCGGACTGCGTGACACTGCTGCTACCGCTCTGGAGGAAAGCGCAAGTGCATGCCCGCATTCGAGACGAGGACTGACTCCCCTGGGGAGACTCCAGAAGTACCCCAAGATCCATGTCAGCACTGGAGAGGAATCCTCAGGTTCCGTCCCCGACTCCACACAAGGTCTTAGGCCCCGGCATCGACGGGAGAGGAATCCCGAGGGGCCCCCGAGGAACTCGCATGGGGACTGGCCTTTCCTGAGGCCACCAGAGCGGGTCCCTGAGGTCCCCGTCGTAAGTCGAGAGCACATGCCGCAACTCGAGAAAATCCAGGAGGTTTTTCCCTCCAGGCGAGATGAGGCCCATTTCCGCTGAGGCTTCTCGAAGCTAATCACACCTAACCACTGGAACTTCCAAAGGGTCCTTCACACCCTTGCTGCAACTCAAGAAGTTCCCCGACATACCCGTCTCCACTCGAGAGGAAGCACGTGGGGTCCCGCACACATCCAGGGGAGCCCCGTTTCCACCTCCTAGCTCGAGATGAGGGATCCTTTCCCTGTTTCTTAGGGAAAGAATTCCCGGCGTTCCCGTGGCATCTCAAGAGGAGGCGCTCTCCACAGGAGAGGCGAGAGGAACTCCAGGGTCGTGCCACCATTCCAAGAGACGCCCAGATGTGTCAGTCCATTACAGAGGAAACTGTTTTCCCTGCACTGCCTTGACGTTCAAGCCGAGCATCGACTCCCACCACCTGTGCACGTGGGACAGCCCTGTGGGAAAGCCTCGTGGGAAAGCCTCGTGGGAAAGACTTGAGGGAAAACCATAGATCCTTTGATCCACGCGGCGGACTGCGTAACACTGCTGCTACCGCTCTAGAGGAAAGTGCAAGTGCATGCCCGCATTTGAGACGAGGACTGACTCCCCTGGGGAGACTCCAGAAGTACCCCAAGATCCATGTCAGCACTGGAGAGGAATCCTCAGGTTCCGGCCCCGACGCCTCACAAGGTCTTAGGCCCCGGCATCGACGGGAGAGGAATCCCGAGAGGCCCCCGAGGAATTCGCATGGGGACTGGCCTTTCCTGAGGCCACCAGAGCGGGTCCCTGAGGTCCCCGTCGTAAGTCGAGAGCACCTGCCGCAACTCGAGAAAATCCAGGAGGTTTTGCCCTCCAGGCGAGATGAGGCCCATTTCCGCTGAGGCTTCTCGAGGCTAATCACGTCTAACCACTGGAACTTCCAAAGGGTCCTTCACACCCTTGCTGCAACTCAAGAAGTTCCCCGACATACCCGTCTCCACTCGAGAGGAAGCACGTGGGGTCCCGCACACATCCAGGGGAGCCCCGTTTCCACCTCCTAGCTCGAGATGAGGGATCCTTTCCCTGTTTCATAGGGAAAGAATTCCCGGTGTTCCCGTGGCATCTCAAGAGGAGGCGCTCTCCACAGGAGAGGCGAGAGGAACTCCAGGGTCGTGCCACCATTCCAAGAGACGCCCAGATGTGTCAGTCCATTACAGAGGAAACTGTTTTCCCTGCACTGCCTTGACGTTCAAGCCGAGGATCGACTCCCACCACCTGTGCACGTGGGACAGCCCTGTGGGAAAGCCTCGTGGGAAAGCCTCGTGGGAAAGACTTGAGGGAAAACCATAGATCCTTTGATCCACGCGGCGGACTGCGTAACACTGCTGCTACCGCTCTAGAGGAAAGTGCAAGTGCATGCCCGCATTTGAGACGAGGACTGACTCCCCTGGGGAGACTCCAGAAGTACCCCAAGATCCATGTCAGCACTGGAGAGGAATCCTCAGGTTCCGGCCCCGACGCCTCACAAGGTCTTAGGCCCCGGCATCGACGGGAGAGGAATCCCGAGAGGCCCCCGAGGAATTCGCATGGGGACTGGCCTTTCCTGAGGCCACCAGAGCGGGTCCCTGAGGTCCCCGTCGTAAGTCGATAGCACCTGCCGCAACTCGAGAAAATCCAGGAGGTTTTGCCCTCCAGGCGAGATGAGGCCCATTTCCGCTGAGGCTTCTCGAGGCTAATCACGTCTAACCACTGGAACTTCCAAAGGGTCCTTCACACCCTTGCTGCAACTCAAGAAGTTCCCCGACATACCCGTCTCCACTCGAGAGGAAGCACGTGGGGTCCCGCACACATCCAGGGGAGCCCCGTTTCCGCCTCCTAGCTCGAGATGAGGGATCCTTTCCCTGTTTGGTAGGGAAAGAATTCCCGGCGTTCCCGTCGCATCTCAAGAGGAGGCGCTCTCCACAGGAAAGGCGAGAGGAACTCCAGGGTCGTGCCACCATTCCAAGAGTCCCCCAGATGTGTCAGTCCATTCTAGAGGAACCTGTTTTCCCTGCACTGCCTTGACGTTCAAGCCGAGGATCGACTCCCACCACGTGTGCACGTGGGACAGCCCTGTGGGAAAGCCTCGTGGGAAAGCCTCGTGGGAAAGACTCGAGGGAAAACCATAGATCCTTTGATCCACGCGGCGGACTGCGTGACACTGCTGCTACCGCTCTGGAGGAAAGCGCAAGTGCATGCCCGCATTCGAGACGAGGACTGACTCCCCTGGGGAGACTCCAGAAGTACCCCAAGATCCATGTCAGCACTGGAGAGGAATCCTCAGGTTCCGGCCCCGACTCCACACAAGGTCTTAGGCCCCGGCATCGACGGGAGAGGAATCCCGAGAGGCCCCCGAGGAACTCGCATGGGGACTGGCCTTTCCTGAGGCCACCAGAGCGGGTCCCTGAGGTCCCCGTCGTAAGTCGAGAGCACCTGCCGCAACTCGAGAAAATCCAGGAGGTTTTGCCCTCCAGGCGAGATGAGGCCCATTTCCGCTGAGGCTTCTCTAGGCTAATCACGTCTAACCACTGGAACTTCCAAAGGGTCCTTCACACCCTTGCTGCAACTCAAGAAGTTCCCCGACATACCCGTCTCCACTCGAGAGGAAGCACGTGGGGTCCCGCACACATCCAGGGGAGCCCCGTTTCCGCCTCCTAGCTCGAGATGAGGGATCCTTTCCCTGTTTCGTAGGGAAAGAATTCCCGGCGTTCCCGTCGCATCTCAAGAGGAGGCGCTCTCCACAGGAAAGGCGAGAGGAACTCCAGGGTCGTGCCACCATTCCAAGAGTCCCCCAGATGTGTCAGTCCATTCCATAGGAACCTGTTTTCCCTGCACTGCCTTGACGTTCAAGCCGAGGATCCACTCCCACCACGTGTGCACGTGGGACAGCCCTGTGGGAAAGCCTCGTGGGAAAGCCTCGTGGGAAAGACTCGAGGGAAAACCATAGATCCTTTGATCCACGCGGCGGACTGCGTGACACTGCTGCTACCGCTCTGGAGGAAAGCGCAAGTGCATGCCCGCATTCGAGACGAGGACTGACTCCCCTGGGGAGACTCCAGAAGTACCCCAAGATCCATGTCAGCACTGGAGAGGAATCCTCAGGTTCCGGCCCCGAGTCCACACAAGGTCTTAGGCCCCGGCATCGACGGGAGAGGAATCCCGAGAGGCCCCCGAGGAACTCGCATGGGGACTGGCCTTTCCTGAGGCCACCAGAGCGGGTCCCTGAGGTCCCCGTCGTAAGTCGAGAGCACCTGCCGCAACTCGAGAAAATCCAGGAGGTTTTGCCCTCCAGGCGAGATGAGGCCCATTTCCGCTGAGGCTTCTCGAGGCTAATCACGTCTAACCACTGGAACTTCCAAAGGGTCCTTCACACCCTTGCTGCAACTCAAGAAGTTCCCCGACATACCCGTCTCCACTCGAGAGGAAGCACGTGGGGTCCCGCACACATCCAGGGGAGCCCCGTTTCCGCCTCCTAGCTCGAGATGAGGGATCCTTTCCCTGTTTCGTAGGGAAAGAATTCCCGGCGTTCCCGTCGCATCTCAAGAGGAGGCGCTCTCCACAGGAAAGGCGAGAGGAACTCCAGGGTCGTGCCACCATTCCAAGAGTCCCCCAGATGTGTCAGTCCATTCCAGAGGAACCTGTTTTCCCTGCACTTCCTTGACGTTCAAGCCGAGGATCCACTCCCACCACGTGTGCACGTGGGACAGCCCTGTGGGAAAGCCTCGTGGGAAAGCCTCGTGGGAAAGACTCGAGGGAAAACCATAGATCCTTTGATCCACGCGGCGGACTGCGTGACACTGCTGCTACCGCTCTGGAGGAAAGCGCAAGTGCATGCCCGCATTCGAGACGAGGACTGACTCCCCTGGGGAGACTCCAGAAGTACCCCAAGATCCATGTCAGCACTGGAGAGGAATCCTCAGGTTCCGGCCCCGACTCCACACAAGGTCTTAGGCCCCGGCATCGACGGGAGAGGAATCCCGAGAGGCCCCCGAGGAACTCGCATGGGGACTGGCCTTTCCTGAGGCCACCAGAGCGGGTCCCTGAGGTCCCCGTCGTAAGTCGAGAGCACCTGCCGCAACTCGAGAAAATCCAGGAGGTTTTGCCCTCCAGGCGAGATGAGGCCCATTTCCGCTGAGGCTTCTCGAGGCTAATCACATCTAACCACTGGAACTTCCAAAGGGTCCTTCACACCCTTGCTGCAACTCAAGAAGTTCCCCGACATACCCGACTCCACTCGAGAGGAAGCACGTGGGGTCCCGCACACATCCAGGGGAGCCCCGTTTCCTCCTCCTAGCTCGAGATGAGGGATCCTTTCCCTGTTTCGTAGGGAAAGAATTCCCGGCGTTCCCGTCGCATCTCAAGAGGAGGCGCCCTCCACAGGAAAGGCGAGAGGAACTCCAGGGTCGTGCCACCATTCCAAGAGTCCCCCAGATGTGTCAGTCCATTTCAGAGGAACCTGTTTTCCCTGCACTGCTTTGACGTCCAAGCCGAGGATCGACTCCCACCACGTGTGCACGTGGGACAGCCCTGTGGGAAAGCCTCGTGGGAAAGCCTCGTGGGAAAGACTCGAGGGAAAACCATAGATCCTTTGATCCACGCGGCGGACTGCGTGACACTGCTGCTACCGCTCTGGAGGAAACCGCAAGTGCAAGCCCGCATTCGAGACGAGAACTGACTCCCCTGGGGAGACTCCAGAAGTACCCCAAGATCCATGTCAGCACTGGAGAGGAATCCTCAGGTTCCGGCCCCGACTCCACACAAGGTCTTAGGCCCCGGCATCGACGGGAGAGGAATCCCGAGAGGCCCCCGAGGAACTCGCATGGGGACTGGCCTTTCCTGAGGCCACCAGAGCGGTCCCTGAGGTCCCCACCGTAAGTCGAGAGCACCTGCCGCAACTCGAGAAAATCCAGGAGGTTTTGCCCTCCAGGCGAGATGAGGCCCATTTCCGCTGAGGCTTCTCGAGGCTAATCACATCTAACCCCTGGAACTTCCAAAGGGTCCTTCACACCCTTGCTGCAACTCAAGCAGTTCCGCGACATACCCGTCTCCACTCGAGAGGAAGCACGTGGGGTCCCGCACCCATCCAGGGGAGCCCCGTTTCCGCCTCCTAGCTCGAGATGAGGGATCCTTTCCCTGTTTCGTAGGGAAAGAATTCCCGGCGTTCCGGTCGCATCTCAAGAGGAGGCGCTCTCCACAGGAAAGGCGAGAGGAACTCCAGGGTCGTGGCACCATTCCAAGAGACCCCCAGATGTGTCAGTCCATTCCAGAGGAACCTGTTTTCCCTGCACTGCCTGACGTTCAAGCCGAGGATCGACTCCCACCACGTGTGCACGTGGGACAGCCCTGTGGGAAAGCCTCGTGGGAAGGCCTCGTGGGAAAGACTCGAGGGAAAAACCATAGATCCTTTGATCCACGCGGCGGACTGCGTGACACTGCTGCTACCGCTCTGGAGGAAAGCGCAAGTGCATGTCCGCATTCGAGACGAGGACTGACTCCCCTGGGGAGACTCCAGAAGTACCCCAAGATCCATGTCAGCACTGGAGAGGAATCCTCAGGTTCCGGCCCCGACTCCACACAAGGTCTTAGGCCCCGGCATCGACGGGAGAGGAATCCCGAGAGGCCCCCGAGGAACTCGCATGGGGACTGGCCTTTCCTGAGGCCACCAGAGCGGGTCCCTGAGGTCCCCGTCGTAAGTCGAGAGCACCTGCCGTAACTCGAGAAAATCCAGGAGGTTTTGCCCTCCAGGCGAGATGAGGCCCATTTCCGCTGAGGCTTCTCGAGGCCAATCACATCTAACCACTGGAACTTCCAAAGGGTCCTTCACACCCTTGCTGCTACTCAAGAAGTTCCCCGACATACCCGTCTCCACTCGAGAGGAAGCACGTGGGGTCCCGCACACATCCAGGGGAGCCCCGTTTCCGCCTCCTAGCTCGAGATGAGGGATCCTTTCCCTGTTTCGTAGGGAAAGAATTCCCGGCGTTCCCGTCGCATCTCAAGAGGAGGCGCTCTCCACAGGAAAGGCGAGAGGAACTCCAGGGTCGTGCCACCATTCCAAGAGTCCCCCAGATGTGTCAGTCCATTCCAGAGGAACCTGTTTTCCCTGCACTGCCTTGACGTTCAAGCCGAGGATCGACTCCCACCACCTGTGCACGTGGGACAGCCCTTTGGGAAAGCCTCGTGGGAAAGCCTCGTGGGAAAGACTCGAGGGAAAACCATAGATCCTTTGATCCACGCGGCGGACTGCGTGACACTGCTGCTACCGCTCTAGAGGAAAGCACAAGTGCATGCCCGCATTTGAGACGAGGACTGACTCCCCTGGGGAGACTCCAGAAGTACCCCAAGATACATGTCAGCACTGAAGAGGAATCCTCAGGTTCCGGCCCCGACTCCACACAAGGTCTTGGCCTCGGCATCGACGGGAGAGTAATCCCGAGAGTCCGCCGAGGAATTTGCATGGGGACTGGCCTTTCCTGAGGCCACCAGAGCGGGTCCCTGAGGTCCCCGTCGTAAGTCGACAGCACCTGCCGCAACTCGAGAAAATCCAGGAGGTTTTGCCCTCCAGGCGAGTTGAGGCCCATTTCCGCTGAGGCTTCTCGAGGCTAATCACATCTAACCACTGGTACTTCCAAAGGGTCCTTCACACCCTTGCTGCAACTCAAGAAGTTCCCCGACATACCCCTCTCCACTCGAGAGGAAGCACGTGGGGTCCCGCACACATCCAGGGGAGCCCCGTTTCCGCCTCCTAGCTCGAGATGAGGGATCCTTTCCCTGTTTCGTAGGGAAAGAATTCCCGGCGTTCCCGTCGCATCTCAAGAGGAGGCGCTCTCCACAGGAAAGGCGAGAGGAACTCCAGGGTCGTGCCACCATTCCAAGAGTCCCCCAGATGTGTCAGTCCATTCCAGAGGAACCTGTTTTCCCTGCACTGCCTTGACGTTCAAGCCGAGGATCCACTCCCACCACGTGTGCACGTGGGACAGCCCTGTGGGAAAGCCTCGTGGGAAAGCCTCATGGGAAAGACTCGAGGGAAAACCATAGATCCTTTGATCCACGCGGCGGACTGCGTGACACTGCTGCTACCGCTCTGGAGGAAAGCGCAAGTGCATGCCCGCATTCGAGACGAGGACTGACTCCCCTGGGGAGACTCCAGAAGTACCCCAAGATCCATGTCAGCACTGGAGAGAAATCCTCAGGTTCCGGCCCCGACTCCACACAAGGTCTTAGGCCCCGGCATCGACGGGAGAGGAATGCCGAGAGGCCCCCGAGGAACTCGCATGGGGACTGGCCTTTCCTGAGGCCACCAGAGCGGGTCCCTGAGGTCCCCATCGTAAGTCGAGAGCACATGCCGCAACTCGAGAAAATCCAGGAGGTTTTGCCCTCCAGGCGAGATGAGGCCCATTTCCGCTGAGGCTTCTCGAGGCTAATCACATCTAACCACTGGAACTTCCAAAGGGTCCTTCACACCCTTGCTGCAACTCAAGCAGTTCCGCGACATACCCGTGTCCACTCGAGAGGAAGCACGTGGGGTCCCGCACACATCCAGGGGAGACCCGTTTCCGCCTCCTAGCTCGAGATGAGGGATCCTTTCCCTGTTTCGTAGGGAAAGAATTCCCGGCGCTCCCGTCGCACCTCAAGAGGAGGCGCTCTCCACAGGAAAGGCGAGAGGAACTCCAGGGTCGTGCCACCATTCCAAGAGTCCCCCAGATGTGTCAGTCCATTCCAGAGGAACCTGTTTTCCCTGCACTGCCTAGACGTTCAAGCCGAGGATCCACTCCCACCACGTGTGCACGTGGGACAGACCTGTGGGAAAGCCTCGTGGGAAAGACTCGTGGGAAAGACTCGAGGGAAAACCATAGATCCTTTGATCCACGCGGCGGACTGCGTGACACTGCTGCTACCGCTCTGGAGGAAAGCGCAAGTGCATGCCCGCATTCGAGACGAGGACTGACTCCCCTGGGGAGACTCCAGAAGTACCCCAAGATCCATGTCAGCACTGGAGAGGAATCCTCAGGTTCCGGCCCCGACTCCACACAAGGTCTTATGCCCCGGCATCGACGGGAGAGGAATCCCGAGAGGCCCCCGAGGAACTCACATGGGGACTGGCCTTTCCTGAGGCCACCAGAGCGGGTCCCTGAGGTCCCCGTCGTAAGTCGAGAGCACCTGCCGCAACTCGAGAAAATCCAGGAGGTTTTGCCCTCCAGGCGAGATGAGGCCCATTTCCGCTGAGGCTTCTCGAGGCTAATCACGTCTAACCACCGGAACTTCCAAAGGGTCCTTCACACCCTTGCTGCAACTCAAGAAGTTCCCCGACATACCCGTCTCCACTCGAGAGGAAGCACGTGGGGTCCCGCACCCATCCAGGGGAGCCCCGTTTCCGCCTCCTAGCTCGAGATGAGGGATCCTTTCCCTGTTTCGTAGGGAAAGAATTCCCGGCGTTCCCGTCGCATCTCAAGAGGTGGCGCTCTCCACAGGAAAGGCGAGAGGAACTCCAGGGTCGTGGCACCATTCCAAGAGACCCCCAGATGTGTCAGTCCATTCCAGAGGAACCTGTTTTCCCTGCACTGCCTGACGTTCAAGCCGAGGATCGACTCCCACCACGTGTGCACGTGGGACAGCCCTGTGGGAAAGCCTCGTGGGAAGGCCTCGTGGGAAAGACTCGAGGGAAAAACCATAGATCCTTTGATCCACGCGGCGGACTGCGTGACACTGCTGCTACCGCTCTGGAGGAAAGCGCAAGTGCATGTCCGCATTCGAGACGAGGACTGACTCCCCTGGGGAGACTCCAGAAGTACCCCAAGATCCATGTCAGCACTGGAGAGGAATCCTCAGGTTCCGGCCCCGACTCCACACAAGGTCTTAGGCCCCGGCATCGACGGGAGAGGAATCCCGAGAGGCCCCCGAGGAACTCGCATGGGGACTGGCCTTTCCTGAGGCCACCAGAGCGGGTCCCTGAGGTCCCCGTCGTAAGTCGAGAGCACCTGCCGCAACTCGAGAAAATCCAGGAGGTTTTGCCCTCCAGGCGAGATGAGGCCCATTTCCGCTGAGGCTTCTCGAGGCCAATCACATCTAACCACTGGAACATCCAAAGGGTCCTTCACACCCTTGCTGCTACTCAAGAAGTTCCCCGACATACCCGTCTCCACTCGAGAGGAAGCACGTGAGGTCCCGCACACATCCAGGGGAGCCCCGTTTCCGCCTCCTAGCTCGAGATGAGGGATCCTTTCCCTGTTTCGTAGGGAAAGAATTCCCGGCGTTCCCGTCGCATCTCAAGAGGAGGCGCTCTCCACAGGAAAGGCGAGAGGAACTCCAGGGTCGTGCCACCATTCCAAGAGTCCCCCAGATGTGTCAGTCCATTCCAGAGGAACCTGTTTTCCCTGCACTGCCTTGACGTTCAAGCCGAGAATCCACTCCCACCACGTGTGCACGTGGGACAGCCCTGTGGGAAAGCCTCGTGGGAAAGCCTCATGGGAAAGACTCGAGGGAAAACCATAGATCCTTTGATCCACGCGGCGGACTGCGTGACACTGCTGTTACCGCTCTGGAGGAAAGCGCAAGTGCATGCCCGCATTCGAGACGAGGACTGACTCCCCTGGGGAGACTCCAGAAGTACCCCAAGATCCATGTCAGCACTGGAGAGGAATCCTCAGGTTCCGGCCCCGACTCCACACAAGGTCTTAGGCCCCGGCATCGACGGGAGAGGAATGCCGAGAGGCCCCCGAGGAACTCGCATGGGGACTGGCCTTTCCTGAGGCCACCAGAGCGGGTCCCTGAGGTCCCCATCGTAAGTCGAGAGCACATGCCGCAACTCGAGAAAATCCAGGAGGTTTTGCCCTCCAGGCGAGATGAGGCCCATTTCCGCTGAGGCTTCTCGAGGCTAATCACATCTAACCACTGGAACTTCCAAAGGGTCCTTCACACCCTTGCTGCAACTCAAGCAGTTCCGCGACATACCCGTGTCCACTCGAGAGGAAGCACGTGGGGTCCCGCACACATCCAGGGGAGCCCCGTTTCCGCCTCCTATCTCGAGATGAGGGATCCTTTCCCTGTTTCGTAGGGAAAGAATTCCCGGCGCTCCCGTCGCACCTCAAGAGGAGGCGCTCCCCACAGGAAAGGCGAGAGGAACTCCAGGGTCGTGCCACCATTCCAAGAGTCCCCCAGATGTGTCAGTCCATTCCAGAGGAACCTGTTTTCCCTGCACTGCCTAGACGTTCAAGCCGAGGATCCACTCCCACCACGTGTGCACGTGGGACAGCCCTGTGGGAAAGCCTCGTGGGAAAGCCTCGTGGGAAAGACTCGAGGGAAAACCATAGATCCTTTGATCCACGCGGCGGACTGCGTGACACTGCTGCTACCGCTCTGGAGGAAAGCGCAAGTGCATGCCCGCATTCGAGACGAGGACTGACTCCCCTGGGGAGACTCCAGAAGTACCCCAAGATCCATGTCAGCACTGGAGAGGAATCCTCAGGTTCCGTCCCCGACTCCACACAAGGTCTTAGGCCCCGGCATCGACGGGAGAGGAATCCCGAGAGGCCCCCGAGGAACTCGCATGGGGACTGGCCTTTCCTGAGGCCACCAGAGCGGGTCCCTGAGGTCCCCGTCGTAAGTCGAGAGCACATGCCGCAACTCGAGAAAATCCAGGAGGTTTTTCCCTCCAGGCGAGATGAGGCCCATTTCCGCTGAGGCTTCTCGAAGCTAATCACACCTAACCACTGGAACTTCCAAAGGGTCCTTCACACCCTTGCTGCAACTCAAGAAGTTCCCCGACATACCCGTCTCCACTCGAGAGGAAGCACGTGGGGTCCCGCACACATCCAGGGGAGCCCCGTTTCCACCTCCTAGCTCGAGATGAGGGATCCTGTCCCTGTTTCTTAGGGAAAGAATTCCCGGCGTTCCCGTGGCATCTCAAGAGGAGGCGCTCTCCACAGGAGAGGCGAGAGGAACTCCAGGGTCGTGCCACCATTCCAAGAGACGCCCAGATGTGTCAGTCCATTACAGAGGAAACTGTTTTCCCTGCACTGCCTTGACGTTCAAGCCGAGGATCGACTCCCACCACCTGTGCACGTGGGACAGCCCTGTGGGAAAGCCTCGTGGGAAAGCCTCGTGGGAAAGACTTGAGGGAAAACCATAGATCCTTTGATCCACGCGGCGGACTGCGTAACACTGCTGCTACCGCTCTAGAGGAAAGTGCAAGTGCATGCCCGCATTTGAGACGAGGACTGACTCCCCTGGGGAGACTCCAGAAGTACCCCAAGATCCATGTCAGCACTGGAGAGGAATCCTCAGGTTCCGGCCCCGACGCCTCACAAGGTCTTAGGCCCCGGCATCGACGGGAGAGGAATCCCGAGAGGCCCCCGAGGAATTCGCATGGGGACTGGCCTTTCCTGAGGCCACCAGAGCGGGTCCCTGAGGTCCCCGTCGTAAGTCGAGAGCACCTGCCGCAACTCGAGAAAATCCAGGAGGTTTTGCCCTCCAGGCGAGATGAGGCCCATTTCCGCTGAGGCTTCTCGAGGCTAATCACGTCTAACCACTGGAACTTCCAAAGGGTCCTTCACACCCTTGCTGCAACTCAAGAAGTTCCCCGACATACCCGTCTCCACTCGAGAGGAAGCACGTGGGGTCCCGCACACATCCAGGGGAGCCCCGTTTCCACCTCCTAGCTCGAGATGAGGGATCCTTTCCCTGTTTCATAGGGAAAGAATTCCCGGTGTTCCCGTGGCATCTCAAGAGGAGGCGCTCTCCACAGGAGAGGCGAGAGGAACTCCAGGGTCGTGCCACCATTCCAAGAGACGCCCAGATGTGTCAGTCCATTACAGAGGAAACTGTTTTCCCTGCACTGCCTTGACGTTCAAGCCGAGGATCGACTCCCACCACCTGTGCACGTGGGACAGCCCTGTGGGAAAGCCTCGTGGGAAAGCCTCGTGGGAAAGACTTGAGGGAAAACCATAGATCCTTTGATCCACGCGGCGGACTGCGTAACACTGCTGCTACCGCTCTAGAGGAAAGTGCAAGTGCATGCCCGCATTTGAGACGAGGACTGACTCCCCTGGGGAGACTCCAGAAGTACCCCAAGATCCATGTCAGCACTGGAGAGGAATCCTCAGGTTCCGGCCCCGACGCCTCACAAGGTCTTAGGCCCCGGCATCGACGGGAGAGGAATCCCGAGAGGCCCCCGAGGAATTCGCATGGGGACTGGCCTTTCCTGAGGCCACCAGAGCGGGTCCCTGAGGTCCCCGTCGTAAGTCGAGAGCACCTGCCGCAACTCGAGAAAATCCAGGAGGTTTTGCCCTCCAGGCGAGATGAGGCCCATTTCCGCTGAGGCTTCTCGAGGCTAATCACGTCTAACCACAGGAACTTCCAAAGGGTCCTTCACACCCTTGCTGCAACTCAAGAAGTTCCCCGACATACCCGTCTCCACTCGAGAGGAAGCACGTGGGGTCCCGCACACATCCAGGGGAGCCCCGTTTCCGCCTCCTAGCTCGAGATGAAGGATCCTTTCCCTGTTTCGTAGGGAAAGAATTCCCGGCGTTCCCGTCGCATCTCAAGAGGAGGCGCTCTCCACAGGAAAGGCGAGGGGAACTCCAGGGTCGTGCCACCATTCCAAGAGTCCCCCAGATGTGTCAGTCCATTGCAGAGGAACCTGTTTTACCTGCACTGCCTTGACGTTCAAGCCGAGGATCGACTCCCACCACGTGTGCACGTGGGACAGCCCTGTGGGAAAGCCTCGTGGGAAAGCCTCGTGGGAAAGACTCGAGGGAAAACCATAGATCCTTTGATCCACGCGGCGGACTGCGTGACACTGCTGCTACCGCTCTGGAGGAAAGCGCAAGTACATGCCCGCATTCGAGACGAGGACTGACTCCCCTGGGGAGACTCCAGAAGTACCCCAAGATCCATGTCAGCACTGGAGAGGAATCCTCAGGTTCCGGCCCCGACTCCACACAAGGTCTTAGGCCCCGGCATCGACGGGAGAGGAATCCCGAGAAGCCCCCGAGGAACTCGCATGGGGACTGGCCTTTCCTGAGGCCACCAGATCGGGTCCCTGAGGTCCCCGTCGTAAGTCGAGAGCACCTGCCGCAACTCGAGAAAATCCAGGAGGTTTTGCCCTCCAGGAGAGATGAGGCCCATTTCCGCTGAGGCTTCTCGAGGCTAATCACGTCTAACCACTGGAACTTCCAAAGGGTCCTTCACACCCTTGCTGCAACTCAAGAAGTTCCCCGACATACCCGTCTCCACTCGAGAGGAAGCACGAGGGTCCCGCACACATCCAGGGTAGCCCCGTTTCCACCTCCAAGCTCGAGATGTGGGATCCTTTCCCTTTTTCGTAGGGAAAGAATTCCCGGCGTTCCCGTCGCATCTCAAGAGGAGGCACTCCCACAGGAAAGGCGAGAGGAACTCCAGGGTCGTGCCACCATTCCAAGAGACCCCATATGTGTCAGTCCATTACAGAGGAACCTTTTTTCCCTGCACTGCCTTGACGTTCAAGCCGAGGATCGACTCCCACCACGTGTGCTCGTGGGACAGCCCTGTGGGAAAGCCTCGTGGGAAAGCCTCGTGGGAAAGACTCGAGGGAAAACCATAGATCCTTTGATCCACACGGCGGTCTGCGTGACACTGCTGCTACCGCTCTGGAGGAAAGCGCAAGTGCATGCCCGCATTCGAGACGAGGACTGACTCCCCTGGGGAGACTCCAGAAGTACCCCAAGATCCATGTCAGCACTGGAGAGGAATCCTCAGGTTCCGGCCCCGACTCCACACAAGGTCTTAGGCCCCGGCATCGACGGGAGAGGAATCCCCAGAGGCCCCCGTGGAACTCGCATGGGGACTGGTCTTTCCTGAGGCCAACAGAGCGGGTCCCTGAGGTCCCCGTCGTAAGTCGAGAGCACTTGACGCAACTCGAGAAAATCCAGGAGGTTTTGCCCTCCAGGCGAGATGAGGCCCATTTCCGATGAGGCTTCTCGAGGCTAATCACGTCTAACCACTGGAACTTCCAAAGGGTCCTTCACACCCTTGCTGCTACTCAAGCAGTTCCGCGACATACCCGTCTCCACTCGAGAGGAAGCAAGTGGGGTCCCGCACACATCGAGGGGAGCCCGGTTTCCGCCTCCTAGTTCGAGATGAGGGATCCTTTCCCTGTTTCGTAGGGAAAGAATTCCCGGCATTCCCGTCGCATCTCAAGAGGAGGCGCTCTCCACAGGAAAGGCGAGAGGAACTCCAGGGTCGTGCCACCATTCCAAGAGACCCCCAGATGTGTCAGTCCATTCCAGAGGAACCTGTTTTCCCTGCACTGCCTTGACATTCAAGCCGAGGATCGACTCCCAACACGTGTGCATGTGGGACAGCCCTGTGGGAAAGCCTCGTGGGAAAGCCTCGTGGGAAAGACTCGAGGGAAAACCATAGATCCTTTGATCCACGTGGTGGACTGCGTGACACTGCTGCTACCGCTCTGGAGGAAAGCGCAAGTGCATGCCCGCATTGGAGACGAGGACTGACTCCCCTGGGGAGACTCCAGACGTACCCCAAGATCCATGTCAGCACTGGAGAGGAATCCTCAGGTTCCGGCCCCGACTCCACACAAGGTCTTAGGCCCCGGCATCGACGGGAGAGGAATGCCGAGAGGCCCCCGAGGAACTCGCATGGGGAGTGGCCTTTCCTGAGGCCACCAGAGTGGGTCCCTGAGGTCCCCGTCGTAAGACGAGAGCACCTGCCGCAACTCGAGAAAATCCAGGAGGTTTTGGCCTCCAGGCGAGATGAGGCCCATTTCCGCTGAGGCTTCTCGAGGCTAATCACGTCTAACCACTGGAACTTCCAAAGGGTCCTTCACACCCTTGCTGCAACTCAAGAAGTTCCCCGACATACCCGTCTCCACTCGAGAGGAAGCACGTGGGGTCCCGCAAACATCCAGGGGAGCCCCATTTCCGCCTCCTAGCTCGAGATGAGGGATCCTTTCCCTGTTTCGTAGGGAAAGAATTCCCGGCGTTCCCGTCGCATCTCAAGAGGAGGCGCTCTCCACAGGAAAGGCGAGAGGAACTCCAGGGTCGTGCCACCATTCCAAGAGTCCCCCAGATGTGTCAGTCCATTCCAGAGGAACCTGTTTTTCCTGCACTGCCTTGACGTTCAAGCCGAGGATCCACTCCCACCACGTGTGCACGTGGGACAGCCCTGTGGGAAAGCCTCGGGGGAAAGCCTCGTGGGAAAGACTCGAGGGAAAACCATAGATCCTTTGATCCACGCGGCGGACTGCGTGACACTGCTGCTACCGCTCTGGAGGAAAGCGCAAGTGCATGCCCGCATTCGAGACGAGGACTGACTCCCCTGGGGAGACTCCAGAAGTACCCCAAGATCCATGTCAGCACTGGAGAGGAAACCTCAGGTTCCTGCCCCGACTCCACACAAGGTCTTAGGCCCCGGCAACGACGGGAGAGGAATCCCGAGAGGCCCCCGAGGAAGTCGCATGGGGACTGGCCTTTCCTGAGGCCACCAGAGCGGGTCCCTGACGTCCCCGTCGTAAGTCGAGAGCACCTGCCGCAACTCGAGAAAATCCAGGAGGTTTTGCCCTCCAGGCGAGATGAGACCATTTCCGCTGAGGCTTCTCGAGTCTAATCACGTCTAACCACTGGAACTTCCAAAGGGTCCTTCACACCTTTGCTGCAACTCAAGAAGTTCCCCGACATACCCGTCTCCACTCGAGAGGAAGCACGTGGGGTCCCGCACACATCCAGGGGAGCCCCGTTTCCGCCTCCTAGCTCGAGATGAGGGATCCTTTCCCTGTTTCGTAGGGAAAGAATTCCCGGCGTTCCCGTCGCATCTCAAGAGGAGGCGCTCTCCACAGGAGAGGCGAGAGGAACTCCAGGGTCGTGCCACCATTCCAAGAGACGCCCAGATGTGTCAGTCCATTACAGAGGAAACTGTTTTCCCTGCACTGCCTTGACGTTCAAGCCGAGGATCCACTCCCACCACGTGTGCACGTGGGACAGCCCTGTGGGAAAGCCTCGGGGGAAAGCCTCGTGGGAAAGACTCGAGGGAAAACCATAGATCCTTTGATCCACGCGGCAGACTGCGTGACACTGCTGCTACCGCTCTGGAGGAAAGCGCAAGTGCATGCCCGCATTCGAGACGAGGACTGACTCCCCTGGGGAGACTCCAGAAGTACCCCAAGATCCATGTCAGCACTGGAGGGGAATCCTCAGGTTCCTTCCCCGACTCCACACAAGGTCTTAGGCCCCGGCATCGACGGGAGAGGAATCCCGAGAGGCCCCCGAGGAACTCGCATGGGGACTGGCCTTTCCTGAGGCCACCAGAGCGGGTCCCTGACGTCCCCGTCGTAAGTCGAGAGCACCTGCCGCAACTCGAGAAAATCCAGGAGGTTTTGCCCTCCAGGCGAGATGAGGCCCATTTCCGCTGAGGCTTCTCGAGGCTAATCACGTCTAACCACTGGAACTTCCAAAGGGTCCTTCACACCTTTGCTGCAACTCAAGAAGTTCCCCGACATACCCGTCTCCACTCGAGAGGAAGCACGTGGGGTCCCGCACACATCCAGGGGAGCCCCGTTTCCGCCTCCTAGCTCGAGATGAGGGATCCTTTCCCTGTTTCGTAGGGAAAGAATTCCCGGCGTTCCCGTCGCATCTCAAGAGGAGGCGCTCTCCACAGGAGAGGCGAGAGGAACTCCAGGGTCGTGCCACCATTCCAAGAGACGCCCAGATGTGTCAGTCCATTACAGAGGAAACTGTTTTCCCTGCACTGCCTTGACGTTCAAGCCGAGGATCCACTCCCACCACGTGTGCACGTGGGACAGCCCTGTGGGAAAGCCTCGTGGGAAAGCCTCGTGGGAAAGACTCGAGGGAAAACCATAGATCCTTTGATCCACGCGGCGGACTGCGTGACACTGCTGCTACCGCTCTGGAGGAAAGCGCAAGTGCATGCCCGCATTCGAGACGAGGACTGACTCCCCTGGGGAGACTCCAGAAGTACCCCAAGATCCATGTCAGCACTGGAGAGGAATCCTCAGGTTCCGGCCCCGACTCCACACAAGGTCTTAGGCCCCGGCATCGACGGGAGAGGAATCCCGAGAGGCCCCCGAGGAACTCGCATGGGGACTGGCCTTTCCTGAGGCCACCAGAGCGGGTCCCTGACGTCCCCGTCGTAAGTCGAGAGCACCTGCCGCAACTCGAGAAAATCCAGGAGGTTTTGCCCCCCAGGCGAGATGAGGCCCATTTCCGCTGAGGCTTCTCGAGGCTAATCACGTCTAACCACTGGAACTTCCAAAGGGTCCTTCACACCCTTGCTGCAACTCAAGAAGTTCCCCGACATACCCGTCTCCACTCGAGAGGAAGCACGTGGGGTCCCGCACACATCCAGGGGAGCCCCGTTTCCGCCTCCTAGCTCGTGATGAGGGATCCTTTCCCTGTTTCTTAGGGAAAGAATTCCCGGCGTTCCCGTGGCATCTCAAGAGGAGGCGCTCTCCACAGGAGAGGCGAGAGGAACTCCAGGGTCGTGCCACCATTCCAAGAGACGCCCAGATGTGTCAGTCCATTACATAGGAAACTGTTTTCCCTGCACTGCCTTGACGTTCAAGCCGAGGATCGACTCCCACCACCTGTGCACGTGGGACAGCCCTGTGGAAAGCCTCGTGAGAAAGCCTCGTGGGAAAGACTCGAGGGAAAACCATAGATCCTTTGATCCACGCGGCGGACTGCGTGACACTGCTGCTACCGCTCTGGAGGAAAGCGCAAGTGCATGCCCGCATTCGAGACGAGGACTGACTCCCCTGGGGAGACTCCAGAAGTACCCCAAGATCCATGTCAGCACTGGAGAGGAATCCTCAGGTTCCGGCCCCGAATCCACACAAGGTCTTAGGCCCCGGCATCGATGGGAGAGGAATCCCGAGAGACCCCGGAGGAACTCGCATGGGGACTGGCATTTCCTGAGGTCACCAGAGCGGGTCCCCGAGGTCCCCGACGTAAGTCGAGAGCACATGCCGCAACTCGAGAAAATCCAGGAGGTTTTGCCCTCCAGGCGAGATGAGGCCCATTTCCGCTGAGGCTTCTCGAGGCTAATCACGTCTAACCACTGGAACTTCCAAAGGGTCCTTCACACCCTTGCTGCAACTCAAGAAGTTCCCCGACATACCCGTCTCCACTCGAGAGGAAGCACGTGGGGTCCCGCACACATCCAGGGGAGCCCCGTTTCCGCCTCCTAGCTCGAGATGAGGGATCCTTTCCCTGTTTCGTAGGGAAAGAATTCCCGGCGTTCCCGTCGCATCTCAAGAGGAGGGGCTCTCCACAGGAGAGGCGAGAGGAACTCCAGGGTCGTGCCACCATTCCAAGAGACGCCCAGATGTGTCAGTCCATTACAGAGGAACCTGATTTCCATGCACTGCCTTGACGTTCAAGCCGAGGATCGACTCCCACCACGTGTGCACGTGGGACAGCCCTGTGGGAAAGCCTCGTGGGATAGCCTCGTGGGAAAGACTGGAGGGAAAACCATAGATCCTTTGATCCACGCGGCGGACTGCGTGACACTGCTGCTACCGCTCTGGAGGAAAGCGCAAGTGCATGCCCGCATTCGAGACGAGGACTGACTCCCCTGGGGAGACTCCAGAAGTACCCCAAGATCCATGTCAACACTGGAGAGGAATCCTCAGGTTTCTGCCCCGACTCCACACAAGGTCTTAGGCCCCGGCATCGACGGGAGAGGAATCCCGAGAGGCCCCCGAGGAACTCGCATGGGGACTGGCCTTTCCTGAGGCCACCAGAGCGGGTCCCTGAGGTCCCCGTCGTAAGTCGAGAGCACCTGCCGCAACTCGAGAAAATCCAGGAGGTTTTGCCCTCCAGGCGAGATGAGGCCCATTTCCGCTGAGGCTTCTCGAGGCTAATCACGTCTAACCACTGGAACTTCCAAAGGGTCCTTCACACCCTTGCTGCAACTCAAGAAGTTCCCCGACATACCCGTTTCCACTCGAGAGGAAGCACGTGGGGTCCCGCACACATCCAGGGGAGCCCCGTTTCCGCCTCCTAGCTCGAGATGAGGGATCCTTTCCCTGTTTCGTAGGGAAAGAATTCCCGGCGTTCCCGTCGCATCTCAAGAGGAGGCGCTCTCCACAGGAAAGGCGAGAGGAACTCCAGGGTCGTGCCACCATTCCAAGAGTCCCCCAGATGTGTCAGTCCATTCCAGAGGAACCTGTTTTCCCTGCACTGCCTTGACGTTCAAGCCGAGGATCGACTCCCACCACGTGTGCACGTGGGACAGCCCTGTGGGAAAGCCTCGTGGGAAAGCCACGTGGGAAAGACTCGAGGGAAAACCATAGATCTTTGATCCACGCGGCGGACTGCGTGACACTGCTGCTACCGCTCTGGAGGAAAGCGCAAGTGCATGCCCGCATTCGAGACGAGGACTGACTCCCCTGGGGAGACTCCAAAAGTACCCCAAGATCCATGTCAGCACTGCAGAGGAATCCTCAGGTTCCGGCCCCAACTCCACACAAGGTCTTAGGCCCCGGCATCGACGGGAGAGGAATCCCGAGAGGCCCCCGAGGAACTCGCATGGGGACTGGCCTTTCCTGAGGCCACCAGAGCGGGTCCCTGAGGTCCCCGTCGTAAGTCGAGAGCACCTGCCGCAACTCGAGAAAATCCAGGAGGTTTTGCCCTCCAGGCGAGATGAGGCCCATTTCCGCTGAGGCTTCTCGAGGCTAATCACGTCTAACCACTGGAACTTCCAAAGGGTCCTTCACACCCTTCCTGCAACTCAAGAAGTTCCCCGACATACCCGTCTCCACTCGAGAGGAAGCACGTGGGGTCCCGCACATCCAGGGGAGCCCCGTTTCCGCCTCCTAGCTCGAGATGAGGGATCCTTTCCCTGTTTCGTAGGGAAAGAATTCCCGGCGTTCCCGTCGCATCTCAAGAGGAGGCGCTCTCCACCGGAAAGGCGAGAGGAACTCTAGGGTCGTGCCACCATTCCAAGAGACCCCCAGATGTGTCAGTCCATTCCAGAGGAACCTGTTTTCCCTGCACTGCCTGACGTTCAAGCCGAGGATCGACTCCCACCACGTGTGCACGTGGGACAGCCCTGTGGGAAAGCCTCGTGGGAAAGCCTCGTGGGAAAGACTCGAGGGAAAACCATAGATCCTTTGATCCACGCGGCGGACTGCGTGACACTGCTGCTACCGCTCTGGAGGAAAGCGCAAGTGCATGCCCGCATTCGAGACGAGGACTGACTCCCCTAGGGAGACTCCAGAAGTACCCCAAGATCCATGTCAGCACTGGAGAGGAATCCTCAGGTTCCGGCCCCGACTCCACACAAGGTCTTAGGCCCCGGCATCGACGGGAGAGGAATCCCGAGAGGCCCCCGAGGAACTCGCATGGGGACTGGCCTTTCTTGAGGCCACCAGAGCGGGTCCCTGAGGTCCCCGTCGTAAGTCGAGAGCACCTGCCGCAACTCGAGAAAATCCAGGAGGTTTTGCCCTCCAGGCGAGATGAGGCCCATTTCCGCTGAGGCTTCTCGAGGCTAATCACGACTAACCACTGGAACGTCCAAAGGGTGCTTCACACCCTTGCTGCAAATCAAGAAGTTCCCCGACATACCCGTCTCCACTCGAGAGGAAGCACGTGGGGTCCCTCACACATCCAGGGGAGCCCCGTTTCCGCCTCCTAGCTCGAGATGAGGGATCCTTTCCCTGTTTCGTAGGGAAAGAATTCCCGGCGTTCCCGTCGCATCTCAAGAGGAGGCGCTCTCCACAGGAAAGGCGAGAGGAACTCCAGGGTCGTGCCACCATTCCAAGAGTCCCCCAGATGTGTCAGTCCATTCCAGAGGAACCTGTTTTCCCTGCACTGCCTTGACGTTCAAGCCGAGGATCCACTCCCACCACGTGTGCACGTGGGACAGCCCTGTGGGAAAGCCTCGTGGGAAAGCCTCGTGGGAAAGACTCGAGGGAAAACCATAGATCCTTTGATCCACGCGGCGGACTGCGTGACACTGCTGCTACCGCTCTGGAGGAAAGCGCAAGTGCATGCCCGCATTCGAGACGAGGACTGACTCCCCTGGGGAGACTCCAGAAGTACCCCAAGATCCATGTCAGCACTGGAGAGGAATCCTCAGGTTCCGGCCCCGACTCCACACAAGGTCTTAGGCCCCGGCATCGACGGGAGAGGAATCCCGAGAGGCCCCCGAGGAACTCGCATGGGGACTGGCCTTTCCTGAGGCCACCAGAGCGGGTCCCTGACGTCCCCGTCGTAAGTCGAGAGCACCTGCCGCAACTCGAGAAAATCCAGGAGGTTTTGCCCCCCAGGCGAGATGAGGCCCATTTCCGCTGAGGCTTCTCGAGGCTAATCACGTCTAACCACTGGAACTTCCAAAGGGTCCTTCACACCCTTGCTGCAACTCAAGAAGTTCCCCGACATACCCGTCTCCACTCGAGAGGAAGCACGTGGGGTCCCGCACACATCCAGGGGAGCCCCGTTTCCGCCTCCTAGCTCGAGATGAGGGATCCTTTCCCTGTTTCTTAGGGAAAGAATTCCCGGCGTTCCCGTGGCATCTCAAGAGGAGGCGCTCTCCACAGGAGAGGCGAGAGGAACTCCAGGGTCGTGCCACCATTCCAAGAGACGCCCAGATGTGTCAGTCCATTACAGAGGAAACTGTTTTCCCTGCACTGCCTTGACGTTCAAGCCGAGGATCGACTCCCACCACCTGTGCACGTGGGACAGCCCTGTGGAAAGCCTCGTGAGAAAGCCTCGTGGGAAAGACTCGAGGGAAAACCATAGATCCTTTGATCCACGCGGCGGACTGCGTGACACTGCTGCTACCGCTCTGGAGGAAAGCGCAAGTGCATGCCCGCATTCGAGACGAGGACTGACTCCCCTGGGGAGACTCCAGAAGTACCCCAAGATCCATGTCAGCACTGGAGAGGAATCCTCAGGTTCCGGCCCCGAATCCACACAAGGTCTTAGGCCCCGGCATCGATGGGAGAGGAATCCCGAGAGACCCCGGAGGAACTCGCATGGGGACTGGCATTTCCTGAGGTCACCAGAGCGGGTCCCCGAGGTCCCCGACGTAAGTCGAGAGCACATGCCGCAACTCGAGAAAATCCAGGAGGTTTTGCCCTCCAGGCGAGATGAGGCCCATTTCCGCTGAGGCTTCTCGAGGCTAATCACGTCTAACCACTGGAACTTCCAAAGGGTCCTTCACACCCTTGCTGCAACTCAAGAAGTTCCCCGACATACCCGTCTCCACTCGAGAGGAAGCACGTGGGGTCCCGCACACATCCAGGGGAGAGCCGTTTCCGCCTCCTAGCTCGAGATGAGGGATCCTTTCCCTGTTTCGTAGGGAAAGAATTCCCGGCGTTCCCGTCGCATCTCAAGAGGAGGGGCTCTCCACAGGAGAGGCGAGAGGAACTCCAGGGTCGTGCCACCATTCCAAGAGACGCCCAGATGTGTCAGTCCATTACAGAGGAACCTGATTTCCCTGCACTGCCTTGACGTTCAAGCCGAGGATCGACTCCCACCACGTGTGCACGTGGGACAGCCCTGTGGGAAAGCCTCGTGGGATAGCCTCGTGGGAAAGACTGGAGGGAAAACCATAGATCCTTTGATCCACGCGGCGGACTGCGTGACACTGCTGCTACCGCTCTGGAGGAAAGCGCAAGTGCATGCCCGCATTCGAGACGAGGACTGACTCCCCTGGGGAGACTCCAGAAGTACCCCAAGATCCATGTCAACACTGGAGAGGAATCCTCAGGTTTCTGCCCCGACTCCACACAAGGTCTTAGGCCCCGGCATCGACGGGAGAGGAATCCCGAGAGGCCCCCGAGGAACTCGCATGGGGACTGGCCTTTCCTGAGGCCACCAGAGCGGGTCCCTGAGGTCCCCGTCGTAAGTCGAGAGCACCTGCCGCAACTCGAGAAAATCCAGGAGGTTTTGCCCTCCAGGCGAGATGAGGCCCATTTCCGCTGAGGCTTCTCGAGGCTAATCACGTCTAACCACTGGAACTTCCAAAGGGTCCTTCACACCCTTGCTGCAACTCAAGAAGTTCCCCGACATACCCGTTTCCACTCGAGAGGAAGCACGTGGGGTCCCGCACACATCCAGGGGAGCCCCGTTTCCGCCTCCTAGCTCGAGATGAGGGATCCTTTCCCTGTTTCGTAGGGAAAGAATTCCCGGCGTTCCCGTCGCATCTCAAGAGGAGGCGCTCTCCACAGGAAAGGCGAGAGGAACTCCAGGGTCGTGCCACCATTCCAAGAGTCCCCCAGATGTGTCAGTCCATTCCAGAGGAACCTGTTTTCCCTGCACTGCCTTGACGTTCAAGCCGAGGATCGACTCCCACCACGTGTGCACGTGGGACAGCCCTGTGGGAAAGCCTCGTGGGAAAGCCACGTGGGAAAGACTCGAGGGAAAACCATAGATCTTTGATCCACGCGGCGGACTGCGTGACACTGCTGCTACCGCTCTGGAGGAAAGCGCAAGTGCATGCCCGCATTCGAGACGAGGACTGACTCCCCTGGGGAGACTCCAAAAGTACCCCAAGATCCATGTCAGCACTGCAGAGGAATCCTCAGGTTCCGGCCCCAACTCCACACAAGGTCTTAGGCCCCGGCATCGACGGGAGAGGAATCCCGAGAGGCCCCCGAGGAACTCGCATGGGGACTGGCCTTTCCTGAGGCCACCAGAGCGGGTCCCTGAGGTCCCCGTCGTAAGTCGAGAGCACCTGCCGCAACTCGAGAAAATCCAGGAGGTTTTGCCCTCCAGGCGAGATGAGGCCCATTTCCGCTGAGGCTTCTCGAGGCTAATCACGTCTAACCACTGGAACTTCCAAAGGGTCCTTCACACCCTTCCTGCAACTCAAGAAGTTCCCCGACATACCCGTCTCCACTCGAGAGGAAGCACGTGGGGTCCCGCACACCCAGGGGAGCCCCGTTTCCGCCTCCTAGCTCGAGATGAGGGATCCTTTCCCTGTTTCGTAGGGAAAGAATTCCCGGCGTTCCCGTCGCATCTCAAGAGGAGGCGCTCTCCACCGGAAAGGCGAGAGGAACTCCAGGGTCGTGCCACCATTCCAAGAGACCCCCAGATGTGTCAGTCCATTCCAGAGGAACCTGTTTTCCCTGCACTGCCTGACGTTCAAGCCGAGGATCGACTCCCACCACGTGTGCACGTGGGACAGCCCTGTGGGAAAGCCTCGTGGGAAAGCCTCGTGGGAAAGACTCGAGGGAAAACCATAGATCCTTTGATCCACGCGGCGGACTGCGTGACACTGCTGCTACCGCTCTGGAGGAAAGCGCAAGTGCATGCCCGCATTCGAGACGAGGACTGACTCCCCTAGGGAGACTCCAGAAGTACCCCAAGATCCATGTCAGCACTGGAGAGGAATCCTCAGGTTCCGGCCCCGACTCCACACAAGGTCTTAGGCCCCGGCATCGACGGGAGAGGAATCCCGAGAGGCCCCCGAGGAACTCGCATGGGGACTGGCCTTTCTTGAGGCCACCAGAGCGGGTCCCTGAGGTCCCCGTCGTAAGTCGAGAGCACCTGCCGCAACTCGAGAAAATCCAGGAGGTTTTGCCCTCCAGGCGAGATGAGGCCCATTTCCGCTGAGGCTTCTCGAGGCTAATCACGACTAACCACTGGAACGTCCAAAGGGTGCTTCACACCCTTGCTGCAAATCAAGAAGTTCCCCGACATACCCGTCTCCACTCGAGAGGAAGCACGTGGGATCCCTCACACATCCAGGGGAGCCCCGTTTCCGCCTCCTAGCTCGAGATGAGGGATCCTTTCCCTGTTTCGTAGGGAAAGAATTCCCGGCGTTCCCGTCGCATCTCAAGAGGAGGCGCTCTCCACAGGAAAGGCGAGAGGAACTCCAGGGTCGTGCCACCATTCCAAGAGTCCCCCAGATGTGTCAGTCCATTCCAGAGGAACCTGTTTTCCCTGCACTGCCTTGACGTTCAAGCCGAGGATCGACTCCCACCACGTGTGCACGTGGGACAGCCCTGTGGGAAAGCCTCGTGGGAAAGCCTCGTGGGAAAGACTCGAGGGAAAACCATAGATCCTTTGATCCACGCGGCGGACTGCGTGACACTGATGCTACCGCTCTAGAGGAAAGCGCAAGTGCATGCCCGCATTCGAGACGAGGACTGACTCCCCTGGGGAGACTCCAGAAGTACCCCAAGATCCATGTCAGCACTGGAGAGGAATCCTCAGGTTCCGGCCCCGACTCCACACAAGGTCTTAGGCCCCGGCATCGACGGGAGAGGAATGACGAGAGGCCCCCGAGGAACTCGCATGGGGACTGCCTTTCCTGAGGCCACCAGAGCGGGTTCCTGAGGTCCCCGTCGTAAGTCGAGAGCACCTGCCGCAACTCGAGAAAATCCAGGAGGTTTTTCCCTCCAGGCGAGATGAGGCCCATTTTCGCTGAGGCTTCTCGAGGCTAATCACGTCTAACCACTGGAACTTCCAAAGGGTCCTTCACACCCTTGCTGCAACTCAAGAAGTTCCCCGACATACCCGTCTCCACTCGAGAGGAAGCACGTGGGGTCCCGCACACATCCAGGGGAGCCCCGTTTCGCCTCCTAGCTCGAGATGATGGATCCTTTCCCTGTTTCGTAGGGAAAGAATTCCCGGCGTTCCCGTCGCATCTCAAGAGGAGGCGCTCTCCACAGGAAAGGCGAGAGGAACTCCAGGGTCGTGCCACCATTCCAAGCGTCCCCCAGATGTGTCAGTCCATTCCAGAGGAACCTATTTTCCCTGCACTGCCTTGACGTTCAAGCCGAGGATCGACTCCCACCACGTGTGCACGTGGGACAGCCCTGTGGGAAAGCCTCGTGGGAAAGCCTCGTGGGAAAGACTCGAGGGAAAACCATAGATCCTTTGATTCCCGCGGCGGACTGCGTGACACTGCTGCTACCGATCTGGAGAAAAGCGCAAGTGCATGCCCGCTTTCGAGACGAGGACTGACTCCCCTGGGGAGACTCCAGAAGTACCCCAAGATCCATGTCAGCACTGCAGAGGAATCCTCAGGTTCCGGGCCCGACTCCACACAAGGTCTTAGGACCCGGCATCGACGGGAGAGGAATCCCGAGAGGCCCCCGAGGAACTCGCATGGGGACTGGCCTTTCCTGAGGCCACCAGAGCGGGTCCCTGAGGTCCCCGTCGTAAGTCGAGAGCACCTGCCGCAACTCGAGAAAATCCAGGAGGTTTTGCCCTCCAGGCGAGATGAGGCCCATTTCCGCTGAGGCTTCTCGAGGCTAATCACGTCTAACCACTGGAACTTCCAAAGGGTCCTTCACACCCTTGCTGCAACTCAAGAAGTTCCCCGGCATACCCGTCTCCACTCGAGAGGAAGCACGTGGGGTCCCGCACACATCCAGGGGAGCCCCGTTTCCGCCTCCTAGCTCGAGATGAGGGATCCTTTCCCTGTTTCGTAGGGAAAGAATTCCCGGCGTTCCCGTCGCATCTCAAGAGGAGGCGCTCTCCACAGGAAAGGCGAGAGGAACTCCAGGGTCGTGCCACCATTCCAAGAGTCCCCCAGATGTGTCAGTCCATTCCAGAGGAACCTGTTTTCCCTGCACTGCCTTGACGTTCAAGCCGAGGATCCACTCCCACCACGTGTGCACGTGGGACAGCCCTGTGGGAAAGCCTCGTGGGAAAGCCTCGTGGGAAAGACTCGAGGGAAAACCATAGATCCTTTGATCCACGCGGCGGACTGCGTGACACTGCTGCTACCGCTCTGAAGGAAAGCGCAAGTGCATGCCCGCATTCGAGACGAGGACTGACTCCCCTGGGGAGACTCCAGAAGTACCCCAAGATCCATGTCAGCACTGGAGAGGAATCCTCAGGTTCCGGCCCCGACTCCACACAAGGTCTTCGGCCCCGGCATCGACGGGAGGGGAATCCCGAGAGGCCCCCGAGGAACTCGCATGGGGACTGGCCTTTCCTGAGGCCACCAGATCGGGTCCCTGAGGTCCCCGTCGTAAGTCGAGAGCACCTGCCGCAACTCGAGAAAATCCAGGAGGTTTTGCCCTCCAGGCGAGATGAGGCCCATTTCCGCTGAGGCTTCTCGAGGCTAATCACGTCTAACCACTGGAACTTCCAAAGGGTCCTTCACACCCTTGCTGCAACTAAAGAAGTTCCCCGACATACCCGTCTCCACTCGAGAGGAATCACGAGGGTCCCGCACACATCCAGGGTAGCCCCGTTTCCACCTCCAAGCTCGAGATGTGGGATCCTTTCCCTGTTTCGTAGGGAAAGAATTCCCGGCGTTCCCGTCGCATCTCAAGAGGAGGCACTCCCACAGGAAAGGCGAGAGGAACTCCAGGGTCGTGCCACCATTCCAAGAGACCCCATATGTGTCAGTCCATTACAGAGGAACCTTTTTTCCCTGCACTGCCTTGACGTTCAAGCCGAGGATCGACTCCCACCACGTGTGCTCGTGGGACAGCCCTGTGGGAAAGCCTCGTGGGAAAGCCTCGTGGGAAAGACTCGAGGGAAAACCATAGATCGTTTGATCCACACGGCGGTCTGCGTGACACTGCTGCTACCGCTCTGGAGGAAAGCGCAAGTGCATGCCCGCATTCGAGACGAGGACTGACTCCCCTGGGGAGACTCCAGAAGTACCCCAAGATCCATGTCAGCACTGCAGAGGAATCCTCAGGTTCCGGCCTCGACTCCACACAAGGTCTTAGGCCCCGGCATCGACGGGAGAGGAATCCCCAGAGGCCCCCGTGGAACTCGCATGGGGACTGGTCTTTCCTGAGGCCAACAGAGCGGGTCCCTGAGGTCCCCGTCGTAAGTCGAGAGCACCTGCCGCAACTCGAGAAAATCCAGGAGGTTTTGCCCTCCAGGCGAGATGAGGCCCATTTCCGATGAGGCTTCTCGAGGCTAATCACGTCTAACCACTGGAACTTCCAAAGGGTCCTTCACACCCTTGCTGCTACTCAAGCAGTTCCGCGACATACCCGTCTCCAATCGAGAGGAAGCAAGTGGGGTCCCGCACACATCGAGGGGAGCCCGGTTTCCACCTCCTAGCTCGAGATGAGGGATCCTTTCCCTGTTTCGTAGGGAAAGAATTCCCGGCATTCCCGTCGCATCTCAAGAGGAGGCGCTCTCCACAGGAAAGGCGAGAGGAACTCCAGGGTCGTGCCACCATTCCAAGAGACCCCCAGATGTGTCAGTCCATTCCAGAGGAACCTGTTTTCCCTGCACTGCCTTGACATTCAAGCCGAGGATCGACTCCCAACACGTGTGCATGTGGGACAGCCCTGTGGGAAAGCCTCGTGGGAAAGCCTCGTGGGAAAGACTCGAGGGAAAACCATAGATCCTTTGATCCACGTGGTGGACTGCGTGACACTGCTGCAACCGCTCTGGAGGAAAGCGCAAGTGCATGCCCGCATTCGAGACGAGGACTGACTCCCCTGGGGAGACTCCAGACGTACCCCAAGATCCATGTCAGCACTGGAGAGGAATCCTCAGGTTCCGGCCCCGACTCCACACAAGGTCTTAGGCCCCGGAATCGACGGGAGAGGAATGCCGAGAGGCCCCCGAGGAACTCGCATGGGGAGTGGCCTTTCCTGAGGCCACCAGAGTGGGTCCCTGAGGTCCCCGTCGTAAGACGAGAGCACCTGCCGCAACTCGAGAAAATCCAGGAGGTTTTGGCCTCCAGGCGAGATGAGGCCCATTTCCGCTGAGGCTTCTCGAGGCTAATCACGTCTAACCACTGGAACTTCCAAAGGGTCCTTCACACCCTTGCTGCAACTCAAGAAGTTCCCCGACATACCCGTCTCCACTCGAGAGGAAGCACGTGGGGTCCCACAAACATCCAGGGGTGCCCCATTTCCGCCTCCTAGCTCGAGATGAGGGATCCTTTCCCTGTTAAGTAGGGAAAGAATTCCCGGCGTTCCCGTCGCATCTCAAGAGGAGGCGCTCTCCACAGGAAAGGCGAGAGGAACTCCAGGGTCGTGCCACCATTCCAAGAGTCCCCCAGATGTGTCAGTCCTTTCCAGAGGAACCTGTTTTCCCTGCACTGCCTTGACGTTCAAGCCGAGAATCGAGTCCCACCACGTGTGCACGTGGGACAGCCCTGTGGAAAGCCTCGTGGGAAAGACTCGTGGGAAAGACTCGAGGGAAAACCATAGATCCTTTGATCCACGCGGCGGACTGCGTGACACTGCTGCTACCGCTCTGGAGGAAAGCGCAAGTGCATGCCCGCATTCGAGACGAGGACTGACTCCCCTGGGGAGACTCCAGAAGTACCCCAAGATCCATGTCAGCACTGGAGAGGAATCCTCAGGTCCCGGCCCCGACTCCACACAAGGTCTTAGGCCCCGGCATCGACGGGAAAGGAATCCCGAGAGGCCCCCGAGGAACTCGCATGGGGACTGGCCTTTCCTGAGGTCACCAGAGCGGGTCCCTGAGGTCCCCGTCGTAAGTCGAGAGCACCTGCCGCAACTCGAGAAAATCCAGGAGATTTTGCCCTCCAGGCGAGATGAAGCCCATTTCCGCTGAGGCTCCTCGAGGCTAATCACATCTAACCACTGGAACTTCCAAAGCGTCCTTCACACCCTTGCTGCAACTCTAGAAGTTCCCCGACATACCCGTCTCCACTCGAGAGGAAGCACGAGGGTCCCGCACACATCCAGGGGAGCCCCGTTTCCACCTCCTAGCTCGAGATGAGGGATCCTTTCCCTGTTTCGTAGGGAAAGAATTCCCGGCGTTCCCGTCGCATCTCAAGAGGAGGCACTCCCACAGGAAAGGCGAGAGGAACTCCAGGGTCGTGCCACCATTCCAAGAGACCCCCAGATGTGTCAGTCCATTCCAGAGGAACCTGTTTTCCCTGCACTGCCTTGACGTTCAAGCCCAGGATCGACTCCCACCACGTGTGCACTTGGGACAACCCAGTGGGAAAGCCTCGTGGGAAAGCCTCGTGGGAAAGCCTAGAGGGAAAACCATAGATCCTTTGATCCACGCGGTGGACTGCGTGACACTGCTGCTACCGCTCTGGAGGAAAGCGCAAGTGCATGCCCGCATTCGAGACGAGGACTGACTCCCCTGGGGAGACTCCAGAAGTACCCCAAGATCCATGTCAGCACTGGAGAGGAATCCTCAGGTTCCGGCCCCGACTCCACACAAGGTCTTCGGCCCCGGCATCGACGGGAGAGGAATCCCGAGAGGCCCCCGAGGAACTCGCATGGGGACTGGCCTTTCCTGAGGCCACCAGAGCGGGTCCCTGACGTCCCCGTCGTAAGTCGAGAGCACCTGCCGCAACTCGAGAAAATCCAGGAGGTTTTGCCCTCCAGGCGAGATGAGGCCCATTTCCGCTGAGGCTTCTCGAGGCGAATCACGTCTAATCACTGGAACTTCCAAAGGGTCCTTCACACCCTTGCTGCAACTCAAGAAGTTCCCCGACATACCCGTCTCCACTCGAGAGGAAGCACGTGGGGTCCCGCACACATCCAGGGGAGCCCCGTTTCCGCCTCCTAGCTCGAGATGAGGGATCCTTTCCCTGTTTCGTAGGGAAAGAATTCCCGGCGTTCCCGTCGCATCTCAAGAGGAGGCGCTCTCCACAGGAAAGGCGAGAGGAACTCCAGGGTCGTGCCACCATTCCAAGAGTCCCCCAGATGTGTCAGTCCATTCCAGAGGAACCTGTTTTCCCTGCACTGCCTTGACGTTCAAGCCGAGGATCCACTCCCACCACGTGTGCACGTGGGACAGCCCTGTGGGAAAGCCTCGTGGGAAAGCCTCGTGGGAAAGACTCGAGGGAAAACCATAGATCCTTTGATCCACGCGGCGGAGTGCGTGACACTGCTGCTACCGCTCTGGAGGAAAGCGCAAGTGCATGCCCGCATTCGAGACGAGGACTGACTCCCCTGGGGAGACTCCAGAAGTACCCCAAGATCCATGTCAGCACTGGAGAGGAATACTCAGGTTCCGGCCCCGACTCCACACAAGGTCCTAGGCCCCAGTATCGACGGGAGAGGAATGCCGAGAGGCCCCCGAGGAACTCGCATGGGGACTGACCTTTCCTGAGGCCACCAGAGCGGGTCCCGGAGGTCCCCATCGTAAGTCGAGAGCACCTGCCGCAACTCGAGAAAATCCAGGAGGTTTTGCCCTCCAGGCGAGATGAGGCCCATTTCCGCTGAGGCTTCTCGAGGCTAATCACATCTAACCACTGGAACTTCCAAAGGGTCCTTCACACCCTTGCTGCAACACAAGAAGTTCCCCGACATACCCGTCTCCACTCGAGAGGAAGCACGTGGGGTCCCGCACACATCCAGGGGAGCCCCGTTTCCGCCTCCTAGCTCGAGATGAGGGATCCTTTCCCTGTTTCGTAGGGAAAGAATTCCCGGCGTTCCCGTCGCATCTCAAGAGGAGGCGCTCTCCACAGGAAAGGCGAGAGGAACTCCAGGGTCGTGCCACCATTCCAAGAGTCCCCCAGATGTGCCAGTCCATTCCAGAGGAACCTGTTTTCCCTGCACTGCCTAGACGTTCAAGCCGAGGATCCACTCCCACCACGTGTGCACGTGGGACAGCCCTGTGGGAAAGCCTCGTGGGAAAGCCTCGTGGGAAAGACTCGAGGGAAAACCATAGATCCTTTGATCCACGCGGGGGACTGCCTGACACTGCTGCTACCGCTCTGGAGGAAAGCGCAAGTGCATGCCCGCATTCGAGACGAGGACTGACTCCCCTGGGGAGACTCCAGAAGTACCCCAAGATCCATGTCAGCACTGGAGAGGAAACCTCAGGTTCCTGCCCCGACTCCACACAAGGTCTTAGGCCCCGGCATCGACGGGAGAGGAATCCCGAGAGGCCCCCGAGGAACTCGCATGGGGACTGGCCTTTCCTGAGGCCACCAGAGCGGGTCCCTGAGGTCCCCGTCGTAAGTCGAGAGCACCTGCCGCAACTCGAGAAAATCCAGGAGGTTTTGCCCTCCAGGCGAGATGAGGCCCATTTCCGCTGAGGCTTCTCGAGGCTAATCACGTCTAACCACTGGAACTTCCAAAGGGTCCTTCACACCCTTGCTGCAACTCAAGAAGTTCCCCGACATACCCGTCTCCACTCGAGAGGAAGCACGTGGGGTCCCGCACACATCCAGGGGAGCCCCGTTTCCGCCTCCTAGCTCGAGATGAGGGATCCTTTCCCTGTTTCGTAGGGAAAGAATTCCCGGCGTTCCCGTCGCATCTCAAGAGGAGGCGCTCTCCACAGGAAAGGCGAGAGGAACTCCAGGGTCGTGCCACCATTCCAAGAGTCCCCCAGATGTGCCAGTCCATTCCAGAGGAACCTGTTTTTCCTGCACTGCCTTGACGTTCAAGCCGAGGATCGACTCCCACCACGTGTGCACGTGGGACAGCCCTGTGGGAAAGCCTCATGGGAAAGCCTCGTGGGAAAGACTCGAGGGAAAACCATAGAGCCTTTGATCCACGCGGCGGACTGCGTGACACTGCTGCTACCGCTCTGGAGGAAAGCGCAAGTGCATGCCCGCATTCGAGACGAGGACTGACTCCCCTGGGGAGACTCCAGAAGTACCCCAAGATCCATGTCAGCACTGGAGAGGAATCCTCAGGTTCCGGCCCCGACTCCACACAAGGTCTTAGGCCCCGGCATCGACGGGAGAGGAATCCCGAGAGGCCCCCGAGGAACTCGCATGGGGACTGGCCTTTCCTGAGGCCACCAGAGCGGGTCCCTGACGTCCCCGTCGTAAGTCGAGAGCACCTGCCGCAACTCGAGAAAATCCAGGAGGTTTTGCCCTCCAGGCGAGATGAGGCCCATTTCCGCTGAGGCTTCTCGAGGCTAATCACGTCTAACCACTGGAACTTCCAAAGGGTCCTTCACACCCTTGCTGCAACTCAAGAAGTTCCCCGACATACCTGTCTCCACTCGAGAGGAAGCACGTGGGGTCCCGCACACATCCAGGGGAGCCCCGTTTCCGCCTCCTAGCTCGAGATGAGGGATCCTTTCCCTGTTTCTTAGGGAAAGAATTCCCGGCGTTCCCGTCGCATCTCAAGAGGAGGCGCTCTCCACAGGAGAGGCGAGAGGAACTCCAGGGTCGTGCCACCATTCCAAGAGACGCCCAGATGTGTCAGTCCATTACAGAGGAAACTGTTTTCCCTGCACTGCCTTGACTTTCAAGCCGAGGATCGACTCCCACCACCTGTGCACGTGGGACAGCCCTGTGGAAAGCCTCGTGAGAAAGCCTCGTGGGAAAGACTCGAGGGAAAACCATAGATCCTTTGATCCACGCGGCGGACTGCGTGACACTGCTGCTACCGCTCTGGAGGAAAGCGCAAGTGCATGCCCGCATTCGAGACGAGGACTGACTCCCCTGGGGAGACTCCAGAAGTACCCCAAGATCCATGTCAGCACTGGAGAGGAATCCTCAGGTTCCGGCCCCGACTCCACACAAGGTCTTAGGCCCCGGCATCGATGGGAGAGGAATCCCGAGAGACCCCGGAGGAACTCGCATGGGGACTGGCATTTCCTGAGGTCACCAGAGCGGGTCCCCGAGGTCCCCGACGTAAGTCGAGAGCACATGCCACAACTCGAGAAAATCCAGGAGGTTTTGCCCTCCAGGCGAGATGAGGCCCATTTCCGCTGAGGCTTCTCGAGGCTAATCACGTCTAACCACTGGAACTTCCAAAGGGTCCTTCACACCCTTGCTGCAACTCAAGAAGTTCCCCGACATACCCGTCTCCACTCGAGAGGAAGCACGTGGGGTCCCGCACACATCCAGGGGAGCCCCGTTTCCGCCTCCTAGCTCGAGATGAGGGATCCTTTCCCTGTTTCGTAGGGAAAGAATTCCCGGCGTTCCCGTCGCATCTCAAGAGGAGGGGCTCTCCACAGGAGAGGCGAGAGGAACTCCAGGGTCGTGCCACCATTCCAAGAGACGCCCAGATGTGTCAGTCCATTACAGAGGAACCTGTTTTCCCTGCACTGCCTTGACGTTAAAGCCGAGGATCGACTCCCACCACGTGTGCACGTGGGACAGCCCTGTGGGAAAGCCTCGTGGGAAAGCCTCGTGGGAAAGACTCGAGGGAAAACCATAGATCCTTTGATCCACGCGGCGGACTGCGTGACACTGCTGCTACCGCTCTGGAGGAAAGCGCAAGTGCATGCCCGCATTCGAGACGAGGACTGACTCCCCTGGGGAGACTCCAGAAGTACCCCAAGATCCATGTCAGCACTGGAGAGGAATCCTCAGGTTCCTGCCCCGACTCCACACAAGGTCTTAGGCCCCGGCATCGACAGGAGAGGAATGCCGAGAGGCCCCCGAGGAACTCGCATGGGGACTGCCTTTCCTGAGGCCACCAGAGCGGGTCCCTGAGGTCCCCGTCGTAAGTCGAGAGCACCTGCCGCAACTCGAGAAAATCCAGGAGGTTTTGCCCTCCAGGCGAGATGAGGCCCATTTCCGCTGAGGCTTCTCGAGGCTAATCACATCTAACCACTGGAACTTCCCAAGGGTCCTTCACACCCTTGCTGCAACTCAAGAAGTTCCCCGACATACCCGTCTGCACTCGAGAGGAAGCACGTGGTGTCCCGCACACATCCAGGGGAGCCCCGTTTCCGCCTCCTAGCTCGAGATGATGGATCCTTTCCCTGTTTCGTAGGGAAAGAATTCCCGGCGTTCCCGTCGCATCTCAAGAGGAGGTGCTCTCCACAGGAAAGGCGAGAGGAACTCCAGGGTCGTGCCACCATTCCAAGAGTTCCCCAGATGTGTCAGTCCATTCCAGAGGAACCTGTTTTCCCTGCACTGCCTTGACGTTCAAGCCGAGGATCGACTCCCACCACGTGTGCACCTGGGACAGCCCTGTGGGAAAGCCTCGTGGGAAAGCCTCGTGGGAAAGACTCGAGGGAAAACCGTAGATCCTTTGATCCACGCGGGGGACTGCGTGACACTGCTGCTACCGCTCTGGAGGAAAGCGCAAGTGCATGCCCGCATTCGAGACGAGGACTGACTCCCCTGGGGAGACTCCAGAAGTACCCCAAATCCATGTCAGCACTGGAGAGGAAACCTCAGGTTCCTGCCCCGACTCCACACAAGGTCTTAGGCCCCGGCATCGACGGGAGAGGAATCCCGAGAGGCCCCCGAGGAACTCGCATGGGGACTGGCCTTTCCTGAGGCCACCAGAGCGGGTCCCTGAGGTCCCCGTCGTAAGTCGAGAGCACCTGCCGCAACTCGAGAAAATCCAGGAGGTTTTGCCCTCCAGGCGAGATGAGGCCCATTTCCGCTGAGGCTTCTCGAGGCTAATCACGTCTAACCACTGGAACTTCCAAAGGGTCCTTCACACCCTTGCTGCAACTCAAGAAGTTCCCCGACATACCCGTCTCCACTCGAGAGGAAGCACGTGGGGTCCCGCACACATCCAGGGGAGCCCCGTTTCCGCCTCCTAGCTCGAGATGAGGGATCCTTTCCCTGTTTCGTAGGGAAAGAATTCCCGGCGTTCCCGTCGCATCTCAAGAGGAGGCGCTCTCCACAGGAAAGGCGAGAGGAACTCCAGGGTCGTGCCACCATTCCAAGAGTCCCCCAGATGTGTCAGTCCATTCCAGAGGAACCTGTTTTTCCTGCACTGCCTTGACGTTCAAGCCGAGGATCCACTCCCACCACGTGTGCACGTGGGACAGCCCTGTGGGAAAGCCTCGTGGGAAAGCCTCGTGGGAAAGACTCGAGGGAAAACCATAGATCCTTTGATCCACGCGGCGGACTGCGTGACACTGCTGCTACCGCTCTGGAGGAAAGCGCAAGTGCATGCCCGCATTCGAGACGAGGACTGACTCCCCTGGGGAGACTCCAGAAGTACCCCAAGATCCATGTCAGCACTGGAGAGGAATCCTCAGGTTCCGGCCCCGACTCCACACAAGGTCTTAGGCCCCGGCATCGACGGGAGAGGAATCCCGAGAGGCCCCCGAGGAACTCGCATGGGGACTGGCCTTTCCTGAGGCCACCAGAGCGGGTCCCTGACGTCCCCGTCGTAAGTCGAGAGCACCTGCCGCAACTCGAGAAAATCCAGGAGGTTTTGCCCTCCAGGCGAGATGAGGCCCATTTCCGCTGAGGCTTCTCGAGGCTAATCACGTCTAACCACTGGAACTTCCAAAGGGTCCTTCACACCCTTGCTGCAACTCAAGAAGTTCCCCGACATACCCGTCTCCACTCGAGAGGAAGCACGTGGGGTCCCGCACACATCCAGGGGAGCCCCGTTTCCGCCTCCTAGCTCGAGATGAGGGATCCTTTCCCTGTTTCTTAGGGAAAGAATTCCCGGCGTTCCCGTCGCATCTCAAGCGGAGGCGCTCTCCACAGGAGAGGCGAGAGGAACTCCAGGGTCGTGCCACCATTCCAAGAGACGCCCAGATGTGTCAGTCCATTACAGAGGAAACTGTTTTCCCTGCACTGCCTTGACGTTCAAGCCGAGGATCGACTCCCACCACCTGTGCACGTGGGACAGCCCTGTGGAAAGCCTCGTGAGAAAGCCTCGTGGGAAAGACTCGAGGGAAAACCATAGATCCTTTGATCCACGCGGCGGACTGCGAGACACTGCTGCTACCGCTCTGGAGGAAAGCGCAAGTGCATGCCCGCATTCGAGACGAGTACTGACTCCCCTGGGGAGACTCCAGAAGTACCCCAAGATCCATGTCAGCACTGGAGAGGAATCCTCAGGTTCCGGCCCCGACTCCACACAAGGTCTTAGGCCCCGGCATCGATGGGAGAGGAATCCCGAGAGACCCCGGAGGAACTCGCATGGGGACTGGCATTTCCTGAGGTCACCAGAGCGGGTCCCCGAGGTCCCCGACGTAAGTCGAGAGCACATGCCGCAACTCGAGAAAATCCAGGAGGTTTTGCCCTCCAGGCGAGATGAGGCCCATTTCCGCTGAGGCTTCTCGAGGCTAATCACGTCTAACCACTGGAACTTCCAAAGGGTCCTTCACACCCTTGCTGCAACTCAAGAAGTTCCCCGACATACCCGTCTCCACTCGAGAGGAAGCACGTGGGGTCCCGCACACATCCAGGGGAGCCCCGTTTCCGCCTCCTAGCTCGAGATGAGGGATCCTTTCCCTGTTTCGTAGGGAAAGAATTCCCGGCGTTCCCGTCGCATCTCAAGAGGAGGGGCTCTCCACAGGAGAGGCGAGAGGAACTCCAGGGTCGTGCCACCATTCCAAGAGACGCCCAGATGTGTCAGTCCATTACAGAGGAACCTGTTTTCCCTGCACTGCCTTGACGTTCAAGCCGAGGATCGACTCCCACCACGTGTGCACGTGGGACAGCCCTGTGGGAAAGCCTCGTGGGAAAGCCTCGTGGGAAAGACTCGAGGGAAAACCATAGATCCTTTGATCCACGCGGCGGACTGCGTGACACTGCTGCTACCGCTCTGGAGGAAAGCGCAAGTGCATGCCCGCATTCGAGACGAGGACTGACTCCCCTGGGGAGACTCCAGAAGTACCCCAAGATCCATGTCAGCACTGGAGAGGAATCCTCAGGTTCCTGCCCCGACTCCACACAAGGTCTTAGGCCCCGGCATCGACAGGAGAGGAATGCCGAGAGGCCCCCGAGGAACTCGCATGGGGACTGCCTTTCCTGAGGCCACCAGAGCGGGTCCCTGACGTCCCCGTCGTAAGTCGAGAGCACCTGTCGCAACTCGAGAAAATCCAGGAGGTTTTGCCCTCCAAGCGAGATGAGGCCCATTTCCGCTGAGGCTTCTCGAGGCTAATCACATCTAACCGCTGGAACTTCCAAAGGGTCCTTCACACCATTGCTGCAACTCAAGCAGTTCCGCGACATACCCGTCTCCACTCGAGAGGAAGCACGTGGGGTCCCGCACCCATCCAGGGGAGCCCCGTTTCCGCGTCCTAGCTCGAGATGAGGGATCCTTTCCCTGTTTGGTAGGGAAAGAATTCCCGGCGTTCCCGTCGCTTCTCAAGAGGTGGCGCTCTCCACAGGAAAGGCGAGAGGAACTCCTGGTCGTGCCACCATTCCAAGGGACCCCCAGATGTGTCAGTCCATTCCAGAGGAACCTGTTTTCCCTGCACTGCCTGACGTTCAAGCCGAGGATCGACTCCCACCTCGTGTGCACGTGGGACAGCCCTGTGGGAAAGCCTCGTGGGAAAGCCTCGTGGGAAAGACTCGAGGGAAAACCATAGATCCTTTGATCCACGTGGCGGACTGCGTGACACTGCTGCTACCGCTCTGGAGGAAAGCGCAAGTGCATGCCCGCATTCGAGACGAGGACTGACTCCCCTGGGGAGACTCCAGAAGTACCCCAAGATCCATGTCAGCACTGGAGAGGAATCCTCAGGTTCCGGCCCCGACTCCACACAAGGTCTTAGGCCCCGGCATAGACGGGAGAGGAATCCCGAGAGGCCCCCGAGGAACTCGCATGGGGACTGGCCTTTCCTGAGGCCACCAGAGCGGGTCCCTGAGGTCCCCGTCGTAAGTCGAGAGCACCTGCCGTAACTCGAGAAAATCCAGGAGGTTTTGCCCTCCAGGCGAGATGAGGCCCATTTCCGCTGAGGCTTCTCGAGGCCAATCACATCTAACCACTGGAACTTCCAAAGGGTCCTTCACACCCTTGCTGCTACTCAAGAAGTTCCCCGACATACCCGTCTCCACTCGAGAGGAAGCACGTGGTATCCCGCACACATCCAGGGGAGCCCCGTTTCCGCCTCCTAGCTCGAGATGAGGGATCCTTTCCCTGTTTCTTAGGGAAAGAATTCCCGGCGTTCCCGTCGCATCTCAAGAGGAGGCGCTCTCCACAGGAAAGGCGAGAGGAACTCCAGGGTCGTGCCACCATTCCAAGAGTCCCCCAGATGTGTCAGTCCATTCCAGAGGAACCTGTTTTCCCTGCACTGCCTTGACGTTCAAGCCGAGGATCCACTCCCACCACGTGTGCACGAGGTACAGCCCTGTGGGAAAGCCTCGTGGGAAAGCCTCGTGGGAAAGACTCGAGGGAAAACCATAGATCCTTTGATCCACGCGGCGGACTGCGTGACACTGCTGCTACCGCTCTGGAGGAAAGCGCAAGTGCATGCCCGCATTCGAGACGAGGACTGACTCCCCTGGGGAGACTCCAGAAGTACCCCAAGATCCATGTCAGCACTGGAGAGGAATCCTCAGGTCCCGGCCCCGACTCCACACAAGGTCTTAGGCCCAGGCATCGACGGGAAAGGAATCCCGAGAGGCCCCCGAGGAACTCGCATGGGGACTGGCCTTTCCTGAGGTCACCAGAGCGGGTCCCTGAGGTCCCCATCGTAAGTCGAGAGCACCTGCCGCAACTCGAGAAAATCCAGGAGATTTTGACCTCCAGGCGAGATGAAGCCCATTTCCGCTGAGGCTTCTCGAGGCTAATCACATCTAACCACTGGAACTTCCAAAGCGTCCTTCACACCCTTGCTGCAACACTAGAAGTTCCTCAACATACCCGTCTCCACTCGAGAGGAAGCACGAGGGTCCCGCACACATCCAGGGGAGCCCCGTTTCTGCCTCCAAGCTCGAAATGTGGGATCCTTTCCCAGTTTCGTAGGGAAATAATTCCGGCGTTCCCGTCGCATCTCAAGAGGAGGCGCTCTCCACAGGAAAGGCGAGAGGAACTCCAGGGTCGTGCCACCATTCCAAGAGTCCCCCAGATGTGTCAGTCCATTCCAGAGGAACCTGTTTTCCCTGCACTGCCTTGACGTTCAAGCCGAGGATCGACTCCCGCCACGTGTGCACGTGGAACAGCCCTGTGGGAAAGCCTCGTGGGAAAGCCTCGTGGGAAAGACTCGAGGGAAAACCATAGATCCTTTGATGCACGCGGCGGACTGCTTGACACTGCTGCTACCGCTCTGGAGGAAAGCGCAAGTGCATGCCCGCATTCCAGACGAGGACTGACTCCCCTGGGGAGACTCCAGAAGTACCCCAAGATCCATGTCAGCACTGGAGAGGAATCCTCAGGTTCCGGCCCCGACTCAACACAAGGTCTTCGGCCCCGGCATCGACGGGAGAGGAATCCCGAGAGGCCCCCGAGGAAGTCGCATGGGGACTGGCCTTTCCTGAGGCCACCAGAGCGGGTCCCTGAGGTCCCCGTCGTAAGTCGAGAGCACCTGCCGCAACTCGAGAAAATCCAGGAGGTTTTGCCCTCCAGGCGAGATGAGGCCCATTTCCGCTGAGGCTTCTCGAGGCTAATCACGTCTAACCACTGGAACTTCCAAAGGGTCCTTCACACCCTTGCTGCAACTCAAGAAGTTCCCCAACATACCCGTCTCCACTCGAGAGGAAGCACGTGGGGCCCCGCACACATCCAGGGGAGACCCGTTTCCGCCTCCTAGCTAGAGATGAGGGATCCTTTCCCTGTTTCGTAGGGAAAGAATTCCCGGCGTTCCCGTCGCATCTCAAGAGGAGGCCCTCTCCACAGGAAAGGCGAGAGGAACTCCAGGGTCGTGCCACCATTCCAAGAGTCCCCCATATGCGTCAGTCCATTCCAGAGGAACCTGTTTTCCCTGCACTGCCTTGACGTTCAAGCCGAGGATCGACTCCCACCACGTGTGCACTTCGGACAGCCCTGTGGAAAGCCTCGTGGGAAAGCCTCGTGGGAAAGACTCGAGGGAAAACCATAGATCCTTTGATCCACGCGGCGGACTGCGTGACACTGCTGCTACCGCTCTGGAGGAAAGCGCAAGTGCATGCCCGCATTCGAGACGAGGACTGACTCCCCTGGGGAGACTCCAGAAGTACCCCAAGATCCATGTCAGCACTGGAGAGGAATCCTCAGGTTCCGGCCCCGACTCCACACAAGGTCTTCGGCCCCGGCATCGACGGGAGAGGAATCCCGAGAGGCCCCCGAGGAAGTCGCATGGGGACTGGCCTTTCCTGAGGCCACCAGAGCGGGTCCCTGTGGTCCCCGTCGTAAGTCGAGAGCACCTGCCGCAACTCGAGAAAATCCAGGAGGTTTTGCCCTCCAGGCGAGATGAGGCCCATTTCCGCTGAGGCTTCTCGAGGCCAATCACATCTAACCACTGGAACTTCCAAAGGGTCCTTCACACCCTTGCTGCAACTCAAGAAGTTCCCCGACATACCCGTCTCCACTCGAGAGGAGGCATGTGGTGTCCCGCAAATATCCAGGGGAGCCCCATTTCCGCCTCCTAGCTCGAGATGAGGGATCCTTTCCCTGTTTCGTAGGGAAAGAATTCCCGGCGTTCCCGTCGCATCTCAAGAGGAGGCGCTCTCCACAGGAAAGGCGAGAGGAACTCCAGGGTCGTGACACCATTCCAAGAGTCCCCCAGATGTGTCAGTTCATTCCAGAGGAACCTGTTTTCCCTGCACTGCCTTGACGTTCAAGCCGAGGATCGACTCCCACCACGTGTGCAAGTGGGACAGCCCTGTGGAAAGCCTCGTGGGAAAGCCTCGTGGGAAAGACTCGAGGGAAAACCATAGATCCTTTGATCCAGGCGGCGGACTGCGTGACACTGCTGCTACCGCTCTGGAGGAAAGCGCAAGTGCATGCCCGCATTCGAGACGAGGACTGACTCCCCTGGGGAGACTCCAGAAGTACCCCAAGATCCATGTCAGCACTGGAGAGGAATCCTCAGGTCCCGGCCCCGACTCCACACAAGGTCTTAGGCACCGGCATCGACGGAAAAGGAATCCCGAGAGGCCCCCGAGGAACTCGCATGGGGACTGGCCTTTCCTGAGGTCACCAGAGCGGGTCCCTGAGGTCCCCGTCGTAAGTCGAGACCACCTGCCGCAACTCGAGAAAATCCAGGAGATTTTGCCCTCCAGGCGAGATGAAGCCCATTTCCGCTGAGGCTTCTCGAGGCTAATCACATCTAACCACTGGAACTTCCAAAGCGTCCTTCACACCCTTGCTGCAACTCTAGAAGTTCCCCGACATACCCGTCTCCACTCGAGAGGAAGCACGAGGGTCCCGCACACATCCAGGGGAGCCCCGTTTCCACCTCCTAGCTCGAGATGAGGGATCCTTTCCCTGTTTCGTAGGGAAAGAATTCCCGGCGTTCCCGTCGCATCTCAAGAGGAGGCACTCCCACAGGAAAGGCGAGAGGAACTCCAGGGTCGTGCCACCATTCCAAGAGACCCCATATGTGTCAGTCCATTACAGAGGAACCTGTTTTCCCTGCACTGCCTTGACGTTCAAGCCGAGGATCGACTCCCACCACGTGTGCTCGTGGGACAGCCCTGTGGGAAAGCCTCGTGGGAAAGCCTCGTGGGAAAGACTCCAGTGAATACCATAGATCCTTTGATCCACACGGCGGTCTGCGTGACACTGCTGCTACCGCTCTGGAGGAAAGCGCAAGTGCATGCCCGCATTCGAGACGAGGACTGACTCCCCTGGGGAGACTCCAGAAGTACCCCAAGATCCATGTCAGCACTGGAGAGGAATCCTCAGGTTCCGGCCCCGACTCCACACAAGGTCTTAGGCCTCAGCATCGACGGGAGAGGAATCGCGAGAGGACCCGAGGAACTCGCATGGGGACTGGCCTTTCCTGAGGCCACCAGAGCGGGTCTCTGAGGTCCCCGTCGTAAGTCGAGAGTACCTGCCGCAACTCGACAAAATCCAGGAGGTTTTGCTCTCCAGGCGAGATGAGGCCCATTTCCGCTGAGGCTTCTCGAGGCTAATCACGTCTAACCACTGGAACTTCCAAAGGGTCCTTCATACCATTGCTGCAACTCAAGAAGTTCCCCGACATACCCGTCTCCATTCGAGAGGAAGCACGAGGGTCCCGCACACATCCAGGGGAGCCCCGTTTCTGCCTCCAAGCTCGAAATGAGGGATCCTTTCCCTGTTTCGTAGGGAAAGAATTCCGGCGTTCCCGTCGCATCTCAAGAGGTGGCGCTCTCCACAGGAAAGGCGAGAGGAACTCCAGGGTCGTGCCACCATTCCAAGAGTCCCCCAGATGTGTCAGTCCATTCCAGAGGAACCTGTTTTCCCTGCACTGCCTTGACGTTCAAGCCGAGGATCGAGTCACACCACGTGTGCACGTGGGACAGCCCTGTGGAAAGCCTCGTGGGAAAGCCTCGTGGGAAAGACTCGAGGGAAAACCATAGATCCTTTGATCCACGCGGCGGACTGCGTGACACTGCTGCTACCGCTCTGGAGGAAAGCGCAAGTGCATGCCCGCATTCGAGACGAGGACTGACTCCCCTGGGGAGACTCCAGAAGTACCCCAAGATCCATGTCAGCACTGGAGAGGAATCCTCAGGTTCCGGCCCCGACTCCACACAAGGTCTTCGGCCCCGGCATCGACGGGAGAGGAATCCCGAGAGGCCCCCGAGGAAGTCGCATGGGGTCTGGCCTTTCCTGGGGCCACCAGAGCGGGTCCCTGAGGTCCCCGTCGTAAGTCGAGAGCACCTGCCGCAACTCGAGAAAATCCAGGAGGTTTTGCCCTCCAGGCGAGATGAGGCCCATTTCCGCTGAGGCTTCTCGAGGCCAATCACATCTAACCACTGGAACTTCCAAAGGGTCCTTCACACCCTTGCTGCAACTCAAAAAGTTCCCCGACATACCCGTCTCCACTCGAGAGGAAGCACGTGGGGTCCCGCAAATATCCAGGGGAGGCCCATTTCCGCCTCCTAGCTCGAGATGAGGGATCCTTTCCCTGTTTCGTAGGGAAAGAATTCCCGGCGTTCCCGTCGCATCTCAAGAGGAGGCGCTCTCCAAAGGAAAGGCGAGAGGAACTCCAGGGTCGTGACACCATTCCAAGAGTCCCCCAGATGTGTCAGTTCATTCCAGAGGAACCTGTTTTCCCTGCACTGCCTTGACGTTCAAGCCGAGGATCGACTCCCACCACGTGTGCACGTGGGACAGCCCTGTGGAAAGCCTCGTGGGAAAGCCTCGTGGGAAAGACTCGAGGGAAAAACATAGATCCTTTGTTCCACGCGGCGGACTGCGTGACACTGCTGCTACCGCTCTGGAGGAAAGCGCAAGTGCATGCCCGCATTCGAGACGAGGACTGACTTCCCTGGGGAGACTCCAGAAGTACCCCAAGATCCATGTCAGCATTGGAGAGGAATCCTCAGGTTCCGGCCCCGACTCCACACAGGGTCTTAGGCCCCGGCATCGACGGGAGAGGAATCCCGAGAGGCCCCCGAGGAACTCGCATGGGGACTGGCCTTTCCTGAGGCCACCAGCGCGGGTCCCTGAGGTCCCGGTCGTAAGTCGAGAGCACCTGCCGCAACTCGAGAAAATCCAGGAGGTTTTGCCCTCCAGGCGAGATGAGGCCCATTTCCGCTGAGGCTTCTCGAGGCTAATCACATCTAAACACTGGAACTTCCAAAGGGTCCTTCACACCCTTGCTGCAACTCAAGAAGTTCCCCGACATACCCGTCTCCACTCGAGAGGAAGCACGAGGTTCCCGCACACATCCAGGGGAGCCCCGTTTCCGCCTCCTAGCTCGAGATGAGGGATCCTTTCCCTGTTTCGTAGGGAAAGAATTCCCGGCGTTCCCGTCGCATCTCAAGAGGAGGCGCTCTCCACAGGAAAGGCGAGAGGACTCCAGCGTCGTGCCACCATCCAAAGTGTCCCCCAGATTTGTCAGTCCATTCCAGAGGAACCTGTTTTCCCTGCACTGCCTTGACGTTCAAGCCGAGGATCGACTCCCAACACGTGTGCACGTGGGACAGCCCTGTGGGAAGGCCTCGTGGGAAAGCCTCGTGGGAAAGACTCGAGGGAAAACCATAGATCCTTTGATGCACGCGGCCGACCGCTTGACACTGCTGCTACCGCTCTGGAGGATAGCGCAAGTGCATGCCCGCATTCGAGACGAGGACTGACTCCCCTGGGGAGACTCCAGAAGTACCCCAAGATCCATGTCAGCACTGGAGAGGAATCCTCAGGTTCCGCCCCCGACTCCACACAAGGTCTTAGGCCTCAGCATCGACGGGAGAGGAATCCCGAGAGGACCCGAGGAACTCGCATGGGGACTGGCCTTTCCTGAGGCCACCAGAGCGGGTCTCTGAGGTCCCCGTCGTAAGTCGAGAGTACCTGCCGTAACTCGAGAAAATCCAGGAGGTTTTGCTCTCCAGGCGAGATGAGGCCCATTTCCGCTGAGGCTTCTCGAGGCTAATCACTTCAAACCACTGGAACTTCCAAATGGTCCTTCACACCCTTGCTGCAACTCAAGAAGTTCCCCGACATACCCGTCTGCACTCGAGAGGAAGCACGTGGGGTTCCGCACACATCCAGGGGAGCCCCATTTCCGCCTCCTAGCTCGAGATGAGGGATCCTTTCCCTGCTTCATAGGGAAAGAATTCCCGGCGTTCCCGTCACAACTCAAGAGGAGGCGCTCTCCACAGGAAAGGCGAAAGGAACTCCAGGGTCGTGCCACCATTCCAAGAGTCCCCCAAATGTGACAGTCCATTCCAGAGGAACATGTTTTCCCTGCACTGCCTTGACGTTCAAGCCGAGGATCGACTCCCACCACGTGTGCACGTGGGACAGCCCTGTGGGAAAGCCTGGTGGGAAAGCCTCGTGGGAAAGACACGAGGGAAAACAATAGATCCTTTGATCCACGCGGCGGACTGCGTGACACTGCTGCTACCGCTCTGGAGGAAAGCGCAAGTGCATGCCCGCATTCGAGACGAGGACTGACTCCCCTAGGGAGACTCCAGAAGTACCCCAAGATCCATGTCAGCACTGGAGAGAGATCCTCAGGTTCCGGCCCCGACTCCACACAAGGTCTTAGGCCCCGGCATCGACGGGAGAGGAATCCCGAGAGGCCCCCGAGGAACTCGCATGGGGACTGGCCTTTCCTGAGGTCACCAGAGCGGGTCCCTGAGGTCCCCGTCGTAAGTCGAGAGCACCTGCCGCAACTCGAGAAAATCCAGGAGATTTTGCCCTCCAGGCGCGATGAAGCCCATTTCCGCTGATGCTTCTCGATGCGAATCACATCTAACCACTTGAACTTCCAAAGGGTCCTTCACACCCTTGCTGCAACTCTAGAAGTTCCCCGACATACCCGTCTCCACTCGAGAGGAAGCACGTGGGGTCCCGCACACATCCAGGGTAGCCCCGTTTCCGCCTCCTAGCTCGAGATGAGGGATCCTTTCCCTGTTTCGTAGGAAAGAATTCCCGGCATTCCCGTCGCATCTCAAGAGGAGGCGCTCTCCACAGGAAAGGCGAGAGGAACTCCAGGGTCGTGCCACCATTCCAAGAGACCCCCAGATGTGTCAGTTCATTCCAGAGGAACCTGTTTTCCCTGCACTGCCTTGACGTTCAAGCCGAGGATCGACTCCCACCACGTGTGCACGTGGGACAACTCAGTGGGAAAGCCTCGTGGGAAAGCCTCGTGGGAAAGCCTCGAGGGAAAACCATAGATCCTTTGATCCAGGCGGTAGACTGGGTGACACTGCTGCTACCGCTCTGGAGGAAAGCGCAAGTGCATGCCCGCATTCGAGACGAGGACTGACTCCCCTGGGGAGACTCCAGAAGTACCCCAAGATCCATGTCAGCACTGGAGAGGAATCCTCAGGTTCCGGCCCCGACTCTACACAAGGTCTTAGGCCCCAGCATCGACGGGAGAGGAATCCCGAGAGGACCCGAGGAAGTCGCATGGGGACTGGCCTTTCCTGAGGCCACCAGAGCAGGTCCCTGAGGTCCCCGTCGTAAGTCGAGAGCACCTGCCGCAACTCGAGAAAATCCAGGAGGTTTTGCCCTCCAGGCGAAATGAGGCCCATTTCCAAAGAGGCTTCTCGAGGCTAATCACATCTAACCACTGGAACTTCCAAAGTGTCCTTCACACCTTGCTGCAACTCAAGAAGTATCCCGACATACCCGTCTCCACTGGAGAGGAAGCACGTGGGTCCCACACACATCCAGGGGAGCCCCATTTCCGCCTCCTAGCTCGAGATGAGGGATCCTTTCCCTGTTTCGTAGGGAAAGAATTCCCGGCGTTCCCGTCGCATCTCAAGAGGAGGCGCTCTCCACAGGAAAGGCGAGAGGAACTCCAGGGTCGTGGCACCATTCCAAGTGACACCCAGATGTGTCAGTCCATTCCAGAGGAACCTGTTTTCCCTGCACTGCCTTGACGTTCAAGCCGAGGATCGAGTCCCACCACGTGTGCACGTGGGACAGCCCCGTGGGAAAGCCTCGTGGGAAAGCCTCGTGGGAAAGACTCGAGGGAAAACCATAGATCCTTTGATCCACGCAGCGGACTGGGTGACACTGTTGCTACCGCTCTGGAGGAAAGCGCAAGTGCATGCCCGCTTTCGAGACGAGGACTGACTCCCCTGGGGAGACTCCAGAAGCACCCCAAGATCCATGTCAGCACTGGAGAGGAATTCTCAGGTTCCGGCCCCGACTCCACACAAGGTCTTAGGCCCCGGCATCGACGGGAGAGGAATCCCGAGAGCCCCCTGAGGAACTCACATGGGGACTGGCCTTTCCTGAGGCCACCAGAGCGGGTCCCTGAGGTCCCAGTCGTAAGTCGAGAGAACCTGCCGCAACTCGAGAAAATCCAGGAGGTTTTGCCCTCCAGGCGAGATGAGGCCCATTTCCGCTGAGGCTTCTCGAGGCTAATCACATCTAACCACTGGAACTTCCAAAGGGTCCTTCACACCCTTGCTCCAAATCAAGAAGTTCCCCGACATACCCGTCTCGACTCGAGAGGAAGCACGTGGGGTCCCGCACACATCCAGGGTAGCCCCGTTTCCGCCTCCTAGCTCGAGATGAGGGATCCTTTCCCTGTTTCGTAGGGAAAGAATTCCCGGCGTTCCCGTCGCATCTCAAGAGGAGGCGCTCTCCACAGGAAAGGCGAGAGGAACTCCAGGGTCGTGCCACCATTCCAAGAGTCCCCCAGATGTGTCAGTCCATTCCAGAGGAACCTGTTTTCCCTGCACTGCCTTGACGTTCAAGCCGAGGATCCACTCCCACCACGTGTGCACGTGGGACAGCCCTCAGGGAAAGCCTCGTGGGAAAGCCTCGTGGGATAGTCTCGAGGGAAAACCTTGATCCTCTGATCCATGCGGCGGACTGCGTGACACTGCTGCTACCGCTCTGGAGGAAAGCGCAAGTGCATGCCCGCATTCGACGAGGACTGACTCCCCTGGGGAGACTCCGGAAGTACCCCAAGATCCATGTCAGCACTGGAGAGGAATCCTCAGGTTCCGGCCCCGACTCCACACAAGGTCTTAGGCCCCGGCATCGACGGGAGAGGAATCCCGAGAGGCCCCCGTGGAACTCGCATGGGGACTGGCCTTTCCTGAGGCCACCAGAGCGGGTCCCTGAGGTCCCCTTCGTAAGTCGAGAGCACCTGCCGCAACTCGAGAAAATCCAGGAGGTTTTGCCCTCCACGCGAGATGAGGCCCATTTTCGCTGAGGCTTCTCTAGGCTAATCACATCTAACCACTGGAACTTCCAAAGGGTCCTTCACACCCTTGCTGCAACTCAAGAAGTTCCCCGACATACCCGTCTCCACTCGAGAGGAAGCACGAGGTTCCCGCACACATCCAGGGGAGCCCCGTTTCCGCCTCCTAGCTCGAGATGAGGGATCCTTTCCCTGTTTCGTAGGGAAAGAATTCCCGGCGTTCCCGTCGCATCTCAAGAGGAGGCGCTCTCCACAGGAAAGGCGAGAGGAACTCCAGGGTCGTGCCACCATTCCAAGAGTCCCCCAGATGTGTCAGTCCATTCCAGAGGAACCTGTTTTCCCTGCACTGCCTTGACGTTCAAGCCGAGGATCGACTCCCACCACGTGTGCACGTGGGACAGCCCTGTGGGAAAGCCTCGTGGGAAAGCCTCGTGGGAAAGACTCGAGGGAAAAACATAGATCCTTTGATCCACGCGGCGGACTGCGTGACACTGCTGCTACCGCTCTGGAGGAAAGCGCAAGTGCATGCCCGCAATCGAGACGAGGACTGACTCCCCTGGGGAGACTCCAGAAGTACCCCAAGATCCATGTCTGCACTGGAGAGGAATCCTCAGTTTCCGGCCCCGACACCACACAAGGTCTTAGGCCCCAGCATCGACGGGAGAGGAATCCCCTGAGGCCCCCGAGGAACTCGCATGGGTACTGGCCTTTCCTGAGGCCACCAGAGCGGGTCCCTGTGGTCCCCGTCGTAAGTCGAGAGCACCTGCCGCAACTCGAGACAATCGAGGAGGTTTTGCCCTCCAGGCGAGATGAGGCCCATTTCCGCTGAGGCTTCTCGAGGCTAATCACATCTAACCACTGGAACTTCCAAAGGGTCCTTCACACCCTTGCTGCAACTCAAGAAGTTCCCCGACATACCCGTCTCCACTCAAGAGGAAGCACGTGGGGTCCCGCACACATCCTGGGGAGCCCCGTTTCCGCCTCCTAGCTCGAGATGACGGATCCTTTCCCTGTTTCGTAGGGAAAGATTCCCGACGTTCCCGTCGCATCTCAAGAGGAGGCACTCTCCACAGGAAAGGCGAGAGGAACTCCAGGGTCGTGCCACCATTCCAAGTGACACCCAGATGTGTCAGTCCATTCCAGAGGAACCTGTTTTCCCTGCACTGCCTTGACGTTCAAGCCGAGGATCGAGTCCCACCACGTGTGCACGTGGGACAGCCCTGTGGGAAAGCCTCGTGGGAAAGCCTCGTGGGAAAGACTCGAGGGAAAACCATAGATCCTTTGATCCCCGCAGCGGACTTGGTGACACTGCTGCTACCGCTCTGGAGGAAAGCGCAAGTGCATGCCCGCATTCGACGAGGACTGACTCCCCTGGGGAGACTCCGGAAGTACCCCAAGATCCATGTCAGCACTGGAGAGGAATCCTCAGGTTCCGGCCCCGACTCCACACAAGGTCTTAGGCCCCGGCATCGACGGGAGAGGAATCCCGAGAGGCCCCCGAGGAACTCGCATGGGGACTGGCCTTTCCTGAGGCCACCAGAGCGGGTCCCTGAGGTCCCCGTCGTAAGTCGAGAGCACCTGCCTCAACTCGAGAAAATCCAGGAGGTTTTGCCCTCCAGGCGAGATGAGGCCCATTTCCACTGAAGCTTCTCGAGGCCAATCACGTCTAACCACTGGAACTTCCAAAGGGTCCTTCACACCCTTGCTGCAACTCAAGAAGTTCCCCGACATACCCGTCTCCACTCGAGAGGAAGCACGTGGGGTCCCGCACACATCCAGGGGAGCCCCGTTTCCGCCTCCTAGCTCGAGATGACGGATCCTTTCCCTGTTTCGTAGGGAAAGATTCCCGGCGTTCCCGTCGCATCTCAAGAGGAGGCGCTCTCCACAGGAAAGGCGAGAGGAACTCCAGGGCCGTGCCACCATTCCAAGAGTCCCCCAGATGTGTCAGTCCATTCCAGAGGAACCTGTTTTCCCTGCACTGCCTTGACGTTCAAGCCGAGGATCGACTCCCACCACGTGTGCACGTGGGACAGCCCTGTGGGAAAGCCTCGTGGGAAAGCCTCGTGGGAAAGCCTCGAGGGAAAATCATAGATCCTTTGATCCACGCGGCGGACTGCGTGACACTGTTGCTACCGCTCTGGAGGAAAGCGCAAGTGCATGCCCGCATTCGAGACGAGGACTGACTCCCCTGGGGAGACTCCAGAAGTACCCCAAGATCCATGTAAGCACTGGAGAGGAATCCTCAGGTTCCGGCCCCGAATCCACACAAGGTCCTAGGCCCCGGCATCGACGGGAGAGGAATCCCGAGAGGCCCCCGAGGAACTCGCATGGGGACTGGCCTTTCCTGAGGCCACCAGAGCGGGTCCCTGAGGTCCCCTTCGTAAGTCGAGAGCACCTGCCGCAACTCGAGAAAATCCAGGAGGTTTTGCCCTCCAGGGGAGATGAGGCCCATTTTCGCTGAGGCTTCTCTAGGCCAATCACATCTAACCACTGGAACTTCCAAAGGGTCCTTCACACCCTTGCTGCAACTCAAGAAGTTCCCCGACATACCCGTCTCCACTCGAGAGGAAGAACGAGGTTCCCGCACACATCCAGGGGAGCCCCGTTTCCGCCTCCTAGCTCGAGATGAGGGATCCTTTCCCTGTTTCGTAGGGAAAGAATTCTCGGCGTTCCCGTCGCATCTCAAGAGGAGGCGCTCTCCACAGGAAAGGCGAGAGGAACTCCAGGGTCGTGCCACCATTCCAAGAGTCCCCCAGATGTGTCAGTCCATTCCAGAGGAACCTGTTTTCCCTGCACTGCCTTGACGTTCAAGCCGAGGATCGACTCCCACCACGTGTGCACGTGGGACAGCCCTGTGGGAAAGCCTCGTGGGAAAGCCTCGTGGGAAAGACTCGAGGGAAAACCATAGATCCTTTGATGCACGCGGCGGACTGCATGACACTGCTGCTACCGCTCTGGAGGAAAGCGCAAGTGCATGCCCGCATTCGAGACGAGGACTGACTCCCCTGGGGAGACTCCAGAAGTACCCCAAGATCCATGTCTACACTGGAGAGGAATCCTCAGTTTCCGGCCCCGACACCACACAAGGTCTTAGGCCCCAGCATCGACGGGAGAGGAATCCCGAGAGGCCCCCGTGGAACTCGCATGGGGACTGGCCTTTCCTGAGGCCACCAGAGTGGGTCCCTGTGGTCCCCGTCGTAAGTCGAGAGCACCTGCCGCAACTCGAGACAATCGAGGAGGTTTTGCCCTCCAGGCGAGATGAGGCCCATTTCCGCTGAGGCTTCTCGAGGCTAATCACATCAAACCACTGGAACTTCCAAAGGGTCCTTCACACCCTTGCTGCAACTCAAGCAGTTCCGCGACATACCCGTCTCCACTCGAGAGGAAGCACGTGGGGTCCCGCACACATCCATGGGAGCCCCGTTTCCGCCTCCTAGCTCGAGATGAGGGATCCTTTCCCTGTTTCGTAGGGAAAGAATTCCCGGCGTTCCCGTCGCATCTCAAGAGGAGGCGCTCTCCACAGGAAAGGCAAGAGGAACTCCAGGGTCGTGCCACCATTCCAAGAGTCCCCCAGATGTGTCAGTCCATTCCAGAGGAACCTGTTTTCCCTGCACTGCCTTGACGTTCAAGCCGAGGATCGACTCCCACCACGTGTGCACGTGGGACAGCCCTCTGGGAAAGCCTCGTGGGAAAGCCTCGTGGGATAGTCTCGAGGGAAAACCTTGATCTTTGATCCACGCGGCGGACTGCGTGACACTGCTGCTACCGCTCTGGAGGAAAGCGCAAGTGCATGCCCGCATTCGAGACGAGGACTGACTCCCCTGGGGAGACTCCAGAAGTACCCCAAGATCCATGTCAGCACTGGAGAGGAATCCTCAGGTTCCGGCCCCGACTCCACACAAGGTCTTAGGCCCCGGCATTGACGGGAGAGGAATCCCGAGAGGCCCCCGAGGAACTCGCATGGGTACTGGCCTTTCCTGAGGCCACCAGAGCGGGTCCCTGAGGTCCCAGTCGTAAGTCGAGAGAACCTGCCGCAACTCGAGAAAATACAGGAGGTTTTGCCCTCCAGGCGAGATGAGGCCCATTTCCGCTGAGGCTTCTCGAGGCTAATCACATCTAACCACTGGAACTTCCAAAGGGTCCTTCACACCCTTGCTCCAACTCAAGAAGTTCCCCAACATACCCGTCTCGACTCGAGAGGAAGCACGTGGGGTCCCGCATACATCCAGGGGAGCCCCGTTTCCGCCTCCTAGCTCGAGATGAGGGATCCTTTCCCTGTTTCGTAGGGAAAGAATTCCCGGCGTTCCCGTCGCATCTCAAGAGGAGGCGCTCTCCACAGGAAAGGCGAGAGGAACTCCAGGGTCGTGCCACCATTCCAAGAGTCCCCCAGATGTGTCAGTCCATTCCAGAGGAACCTGTTTTCCCTGCACTGCCTTGACGTTCAAGCCGAGGATCCACTCCCACCACGTGTGCACGTGGGACAGCCCTCTGGGAAAGCCTCGTGGGAAAGCCTCATGGGATAGTCTCGAGGGAAAACCTTGATCCTTTGATCCACGCGGCGGACTGCGTGACACTGCTGCTACCGCTCTGGAGGAAAGCGCAAGTGCATGCCCGCATTCGACGAGGACTGACTCCCCTGGGGAGACTCCGGAAGTACCCCAAGATCCATGTCAGCACTGGAGAGGAATCCTCAGGTTCCGGCCCCGACTCCACACAAGGTCTTAGGCCCCGGCATCGACGGGAGAGGAATCCCGAGAGGCCCCCGAGGAACTCGCATGGGGACTGGCCTTTCCTGAGGCCACCAGAGCGGGTCCCTGAGGTCCCCGTCGTAAGTCGAGAGCACCTGCCTCAACTCGAGAAAATCCAGGAGGTTTTGCCCTCCAGGCGAGATGAGGCCCATTTCAGCTGAGGCTTCTCGAGGCCAATCACGTCTAACCACTGGAACTTCCAAAGGGTCCTTCACACCATTGCTGCAACTCAAGAAGTTCCCCGACATACCCGTCTCCACTCGAGAGGAAGCACGTGGGGTCCCGCACACATCCAGGGGAGCCCCGTTTCCGCCTCCTAGCTCGAGATGACGGATCCTTTCCCTGTTTCGTAGGGAAAGATTCCCGGCGTTCCCGTCGCATCTCAAGAGGAGGCGCTCTCCACAGGAAAGGCGAGAGGAACTCCAGGGTCGTGCCACCATTCCAAGAGTCCCCCAGATGTGTCAGTCCATTCCAGAGGTACCTGTTTTCCCTGCACTGCCTTGACGTTCAAGCCGAGGATCGACTCCCACCACGTGTGCACGTGGGACAGCCCTGTGGGAAAGCCTCGTGGGAAAGCCTCGTGGGAAAGCCTCGAGGGAAAATCATAGATCCTTTGATCCACGCGGCGGACTGCGTTTACACTGTTGCTACCGCTCTGGAGGAAAGCGCAAGTTCATGCCCGCATTCGAGACGAGGACTGACTCCCCTGGGGAGACTCCAGAAGTACCCCAAGATCCATGTCAGCACTGGAGAGGAATCCTCAGGTTCTGGCCCCGACTCCACACAAGGTCTTAGGCCCCGGCATCGACGGGAGAGGAATCCCGAGAGGCCCCCGAGGAACTCGCATGGGGACTGGCCTTTCCTGAGGCCACCAGAGCGGGTCCCTGTGGTCCCCGTCGTAAGTCGAGAGCACCTGCCGCAACTCGAGACAATCGAGGAGGTTTTGCCCTGACGGAGAGATGAGGCCCATTTCCGCTGAGGCTTCTCGAGGCTAATCACATCAAACCACTGGAACTTCCAAAGGGTCCTTCACACCCTTGCTGCAACTCAAGCAGTTCCGCGACATACCCGTCTCCACTCGATAGGAAGCACGTGGGGTCCCGCACACATCCAGGGGAGCCCCGTTTCCGCCTCCTAGCTCGAGATGAGGGATCCTTTCCCTGTTTCGTAGGGAAAGAATTCCCGGCGTTCCCGTCGCATCTCAAGAGGAGGCGCTCTCCACAGGAAAGGCAAGAGGAACTCCAGGGTCGTGCCACCATTCCAAGAGTCCCCCAGATGTGTCAGTCCATTCCAGAGGAACCTGTTTTCCCTGCACTGCCTTGACGTTCAAGCCGAGGATCGACTTCCACCACGTGTGCACGTGGGACAGCCCTCTGGGAAAGACTCGTGGGAAAGCCTCGTGGGATAGTCTCGAGGGAAAACCTTGATCCTTTGATCCACGCGGCGGACTGCGTGACACTGCTGCTACCGCTCTGGAGGAAAGCGCAAGTGCATGCCCGCATTCGAGACGAGGACTGACTCCCCTGGGGAGACTCCGGAAGTACCCCAAGATCCATGTCAGCACTGGAGAGGAATCCTCAGGTTCCGGCCCCGACTCCACACAAGGTCTTAGGCCCCGGCATCGACGGGAGAGGAATCCCGAGAGGCCCCCGAGGAACTCGCATGGGGACTGGCCTTTCCTGAGGCCACCAGAGCGGGTCCCTGAGGTCCCCGTCGTAAGTCGAGAGCACCTGCCTCAACTCGAGAAAATCCAGGAGGTTTTGCCCTCCAGGCGAGATGAGGCCCATTTCAGCTGAGGCTTCTCGAGGCCAATCACGTCTAACCACTGGAACTTCCAAAGGGTCCTTCACACCCTTGCTGCAACTCAAGAAGTTCCCCGACATACCCGTCTCCACTCGAGAGGAAGCACGTGGGGTCCCGCACACATCCAGGGGAGCCCCGTTTCCGCCTCCTAGCTCGAGATGAGGGATCCTTTCCCTGTTTCGTAGGGAAAGAATTCCCGGCGTTCCCGTCGCATCTCAAGAGGAGGCGCTCTCTACGGGAAAGGCGAGAGGAACTCCAGGGTCGTGCCACCATTCCAAGAGTCCCCCAGATGTGTCAGTCCATTCCAGAGGAACCTGTTTTCCCTGCACTGCCTTGACGTTCAAGCCGAGGATCCACTCCCACCACGTGTGCACGTGGGACAGCCCTCAGGGAAAGCCTCGTGGGAAAGCCTCGTGGGATAGTCTCGAGGGAAAACCTTGATCCTCTGATCCACGCGGCGGACTGCGTGACACTGCTGCTACCGCTCTGGAGGAAAGCGCAAGTGCATGCCCGCATTCGACGAGGACTGACTCCCCTGGGGAGACTCCGGAAGTACCCCAAGATCCATGTCAGCAGTGGAGAGGAATCCTCAGGTTCCGGCCCCGACTCCACACAAGGTCTTAGGCCCCGGCATCGACGGGAGAGGAATCCCGAGAGGCCCCCGAGGAACTCGCATGGGGACTGGCCTTTCCTGAGGCCACCAGAGCGGGTCCCTGAGGTCCCCTTCGTAAGTCGAGAGCACCTGCCGCAACTCGAGAAAATCCAGGAGGTTTTGCCCTCCAGGCGAGATGAGGCCCATTTTCGCTGAGGCTTCTCTAGGCTAATCACATCTAACCACTGGAACTTCCAAAGGGTCCTTCACACCCTTGCTGCAACTCAAGAAGTTCCCCGACATACCCGTCTCCACTCGAGAGGAAGCACGAGGTTCCCGCACACATCCAGGGGAGCCCCGTTTCCGCCTCCTAGCTCGAGATGAGGGATCCTTTCCCTGTTTCGTAGGGAAAGAATTCCCGGCGTTCCCGTCGCATCTCAAGAGGAGGCGCTCTCCACAGGAAAGGCGAGAGGAACTCCAGGGTCGTGCCACCATTCCAAGAGTCCCCCAGATGTGTCAGTCCATTCCAGAGGAACCTGTTTTCCCTGCACTGCCTTGACGTTCAAGCCGAGGATCGACTCCCACCACGTGTGCACGTGGGACAGCCCTGTGGGAAAGCCTCGTGGGAAAGCCTCGTGGGAAAGACTCGAGGGAAAAACATAGATCCTTTGATCCACGCGGCGGACTGCGTGACACTGCTGCTACCGCTCTGGAGGAAAGCGCAAGTGCATGCCCGCATTCGAGACGAGGACTGACTCCCCTGGGGAGACTCCAGAAGTACCCCAAGATCCATGTCTGCACTGGAGAGGAATCCTCAGTTTCCGGCCCCGACACCACACAAGGTCTTAGGCCCCAGCATCGACGGGAGAGGAATCCCCTGAGGCCCCCGAGGAACTCGCATGGGTACTGGCCTTTCCTGAGGCCACCAGAGCGGGTCCCTGTGGTCCCCGTCGTAAGTCGAGAGCACCTGCCGCAACTCGAGACAATCGAGGAGGTTTTGCCCTCCAGGCGAGATGAGGCCCATTTCCGCTGAGGCTTCTCGAGGCTAATCACATCTAACCACTGGAACTTCCAAAGGGTCCTTCACACCCTTGCTGCAACTCAAGAAGTTCCCCGACATACCCGTCTCCACTCAAGAGGAAGCACGTGGGGTCCCGCACACATCCTGGGGAGCCCCGTTTCCGCCTCCTAGCTCGAGATGACGGATCCTTTCCCTGTTTCGTAGGGAAAGATTCCCGACGTTCCCGTCGCATCTCAAGAGGAGGCACTCTCCACAGGAAAGGCGAGAGGAACTCCAGGGTCGTGCCACCATTCCAAGTGACACCCAGATGTGTCAGTCCATTCCAGAGGAACCTGTTTTCCCTGCACTGCCTTGACGTTCAAGCCGAGGATCGAGTCCCACCACGTGTGCACGTGGGACAGCCCTGTGGGAAAGCCTCGTGGGAAAGCCTCGTGGGAAAGACTCGAGGGAAAACCATAGATCCTTTGATCCCCGCAGCGGACTTGGTGACACTGCTGCTACCGCTCTGGAGGAAAGCGCAAGTGCATGCCCGCATTCGACGAGGACTGACTCCCCTGGGGAGACTCCGGAAGTACCCCAAGATCCATGTCAGCACTGGAGAGGAATCCTCAGGTTCCGGCCCCGACTCCACACAAGGTCTTAGGCCCCGGCATCGACGGGAGAGGAATCCCGAGAGGCCCCCGAGGAACTCGCATGGGGACTGGCCTTTCCTGAGGCCACCAGAGCGGGTCCCTGAGGTCCCCGTCGTAAGTCGAGAGCACCTGCCTCAACTCGAGAAAATCCAGGAGGTTTTGCCCTCCAGGCGAGATGAGGCCCATTTCCACTGAAGCTTCTCGAGGCCAATCACGTCTAACCACTGGAACTTCCAAAGGGTCCTTCACACCCTTGCTGCAACTCAAGAAGTTCCCCGACATACCCGTCTCCACTCGAGAGGAAGCACGTGGGGTCCCGCACACATCCAGGGGAGCCCCGTTTCCGCCTCCTAGCTCGAGATGACGGATCCTTTCCCTGTTTCGTAGGGAAAGATTCCCGGCGTTCCCGTCGCATCTCAAGAGGAGGCGCTCTCCACAGGAAAGGCGAGAGGAACTCCAGGGCCGTGCCACCATTCCAAGAGTCCCCCAGATGTGTCAGTCCATTCCAGAGGAACCTGTTTTCCCTGCACTGCCTTGACGTTCAAGCCGAGGATCGACTCCCACCACGTGTGCACGTGGGACAGCCCTGTGGGAAAGCCTCGTGGGAAAGCCTCGTGGGAAAGCCTCGAGGGAAAATCATAGATCCTTTGATCCACGCGGCAGACTGCGTGACACTGTTGCTACCGCTCTGGAGGAAAGCGCAAGTGCATGCCCGCATTCGAGACGAGGACTGACTCCCCTGGGGAGACTCCAGAAGTACCCCAAGATCCATGTAAGCACTGGAGAGGAATCCTCAGGTTCCGGCCCCGAATCCACACAAGGTCCTAGGCCCCGGCATCGACGGGAGAGGAATCCCGAGAGGCCCCCGAGGAACTCGCATGGGGACTGGCCTTTCCTGAGGCCACCAGAGCGGGTCCCTGAGGTCCCCTTCGTAAGTCGAGAGCACCTGCCGCAACTCGAGAAAATCCAGGAGGTTTTGCCCTCCAGGCGAGATGAGGCCCATTTTCGCTGAGGCTTCTCTAGGCCAATCACATCTAACCACTGGAACTTCCAAAGGGTCCTTAACACCCTTGCTGCAACTCAAGAAGTTCCCCGACATACCCGTCTCCACTCGAGAGGAAGAACGAGGTTCCCGCACACATCCAGGGGAGCCCCGTTTCCGCCTCCTAGCTCGAGATGAGGGATCCTTTCCCTGTTTCGTAGGGAAAGAATTCTCGGCGTTCCCGTCGCATCTCAAGAGGAGGCGCTCTCCACAGGAAAGGCGAGAGGAACTCCAGGGTCGTGCCACCATTCCAAGAGTCCCCCAGATGTGTCAGTCCATTCCAGAGGAACCTGTTTTCCCTGCACTGCCTTGACGTTCAAGCCGAGGATCGACTCCCACCACGTGTGCACGTGGGACAGCCCTGTGGGAAAGCCTCGTGGGAAAGCCTCGTGGGAAAGACTCGAGGGAAAACCATAGATCCTTTGATGCACGCGGCGGACTGCGTGACACTGCTGCTACCGCTCTGGAGGAAAGCGCAAGTGCATGCCCGCATTCGAGACGAGGACTGACTCCCCTGGGGAGACTCCAGAAGTACCCCAAGATCCATGTCTGCACTGGAGAGGAATCCTCAGTTTCCGGCCCCGACACCACACAAGGTCTTAGGCCCCAGCATCGACGGGAGAGGAATCCCGAGAGGCCCCCGTGGAACTCGCATGGGGACTGGCCTTTCCTGAGGCCACCAGAGTGGGTCCCTGTGGTCCCCGTCGTAAGTCGAGAGCACCTGCCGCAACTCGAGACAATCGAGGAGGTTTTGCCCTCCAGGCGAGATGAGGCCCATTTCCGCTGAGGCTTCTCGAGGCTAATCACATCAAACCACTGGAACTTCCAAAGGGTCCTTCACACCCTTGCTGCAACTCAAGCAGTTCCGCGACATACCCGTCTCCACTCGAGAGGAAGCACGTGGGGTCCCGCACACATCCATGGGAGCCCCGTTTCCGCCTCCTAGCTCGAGATGAGGGATCCTTTCCCTGTTTCGTAGGGAAAGAATTCCCGGCGTTCCCGTCGCATCTCAAGAGGAGGCGCTCTCCACAGGAAAGGCAAGAGGAACTCCAGGGTCGTGCCACCATTCCAAGAGTCCCCCAGATGTGTCAGTCCATTCCAGAGGAACCTGTTTTCCCTGCACTGCCTTGACGTTCAAGCCGAGGATCGACTCCCACCACGTGTGCACGTGGGACAGCCCTCTGGGAAAGCCTCGTGGGAAAGCCTCGTGGGATAGTCTCGAGGGAAAACCTTGATCTTTGATCCACGCGGCGGACTGCGTGACACTGCTGCTACCGCTCTGGAGGAAAGCGCAAGTGCATGCCCGCATTCGAGACGAGGACTGACTCCCCTGGGGAGACTCCGGAAGTACCCCAAGATCCATGTCAGCACTGGAGAGGAATCCTCAGGTTCCGGCCCCGACTCCACACAAGGTCTTAGGCCCCGGCATCGACGGGAGAGGAATCCCGAGAGGCCCCCGAGGAACTCGCATGGGTACTGGCCTTTCCTGAGGCCACCAGAGCGGGTCCCTGAGGTCCCAGTCGTAAGTCGAGAGAACCTGCCGCAACTCGAGAAAATACAGGAGGTTTTGCCCTCCAGGCGAGATGAGGCCCATTTCCGCTGAGGCTTCTCGAGGCTAATCACATCTAACCACTGGAACTTCCAAAGGGTCCTTCACACCCTTGCTCCAACTAAAGAAGTTCCCCAACATACCCGTCTCGACTCGAGAGGAAGCACGTGGGGTACCGCATACATCCAGGGGAGCCCCGTTTCCGCCTCCTAGCTCGAGATGAGGGATCCTTTCCCTGTTTCGTAGGGAAAGAATTCCCGGCGTTCCCGTCGCATCTCAAGAGGAGGCGCTCTCCACAGGAAAGGCGAGAGGAACTCCAGGGTCGTGCCACCATTCCAAGAGTCCCCCAGATGTGTCAGTCCATTCCAGAGGAACCTGTTTTCCCTGCACTGCCTTGACGTTCAAGCCGAGGATCCACTCCCACCACGTGTGCACGTGGGACAGCCCTCTGGGAAAGCCTCGTGGGAAAGCCTCATGGGATAGTCTCGAGGGAAAACCTTGATCCTTTGATCCACGCGGCGGACTGCGTGACACTGCTGCTACCGCTCTGGAGGAAAGCGCAAGTGCATGCCCGCATTCGACGAGGACTGACTCCCCTGGGGAGACTCCGGAAGTACCCCAAGATCCATGTCAGCACTGGAGAGGAATCCTCAGGTGCCGGCCCCGACTCCACACAAGGTCTTAGGCCCCGGCATCGACGGGAGAGGAATCCCGAGAGGCCCCCGAGGAACTCGCATGGGGACTGGCCTTTCCTGAGGCCACCAGAGCGGGTCCCTGAGGTCCCCGTCGTAAGTCGAGAGCACCTGCCTCAACTCGAGAAAATCCAGGAGGTTTTGCCCTCCAGGCGAGATGAGGCCCATTTCAGCTGAGGCTTCTCGAGGCCAATCACGTCTAACCACTGGAACTTCCAAAGGGTCCTTCACACCATTGCTGCAACTCAAGAAGTTCCCCGACATACCCGTCTCCACTCGAGAGGAAGCACGTGGGGTCCCGCACACATCCAGGGGAGCCCCGTTTCCGCCTCCTAGCTCGAGATGACGGATCCTTTCCCTGTTTCGTAGGGAAAGATTCCCGGCGTTCCCGTCGCATCTCAAGAGGAGGCGCTCTCCACAGGAAAGGCGAGAGGAACTCCAGGGTCGTGCCACCATTCCAAGAGTCCCCCATATGTGTCAGTCCATTCCAGAGGTACCTGTTTTCCCTGCACTGCCTTGACGTTCAAGCCGAGGATCGACTCCCACCACGTGTGCACGTGGGACAGCCCTGTGGGAAAGCCTCGTGGGAAAGCCTCGTGGGAAAGCCTCGAGGGAAAATCATAGATCCTTTGATCCACGCGGCGGACTGCGTTTACACTGTTGCTACCGCTCTGGAGGAAAGCGCAAGTTCATGCCCGCATTCGAGACGAGGACTGACTCCCCTGGGGAGACTCCAGAAGTACCCCAAGATCCATGTCAGCACTGGAGAGGAATCCTCAGGTTCTGGCCCCGACTCCACACAAGGTCTTAGGCCCCGGCATCGACGGGAGAGGAATCCCGAGAGGCCCCCGAGGAACTCGCATGGGGACTGGCCTTTCCTGAGGCCACCAGAGCGGGTCCCTGTGGTCCCCGTCGTAAGTCGAGAGCACCTGCCGCAACTCGAGACAATCGAGGAGGTTTTGCCCTGACGGAGAGATGAGGCCCATTTCCGCTGAGGCTTCTCGAGGCTAATCACATCAAACCACTGGAACTTCCAAAGGGTCCTTCACACCCTTGCTGCAACTCAAGCAGTTCCGCGACATACCCGTCTCCACTCGATAGGAAGCACGTGGGGTCCCGCACACATCCATGGGAGCCCCGTTTCCGCCTCCTAGCTCGAGATGAGGGATCCTTTCCCTGTTTCGTAGGGAAAGAATTCCCGGCGTTCCCGTCGCATCTCAAGAGGAGGCGCTCTCCACAGGAAAGGCAAGAGGAACTCCAGGGTCGTGCCACCATTCCAAGAGTCCCCCAGATGTGTCAGTCCATTCCAGAGGAACCTGTTTTCCCTGCACTGCCTTGACGTTCAAGCCGAGGATCGACTTCCACCACGTGTGCACGTGGGACAGCCCTCTGGGAAAGACTCGTGGGAAAGCCTCGTGGGATAGTCTCGAGGGAAAACCTTGATCCTTTGATCCACGCGGCGGACTGCGTGACACTGCTGCTACCGCTCTGGAGGAAAGCGCAAGTGCATGCCCGCATTCGAGACGAGGACTGACTCCCCTGGGGAGACTCCGGAAGTACCTCAAGATCCATGTCAGCACTGGAGAGGAATCCTCAGGTTCCGGCCCCGACTCCACACAAGGTCTTAGGCCCCGGCATCGACGGGAGAGGAATCCCGAGAGGCCCCCGAGGAACTCGCATGGGGACTGGCCTTTCCTGAGGCCACCAGAGCGGGTCCCTGAGGTCCCCGTCGTAAGTCGAGAGCACCTGCCTCAACTCGAGAAAATCCAGGAGGTTTTGCCCTCCAGGCGAGATGAGGCCCATTTCAGCTGAGGCTTCTCGAGGCCAATCACGTCTAACCACTGGAACTTCCAAAGGGTCCTTCACACCCTTGCTGCAACTCAAGAAGTTCCCCGACATACCCGTCTCCACTCGAGAGGAAGCACGTGGGGTCCCGCACACATCCAGGGGAGCCCCGTTTCCGCCTCCTAGCTCGAGATGAGGGATCCTTTCCCTGTTTCGTAGGGAAAGAATTCCCGGCGTTCCCGTCGCATCTCAAGAGGAGGCGCTCTCTACGGGAAAGGCGAGAGGAACTCCAGGGTCGTGCCACCATTCCAAGAGTCCCCCAGATGTGTCAGTCCATTCCAGAGGAACCTGTTTTCCCTGCACTGCCTTGACGTTCAAGCCGAGGATCGACTCCCACCACGTGTGCACGTGGGACAGCCCTGTGGGAAAGCCTCGTGGGAAAGCCTCGTGGGAAAGACTCGAGGGAAAACCATAGATCCTTTGATCCACGCGGCGGACTGCGTGACACTGCTGCTACCGCTCTGGAGGAAAGGGCAAGTGCATGCCCGCATTCGAGACGAGGACTGACTCCCCTGGGGAGACTCCAGAAGTACCCCAAGATCCATGTCAGCACTGGAGAGGAATCCTCAGGTTCCGGCCCCGACTCCACACAAGGTCTTAGGCCCCGGCATCGACGGGAGAGGAATGCCGAGAGGCCCCCGAGGAACTCGCATGGGGACTGGCCTTTCCTGAGGCCACCAGAGCGGGTCCCTGAGGTCCCCATCGTAAGTCGAGAGCACCTGTCGCAACTCGAGAAAATCCAGGAGGTTTTGCCCTCCAAGCGAGATGAGGCCCATTTCCGCTGAGGCTTCTCGAGGCTAATCACATCTAACCGCTGGAACTTCCAAAGGGTCCTTCACACCATTGCTGCAACTCAAGCAGTTCCGCGACATACCCGTCTCCACTCGAGAGGAAGCACGTGGGGTCCCGCACCCATCCAGGGGAGCCCCGTTTCCGCCTCCTAGCTCGAGATGAGGGATCCTTTCCCTGTTTGGTAGGGAAAGAATTCCCGGCGTTCCCGTCGCTTCTCAAGAGGTGGCGCTCTCCACAGGAAAGGCGAGAGGAACTCCTGGTCGTGCCACCATTCCAAGAGACCACCAGATGTGTCAGTCCATTCCAGAGGAACCTGTTTTCCCTGCACTGCCTGACGTTCAAGCCGAGGATCGACTCCCACCACGTGTGCACGTGGGACAGCCCTGTGGGAAAGCCTCGTGGGAAAGCCTCGTGGGAAAGACTCGAGGGAAAACCATAGATCCTTTGATCCACGTGGCGGACTGCGTGACACTGCTGCTACCGCTCTGGAGGAAAGCGCAAGTGCATGCCCGCATTCGAGACGAGGACTGACTCCCCTGGGGAGACTCCAGAAGTACCCCAAGATCCATGTCAGCACTGGAGAGGAATCCTCAGGTTCCGGCCCCGACTCCACACAAGGTCTTAGGCCCCGGCATAGACGGGAGAGGAATCCCGAGAGGCCCCCGAGGAACTCGCATGGGGACTGGCCTTTCCTGAGGCCACCAGAGCGGGTCCCTGAGGTCCCCGTCGTAAGTCGAGAGCACCTGCCGTAACTCGAGAAAATCCAGGAGGTTTTGCCCTCCAGGCGAGATGAGGCCCATTTCCGCTGAGGCTTCTCGAGGCCAATCACATCTAACCACTGGAACTTCCAAAGGGTCCTTCACACCCTTGCTGCTACTCAAGAAGTTCCCCGACATACCCGTCTCCACTCGAGAGGAAGCACGTGGTATCCCGCACACATCCAGGGGAGCCCCGTTTCCGCCTCCTAGCTCGAGATGAGGGATCCTTTCCCTGTTTCTTAGGGAAAGAATTCCCGGCGTTCCCGTCGCATCTCAAGAGGAGGCGCTCTCCACAGGAAAGGCGAGAGGAACTCCAGGGTCGTGCCACCATTCCAAGAGTCCCCCAGATGTGTCAGTCCATTCCAGAGGAACCTGTTTTCCCTGCACTGCCTTGACGTTCAAGCCGAGGATCCACTCCCACCACGTGTGCACGAGGTACAGCCCTGTGGGAAAGCCTCGTGGGAAAGCCTCGTGGGAAAGACTCGAGGGAAAACCATAGATCCTTTGATCCACGCGGCGGACTGCGTGACACTGCTGCTACCGCTCTGGAGGAAAGCGCAAGTGCATGCCCGCATTCGAGACGAGGACTGACTCCCCTGGGGAGACTCCAGAAGTACCCCAAGATCCATGTCAGCACTGGAGAGGAATCCTCAGGTCCCGGCCCCGACTCCACACAAGGTCTTAGGCCCCGGCATCGACGGGAAAGGAATCCCGAGAGGCCCCCGAGGAACTCGCATGGGGACTGGCCTTTCCTGAGGTCACCAGAGCGGGTCCCTGAGGTCCCCATCGTAAGTCGAGAGCACCTGCCGCAACTCGAGAAAATCCAGGAGATTTTGACCTCCAGGCGAGATGAAGCCCATTTCCGCTGAGGCTTCTCGAGGCTAATCACATCTAACCACTGGAACTTCCAAAGCGTCCTTCACACCCTTGCTGCAACTCTAGAAGTTCCTCAACATACCCGTCTCCACTCGAGAGGAAGCACGAGGGTCCCGCACACATCCAGGGGAGCCCCGTTTCCACCTCCTATTTCGAGATGAGGGATCCTTTCCCTGTTTCGTAGGGAAAGAATTCCCGGCGTTCCCGTCGCATCTCAAGAGGAGGCACTCCCACAGGAAATGCGAGAGGAACTCCAGGGTCGTGCCACCATTCCAAGAGACCCCATATGTGTCAGTCCATTACAGAGGAACCTGTTTTCCCTGCACTGCCTTGACGTTCAAGCCGAGGATCGACTCCCACCAAGTGTGCTCGTGGGACAGCCCTGTGGGAAAGCCTCGTGGGAAAGCCTCGTGGGAAAGACTCGAGTGAAAACCATAGATCCTTTGATCCACACGGCGGTCTGCGTGACACTGCTGCTACCGCTCTGGAGGAAAGCGCAAGTGCATGCCCGCATTCGAGACGAGGACTGACTCCCCTGGGGAGACTCCAGAAGTACCCCAAGATCCATGTCAGCACTGGAGAGGAATCCTCAGGTTCCGGCCCCGACTCCACACAAGGTCTTAGGCCTCAGCATCGACAGGAGAGGAATCCCGAGAGGACCCGAGGAACTCGCATGGGGACTGGCCTTTCCTGAGGCCACCAGAGCGGGTCTCTGAGGTCCCCTCGTAAGTCGAGAGTACCTGCCGCAACTCGAGAAAATCCAGGAGGTTTTGCTCTCCAGGCGAGATGAGGCCCATTTCCGCTGAGGCTTCTCGAGGCTAATCACGTCTAACCACTGGAACTTCCAAAGGGTCCTTCACACCCTTGCTGCAACTCAAGAAGTTCCCAGACATACCCGTCTCCATTCGAGAGGAAGCACGAGGGTCCCGCACACATCCAGGGGAGCCCCGTTTCTGCCTCCAAGCTCGAAATGTGGGATCCTTTCCCTGTTTCGTAGGGAAAGAATTCCGGCGTTCCCGTCGCATCTCAAGAGGAGGCGCTCTCCACAGGAAAGGCGAGAGGAACTCCAGGGTCGTGCCACCATTCCAAGAGTCCCCCAGATGTGTCAGTCCATTCCAGAGGAACCTGTTTTCCCTGCACTGCCTTGACGTTCAAGCCGAGGATCGACTCCCACCACGTGTGCACGTGGAACAGCCCTGTGGGAAAGCCTCGTGGGAAAGCCTCGTGGGAAAGACTCGAGGGAAAACCATAGATCCTTTGATGCACGCGGCGGACTGCTTGACACTGCTGCTACCGCTCTGGAGGAAAGCGCAAGTGCATGCCCGCATTCCAGACGAGGACTGACTCCCCTGGGGAGACTCCAGAAGTACCCCAAGATCCATGTCAGCACTGGAGAGGAATCCTCAGGTTCCGGCCACGACTCAACACAAGGTCTTCGGCCCCGGCATCGACGGGAGAGGAATCCCGAGAGGCCCCCGAGGAAGTCGCATGGGGACTGGCCTTTCCTGAGGCCACCAGAGCGGGTCCCTGAGGTCCCCGTCGTAAGTCGAGAGCACCTGCCGCAACTCGAGAAAATCCAGGAGGTTTTGCCCTCCAGGCGAGATGAGGCCCATTTCCGCTGAGGCTTCTCGAGGCTAATCACGTCTAACCACTGGAACTTCCAAAGGGTCCTTCACACCCTTGCTGCAACTCAAGAAGTTCCCCAACATACCCGTCTCCACTCGAGAGGAAGCACGTGGGGCCCCGCGCACATCCAGGGGAGACCCGTTTCCGCCTCCTAGCTAGAGATGAGGGATCCTTTCCCTGTTTCGTAGGGAAAGAATTCCCGGCGTTCCCGTCGCATCTCAAGAGGAGGCCCTCTCCACAGGAAAGGCGAGAGGAACTCCAGGGTCGTGCCACCATTCCAAGAGTCCCCCATATGTGTCAGTCCATTCCAGAGGAACCTGTTTTCCCTGCACTGCCTTGACGTTCAAGCCGAGGATCGACTCCCACCACGTGTGCACTTCGGACAGCCCTGTGGAAAGCCTCGTGGGAAAGCCTCGTGGGAAAGACTCGAGGGAAAACCATAGATCCTTTGATCCACGCGGCGGACTGCGTGACACTGCTGCTACCGCTCTGGAGGAAAGCGCAAGTGCATGCCCGCATTCGAGACGAGGACTGACTCCCCTGGGGAGACTCCAGAAGTACCCCAAGATCCATGTCAGCACTGGAGAGGAATCCTCAGGTTCCGGCCCCGACTCCACACAAGGTCTTCGGCCCCGGCATCGACGGGAGAGGAATCCCGAGAGGCCCCCGAGGAAGTCGCATGGGGACTGGCCTTTCCTGAGGCCACCAGAGCGGGTCCCTGAGGTCCCCGTCGTAAGTCGAGAGCACCTGCCGCAACTCGAGAAAATCCAGGAGGTTTTGCCCTCCAGGCGAGATGAGGCCCATTTCCGCTGAGGCTTCTCGAGGCCAATCACATCTAACCACTGGAACTTCCAAAGGGTCCTTCACACCCTTGCTGCAACTCAAGAAGTTCCCCGACATACCCGTCTCCACTCGAGAGGAGGCATGTGGTGTCCCGCAAATATCCAGGGGAGCCCCATTTCAGCCTCCTAGCTCGAGATGAGGGATCCTTTCCCTGTTTCGTAGGGAAAGAATTCCCGGCGTTCCCGTCGCATCTCAAGAGGAGGTGCTCTCCACAGGAAAGGCGAGAGGAACTCCAGGGTCGTGACACCATTCCAAGAGTCCCCCAGATGTGTCAGTTCATTCCAGAGGAAACTGTTTTCCCTGCACTGCCTTGACGTTCAAGCCGAGGATCGACTCCCACCACGTGTGCAAGTGGGACAGCCCTGTGGAAAGCCTCGTGGGAAAGCCTCGTGGGAAAGACTCGAGGGAAAACCATAGATCCTTTGATCCAGGCGGCGGACTGCGTGACACTGCTGCTACCGCTCTGGAGGAAAGCGCAAGTGCATGCCCGCATTCGAGACGAGGACTGACTCCCCTGGGGAGACTCCAGAAGTACCCCAAGATCCATGTCAGCACTGGAGAGGAATCCTCAGGTCCCGGCCCCGAATCCACACAAGGTCTTAGGCACCGGCATCGACGGAAAAGGAATCCCGAGAGGCCCCCGAGGAACTCGCATGGGGACTGGCCTTTCCTGAGGTCACCAGAGCGGGTCCCTGAGGTCCCCGTCGTAAGTCGAGACCACCTGCCGCAACTCGAGAAAATCCAGGAGATTTTGCCCTCCAGGCGAGATGAAGCCCATTTCCGCTGAGGCTTCTCGAGGCTAATCACATCTAACCACTGGAACTTCCAAAGCGTCCTTCACACCCTTGCTGCAACTCTAGAAGTTCCCCGACATACCCGTCTCCACTCGAGAGGAAGCACGAGGGTCCCGCACACATCCAGGGGAGCCCCGTTTCCACCTCCTAGCTCGAGATGTGGGATCCTTTCCCTGTTTCGTAGGGAAAGAATTCCCGGCGTTCCCGTCGCATCTCAAGAGGAGGCACTCCCACAGGAAAGGCGAGAGGAACTCCAGGGTCGTGCCACCATTCCAAGAGTCCCCCAGATGTGTCAGTCCATTCCAGAGGAACATGTTTTCCCTGCACTGCCTTGACGTTCAAGCCGAGGATCGACTCCCACCACGTGTGCTCGTGGGACAGCCCTGTGGGAAAGCCTCGTGGGAAAGCCTCGTGGGAAAGACTCCAGTGAATACCATAGATCCTTTGATCCACACGGCGGTCTGCGTGACACTGCTGCTACCGCTCTGGAGGAAAGCGCAAGTGCATGCCCGCATTCGAGACGAGGACTGACTCCCCTGGGGAGACTCCAGAAGTACCCCAAGATCCATGTCAGCACTGGAGAGGAATCCTCAGGTTCCGGCCCCGACTCCACACAAGGTCTTAGGCCTCAGCATCGACGGGAGAGGAATCGCGAGAGGACCCGAGGAACTCGCATGGGGACTGGCCTTTCCTGAGGCCACCAGAGCGGGTCTCTGAGGTCCCCGTCGTAAGTCGAGAGTACCTGCCGCAACTCGACAAAATCCAGGAGGTTTTGCTCTCCAGGCGAGATGAGGCCCATTTCCGCTGAGGCTTCTCGAGGCTAATCACGTCTAACCACTGGAACTTCCAAAGGGTCCTTCATACCATTGCTGCAACTCAAGAAGTTCCCGACATACCCGTCTCCATTCGAGAGGAAGCACGAGGGTCCCGCACACATCCAGGGGAGCCCCGTTTCTGCCTCCAAGCTCGAAATGAGGGATCCTTTCCCTGTTTCGTAGGGAAAGAATTCCGGCGTTCCCGTCGCATCTCAAGAGGAGGCGCTCTCCACAGGAAAGGCGAGAGGAACTCCAGGGTCGTGCCACCATTCCAAGAGTCCCCCAGATGTGTCAGTCCATTCCAGAGGAACCTGTTTTCCCTGCACTGCCTTGACGTTCAAGCCGAGGATCGAGTCACACCACGTGTGCACGTGGGACAGCCCTGTGGAAAGCCTCGTGGGAAAGCCTCGTGGGAAAGACTCGAGGGAAAACCATAGATCCTTTGATCCACGCGGCGGACTGCGTGACACTGCTGCTACCGCTCTGGAGGAAAGCGCAAGTGCATGCCCGCATTCGAGACGAGGACTGACTCCCCTGGGGAGACTCCAGAAGTACCCCAAGATCCATGTCAGCACTGGAGAGGAATCCTCAGGTTCCGGCCCCGACTCCACACAAGGTCTTCGGCCCCGGCATCGACGGGAGAGGAATCCCGAGAGGCCCCCGAGGAAGTCGCATGGGGTCTGGCCTTTCCTGAGGCCACCAGAGCGGGTCCCTGAGGTCCCCGTCGTAAGTCGAGAGCACCTGCCGCAACTCGAGAAAATCCAGGAGGTTTTGCCCTCCAGGCGAGATGAGGCCCATTTCCGCTGAGGCTTCTCGAGGCCAATCACATCTAACCACTGGAACTTCCAAAGGGTCCTTCACACCCTTGCTGCAACTCAAGAAGTTCCCCGACATACCCGTCTCCACTCGAGAGGAAGCACGTGGGGTCCCGCAAATATCCAGGGGAGCCCCATTTCCGCCTCCTAGCTCGAGATGAGGGATCCTTTCCCTGTTTCGTAGGGAAAGAATTCCCGGCGTTCCCGTCGCATCTCAAGAGGAGGCGCTCTCCACAGGAAAGGCGAGAGGAACTCCAGGGTCGTGACACCATTCCAAGAGTCCCCCAGATGTGTCAGTTCATTCCAGAGGAACCTGTTTTCCCTGCACTGCCTTGACGTTCAAGCCGAGGATCGACTCCCACCACGTGTGCACGTGGGACAGCCCTGTGGAAAGCCTCGTGGGAAAGCCTCGTGGGAAAGACTCGAGGGAAAAACATAGATCCTTTGTTCCACGCGGCGGACTGCGTGACACTGCTGCTACCGCTCTGGAGGAAAGCGCAAGTGCATGCCCGCATTCGAGACGAGGACTGACTTCCCTGGGGAGACTCCAGAAGTACCCCAAGATCCATGTCAGCATTGGAGAGGAATCCTCAGGTTCCGGCCCCGACTCCACACAGGGTCTTAGGCCCCGGCATCGACGGGAGAGGAATCCCGAGAGGCCCCCGAGGAACTCGCATGGGGACTGGCCTTTCCTGAGGCCACCAGCGCGGGTCCCTGAGGTCCCGGTCGTAAGTCGAGAGCACCTGCCGCAACTCGAGAAAATCCAGGAGGTTTTGCCCTCCAGGCGAGATGAGGCCCATTTCCGCTGAGGCTTCTCGAGGCTAATCACATCTAAACACTGGAACTTCCAAAGGGTCCTTCACACCCTTGCTGCAACTCAAGCAGTTCTGCGACATACCCTTCTCCACTCGAGAGGAAGCACGTGGTGTCCCGCACACATCCAGGGGAGCCCCGTTTCCTCCTCCTAGCTCGAGATGAGGGATCCTTTCCCTGTTTCGCAGGGAAAGAATTCCCTGCGTTCCCGTCGCATCTCAAGAGGAGGCGCTCTCCACAGGAAAGGCGAGAGGAACTCCAGGGTCGTGGCACCATTCCAAGAGTCCCCCAGATGTGTCAGTCCATTCCAGAGGAACCTGTTTTCCCTGCACTGCCTTGACGTTCAAGCCGAGGATCGACTCCCACCACGTGTGCACGTGGGACAGCCCTGTGGGAAAGCCTCGTGGGAAAGCCTCGTGGGAAAGACTCGAGGGAAAACCATAGATCCTTTGATCCACGCGGCGGACTGCGTGACACTGCTGCTACCGCTATGGAGGAAAGCGCAAGTGCATGCCAGCATTCGAGACGAGGACTGACTCCCCTGGGGAGACTCCATAAGTACCCCAAGATCCATGTCAGCATTGGAGAGCAATCCTCAGGTTCCGGCCCCGACTCCACACAAGGTCTTAGGCCCCGGCATCGACGGGAGAGGAATCCCGAGAGGCCCCCGAGGAACTCGCATGGGGACTGGCCTTTCCTGAGGCCACCAGAGCAGGTCCCTGAGGTCCCCGTCGTAAGTCGAGAGCACCTGCCGCAACTCGAGAAAATCCAGGAGGTTTTGCCCTCCAGGCGAAATGAGGCCCATTTCCAAAGAGGCTTCTCGAGGCTAATCACATCTAACCACTGGAACTTCCAAAGTGTCCTTCACACCTTGCTGCAACTCAAGAAGTATCCCGACATACCCGTCTCCACTGGAGAGGAAGCACGTGGGTCCCACACACATCCAGGGGAGACCCGTTTCCGCCTCCTAGCTCGAGATGAGGGATCCTTTCCCTGTTTCGTAGGGAAAGAATTCCCGGCGTTCCCGTCGCATCTCAAGAGGAGGCGCTCTCCACAGGAAAGGCGAGAGGAACTCCAGGGTCGTGGCACCATTCCAAGTGACACCCAGATGTGTCAGTCCATTCCAGAGGAACCTGTTTTCCCTGCACTGCCTTGACGTTCAAGCCGAGGATCGAGTCCCACCACGTGTGCACGTGGGACAGCCCCGTGGGAAAGCCTCGTGGGAAAGCCTCGTGGGAAAGACTCGAGGGAAAACCATAGATCCTTTGATCCACGCAGCGGACTGGGTGACACTGCTGCTACCGCTCTGGAGGAAAGCGCAAGTGCATGCCCGCTTTCGAGACGAGGACTGACTCCCCTGGGGAGACTCCAGAAGCACCCCAAGATCCATGTCAGCACTGGAGAGGAATTCTCAGGTTCCGGCCCCGACTCCACACAAGGTCTTAGGCCCCGGCATCGACGGGAGAGGAATCCCGAGAGCCCCCTGAGGAACTCACATGGGGACTGGCCTTTCCTGAGGCCACCAGAGCGGGTCCCTGAGGTCCCAGTCGTAAGTCGAGAGAACCTGCCGCAACTCGAGAAAATCCAGGAGGTTTTGCCCTCCAGGCGAGATGAGGCCCATTTCCGCTGAGGCTTCTCGAGGCTAATCACATCTAACCACTGGAACTTCCAAAGGGTCCTTCACACCCTTGCTCCAAATCAAGAAGTTCCCCGACATACCCGTCTCGACTCGAGAGGAAGCACGTGGGGTCCCGCACACATCCAGGGTAGCCCCGTTTCCGCCTCCTAGCTCGAGATGAGGGATCCTTTCCCTGTTTCGTAGGGAAAGAATTCCCGGCGTTCCCGTCGCATCTCAAGAGGAGGCGCTCTCCACAGGAAAGGCGAGAGGAACTCCAGGGTCGTGCCACCATTCCAAGAGTCCCCCAGATGTGTCAGTCCATTCCAGAGGAACCTGTTTTCCCTGCACTGCCTTGACGTTCAAGCCGAGGATCCACTCCCACCACGTGTGCACGTGGGACAGCCCTCTGGGAAAGCCTCGTGGGAAAGCCTCGTGGGATAGTCTCGAGGGAAAACCTTGATCCTCTGATCCACGCGGCGGACTGCGTGACACTGCTGCTACCGCTCTGGAGGAAAGCGCAAGTGCATGCCCGCATTCGACGAGGACTGACTCCCCTGGGGAGACTCCGGAAGTACCCCAAGATCCATGTCAGCACTGGAGAGGAATCCTCAGGTTCCGGCCCCGACTCCACACAAGGTCTTAGGCCCCGGCATCGACGGGAGAGGAATCCCGAGAGGCCCCCGAGGAACTCGCATGGGGACTGGCCTTTCCTGAGGCCACCAGAGCGGGTCCCTGAGGTCCCCTTCGTAAGTCGAGAGCACCTGCCGCAACTCGAGAAAATCCAGGAGGTTTTGCCCTCCAGGCGAGATGAGGCCCATTTTCGCTGAGGCTTCTCTAGGCTAATCACATCTAACCACTGGAACTTCCAAAGGGTCCTTCACACCCTTGCTGCAACTCAAGAAGTTCCCCGACATACCCGTCTCCACTCGAGAGGAAGCACGAGGTTCCCGCACACATCCAGGGGAGCCCCGTTTCCGCCTCCTAGCTCGAGATGAGGGATCCTTTCCCTGTTTCGTAGGGAAAGAATTCCCGGCGTTCCCGTGGCATCTCAAGAGGAGGCGCTCTCCACAGGAAAGGCGAGAGGAACTCCAGGGTCGTGCCACCATTCCAAGAGTCCCCCAGATGTGTCAGTCCATTCCAGAGGAACCTGTTTTCCCTGCACTGCCTTGACGTTCAAGCCGAGGATCGACTCCCACCACGTGTGCACGTGGGACAGCCCTGTGGGAAAGCCTCGTGGGAAAGCCTCGTGGGAAAGACTCGAGGGAAAAACATAGATCCTTTGATCCACGCGGCGGACTGCGTGACACTGCTGCTACCGCTCTGGAGGAAAGCGCAAGTGCATGCCCGCATTCGAGACGAGGACTGACTCCCATGGGGAGACTCCAGAAGTACCCCAAGATCCATGTCTGCACTGGAGAGGAATCCTCAGTTTCCGGCCCCGACACCACACAAGGTCTTAGGCCCCAGCATCGACGGGAGAGGAATCCCGAGAGGCCCCCGTGGAACTCGCATGGGGACTGGCCTTTCCTGAGGCCACCAGAGTGGGTCCCTGTGGTCCCCGTCGTAAGTCGAGAGCACCTGCCGCAACTCGAGACAATCGAGGAGGTTTTGCCCTCCAGGCGAGATGAGGCCCATTTCCGCTGAGGCTTCTCGAGGCTAATCACATCAAACCACTGGAACTTCCAAAGGGTCCTTCACACCCTTGCTGCAACTCAAGCAGTTCCGCGACATACCCGTCTCCACTCGAGAGGAAGCACGTGGGGTCCCGCACACATCCATGGGAGCCCCGTTTCCGCCTCCTAGCTCGAGATGAGGGATCCTTTCCCTGTTTCGTAGGGAAAGAATTCCCGGCGTTCCCGTCGCATCTCAAGAGGAGGCGCTCTCCACAGGAAAGGCAAGAGGAACTCCAGGGTCGTGCCACCATTCCAAGAGTCCCCCAGATGTGTCAGTCCATTCCAGAGGAACCTGTTTTCCCTGCACTGCCTTGACGTTCAAGCCGAGGATCGACTCCCACCACGTGTGCACGTGGGACAGCCCTCTGGGAAAGCCTCGTGGGAAAGCCTCGTGGGATAGTCTCGAGGGAAAACCTTGATCTTTGATCCACGCGGCGGACTGCGTGACACTGCTGCTACCGCTCTGGAGGAAAGCGCAAGTGCATGCCCGCATTCGAGACGAGGACTGACTCCCCTGGGGAGACTCCGGAAGTACCCCAAGATCCATGTCAGCACTGGAGAGGAATCCTCAGGTTCCGGCCCCGACTCCACACAAGGTCTTAGGCCCCGGCATCGACGGGAGAGGAATCCCGAGAGGCCCCCGAGGAACTCGCATGGGGACTGGCCTTTCCTGAGGCCACCAGAGCGGGTCCCTGAGGTCCCAGTCGTAAGTCGAGAGAACCTGCCGCAACTCGAGAAAATACAGGAGGTTTTGCCCTCCAGGCGAGATGAGGCCCATTTCCGCTGAGGCTTCTCGAGGCTAATCACATCTAACCACTGGAACTTCCAAAGGGTCCTTCACACCCTTGCTCCAACTCAAGAAGTTCCCCAACATACCCGTCTCGACTCGAGAGGAAGCACGTGGGGTCCCGCATACATCCAGGGGAGCCCCGTTTCCGCCTCCTAGCTCGAGATGAGGGATCCTTTCCCTGTTTCGTAGGGAAAGAATTCCCGGCGTTCCCGTCGCATCTCAAGAGGAGGCGCTCTCCACAGGAAAGGCGAGAGGAACTCCAGGGTCGTGCCACCATTCCAAGAGTCCCCCAGATGTGTCAGTCCATTCCAGAGGAACCTGTTTTCCCTGCACTGCCTTGACGTTCAAGCCGAGGATCCACTCCCACCACGTGTGCACGTGGGACAGCCCTCTGGGAAAGCCTCGTGGGAAAGCCTCATGGGATAGTCTCGAGGGAAAACCTTGATCCTTTGATCCACGCGGCGGACTGCGTGACACTGCTGCTACCGCTCTGGAGGAAAGCGCAAGTGCATGCCCGCATTCGACGAGGACTGACTCCCCTGGGGAGACTCCGGAAGTACCCCAAGATCCATGTCAGCACTGGAGAGGAATCCTCAGGTTCCGGCCCCGACTCCACACAAGGTCTTAGGCCCCGGCATCGACGGGAGAGGAATCCCGAGAGGCCCCCGAGGAACTCGCATGGGGACTGGCCTTTCCTGAGGCCACCAGAGCGGGTCCCTGAGGTCCCCGTCGTAAGTCGAGAGCACCTGCCTCAACTCGAGAAAATCCAGGAGGTTTTGCCCTCCAGGCGAGATGAGGCCCATTTCAGCTGAGGCTTCTCGAGGCCAATCACGTCTAACCACTGGAACTTCCAAAGGGTCCTTCACACCATTGCTGCAACTCAAGAAGTTCCCCGACATACCCGTCTCCACTCGAGAGGAAGCACGTGGGGTCCCGCACACATCCAGGGGAGCCCCGTTTCCGCCTCCTAGCTCGAGATGACGGATCCTTTCCCTGTTTCGTAGGGAAAGATTCCCGGCGTTCCCGTCGCATCTCAAGAGGAGGCGCTCTCCACAGGAAAGGCGAGAGGAACTCCAGGGTCGTGCCACCATTCCAAGAGTCCCCCAGATGTGTCAGTCCATTCCAGAGGTACCTGTTTTCCCTGCACTGCCTTGACGTTCAAGCCGAGGATCGACTCCCACCACGTGTGCACGTGGGACAGCCCTGTGGGAAAGCCTCGTGGGAAAGCCTCGTGGGAAAGCCTCGAGGGAAAATCATAGATCCTTTGATCCACGCGGCGGACTGCGTTTACACTGTTGCTACCGCTCTGGAGGAAAGCGCAAGTGCATGCCCGAATTCGAGACGAGGACTGACTCCCCTGGGGAGACTCCAGAAGTACCCCAAGATCCATGTCAGCACTGGAGAGGAATCCTCAGGTTCTGGCCCCGACTCCACACAAGGTCTTAGGCCCCGGCATCGACGGGAGAGGAATCCCGAGAGGCCCCCGAGGAACTCGCATGGGGACTGGCCTTTCCTGAGGCCACCAGAGCGGGTCCCTGTGGTCCCCGTCGTAAGTCGAGAGCACCTGCCGCAACTCGAGACAATCGAGGAGGTTTTGCCCTGACGGAGAGATGAGGCCCATTTCCGCTGAGGCTTCTCGAGGCTAATCACATCAAACCACTGGAACTTCCAAAGGGTCCTTCACACCCTTGCTGCAACTCAAGCAGTTCCGCGACATACCCGTCTCCACTCGATAGGAAGCACGTGGGGTCCCGCACACATCCAGGGGAGCCCCGTTTCCGCCTCCTAGCTCGAGATGAGGGATCCTTTCCCTGTTTCGTAGGGAAAGAATTCCCGGCGTTCCCGTCGCATCTCAAGAGGAGGCGCTCTCCACAGGAAAGGCAAGAGGAACTCCAGGGTCGTGCCACCATTCCAAGAGTCCCCCAGATGTGTCAGTCCATTCCAGAGGAACCTGTTTTCCCTGCACTGCCTTGACGTTCAAGCCGAGGATCGACTTCCACCACGTGTGCACGTGGGACAGCCCTCTGGGAAAGACTCGTGGGAAAGCCTCGTGGGATAGTCTCGAGGGAAAACCTTGATCCTTTGATCCACGCGGCGGACTGCGTGACACTGCTGCTACCGCTCTGGAGGAAAGCGCAAGTGCATGCCCGCATTCGAGACGAGGACTGACTCCCCTGGGGAGACTCCGGAAGTACCCCAAGATCCATGTCAGCACTGGAGAGGAATCCTCAGGTTCCGGCCCCGACTCCACACAAGGTCTTAGGCCCCGGCATCGACGGGAGAGGAATCCCGAGAGGCCCCCGAGGAACTCGCATGGGGACTGGCCTTTCCTGAGGCCACCAGAGCGGGTCCCTGAGGTCCCCGTCGTAAGTCGAGAGCACCTGCCTCAAATCGAGAAAATCCAGGAGGTTTTGCCCTCCAGGCGAGATGAGGCCCATTTCAGCTGAGGCTTCTCGAGGCCAATCACGTCTAACCACTGGAACTTCCAAAGGGTCCTTCTCACCCTTGCTGCAACTCAAGAAGTTCCCCGACATACCCGTCTCCACTCGAGAGGAAGCACGTGGGGTCCCGCACACATCCAGGGGAGCCCCGTTTCCGCCTCCTAGCTCGAGATGAGGGATCCTTTCCCTGTTTCGTAGGGAAAGAATTCCCGGCGTTCCCGTCGCATCTCAAGAGGAGGCGCTCTCCACTGGAAAGGAAAGATGAACTCCAGGGTCGTGCCACCATTCCAAGAGTCCCCCAGATGTGTCAGTCCATTCCAGAGGAACCTGTTTTCCCTGCACTGCCTTGACGTTCAAGCCGAGGATCGAGTCCCACCACGTGTGCACGTGGGACAGCCCTGTGGGAAAGCCTCGTGGGAAAGCCTCGAGGGAAAGACTCGAGGGAAAACCATAGATCCTTTGATCCACGCGGAGGACTGCGTGACACTGCTGCTACCGCTCTGAAGGAAAGCGCAAGTGCATGTCCGCATTCGAGACGAGGACTGACTCCCCTGGGGAGACTCCAGAAGTACCCCAGGATCCATGTCAGCACTGGAGAGGATTCCTCAGGTTCTGGCCCCGACTCCACACAAGGTCTTAGGCCCCGGCATCGACGGGAGAGGAATCCCGAAAGGCCTCCGAGGAACTCGCATTGGGACTGGCCTTTCTTGAGGCCACCAGAGCGGGTCCCTGAGGTCCCCGTCGTAAGTCGAGAGCACCTCCCGCAACTCAAGAAAATCCAGGAGGTTTTGCCCTCCAGGGGAGATGAGGCACATTTCCGCTGAGCCTTCTCGAGGCTAATCACATCTAACCACTGGAACTTCCAAAGGGTCCTTCACACCCTTGCTGCAACTCAAGAAGTTCCGCGACATACACGTCTCCACTCGAGAGGAAGCACGTGGTGTCCCGCACACATCCAGGGGAGCCCCGTTTCCGCCGCCTAGCTCGAGATGAGGGATCCTTTCCCTGTTTCGTAGGGAAAGAATTCCCGGCGTTCCCGTCGCATCTCAAGAGGAGGCGCTCTCCACAGGAAAGGCGAGAGGAACTCCAGGGTCGTGCCACCATTCCAAGAGTCCCCCAGATGTGTCAGTCCATTCCAGAGGAACCTGTTTTCCCTGCACTGCCTTGACGTTCAAGCCGAGGATCGACTCCCACCACGTGTGCACGTGGGACAGCCCTGTGGGAAAGCCTCGTGGGAAAGCCTCGTGGGAAAGACTCGAGGGAAACCATAGATCCTTTGATCCACGCGGCGGACTGCGTGACACTGCTCCTACCACTCTGGAGGAAAGCACAAGGGCATTCCCGCATTCGAGACGAGGACTGACTCCCCTGGGGAGACTCCAGAAGTACCCCACGATCCATGTCAGCAGTGGAGAGGAATCCTCAGGTTCCGGCCCCGACTCCACACAAGGTCTTAGGCCCCGGTATCGACGGGAGAGGAATCCCGAGAGGCCCCCGAGGAACTCGCATGGGGACTGGCCTTTCCTGAGGCCTCCAGAGCGGGTCCCTGAGGTCCCCGTCATAAGTCGGGAGCACCTGCCGCAACTCGAGAAAATCCAGGAGGTTTTGCCCTCCAGGCGAGATGAGGCCCATTTCCGCTGAGGCTTCACGAGGCTAATCACATCTAACCAGTGGAACTTCCAAAGGGTCCTTCACACCCTGCTGCAACTCAAGAAGTTCCCCGACATACCCATCTCCACTCGAGAGGAAGCACGAGGGTCCCGCACACATCCAGGGGAGACCCGTTTCCGCCTCCTAGCTCGAGATGAGGGATCCTTTCCCTGTTTCGTAGGGAAAGAATTCCCGGCGTTCCCGGCGCATCTCAAGAGAAGGCGCTCTCCACAGGAAAGGCGAGAGGAACTCCAGGGTCGTGCCACCATTCCAAGAGTCCCCCAGATGTGTCAGTCCATTCCAGAGGAACCTCTTTTCCCTGCACTGCCTTTACGTTCAAGCCGAGGATCTACTCCCACCACGTGTGCACGTGGGACAGCCCTGTGGGAAAGCTTCGTGCGAAAGCCTCGTGGGAAAGACTCGAGGGAAAAACATAGATCCTTTGATCCACGCGGCGGACTGCGTGACACTGCTGCTACCGCTCTGGAGAAAAGCGCAAGTGCAGGCCCGCATGCGAGAGGAGGACTGACTCCCATGGGGAGACTCCAGAAGTACCCCAAGATCCATGTCAGCACTGGAGAGGAATCCTCAGGTTCCGGCCCCGACTCCACAGAAGGTCTTAGGCCCCGGCATCGACGGGAGAGGAATCCTGAGAGGCCCCCGAGGAACTCCCATGGGGACTGGCCTTTCCTGAGGCCATCAGAGCGGGTCCCTGAGGTCCCCGTCTTAAGTCGAGAGCACCTGCCGCAACTCAAGAAAATCCAGGAGGTTTTGCCCTCCAGGCGAGAGGAGGCTCATTTCCGCTGAGGCTTCTCGAGGCTAATAACATCTAACCACTGGAACTTCCAAAGGGTCCTTCACACCCTTGCTGCAACTCAAGAAGTTCCCCGACATACCCGTCTCCACTCGAGAGGAAGCACGTGGGGTCCCGCACACATCCAGAGGAGCCCCGTTTCCGCCTCCTAGCTCGAGATGAGGGATCCTTTCCCTGTTTCGTAGGGAAAGAATTCCCGGCGTTCCCGTCGCATCTCAAGAGGAGGCGCTCTCCACTGGAAAGGCAAGAGGAACTCCAGGGTCGTGCCACCATTCCAATAGTTCCCCAGATGTGTCAGTCCATTCCAGAGGAACCTGTTTTCCCTGCACTGCCTTGACGTTCAAGCCGAGGATCGACTCCCACCACGTGTGCACGTGGGACAGCCCTGTGGGAAAGCCTCGTGGGAAAGCCTCGTGGGAAAGACTCGAGGGAAAACCATAGATCCTTTGATCCACGCGGCGGACTGCTTGACACTGCTGCTACCGCTCTGGATGAAAGCGCAAGTGCATGCCCGCATTCGAGACGAGGACTGACTCCTCTGGGGAGACTCCAAAAGTACTCCAAGATCCATGTCAGCACTGGAGAGGAATCCTCAGGTTCCGGCCCCGACTCCACACAAGGTCTTAGGCCCCGGCATCGACGGGAGAGGAATCCCGAGGGGCCCCCGAGCAACTCGCATTGGGACTGGCCTTTCCTGAGGCCACCAGAGCGGGTCCCCGAGTTCCCCGTCGTAAGTCGAGGGCACCTGCCGCAACTCGAGAAAATCTAGGAGGTTTTGCCCTCCATGCGAGATGTGGCCCATTTCCGCTGAGGCTTCTAGAGGCTAATCACATCTAACCTCTGGAACTTCCAAAGGGTCCTTCACACCCTTGCTGCAACTCAAGAAGTTCCCCGACATACCCATCTCCACTCGAGAGGAAGCACGAGGGTCCCGCACACATCCAGGGGAGCCCCGTTTCCGCCTCCTAGCTCGAGATGTGGGATCCTTTCCCTGTTTCGTAGGGAAAGAATTCCCGGCGTTCCCATCGCATCTCAAGAGGAGGCGCTCTCCACAGGAAAGGCGAGAGGAACTCCAGGGTCGTGCCACCATTCCAAGAGTCCCCCAGATGTGTCAGTCCATTCCAGAGGAACCTGTTTTCCCTGCACTGCCTTGATGTTCAAGCCGAGGATCGACTCCCAACACGTGTGCACGTGGAACAGCCCTGTGGGAAAGCCTCGTGGGAAAGCCTCGTGGGAAAGACTTGAGGGAAAATCATAGATCCTTTGATCTACGCAGCGGACTGCGTGACACTGCTGCTACCGCTCTGGAGGAAAGCGCAAGTGCATGCCCGCATTCGAGACGAGGACTGACTCCCCTGGGGAGACTCCAGAAGTACCCCAAGATCCATGTAAGCAGTGGAGAGGAATCCTCAGGTTCCGGCCCCGACTCCACACAAGGTCTTAGGCCCCGGCATCGTCGGGAGAGAAATCCCGAGAGGCCCCCGAGGAACTCGCATGGGGACTGGCCTTTCCTGAGGCCACCAGAGCGGGTCCCCGAGGTCCCCGTCGTAAGTCGAGAGCACCTGCCGCAACTCGAGAAAATCCAGGAGGTTTTGCCCTCCAGGCGAGATGAGGCCCATTTCCGCTGAGGCTTCTCGAGGCTAATCACATCTAACCACTGGAACTTCCAAAGGGTCCTTCACACCCTTGCTGCAACTCAAGAAGTTGCCCGACATACCCGTCTCCACTCGAGAGGAAGCACGAGGGTCCCGCATACATCCAGGGGAGCCCCGTTTCCGCCTCCTAGCTCGAGATGAGGGATCCTTTCCCTGTTTCGAAGGGAAAGAATTCTCGGCGTTCCCGTCGCATCATAAGAGGATGCGCTCTCCACAGGAAAGGCGAGAGGAACTCCAGGGTCCTGCCACCATTCCAAGAGTCCCCCAGATGTGTCAGTCCATTCCAGAGGAACCTGTTTTCCCTGCACTACCTTGACGTTCAAGCCGAGGATCGACTCCCACCACGTGTGCACGTGGGACAGCCCTGTGGGAAAGCCTCGTGGGAAAGCCTCGTGGGAAAGACTCGTGGGAAAACCATAGATCCTTTGATCCACGCGGCGGACTGCGTGACACTGCTGCTACCACTCTGGAGGAAAGGGCAAGTGCATGTCCGAATTCGAGACGAGGACTACCTCCCCTGGGGAGACTCCAGAAGTACCCCAAGATCCATGTCAGCACTGGAGAGGAATCCTCAGGTTCCGGCCCCGACTCCACACAAGGTCTTAGGCCCCGGCATCCACGGGAGAGGAATCCCGAGAGGCCCCCGAGGAACTCGCATGGGGACTGGCCTTTCCTGAGGCCACCAGAGCGGGTCCCCGAGACCGCGTCGTAAGTCGAGAGCACCTGCCGCAACTCGAGAAAATCCAGGAGGTTTTGCCCTTCAGGCGAGATGAGGCCCATTTCCGCTGAGGCTTCTCGAGGCTAATCACATCTAACCTCTGGAACTTCCAAAGGGTCCTTCACACCCGTGCTGCAACTCAAGAAGTTCCCCGACATACACGTCTCCACTCGAGAGGAAGCACGAGGGTCCCACACACATCCAGGGGAGCCCCGTTTCCGTCTCCTAGCTCGAGATGAGGGATCCTTTCCCTGTTTCGTAGGGAAAGAATTCCCAGCGTTCCCGTCGCATCTCAAGAGGAGGCTCTCTCCACAGGAAAGGCGAGAGGAACTCCAGGGTCGTGCCACCATTCCAAGAGTCCCGCAGATGTGTCAGTCCATTCCAGAGGAACCTGTTTTCCCTGCACTGCCTTGACGTTCAAGCCGAGGATCGACTCCCACCACGTGTGCACGTGGGACAGCCCTGTGGGAAAGCCTCGTGGGAAAGCCTCGTGGGAAAGCCTCGTGGGAAAGACTCGAGGGAAAACTATAGATCCTTTGATCCACGCGGCAGACTGCGTGACACTGCTGCTACCGCTCTGGAGTAAAGCGCAAGTGCATGCCCGCATTCGAGACCAGGACTGACTCCCCTGGGGAGACTAAAGAAGTACCCCAAGATCCATGTCAGCACTGGAGAGAAATCCTCAGGTTCCGGCCCCGACTCCACACAAGGTCGTAGGCCCCGGCATGGACGGGAGAGGAATACCGAGAGGCCCCCGAGGAACTCGCATGGGGACTGGCCTTTCCTGAGGCCACCAGAGCGGGTCCCCGAGGTCCCCGTCGTAAATCGAGAGCACCTGCCGCAACTCGAGAAAATCCAGGAGGTTTTGCCCTCCAGGCGAGATGAGGCCCATTTCCGCTGAGGCTTCTCGAGGCTAATCACATCTAACCACTGGAACTTCCAAAGGGTCCTTCACACCCTTGCTGCAACTCAAGAAGTTCCCCGACATAGCCGTCTCCACTCGAGAGGTAGCACCAGGGGCCCGCACACATCCAGGGGAGCCCCGTTTCCGCCTCCTAGCTCGAGATGAGGGATCCTTTCCCTGTTTCGTAGGGAAAGAATTCCCAGCGTTCCCGTCGCATCTCAAGAGGAGGCGCTCTCCACAGGAAAGGCGAGAGGAACTCCAGGGTCGTGCCACAATTCCAAGAGTCCCCCAGATGTGTCAGTCCATTCCAGAGGAACCTGTTTTCCCTGCACTGCCTTGACGTTCAAGACGAGAATCGACTCCCACCACGTGTGCACGTGGGACAGACCTGTGGGAAAGCCTCGTGGGAAAGCCTCGTGGGAAAGTCTCGAGGGAAAACCATAGATCCTTTAATCCATGCGGCGGAATGCGTGACACTGCTGCTACCGCTCTGGAGGAAAGCGCAATTGCATGCCCGCATTTGAGACGAGGTCTGACTCCCCTGGGGAGACTCCAGAAGTACCCCAAGATCCATGTCAGCACTGGAGAGGAATCCTCAGGTTCCGGCCCCGACTCCACACAAGGTCTTAGGCCCCGGCATCGACGGGAGAGGAATCCCGAGAGGCCCCCGTGGAACTCGCATGGGGACTGGCCTTTCCTGAGGCCACCAGAGCGGGTCCCCGAGTTCCCCGTCGTAAGTCGAGAGCACCTGCCGCAACTCGAGAAAATTCAGGAGGTTTTGCCCTCCAGGCGAGATATGGCCCATTTCCGCTGAGGCTTCTCAAGGCTAATCACATCTAAACACTGGAACTTCCAAAGGGTCTTTCACACCCTTGCTGCAACTCAAGAAGTTCCCCGACATACCCGTCTCCACTCGAGAGGAAGCACGAGGGTCCCGGACACATCCAGGGGAGCCCCGTTTCCGCCTCCTAGCTCGAGATGAAGGATCCTTTCCCTGTTTCGTAGGGAAAGAATTCCCGGCGTTCCCATCGCATCTCAAGAGGAGGCGCTCTCCACAGGAAAGGCGAGAGGAACTCCAGGGTCGTGCCACCATTCCAAGAGTCCCCCAGATGTGTCAGTCCATTCCAGAGGAACCTGTTTTCCCTGCACCGCCTTGACGTTCAAGCCGAGGATCGACTCCCACCACGTGTGCACGTGGAACAGCCCTGTGGGAAAGCCTCGTGGGAAAGCCTCGTGGGAAAGACTCGAGGGAAAATCATAGATCCTTTGATCTACGCAGCGGACTGCGTGACACTGCTGCTACCGCTCTGGAGGAAAGCGCAATTGCATGACGCATTCGAGACGAGGACTGACTCCCCTGGGGAGACTCCAGAAGTAGCCCACGATCCATGTCAGCAGTGGAGAGGAATCCTCAGGTTCCGGCCCCGACTCCACACAAGGTCTTAGGCCCCTCATCGTCGGGAGAGAAATCCCGAGAGGCCCCCGAGTAACTCGCATGGGGACAGGCCTTTCCTGAGGCCACCAGAGCGGGTCCCCGAGGTCCCCGTCGTAAGTCGAGAGCACATGCCGCAACTCGAGAAAATCCAGGAGGTTTTGCCCTCCAGGCGAGATGAGGCCCATTTCCGCTGAGGCTTCTCGAGGCTAATCACATCTAACCACTGGAACTTCCAAAGGGTCCTTCACACCCTTGCTGCAACTCAAGAAGTTACCCGACATACCCGTCTCCACTCGAGAGGAAGCACGAGGGTCCCGCACACATCCAGGGGAGCCCCGTTTCCGCCTCCTAGCTCGAGATGAGGGATCCTTTCCCTGTTTCGTAGGGAAAGAATTCCCGGCGTTCCCGGCGCATCTCAAAAGGAGTCGCTCTCCACAGGAAAGGCGAGAGGAACTACAGGGTTGTGCCACCATTCCAAGAGTCCCCCAGATGTGTCAGTCCATTCCAGAGGAACCTGTTTTCCGTGCACTGCCTTGACGTTCAAGCCGAGGATCGACTCCCACCACGTGTGCACGTGGGACAGCCCTGTGGGAAAGCCTCGTGGGAAAGCCTCGTGGGAAAGACTCGTGGGAAAACCATAGATCCTTTGATCCACGCGGCGGACTGCGTGACACTGCTGCTACCGCTCTGGATGAAAGCGCAAGTGCATGCCCGCATTCGAGACGTGGACTGACTCCTCTGGGGAGACTCCAAAAGTACTCCAAGTTCCATGTCAGCACTGGAGAGGAATCCTCAGGTTCCGGCCCCGACTCCACACAAGGTCTTAGGCCCCGGCATCAACGGGAGAGGAATCCCGAGAGGCCCCCGAGCAACTCGCATGGGGACTGGCCTTTCCTGAGGCCACCAGAGCGGGTCCCCGAGTTCCCCGTCGTAAGTCGAGGGCACCTGCCGCAACTCGAGAAAATCTAGGAGGTTGTGCCCTCCAGGCGAGATGTGGCCCATTTCCGATGAGGCTTCTCGAGGCTAATCACATCTAACCTCTGGAACTTCCAAAGGGTCCTTCACACCCTTGCTGCAACTCAAGAAGTTCCCCGACATACCCATCTCCACTCGAGAGGAAGCACGAGGGTCCCGCACACATCCAGGGGAGCCCCGTTTCCGCCTCCTAGCTCGAGATGTGGGATCCTTTCCCTGTTTCGTAGGGAAAGAATTCCCGGCGTTCCCATCGCATCTCAAGAGGAGGCGCTCTCCACAGGAAAGGCGAGAGGAACTCCAGGGTCGTGCCACAATTCCAAGAGTCCCCCAGATGTGTCAGTCCATTCCAGAGGAACCTGTTTTCCCTGCACTGCCTTGATGTTCAAGCCGAGGATCGACTCCCAACACGTGTGCACGTGGAACAGCCCTGTGGGAAAGCCTCGTGGGAAAGCCTCGTGGGAAAGACTTGAGGGAAAATCATAGATCCTTTGATCTACGCAGCGGACTGCGTGACACTGCTGCTACCGCTCTGGATGAAAGCGCAATTGCATGCCCGCATTCGAGACGAGGACAGACTCCCCTGGGGAGACTCCAGAAGTACCCCAAGATCCATGTAAGCAGTGGAGAGGAATCCTCAGGTTCCGGCCCCGACTCCACACAAGGTCTTAGGCCCCGGCATCGTCGGGAGACAAATCCCGAGAGGCCCCCGAGGAACTCGCATGGGGACTGGCCTTTCCTGAGGCCACCAGAGCGGGTCCCCGAGGTCCCCGTCGTAAGTCGAGAGCACATGCCGCAACTCGAGAAAATCCAGGAGGTTTTGCCCTCCAGGGGAGATGAGGCCCATTTCCGCTGAGGCTTCTCGAGGCTAATCACGTCTAACCACTGGAACTTCCAAAGGGTCCTTCACACCCTTGCTGCAACTCAAGAAGTTCCCCGACATACCCGTCTCCACTCGAGAGGAAGCACGTGGGGTCCCGCACACATCCAGGGGAGCCCCGTTTCTGCCTCCTAGCTCGAGGTGAGGGATCCTTTCCCTGTTTCGTAGGGAAAGAATTCCCGGCGTTCCCGTCGCATCTCAAGAGGAGGCGCTCTCCACAGGAAAGGCGAGAGGAACTCCAGGGTCGTGCCGCCATTCCAAGAGTCCCCCAGATGTGTCAGTCCATTCCAGAGGAACCTGTTTTCCCTGCACTGCCTTGACGTTCAAGCCGAGGATCGACTCCCACCACGTGTGCACGTGGGACAGCCCTGTGGGAAAGCCTCGTGGGAAAGCCTCGTTGGAAAGACTCGTGGGAAAACCATAGATCCTTTGATCCACGCGGCGGACTGCGTGACACTGCTGCTACCACTCTGGAGGAAAGCGCAAGTGCATGTCCGCATTCGAGACGAGGACTGACTCCCCTGGGGAGACTCCAGAAGTACCCCAAGATCCATGTCAGCACTGGAGAGGAATCCTCAGGTTCCGGCCCCGACTCCACACAAGGTTTTAGGCCCCGGCATCCACGGGAGAGAAATCCCGAGAGGCCCCCGAGGAACTCGCATGGGGACTGGCCTTTCCTGACGCCACCAGAGTGGGTCCCCGAGACCCCGTCGTAAGTCGAGAGCACCTGCCGCAACTCGAGAAAATCCAGGAGGTTTTGCCCTCCAGGCGAGATGAGGCCCATTTCCGCTGAGGCTTCTCGAGGCTAATCACATCTAACCTCTGGAACTTCCAAAGGGTCCTTCACACCCTTGCTGCAACTCAAGAAGTTCCCCGACATACACTTCTCCACTCGAGAGGAAGCACGAGGGTCCCACACACATCCAGGGGAGCCCCGTTTCCGCCTCCTAGCTCGAGATGAGGGATCCTTTCCCTGTTTCGTAGGGAAAGAATTCCCAGCGTTCCCGTCGCATCTCAAGAGGAGGCTCTCTCCACAGGAAAGGCGAGAGGAACTCCAGGGTCGTGCCACCATTCCAAGAGTCCCCCAGATGTGTCAGTCCATTCCAGAGGAACCTGTTTTCCCTGCACTGCCTTGACGTTCAAGCCGAGGATCGACTCCCACCACGTGTGCACGTGGGACAGCCCTGTGGGAAAGCCTCGTGGGAAAGCCTCGTGGGAAAACCTCGTGGGAAAGACTCGAGGGAAAACTATAGATCCTTTGATCCACGCGGCAGACTGCGTGACACTGCTGCTACCGCTCTGGAGTAAAGCGCATGTGCATGCCCGCATTCGAGACCAGGACTGACTCCCCTGGGGAGACTCCAGAAGTAGCCCACGATCCATGTCAGCAGTGGAGAGGAATCCTCAGGTTCCGGCCCCGACTCCACACAAGGTCTTAGGCCCCGGCATCGTCGGGAGAGAAATCCCGAGAGGCCCCCGAGGAACTCGCATGGGGACTGGCCTTTCCTGAGGCCACTAGAGCGGGTCCCCGAGGTCCCCGTCGTAAGTCGAGAGCACATGCCGTAACTCGAGAAAATCCAGGAGGTTTTGCCCTCCAGGCGAGACGAGGCCCATTTCCGCTGAGGCTTCTCGAGGCTAATCACATCTAACCACTGGAACTTCCAAAGGGTCCTTCACACCCTTGCTGCAACTCAAGAAGTTACCCGACATACCCGTCTCCACTCGAGAGGAAGCACGAGGGTCCCGCACACATCCAGGGGAGCCCCGTTTCCGCCTCCTAGCTCGAGATGAGGGATCCTTTCCCTGTTTCGTGGGGAAAGAATTCCCGGCGTTCCCGGCACATCTCAAAAGGAGTCGCTCTCCACAGGAAAGGCGAGAGGAACTACAGGGTCGTGCCACCATTCCAAGAGTCCCCCAGATGTGTCAGTCCATTCCAGAGGAACATGTTTTCCCTGCACTGCCTTGACGTTCAAGCCGAGGATCGACTCCCACCACGTGTGCACGTGGGACAGCCCTGTGGGAAAGCCTCGTGGGAAAGCCTCGTGGGAAAGACTCGTGGGAAAACCATAGATCCTTTGATCCACGCGGCGGACTGCGTGACACTGCTGCTACCGCTCTGGATGAAAGCGCAAGTGCATGCCCGCATTCGAGACGTGGACTGACTCCTCTGGGGAGACTCCAAAAGTACTCCAAGATCCATGTCAGCACTGGAGAGGAATCCTCAGGTTCCGGCCCCGACTCCACACAAGGTCTTAGGCTCCGGCATCGACGGGAGAGGAATCCCGAGAGGCCCCCGAGGAACTCGTATGGGGACTGGCCTTTCCTGAGGCCACCAGAGCGGGTCCCCGAGTTCCCCATCGTAAGTCGAGGGCACCTGCCGCAACTCGAGAAAATCTAGGAGGTTGTGTCCTCCAGGCGAGATGTGGCCCATTTCCGCTGAGGCTTCTCGAGGCTAATCACATCTAACCTCTGGAACTTCCAAAGGGTCCTTCACACCCTTGCTGCAACTCAAGAAGTTCCCCGACATACACATCTCCACTCGAGAGGAAGCACGAGGGTCCCGCACACATCCAGGGGAGCCCCGTTTCCGCCTCCTAGCTCGAGATGTGGGATCCTTTCCCTGTTTCGTAGGGAAAGAATTCCCGGCGTTCCCATCGCATCTCAAGAGGAGGCGCTCTCCACAGGAAAGGTGAGAGGAACTCCAGGGTCGTGCCACCATTGCAAGAGTCCCCCAGATGTGTCAGTCCATTCCAGAGGAACCTGTTTGCTCTGCAATGCCTTGACGTTCAAGCCGAGGATCGACTCCCACCACGTTTGCACGTTAGACAGCCCTGTGGTAAAGCCTCGTGGGAAAGCCTCGTGGGAAAGCCTCGAAGGAAAACCATAGATCCTTTGATCCACGCGGCGGACTGCGTGACACTGCTGCTACAGCTCTGGAGGAAAGCGCAAGTGCATGCCCACATTCGAGACGAGGACTGACTCCCCTGGGGAGACTCTAGAAGTACCCCAAGATCCATGTCAGCACTGGAGAGGAATCCTCACTTTCGGAACCCGAATCCACACAAGGTCTTAGGCCCCGGCATCGACGGGAGAGGATTCCCTAAGGGCCCCCTAGGAACTCGAATGGGGACTGGCCTTTCCTGAGGCCACCAGAGCGGGTCCCTGAGGTCCCATCGTAAGTCGAGAGCACCTGCCGCAACTCGAGAAAATCCAGGAGTTTTTGCCCTCCAGGCGAGATGAGGCCCATTTCCGCTGAGGCTTCTCGAGGCTAATCACATCTAACCACTGGAACTTCCAAAGGGTCCTTCACACCCTTGCTGCAACTCACAAGTTCCCAGACATACCCGTCTCCACTCGAGAGGAAGCACGAGGGTCCCGCACACATCCAGGGGAGCCCCGGTTCCGCCTCCTAGCTCGAGATGAGGGATCCTTTCCCTGTTTCGTAGGGAAAGAATTCCCGGCGTTCCCGGCGCATCTCAAAAGGAGTCGCTCTCCACAGGAAAGGCGAGAGGAACTACAGGGTTGTGCCACCATTCCAAGAGTCCCCCAGATGTGTCAGTCCATTCCAGAGGAACCTGTTTTCCCTGCACTGCCTTGACGTTCAAGCCGAGGATCGACTCCCACCACGTGTGCACGTGGGACAGCCCTGTGGGAAAGCCTCGTGGGAAAGCCTCGTGGGAAAGACTCGAGGGAAAACCATAGATCCTTTGATCTACGCAGCGGACTGCGTGACACTGCTGCTACCGCTCTGGATGAAAGCGCAAGTGCATGCCCGCATTCGAGACGTGGACTGACTCCCCTGGGGAGACTCCAGAAGTACCCCAGGATCCATGTCAGCACTGGAGAGGATTCCTCAGGTTCTGGCCCCGACTCCACACAAGGTCTTAGGCCCCGGCATCGACGGGAGAGGAATCCCGAAAGGCCTCCGAGGAACTCGCATTGGGACTGGCCTTTCTTGAGGCCACCAGAGCGGGTCCCTGAGGTCCCCGTCGTAAGTCGAGAGCACCTCCCGCAACTCAAGAAAATCCAGGAGGTTTTGCCCTCCAGGGGAGATGAGGCACATTTCCGCTGAGCCTTCTCGAGGCTAATCACATCTAACCACTGGAACTTCCAAAGGGTCCTTCACACCCTTGCTGCAACTCAAGAAGTTCCGCGACATACACGTCTCCACTCGAGAGGAAGCACGTGGTGTCCCGCACACATCCAGGGGAGCCCCGTTTCCGCCGCCTAGCTCGAGATGAGGGATCCTTTCCCTGTTTCGTAGGGAAAGAATTCCCGGCGTTCCCGTCGCATCTCAAGAGGAGGCGCTCTCCACAGGAAAGGCGAGAGGAACTCCAGGGTCGTGCCACCATTCCAAGAGTCCCCCAGATGTGTCAGTCCATTCCAGAGGAACCTGTTTTCCCTGCACTGCCTTGACGTTCAAGCCGAGGATCGACTCCCACCACGTGTGCACGTGGGACAGCCCTGTGGGAAAGCCTCGTGGGAAAGCCTCGTGGGAAAGACTCGAGGGAAACCATAGATCCTTTGATCCACGCGGCGGACTGCGTGACACTGCTCCTACCACTCTGGAGGAAAGCACAAGGGCATTCCCGCATTCGAGACGAGGACTGACTCCCCTGGGGAGACTCCAGAAGTACCCCACGATCCATGTCAGCAGTGGAGAGGAATCCTCAGGTTCCGGCCCCGACTCCACACAAGGTCTTAGGCCCCGGTATCGACGGGAGAGGAATCCCGAGAGGCCCCCGAGGAACTCGCATGGGGACTGGCCTTTCCTGAGGCCTCCAGAGCGGGTCCCTGAGGTCCCCGTCATAAGTCGGGAGCACCTGCCGCAACTCGAGAAAATCCAGGAGGTTTTGCCCTCCAGGCGAGATGAGGCCCATTTCCGCTGAGGCTTCACGAGGCTAATCACATCTAACCAGTGGAACTTCCAAAGGGTCCTTCACACCCTTGCTGCAACTCAAGAAGTTCCCCGACATACCCATCTCCACTCGAGAGGAAGCACGAGGGTCCCGCACACATCCAGGGGAGACCCGTTTCCGCCTCCTAGCTCGAGATGAGGGATCCTTTCCCTGTTTCGTAGGGAAAGAATTCCCGGCGTTCCCGGCGCAGCTCAAGAGAAGGCGCTCTCCACAGGAAAGGCGAGAGGAACTCCAGGGTCGTGCCACCATTCCAAGAGTCCCCCAGATGTGTCAGTCCATTCCAGAGGAACCTCTTTTCCCTGCACTGCCTTTACGTTCAAGCCGAGGATCTACTCCCACCACGTGTGCACGTGGGACAGCCCTGTGGGAAAGCTTCGTGCGAAAGCCTCGTGGGAAAGACTCGAGGGAAAAACATAGATCCTTTGATCCACGCGGCGGACTGCGTGACACTGCTGCTACCGCTCTGGAGAAAAGCGCAAGTGCAGGCCCGCATGCGAGAGGAGGACTGACTCCCATGGGGAGACTCCAGAAGTACCCCAAGATCCATGTCAGCACTGGAGAGGAATCCTCAGGTTCCGGCCCCGACTCCACAGAAGGTCTTAGGCCCCGGCATCGACGGGAGAGGAATCCTGAGAGGCCCCCGAGGAACTCCCATGGGGACTGGCCTTTCCTGAGGCCATCAGAGCGGGTCCCTGAGGTCCCCGTCTTAAGTCGAGAGCACCTGCCGCAACTCAAGAAAATCCAGGAGGTTTTGCCCTCCAGGCGAGAGGAGGCTCATTTCCGCTGAGGCTTCTCGAGGCTAATAACATCTAACCACTGGAACTTCCAAAGGGTCCTTCACACCCTTGCTGCAACTCAAGAAGTTCCCCGACATACCCGTCTCCACTCGAGAGGAAGCACGTGGGGTCCCGCACACATCCAGAGGAGCCCCGTTTCCGCCTCCTAGCTCGAGATGAGGGATCCTTTCCCTGTTTCGTAGGGAAAGAATTCCCGGCGTTCCCGTCGCATCTCAAGAGGAGGCGCTCTCCACTGGAAAGGCAAGAGGAACTCCAGGGTCGTGCCACCATTCCAATAGTTCCCCAGATGTGTCAGTCCATTCCAGAGGAACCTGTTTTCCCTGCACTGCCTTGACGTTCAAGCCGAGGATCGACTCCCACCACGTGTGCACGTGGGACAGCCCTGTGGGAAAGCCTCGTGGGAAAGCCTCGTGGGAAAGACTCGAGGGAAAACCATAGATCCTTTGATCCACGCGGCGGACTGCTTGACACTGCTGCTACCGCTCTGGATGAAAGCGCAAGTGCATGCCCGCATTCGAGACGAGGACTGACTCCTCTGGGGAGACTCCAAAAGTACTCCAAGATCCATGTCAGCACTGGAGAGGAATCCTCAGGTTCCGGCCCCGACTCCACACAAGGTCTTAGGCCCCGGCATCGACGGGAGAGGAATCCCGAGGGGCCCCCGAGCAACTCGCATGGGGACTGGCCTTTCCTGAGGCCACCAGAGCGGGTCCCCGAGTTCCCCGTCGTAAGTCGAGGGCACCTGCCGCAACTCGAGAAAATCTAGGAGGTTTTGCCCTCCATGCGAGATGTGGCCCATTTCCGCTGAGGCTTCTAGAGGCTAATCACATCTAACCTCTGGAACTTCCAAAGGGTCCTTCACACCCTTGCTGCAACTCAAGAAGTTCCCCGACATACCCATCTCCACTCGAGAGGAAGCACGAGGGTCCCGCACACATCCAGGGGAGCCCCGTTTCCGCCTCCTAGCTCGAGATGTGGGATCCTTTCCCTGTTTCGTAGGGAAAGAATTCCCGGCGTTCCCATCGCATCTCAAGAGGAGGCGCTCTCCACAGGAAAGGCGAGAGGAACTCCAGGGTCGTGCCACCATTCCAAGAGTCCCCCAGATGTGTCAGTCCATTCCAGAGGAACCTGTTTTCCCTGCACTGCCTTGATGTTCAAGCCGAGGATCGACTCCCAACACGTGTGCACGTGGAACAGCCCTGTGGGAAAGCCTCGTGGGAAAGCCTCGTGGGAAAGACTTGAGGGAAAATCATAGATCCTTTGATCTACGCAGCGGACTGCGTGACACTGCTGCTACCGCTCTGGAGGAAAGCGCAAGTGCATGCCCGCATTCGAGACGAGGACTGACTCCCCTGGGGAGACTCCAGAAGTACCCCAAGATCCATGTAAGCAGTGGAGAGGAATCCTCAGGTTCCGGCCCCGACTCCACACAAGGTCTTAGGCCCCGGCATCGTCGGGAGAGAAATCCCGAGAGGCCCCCGAGGAACTCGCATGGGGACTGGCCTTTCCTGAGGCCACCAGAGCGGGTCCCCGAGGTCCCCGTCGTAAGTCGAGAGCACATGCCGCAACTCGAGAAAATCCAGGAGGTTTTGCCCTCCAGGCGAGATGAGGCCCATTTCCGCTGAGGCTTCTCGAGGCTAATCACATCTAACCACTGGAACTTCCAAAGGGTCCTTCACACCCTTGCTGCAACTCAAGAAGTTGCCCGACATACCCGTCTCCACTCGAGAGGAAGCACGAGGGTCCCGCATACATCCAGGGGAGCCCCGTTTCCGCCTCCTAGCTCGAGATGAGGGATCCTTTCCCTGTTTCGAAGGGAAAGAATTCTCGGCGTTCCCGTCGCATCATAAGAGGATGCGCTCTCCACAGGAAAGGCGAGAGGAACTCCAGGGTCCTGCCACCATTCCAAGAGTCCCCCAGATGTGTCAGTCCATTCCAGAGGAACCTGTTTTCCCTGCACTACCTTGACGTTCAAGCCGAGGATCGACTCCCACCACGTGTGCACGTGGGACAGCCCTGTGGGAAAGCCTCGTGGGAAAGCCTCGTGGGAAAGACTCGTGGGAAAACCATAGATCCTTTGATCCACGCGGCGGACTGCGTGACACTGCTGCTACCACTCTGGAGGAAAGGGCAAGTGCATGTCCGAATTCGAGACGAGGACTACCTCCCCTGGGGAGACTCCAGAAGTACCCCAAGATCCATGTCAGCACTGGAGAGGAATCCTCAGGTTCCGGCCCCGACTCCACACAAGGTCTTAGGCCCCGGCATCCACGGGAGAGGAATCCCGAGAGGCCCCCGAGGAACTCGCATGGGGACTGGCCTTTCCTGAGGCCACCAGAGCGGGTCCCCGAGACCGCGTCGTAAGTCGAGAGCACCTGCCGCAACTCGAGAAAATCCAGGAGGTTTTGCCCTTCAGGCGAGATGAGGCCCATTTCCGCTGAGGCTTCTCGAGGCTAATCACATCTAACCTCTGGAACTTCCAAAGGGTCCTTCACACCCGTGCTGCAACTCAAGAAGTTCCCCGACATACACGTCTCCACTCGAGAGGAAGCACGAGGGTCCCACACACATCCAGGGGAGCCCCGTTTCCGCCTCCTAGCTCGAGATGAGGGATCCTTTCCCTGTTTCGTAGGGAAAGAATTCCCAGCGTTCCCGTCGCATCTCAAGAGGAGGCTCTCTCCACAGGAAAGGCGAGAGGAACTCCAGGGTCGTGCCACCATTCCAAGAGTCCCGCAGATGTGTCAGTCCATTCCAGAGGAACCTGTTTTCCCTGCACTGCCTTGACGTTCAAGCCGAGGATCGACTCCCACCACGTGTGCACGTGGGACAGCCCTGTGGGAAAGCCTCGTGGGAAAGCCTCGTGGGAAAGCCTCGTGGGAAAGACTCGAGGGAAAACTATAGATCCTTTGATCCACGCGGCAGACTGCGTGACACTGCTGCTACCGCTCTGGAGTAAAGCGCAAGTGCATGCCCGCATTCGAGACCAGGACTGACTCCCCTGGGGAGACTAAAGAAGTACCCCAAGATCCATGTCAGCACTGGAGAGAAATCCTCAGGTTCCGGCCCCGACTCCACACAAGGTCGTAGGCCCCGGCATGGACGGGAGAGGAATACCGAGAGGCCCCCGAGGAACTCGCATGGGGACTGGCCTTTCCTGAGGCCACCAGAGCGGGTCCCCGAGGTCCCCGTCGTAAATCGAGAGCACCTGCCGCAACTCGAGAAAATCCAGGAGGTTTTGCCCTCCAGGCGAGATGAGGCCCATTTCCGCTGAGGCTTCTCGAGGCTAATCACATCTAACCACTGGAACTTCCAAAGGGTCCTTCACACCCTTGCTGCAACTCAAGAAGTTCCCCGACATAGCCGTCTCCACTCGAGAGGTAGCACCAGGGGCCCGCACACATCCAGGGGAGCCCCGTTTCCGCCTCCTAGCTCGAGATGAGGGATCCTTTCCCTGTTTCGTAGGGAAAGAATTCCCAGCGTTCCCGTCGCATCTCAAGAGGAGGCGCTCTCCACAGGAAAGGCGAGAGGAACTCCAGGGTCGTGCCACAATTCCAAGAGTCCCCCAGATGTGTCAGTCCATTCCAGAGGAACCTGTTTTCCCTGCACTGCCTTGACGTTCAAGACGAGAATCGACTCCCACCACGTGTGCACGTGGGACAGACCTGTGGGAAAGCCTCGTGGGAAAGCCTCGTGGGAAAGTCTCGAGGGAAAACCATAGATCCTTTAATCCATGCGGCGGAATGCGTGACACTGCTGCTACCGCTCTGGAGGAAAGCGCAATTGCATGCCCGCATTTGAGACGAGGTCTGACTCCCCTGGGGAGACTCCAGAAGTACCCCAAGATCCATGTCAGCACTGGAGAGGAATCCTCAGGTTCCGGCCCCGACTCCACACAAGGTCTTAGGCCCCGGCATCGACGGGAGAGGAATCCCGAGAGGCCCCCGTGGAACTCGCATGGGGACTGGCCTTTCCTGAGGCCACCAGAGCGGGTCCCCGAGTTCCCCGTCGTAAGTCGAGAGCACCTGCCGCAACTCGAGAAAATTCAGGAGGTTTTGCCCTCCAGGCGAGATATGGCCCATTTCCGCTGAGGCTTCTCAAGGCTAATCACATCTAAACACTGGAACTTCCAAAGGGTCTTTCACACCCTTGCTGCAACTCAAGAAGTTCCCCGACATACCCGTCTCCACTCGAGAGGAAGCACGAGGGTCCCGGACACATCCAGGGGAGCCCCGTTTCCGCCTCCTAGCTCGAGATGAAGGATCCTTTCCCTGTTTCGTAGGGAAAGAATTCCCGGCGTTCCCATCGCATCTCAAGAGGAGGCGCTCTCCACAGGAAAGGCGAGAGGAACTCCAGGGTCGTGCCACCATTCCAAGAGTCCCCCAGATGTGTCAGTCCATTCCAGAGGAACCTGTTTTCCCTGCACCGCCTTGACGTTCAAGCCGAGGATCGACTCCCACCACGTGTGCACGTGGAACAGCCCTGTGGGAAAGCCTCGTGGGAAAGCCTCGTGGGAAAGACTCGAGGGAAAATCATAGATCCTTTGATCTACGCAGCGGACTGCGTGACACTGCTGCTACCGCTCTGGAGGAAAGCGCAATTGCATGACGCATTCGAGACGAGGACTGACTCCCCTGGGGAGACTCCAGAAGTAGCCCACGATCCATGTCAGCAGTGGAGAGGAATCCTCAGGTTCCGGCCCCGACTCCACACAAGGTCTTAGGCCCCTCATCGTCGGGAGAGAAATCCCGAGAGGCCCCCGAGTAACTCGCATGGGGACTGGCCTTTCCTGAGGCCACCAGAGCGGGTCCCCGAGGTCCCCGTCGTAAGTCGAGAGCACATGCCGCAACTCGAGAAAATCCAGGAGGTTTTGCCCTCCAGGCGAGATGAGGCCCATTTCCGCTGAGGCTTCTCGAGGCTAATCACATCTAACCACTGGAACTTCCAAAGGGTCCTTCACACCCTTGCTGCAACTCAAGAAGTTACCCGACATACCCGTCTCCACTCGAGAGGAAGCACGAGGGTCCCGCACACATCGAGGGGAGCCCCGTTTCCGCCTCCTAGCTCGAGATGAGGGATCCTTTCCCTGTTTCGTAGGGAAAGAATTCCCGGCGTTCCCGGCGCATCTCAAAAGGAGTCGCTCTCCACAGGAAAGGCGAGAGGAACTACAGGGTTGTGCCACCATTCCAAGAGTCCCCCAGATGTGTCAGTCCATTCCAGAGGAACCTGTTTTCCCTGCACTGCCTTGACGTTCAAGCCGAGGATCGACTCCCACCACGTGTGCACGTGGGACAGCCCTGTGGGAAAGCCTCGTGGGAAAGCCTCGTGGGAAAGACTCGTGGGAAAACCATAGATCCTTTGATCCACGCGGCGGACTGCGTGACACTGCTGCTACCGCTCTGGATGAAAGCGCAAGTGCATGCCCGCATTCGAGACGTGGACTGACTCCTCTGGGGAGACTCCAAAAGTACTCCAAGTTCCATGTCAGCACTGGAGAGGAATCCTCAGGTTCCGGCCCCGACTCCACACAAGGTCTTAGGCCCCGGCATCGACGGGAGAGGAATCCCGAGAGGCCCCCGAGCAACTCGCATGGGGACTGGCCTTTCCTGAGGCCACCAGAGCGGGTCCCCGAGTTCCCCGTCGTAAGTCGAGGGCACCTGCCGCAACTCGAGAAAATCTAGGAGGTTGTGCCCTCCAGGCGAGATGTGGCCCATTTCCGATGAGGCTTCTCGAGGCTAATCACATCTAACCTCTGGAACTTCCAAAGGGTCCTTCACACCCTTGCTGCAACTCAAGAAGTTCCCCGACATACCCATCTCCACTCGAGAGGAAGCACGAGGGTCCCGCACACATCCAGGGGAGCCCCGTTTCCGCCTCCTAGCTCGAGATGTGGGATCCTTTCCCTGTTTCGTAGGGAAAGAATTCCCGGCGTTCCCATCGCATCTCAAGAGGAGGCGCTCTCCACAGGAAAGGCGAGAGGAACTCCAGGGTCGTGCCACAATTCCAAGAGTCCCCCAGATGTGTCAGTCCATTCCAGAGGAACCTGTTTTCCCTGCACTGCCTTGATGTTCAAGCCGAGGATCGACTCCCAACACGTGTGCACGTGGAACAGCCCTGTGGGAAAGCCTCGTGGGAAAGCCTCGTGGGAAAGACTTGAGGGAAAATCATAGATCCTTTGATCTACGCAGCGGACTGCGTGACACTGCTGCTACCGCTCTGGATGAAAGCGCAATTGCATGCCCGCATTCGAGACGAGGACAGACTCCCCTGGGGAGACTCCAGAAGTACCCCAAGATCCATGTAAGCAGTGGAGAGGAATCCTCAGGTTCCGGCCCCGACTCCACACAAGGTCTTAGGCCCCGGCATCGTCGGGAGACAAATCCCGAGAGGCCCCCGAGGAACTCGCATGGGGACTGGCCTTTCCTGAGGCCACCAGAGCGGGTCCCCGAGGTCCCCGTCGTAAGTCGAGAGCACATGCCGCAACTCGAGAAAATCCAGGAGGTTTTGCCCTCCAGGGGAGATGAGGCCCATTTCCGCTGAGGCTTCTCGAGGCTAATCACGTCTAACCACTGGAACTTCCAAAGGGTCCTTCACACCCTTGCTGCAACTCAAGAAGTTCCCCGACATACCCGTCTCCACTCGAGAGGAAGCACGTGGGGTCCCGCACACATCCAGGGGAGCCCCGTTTCTGCCTCCTAGCTCGAGGTGAGGGATCCTTTCCCTGTTTCGTAGGGAAAGAATTCCCGGCGTTCCCGTCGCATCTCAAGAGGAGGCGCTCTCCACAGGAAAGGCGAGAGGAACTCCAGGGTCGTGCCGCCATTCCAAGAGTCCCCCAGATGTGTCAGTCCATTCCAGAGGAACCTGTTTTCCCTGCACTGCCTTGACGTTCAAGCCGAGGATCGACTCCCACCACGTGTGCACGTGGGACAGCCCTGTGGGAAAGCCTCGTGGGAAAGCCTCGTTGGAAAGACTCGTGGGAAAACCATAGATCCTTTGATCCACGCGGCGGACTGCGTGACACTGCTGCTACCACTCTGGAGGAAAGCGCAAGTGCATGTCCGCATTCGAGACGAGGACTGACTCCCCTGGGGAGACTCCAGAAGTACCCCAAGATCCATGTCAGCACTGGAGAGGAATCCTCAGGTTCCGGCCCCGACTCCACACAAGGTTTTAGGCCCCGGCATCCACGGGAGAGAAATCCCGAGAGGCCCCCGAGGAACTCGCATGGGGACTGGCCTTTCCTGACGCCACCAGAGTGGGTCCCCGAGACCCCGTCGTAAGTCGAGAGCACCTGCCGCAACTCGAGAAAATCCAGGAGGTTTTGCCCTCCAGGCGAGATGAGGCCCATTTCCGCTGAGGCTTCTCGAGGCTAATCACATCTAACCTCTGGAACTTCCAAAGGGTCCTTCACACCCTTGCTGCAACTCAAGAAGTTCCCCGACATACACTTCTCCACTCGAGAGGAAGCACGAGGGTCCCACACACATCCAGGGGAGCCCCGTTTCCGCCTCCTAGCTCGAGATGAGGGATCCTTTCCCTGTTTCGTAGGGAAAGAATTCCCAGCGTTCCCGTCGCATCTCAAGAGGAGGCTCTCTCCACAGGAAAGGCGAGAGGAACTCCAGGGTCGTGCCACCATTCCAAGAGTCCCCCAGATGTGTCAGTCCATTCCAGAGGAACCTGTTTTCCCTGCACTGCCTTGACGTTCAAGCCGAGGATCGACTCCCACCACGTGTGCACGTGGGACAGCCCTGTGGGAAAGCCTCGTGGGAAAGCCTCGTGGGAAAACCTCGTGGGAAAGACTCGAGGGAAAACTATAGATCCTTTGATCCACGCGGCAGACTGCGTGACACTGCTGCTACCGCTCTGGAGTAAAGCGCATGTGCATGCCCGCATTCGAGACCAGGACTGACTCCCCTGGGGAGACTCCAGAAGTAGCCCACGATCCATGTCAGCAGTGGAGAGGAATCCTCAGGTTCCGGCCCCGACTCCACACAAGGTCTTAGGCCCCGGCATCGTCGGGAGACAAATCCCGAGAGGCCCCCGAGGAACTCGCATGGGGACTGGCCTTTCCTGAGGCCACCAGAGCGGGTCCCCGAGGTCCCCGTCGTAAGTCGAGAGCACATGCCGCAACTCGAGAAAATCCAGGAGGTTTTGCCCTCCAGGGGAGATGAGGCCCATTTCCGCTGAGGCTTCTCGAGGCTAATCACGTCTAACCACTGGAACTTCCAAAGGGTCCTTCACACCCTTGCTGCAACTCAAGAAGTTCCCCGACATACCCGTCTCCACTCGAGAGGAAGCACGTGGGGTCCCGCACACATCCAGGGGAGCCCCGTTTCTGCCTCCTAGCTCGAGGTGAGGGATCCTTTCCCTGTTTCGTAGGGAAAGAATTCCCGGCGTTCCCGTCGCATCTCAAGAGGAGGCGCTCTCCACAGGAAAGGCGAGAGGAACTCCAGGGTCGTGCCGCCATTCCAAGAGTCCCCCAGATGTGTCAGTCCATTCCAGAGGAACCTGTTTTCCCTGCACTGCCTTGACGTTCAAGCCGAGGATCGACTCCCACCACGTGTGCACGTGGGACAGCCCTGTGGGAAAGCCTCGTGGGAAAGCCTCGTTGGAAAGACTCGTGGGAAAACCATAGATCCTTTGATCCACGCGGCGGACTGCGTGACACTGCTGCTACCACTCTGGAGGAAAGCGCAAGTGCATGTCCGCATTCGAGACGAGGACTGACTCCCCTGGGGAGACTCCAGAAGTACCCCAAGATCCATGTCAGCACTGGAGAGGAATCCTCAGGTTCCGGCCCCGACTCCACACAAGGTTTTAGGCCCCGGCATCCACGGGAGAGAAATCCCGAGAGGCCCCCGAGGAACTCGCATGGGGACTGGCCTTTCCTGACGCCACCAGAGTGGGTCCCCGAGACCCCGTCGTAAGTCGAGAGCACCTGCCGCAACTCGAGAAAATCCAGGAGGTTTTGCCCTCCAGGCGAGATGAGGCCCATTTCCGCTGAGGCTTCTCGAGGCTAATCACATCTAACCTCTGGAACTTCCAAAGGGTCCTTCACACCCTTGCTGCAACTCAAGAAGTTCCCCGACATACACTTCTCCACTCGAGAGGAAGCACGAGGGTCCCACACACATCCAGGGGAGCCCCGTTTCCGCCTCCTAGCTCGAGATGAGGGATCCTTTCCCTGTTTCGTAGGGAAAGAATTCCCAGCGTTCCCGTCGCATCTCAAGAGGAGGCTCTCTCCACAGGAAAGGCGAGAGGAACTCCAGGGTCGTGCCACCATTCCAAGAGTCCCCCAGATGTGTCAGTCCATTCCAGAGGAACCTGTTTTCCCTGCACTGCCTTGACGTTCAAGCCGAGGATCGACTCCCACCACGTGTGCACGTGGGACAGCCCTGTGGGAAAGCCTCGTGGGAAAGCCTCGTGGGAAAGCCTCGTGGGAAAGACTCGAGGGAAAACTATAGATCCTTTGATCCACGCGGCAGACTGCGTGACACTGCTGCTACCGCTCTGGAGTAAAGCGCATGTGCATGCCCGCATTCGAGACCAGGACTGACTCCCCTGGGGAGACTCCAGAAGTAGCCCACGATCCATGTCAGCAGTGGAGAGGAATCCTCAGGTTCCGGCCCCGACTCCACACAAGGTCTTAGGCCCCGGCATCGTCGGGAGAGAAATCCCGAGAGGCCCCCGAGGAACTCGCATGGGGACTGGCCTTTCCTGAGGCCACTAGAGCGGGTCCCCGAGGTCCCCGTCGTAAGTCGAGAGCACATGCCGTAACTCGAGAAAATCCAGGAGGTTTTGCCCTCCAGGCGAGACGAGGCCCATTTCCGCTGAGGCTTCTCGAGGCTAATCACATCTAACCACTGGAACTTCCAAAGGGTCCTTCACACCCTTGCTGCAACTCAAGAAGTTACCCGACATACCCGTCTCCACTCGAGAGGAAGCACGAGGGTCCCGCACACATCCAGGGGAGCCCCGTTTCCGCCTCCTAGCTCGAGATGAGGGATCCTTTCCCTGTTTCGTGGGGAAAGAATTCCCGGCGTTCCCGGCACATCTCAAAAGGAGTCGCTCTCCACAGGAAAGGCGAGAGGAACTACAGGGTCGTGCCACCATTCCAAGAGTCCCCCAGATGTGTCAGTCCATTCCAGAGGAACCTGTTTTCCCTGCACTGCCTTGACGTTCAAGCCGAGGATCGACTCCCACCACGTGTGCACGTGGGACAGCCCTGTGGGAAAGCCTCGTGGGAAAGCCTCGTGGGAAAGACTCGTGGGAAAACCATAGATCCTTTGATCCACGCGGCGGACTGCGTGACACTGCTGCTACCGCTCTGGATGAAAGCGCAAGTGCATGCCCGCATTCGAGACGTGGACTGACTCCTCTGGGGAGACTCCAAAAGTACTCCAAGATCCATGTCAGCACTGGAGAGGAATCCTCAGGTTCCGGCCCCGACTCCACACAAGGTCTTAGGCTCCGGCATCGACGGGAGAGGAATCCCGAGAGGCCCCCGAGGAACTCGCATGGGGACTGGCCTTTCCTGAGGCCACCAGAGCGGGTCCCCGAGTTCCCCATCGTAAGTCGAGGGCACCTGCCGCAACTCGAGAAAATCTAGGAGGTTGTGTCCTCCAGGCGAGATGTGGCCCATTTCCGCTGAGGCTTCTCGAGGCTAATCACATCTAACCTCTGGAACTTCCAAAGGGTCCTTCACACCCTTGCTGCAACTCAAGAAGTTCCCCGACATACACATCTCCACTCGAGAGGAAGCACGAGGGTCCCGCACACATCCAGGGGAGCCCCGTTTCCGCCTCCTAGCTCGAGATGTGGGATCCTTTCCCTGTTTCGTAGGGAAAGAATTCCCGGCGTTCCCATCGCATCTCAAGAGGAGGCGCTCTCCACAGGAAAGGTGAGAGGAACTCCAGGGTCGTGCCACCATTGCAAGAGTCCCCCAGATGTGTCAGTCCATTCCAGAGGAACCTGTTTGCTCTGCAATGCCTTGACGTTCAAGCCGAGGATCGACTCCCACCACGTTTGCACGTTAGACAGCCCTGTGGTAAAGCCTCGTGGGAAAGCCTCGTGGGAAAGCCTCGAAGGAAAACCATAGATCCTTTGATCCACGCGGCGGACTGCGTGACACTGCTGCTACAGCTCTGGAGGAAAGCGCAAGTGCATGCCCACATTCGAGACGAGGACTGACTCCCCTGGGGAGACTCTAGAAGTACCCCAAGATCCATGTCAGCACTGGAGAGGAATCCTCACTTTCGGAACCCGAATCCACACAAGGTCTTAGGCCCCGGCATCGACGGGAGAGGATTCCCTAAGGGCCCCCTAGGAACTCGAATGGGGACTGGCCTTTCCTGAGGCCACCAGAGCGGGTCCCTGAGGTCCCATCGTAAGTCGAGAGCACCTGCCGCAACTCGAGAAAATCCAGGAGTTTTTGCCCTCCAGGCGAGATGAGGCCCATTTCCGCTGAGGCTTCTCGAGGCTAATCACATCTAACCACTGGAACTTCCAAAGGGTCCTTCACACCCTTGCTGCAACTCACAAGTTCCCAGACATACCCGTCTCCACTCGAGAGGAAGCACGAGGGTCCCGCACACATCCAGGGGAGCCCCGTTTCCGCCTCCTAGCTCGAGATGAGGGATCCTTTCCCTGTTTCGTAGGGAAAGAATTCCCGGCGTTCCCGGCGCATCTCAAAAGGAGTCGCTCTCCACAGGAAAGGCGAGAGGAACTACAGGGTCGTGCCACCATTCCAAGAGTCCCCCAGATGTGTCAGTCCATTCCAGAGGAACCTGTTTTCCCTGCACTGCCTTGACGTTCAAGCCGAGGATCGACTCCCACCACGTGTGCACGTGGGACAGCCCTGTGGGAAAGCCTCGTGGGAAAGCCTCGTGGGAAAGACTCGAGGGAAAACCATAGATCCTTTGATCTACGCAGCGGACTGCGTGACACTGCTGCTACCGCTCTGGATGAAAGCGCAAGTGCATGCCCGCATTCGAGACGTGGACTGACTCCTCTGGGGAGACTCCAAAAGTACTCCAAGATCCATGTCAGCACTGGAGAGGAATCCTCAGGTTCCGGCCCCGACTCCACACAAGGTCTTAGGCCCCGGCATCGACGGGAGAGGAATCCCGAGAGGCCCCCGAGCAACTCGCATGGGGACTGGCCTTTCCTGAGGCCACCAGAGCGGGTCCCCGAGTTCCCCGTCGTAAGTCGAGGGCACCTGCCGCAACTCGAGAAAATCTAGGAGGTTGTGCCCTCCAGGCGAGATGTGGCCCATTTCCGATGAGGCTTCTCGAGGCTAATCACATCTAACCTCTGGAACTTCCAAAGGGTCCTTCACACCCTTGCTGCAACTCAAGAAGTTCCCCGACATACCCATCTCCACTCGAGAGGAAGCAAGTGGGGTCCCGCACACATCCAGGGGAGCCCCGTTTCCGCCTCCTAGCTCGAGATGTGGGATCCTTTCCCTGTTTCGTAGGGAAAGAATTCCCGGCGTTCCCATCGCATCTCAAGAGGAGGCGCTCTCCACAGGAAAGGCGAGAGGAACTCCAGGGTCGTGCCACAATTCCAAGAGTCCCCCAGATGTGTCAGTCCATTCCAGAGGAACCTGTTTTCCCTGCACTGCCTTGATGTTCAAGCCGAGGATCGACTCCCAACACGTGTGCACGTGGAACAGCCCTGTGGGAAAGCCTCGTGGGAAAGCCTCGTGGGAAAGACTTGAGGGAAAATCATAGATCCTTTGATCTACGCAGCGGACTGCGTGACACTGCTGCTACCGCTCTGGATGAAAGCGCAATTGCATGCCCGCATTCGAGACGAGGACAGACTCCCCTGGGGAGACTCCAGAAGTACCCCAAGATCCATGTAAGCAGTGGAGAGGAATCCTCAGGTTCCGGCCCCGACTCCACACAAGGTCTTAGGCCCCGGCATCGTCGGGAGACAAATCCCGAGAGGCCCCCGAGGAACTCGCATGGGGACTGGCCTTTCCTGAGGCCACCAGAGCGGGTCCCCGAGGTCCCCGTCGTAAGTCGAGAGCACATGCCGCAACTCGAGAAAATCCAGGAGGTTTTGCCCTCCAGGGGAGATGAGGCCCATTTCCGCTGAGGCTTCTCGAGGCTAATCACGTCTAACCACTGGAACTTCCAAAGGGTCCTTCACACCCTTGCTGCAACTCAAGAAGTTCCCCGACATACCCGTCTCCACTCGAGAGGAAGCACGTGGGGTCCCGCACACATCCAGGGGAGCCCCGTTTCTGCCTCCTAGCTCGAGGTGAGGGATCCTTTCCCTGTTTCGTAGGGAAAGAATTCCCGGCGTTCCCGTCGCATCTCAAGAGGAGGCGCTCTCCACAGGAAAGGCGAGAGGAACTCCAGGGTCGTGCCGCCATTCCAAGAGTCCCCCAGATGTGTCAGTCCATTCCAGAGGAACCTGTTTTCCCTGCACTGCCTTGACGTTCAAGCCGAGGATCGACTCCCACCACGTGTGCACGTGGGACAGCCCTGTGGGAAAGCCTCGTGGGAAAGCCTCGTTGGAAAGACTCGTGGGAAAACCATAGATCCTTTGATCCACGCGGCGGACTGCGTGACACTGCTGCTACCACTCTGGAGGAAAGCGCAAGTGCATGTCCGCATTCGAGACGAGGACTGACTCCCCTGGGGAGACTCCAGAAGTACCCCAAGATCCATGTCAGCACTGGAGAGGAATCCTCAGGTTCCGGCCCCGACTCCACACAAGGTTTTAGGCCCCGGCATCCACGGGAGAGAAATCCCGAGAGGCCCCCGAGGAACTCGCATGGGGACTGGCCTTTCCTGAGGCCACCAGAGCGGGTCCCCGAGACCCCGTCGTAAGTCGAGAGCACCTGCCGCAACTCGAGAAAATCCAGGAGGTTTTGCCCTCCAGGCGAGATGAGGCCCATTTCCGCTGAGGCTTCTCGAGGCTAATCACATCTAACCTCTGGAACTTCCAAAGGGTCCTTCACACCCTTGCTGCAACTCAAGAAGTTCCCCGACATACACTTCTCCACTCGAGAGGAAGCACGAGGGTCCCACACACATCCAGGGGAGCCCCGTTTCCGCCTCCTAGCTCGAGATGAGGGATCCTTTCCCTGTTTCGTAGGGAAAGAATTCCCAGCGTTCCCGTCGCATCTCAAGAGGAGGCTCTCTCCACAGGAAAGGCGAGAGGAACTCCAGGGTCGTGCCACCATTCCAAGAGTCCCCCAGATGTGTCAGTCCATTCCAGAGGAACCTGTTTTCCCTGCACTGCCTTGACGTTCAAGCCGAGGATCGACTCCCACCACGTGTGCACGTGGGACAGCCCTGTGGGAAAGCCTCGTGGGAAAGACTCGAGGGAAAACTATAGATCCTTTGATCCACGCGGCAGACTGCGTGACACTGCTGCTACCGCTCTGGAGTAAAGCGCATGTGCATGCCCGCATTCGAGACCAGGACTGACTCCCCTGGGGAGACTCCAGAAGTAGCCCACGATCCATGTCAGCAGTGGAGAGGAATCCTCAGGTTCCGGCCCCGACTCCACACAAGGTCTTAGGCCCCGGCATCGTCGGGAGAGAAATCCCGAGAGGCCCCCGAGGAACTCGCATGGGGACTGGCCTTTCCTGAGGCCACTAGAGCGGGTCCCCGAGGTCCCCGTCGTAAGTCGAGAGCACATGCCGTAACTCGAGAAAATCCAGGAGGTATTGCCCTCCAGGCGAGACGAGGCCCATTTCCGCTGAGGCTTCTCGAGGCTAATCACATCTAACCACTGGAACTTCCAAAGGGTCCTTCACACCCTTGCTGCAACTCAAGAAGTTACCCGACATACCCGTCTCCACTCGAGAGGAAGCACGAGGGTCCCGCACACATCCAGGGGAGCCCCGTTTCCGCCTCCTAGCTCGAGATGAGGGATTCTTTCCCTGTTTCGTGGGGAAAGAATTCCCGGCGTTCCCGGCACATCTCAAAAGGAGTCGCTCTCCACAGGAAAAGCGAGAGGAACTACAGGGTCGTGCCACCATTCCAAGAGTCCCCCAGATGTGTCAGTCCATTCCAGAGGAACATGTTTTCCCTGCACTGCCTTGACGTTCAAGCCGAGGATCGACTCCCACCACGTGTGCACGTGGGACAGCCCTGTGGGAAAGCCTCGTGGGAAAGCCTCGTGGGAAAGACTCGTGGGAAAACCATAGATCCTTTGATCCACGCGGCGGACTGCGTGACACTGCTGCTACCGCTCTGGATGAAAGCGCAAGTGCATGCCCGCATTCGAGACGTGGACTGACTCCTCTGGGGAGACTCCAAAAGTACTCCAAGATCCATGTCAGCACTGGAGAGGAATCCTCAGGTTCCGGCCCCGACTCCACACAAGGTCTTAGGCTCCGGCATCGACGGGAGAGGAATCCCGAGAGGCCCCCGAGGAACTCGCATGGGGACTGGCCTTTCCTGAGGCCACCAGAGCGGGTCCCCGAGTTCCCCATCGTAAGTCGAGGGCACCTGCCGCAACTCGAGAAAATCTAGGAGGTTGTGTCCTCCAGGCGAGATGTGGCCCATTTCCGCTGAGGCTTCTAGAGGCTAATCACATCTAACCTCTGGAACTTCCAAAGGGTCCTTCACACCCTTGCTGCAACTCAAGAAGTTCCCCGACATACACATCTCCACTCGAGAGGAAGCACGAGGGTCCCGCACACATCCAGGGGAGCCCCGTTTCCGCCTCCTAGCTCGAGATGTGGGATCCTTTCCCTGTTTCGTAGGGAAAGAATTCCCGGCGTTCCCATCGCATCTCAAGAGGAGGCGCTCTCCACAGGAAAGGTGAGAGGAACTCCAGGGTCGTGCCACCATTGCAAGAGTCCCCCAGATGTGTCAGTCCATTCCAGAGGAACCTGTTTGCTCTGCAATGCCTTGACGTTCAAGCCGAGGATCGACTCCCACCACGTTTGCACGTTAGACAGCCCTGTGGTAAAGCCTCGTGGGAAAGCCTCGTGGGAAAGCCTCGAAGGAAAACCATAGATCCTTTGATCCACGCGGCGGACTGCGTGACACTGCTGCTACAGCTCTGGAGGAAAGCGCAAGTGCATGCCCACATTCGAGACGAGGACTGACTCCCCTGGGGAGACTCTAGAAGTACCCCAAGATCCATGTCAGCACTGGAGAGGAATCCTCACTTTCGGAACCCGAATCCACACAAGGTCTTAGGCCCCGGCATCGACGGGAGAGGATTCCCTAAGGGCCCCCTAGGAACTCGAATGGGGACTGGCCTTTCCTGAGGCCACCAGAGCGGGTCCCTGAGGTCCCATCGTAAGTCGAGAGCACCTGCCGCAACTCGAGAAAATCCAGGAGTTTTTGCCCTCCAGGCGAGATGAGGCCCATTTCCGCTGAGGCTTCTCGAGGCTAATCACATCTAACCACTGGAATTTCCAAAGGGTCCTTCACACCCTTGCTGCAACTCACAAGTTCCCAGACATACCCGTCTCCACTCGAGAGGAAACACGAGGGTCCCGCACACATCCAGGGAAGCCCCTTTTCCGCCTCCTAGCTCGAGATGAGGGATCCTTTCCCTGTTTCGTAGGGAAAGAATTCCCGGCGTTCCCGTCGCATCTCAAGAGGAGGCGCTCTCCAGAGGAAAGGCGAGAGGAACTCCAGGGTCGTGCCACCATTCCAAGAGTCCCCCAGATGTGTCAGTCCATTCCAGAGGAACCTGTTTTCACTGCACTGCCTTGACGTTCAAGCCGAGGATCCACTCCCACCACGTGTGCACGTGGGACAGCCCTGTGGGAAAGCCTCGTGGGAAAGCCTCGTGGGAAAGACTCGAGGGAAAACCATAGATCCTTTGATCCACGCGGCGGACTGCGTGACACTGCTGCTACCGCTCTGGAGGAAAGCGCAAGTGCATGCACGCATTCGAGACGAGGACTGACTCCCCTGGGGAGACTCCAGAAGTACCCCAAGATCCATGTCAGCACTGGAGAGGAATCCTGAGGTTCCGGCCCCGACTCCACACAAGGTCTTAGGCCCCGGCATCGACGGGAGAGGAATCCCGAGAGGCCCCCGAGGAACTCGCATGGGGACTGGCCTTTCCTGAGGCCACCAGAGCGGGTCCCCGAGGTCCCCGTCGTAAGTCGAGAGCACATGCCGCAACTCGAGAAAATCCAGGAGGTTTTGCCCTCCAGGGGAGATGAGGCCCATTTCCGCTGAGGCTTCTCGAGGCTAATCACGTCTAACCACTGGAACTTCCAAAGGGTCCTTCACACCCTTGCTGCAACTCAAGAAGTTCCCCGACATACCCGTCTCCACTCGAGAGGAAGCACGTGGGGTCCCGCACACATCCAGGGGAGCCCCGTTTCTGCCTCCTAGCTCGAGGTGAGGGATCCTTTCCCTGTTTCGTAGGGAAAGAATTCCCGGCGTTCCCGTCGCATCTCAAGAGGAGGCGCTCTCCACAGGAAAGGCGAGAGGAACTCCAGGGTCGTGCCGCCATTCCAAGAGTCCCCCAGATGTGTCAGTCCATTCCAGAGGAACCTGTTTTCCCTGCACTGCCTTGACGTTCAAGCCGAGGATCGACTCCCACCACGTGTGCACGTGGGACAGCCCTGTGGGAAAGCCTCGTGGGAAAGCCTCGTTGGAAAGACTCGTGGGAAAACCATAGATCCTTTGATCCACGCGGCGGACTGCGTGACACTGCTGCTACCACTCTGGAGGAAAGCGCAAGTGCATGTCCGCATTCGAGACGAGGACTGACTCCCCTGGGGAGACTCCAGAAGTACCCCAAGATCCATGTCAGCACTGGAGAGGAATCCTCAGGTTCCGGCCCCGACTCCACACAAGGTTTTAGGCCCCGGCATCCACGGGAGAGAAATCCCGAGAGGCCCCCGAGGAACTCGCATGGGGACTGGCCTTTCCTGAGGCCACCAGAGCGGGTCCCCGAGACCCCGTCGTAAGTCGAGAGCACCTGCCGCAACTCGAGAAAATCCAGGAGGTTTTGCCCTCCAGGCGAGATGAGGCCCATTTCCGCTGAGGCTTCTCGAGGCTAATCACATCTAACCTCTGGAACTTCCAAAGGGTCCTTCACACCCTTGCTGCAACTCAAGAAGTTCCCCGACATACACTTCTCCACTCGAGAGGAAGCACGAGGGTCCCACACACATCCAGGGGAGCCCCGTTTCTGCCTCCTAGCTCGAGATGAGGGATCCTTTCCCTGTTTCGTAGGGAAAGAATTCCCAGCGTTCCCGTCGCATCTCAAGAGGAGGCTCTCTCCACAGGAAAGGCGAGAGGAACTCCAGGGTCGTGCCACCATTCCAAGAGTCCCCCAGATGTGTCAGTCCATTCCAGAGGAACCTGTTTTCCCTGCACTGCCTTGACGTTCAAGCCGAGGATCGACTCCCACCACGTGTGCACGTGGGACAGCCCTGTGGGAAAACCTCGTGGGAAAGACTCGAGGGAAAACTATAGATCCTTTGATCCACGCGGCAGACTGCGTGACACTGCTGCTACCGCTCTGGAGTAAAGCGCATGTGCATGCCCGCATTCGAGACCAGGACTGACTCCCCTGGGGAGACTCCAGAAGTAGCCCACGATCCATGTCAGCAGTGGAGAGGAATCCTCAGGTTCCGGCCCCGACTCCACACAAGGTCTTAGGCCCCGGCATCGTCGGGAGAGAAATCCCGAGAGGCCCCCGAGGAACTCGCATGGGGACTGGCCTTTCCTGAGGCCACTAGAGCGGGTCCCCGAGGTCCCCGTCGTAAGTCGAGAGCACATGCCGTAACTCGAGAAAATCCAGGAGGTATTGCCCTCCAGGCGAGACGAGGCCCATTTCCGCTGAGGCTTCTCGAGGCTAATCACATCTAACCACTGGAACTTCCAAAGGGTCCTTCACACCCTTGCTGCAACTCAAGAAGTTACCCGACATACCCGTCTCCACTCGAGAGGAAGCACGAGGGTCCCGCACACATCCAGGGGAGCCCCGTTTCCGCCTCCTAGCTCGAGATGAGGGATTCTTTCCCTGTTTCGTGGGGAAAGAATTCCCGGCGTTCCCGGCACATCTCAAAAGGAGTCGCTCTCCACAGGAAAAGCGAGAGGAACTACAGGGTCGTGCCACCATTCCAAGAGTCCCCCAGATGTGTCAGTCCATTCCAGAGGAACATGTTTTCCCTGCACTGCCTTGACGTTCAAGCCGAGGATCGACTCCCACCACGTGTGCACGTGGGACAGCCCTGTGGGAAAGCCTCGTGGGAAAGCCTCGTGGGAAAGACTCGTGGGAAAACCATAGATCCTTTGATCCACGCGGCGGACTGCGTGACACTGCTGCTACCGCTCTGGATGAAAGCGCAAGTGCATGCCCGCATTCGAGACGTGGACTGACTCCTCTGGGGAGACTCCAAAAGTACTCCAAGATCCATGTCAGCACTGGAGAGGAATCCTCAGGTTCCGGCCCCGACTCCACACAAGGTCTTAGGCTCCGGCATCGACGGGAGAGGAATCCCGAGAGGCCCCCGAGGAACTCGCATGGGGACTGGCCTTTCCTGAGGCCACCAGAGCGGGTCCCCGAGTTCCCCATCGTAAGTCGAGGGCACCTGCCGCAACTCGAGAAAATCTAGGAGGTTGTGTCCTCCAGGCGAGATGTGGCCCATTTCCGCTGAGGCTTCTAGAGGCTAATCACATCTAACCTCTGGAACTTCCAAAGGGTCCTTCACACCCTTGCTGCAACTCAAGAAGTTCCCCGACATACACATCTCCACTCGAGAGGAAGCACGAGGGTCCCGCACACATCCAGGGGAGCCCCGTTTCCGCCTCCTAGCTCGAGATGTGGGATCCTTTCCCTGTTTCGTAGGGAAAGAATTCCCGGCGTTCCCATCGCATCTCAAGAGGAGGCGCTCTCCACAGGAAAGGTGAGAGGAACTCCAGGGTCGTGCCACCATTGCAAGAGTCCCCCAGATGTGTCAGTCCATTCCAGAGGAACCTGTTTGCTCTGCAATGCCTTGACGTTCAAGCCGAGGATCGACTCCCACCACGTTTGCACGTTAGACAGCCCTGTGGTAAAGCCTCGTGGGAAAGCCTCGTGGGAAAGCCTCGAAGGAAAACCATAGATCCTTTGATCCACGCGGCGGCCTGCGTGACACTGCTGCTACAGCTCTGGAGGAAAGCGCAAGTGCATGCCCACATTCGAGACGAGGACTGACTCCCCTGGGGAGACTCTAGAAGTACCCCAAGATCCATGTCAGCACTGGAGAGGAATCCTCACTTTCGGAACCCGAATCCACACAAGGTCTTAGGCCCCGGCATCGACGGGAGAGGATTCCCTAAGGGCCCCCTAGGAACTCGAATGGGGACTGGCCTTTCCTGAGGCCACCAGAGCGGGTCCCTGAGGTCCCATCGTAAGTCGAGAGCACCTGCCGCAACTCGAGAAAATCCAGGAGTTTTTGCCCTCCAGGCGAGATGAGGCCCATTTCCGCTGAGGCTTCTCGAGGCTAATCACATCTAACCACTGGAATTTCCAAAGGGTCCTTCACACCCTTGCTGCAACTCACAAGTTCCCAGACATACCCGTCTCCACTCGAGAGGAAACACGAGGGTCCCGCACACATCCAGGGAAGCCCCTTTTCCGCCTCCTAGCTCGAGATGAGGGATCCTTTCCCTGTTTCGTAGGGAAAGAATTCCCGGCGTTCCCGTCGCATCTCAAGAGGAGGCGCTCTCCAGAGGAAAGGCGAGAGGAACTCCAGGGTCGTGCCACCATTCCAAGAGTCCCCCAGATGTGTCAGTCCATTCCAGAGGAACCTGTTTTCACTGCACTGCCTTGACGTTCAAGCCGAGGATCCACTCCCACCACGTGTGCACGTGGGACAGCCCTGTGGGAAAGCCTCGTGGGAAAGCCTCGTGGGAAAGACTCGAGGGAAAACCATAGATCCTTTGATCCACGCGGCGGACTGCGTGACACTGCTGCTACCGCTCTGGAGGAAAGCGCAAGTGCATGCACGCATTCGAGACGAGGACTGACTCCCCTGGGGAGACTCCAGAAGTACCCCAAGATCCATGTCAGCACTGGAGAGGAATCCTGAGGTTCCGGCCCCGACTCCACACAAGGTCTTAGGCCCCGGCATCGACGGGAGAGGAATCCCGAGAGGCCCCCGAGGAACTCGCATGGGGACTGGCCTTTCCTGAGGCCACCAGAGCGGGTCCCCGAGGTCCCCATCGCAAGTCGAGAGCACCTGCCGCAACACGAGAAATTCCAGGAGGTTTTGCCCTCCAGGCGAGATGAGGCCCATTTCCGTTGAGGCTTCTCGAGGCTAATCACATCTAACCACTGGAACTTCCAAAGGGTCCTTCACACCCTTGCTGCAACTCAAGAAGTTCCCCGACATAACCGTCTCCACTCGAGAGGAAGCACGAGGGTCCCTCACACTTCCAGGGGAGCCCCGTTTCCGCCTCCTAGCTCGAGATGAGGGATCCTTTCCCTGTTTCATAGGGAAAGAATTCCCGGCGTTCCCGTCGCATTTCAAGAGGAGGCGCTCTCCACAGGAAAGGCGAGAGGAACTCCAGGGTCGTGCCACCATTCCAAGAGTCCCCCAGATGTGTCAGTCCATTCCAGAGGAACCTGTTTTCCCTGCACTGCCTTGACGTTCAAGCCGAGGATCGACTCCCACCACGTGTGCACGTGGGACAGCCCTGTGGGAAAGCCTCGTGGGAAAGCTCGTGGAAAGAATCGAGGGAAAACCATAGATCCTTTGATCCACCGGCGGACTGCGTGACACTGCTGCTACCGCTCTGGAGGAAAGCGCAAGTGCATGCCCGCATTCGAGACGAGGACTGACTCCCCTGGGGAGACTCCAGAAGTACCCCAAGATCCATGTAAGCACTGGAGAGGAATCCTCAGGTTCCGGCCCCGACTCCACACAAGGTCTTAGGCCCCGGCATCGACGGGAGAGGAATCCCGAGAGGCCCCCGAGGAACTCGCATGGGGACTGGCCTTTCCTGAGGCCACCAGAGCGGGTCCCTGAGGTCCCCGTCGTAACTCGAGAGCACCTGCGGCAACTCCAGAAAATCCAGGAGGTTTTGCCCTCCAGGGGAGATGAGGCCCATTTCCGCTGAGGCTTCTCGAGGCTAATCACATCTAACCACTGGAACTTCCAAAGGGTCCTTCACACCCTTGCTGCAACTCACTAGTTCCCAGACATACCGTCACCACTGGAGAGGAAGCACGAGGGTCCCGCACACATCCAGGGAAGCCCCTTTTCCGCCTCCTAGCTCGAGATGAGGGATCCTTTCCCTGTTTCGTAGGGAAAGAATTCCCGGCGTTCCCGTCGCATCTCAAGAGGAGACACTCTCCACAGGAGAGGCGAGAGGAACTCCAGGGTCGTGCCACCATTCCAAGAGTCCCCCAGATGTGTCAGTCCATTCCAGAGGAACCTGTTTTCCCTGCACTGCCTTGACGTTCAAGCCGAGGATCGACTCCCACCACGTGTGCACTTGGGACAGCCCTGTGGGAAAGCCACGTGGGAAAGCCTCGTGGGAAAGACTCGAGGGAAAACCATAGATCCTTTTATCCACGCGGCGGACTGCGTGACACTGCTGCTACTGCTCTGGAGGATAGCGCAAGTGCATGCCCGCATTCGAGACGAGGACTGACTCCCCTGGGGAGACTCCAGAAGTACCCCAAGATCCATGTCAGCACTGGAGAGGAATCCTCAGGTTCCGGCCCCGACTCCACACAAGGTCTTAGGCACCGGCATCGACGGGAGAGGAATCCCGAGAGGCCCCTGAGGAAGTCGCATGGGGACTGGCCTTTCCTGAGGCCACCAGAGCGGGTCCCTGAGGTTCCCATCGTAAGTCGAGAGCACCTGCCGCAACACGAGAAATTCCAGGAGGTTTTGCCCTCCAGGCGAGATGAGGCCCATTTCGGCTGAGGCTTCTCGAGGCTAATCACATCTAACCACTGGAACTTCCAAAGGGTCCTTCACACCTTTGCTGCAAATCAAGAAGTTCCCCGACATACCCGTCTCCACTCGAGAGGAAGCACGAGGGTCCCGCACACATCCAGGGGAGCCCCGTTTTCGCCTCCTATCTCGAGATGCGGGATACTTTCCCTGTTTCGTAGGGAAAGAATTCCCGGCGTTCCCGAAGAGTTGGCGCTCTCCACAGGAAAGGCGAGAGGAACTCCAGGGTCGTGACACCATTCCAAGAGACCCCCAGATGTGTCAGTCCATTCCAGAGTAACCTGTTTTCCCTGCACTGCCTTGACGTTCAAGCCGAGGATCGACTCCCAGCACGTGTGCACGTGGAACAGCCCTGTGGGAAAGCCTCGTGGGAAAGCCTCGTGGGAAAGACTCGAGGGAAAACCATAGATCCTTTGATCCACGCGGCGGACTGCGTGACACTGCTGCTACCGCTCTGGAGGAAAGTGCAAGTGCATGCCCGCATTCGAGACGAGGACTGACTCCCCTGGGGAGACTCCAGAAGTACCCCAAGATCCATGTCAGCACTGGAGAGGAATCCTCAGGTTCCAGCCCCGACTCCACACAAGGTCTTAGGCCCCGGCATCGACGGGAGAGGAATCCCGAGAGGCTCCCGAGGAACTCGCATGGGGACTGGCCTTTCCTGAGGCCACCAGAGCGGGTCCCTGAGGTCCCCGTCTTAAGTCGAGAGCACCTGCCGCAACTCCAGAAAATCCAGGAGGTTTTGCCCTCCAGGCGAGATGAGGCCCATTTCCGCTGAGGCTTCTCGAGGCCAATCATATCTAACCACTGGAACTTCCAAAGGGTCCTTCACACCCTTGCTGCAACTCAAGAAGTTCCCCGACATACCCGTCTCCACTCGAGAGGAAGCACATGCTGTTCCGCACACATCAAGGGGAACCCCGTTTCCGCCTCCTAGCCTGAGATGAGGGATCTTTCCCTGTTTCGTAAGTAAAGAATTCCCGGCGTTCCCGTCGCATCTCAAGAGGAGGCGCTCTCCACAGGAAAGGCGAGAGGAAATCCAGGGTCGTGCCACCATTCCAAGAGTCCCCCAGATGTGTCAGTCCATTCCAGAGGACCCTGTTTTCCCTGCACTGCCTTGACGTTCAAGCCGAGGATCCACTCCCACCACGTGTGCACGTGGGACAGCCCTGTGGGAAAGCCTCGTGGGAAAGCCTCGTGGGAAAGACTCGAGGGAAAACCATAGATCCTTTGATCCACGCGGCGGACTGCGGGACACTGCTGCTACCGCTCTGGAGGAAAGCGCAAGTGCATGCCCGCATTCGAGACGAGGACTGACTCCCCTGGGGAGACTCCAGAAGTACCCCAAGATCCATGTCAGCACTGGAGAGGAATCCTCAGGTTCCGGCCCCGACTCCACACAAGGTCTTAGGCCCCGGCATCGACGGGAGAGGAATCCCGAGAGGCCCCCGAGGAACTCGCATGGGGACTGGCCTTTCCTGAGGCCACCAGAGCGGGTCCCTGAGGTCCCCGTCGTAAGTCGAGAGCACCTGCCGCAACTCGAGAAAATACAGGAGGTTTTGCCCTCCAGGCGAGATGAGGCCCCTTTCCACTGAGTCTTCTCGAGGCTAATCACGTCTAACCACTGGAACTTCCAAAGGGTCCTTCACACCCTTGCTGCAACTCAAGAAGTTCCCCGACATACCCGTCTCCACTCGAGAGGAAGCACGTGGGGTACCGCACACATCCAGGGGAGCCTCGTTTCCGCCTCCTAGCTCGAGATGAGGGATCCTTTCCCTGTTTCGTAGGGAAAGAATTCCCGGCGTTCCCGTCGCATCTCAAGAGGAGACGCTCTCCACAGGAGAGGCGAGAGGAACTCCAGGGTCGTGCCAACATTCCAAGAGACCCCCAGATGTGCCAGTCCATACCAGAGGAACCTGTTTTCCCTGCACTGCCTTGACGTTCAAGCCGAGGATCGACTCCCACCACGTGTGCACGTGGGACAGCCCTGTGGGAAAGCCTCGTGGGAAAGCCTCGTGGGAAAGACTCGAGGGAAAACCATAGATCCTTTGATCCACGCGGCGGACTGCGTGACACTGCTGCTACCGCTCTGGAGGAAAGCGCAAGTGCATGCCCGCATTCGAGACGAGGACTGACTCCCCTGGGGAGACTCCAGAAGTACCCCAAGATCCATGTCAGCACTGGAGAGGAATCCTCAGGTTCCGGCCCCGACTCCACACAAGGTCTTAGGCCCCGGCACCGAAGGGAGAGGAATCCCGAGAGGCCCCCGAGGAACTCGCATGGGGACTGGCCTTTCCTGAGGCCACCAGAGCGTGTCCCCGAGGTCCCCGTCGTAAGTCGAGAGCACCTGCCGCAACTCGAGAAAATCCAGGAGGTTTTGCCCTCCAGGCGAGATGAGGCCCATTTCTGCTGAGGCTTCTCGAGGCTAATCACATCTAACCAGTGGAACTTCCAAAGGGTCCTTCACACCCTTGCTGCAACTCAAGAAGTTCCCCGACATACCCGTCTCCCCTCGAGAGGAAGCACAAGGGTCCCGCACACATCCAGGGAAGCCCGGTTTCCGCCTCCCACCTCGAGATGAGGGATCCTTTCCCTGTTTCGTAGGGAAAGAATTCCCGGCGTTCCCGTCGCATCTCAATAGGAGGCGCTGTCCACAGGAAAGTCGAGAGGAACTCCAGGGTCGTGCCACCATTCCAAGAGTCCCCCAGATGTGTCAGTCCATTCCAGAGGAACCTGTTTGCCTGCACTGCCTTGACGTTCAAGCCGAGGATCGACTCCCACCACGTTTGCACGTTAGACAGCCCTGTGGTAAAGCCTCGTGGGAAAGCCTCGTGGGAAAGCCTCGAGGGAAAACCATAGATCCTTTGATCCACGCGGCGGACTGCGTGACACTGCTGCTACAGCTCTGGAGGAAAGCGCAAGTGCATGCCCACATTCGAGACGAGGACTGACTCCCCTGGGGAGACTCTAGAAGTACCCCAAGATCCATGTCAGGACTGGAGAGGAATCCTCACTTTCGGAACCCGAATCCACACAAGGTCTTAGGCCCCGGCATCGACGGGAGAGGATTCCCTAAGGGCCCCCTAGGAACTCGAATGGGGACTGGCCTTTCCTGAGGCCACCAGAGCGGGTCCTGAGGTTCCATCGTAAGTCGAGAGCACCTGCCGCAACTCGAGAAAATCCAGGAGTTTTTGCCCTCCAGGCGAGATGAGGCCCATTTCCGCTGAGGCTTCTCGAGGCTAATCACATCTAACCACTGGAACTTCCAAAGGGTCCTTCACACCCTTGCTGCAACTCAAGAAGTTCCCCGACATACCCGTCTCCACTCGAGAGGAAGCACGTGGGGTCCCGCACACATCCAGGGGAGCCCCGTTTCCGCCTCCTAGCTCGAGATGAGGGATCCTTTCCCTGTTTCGTAGGGAAAGAATTCCCGGCGTTCCCGTCGCATCTCAAGAGGAGGCGCTCTCCACAGGAAAGGCGAGAGGAACTCCAGGGTCGTGCCACCATTCCAAGAGTCCCCCAGATGTGTCAGTCCATTCCAGAGGAACCTGTTTTCCCTGCACTGCCTTGACGTTCAAGCCGAGGATCGACTCCCACCACGTGTGCACGTGGGACAGCCCTGTGGGAAAGCCTCGTGGGCAAGCCTCTTGGGAAAGTCTGGAGAGAAAACCATAGATCCTTTGATCCACGCGGCGGACTGCGTGACACTGCTGCTACCGCTCTGGAGGAAAGTGCAAGTGCATGCACGCATTCGAGACGAGGACTGACTCCCCTGGGGAGACTCCAGAAGTACCCCAAGATCCATGTCAGCACTGGAGAGGAATCCTCAGGTTCCGGCCCCGACTCCACACAAGGTCTTAGGCCCTGGCATAGACGGGAGAGGAATCCCGAGAGGCCCCCGAAGAACTTGCATGGGGACTGGGCTTTCCTGAGGCCACCAGAGCGGGTCCCTGTGGTCCACGTCGTAAGTCGAGAGCACCTGCCGCAACTCGAGAAAATCCAGGAGGTTTTCACCTCCAGGCGAGATGAGGCCCATTTCCGCTGAGGCTTCTCGAGGCTAATCACATCTAACCACTGGAATTTTCAAAGGGTCCTTCACACCCTTGCTACAACTCAAGAAGTTCCCCGACATACCCGTCTCCCCTCGAGAGGAAGCACAAGAGTTCCGCACACATCCAGGGAAGCCCCGTTTCCGCCTCCCACCTCGAGATGAGGGATCCTTTCCCTGTTTCGTAGGGAAAGAATTCCCGGCATTCCCGTCGCATCTCAAGAGGAGGCGCTCTCCACAGGAAAGGTGAGAGGAACTCCAGGGTCGTGCCACCATTGCAAGAGTCCCCCAGATGTGTCAGTCCATTCCAGAGGAATCTGTTTGCCCTGCACTGCCTTGACGTTCAAGCCGAGGATCGACTCCCACCACGTGTGCACGTGGGACAGCCCTGTGGGAAAGCCTCGTGGGAAAGCCTCGTGGGAAAGACTCGAGGGAAAACCATAGATCCTTTGATGCACGCGGCGGACTGCGTGACACTGCTGCTACCGCTCTGGAGGAAAGCGCAATTGCATGCCCGCATTCGAGACTAGGACTGACTCCCCTGGGGAGACTCCAGAATTACCCCAAGATCCATGTCAGCACTGGAGAGAAATCCTCACTTTCGGACCCCGACTCCACACAAGGTCGTAGGCCCCGTCATCGACGGGAGAGGAATCCCGAGAGGCCCCCGAGGAACTCGCATGGGGACTGGCCTTTCCTGAGGCCACCAGAGCGGGTCCCTGAGGTCCTCGTCGTAAGTCGAGAGCACCTGCTGCAACTCGCGAAAATCCAGGAGGTTTTGCCCTCCAGGCGAGATGAGGATAATTTCCGCTGAAGCTTCTCGAGGCTAATCACGTCTAACCACTGGAACTTCCAAAGGGTCCTTCACACCCTTGCTGCAACTCAAGAAGTTCCCCAACATACCCGTCTCCACTAGAGAGGAAGCACGTGGGATCCCGCACATATCCAGGGGAGCCCCGTTTCCGCCTCCTAGCTCGAGATGAGGGATCCTTTGCCTGTTTCGTAGGGAAAGAATTCCCGTCGTTCCCGTCGCATCTCAAGAGGAGGCGCTCTGCACAGGAAAGTCGAGAGGAACTCCAGGGTCGTGCCACCATTCCAAGAGTCCCCCAGATGTGTCAGTCCATTCCAGAGGAACCTGTTTTCCCTGCACTGCCTTGACGTTCAAGCCGAGGATCGACTCCCACCACGTGTGCACGTGGGACAGCCCTGTGGGAAAGCCTCGTGGGAAAGGCTCGTGGGAAAGACTCGAGGGAAAACCATAGATCCTTTGATCCACGCGGCGGACTGCGTGACACTGCTGCTACCGCTCTGGAGGAAAGCGCAAGTGCATGCCCGCATTCGAGACGAGGACTGACTCCCCTGGGGAGACTCCAGAAGTACCCCAAGATTCATGTCAGCACTGGAGAGGAATCCTCAGGTTCCGGCCCCGACTCCACACAAGGTCTTAGGCCCCGGCATCGACGGGAGAGGAATCCCGAGAGGCCCCCGAGGAACTCGCATGGGGACTGGCCTTTCCTGAGGCCACCAGAGCGGGTCCCTGAGGTCCTCGTCGTAAGTCGAGAGCACCTGCCCCAACTCGAGAAAATCCAGGAGGTTTTGCCCTCCAGGCGAGATGAGGCCCATTTCCGCTGAAGCTTCTCGAGGCTAATCACGTCTAAATACTGGAACTTCCAAATGGTCCTTCACACCCTTGCTGCAACTCAAGAAGTTCCCCGACATACCCGTCTCCACTCGAGAGGAAGCACGTGGGGTCCCGCACATATCCAGGGGAGCCCCGTTTCCGCCTCCTAGCTCGAGATGAGGGATCCTTTCCCTGTTTCGTAGGGAAAGAATTCCCGGCGTTCCCGTCGCATCTCAAGAGGAGGCGCTCTCCACAGGAAAGGCGAGAGGAACTCCAGGGTCGTGCCACCATTCCAAGAGTCCCCCAGATGTGTTAGTCCATTCCAGAGGAACCTGTTTTCCCTGAACTGCCTTGATGTTCAAGCCGAGGATCCACTCCCACCACGTGTGCACGTGGGACAGCCCTGTGGGAAAGCCTCGTGGGAAAGCCTCGTGGGACAGACTCGAGGGAAAACCATAGATCCTTTGATCCACGCGGCGGACTGCGTGACACTGCTGCTACCGCTCTGGAGGAAAGCGCAAGTGCATGCCCGCATTCGAGACGAGGACTGACTCCCCTGGGGAGACTCCAGAAGTACCCCAAGATCCATGTCAGCACTGGAGAGGAATCCTGAGGTTCCGGCCCCGACTCCACACAAGGTCTTAGGCCCCGGCATCGACGGGAGAGGAATGCCAAGAGGCCCCCGAGGAACTCGCATGGGGACTGGCCTTTCCTGAGGCCACCAGAGCGGGTCCCTGAGGTCCCCGTCGTAAGTCGAGAGCACCTGCCGCAACTCGAGAAAATCCAGGAGGTTTTGCCCTCCAGGCGAGATGAGGCCCATTTCCGCTGAGGCTTCTCGAGGCTAATCACATCTAACCCCTGGAACTTCCAAAGGGTCCTTCACACCCTTGCTGCAACTCAAGCAGTTCCGGGACATACCCGTCTCCACTCGAGAGGAAGCAAGTGGGGTCCCGCACACATCCAGGGGAGCCCCGTTTCCGCCTCCTAGCTCGAGATGAGGGATCCTTTCCCTGTTTCATAGGGAAAGAATTCCCGGCGTTCCCGTCGCATCTCAAGAGGAGACACTCTCCACAGGAGAGGGGAGAGGAACTCCAGGGTCGTGCCACCATTCCAAGAGACCCCCAGATGTGTCAGTCCATACGAGAGGAACCTGTTTTCCCTGCACTTCCTTGACGTTCAAGCAGAGGATCGACTCCCACCACGTGTGCACTTGGGACAGCCCTGTGGTAAAGCCTCGTGGGAAAGCCTCGTGGGAAAGACTCGAGGGAAAACCATAGATCCTTTTATCCACGCGGCGGACTGCGTGACACTGCTGCTACTGCTCTGGAGGATAGCGCAAGTGCATGCCCGCATTCCAGACGAGGACTGACTCCCCTGGGGAGACTCCAGAAGTACCCCAAGATCCATGTCAGCACTGGTGAGGAATCCTCAGGTTCCGGCCCCGACTCCACACAAGGTCTTAGGCACCGGCATCGACGGGAGAGGAATCCCGAGAGGCCCCTGAGGAAGTCGCATTGGGACTGGCCTTGCCTGAGGCCACCAGAGCGGGTCCCTGAGGTCCCGTCGTAAGTCGAGAGCACCTGCCGCAACTCGAGAAAATCCAGGAGGTTTTGCCCTCCAGGCGAGATGAGGCCCATTTCCGCTGAGGCTTCTCGAGGCTAATCACATCTAACCACTGGAACTTCCAAAGGGTCCTTCACACCCTTGCTGCAAATCAAGAAGTTCCCCGACATACCCGTCTCCACTCGAGAGGAAGCACGAGTGTCCCGCACACATCCAGGGGAGCCCCGTTTTCGCCTCCTAGCTCGAGATGCTGGATCCTTTCCCTGTTTCGTAGGGAAAGAATTCCCGGCGTTCCCGTCGCATCTCAAGAGGAGGCGCTCTCCACAGGAAAGGCGAGAGGAACTCCAGGGTCGTGCCACCATTCCAAGAGACCCCCAGATGTGTCAGTCCATTCCAGAGGAACCTGTTTTCCCTGCACTGCCTTGACGTTCAAGCCGAGGATCGACTCCCACCACGTGTGCACGTGGGACAGCCCTGTGGAAAAGCCTCGTGGGAAAGCCTCGTGGGAAAGACTCGAGGGAAAACCATAGATCCTTTGATCCACGTGGCGGACTGCGTGACACTGCTGCTACCGCTCTGGAGGAAAGTGCAAGTGCATGCCCGCATTCGAGACGAGGACTGACTCCCCTGGGGAGACTCCAGAAGTACCCCAAGATCCATGTCAGCACTGGAGAGGAATCCTCAGATTCCGGCCCCGACTCCACGCAAGGTCTTAGGCCCTGGCATTGACGGGAGAGGAATCCCGAGAGGCCCCCGAGGAGCTTGCATGGGGACTGGCCATTCCTGAGGCCACCAGAGCGGGTCCCTGAGGTCCCCGTAGTAAGTCGAGAGCACCTGCCGCAACTCGAGAAAATCCAGGAGGTTTTGCCCTCCAGGCGAGATGATGCCCATTTCCGCTGAGGCTTCTCGAGGATAATCACATCTAACCATTCGTACTTCCAAAGGGTCCTTCACACCCTTGCTGCAACTCAAGAAGTTCCCCGACATACCCGTCTCCACTCGAGAGGAAGCACGTGGGGTCCCGCACACATCCAGGGGAGCCCCGTTTCCGCCTCCTAGGTCGAGATGAGGGATCCTTTCCCTGTTTCGTAGGGAAAGAATTCCCGGCGTTCCCGTCGCATCTCAAGAGGAGACACTCTCCGACGGAGAGGCGAGAGGAACTCCAGGGTCGTGCCACCATTCCAAGAGACCCCCAGATGTGTCAGTCCATTCCAGAGGAACCTGTTTTCCCTGCACTGCCTTGACGTTCAAGCCGAGGATCGACTCACACCACGTGTGCACGTGGGACAGCCCTGTGGGAAAGCCTCGTGGGAAAGCTTCGTGGGAAAGACTCGAGGGAAAACCATAGATCCTTTGATCCACGCGGCGGACTGCATGACACTGCTGCTACCGCTCTGGAGGAAAGCGCAAGTGCATGCCCGCATTCGAGACGAGGACTGACTTCCCTGGGGAGACTCCAGAAGTACCCCAAGATCCATGTCAGCACTGGAGAGGAATCCTCAGGTTCCGGCCCCGACTCCACCCAAGGTCTTAGGCCCCGGCATCGACGGGAGAGGAACCCCGAGAGGCTCCCGAGGAACTCGCCTGGGGACTGGCCTTTCCTGAGGCCACCAGAGCGGGTCCCTGAGGTTCCCGTCGTAAGTCGAGAGCACCTGCCGCAACTCCAGAAAATCCAGGAGGTTTTGCCCTCCAGGCGAGATGAGGCCCATTTCCGCTGAGGCTTCTCGAGGCCAATCATATCTAACCACTGGAACTTCCAAAGGGTCCTTCACACCCTTGCTGCAACTCAAGAAGTTCCCCGACATACCCGTCTCCACTCGAGAGGAAGCACGTGGTGTCCCGCACACATCCAGGGGAACCCCGTTTCCGCCTCCTAGCTCGAGATGAGGGATCCTTTCCCTGTTTCATAAGTAAATAATTCCCGGCGTTCCCGTCGCATCTCAAGAGGAGGCGCTCTCCACAGGAAAGGCGAGAGGAAATCCAGGGTCGTGCCACCATTGCAAGAGTCCCCCAGATGTGTCAGTCCATTCCAGAGGAACCTGTTTTCCCTGCACTGCCTTGACGTTCAAGCCGAGGATCCACTCCCACCACGTGTGCACGTGGGACAGCCCTGTGGGAAAGCCTCGTGGGAAAGCCTCGTGGGAAAGACTCGACGGAAAACCATAGATCCTTTGATCCACGCGGCGGACTGCGTGACACTGCTGCTACCGCTCTGGAGGAAAGCGCAAGTGCATGCCCGCATTCGAGACGAGGACTGACTCCCCTGGGGAGACTCCAGAAGTACCCCAAGATCCATGTCAGCACTGGAGAGGAATCCTCAGGTTCCGGCCCCGACTCCACACAAGGTCTTAGGCCCCGGCATCGACGGGAGAGGAATCCCGAGAGGCCCCCGAGGAACTCGCATGGGGACTGGCCTTTCCTGAGGCCACCAGAGCGGGTCCCTGAGGTCCCCGTCGCAAGTCGAGAGCACCTGCCGCAACTCGAGAAAATCCAGGAGGTTTTGCCCTCCAGGCGAGATGAGGCGCCTTTCCGCTGAGTCTTCTCGAGGCTAATCACGTCTAACCACTGGAACTTCCAAAGGGTCCTTCACACCCTTGCTGCAACTCAAGAAGTTCCCCGACATACCCGTCTCCACTCGAGAGGAAGCACGTGGTGTCCCGCACACATCCAGGGGAACCCCGTTTCCGCCTCCTAGCTCGAGATGAGGGATCCTTTCCCTGTTTCGTAGGGAAAGAATTCCCGGCGTTCCCGTCGCATCTCAAGAGGAGACGCTCTCCACAGGAGAGGCGAGAGGAACTCCAGGGTCGTGCCAACATTCCAAGAGACCCCCAGATGTGCCAGTCCATACCAGAGGAACCTGTTTTCCCTGCACTGCCTTGATGTTCAAGCCGAGGATCGACTCCCACCACGTGTGCACGTGGGACAGCCCTGTGGGAAAGCCTCGTGGGAAAGCCTCGTGGGAAAGACTCGAGGGAAAACCATAGATCCTTTGATCCACGCGGCGGACTGCGTGACACTGCTGCTACCGCTCTGGAGGAAAGCGCAAGTGCATGCCCGCATCCGAGACGAGGACTGACTCCCCTGGGGAGACTCCAGAAGTACCCCAAGATCCATGTCACCACTGGAGAGGAATCCTCAGGTTCCGGCTTCGACTCCACACAAGGTCTTAGGCCCCGGCATCGAAGGGAGAGGAATCCCGAGAGGCACCCGAGGAACTCGCATGGGGAATGGCCTTTCCTGAGGCCACCAGAGCGGGTCCCCGAGGTCCCCGTCGTAAGTCGAGAGCACCTGCCGCAACTCGAGAAAATCTAGGAGGTTTTGCCCTCCAGGCGAGATGAGGCCCATTTCTGCTGAGGCTTCTCGAGGCTAATCACATCTAACCAGTGGAACTTCCAAAGGGTCCTTCACACCCTTGCTGCAACTCAAGAATTTCCCCGACATACCCGTCTCCCCTCGAGAGGAAGCACAAGGGTCCCGCACACATCCAGGGAAGCCCAGTTTCCGCCTCCCACCTCGAGATGTGGGATCCTTTCCCTGTTTCGTAGGGAAAGAATTCCCGGCGTTCCCTTCGCATTTCAATAGGAGGCGCTGTCCACAGGAAAGTCGAGAGGAACTCCAGGGTCGTGCCACCATTCCAAGAGTCCCCCAGATGTGTCAGTCCATTCCAGAGGAACCTGTTTGCCTGCACTGCCTTGACGTTCAAGCCGAGGATCGACTCCCACCACGTTTGCACGTTAGACAGCCCTGTGGTAAAGCCTCGTGGGAAAGCCTCGTGGGAAAGACTCGAGGGAAAACCATAGATCCTTTGATGCACGCGGCGGACTATGTGACACTGCTGCTACAGCTCTGGAGGAAAGCGCAAGTGCATGCCCGCATTCGAGACGAGGACTGACTCCCCTGGGGAGACTCTAGAAGTACCCCAAGATCCATGTCAGCACTGGAGAGGAATCCTCACTTTCGGAACCCGAATCCACACAAGGTCTTAGGCCCCGGCATCGACGGGAGAGGATTCCCTATGGGCCCCCTAGGAACTCCCATGGGGACTGGCCTTTCCTGAGGCCACCAGAGCGGGTCCCTGAGGTCCCCGTCGTAAGTCGAGAGCACCTGCCGCAACTTGAGAAAATCCAGGAGTTTTTGCCCTCCAGGCGAGATGAGGCCCATTTCCGCTGAGGCTTCTCGAGGCTAATCACATCTAACCACTGGAACTTCCAAAGTGTCCTTCACACCCTTGCTGCAACTCAAGACGTTCCGCGACATACCCGTCTCCACTCGAGAGGAAGCACGTGGGGTCCCGCACACATCCAGGGGAGCCCCGTTTCCGCCTCCTAGCTCGAGATGAGGGATCCTTTCCCTGTTTCGTAGGGAAAGAATTCCCGGCGTTCCCGTCCCGTCTCAAGAGGAGACACTCTCCACAGGAGAGGCGAGAGGAACTCCAGGGTCGTGCCACCATTCCAAGAGACCCCCAGATGTGTCAGTCCATACGAGAGGAACCTGTTTTCCCTGCACTGCCTTGACGTTCAAGCCGACGATCGACTCACACCACGTGTGCATGTGGGACAGCCCTGTGGGAAAGCCTCGTGGGAAAGCCTCTTGGGAAAGACTCGAGGGAAAACCATAGATCCTTTGATCCACGCGGCGGACTGCGTGACACTACTGCTACCGCTCTGGAGGAAAGTGCAAATGCATGCCCGCATTCGAGACGAGGACTGACTCCCCTGGGGAGACTCCAGAAGTACCCCAAGATCCATGTCAGCACTGGAGAGGAATCCTCAGGTTCCGGCCCCGACTCCACACAAGGTCTTAGGCCCCGGCATCGACGGGAGAGGAATCCCGAGAGGCTCCCGAGGAACTCGCATGGGGACTGGCCTTTCCTGAGGCCACCAGAGCGGGTCCCTGAGGTCCCCGTCGTAAGTCGAGAGCACCTGCCGCAACTCGAGAAAATCCAGGAGGTTTTGCCCTCCAGGCGAGATTAGGCCCATTTCCGTTGAGGCTTCTCGAGGCCAATCATATCTAACCACTGGAACTTCCAAAGGGTCCTTCACACCCTTGCTGCAACTCAAGAAGTTCCCCGACATACCCGTCTCCACTCGAGAGGAAGCACGTGGGGTCCCGCACACATCCAGGGGAACAACGTTTCCGCCTCCTAGCTCGAGATGAGGGATCATTTCCCTGTTTCATAAGTAAAGAATTCCCGGCGTTCCCGTCGCATCTCAAGAGGAGGCGCTCTCCACAGGAAAGGCGAGACGAAATCCAGGGTCGTGCCACCATTCCAAGAGTCCCCCAGATGTGTCAGTCCATTCCAGAGGAACCTGTTTTCCCTGCACTGCCTTGACGTTCAAGCCGAGGATCGACTCCCACCACGTGTGCACGTGGGACAGCCCTGTGGGAAAGCCTCGTGGGAAAGCCTCGTGGGAAAGACTCGAGGGAAAACCATAGATCCTTTTATCCACGCGGCGGACTGGGTGACACTGCTGCTACCGCTCTGGAGGAAAGCGCAAGTGCATGCCCGCATTCGAGACGAGGACTGACTCCCCTGGGGAGACTCCAGAAGTACCCCAAGATCCATGTCAGCACTGGAGAGGAATCCTCAGTTTCCGGCCCCGACTCCACACAAGGTCTTAGGCCCCGGCATCGACGGGAGAGGAATGCCGAGAGGCCCCCGAGGAACTCGCATGGGGACTGGCCTTTCCTGAGGCCACCAGAGCGGGTCCCTGAGGTCCCCATCGTAAGTCGAGAGCACCTGCCACAACTCGAGAAAATCCAGGAGGTTTTGCCCTCCAGGCGAGGTGAGGCCCATTTCCGCTGAGGCTTCTCGAGGCTAATCACATCTAACCACTGGAACTTCCAAAGGGTCCTTCACACCCTTGCTGCAAATCAAGAAGTTCCCCGACATACCCGTCTCCACTCGAGAGGAAGCACGAGTGTCCCGCACACATCCAGGGGAGCCCCGTTTTCGCCTCCTAGCTCGAGATGCTGGATCCTTTCCCTGTTTCGTAGGGAAAGAATTCCCGGCGTTCCCGTCGCATCTCAAGAGGAGGCGCTCTCCACAGGAAAGGCGAGAGGAACTCCAGGGTCGTGCCACCATTCCAAGAGACCCCCAGATGTGTCAGTCCATTCCAGAGGAACCTGTTTTCCCTGCACTGCCTTGACGTTCAAGCCGAGGATCGACTCCCACCACGTGTGCACGTGGGACAGCCCTGTGGAAAAGCCTCGTGGGAAAGCCTCGTGGGAAAGACTCGAGGGAAAACCATAGATCCTTTGATCCACGTGGCGGACTGCGTGACACTGCTGCTACCGCTCTGGAGGAAAGTGCAAGTGCATGCCCGCATTCGAGACGAGGACTGACTCCCCTGGGGAGACTCCAGAAGTACCCCAAGATCCATGTCAGCACTGGAGAGGAATCCTCAGATTCCGGCCCCGACTCCACGCAAGGTCTTAGGCCCTGGCATTGACGGGAGAGGAATCCCGAGAGGCCCCCGAGGAGCTTGCATGGGGACTGGCCATTCCTGAGGCCACCAGAGCGGGTCCCTGAGGTCCCCGTAGTAAGTCGAGAGCACCTGCCGCAACTCGAGAAAATCCAGGAGGTTTTGCCCTCCAGGCGAGATGATGCCCATTTCCGCTGAGGCTTCTCGAGGATAATCACATCTAACCATTCGTACTTCCAAAGGGTCCTTCACACCCTTGCTGCAACTCAAGAAGTTCCCCGACATACCCGTCTCCACTCGAGAGGAAGCACGTGGGGTCCCGCACACATCCAGGGGAGCCCCGTTTCCGCCTCCTAGGTCGAGATGAGGGATCCTTTCCCTGTTTCGTAGGGAAAGAATTCCCGGCGTTCCCGTCGCATCTCAAGAGGAGACACTCTCCGACGGAGAGGCGAGAGGAACTCCAGGGTCGTGCCACCATTCCAAGAGACCCCCAGATGTGTCAGTCCATTCCAGAGGAACCTGTTTTCCCTGCACTGCCTTGACGTTCAAGCCGAGGATCGACTCACACCACGTGTGCACGTGGGACAGCCCTGTGGGAAAGCCTCGTGGGAAAGCTTCGTGGGAAAGACTCGAGGGAAAACCATAGATCCTTTGATCCACGCGGCGGACTGCATGACACTGCTGCTACCGCTCTGGAGGAAAGCGCAAGTGCATGCCCGCATTCGAGACGAGGACTGACTTCCCTGGGGAGACTCCAGAAGTACCCCAAGATCCATGTCAGCACTGGAGAGGAATCCTCAGGTTCCGGCCCCGACTCCACCCAAGGTCTTAGGCCCCGGCATCGACGGGAGAGGAACCCCGAGAGGCTCTCGAGGAACTCGCCTGGGGACTGGCCTTTCCTGAGGCCACCAGAGCGGGTCCCTGAGGTTCCCGTCGTAAGTCGAGAGCACCTGCCGCAACTCGAGAAAATACAGGAGGTTTTGCCCTCCAGGCGAGATGAGGCGCCTTTCCGCTGAGGCTTCTCGAGGCCAATCACATCTAACCACTGGAACTTCCAAAGGGTCCTTCACATCCTTGCTGCAACTCAAGCAGTTCCGCGACATACCCGTCTCCACTCGAGAGGAAGCACGTGGGGTCCCGCACACATCCAGGGGAGCCCCGTTTCCGCCTCCTAGCTCGAGATGAGGGATCCTTTCCCTGTTCCGTAGGGAAAGAATTCCCGGCGTTCCCGTCGCATCTCAAGAGGTGGCGCTGTCCACAGGAAAGGCGAGAGGAACTCCAGGGTCGTGGCACCATTCCAAGAGACCCCCAGATGTGTCAGTCCATTCCAGAGGAAACTCTTTTCCCTGCACTGCCTTAACGTTCAAGCCGAGGATCGACTCCCACCACGTGTGCACGTGGGACAGCCCTGTGGGAAAGCCTCGTGGGAAAGCCTCGTGGGAAAGACTCGAGGGAAAACCATAGATCCTTTGATCCAGTGGGCGGACTGCGTGACACTGCTGCTACCGCTCTGGAGGAAAGCGCAAGTGCATGCCCGCATTCGAGACGAGGACTGACTCCCCTGGGGAGACTCCAGAAGTACCCCAAGATCCATGTCAGCACTGGAGAGGAATCCTCAGGTTCCGGCCCCGACGCCACACAAGGTCTTAGGCTCCGGCATCGACGGGAGAGGAATCCCGAGAGGCCCCCGAGGAACTCGCATGGGGACTGGCCTTTCCTGAGGCCACCAGAGCGGGTCCCTGAGGTCCCCGTCGTAAGTCGAGAGCACCTGCCGCAACTCGAGAAAATCCAGGAGATTTTGCCCTCCAGGCGAGATGAGGGCCATTTCCGCTGAGGCTTCTCGAGGCCAATCACATCTAACCACTGGAAATTCCAAAGGGTCCTTCACACCCTTGCTGCAACTCAAGAAGTTCCCCGACATACCCGTCTCCACTCGAGAGGAAGCACGTGGGGTCCCGCACACATCCAAGGGAGCCCCGTTTCCGCCTCCTAGCTCGAGATGAGGGATCCTTTCCCTGTTTCGTAGGAAAAGAATTCCCGCCGTTCCCGTCGCATCTCAAGAGGAGGCGCTCTCCACAGGAAAGGCGAGAGGAACTCCAGGGTCCTGCCACCATTCCAAGAGTCCCCCAGATGTGTCAGTCCATTCCAGAGGAACCTGTTTTCCCTGCACTGCCTTGACGTTCAAGCCGAGGATCGACTCCCACCACGTGTGCACGTGGGACAGCCCTGCAGGAAAGCCTCGTGGGAAAGCCTCGTGGGAAAGACTCGAGGGAAAACCATAGATCCTTTGATCCACGCGGCGGACTGCGTGACATTGCTGCTACCGCTCTGGAGGAAAGCGCAAGTGCATGCCCGCATTCGAGACGAGGACTGACTCCCCTGGGGAGACTCCAGAAGTACCCCAAGATCCATGTCAGCACTGGAGAGGAATCCTCAGGTTCCGGCCCCGACTCCACACAAGGACTTAGGCCCCGGCATCGACGGGAGAGGAATGCCGAGAGGCCCCCGAGGAACTCGCATGGGGACTGGCCTTTCCTGAGGCCACCAGAGCGGGTCCCTGAAGTCCCCGTCGTAAGTCGAGAGCACCTGCCGCAACTCGAGAAAATCCAGGAGGTTTTGCCCTCCAGGCGAGATGAGGCCCATTTCCGCTGAGGCTTCTCGAGGATAATCACGTCTAACCACTGGAACTTCCAAAGGGTCCTTCACACCCTTGCTGCAACTCAAGAATTTCCCCGACATACCCGTCTCCACTCGAGAGGAAGCACGTGGGGTCCCGCACACATCCAGGGGAGCCCCGTTTCCGCCTCCTAGCTCGTGATGAGGGATCCTTTCCCTGTTTCGTAGGGAAAGAATTCCCGGCGTTCCCGTCGCAACTCAAGAGGTGGCGCTCTCCACAGGAAAGGAGAGAGGAACTCCAGGGTCGTGGCACCATTCCAAGAGACCCCCAGATGTGTCAGTCCATTCCAGAGGAACCTGTTTTCCCTGCACTGCCTTGACGTTCAAGCCGAAGATCGACTCCCACCACGTGTGCACGTGGGACAGACCTGTGGGAAAGCCTCGTGGGAAAGCCTCGTGGGAAAGACACGAGGGAAAACCATAGATCCTTTGATCCATTGGGCGGACTGCGTGACACTGCTGCTACCGCTCTGGAGGAAAGCGCAAGTGCATGCCCGCATTCGAGACGAGGACTGACTCCCCTGGGGAGACTCCAGAAGTACCCCAAGATCCATGTCAGTACTGGAGAGGAATCCTCAGGTTCCGGCCCCGACTCCACACAAGGTCTTAGGCTCCGGCATCGACTGGAGAGGATTCCCGAGAGGCCCCCGAGGAACTCGCATGGGGACTGGCCTTTCCTGAGGCCACCAGAGCGGGTCCCTGTGGTCCCCGTCGTAAGTCGAGAGCACCTGCGGCAACTCGAGAAAATCCAGGAGGTTTTGCCCTCCAGGCGAGATGAGGCCCATTTCCATTGAGGCTTCTCGAGGCTAATCACATCTAACCACTGGAACTTCCAAAGGGTCCTTCACACCCTTGCTGCAACTCAAGAAGTTCCCCGACATACCCGTCTCCACTCGAGAGGAAGCACGTGGGGTCCCGCACACATCCAGGGGAGCCCCGTTTCCGCCTCCTAGCTCGAGATGAGGGATCCTTTCCCTGTTTCGTAGGGAAAGAATTCCCGGCGTTCCCGTCGCATCTCAAGAGGAGGCGCTCTCCACAGGAAAGGCGAGAGGAACTCCAGGGTCGTGCCACCATTCCAAGAGTCCCCCAGATGTGTCAGTCCATTCCAGAGGAACCTGTTTTCCCTGCACTGCCTTGACGTTCAAGCCGAGGATCCACTCCCACCACGTGTGCACGTGGGACAGCCCTGTGGGAAAGCCTCGTGGGAAAGCCTCGTGGGAAAGACTCGAGAGAAAACCATAGATCCTTTGATCCACGCGGCGGGCTGCGTGACACTGCTGCTACCGCTCTGAGGAAAGCGAAAGTGCATGCCCGCATTCGAGACGAGGACTGACTCCCCTGGGGAGACTCCAGAAGTACCCCAAGATCCATGTCAGCACTGGAGAGGAATCCTCAGGTTCCGGCCCCGACTCCACACAAGGTCTTAGGCCCCGGCATCGACGGGAGAGGAATGCCGAGAGGCCCCCGAGGAACTCGCATGGGGACTGGCCTTTCCTGAGGCCACCAGAGCGGGTCCCTGAGGTCCCCGTCGTAAGTCGAGAGCACCTTCCGCAACTCGAGAAAATCCAGGAGGTTTTGCCCTCCAGGCGAGATGAGGGCCATTTCCGCTGAGGCTTCTCGAGGCCAATCACATCTAACCACTGGAAATTCCAAAGGATCCTTCACACCCTTGCTGCAACTCAAGAAGTTCCCCGACATACCCGTCTCCACTCGAGAGGAAGCACGTGGGGTCCCGCACACATCCAGGGGAGCCCCGTTTCCGCCTCCTAGCTCGAGATGAGGGATCCTTTCCCTGTTTCGTAGGGAAAGAATTCCCGCCGTTCCCGTCGCATCTCAAGAGGAGGCGCTCTCCACAGGAAAGGCGAGAGGAACTCCAGGGTCGTGCCACCATTCCAAGAGTCCCCCAGATGTGTCAGTCCATTCCAGAGGAACCTGTTTTCCCTGCACTGCCTTGACGTTCAAGCCGAGGATCGACTCCCACCACGTGTGCACGTGGGACAGCCCTGTGGGAAAGCCTCGTGGGAAAGCCTCGTGGGAAAGACTCGAGGGGAAACCATAGATCCTTTGATCCACGCGGCGGACTGCGTGACACTGCTGCTACCGCTCTGGAGGAAAGCGCAAGTGCATGCCCGCATTCGAGACGAGGACTGACTCCCCTGGGGAGACTCCAGAAGTACCCCAAGATCCATGTCAGTACTGGAGAGGAATCCTCAGGTTCCGGCCCCGACTCCACACAAGGTCTTAGTCTCCGGCATCGACGGGAGAGGATTCCCGAGAGGCCCCCGAGGAACTCGCATGGGGACTGGCCTTTCCTGAGGCCACCAGAGCGGGTCCCTGTGGTCCCCGTCGTAAGTTGAGAGCACCTGCGGCAACTCGAGAAAATCCAGGAGGTTTTGCCCTCCAGGCGAGATGAGGCCCATTTCCGCTGAGGCTTCTCGAGCCTAATCACGTGTAACCACTGGAACTTCCAAAGGGTCCTTCACACCCTTGCTGCAACTCAAGAAGTTCCCCGACATACCCGTCTCCACTCGAGAGGAAGCACGTGGGGTCCCGCACACATCCAGGGGAGCCCCGTTTCCGCCTCCTAGCTCGAGATGAGGGATCCTTTCCCTGTTTCGTAGGGAAAGAATTCCCGGCGTTCCCGTCGCATCTCAAGAGGAGGCGCTCTCCACAGGAAAGGCGAGAGGAACTCCAGGGTCGTGCCACCATTCCAAGAGTCCCCCAGATGTGTCAGTCCATTCCAGAGGAACCTGTTTTCCCTGCACTGCCTTGACGTTCAAGCCGAGGATCCACTCCCACCACGTGTGCACGTGGGACAGCCCTGTGGGAAAGCCTCGTGGGAAAGCCTCGTGGGAAAGACTCGAGAGAAAACCATAGATCCTTTGATCCACGCGGCGGACTGCGTGACACTGCTGCTACCGCTCTGGAGGAAAGCAAAAGTGCATGCCCGCATTCGAGACGAGGACTGACTCCCCTGGGGAGACTCCAGAAGTACCCCAAGATCCATGTCAGCACTGGAGAGGAATCCTCAGGTTCCGGCCCCGACTCCACACAAGGTCTTAGGCCCCGGCATCGACGGGAGAGGAATGCCGAGAGGCCCCCGAGGAACTCGCATGGGGACTGGCCTTTCCTGAGGCCACCAGAGCGGGTCCCTGAGGTCCCCGTCGTAAGTCGAGAGCACCTGCCGCAACTCGAGAAAATCCAGGAGGTTTTGCCCTCCAGGCGAGATGAGGTCCATTTCCGCTGAGGCTTCTCGAGGCCAATCACATCTAACCACTGGAAATTCCAAAGGGTCCTTCACACCCTTGCTGCAACTCAAGAAGTTCCCCGACATACCCGTCTCCATTCGAGAGGAAGCACGTGGGGTCCCGCACACATTCAGGGGAGCCCCGTTTCCGCTTCCTAGCTCGAGATGAGGGATCCTTTCCCTGTTTCGTAGGGAAAGAATTCCCGGCATTCCCGTCGCATCTCAAGAGGAGGCGCTCTCCACAGGAAAGGCGAGAGGAACTCCAGGGTCGTGCCACCATTCCACGAGTCCCCCAGATGTGTCAGTCCATTCCAGAGGAACCTGTTATCCCTGCACTGCCTTGACGTTCAAGCCGAGGATCGACTCCCACCACGTGTGCACCTGGGACAGCCCTGCGGGAAAGCCTCGTGGGAAAGCCTCGTGGGAAAGACTCGAGGGAAAACCATAGATCCTTTGATCCACGCGGCGGACTGCGTGACACTGCTGCTACCGCTCTGGAGGAAAGCGCAAGTGCATGCCCGCATTCGAGACAAGGACTGACTCCCCTGGGGAGACTCCAGAAGTACCCCAAGATCCATGTCAGCACTGGAGAGGAATCCTCAGGTTCCGGCCCCGACTCCACACAAGGTCTTAGGCCCCGGCATCGACGGGAGAGGAATGCCGAGAGGCCCCCGAGGAACTCGCATGGGGACTGGCCTTTCCTGAGGCCACCAGAGCGGGTCCCTGAGGTCCCCGTCGTAAGTCGAGAGCACCTGCCGCAACTCGAGAAAATCCAGGAGGTTTTGCCCTCCAGGCGAGATGAGGCCCATTTCCGCTGAGGCTTCTCGAGGCTAATCACGTCTAACCACTGGAACTTCCAAAGGGTCCTTCACACCCTTGCTGCAACTCAAGAAGTTCCCCGACATACCCGTCTCCACTCGAGAGGAAGCACGTGGGGTCCCGCACACATCCAGGGGAGCCCCGTTTCCGCCTCCTAGCTCGAGATGAGGGATCCTTTCCCTGTTTCGTAGGGAAAGAATTCCAGGCGTTCCCGTCGCATCTCAAGAGGAGGCCCTCTCCACAGGAAAGGCGAGAGGAACTCCAGGGTCGTGCCACCATTCCAAGAGTCCCCCAGATGTGTCAGTTCATTCCAGAGGAAACTGTTTTCCCTGCACTGCCTTGACGTTCAAGCCGAGGATCGACTCCCACCACGTGTGCACGTGGGACAGCCCTGTGGGAAAGCCTCGTGGGAAAGCCTCGTGGGAAAGACTCGAGGGAAAACCATAGATCCTTTGATCCATTGGGCTGACTGCGTGACACTTCTGCTACCGCTCTGGAGGAAAGCGCAAGTGCATGCCCGCATTCGAGACGAGGACTGACTCCCCTGGGGAGACTCCAGAAGTACCCCAAGATCCATGTCAGCACTGGAGAGGAATGCTCAGGTTCCGGCCCCGACTCCACACAAGGTCTTAGGCCCCGGCATCGACGGGAGAGGAATCCCGAGAGGCCCCCGAGGAACTCGCATGGGGACTGGCCTTTCCTGAGGCCACCAGAGCGGGTCCCTGAGGTCCCCGTCGTAAGTCGAGATCACCTGCCGCAACTCGAGAAAATCCAGGAGGTTTTGCCCTCCAGGCGAGATGAGGCCCATTTCCGCTGAGGCTTCTCGAGGCTAATCACGTCTAACCACTGGAACTTCCAAAGGGTCTTTCACACCCTTGCTGCAACTCAAGAAGTTCCTCGACATACCCGTCTCCACTCGAGAGGAAGCACGTGGGGTCCCGCACACATCCAGGGGAGCCCCGTTTCCGCCTCCTAGCTCGAGATGAGGGATCCTTTCCCTGTTTCGTAGGGAAAGAATTCCCGGCGTTCCCGTCGCATCTCAAGAGGAGGCGCTCTCCACAGGAAAGGCGAGAGGAACTCCAGGGTCGTGCCACCATTCCAAGAGTCCCCCAGATGTGTCAGTCCATTCCAGAGGAACCTGTTTTCCCTGCACTGCCTTGACGTTCAAGCCGAGGATCCACTCCCACCACGTGTGCACGTGGGACAGCCCTGTGGGAAAGCCTCGTGGGAAAGCCTCGTGGGAAAGACTCGAGAGAAAACCATAGATCCTTTGATCCACGCGGCGGACTGCGTGACACTGCTGCTACCGCTCTGGAGGAAAGCGCAAGTGCATGCCCGCATTCGAGACGAGGACTGACTCCCCTGGGGAGACTCCAGAAGTACCCCAAGATCCATGTCAGCACTGGAGAGGAATCCTCAGGTTCCGGCCCCGACTCCACACAAGGTCTTAGGCCCCGGCATCGACGGGAGAGGAATGCCGAGAGGCCCCCGAGGAACTCGCATGGGGACTGGCCTTTCCTGAGGCCACCAGAGCGGGTCCCTGAGGTCCCCGTCGTAAGTCGAGAGCACCTGCCGCAACTCGAGAAAATCCAGGAGGTTTTGCCCTCCAGGCGAGATGAGGCCCATTTCCGCTGAGGCTTCTCGAGGCTAATCACGTCTAACCACTGGAACTTCCAAAGGGTCCTTCACACCCTTGCTGCAACTCAAGAAGTTCCCCGACATACCCGTCTCCACTCGAGAGGAAGCACGTGGTGTCCCGCACACATCCAGGGGAGCCCCGTTTCCGCCTCCTAGCTCGAGATGAGGGATCCTTTCCCTGTTTCGTAGGGAAAGAATTCCCGGCGTTCCCGTCGCATCTCAAGAGGAGGCGCTCTCCACAGGAAAGGCGAGAGGAACTCCAGGGTCGTGCCAGCATTCCAAGAGTCCCCCAGATGTGTCAGTCCATTTCAGAGGAACCTGTTTTCCCTGCACTGCCTTGACGTTCAAGCCGAGGATCGACTCCCACCACGTGTGCACGTGGGACAGCCCTGTGGGAAAGCCTCGTGGGAAAGCCTCGTGGGAAAGACTCGAGGGAAAACCATAGATCCTTTGATCCACCGGCGGACTGCGTGACACTGCTGCTACCGCTCTGGAGGAAAGCGCAAGTGCATGCCCGCATTCGAGACGAGGACTGACTCCCCTGGGGAGACTCCAGAAGTACCCCAAGATCCATGTCAGCAGTGGAGAGGAATCCTCAGGTTCCGGCCCCGACTCCACACAAGGTCTTAGGCACCGGCATCGACGGGAGAGGAATGCCGAGAGGCCCCCGAGGAACTCGCATCGGGACTGGCCTTTCCTGAGGCCACCAGAGCGGGTCCCTGAGGTCCCCAGCGTAAGTCGAGAGCACCTGCCGCAACTCGAGAAAATCCAGGAGGTTTTGCCCTCCAGGCGAGATGAGGTCCATTTCCGCTGAGGCTTCTCGAGGCCAATCACATCTAACCACTGGAAATTCCAAAGGGTCCTTCACACCCTTGCTGCAACTCAAGAAGTTCCCCGACATACCCGTCTCCACTCTAGAGGAAGCACGTGGGGTCCCGCACACATCCAGGGGAGCCCCGTTTCCGCCTCCTAGCTCGAGATGAGGGATCCTTTCCCTGTTTCGTAGGGAAAGAATTCCCGGCGTTCCCGTCGCATCTCAAGAGGAGGCGCTCTCCACAGGAAAGGCGAGAGGAACTCCAGGGTCGTGCCACCATTCCACGAGTCCCCCAGATGTGTCAGTCCATTCCAGAGGAACCTGTTATCCCTGCACTGCCTTGACGTTCAAGCCGAGGATCGACTCCCACCACGTGTGCACGTGGGACAGCCCTGCGGGAAAGCCTCGTGGGAAAGCCTCGTGGGAAAGACTCGAGGGAAAACCATAGATCCTTTGATCCACGCGGCGGACTGCGTGACACTGCTGCTACCGCTCTGGAGGAAAGCGCAAGTGCATGCCCGCATTCGAGACAAGGACTGACTCCCCTGGGGAGACTCCAGAAGTACCCCAAGATCCATGTCAGCACTGGAGAGGAATCCTCAGGTTCCGGCCCCGACTCCACACAAGGTCTTAGGCCCCGGCATCGACGGGAGAGGAATCCCGAGAGGCCCCCGAGGAACTCGCATGGGGACTGGCCTTTCCTGAGGCCACCAGAGCGGGTCCCTGAGGTCCCCGTCGTAAGTCGAGAGCACCTGCCGCAACTCGAGAAAATCCAGGAGGTTTTGCCCTCCAGGCGAGATGAGGCCCATTTCCGCTGAGGCTTCTCGAGGCTAATCACGTCTAACCACTGGAACTTCCAAAGGGTCCTTCACACCCTTGCTGCAACTCAAGAAGTTCCCCGACATACCCGTCTCCACTCGAGAGGAAGCACGTGGGGTCCCGCACACATCCAGGGGAGCCCCGTTTCCGCCTCCTAGCTCGAGATGAGGGATCCTTTCCCTGTTTCGTAGGGAAAGAATTCTAGGCGGTCCCGTCGCCTCTCAAGAGGAGGCCCTCTCCACAGGAAAGGCGAGAGGAACTCCAGGGTCGTGCCACCATTCCAAGAGTCCCCCAGATGTGTCAGTCCATTCCAGAGGAACCTGTTTTCCCTGCACTGCCTTGACGTTCAAGCCGAGGATCCACTCCCACCACGTGTGCACGTGGGACAGCCCTGTGGGAAAGCCTCGTGGGAAAGCCTCGTGGGAAAGACTCGAGGGAAAACCATAGATCCTTTGATCCACGCGGCGGACTGCGTGACACTGCTGGTACCGCTCTGGAGGAAAGCGCAAGTGCATGCCCGCATTCGAGACGAGGACTGACTCCCCTGGGGAGACTCCAGAAGTACCCCAAGATCCATGTCAGCACTGGAGAGGAATGCTCAGGTTCCGGCCCCGACTCCACACAAGGTCTTAGGCCCCGGCATCGACGGGAGAGGAATCCCGAGAGGCCCCCGAGGAACTCGCATGGGGACTGGCCTTTCCTGAGGCCACCAGAGCGGGTCCCTGAGGTCCCCGTCGTAAGTCGAGAGCACCTGCCGCAACTCGAGAAAATCCAGGAGGTTTTGCCCTCCAGGCGAGATGAGGCCCATTTCCGCTGAGGCTTCTCGAGGCTAATCACGTCTAACCACTGGAACTTCCAAAGGGTCTTTCACACCCTTGCTGCAACTCAAGAAGTTCCCCGACATACCCGTCTCCACTCGAGAGGAAGCACGTGGTGTCCCGCACACATCCAGGGGAGCCCCGTTTCCGCCTCCCAGCTCGAGATGAGGGATCCTTTCCCTGTTTCGTAGGGAAAGAATTCCCAGCGTTCCCGTCGCATCTCAAGAGGAGGCGCTCTCCACAGGAAAGGCGAGAGGAACTCCAGGGTCGTGCCACCATTCCAAGAGTCCCCCAGATGTGTCAGTCCATTCCAGAGGAACCTGTTTTCCCTTCACTGCCTTGACGTTCAAGCCGAGGATCCACTCCCACCACGTGTGCACGTGGGACAGCCCTGTGGGAAAGCCTCGTGGGAAAGCCTCGTGGGAAAGACTCGAGGGAAAACCATAGATCCTTTGATCCACGCGGCGGACTGCGTGACACTGCTGCTACCGCTCTGGAGGAAAGCGCAAGTGCATGCCCGCATTCGAGACGAGGACTGACTCCCCTGGGGAGGCTCCAGAAGTACCCCAAGATCCATGTCAGCACTGGAGAGGAATCCTCAGGTTCCGGCCCCGACTCCACACAAGGTCTTAGGCCCCGGCATCGACGGGAGAGGAATGCCGAGAGGCCCCCGAGGAACTCGCATGGGGACTGGCCTTTCCTGAGGCCACCAGAGCGGTTCCCTGAGGTCCCCATCGTAAGTCGAGAGAACCTGCCACAACTCGAGAAAATCCAGGAGGTTTTTCCCTCCAGGCGAGATGAGGCCCATTTCCGCTGAGGCTTCTCGAGGCTAATCAAGTCTAACCACTGGAACTTCCAAAGGGTCCTTCACATCCTTGCTGCAACTCAAGAAGTTCCCCGACATACCCGTCTCCACTCGAGAGGAAGCACGTGGGGTCCCGCACACATCCAGGGGAGCCCCGTTTCCGCCTCCTAGCTCGAGATGAGGGATCCTTTCCCTGTTCCGTAGGGAAAGAATTCCCGGCGTTCCCGTCGCATCTCAAGAGGAGGCGCTCTCCACAGGAAAGGCGAGAGGAACTCCAGGGTCGTGCCACCATTCCAAGAGTCCCCCAGATGTGTCAGTCCATTCCAGAGGAACCTGTTTTCCCTGCACTGCCTTGACGTTCAAGCCGAGGATCCACTCCCACCACGTGTGCACGTGGGACAGCCCTGTGGGAAAGCCTCGTGGGAAAGCCTCGTGGGAAAGACTCGAGAGAAAACCATAGATCCTTTGATCCACGCGGCGGACTGCGTGACACTGCTGCTACCGCTCTGGAGGAAAGCGCAAGTGCATGCCCGCATTCGAGACGAGGACTGACTCCCCTGGGGAGACTCCAGAAGTACCCCAAGATCCATGTCAGCACTGGAGAGGAATCCTCAGGTTCCGGCCCCGACTCCACACAAGGTCTTAGGCCCCGGCATCGACGGGAGAGGAATGCCGAGAGGCCCCCGAGGAACTCGCATGGGGACTGGCCTTTCCTGAGGCCACCAGAGCGGGTCCCTGAGGTCCCCGTCGTAAGTCGAGAGCACCTGCCGCAACTCGAGAAAATCCAGGAGGTTTTGCCCTCCAGGCGAGATGAGGTCCATTTCCGCTGAGGCTTCTCGAGGCCAATCACATCTAACCACTGGAAATTCCAAAGGGTCCTTCACACCCTTGCTGCAACTCAAGAAGTTCCCCGACATACCCGTCTCCACTCGAGAGGAAGCACGTGGGGTCCCGCACACATCCAGGGGAGCCCCGTTTCCGCCTCCTAGCTCGAGATGAGGGATCCTTTCCCTGTTTCGTAGGGAAAGAATTCCCGGCGTTCCCGTCGCATCTCAAGAGGAGGCGCTCTCCACAGGAAAGGCGAGAGGAACTCCAGGGTCGTGCCACCATTCCACGAGTCCCCCAGATGTGTCAGTCCATTCCAGAGGAACCTTTTATCCCTGCACTGCCTTGACGTTCAATCCGAGGATCGACTCCCACCACGTGTGCACGTGGTACAGCCCTGCGGGAAAGCCTCGTGGGAAAGCCTCGTGGGAAAGACTCGAGGGAAAACCATAGATCCTTTGATCCACGCGGCGGACTGCGTGACACTGCTGCTACCGCTCTGGAGGAAAGCGCAAGTGCATGACCGCATTCGAGACGAGGACTGACTCCCCTGGGGAGACTCCAGAAGTACCCCAAGATCCATGTCAGCAGTGGAGAGGAATCCTCAGGTTCCGGCCCCGACTCCACACAAGGTCTTAGGCACCGGCATCGACGGGAGAGGAATGCCGAGAGGCCCCCGAGGAACTCGCATGGGGACTGGCCTTTCCTGAGGCCACCAGAGCGGGTCCCTGAGGTCCCCAGCGTAAGTCGAGAGCACCTGCCGCAACTCGAGAAAATCCAGGAGGTTTTGCCCTCCAGGCGAGATGAGGCCCATTTCCGCTGAGGCTTCTCAAGGCGAATCACATCTAACCGCTGGAACTTCCAAAGGGTCCTTCAACCATTGCTGCAACTCAAGCAGTTCTGCGACATACCCTTCTCCACTCGAGAGGAAGCACGTGGGGTCCCGCACCCATCCAGGGGAGCCCCGTTTCCGCCTCCTAGCTCGAGATGAGGGATCCTTTCCCTGTTTCGTAGGGAAAGATTTCCCGGCGTTCCCGTCGCATCTCAAGAGGTGGCGCTCTCCACAGGAAAGGCGAGAGGAACTCCAGGGTCGTGGCACCATTCCAAGAGACCCCCAGATGTGTCAGTCCATTCCAGAGGAACCTGTTTTCCCTGCACTGCCTGACGTTCAAGCCGAGGATCGACTCCCACCACGTGTGCACGTGGGACAGCCCTGTGGGAAAGCCTCGTGGGAAAGCCTCGTGGGAAAGACTCGAGGGAAAACCATAGATCCTTTGATCCACGCGGCGGACTGCGTGACACTGCTGCTACCGCTCTGGAGGAAAGCGCAAGTGCATGCCCGCATTCGAGACGAGGACTGACTCCCCTGGGGAGACTCCAGAAGTACCCCAAGATCCATGTCAGCACTGGAGAGGAATCCTCAGGTTCCGGCCCCGACTCCACACAAGGTCTTAGGCCCCGGCATCGACGGGAGAGGAATCCCGAGAGGCCCCCGAGGAACTCGCATGGGGACTGGCCTTTCCTGAGGCCACCAGAGCGGGTCCCTGAGGTCCCCGTCGTAAGTCGAGAGCACCTGCCGTAACTCGAGAAAATCCAGGAGGTTTTGCCCTCCAGGCGAGATGAGGCCCATTTCCGCTGAGGCTTCTCGAGGCGAATCACGTCTAACCACTGGAACTTCCAAAGGGTCCTTCACACCCTTGCTGCAACTCAAGAAGTTCCCCGACATACCCGTCTCCACTCGAGAGGAAGCACGTGGGGTCCCGCACACATCCAGGGGTGCCCCGTTTCCGCCTCCTAGCTCGAGATGAGGGATCCTTTCCCTGTTTCATAGGGAAAGAATTCCCGGCGTTCCCGTCGCACCTCAAGAGGAGGCGCTCTCCACAGGAAAGGCGAGAGGAACTGAAGGGTCGTGCCACCATTCCAAGAGTCCCCCAGATGTGTCAGTCCATTCCAGAGGAACCTGTTTTCCCTGCACTGCCTTGACGTTCAAGCCGAGGATCGACTCCCACCACGTGTGCACGTGGGACAGCCCTGTGGGAAAGCCTCGTGGGAAAGCCTCGTGGGAAAGACTCGACGGAAAACCATAGATCCTTTGATCCACGCGGCGGACTGCGTGACACTGCTGCTACCGCTCTGGAGGAAAGAGCAAGCGCATGCCCGCATTCGAGACGAGGACTGACTCCCCTGGGGAGACTCCAGAAGTACCCCAAGATCCATGTCAGCACTGGAGAGGAATCCTCAGGTTCCGGCCCCGACTCCACACAAGGTCTTAGGCCCCGGCATCGACGGGAGAGGAATCCCGAGAGGCCCCCGAGGAACTCGCATGGGGACTGGCCTTTCCTGAGGCCACCAGAGCGGGTCCCTGACGTCCCCGTCGTAAGTCGAGAGCGCCTGCCGCAACTCGAGAAAATCCAGGAGGTTTTGCCCTCCAGGCGAGATGAGGCCCATTTCCGGTGAGGCTTCTCGAGGCTAATCACGTCTAACCACTGGAACTTCCAAAGGGTCCTTCACACCCTTGCTGCAACTCAAGAAGTTCCCCGACATACCCGTCTCCACTCGAGAGGAAGCACGTGGGGTCCCGCACACATCCAGGGGAGCCCCGTTTCCGCCTCCTAGCTCGAGATGAGGGATCCTTTCCCTGTTTCGTAGGGAAAGAATTCCCGGCGTTCCCGTCGCATCTCAAGAGGAGGCGCTCTCCACAGGAAAGGCGAGAGGAACTCCAGGGTCGTGCCACCATTCCACGAGTCCCCCAGATGTGTCAGTCCATTCCAGAGGAACCTTTTATCCCTGCACTGCCTTGACGTTCAATCCGAGGATCGACTCCCACCACGTGTGCACGTGGGACAGCCCTGCGGGAAAGCCTCGTGGGAAAGCCTCGTGGGAAAGACTCGAGGGAAAACCATAGATCCTTTGATCCACGCGGCGGACTGCGTGACACTGCTGCTACCGCTCTGGAGGAAAGCGCAAGTGCATGACCGCATTCGAGACGAGGACTGACTCCCCTGGGGAGACTCCAGAAGTACCCCAAGATCCATGTCAGCAGTGGAGAGGAATCCTCAGGTTCCGGCCCCGACTCCACACAAGGTCTTAGGCACCGGCATCGACGGGAGAGGAATGCCGAGAGGCCCCCGAGGAACTCGCATGGGGACTGGCCTTTCCTGAGGCCACCAGAGCGGGTCCCTGAGGTCCCCAGCGTAAGTCGAGAGCACCTGCCGCAACTCGAGAAAATCCAGGAGGTTTTGCCCTCCAGGCGAGATGAGGCCCATTTCCGCTGAGGCTTCTCAAGGCGAATCACATCTAACCGCTGGAACTTCCAAAGGGTCCTTCAACCATTGCTGCAACTCAAGCAGTTCTGCGACATACCCTTCTCCACTCGAGAGGAAGCACGTGGGGTCCCGCACCCATCCAGGGGAGCCCCGTTTCCGCCTCCTAGCTCGAGATGAGGGATCCTTTCCCTGTTTCGTAGGGAAAGATTTCCCGGCGTTCCCGTCGCATCTCAAGAGGTGGCGCTCTCCACAGGAAAGGCGAGAGGAACTCCAGGGTCGTGGCACCATTCCAAGAGACCCCCAGATGTGTCAGTCCATTCCAGAGGAACCTGTTTTCCCTGCACTGCCTGACGTTCAAGCCGAGGATCGACTCCCACCACGTGTGCACGTGGGACAGCCCTGTGGGAAAGCCTCGTGGGAAAGCCTCGTGGGAAAGACTCGAGGGAAAACCATAGATCCTTTGATCCACGCGGCGGACTGCGTGACACTGCTGCTACCGCTCTGGAGGAAAGCGCAAGTGCATGCCCGCATTCGAGACGAGGACTGACTCCCCTGGGGAGACTCCAGAAGTACCCCAAGATCCATGTCAGCACTGGAGAGGAATCCTCAGGTTCCGGCCCCGACTCCACACAAGGTCTTAGGCCCCGGCATCGACGGGAGAGGAATCCCGAGAGGCCCCCGAGGAACTCGCATGGGGACTGGCCTTTCATGAGGCCACCAGAGCGGGTCCCTGAGGTCCCCGTCGTAAGTCGAGAGCACCTGCCGTAACTCGAGAAAATCCAGGAGGTTTTGCCCTCCAGGCGAGATGAGGCCCATTTCCGCTGAGGCTTCTCGAGACGAATCACGTCTAACCACTGGAACTTCCAAAGGGTCCTTCACACCCTTGCTGCAACTCAAGAAGTTCCCCGACATACCCGTCTCCACTCGAGAGGAAGCACGTGGGGTCCCGCACACATCCAGGGGTGCCCCGTTTCCGCCTCCTAGCTCGAGATGAGGGATCCTTTCCCTGTTTCATAGGGAAAGAATTCCCGGCGTTCCCGTCGCACCTCAAGAGGAGGCGCTCTCCACAGGAAAGGCGAGAGGAACTGAAGGGTCGTGCCACCATTCCAAGAGTCCCCCAGATGTGTCAGTCCATTCCAGAGGAACCTGTTTTCCCTGCACTGCCTTGACGTTCAAGCCGAGGATCGACTCCCACCACGTGTGCACGTGGGACAGCCCTGTGGGAAAGCCTCGTGGGAAAGCCTCGTGGGAAAGACTCGAGGGAAAACCATAGATCCTTTGATCCACGCGGCGGACTGCGTGACACTGCTGCTACCGCTCTGGAGGAAAGAGCAAGCGCATGCCCGCATTCGAGACGAGGACTGACTCCCCTGGGGAGACTCCAGAAGTACCCCAAGATCCATGTCAGCACTGGAGAGGAATCCTCAGGTTCCGGCCCCGACTCCACACAAGGTCTTAGGCCCCGGCATCGACGGGAGAGGAATCCCGAGAGGCCCCCGAGGAATTCGCATGGGGACTGGCCTTTCCTGAGGCCACCAGAGCGGGTCCCTGACGTCCCCGTCGTAAGTCGAGAGCGCCTGCCGCAACTCGAGAAAATCCAGGAGGTTTTGCCCTCCAGGCGAGATGAGGCCCATTTCCGGTGAGGCTTCTCGAGGCTAATCACGTCTAACCACTGGAACTTCCAAAGGGTCCTTCACAACCTTGCTGCAACTCAAGAAGTTCCCCGACATACCCGTCTCCACTCGAGAGGAAGCACGTGGGGTCCTGCACACATCCAGGGGAGACCCGTTTCCGCCTCCTAACTCGAGATGAGGGATCCTTTCCTTGTTTCGTAGGGAAAGAATTCCCGGCGTTCCCGTCGCATCTCAAGAGGAGGCGCTCTCCACAGGAAAGGCAAGAGGAACTCCAGGGTCGTGCCACCATTCCAAGAGTCCCCCAGATGTGTCAGTCCATTCCAGAGGAACCTGTTCTCCCTGCACTGCCTTGACGTTCAAGCCGAGGATCGACTCCCACCACGTGTGCACGTGGGACAGCCCTGTGGGAAAGCCTCGTGGGAAAGCCTCGTGGGAAAGACTCGAGGGAAAACCATAGATCCTTTGATCCACGCGGCGGACTGCGTGACACTGCTGCTACCGCTCTGGAAGAAAGCGCAAGTGCATGCCCGCATTCGAGACGAGGAATGACTCCCCTGGGGAGACTCCAGAAGTACCCCAAGATCCATGTCAGCACTGGAGAGGAATCCTCAGGTTCCGGCCCCGACTCCACACAAGGTCTTAGGCCCCGGCATCGACGGGAGAGGAATGCCGAGAGGCCCCCGAGGAACTCGCATGGGGACTGGCCTTTCCTGAGGCCACCAGAGCGGGTCCCTGAGGTCCCCATCGTAAGTCGAGAGCACCTGCCGCAACTCGAGAAAATCCAGGAGGTTTTGCCCTCCAGGCGAGATGAGGCCCATTTCCGCTGAGGCTTCTCGAGGCGAATCACGTCTAACCACTGGAACTTCCAAAGGGTCCTTCACACCCTTGCTGCAACTCAAGAAGTTCCCCGACATACCCGTCTCCACTCGAGAGGAAGCACGTGGGGTCCCGCACACATCCAGGGGAGCCCCGTTTCCGCCTCCTAGCTCGAGATGAGGGATCCTTTCCCTGTTTCGTAGGGAAAGAATTCCCGGCGTTCCCGTCGCATCTCAATAGGAGGGGCTCTCCACAGGAGAGGCGAGAGGAACTCCAGGGTCGTGCCACCATTCCAAGAGTCCCCCAGATGTGTCAGTCCATTCCAGAGGAACCTGTTTTCCCTGCACTGCCTTGACGTTCAAGCCGAGGATCGACTCCCACCACGTGTGCACGTGGGACAGCCCTGTGGGAAAGCCTCGTGGGAAAGCCTCGTGGGAAAGACTCGAGGGAAAACCATAGATCCTTTGATCCACGCGGCGGACTGCGTGACACTGCTGCTACCGCTCTGGAGGAAAGCGCAAGTGCATGCCCGCATTCGAGACGAGGACTGACTCCCCTGGGAAGACTCCAGAAGTACCCCAAGATCCATGTCAGCACTGGAGAGGAATCCTCAGGTTCCGGCCCCGACTCCACACAAGGTCTTAGGCCCCGGCATCGACGGGAGAGGAATGCCGAGAGGCCCCCGAGGAACTCGCATGGGGACTGGCCTTTCCTGAGGCCACCAGAGCGGGTCCCTGAGGTCCCCGTCTTAAGTCGAGAGCACCTGCCGCAACTCGAGAAAATCCAGGAGGTTTTGCCCTCCAGGCGAGATGAGGCCCATTTCCGCTGAGGCTTCTCGAGGCTAATCACGTCTAACCACTGGAACTTCCAAAGGGTGCTTCACACCCTTTCTGCAACTCAAGAAGTTCCCCGACATACCCGTCGCCACTCGAGAGGAAGCACGTGGTGTCCCGCACACATCCAGGGGAGCCCCGTTTCCGCCTCCTAGCTCGAGATGAGGGATCCTTTCCCTGTTTCGTAGGGAAAGAATTCCCGGCGTTCCCGTCGCATCTCAAGAGGAGGCGCTCTCCACAGGAAAGGCGAGAGGAACTCCAGGGTCGTGCCAGCATTCCAAGAGTCCCCCAGATGTGTCAGTCCATTTCAGAGGAACCTGTTTTCCCTGCACTGCCTTGACGTTCAAGCCGAGGATCGACTCCCACCACGTGTGCACGTGGGACAGCCCTGTGGGAAACCCTCGTGGGAAAGCCTCGTGGGAAAGACTCGAGGGAAAACCATAGATCCTTTGATCCACGCGGCGGACTGCGTGACACTGCTGCTACCGCTCTGGAGGAAAGCGCAAGTGCATGTCCGCATTCGAGACGAGGACTGACTCCACTGGGGAGACTCCAGAAGTACCCCAAGATCCATGTCAGCACTGGAGAGGAATCCTCAGGTTCCGGCCCCGACTCCACACAAGGTCTTAGGCCCCGGCATCGACGGGAGAGGAATCCCGAGAGGCCCCCGAGGAACTCGCATGGGGACTGGCCTTTCCTGAGGCCACCAGAGCGGGTCCCTGAGGTCCCCGTCGTAAGTCGAGAGCACCTGCCGTAACTCGAGAAAAGCCAGGAGGTTTTGACTTCCAGGCGAGATGAGGCCCATTTCCGCTGAGGCTTCTCGAGGCGAATCACGTCTAACCACTGGAACTTCCAAAGGGTCCTTCACACCCTTGCTGCAACTCAAGAAGTTCCCCGACATACCCGTCTCCACTCGAGAGGAAGCACGTGGGGTCCCGCACACATCCAGGGGTGCCCCGTTTCCGCCTCCTAGCTCGAGATGAGGGATCCTTTCCCTGTTTCGTAGGGAAAGAATTCCCGGCGTTCCCGTCGCATCTCAAGAGGAGGCGCTCTCCACAGGAAAAGAGAGAGGAACTCCAGGGTCGTGCCACCATTCCAAGAGTCCCCCAGATGTGTCAGTCCATTCCAGAGGAACCTGTTTTCCCTGCACTGCCTTGACGTTCAAGCCGAGGATCGACTCCCACCAAGTGTGCACGTGGGACAGCCCTGTGGGAAAGCCTCGTGGGAAAGCCTCGTGGGAAAGACTCGAGGGAAAACCATAGATCCTTTGATCCACGCGGCGGACTGCGTGACACTGCTGCTACCGCTCAGGAGGAAAGCGCAAGCGCATGCCCGCATTCGAGACGAGGACTGACTCCCCTGGGGAGACTCCAGAAGTACCCCAAGATCCATGTCAGCACTGGAGAGGAATCCTCAGGTTCCGGCCCCGACTCCACACAAGGTCTTAGGCCCCGGCATCGACGGGAGAGGAATCCCGAGAGGCCCCCGAGGAACCCGCATGGGGACTGGCCTTTCCTGAGGCCACCAGAGCGGGTCCCTGACGTCCCCGTCGTAAGTCGAGAGCGCCTGCCGCAACTCGAGAAAATCCAGGAGGTTTTGCCCTCCAGGCGAGATGAGGCCCATTTCCGGTGAGGCTTCTCGAGGCTAATCACGTCTAACAACTGGAACTTCCAAAGGGTCCTTCACACCCTTGCTGCAACTCAAGAAGTTCCCCGACATACCAGTCTCCACTCGAGAGGAAGCACGTGGGGTCCTGCACACATCCAGGGGAGCCCCGTTTCCGCCTCCTAACTCGAGATGAGGGATCCTTTCCCTGTTTCGTAGGGAAAGAATTCCCGGCGTTCCCGTCGCATCTCAAGAGGAGGCGCTCTCCACAGGAAAGGCGAGAGGAACTCCAGGGTCGTGCCACCATTCCAAGAGTCCCCCAGATGTGTCAGTCCATTCCAGAGGAACCTGTTCTCCCTGCACTGCCTTGACGTTCAAGCCGAGGATCGACTCCCACCACGTGTGCACGTGGGACAGCCCTGTGGGAAAGCCTCGTGGGAAAGCCTCGTGGGAAAGACTCGAGGGAAAACCATAGATCCTTTGATCCACGCGGCGGACTGCGTGACACTGCTGCTACCGCTCTGGAAGAAAGCGCAAGTGCATGCCCGCATTCGAGACGAGGACTGACTCCCCTGGGGAGACTCCAGAAGTACCCCAAGATCCATGTCAGCACTGGAGAGGAATCCTCAGGTTCCGGCCCCGACTCCACACAAGGTCTTAGGCCCCGGCTTCGAACGGAGAGGAATGCCGAGAGGCCCCCGAGGAACTCGCATGGGGACTGGCCTTTCCTGAGGCCACCAGAGCGGGTCCCTGAGGTCCCCATCGTAAGTCGAGAGCACCTGCCGCAACTCGAGAAAATCCAGGAGGTTTTGCCCTCCAGGCGAGATGAGGCCCATTTCCGCTGAGGCTTCTCGAGGCTAATCACGTCTAACCACTGGAACTTCCAAAGGGTGCTTCACACCCTTGCTGCAACTCAAGAAGTTCCCCGACATACCCGTCTCCACTCGAGAGGAAGCACGTGGGGTCCCGCACACATCCAGGGGAGCCCCGTTTCCGCCTCCTAGCTCGAGATGAGGGATCCTTTCCCTGTTTCGTAGGGAAAGAATTCCCGGCGTTCCCGTCGCATCTCAAGAGGAGGCGCTCTCCACAGGAAAGGCGAGAGAAACTCCAGGGTCGTGCCAGCATTCCAAGAGTCCCCCAGATGTGTCAGTCCATTTTAGAGGAACCTGTTTTCCCTGCACTGCCTTGACGTTCAAGCCGAGGATCGACTCCCACCACGTGTGCACGTGGGACAGCCCTGTGGGAAAGCCTCGTGGGAAAGCCTCGTGGGAAAGACTCGAGGGAAAACCATAGATCCTTTGATCCACGCGGCGGACTGCATGACACTGCTGCTACCGCTCTGGAGGAAAGCGCAAGTGCATGCCCGCATTCGAGACGAGGACTGACTCCCCTGGGGAGACTCCAGAAGTACCCCAAGATCCATGTCAGCACTGGAGAGGAATCCTCAGGTTCCGGCCCTGACTCCACACAAGGTCTTAGGCACCGGCATCGACGGGAGAGGAATGCCGAGAGGCCCCCGAGGAACTCGCATGGGGACTGGCCTTTCCTGAGGCCACCAGAGCGGGTCCCTGAGGTCCCCAGCGTAAGTCGAGAGCACCTGCCGCAACTCGAGAAAATCCAGGAGGTTTTGCCCTCCAGGCGAGATGAGGCCCATTTCCGCTAAGGCTTCTCAAGGCTAATCACATCTAACCGCTGGAACTTCCAAAGGGTCCTTCAACCATTGCTGCAACTCAAGCAGTTCCGCGACATACCCTTCTCCACTCGAGAGGAAGCACGTGGGGTCCCGCACACATCCAGGGGAGCCCCGTTTCCGCTTCCTAGCTCGAGATGAGGGATCCTTTCCCTGTTTCGTAGGGAAAGAATTCCCGGCGTTCCCGTCGCATCTCAAGAGGTGGCGCTCTCCACAGGAAAGGCGAGAGGAACTCCAGGGTCGTGGCACCATTCCAAGAGACCCCCAGATGTGTCAGTCCATTCCAGAGGAACCTGTTTTCCCTGCACTGCCTGACGTTCAAGCCGAGGATCGACTCCCACCACGTGTGCACGTGGGACAGCCCTGTGGGAAAGCCTTGTGGGAAAGCCTCGTGGGAAAGACTCGAGGGAAAACCATAGATCCTTTGATCCACGCGGCGGACTGCGTGACACTGCTGCTACCGCTCTTGAGGAAAGCGCAAGTGCATGTCCGCATTCGAGACGAGGACTGACTCCCCTGGGGAGACTCCAGAAGTACCCCAAGATCCATGTCAGCACTGGAGAGGAATCCTCAGGTTCCGGCCCCGACTCCACACAAGGTCTTAGGCCCCGGCATCGACGGGAGAGGAATCCCGAGAGGCCCCCGAGGAACTCGCATGGGGACTGGCCTTTCCTGAGGCCACCAGAGCGGGTCCCAGAGGTCCCCGTCGTAAGTCGAGAGCACCTGCCGTAACTCGAGAAAATCCAGGAGGTTTTGCCCTCCAGGCGAGATGAGGCCCATTTCCGCTGAGGCTTCTCGAGGCGAATCACGTCTAACCACTGGAACTTCCAAAGGGTCCTTCACACCCTTGCTGCAACTCAAGAAGTTCCCGACATACCCGTCTCCCCTCGAGAGGAAGCACGTGGGGTCCCGCACACATCCAGGGGAGCCCCGTTTCCGCCTCCTAGCTCGAGATGAGGGATCCTTTCCCTGTTTCGTAGGGAAAGAATTCCCGGCGTTCCCGTCGCATCTCAAGAGGAGGCGCTCTCCACAGGAAAGGCGAGTGGAACTCCAGGGTCGTGCCACCATTCCAAGAGACCCCAGATGTGTCAGTCCATTCCAGAGGAAACTGTTTTCCCTGCACTGCCTTGACGTTCAAGCCGAGGATCCACTCCCACCACGTGTGCACGTGGGACAGCCCTGTGGGAAAGCCTCGTGGGAAAGCCTCGTGGGAAAGACTCGAGGGAAAACCATAGATCCTTTGATCCACGCGGCGGACTGCGTGACACTGCTGCTACCGCTCTGGAGGAAAGCGCAAGTGCATGCCCGCATTCGAGACGAGGACTGACTCCCCTGGGGAGACTCCAGAAGTACCCCAAGATACATGTCAGCACTGGAGAGGAATCCTCAGGTTCCGGCCCCGACTCCACACAAGGTCTTAGGCCCCGGCATCGACGGGAGAGGAATCCCGAGAGGCCCCCGAGGAACTCGCATGGGGACTGGCCTTTCCTGAGGCCACCAGAGCGGGTCCCTGAGGTCCCCGTCTTAAGTCGAGAGCACCTGCCGCAACTCGAGAAAATCCAGGAGGTTTTGCCCTCCAGGCGAGATGAGGCCCATTTCCGCTGAGGCTTCTCGAGGCTAATCACGTCTAACCACTGGAACTTCCAAAGGGTCCTTCACACCCTTGCTGCAACTCAAGAAGTTCCCCGACATACCCGTCTCCACTCGAGAGGAAGTACGTGGGGTCCCGCACACATCCAGCTGAGCCCCGTTTCCGCCTCCTAGCTCGAGATGAGGGATCCTTTCCCTGTTTCGTAGGGAAAGAATTCCCGGCGTTCCCGTCGCATCTCAAGAGGAGGCGCTCTCCACAGGAAAGGCGAGAGGAACTCCAGGGTCGTGCCACCATTCCAAGAGTCCCCCAGATGTGTCAGTCCATTCCAGAGGAACCTGTTTTCCCTGCACTGCCTTGACGTTCAAGCCGAGGATCGACTCCCACCACGTGTGCACGTGGGACAGCCCTGTGGGAAAGCCTCGTGGGAAAGCCTCGTGGGAAAGACTCGAGGGAAAACCATAGATCCTTTGATCCACGCGGCGGAATGCGTGACACTGCTGCTACCGCTCTGGAGGAAAGCGCAAGTGCATGCCCGCATTCGAGACGAGGACTGACTCCCCTGGGGAGACTCCAGAAGTACCCCAAGATCCATGTCAGCACTGGAGAGGAATCCTCAGGTTCCGGCCCCGACTCCACACAAGGTCTTAGGCCCCGGCATCGACGGGAGAGGAATCCCGAGAGGCCCCCGAGGAACTCGCATGGGGACTGGCCTTTCCTGAGGCCACCAGAGCGGGTCCCAGAGGTCCCCGTCGTAAGTCGAGAGCACCTGCCGTAACTCGAGAAAATCCAGGAGGTTTTGCCCTCCAGGCGAGATGAGGCCCATTTCCGCTGAGGCTTCGCGAGGCGAATCACGTCTAACCACTGGAACTTCCAAAGGGTCCTTCACACCCTTGCTGCAACTCAAGAAGTTCCCGACATACCCGTCTCCACTCGAGAGGAAGCACGTGGGGTCCCGCACACATCCAGGGGAGCCCCGTTTCCGCCTCCTAGCTCGAGATGAGGGATCCTTTCCCTGTTTCGTAGGGAAAGAATTCCCGGCGTTCCCGTCGCATCTCAAGAGGAGGCGCTCTCCACAGGAAAGGCGAGTGGAACTCCAGGGTCGTGCCACCATTCCAAGAGACCCCAGATGTGTCAGTCCATTCCAGAGGAACCTGTTTTCCCTGCACTGCCTTGACGTTCAAGCCGAGGATCCACTCCCACCACGTGTGCACGTGGGACAGCCCTGTGGGAAAGCCTCGTGGGAAAGCCTAGTGGGAAAGACTCGAGGGAAAACCATAGATCCTTTGATCCACGCGGCGGACTGCGTGACACTGCTGCTACCGCTCTGGAGGAAAGCGCAAGTGCATGCCCGCATTCGAGACGAGGACTGACTCCCCTGGGGAGACTCCAGAAGTACCCCAAGATACATGTCAGCACTGGAGAGGAATCCTCAGGTTCCGGCCCCGACTCCACACAAGGTCTTAGGCCCCGGCATCGACGGGAGAGGAATCCCGAGAGGCCCCCGAGGAACTCGCATGGGGACTGGCCTTTCCTGAGGCCACCAGAGCGGGTCCCTGAGGTCCCCGTCTTAAGTCGAGAGCACCTGCCGCAACTCGAGAAAATCCAGGAGGTTTTGCCCTCCAGGCGAGATGAGGCCCATTTCCGCTGAGGCTTCTCGAGGCTAATCACGTCTAACCACTGGAACTTCCAAAGGGTCCTTCACACCCTTGCTGCAACTCAAGAAGTTCCCCGACATACCCGTCTCCACTCGAGAGGAAGTACGTGGGGTCCCGCACACATCCAGCTGAGCCCCGTTTCCGCCTCCTAGCTCGAGATGAGGGATCCTTTCCCTGTTTCGTAGGGAAAGAATTCCCGGCGTTCCCGTCGCATCTCAAGAGGAGGCGCTCTCCACAGGAAAGGCGAGAGGAACTCCAGGGTCGTGCCACCATTCCAAGAGTCCCCCAGATGTGTCAGTCCATTCCAGAGGAACCTGTTTTCCCTGCACTGCCTTGACGTTCAAGCCGAGGATCGACTCCCACCACGTGTGCACGTGGGACAGCCCTGTGGGAAAGCCTCGTGGGAAAGCCTCGTGGGAAAGACTCGAGGGAAAACCATAGATCCTTTGATCCACGCGGCGGAATGCGTGACACTGCTGCTACCGCTCTGGAGGAAAGCGCAAGTGCATGCCCGCATTCGAGACGAGGACTGACTCCCCTGGGGAGACTCCAGAAGTACCCCAAGATCCATGTCAGCACTGGAGAGGAATCCTCAGGTTCCGGCCCCGACTCCACACAAGGTCTTAGGCCCCGGCATCGATGGGAGAGGAATGCCGAGAGGCCCCCGAGGAACTCGCATGGGGACTGGCATTTCCTGAGGTCACCAGAGCGGGTCCCCGAGGTCCCCGTCGTAAGTCGAGAGCACAGGCCGCAACTCGAGAAAATCCAGGAGGTTTTGCCCTCCAGGCGAGATGAGGCCCATTTCCGCTGAGGCTTCTCGAGGCTAATCACATCTAACCACTGGAACTTCCAAAGAGTCCTTCACACCCTTGCTGCAACTCAAGAAGTTCAACGACATACCCGTCTCCACTCGAGAGGAATCACGTGGGGTCCCGCACACATCCAGGGGAGCCCCGTTTCCGCCTCCTAGCTCGAGATGAGGGATCCTTTCCCTGTTTCTTAGGGAAAGAATTCCCGGCGTTCCCGTCGCATCTCAAGAGGCGGAGCTCTCCACAGGAGAGGCGAGAGGAACTCCAGGGTCGTGCCACCATTCCAAGAGACACCCAGATGTGTCAGTCCATTACAGAGGAACCTGTTTTCCCTGCACTGCCTTGACGTTCAAGCCGAGGATCGACTCCCACAACGTGTGCACGTGGGACAGCCCTGTGGGAAAGCCTCGTGGGAAAGCCTCGTGGGAAAGACTCGAGGGACAACCATACATCCTTTGATCCACGCGGCGGACTGCGTGACACTGCTGCTACCGCTCTGGAGGAAAGCGCAAGTGCATGCCCGCATTCGAGACGAGGACTGACTCCCCTGGGGAGACTCCAGAAGTACCCCAAGATCCATGTCAGCACTGGAGAGGAATCCTCAGGTTCCGGCCCCGAATCCACACAAGGTCTTAGGCCCCGACATCGACGGGAGAGGAATCCCGAGAAGCCCCCGAGGAACTCGCATGGGGACTGGCCTTTCTTGAGGCCACCAGAGCGGGTCCCTGAGGTCCCCGTCGTAAGTCGAGAGCACCTGCCGCAACTCGAGAAAATCCAGGAGGTTTTGCCCTCCAGGCGAGATGAGGCCCATTTCCGCTGAGGCTTCTCGAGGCTAATCACGTCTAACCACTGGAACTTCCAAAGGGTGCTTCACACCCTTGCTGCAAATCAAGAAGTTCCCCGACATACCCGTCTCCACTCGAGAGGAAGCACGTGGGGTCCCGCACACATCCAGGGGAGCCCCGTTTCCGCCTCCTAGCTCGAGATGAGGGATCCTTTCCCTGTTTCGTAGGGAAAGAATTCCCGGCGTTCCCGTCGCATCTCAAGAGGAGGCGCTCTCCACAGGAAAGGCGAGAGGAACTCCAGGGTCGTGCCACCATTCCAAGAGTCCCCCAGATGTGTCAGTCCATTCAAGAGGAACCTGTTTTCCCTGCACTGCCTTGACGTTCAAGCCGAGGATCCACTCTCACCACGTGTGCACGTGGGACAGCCCTGTGGGAAAGCCTCGTGGGAAAGCCTCGTGGGAAAGACTCGAGGGAAAACCATAGATCCTTTGATCCACGCGGCGGACAGCGTGACACTGCTGCTACCGCTCTGGAGGAAAGCGCAAGTGCATGCCCGCATTCGAGACGAGGACTGACTCCCCTGGGGAGACTCCAGAAGTACCCCAAGATCCATGTCAGCACTGGAGAGGAATCCTCAGGTTCCGGCCCCGACTCCACACAAGGTCTTAGGCCCCTGCATCGACGGGAGAGGAATGCCGAGAGGCCCCCGAGGAACTCGCATGGGGCCTGGCCTTTCCTGAGGCCACCAGAGCGGGTCCCTGAGGTCCCCATGGTAAGTCGAGAGCACCTGCCGCAACTCGAGAAAATCCAGGAGGTTTTGCCCTCCAGGCGAGATGAGGCCCATTTCCGCTGAGGCTTCTCGAGGCTAATCACATGTAACCGCTGGAACTTCCAAAGGGTCGTTCACACCATTGCTGCAACTCAAGAAATTCCCCGACATACCCGTCTCCACTCGAGAGGAAGCACGTGGGGTCCCGCACCCATTCAGGGGAGCCCCGTTTCCGCCTCCTAGCTCGAGATGAGGGATCCTTTCCCTGTTTCGTAGGGAAAGAATTCCCGGCGTTCCCGTCGCATCTCAAGAGGTGGCGCTCTCCACAGGAAAGGCGAGAGGAACTCCAGGGTCGTGGCACCATTCCAAGAGACCCCCAGATGTGTCAGTCCATTCCAGAGGAACCTGTTTTCCCTGCACTGCCTGACGTTCAAGCCGAGGATCGACTCCCACCACGTGTGCACGTGGGACAGCCCTGTGGGAAAGCCTCGTGGGAAAGCCTCGTGGGAAAGACTCGAGGGAAAACCATAGATCCTTTGATCCACGCGGCGGACCGCGTGACACTGCTGCTACCGCTCTGGAGGAAAGCGCAAGTGCATGCCCGCATTCGAGACGAGCACTGACTCCCCTGGGGAGACTCCAGAAGTACCCCAAGATCCATGTCAGCACTGGAGAGGAATCCTCAGGTTCCGGCCCCGACTCCACACAAGGTCTTAGGCCCCGGCATCGACGGGAGAGGAATCCCGAGAGGCCCCCGAGGAACTCGCATGGGGACTGGCCTTTCCTGAGGCCACCAGAGCGGGTCCCTGAGGTCCCCGTCGTAAGTCGAGAACACCTGCCGTAACTCGAGAAAATCCAGGAGGTTTTGCCCTCCAGGCGAGATGAGGCCCATTTCCGCTGAGGCTTCTCGAGGCCAATCACATCTAACCACTGGAACTTCCAAAGGGTGCTTCACACCCTTACTGCTACTCAAGAAGTTCCCCGACATACCCGTCTCCACTCGATAGGAAGCACGTGGTGTCCCGCACACATCCAGGGGAGCCCCGTTTCCGCCTCCTAGCTCGAGATGAGGGATCCTTTCCCTGTTTCGTAGGGAAAGAATTCCCCCCGTTCCCGTCGCATCTCAAGATGAGGGGCTCTCCACAGGAGAGGCGAGAGGAACTCCAGGGTCGTGCCACCATTCCAAGAGACACCCAGATGTGTCAGTCCATTACAGAGGAACCTGTTTTCCCTGCACTGCCTTGACGTTCAAGCCGAGGATCGACTCCCACCACCTGTGCACGTGGGACAGCCCTGTGGGAAAGCCTCGTGGGAAAGCCTCGTGGGAAAGACTCGAGGGAAAACCATAGATCCTTTGATCCACGCGGTGGACTGCGTGACACTGCTGCTACCGCTCTGGAGGAAAGCGCAAGTGCATGCCCGCATTCGAGACGAGGACTGACTCCCCTGGGGAGACTCCAGAAGTACCCCAAGATTCATGTCAGCACTGGAGAGGAATCCTCAGGTTCCGGCCCCGAATCCACACAAGGACTTAGGCCCCGGCATCGACGGGAGAGGAATCCCGAGAGGCCCCCGAGGAATTCGCATGGGGACTGGCCTTTCCTGAGGCCACCAGAGCGGGTCCCTGAGGTCCCCGTCGTAAGTCGAGAGCACCTGCCGCAACTCGAGAAAATCCAGGAGGTTTTGCCCTCCAGGCGAGATGAGGCCCATTTCCGCTGAGGCTTCTCGAGGCGAATCACGTCTAACCACTGGAACTTCCAAAGGGTCCTTGACACCCTTGCTGCAACTCAAGAATTCCCCGACATACCCGTCTCCACTAGAGAGGAAGCACGTGGGGTCCCGCACACATCCAGGGGAGCCCCGTTTCCGCCTCCTAGCTCGAGATGAGGGATCCTTTCCCTGTTTCGTAGGGAAAGAATTCCCGGCGTTCCCGTCGCATCTCAAGAGGAGGCGCTCTCCACAGGAAAGGCGAGAGGAACTCCAGGGTCGTGCCACCATTCCAAGAGTCCCCCAGATGTGTCAGTCCATTCCAGAGGAACCTGTTCTCCCTGCACTGCCTTGACGTTCAAGCCGAGGATCGACTCCCACCACGTGTGCACGTGGGACAGCCCTGTGGGAAAGCCTCGTGGGAAAGCCTCGTGGGAAAGACTCGAGGGAAAAACATAGATCCTTTGATCCACACGGCGGACTGCGTGACACTGCTGCTACCGCTCTGGAAGAAAGCGCAAGTGCATGCCAGCATTCGAGACGAGGACTGACTCCCCTGGGGAGACTCCAGAAGTACCCCAAGATCCATGTCAGCACTGGAGAGGAATCCTCAGGTTCCGGCCCCGACTCCACACAAGGTCTTAGGCTCCGGCATCGATGGGGGAGGAATGCCGAGAGGCCCCCGAGGAACTCGCATGGGGACTGACCTTTCCTGAGGCCACCAGAGCGGGTCCCTGAGGTCCCCGTCGTAAGTCGAGAGCACCTGCCGCAACTCGAGAAAATCCAGGAGGTTTTGCCCTCCAGGCGAGATGAGGCCCATTTCCGCTGAGGCTTCTCGAGGCGAATCACGTCTAACCACTGGAACTTCCAAAGGGTCCTTCACACCCTTGCTGCAACTCAAGAAGTTCCCCGACATACCCGTCTCCACTCGAGAGGAAGCACGTGGGGTCCCGCACACATCCAGGGGAGCCCCGTTTCCGCCTCCTAGCTCGAGATGAGGGATCCTTTCCCTGTTTCGTAGGGAAAGAATTCCCGGCGTTCCCGTCGCATCTCAAGAGGAGGGGCTCTCCACAGGAGAGGAGAGAGGAACTCCAGGGTCGTGCCACCATTCCAAGAGACGCCCAGATGTGTCAGTCCATTCCAGAGGAACCTGTTTTCCCTACACTGCCTTGACGTTCAAGCCGAGGATCGACTCCCACCACCTGTGCACGTGGGACAGCCCTGTGGGAAAGCCTCGTGGGAAAGCCTCGTGGGAAAGACTCGAGGGAAAACCATAAATCCTTTGATCCACGCGCCGGACTGCGTGACACTGCTGCTACCGCTCTGGAGGAAAGCGCAAGTACATGCCCGCATTCGAGACGAGGACTGACTCCCCTGGGGAGACTCCAGAAGTACCCCATGATCCATGTCAGCACTGGAGAGGAATTCTCAGGTTCCGGCCCCGACTCCACACAAGGTCTTAGGCCCCGGCATCAATGGGAGAGGAATCCCGAGAGGCCCCCGAGGAACTCGCATGGGGACTGGCCTTTCCTGAGGTCACCAGAGCGGGTCCCTGAGGTCCCCGTCGTAAGTCGAGAGCACATGCCGCAACTGGAGAAAAACCAGGAGGTTTTGCCCTCCAGGCGAGATGAGGCCCATTTCCGCTGAGGCTTCTCGAGGCTAATCACATCTAACCACTGGAACTTCCAAAGGGTCCTTCACACCCTTGCTGCAACTCAAGAAGTTCCCCGACATACCCGTCTCCACTCGAGAGGAAGCACGTGGGGTCCCGCACACATCCAGGGGAGCCCCGTTTCCGCCTCCTAGCTCGAGATGAGGGATCCTTTCCCTGTTTCGTAGGGAAAGAATTCCCGGCGTTCCCGTCGCATCTCAAGAGGAGGCGCTCTCCACAGGAGAGGCGAGAGGAACTCCAGGGTCGTGCCACCATTCCAAGAGACACCCAGATGGGTCAGTCCATTCCAGAGGAACCTGTTTTCCCTGCACTGCCTTGACGTTCAAGCTGAGGATCGACTCCCACCACGTGTGCACGTGGGACAGCCCTGTGGGAAAGCCTCGTGGGAAAGCCTCGTGGGAAAGACTCGAGGTAAAACCATAGATCCTTTGATCCACGTGGTGGACTGCGTGACACTGCTGCTACCGCTCTGGAGGAAAGCGCAAGTGCATGCCCGTATTCGAGACGAGGACTGACTCCCCTGGGGAGACTCCAGAAGTACCCCAAGATCCATGTCAGCACTGGAGAGGAATCCTCAGGTTCCGGCCCCGACTCCACACAAGGTCTTAGGCCCCGGCAACGACGGGAGAGGAATCCCGAGAGGCCCCCGAGGAACTCGCATGGGGACTGGCCTTTCCTGAGGCCACCAGAGCGGGTCCCTGAGGTCCCCGTCGTAAGTCGAGAGCACCTGCCGCAACTCGAGAAAATCCAGGAGGTTTTGCCCTCCAGGCGAGATGAGGCCCATTTCCGCTGAGGCTTCTCGAGGCTAATCACGTCTAACCACTGGAACTTCCAAAGGGTCCTTCACACCCTTGCTGCAACTCAAGAAGTTCCCCGACATACCCGTCTCCACTCGAGAGGAAGAACGTGGGGTCCCGCACACATCCAGGGGAGCCCCGTTTCCGCCTCCTAGCTGGACATGAGGGATCCTTTCCCTGTTTCGTAGGGAAAGAATTCCCGGCGTTCCCGTCGCATCTCAAGAGGAGGCGCTCTCCACAGGAAAGGCGAGAGGAACTCCAGGGTCGTGCCACCATTCCAAGAGACGCCCAGATGTGTCAGTCCATTCCAGTGGAACCTGTTTTCCCTGCACTGCCTTGACGTTCAAGCCGAGGATCGACTCCCACCACGTGTGCACGTGGGACAGCCCTGTGGGAAAGCCTCGTGGGAAAGCCTCGTGGGAAAGACTCGAGGGAAAACCATAGATCCTTTGATCCACGCGGCGGACTGCGTGACACTGCTGCTACCGCTCTGGAGGAAAGCGCAAGTGCATGCCCGCATTCGAGACGAGGACTGACTCCCCTGGGGAGACTCCAGAAGTACCCCAAGATCCATGTCAGCACTGGAGAGGAATCCTCAGGTTCCGGCCCCGACTCCACACAAGGTCTTAGGCCCCTGCATCGACGGGAGAGGAATGCCGAGAGGCCCCCGAGGAACTCGCATGGGGCCTGGCCTTTCCTGAGGCCACCAGAGCGGGTCCCTGAGGTCCCCATCGTAAGTCGAGAGCACCTGCCGCAACTCGAGAAAATCCAGGAGGTTTTGCCCTCCAGGCGAGATGAGGCCCATTTCCGCTGAGGCTTCTCGAGGCTAATCACATGTAACCGCTGGAACTTCCAAAGGGTCGTTCACACCATTGCTGCAACTCAAGAAGTTCCACGACATACCCGTCTCCACTCGAGAGGAAGCACGTGGGGTCCCGCACCCATCCAGGGGAGCCCCGTTTCCGCCTCCTAGCTCGAGATGAGGGATCCTTTCCCTGTTTCGTAGGGAAAGAATTCCCGGCGTTCCCGTCGCATCTCAAGAGGTGGCGCTCTCCACAGGAAAGGCGAGAGGAACTCCAGGGTCGTGGCACCATTCCAAGAGACCCCCAGATGTGTCAGTCCATTCCAGAGGAACCTGTTTTCCCTGCACTGCCTTGATGTTCAAGCCGAGGATCGACTCCCAACACGTGTGCACGTGGAACAGCCCTGTGGGAAAGCCTCGTGGGAAAGCCTCGTGGGAAAGACTCGAGGGAAAACCATAGATCCTTTGATCCACACGGCGGACCGCGTGACACTGCTGCTACCGCTCTGGAGGAAAGCGCAAGTGCATGCCCGCATTCGAGACGAGCACTGACTCCCCTGGGGAGACTCCAGAAGTACCCCAAGATCCATGTCAGCACTGGAGAGGAATCCTGAGGTTCCGGCCCCGACTCCACACAAGGTCTTAGGCCCCGGCATCGACGGGAGAGGAATCCCGAGAGGCCCCCGAGGAACTCGCATGGGGACTGGAATTCCTGAGGCCACCAGAGCGGGTCCCTGAGGTCCCCGTCGTAAGTCGAGAACACCTGCCGCAACTCGAGAAAATCCAGGAGGTTTTGCCCTCCAGGCGAGATGAGGCCCATTTCCGCTGAGGCTTCTCGAGGCCAATCACATCTAAACACTGGAACTTCCAAAGGGTCCTACACACCCTTGCTGCTACTCAAGAAGTTCCCCGACATACCCGTCTCCACTCGATAGGAAGCACGTGGTGTCCCGCACACATCCAGGGGAGCCCCGTTTCCGCCTCCTAGCTCGAGATGAGGGATCCTTTCCCTGTTTCGTAGGGAAAGAATTCCCGGCGTTCCCGTCGCATCTCAAGATGAGGGGCTCTCAACAGGAGAGGCGAGAGGAACTCCAGGGTCGTGCCACCATTCCAAGAGTCCCCCAGATGTGTCAGTCCATTCCAGAGGAACCTGTTTTCCCTGCACTGCCTTGACGTTCAAGCGGAGGATCGACACCCACCACGTGTGCACGTGGGACAGCCCTGTGGGAAAGCCTCGTGGGAAAGCCTCGTGGGAAAGACTCGAGGGAAAACCATAGATCCTTTGATCCACGCGGCGGACTGCGTGACACTGCTGCTACCGCTCTGGAGGAAAGCGCAAGTGCATGCCCGCATTCGAGACGAGGACTGACTCCCCTGGGGAGACTCCAGATGTACCCCAAGATCCATGTCAGCACTGGAGAGGAATCCTCAGGTTCCGGCCCCGACTCCACACAAGGTCTTCGGCACCGGCATCGACGGGAGAGGAATGCCGAGAGGCCCCCGAGGAACTCGCATGGGGACTGGCCTTTCCTGAGGCCACCAGAGCGGGTCCCTGAGGTCCCCAGCGTAAGTCGAGAGCACCTGCCGCAACTCGAGAAAATCCAGGAGGTTTTGCCCTCCAGGCGAGATGAGGCCCATTTCCGCTGTGGCTTCTCAAGGCTAATCACATCTAACCGCTGGAACTTCCAAAGGGTCCTTCAACCATTGCTGCAACTCAAGCAGTTCCGCGACATACCCTTCTCCACTCGAGAGGAAGCACGTGGGGTCCCGCACACATCCAGGGGAGCCCCGTTTCCGCCTCCTAGCTCGAGATGAGGGATCCTTTCCCTGTTTCGTAGGGAAAGAATTCCCGGCATTCCCGTCGCATCTCAAGAGGTGGCGCTCTCCACAGGAACGGCGAGAGGAACTGAAGGGTCGTGCCACCATTCCAAGAGTCCCCCAGATGTGTCAGTCCATTCCAGAGGAACCTGTTTTCCCTGCACTGCCTTGACGTTCAAGCGGAGGATCGACACCCACCACGTGTGCACGTGGGACAGCCCTGTGGGAAAGCCTCGTGGGAAAGCCTCGTGGGAAAGACTCGAGGGAAAACCATAGATCCTTTGATCCACGCGGCGGACTGCGTGACACTGCTGCTACCGCTCTGGAGGAAAGGGCAAGTGCATGCCCGCATTCGAGACGAGGACTGACTCCCCTGGGGAGACTCCAGAAGTACCCCAAGATCCATGTCAGCACTGGAGAGGAATCCTCAGGTTCCGGCCCCGACTCCACACAAGGTCTTAGGCCCCGGCATCGACGGGAGAGGAATCCCGAGAGGCCCCCGAGGAACTCGCATGGGGACTGGCCTTTCCTGAGGCCACCAGAGCGGGTCCCTGAGGTCCCCGTCGTAAGTCGAGAGCGCCTGCCGCAACTCGAAAAAATCCAGGAGGTTTTGCCCTCCAGGCGAGATGAGGCCCATTTCCAGTGAGGCTTCTCGAGGCTAATCACGTCTAACCACTGGAACTTCCAAAGGGTCCTTCACACCCTTGCTGCAACTCAAGAAGGTCCCCGACATACCCGTCTCCACTCGAGAGGAAGCACGTGGGGTCCTGCACACATCCAGGGGAGCCCAGTTTCCGCCTCCTAGCTCGAGATGAGGGATCCTTTCCCTGTTTCGTAGGGAAAGAATTCCCGGCGTTCCCGTCGCATCTCAAGAGGAGGCGCTCTCCACAGGAAAGGCGAGAGGAACTCCAGGGTCGTGCCACCATTCCAAGAGTCCCCCAGATGTGTCAGTCCATTCCAGAGGAACCTGTTCTCCCTGCACTGCCTTGACGTTCAAGCCGAGGATCGACTCCCACCACGTGTGCACGTGGGACAGCCCTGTGGGAAAGACTCGTGGGAAAGCCTCGTGGGAAAGACTCGAGGGAAAACCATAGATCCTTTGATCCACGCGGCGGACTGCGTGACACTGCTGCTACCGCTCTGGAAGAAAGCGCAAGTGCATGCCCGCATTCGAGACGAGGACTGACTCCCCTGGGGAGACTCCAGAAGTACCCCAAGATCCATGTCAGCACTGGAGAGGAATCCTCAGGTTCCGGCCCCGACTCCACACAAGGTCTTAGGCTCCGGCATCGACGGGGGAGGAATGCCGAGAGGCCCCCGAGGAACTCGCATGGGGACTGGCCTTTCCTGAGGCCACCAGAGCGGGTCCCTGAGGTCCCCATCGTAAGTCGAGAGCACCTGCCGCAACTCGAGAAAATCCAGGAGGTTTTGCCCTCCAGGCGAGATGAGGCCCATTTCCGCTGAGGCTTCTCGAGGCTAATCACGTCTAACCACTGGAACTTCCAAAGGGTCCTTCACACCCTTGCTGCAACTCAAGAAGTTCCCCGACATACCCGTCTCCACTCGAGAGGAAGCACGTGGGGTCCTGCACACATCCAGGGGAGCCCCGTTTCCGCCTCCTAGCTCGAGATGAGGGATCCTTTCCCTGTTTCTTAGGGAAAGAATTCCCGGCGTTCCCGTCGCATCTCAAGAGGAGGGGCTCTCCACAGGAGAGGCGAGAGGAACTCCAGGGTCGTGCCACCATTCCAAGAGTCCCCCAGATGTGTCAGTCCATTCCAGAGGAACCTGTTTTCCCTGCACTGCCTTGACGTTCAAGCCGAGGATCGACTCCCACCACGTGTGCACGTGGGACAGCCCTGTGGGAAAGCTTCGTGGGAAAGACTCGTGGGAAAGACTCGAGGGAAAAACATAGATCCTTTGATCCACGCGGCGGACTGCGTGACACTGCTGCTACCGCTCTGGAGGAAAGCGCAAGTGCATGCCCGCATTCGAGACGAGGACTGACTCCCCTGGAAAGACTCCAGAAGTACCCCAAGATCCATGTCAGCACTGGAGAGGAATCCTCAGGTTCCGGCCCCGACTCCACACAAGGTCTTAGGCCCCGGCATCGAAGGGAGAGGAATCCCGAGAGGCCCCCGAGGAACTCGCATGGGGACTGGCCTTTCCTGAGGCCACCAGAGCGGGTCCCTGAGGTCCCCGTCGTAAGTCGAGAGCACCTGCCGCAACTCGAGAAAATCCAGGAGGTTTTGCCCTCCAGGCGAGATGAGGCCCATTTCCGCTGAGGCTTCTCGAGGCTAATCACGTCTAACCACTGGAACTTCCAAAGGGTCCTTCACACCCTTGCTGCAACTCAAGAAGTTCCCCGACATACCCGTCTCCACTCGAGAGGAAGCACGTGGGGTCCTGCACACATCCAGGGGAGCCCCGTTTCCGCCTCCTAACTCGAGATGAGGGATCCTTTCCCTGTTTCGTAGGGAAAGAATTCCCGGCGTTCCCGTCGCATCTCAAGAGGAGGCGCTCTCCACAGGAAAGGCGAGAGGAACTCCAGGGTCGTGCCACCATTCCAAGAGTCCCCCAGATGTGTCAGTCCATTCCAGAGGAACCTGTTCTCCCTGCACTGCCTTGAGGTTCAAGCCGAGGATCGACTCCCACCACGTGTGCACGTGGGACAGCCCTGTGGGAAAGCCTCGTGGGAAAGCCTCGTGGGAAAGACTCGAGGGAAAACCATAGATCCTTTGATCCACGCGGCGGACTGCGTGACACTTCTGCTACCGCTCTGGAGGAAAGCGCAAGTGCATGTCCGCATTCGAGACGAGGACTGACTCCCCTGGGGAGACTCCAGAAGTACCCCATGATCCATGTCAGCACTGGAGAGGAATCCTCAGGTTCCGGCCCCGACTCCACACAAGGTCTTAGGCCCCGGCATCGACGGGAGAGGAATCCCGAGAGGCCCCCGAGGAACTCGCATGGGGACTGGCCTTTCCTGAGGCCACCAGAGCGGGTCCCTGAGGTCCCCGTAGTTAGTCGAGAGCACCTGCCGTAACTCGAGAAAATCCAGGAGGTTTTGACCTCCAGGCGAGATGAGGCCCATTTCCGCTGAGGCTTCTCGAGGCGAATCACGTCTAACCACTGGAACTTCCAAAGGGTCCTTCACACCCTTGCTGCAACTCAAGAAGTTCCCCGACATACCCGTCTCCACTCGAGAGGAAGCACGTGGGGTCCCGCACACATCCAGGGGTGCCCCGTTTCCGCCTCCTAGCTCGAGATGAGGGATCCTTTCCCTGTTTCGTAGGGAAAGAATTCCCGGCGTTCCCGTCGCATCTCAAGAGGAGGCGCTCTCCACAGGAAAGGAGAGAGGAACTGAAGGGTCGTGCCACCATTCCAAGAGTCCCCCAGATGTGTCAGTCCATTCCAGAGGAACCTGTTTTCCCTGCACTGCCTTGACGTTCAAGCCGAGGATCGACTCCCACCACGTGTGCACGTGGGACAGCCCTGTGGGAAAGCCTCGTGGGAAAGCCTCGTGGGAAAGACTCGAGGGAAAACCATAGATCCTTTGATCCACGCGGCGGACTGCGTGACACTGCTGCTACCGCTCTGGAGGAAAGCGCAAGCGCATGCCCGCATTCGAGACGAGGACTGACTCCCCTGGGGAGACTCCAGAAGTACCCCAAGATCCATGTCAGCACTGGAGAGGAATCCTCAGGTTCCGGCCCCGACTCCACACAAGGTCTTAGGCCCCGGCATCGACGGGAGAGGAATCCCGAGAGGCCCCCGAGGAACTCGTATGGGGACTGGCCTTTCCTGAGGCCACCAGAGCGGGTCCCTGACGTCCCCGTCGTAAGTCGAGAGCGCCTGCCGCAACTGGAGAAAATCCAGGAGGTTTTGCCCTCCAGGCGAGATGAGGCCCATTTCCGGTGAGGCTTCTCGAGGCTAATCACGTCTAACCACTGGAACTTCCAAAGGGTCCTTCACACCCTTGCTGCAACTCAAGAAGTTCCCCGACATACCCGTCTCCCCTCGAGAGGAAGCACGTGGGGTCCTGCTCACATCCAGGGGAGCCCCGTTTCCGCTTCCTAACTCGAGATGAGGGATCCTTTCCCTGTTTCGTAGGGAAAGAATTCCCGGCGTTCCCGTCGCATCTCAAGAGGAGGCGCTCTCCACAGGAAAGGCGAGAGGAACTGAAGGGTCGTGCCACCATACCAAGAGTCCCCCAGATGTGTCAGTCCATTCCAGAGGAACCTGTTTTCCCTGCACTGCCTTGACGTTCAAGCCAAGGATCGACTCCCACCACGTGTGCACGTGGGACAGCCCTGTGGGAAAGCCTCGTGGGAAAGACTCGTGGGAAAGACTCGAGGGAAAACCATAGATCCTTGGATCCACGCGGCGGACTGCGTGACACTGCTGCTACCGCTCTGGAGGAAATTGCAAGCGCATGCCCGCATTCGAGACGAGGACTGACTCCCCTGGGGAGACTCCAGAAGTACCCCAAGATCCATGTCAGCACTGGAGAGGAATCCTCAGGTTCCGGCCCCGACTCCACACAAGGTCTTAGGCCCCGGCATCGACGGGAGAGGAATCCCGAGAGGCCCCCGAGGAACTCGTATGGGGACTGGCCTTTCCTGAGGCCACCAGAGCGGGTCCCTGACGTCCCCGTCGTAAGGCGAGAGCGCCTGCCGCAACTGGAGAAAATCCAGGAGGTTTGCCCTCCAGGCGAGATGAGGCCCATTTCCGGTGAGGCTTCTCGAGGCTAATCACGTCTAACCACTGGAACTTCCAAAGGGTCCTTCACACCCTTGCTGCAACTCAAGAAGTTCCCCGACATACCCGTCTCCACTCGAGAGGAAGCACGTGGGGTCCTGCACACATCCAGGGGAGCCCCGTTTCCGCTTCCTAACTGGAGATGAGGGATCCTTTCCCTGTTTCGTAGGGAAAGAATTCCCGGCGTTCCCGTCGCATCTCAAGAGGAGGCGCTCTCCACAGGAAAGGCGAGAGGAACTCCAGGGTCGTGCCACCATTCCAAGAGTCCCCCAGATGTGTCAGTCCATTTCAGAGGAACCTGTTTTCCCTGCACTGCCTTGACGTTCAAGCCGAGGATCGACTCCCACCACGTGTGCACGTGGGACAGCCCTGTGGGAAAGCCTCGTGGTAAAGCCTCGTGGGAAAGACTCGAGGGAAAACCATAGATCCTTTGATCCACGCGGCGGACTGCGTGACACTGCTGCTACCGCTCTGGAGGAAAGCGCAAGTGCATGTCCGCATTCGAGACGAGGACTGACTCCCCTGGGGAGACTCCAGAAGTACCCCAAGATCCATGTCAGCACTGGAGAGGAATCCTCAGGTTCCGGCCCCGACTCCACACAAGGTCTTAGGCCCCGGCATCGACGGGAGAGGAATCCCGAGAGGCCCCCGAGGAACTCGCATGGGGACTGGCCTTTCCTGAGGCCACCAGAGCGGGTCCCTGAGGTCCCCGTCGTAAGTCGAGAGCACCTGCCGCAACTCGAGAAAATCCAGGAGGTTTTGACCTCCAGGCGAGATGAGGCCCATTTCCGCTGAGGCTTCTCGAGGCGAATCACGTCTAACCACTGGAACTTCCAAAGGGTCCTTCACACCCTAGCTGCAACTCAAGAAGTTCCCCGACATACCCGTCTCCACTCGAGAGGAAGCACGTGGGGTCCCGCACACATCCAGGGGTGCCCCGTTTCCGCCTCCTAGCTCGAGATGAGGGATCCTTTCCCTGTTTCGTAGGGAAAGAATTCCCGGCGTTCCCGTCGCATCTCAAGAGGAGGCGCTCTCCACAGGAAAGGCGAGAGGAACTGAAGGGTCGTGCCACCATTCCAAGAGTCCCCCAGATGTGTCAGTCCATTCCAGAGGAACCTGTTTTCCCTGCACTGCCTTGACGTTCAAGCCGAGGATCGACTCCCACCACGTGTGCACGTGGGACAGCCCTGTGGGAAAGCCTCGTGGGAAAGCCTCGTGGGAAAGACTCGAGGGAAAACCATAGATCCTTTGATCCACGTGGCGGACTGCGTGACACTGCTGCTACCGCTCTGGAGGAAAGCGCAAGCGCATGCCCGCATTCGAGACGAGGACTGACTCCCCTGGGGAGACTCCAGAAGTACCCCAAGATCCATGTCAGCACTGGAGAGGAATCCTCAGGTTCCGGCCCCGACTCCACACAAGGTCTTAGGCCCCGGCCTCGACGGGAGAGGAATCCCGAGAGGCCCCCGAGGAACTCGCATGGGGACTGGCCTTTCCTGAGGCCACCAGAGCGGGTCCCTGACGTCCCCGTCGTAAGTCGAGAGCACCTGCCGCAACTCGAGAAAATCCAGGAGGTTTTGCCCTCCAGGCGAGATGAGGCCCATTTCCGCTGAGGCTTCTCGAGGTTAATCACGTCTAACCACTGGAACTTCCAAAGGGTCCTTCACACCCTTGCTGCAACTCAAGAAGTTCCCCGACATACCCGTCTCCACTCGAGAGGAAGCACGTGGGGTCCTGCACACATCCAGGGGAGCCCCGTTTCCGCCTCCTAACTCGAGATGAGGGATCCTTTCCCTGTTTCGTAGGGAAAGAATTCCCGGCGTTCCCGTCGCATCTCAAGAGGGGGCGCTCTCCACAGGAAAGGCGAGAGGAACTCCAGGGTCGTGCCACCATTCCAAGAGTCCCCCAGATGTGTCAGTCCATTCCAGAGGAACCTGTTCTCCCTGCACTGCCTTGACGTTCAAGCCGAGGATCCACTCCCACCACGTGTGCACGTGGGACAGCCCTGTGGGAAAGCCTCGTGGGAAAGCCTCGTGGGAAAGACTCGAGGGAAAACCATAGATCCTTTGATCCACGCGGCGGACTGCGTGACACTGCTGCTACCGCTCTGGAAGAAAGCGCAAGTGCATGCCCGCATTCGAGACGAGGACTGACTCCCCTGGGGAGACTCCAGAAGTACCCCAAGATCCATGTCAGCACTGGAGAGGAATCCTCAGGTTCCGGCCCCGACTCCACACAAGGTCTTAGGCCCCGGCATCGAAGGGAGAGGAATCCCGAGAGGCCCCCGAGGAACTCGCATGGGGACTGGCCTTTCCTGAGGCCACCAGAGCGGGTCCCTGAGGTCCCCGTCGTAAGTCGAGAGCACCTGCCGCAACTTGAGAAAATCCAGGAGGTTTTGCCCTCCAGGCGAGATGAGGCCCATTTCCGCTGAGGCTTCTCGAGGCTAATCACGTCTAACCACTGGAACTTCCAAACGGTGCTTCACACCCTTGCTGCAACTCAAGAAGTTCCCCGACATACCCGTCTCCACTCGAGAGGAAGCACGTGGTGTCCCGCACACATCCAGGGGAGCCCCGTTTCCGCCTCCTAGCTCGAGATGAGGGATCCTTTCCCTGTTTCGTAGGGAAAGAATTCCCGGCGTTCCCGTCGCATCTCAAGAGGAGGCGCTCTCCACAGGAAAGGCGAGAGGAACTCCTTGGTCGTGCCAGCATTCCAAGAGTCCCCCAGATGTGTCAGTCCATTTCAGAGGAACCTGTTTTCCCTGCACTGCCTTGACGTTCAAGCCGAGGATCGAGTCCCACCACGTGTGCACGTGGGACAGCCCTGTGGGAAAGCCTCGTGGGAAAGCCTCTTGGGAAAGACTCGAGGGAAAACCATAGATCCTTTGATCCACGCGGCGGACTGCGTGACACTGCTGCTACCGCTCTGGAGGAAAGCGCAAGTGCATGCCCGCATTCGAGACGAGGACTGACTCCCCTGGGGAGACTCCAGATGTACCCCAAGATCCATGTCAGCACTGGAGAGGAATCCTCAGGTTCCGGCCCCGACTCCACACAAGGTCTTAGGCACCGGCATCGACGGGAGAGGAATGCCGAGAGGCCCCCGAGGAACTCGCATGGGGACTGGCGTTTCCTGAGGCCACCAGAGCGGGTCCCTGAGGTCCACAGCGTAAGTCGAGAGCACCTGCCGCAACTCGAGAAAATCCAGGAGGTTTTGCCCTCCAGGCGAGATGAGGCCCATTTCCGCTGTGGCTTCTCAAGGCTAATCACATCTAACCGCTGGAACTTCCAAAGGGTCCTTCAACCATTGCTGCAACTCAAGCAGTTCCGCGACATACCCTTCTCCACTCGAGAGGAAGCACGTGGGGTCCCGCACACATCCAGGGGAGCCCCGTTTCCGCCTCCTAGCTCGAGATGAGGGATCCTTTCCCTGTTTCGTAGGGAAAGAATTCCCGGCATTCCCGTCGCATCTCAAGAGGTGGCGCTCTCCACAGGAAAGGCGAGAGGAACTGAAGGGTCGTGCCACCATTCCAAGAGTCCCCCAGATGTGTCAGTCCATTCCAGAGGAACCTGTTTTCCCTGCACTGCCTTCACGTTCAAGCGGAGGATCGACACCCACCACGTGTGCACGTGGGACAGCCCTGTGGGAAAGCCTCGTGGGAAAGCCTCGTGGGAAAGACTCGAGGGAAAACCATAGATCCTTTGATCCACGCGGCGGACTGCGTGACACTGCTGCTACCGCTCTGGAGGAAAGGGAAAGTGCATGCCCGCATTCGAGACGAGGACTGACTCCCCTGTGGAGACTCCAGAAGTACCCCAAGATCCATGTCAGCACTGGAGAGGAATCCTCAGGTTCCGGCCCCGACTCCACACAAGGTCTTAGGCCCCGGCATCGACGGGAGAGGAATCCTGAGAGGCCCCCGAGGAACTCGCATGGGGACTGGCCTTTCCTGAGGCCACCAGAGCGGGTCCCTGAGGTCCCCGTCGTAAGTCGAGAGCGCCTGCCGCAACTCGAGAAAATCCAGGAGGTTTTGCCCTCCAGGCGAGATGAGGCCCATTTCCGGTGAGGCTTCTCGAGGCTAATCACGTCTAACCACTGGAACTTATAAAGGGTCCTTCACACCCTTGCTGCAACTCAAGAAGGTCCCCGACATACCCGTCTCCACTCGAGAGGAAGCACGTGGGGTCCTGCACACATCCAGGGGAGCCCCGTTTCCGCCTCCTAGCTCGAGATGAGGGATCCTTTCCCTGTTTCGTAGGGAAAGAATTCCCGGCGTTCCCGTCGCATCTCAAGAGGAGGCGCTCTCCACAGGAAAGGCGAGAGGAACTCCAGGGTCGTGCCACCATTCCAAGAGTCCCCCAGATGTGTCAGTCCATTCCAGAGGAACCTGTTCTCCCTGCACTGCCTTGACGTTCAAGCCGAGGATCGACTCCCACCACGTGTGCACGTGGGACAGCCCAGTGGGAAAGCCTCGTGGGAAAGCCTCGTGGAAAAGACTCGAGGGAAAACCATAGATCCTTTGATCCACGCGGCGGACTGCGTGACACTGCTGCTACCGCTCTGGAAGAAAGCGCAAGTGCATGCCCGCATTCGAGACGAGGACTGACTCCCCTGGGGAGACTCCAGAAGTACCCCAAGATCCATGTCAGCACTGGAGAGGAATCCTCAGGTTCCGGCCCCGACTCCACACAAGGTCTTAGGCTCCGGCATCGACGGGGGAGGAATGCCGAGAGGCCCCCGAGGAACTCGCATGGGGACTGGCCTTTCCTGAGGCCACCAGAGCGGGTCCCTGAGGTCCCCATCGTAAGTCGAGAGCACCTGCCGCAACTCGAGAAAATCCAGGAGGTTTTGCCCTCCAGGCGAGATGAGGCCCATTTCCGCTGAGGCTTCTCGAGGCTAATCACTTCTAACCACTTGAAATTCCAAAGGTTCCTTCACACCCTTGCTGCAACTCAAGAAGTTCCCCGACATACCCGTCTACACTCGAGAGGAAGCACGTGGGGTCCCGCACACATCCAGGGGAGCCCCGTTTCCGCCTCCTAGCTCGAGATGAGGGATCCTTTCCCTGTTTCGTAGGGAAAGAATTCCCGGCGTTCCCGTCGCATCTCAAGAGGAGGCGCTCTCCACAGGAAAGGCGAGAGGAACTCCAGGGTCGTGCCACCATTCCAAGAGTCCCCCAGATGTGTCAGTCCATTACAGAGGAACCTGTTTTCCCTGCACTGCCTTGACGTTCAAGCCGAGGATCGACTCCCACCACCTGTGCACGTGGGACAGCCCTGTGGGAAAGCCTCGTGGGAAAGCCTCGTGGGAAAGACTCGAGGGAAAACCATAGATCCTTTGATCCACGCGGCGGACTGCGTGACACTGCTGCTACCGCTCTGGAGGAAAGCGCAAGTGCATGCCCGCATTCGAGACGAGGACTGACTCCCCTGGGGAGACTCCAGAAGTACCCCAAGATCCATGTCAGCACTGGAGAGGAATCCTCAGGTTCCGGCCCCGAATCCACACAAGGACTTAGGCCCCGGCATCGACGGGAGAGGAATCCCGAGAGGCCCCCGAGGAATTCGCATGGGGACTGGCCTTTCCTGAGGCCACCAGAGCGGGTCCCTGAGGTCCCCGTCGTAAGTCGAGACCACCTGCCGCAACTCGAGAAAATCCAGGAGGTTTTGCCCTCCAGGCGATATGAGGCCCATTTCCGCTGAGGCTTCTCGAGGCGAATCAGGTCTAACCACTGGAACTTCCAAAGGGTCCTTCACACCCTTGCTGCAACTCAAGAAGTTCCCCGACATACCCGTCTCCACTCGAGAGGAAGCACGTGGTGTCCCGCACACATCCAGGGGAGCCCCGTTTCCGCCTCCTAGCTCGAGATGAGGGATCCTTTCCCTGTTTCGTAGGGAAAGAATTCCCGGCGTTCCCGTCGCATCTCAAGAGGAGGCGCTCTCCACAAGAAAGGCGAGAGGAACTCCAGGGTCGTGCCACCATGACAAGAGTCCCCCAGATGTGTCAGTCCATTCCAGAGGAACCTGTTTTCCCTGCACTGCCTTGACGTTCAAGCCGAGGATCCACTCCCACCACGTGTGCACGTGGGACAGTCCTGTGGGAAAGCCTCGTGGGAAAGCCTCGTGGGAAAGACTCGAGGGAAAACCATAGATCCTTTGATCCACGCGGCAGACTGCGTGACACTGCTGCTACCGCTATGGAGGAAAGCGCAAATGCATGCCCGCATTCGAGACGAGGACTGACTCCCCTGGGGAGACTCCAGAAGTACCCCAAGATCCATGTCAGCACTGGAGAGGAATCCTCAGGTTCCGGCCCCGACTCCACACAAGGTCTTAGGCCCCGGCATCGACGGGAGAGGAATCCCGAGAGGCCCCCGAGGAACTCGATTGGGGACTGGCCTTTCTTGAGGCCACCAGAGCGGGTCCCTGAGGTCCCCGTCGTAAGTCGAGAGCACCTGCCGCAACTCGAGAAAATCCAGGAGGTTTTGCCCTCCAGGCGAGATGAGGCCCATTTCCGCTGAGGCTTCTCGAGGCTAATCACGTATAACCACTGGAACTTCCAAAGGGTGCTTCACACCCTTGCTGCAAATCAAGAAGTTCCCCGACATACCCGTCTACACTCGAGAGGAAGCACGTGGGGTCCCGCACACATCCAGGGGAGCCCCGTTTCCGCCTCCTAGCTCGAGATGAGGGATCGTTTCCCTGTTTCGTAGGGAAAGAATTCCCGGCGTTCCCGTCGCATTTCAAGAGGAGGCGCTCTCCACAGGAAAGGCGAGAGGAACTCCAGGGTCGTGCCACCATTCCAAGAGTCCCCCTGATGTGTCAGTCCATTCCAGAGGAAACTGTTTTCCCTGCACTGCCTTGACGTTCAAGCCGAGGATCCACTCCCACCACGTGTGCACGTGGGACAGCCCTGTGGGAAAGCCTCGTGGGAAAGTCTCGTGGGAAAGACTCGAGGGAAAACCATAGATCCTTTGATCCACGCGGCGGAATACGTGACACTGCTGCTACCGCTCTGGAGGAAAGCGCAAGTGCATGCCCGCATTCGAGACGAGGACTGACTCCCCTGGGGAGACTCCAGAAGTACCCCAAGATCCATGTCAGCACTGGAGAGGAATCCTCAGGTTCCGGCCCCGACTCCACACAAGGTCTTAGGCCCCGGCATCGACGGGAGAGGAATGCCGAGAGGCCCCCGAGGAACTCGCATGGGGACTGGCATTTCCTGAGGTCACCAGAGCGGGTCCCCGAGGTCCCCGTCGTAAGTCGAGAGCACAGGCCGCAACTCGAGAAAATACAGGACGTTTTGCCCTCCAGGCGAGATGAGGCCCATTTCCGCTGAGGCTTCTCGAGGCTAATCACATCTAACCACTGGAACTTCCAAAGAGTCCTTCACACCCTTGCTGCAACTCAAGAAGTTCCCCGACATACTCGTCTAAACTCGAGAGGAATCACGTGGGGTCCCGCACACATCCAGGGGAGCCCCTTTTCCGCCTCCTAGCTCGAGATGAGGGTTCCTTTCCCTGTTTCTTAGGGAAAGAATTCCCGGCGTTCCCGTCGCATCTCAAGAGGAGGGGCTCTCCACAGGAGAGGCGAGAGGAACTCCAGGGTCGTGCCACCATTCCAAGAGACACCCAGATGTGTGAGTCCATTACAGAGGAACCTGTTTTCCCTGCACTGCCTTGACGTTCAAGCCGAGGATCGACTCCCACCACCTGTGCACGTGGGACAGCCCTGTGGGAAAGCCTCGTGGGAAAGCCTCGTGGGAAAGACTCGAGGGAAAACCATAGATCCTTTGATCCACGCGGCGGACTGCGTGACACTGCTGCTACCGCTCTGGAGGAAAGCGCAAGTGCATGCCCGCATTCGAGACGAGGACTGACTCCCCTGGGGAGACTCCAGAAGTACCCCAAGATCCATGTCAGCACTGGAGAGGAATCCTCAGGTTCCGGCCCCGAATCCACACAAGGTCTTAGGCCCCGGCATCGACGGGAGAGGAATCCCGAGAGGCCCCCGAGGAACTCGCATGGGGACTGGCCTTTCTTGAGGCCACCAGAGCAGGTCCCTGTGGTCCCCGTCGTAAGTCGAGAGCACCTGCCGCAACTCGAGAAAATCCAGGAGGTTTTGCCCTCCAGGCGAGATGAGGCCCATTTCCGCTGAGGCTTCTCGAGGCTAATCACGTCTAACCACTGGAACTTCCAAAGGGTGCTTCACACCCTTGCTGCAAATCAAGAAGTTCCCCGACATACCCGTCTCCACTCGAGAGGAAGCACGTGGGGTCCCGCACACATCCAGGGGAGCCCCGTTTCCGCCTCCTAGCTCGAGATGAGGGATCCTTTCCCTGTTTCGTAGGGAAAGAATTCCCGGCGTTCCCGTCGCATCTCAAGAGGAGGCGCTCTCCACAAGAAAGGCGAGAGGAACTCCAGGGTCGTGCCACCATGACAAGAGTCCCCCAGATGTGTCAGTCCATTCCAGAGGAACCTGTTTTCCCTGCACTGCCTTGACGTTCAAGCCGAGGATCCACTCCCACCACGTGTGCACGTGGGACAGTCCTGTGGGAAAGCCTCGTGGGAAAGCCTCGTGGGAAAGACTCGAGGGAAAACCATAGATCCTTTGATCCACGCGGCAGACTGCGTGACACTGCTGCTACCGCTATGGAGGAAAGCGCAAATGGATGCCCGCATTCGAGACGAGGACTGACTCCCCTGGGGAGACTCCAGAAGTACCCCAAGATCCATGTCAGCACTGGAGAGGAATCCTCAGGTTCCGGCCCCGACTCCACACAAGGTCTTAGGCCCCGGCATCGACGGGAGAGGAATCCCGAGAGGCCCCCGAGGAACTCGATTGGGGACCGGCCTTTCTTGAGGCCACCAGAGCGGGTCCCTGAGGTCCCCGTCGTAAGTCGAGAGCACCTGCCGCAACTCGAGAAAATCCAGGAGGTTTTGCCCTCCAGGCGAGATGAGGCCCATTTCCGCTGAGGCTTCTCGAGGCTAATCACGTATAACCACTGGAACTTCCAAAGGGTGCTTCACACCCTTGCTGCAAATCAAGAAGTTCCCCGACATACCCGTCTACACTCGAGAGGAAGCACGTGGGGTCCCGCACACATCCAGGGGAGCCCCGTTTCCGCCTCCTAGCTCGAGATGAGGGATCGTTTCCCTGTTTCGTAGGGAAAGAATTCCCGGCGTTCCCGTCGCATCTCAAGAGGAGGCGCTCTCCACAGGAAAGGCGAGAGGAACTCCAGGGTCGTGCCACCATTCCAAGAGTCCCCCTGATGTGTCAGTCCATTCCAGAGGAAACTGTTTTCCCTGCACTGCCTTGACGTTCAAGCCGAGGATCCACTCCCACCACGTGTGCACGTGGGACAGCCCTGTGGGAAAGCCTCGTGGGAAAGCCTCGTGGGAAAGACTCGAGGGAAAACCATAGATCCTTTGATCCACGCGGCGGAATACGTGACACTGCTGCTACCGCTCTGGAGGAAAGCGCAAGTGCATGCCCGCATTCGAGACGAGGACTGACTCCCCTGGGGAGACTCCAGAAGTACCCCAAGATCCATGTCAGCACTGGAGAGGAATCCTCAGGTTCCGGCCCCGACTCCACACAAGGTCTTAGGCCCCGGCATCGACGGGAGAGGAATGCCGAGAGGCCCCCGAGGAACTCGCATGGGGACTGGCATTTCCTGAGGTCACCAGAGCGGGTCCCCGAGGTCCCCGTCGTAAGTCGAGAGCACAGGCCGCAACTCGAGAAAATACAGGACGTTTTGCCCTCCAGGCGAGATGAGGCCCATTTCCGCTGAGGCTTCTCGAGGCTAATCACATCTAACCACTGGAACTTCCAAAGAGTCCTTCACACCCTTGCTGCAACTCAAGAAGTTCCCGGACATACTCGTCTCCACTCGAGAGGAATCACGTGGGGTCCCGCACACATCCAGGGGAGCCCCTTTTCCGCCTCCTAGCTCGAGATGAGGGTTCCTTTCCCTGTTTCTTAGGGAAAGAATTCCCGGCGTTCCCGTCGCATCTCAAGAGGAGGGGCTCTCCACAGGAGAGGCGAGAGGAACTCCAGGGTCGTGCCACCATTCCAAGAGACACCCAGATGTGTGAGTCCATTACAGAGGAACCTGTTTTCCCTGCACTGCCTTGACGTTCAAGCCGAGGATCGACTCCCACCACCTGTGCACGTGGGACAGCCCTGTGGGAAAGCCTCGTGGGAAAGCCTCGTGGGAAAGACTCGAGGGAAAACCATAGATCCTTTGATCCACGCGGCGGACTGCGTGACACTGCTGCTACCGCTCTGGAGGAAAGCGCAAGTGCATGCCCGCATTCGAGACGAGGACTGACTCCCCTGGGGAGACTCCAGAAGTACCCCAAGATCCATGTCAGCACTGGAGAGGAATCCTCAGGTTCCGGCCCCGAATCCACACAAGGTCTTAGGCCCCGGCATCGACGGGAGAGGAATCCCGAGAGGCCCCCGAGGAACTCGCATGGGGACTGGCCTTTCTTGAGGCCACCAGAGCAGGTCCCTGTGGTCCCCGTCGTAAGTCGAGAGCACCTGCCGCAACTCGAGAAAATCCAGGAGGTTTTGCCCTCCAGGCGAGATGAGGCCCATTTCCGCTGAGGCTTCTCGAGGCTAATCACGTCTAACCACTGGAACTTCCAAAGGGTGCTTCACACCCTTGCTGCAAATCAAGAAGTTCCCCGACATACCCGTCTCCACTCGAGAGGAAGCACGTGGGGTCCCGCACACATCCAGGGGAGCCCCGTTTCCGCCTCCTAGCTCGAGATGAGGGATCCTTTCCCTGTTTCGTAGGGAAAGAATTCCCGGCGTTCCCGTCGCATCTCAAGAGGAGGCGCTCTCCACAGGAAAGGCGAGAGGAACTCCAGGGTCGTGACACCATTCCAAGAGTCCCCCAGATGTGTCAGTCCATTCCAGAGGAACCTGTTTTCCCTGCACTGCTTTGACGTTCAAGCCGAGGATCCACTCCCAGCACGTGTGCACGTGGGACAGCCCTGTGGGAAAGCCTCGTGGGAAAGCCTCGTGGGAAAGACTCGAGGGAAAACCATAGATCCTTTGATCCACGCGGCGGACTGCGTGACACTGCTGCTACCGCTCTGGAGGAAAGCGCAAGTGCATGCCCGCATTCGAGACGAGGACTGACTCCCCTGGGGAGACTCCAGAAGTACCCCAAGATCCATGTCAGCACTGGAGAGGAATCCTCAGGTTCCGGCCCCGACTCCACACAAGGTCTTAGGCCCCGGCATCGACGGGAGAGGAATGCCGAGAGGCCCCCGAGGAACTCGCATGGGGCCTGGCCTTTCCTGAGGCCACCAGAGCGGGTCCCTGAGGTCCCCGTCGTAAGTCGAGAGCACCTGCCGCAACTCGAGAAAATCCAGGAGGTTTTGCCCTCCAGGCGAGATGAGGCCCATTTCCGCTGAGGCTTCTCGAGGCTAATCACGTCTAACCACTGGAACTTCCAAAGGGTGCTTCACACCCTTGCTGCAAATCAAGAAGTTCCCCGACATACCCGTCTCCACTCGAGAGGAAGCACGTGGGGTCCCGCACACATCCAGGGGAGCCCCGTTTCCGCCTCCTAGCTCGAGATGAGGGATCCTTTCCCTGTTTCGTAGGGAAAGAATTCCCGGCGTTCCCGTCGCATCTCAAGAGGAGGCGCTCTCCACAGGAAAGGCGAGAGGAACTCCAGGGTCGTGCCACCATTCCAAGAGTCCCCCAGATGTGTCAGTCCATTCCAGAGGAACCTGTTTTCCCTGCACTGCTTTGACGTTCAAGCCGAGGATCCACTCCCACCACGTGTGCACATGGGACAGCCCTGTGGGAAAGCCTCGTGGGAAAGCCTCGTGGGAAAGACTCGAGGGAAAACCATAGATCCTTTGATCCACGTGGCGGACTGCGTGACCCTGCTGCTACCGCTCTGGAGGAAAGCGCAAGTGCATGCCCGCATTCGAGACGAGGACTGACTCCCCTGGGGAGACTCCAGAAGTACCCCAAGATCCATGTCAGCACTGGAGAGGAATCCTCAGGTTCCGGCCCCGACTCCACACAAGGTCTTAGGCCCCTGCATCGACGGGAGAGGAATGCCGAGAGGCCCCCGAGGAACTCGCATGGGGCCTGGCCTTTCCTGAGGCCACCAGAGCGGGTCCCTGAGGTCCCCATCGTAAGTCGAGAGCACCTGCCGCAACTCGAGAAAATCCAGGAGGTTTTGCCCTCCAGGCGAGATGAGGCCCATTTCCACTGAGGCTTCTCGAGGCTAATCACATGTAACCGCTGGAACGTCCAAAGGGTCGTTCACACCATTGCTGCAACTCAAGAAGTTCCCCGACATACCCGTCTCCACTCGAGAGGAAGCACGTGGGGTCCCGCACCCATCCAGGGGAGCCCCGTTTCCGCCTCCTAGCTCGAGATGAGGGATCCTTTCCCTGTTTCGTAGGGAAAGAATTCCCGGCGTTCCCGTCGCATCTCAAGAGGTGGCGCTCTCCACAGGAAAGGCGAGAGGAACTCCAGGGTCGTGGCACCATTCCAAGAGACCCCCAGATGTGTCAGTCCATTCCAGAGGAACCTGTTTTCCCTGCACTGCCTGACGTTCAAGCCGAGGATCGACTCCCACCACGTGTGCACGTGGGACAGCCCTGTGGGAAAGCCTCGTGGGAAAGCCTCGTGGGAAAGACTCGAGGGAAAACCATAGATCCTTTGATCCCTGCGGCGGACCGCGTGACACTGCTGCTACCTCTCTGGAGGAAAGCGCAAGTGCATGCCCGCATTCGAGACGTGCACTGACTCCCCTGGGGAGACTCCAGAAGTACCAAAAAGATCCATGTCAGCACTGGAGAGGAATCCTCAGGTTCCGGCCCCGACTCCACACAAGGACTTAGGCCCCGGCATCGACGGGAGAGGAATGCCGAGAGGCCCCCGAGGAACTCGCATGGGGACTGGCCTTTCCTGAGGCCACCAGAGCGGGTCCCTGAGGTCCCCGTCGTAAGTCGAGAACACCTGCCGTAACTCGAGAAAATCCAGGAGGTTTTGCCCTCCAGGCGAGATGAGGCCCATTTCCGCTGAGGCTTCTCGAGGCCAATCACATCTAAACACTGGAACTTCCAAAGGGTCCTTCACACCCTTGCTGCTACTCAAGAAGTTCCCCGACATACCCGTCTCCACTCGATAGGAAGCACGTGGTGTCCCGCACACATCCAGGGGAGCCCCGTTTCCGCCTCCTAGCTCGAGATGAGGGATCCTTTCCCTGTTTCGTAGGGAAAGAATTCCCGGCGTTCCCGTCGCATCTCAAGAGGAGGCGCTCTCCACAGGAGAGGCGAGAGGAACTCCAGGGTCGTGCCACCATTCCAAGAGACGCCCAGATGGGTCAGTCCATTCCAGAGGAACCTTTTTTCCCTGCACTGCCTTGACGTTCAAGCCGAGGATCGACTCCCACCACGTGTGCAGGTGGGACAGCCCTGTGGGAAAGCCTCGTGGGAAAGCCTCGTGGGAAAGACTCGAGGGAAAACCATAGATCCTTTGATCCACGCGGCGGACTGCGTGACACTGCTGCTACCGCTCTGGAGGAAAGCGCAAGTGCATGCCCGCATTCGAGACGAGGACTGACTCCCCTGGGGAGACTCCAGAAGTACCCCAAGATCCATGTCAGCACTGGAGAGGAATCCTCAGGTTCCGGCCCCGACTCCACACAAGGTCTTAGGCCCCGGCATCGACGGGAGAGGAATCCCCAGAGGAACTCGCATGGGGACTGGCCTTTCCTGAGGCCACCAGAGCGGGTCCCTGAGGTCCCCGTCGTAAGTCGAGAGCACCTGCCGCAACTCGAGAAAATCCAGGAGGTTTTGCCCTCCAGGCGAGATGAGGCCCATTTCCGCTGAGGCTTCTCGAGGCTAATCACGTCTAACCACTGGAACTTCCAAAGGGTCCTTCACACCCTTGCTGCAACTCAAGAAGTTCCCCGACATACCGTCTCCACTCGAGAGGAAGCACGTGGGGTCCCGCACACATCCAGGGGAGCCCCGTTTCCGCCTCCTAGCTCGAGATGAGGGATCCTTTCCCTGTTTCGTAGGTAAAAAATTCCCGGTGTTCCCGTCGCATCTCAAGAGGAGGCGCTCTCCACAGGAAAGGCGAGAGGAACTCCAGGGTCGTGCCACCATTCCAAGAGTCCCCCAGATGTGTCAGTCCATTCCAGAGGAACCTGTTTTCCCTGCACTGCCTTGACGTTCAAGCCGAGGATCGACTCCCACCACGTGTGCACGTGGGACAGCCCTATGGGAAAGCCTCGTGGGAAAGCCTCGTGGGAAAGACTCGAGGGAAAACCATAGATCCTTTGATCCACGCGGAGGACTGCGTGACACTGCTGCTACCGCTCTGGAGGAAAGCGCAAGTGCATGCCCGCATTCGAGACGAGGACTGACTCCCCTGGGGAGACTCCAGAAGTACCCCAAGATCCATGTCAGCACTGGAGAGGAATCCTCAGGTTCTGGCCCCGACTCCACACAAGGTCTTAGGCCCCGGCATCGACGGGAGAGGAATCCCGAGAGGCCCCCGAGGAACTCGCATGGGGACTGGCCTTTCCTGAAGCCACCAGAGCGGGTCCCTGAGGTCCCCGTCGTAAGTCGAGAGCACCTGCCGCAACTCGAGAAAATTCAGGAGGTTTTGCCCTCCAGGCGAGATGAGGCCCATTTCCGCTGAGGCTTCTCGAGGCTAATCACGTCTAACCACTGGAACTTCCAAAGGGTCCTTCACACCCTTGTTGCAACTCAAGAAGTTCCCCGACATACCCGTCTCCACTCGAGAGGAAGCACGTGGGGTCCCGCACACATCCAGGGGAGCCCCGTTTCCGCCTCCTAGCTCGAGATGAGGGATCCTTTCCCTGTTTCTTAGGGAAAGAATTCCCGGCGTTCCCGTCGCATCTCAAGAGGAGGTGCTCTCCACAGGAGAGGCGAGAGGAACTCCAGGGTCGTGCCACCATTCCAAGAGACGCCCAGATGGGTCAGTCCATTCCAGAGGAACCTGTTTTCCCTGCACTGCCTTGACGTTCAAGCCGAGGATCGACTCCCACCACGTGTGCAGGTGGGACAGCCCTGTGGGAAAGCCTCGTGGGAAAGCCTCGTGGGAAAGACTCGAGGGAAAACCATAGATCCTTTGATCCACGCGGCGGACTGCGTGACACTGCTGCTACCGCTCTGGAGGAAAGCGCCAGTGCATGCCCGCATTCGAGACGAGGACTGACTCCCCTGGGGAGACTCCAGAAGTACCCCAAGATCCATGTCAGCACTGGATAGGAATCCTCAGGTTCCGGCCCGGACTCCACACAAGGTCTTAGGCCCCGGCATCGACGGGAGAGGAATCCCCAGAGGAACTCGCATGGGGACTGGCCTTTCCTGAGGCCACCAGAGCGGGTCCCTGAGGTCCCCGTCGTAAGTCGAGAGCACCTGCCGCAACTCGAGAAAATCCAGGAGGTTTTGCCCTCCAGGCGAGATGAGGCCCATTTCCGCTGAGGCTTCTCGAGGCTAATCACGTCTAACCACTGGAACTTCCAAAGGGTCCTTCACACCCTTGCTGCAACTCAAGAAGTTCCCCGACATACCCGTCTCCACTCGAGAGGAAGCACGTGGGGTCCCGCACACATCCAGGGGAGCCCCGTTTCCGCCTCCTAGCTCGAGATGAGGGATCCTTTTCCTGTTTCGTAGGTAAAAAATTCCCGGTGTTCCCGTCGCATCTCAAGAGGAGGCGCTCTCCACAGGAAAGGCGAGAGGAACTCCAGGGTCGTGCCACAATTCCAAGAGTCCCCCAGATGTGTCAGTCAATTCCAGAGGAACCTGTTTTCCCTGCACTGCCTTGACGTTCAAGCCGAGGATCGACTCCCAACACGTGTGCACGTGGGACAGCCCTGTGGGAAAGCCTCGTGGGAAAGCCTCGTGGGAAAGACTCGAGGGAAAACCATAGATCCTTTGATCCACGCGGCGGACTGCGTGACACTGCTGCTACCGCTCTGGAGGAAAGCGCAAGTGCATGCCCGCATTCGAGACGAGGACTGACTCCCCTGGGGAGACTCCAGAAGTACCCCAAGATCCATGTCAGCACTGCAGAGGAATCCTCAGGTTCCGGCCCCGACTCCACACAAGGTCTTAGGCCCCGGCATCGACGGGGGAGGAATCCCGAGAGGCCCCCGAGGAACTCGCATGGGGACTGGCCTTTCCTGAAGCCACCAGAGCGGGTCCCTGAGGTCCCCGTCGTAAGTCGAGAGCACCTGCCGCAACTCGAGAAAATTCAGGAGGTTTTGCCCTCCAGGCGAGATGAGGCCCATTTCCGCTGAGGCTTCTCGAGGCTAATCACGTCTAACCACTGGAACTTCCAAAGGGTCCTTCACACCCTTGTTGCAACTCAAGAAGTTCCCCGACATACCCGTCTCCACTCGAGAGGAAGCACGTGGGGTCCCGCACACATCCAGGGGAGCCCCGTTTCCGCCTCCTAGCTCGAGATGAGGGATCCTTTCCCTGTTTCGTAGGGAAAGAATTCCCGGCGTTCCCGTCGCATCTCAAGAGGAGGCGCTCTCCACAGGAAAGGCGAGAGGAATTCCAGGGTCGTGCCACCATTCCAAGAGACCCCCAGATGTGTCAGTCCATTCCAGAGGAACCTGTTTTCCCTGCACTGCCTTGACGTTCAAGCCGAGGATCGACTCCCACCACGTGTGCACGTGGGACAGCCCTGTGGGAAAGCCTCGTGGGAAAGCCTCGTGGGAAAGACTCGAGGGAAAACCATAGATCCTTTGATCCACGCGGCGGACTGCGTGACACTGCTGCTACCGCTCTGGAGGAAAGCGCAAGTGCATGCCCGCATTCGAGACGAGGACTGACTCCCCTGGGGAGACTCCAGAAGTACCCCAAGATCCATGTCAGCACTGGAGAGGAATCCTCAGGTTCCGGCCCCGACTCCACACAAGGTCTTAGGCCCCGGCAACGACGGGAGAGGAATCCCGAGAGGCCCCCGAGGAACTCGCATGGGCACTGGCCTTTCCTGAGGCCACCAGAGCGGGTCCCTGAGGTCCCCGTCGTAAGTCGAGAGCACCTGCCGCAACTCGAGAAAATCCAGGAGGTTTTGCCCTCCAGGCGATATGAGGCCCATTTCCGCTGAGGCTTCTCGAGGCTAATCACGTCTAACCACTGGAACTTCCAAAGGGTCCTTCACACCCTTGCTGCAACTCAAGATGTTCCCCGACATACCCGTCTCCACTCGAGAGGAAGCACGTGGGGTCCCGCACACATCCAGGGGAGCCCCGTTTCCGCCTCCTAGCTCGAGATGAGGGATCCTTTCCCTGTTTCGTAGGTAAAGAATTCCCGGCGTTCCCGTCGCATCTCAAGAGGAGGCGCTCTCCACAGGAAAGGCGAGAGGAACTCCAGGGTCGTGCCACCATTCCAAGAGTCCCCCAGATGTGTCAGTCCATTCCAGAGGAACCTGTTTTCCCTGCACTGCCTTGACGTTCAAGCCGAGGATCCACTCCCACCACGTGTGCACGTGGGACAGCCCTGTGGGAAAGCCTCGTGGGAAAGCCTCGTGGGAAAGACTCGAGGGAAAACCATAGATCCTTTGATCCACGCGGAGGACTGCGTGACACTGCTGCTACCGCTCTGGGGAAAAGCGCAAGTGCATGCCCGCATTCGAGACGAGGACTGACTCCCCTGGGGAGACTCCAGAAGTACCCCAAGATCCATGTCAGCACTGGAGAGGAATCCTCAGGTTCCGGCCCCGACTCCACACAAGGTCTTAGGCCCCGGCATCGACGGGAGAGGAATCCCGAGAGGCCCCTGAGGAACTCGCATGGGGACTGGCCTTTCCTGAGGCCACCAGAGCGGGTCCCTGAGGTCCCCGTCGTAAGTCGAGAGCACCTGCCGCAACTCGAGAAAATCCAGGAGGTTTTGCCCTCCAGGCGAGATGAGGCCCATTTCCACTGAGGCTTCTCGAGGCTAATCACGTCTAACCACTGGAACTTCCAAAGGGTCCTTCACACCCTTGCTGCAACTCAAGAAGTTCCCCGACATACCCGTCTCCACTCGAGAGGAAGCACGTGGGGTCCCGCACACATCCAGGGGAGCCCCGTTTCCGCCTCCTAGCACGAGATGAGGGATCCTTTCCCTGTTTCGTAGGGAAAGAATTCCCGGTGTTCCCGTCGCATCTCAAGAGGAGGCGCTCTCCACAGGAAAGGCGAGAGGAACTCCAGGGTCGTGCCACCATTCCAAGAGTCCCCCAGATGTGTCAGTCCATTCCAGAGGAACCTGTTTTCCCTGCACTGCCTTGACGTTCAAGCCGAGGATCGACTCCCACCACGTGTGCACGTGGGACAGCCCTGCGGGAAAGCCTCGTGGGAAAGCCTCGTGGGAAAGACTCGAGGGAAAACCATAGATCCTTTGATCCACGCGGCGGACTGCGTGACACTGCTGCTACCGCTCTGGAGGAAAGCGCAAGTGCATGCCCGCATTCGAGACGAGGACTGACTCCCCTGGGGAGACTCCAGAAGTACCCCAAGATCCATGTCAGCACTGGAGAGGAATCCTCAGGTTCCGGCCCAGACTCCACACAAGGTCTTAGGCCCCGGCATCGACGGGAGAGGAATCCCGAGAGGCCCCCGAGGAACTCGCATGGGGACTGGCCTTTCCTGAGGCCACCAGAGCGGTCCCTGAGGTCCCCGTCCTAAGTCGAGAGCACCTGCCGCAACTCGAGAAAATCCAGGAGGTTTTGCCCTCCAGGCGAGATGAGGCCCATTTCCGCTGAGGCTTCTCGAGGCTAATCTCGTCTAACCACTGGAACTTCCAAAGGGTCCTTCACACCCTTGCTGCAACTCAAGAAGTTCCCCGACATACCCGTCTCCACTCGAGAGGAAGCACGTGGGGTCCCGCACACATCCAGGGGAGCCCCGTTTCCGCCTCCTAGCTCGAGATGAGGGATCCTTTCCCTGTTTCGTAGGAAAAGAATTCCCGGCGTTCCCGTCGCATCTCAAGAGGAGGCGCTCTCCACAGGAAAGGCGAGAGGAACTCCAGGGTCGTGCCACCATTCCAAGACTCCCCCAGATGTGTCAGTCCATTCCAGAGGAACCTGTTTTCCCTGCACTGCCTTGACGTTCAAGCCGAGGATCGACTCCCACCACGTGTGCACGTGGGACAGCCCTGTGGGAAAGCCTCGTGGGAAAGCCTCGTGGGAAAGACTCGAGGGAAAACCATAGATCCTTTGATCCACGCGGCGGACTGCGTGACACTGCTGCTACCGCTCTGGAGGAAAGCCCAAGTGCATGCCCGCATTCGAGACGAGGACTGACTCCCCTGGGGAGACTCCAGAAGTACCCCAAGATCCATGTCAGCACTGGAGAGGAATCCTCAGGTTCCGGCCCCGACTCCACACAAGGTCTTAGGCCCCGGCATCGACGGGAGAGGAATCCCAAGAGGCCCCCGATGAACTCGCATGGGGACTGGCCTTTCCTGAGGCCACCAGAGCGGGTCCCCGAGGTCCCCGTCGTAAGTCGAGAGCACCTGCCGCAACTCGAGAAAATCCAGGAGGTTTTGCCCTCCAGGCGAGATGAGGCCCATTTCCGCTGAGGCTTCTCGAGGCTAATCACGTCTAACCACTGGAACTTCCAAAGGGTCCTTCACACCCTTGCTGCAACTCAAGAAGTTCCCAGACATACCCGTCTCCACTCGAGAGGAAACACATGGGGTCCCGCACACATCCAGGGGAACCCCGTTTCCGCCTCCTAGCTCGAGATGAGGGATCCTTTCCCTGTTTCGTAGGGAAAGAATTCAAGGCGTTCCCATCGCATCTCAAGAGGAGGCGCTCTCCACAGGAAAGTCGAGAGGAACTCCAGGGTCGTGCCACCATTCCAAGAGTCCCCCAGATGTGTCAGTCCATTCCAGAGGAACCTGTTTTCCCTGCACTGCCTTGACGTTCAAGCCGAGGATCGACTCCCACCACGTGTGCACGTGGGACAGCCCTGTGGGAAAGCCTCGTGGGAAAGCCTCGTGGGAAAGACTCGAGGGAAAACCATAGATCCTTTGATCCACGCGGCGGACTGCGTGACACTGCTGCTACCGCTCTGGAGGAAAGCGCAACTGCATGCCCGCATTCGAGACGAGGACTGACTCCCCTGGGGAGACTCCAGAAGTACCCCAAGATCCATGTCAGCACTGGAGAGGAATCCTCAGGTTCCGGCCCCGACTCCACACAAGTTCTTAGGCCCTGGCATCGACGGGAGAGGAATGCCGAGAGGCCCCCGAGGAACTCGCATGGGGACTGGCCTTTCCTGAGGCCACCAGAGCGGGTCCCTGAGGTCCCCGTCGTAAGTCGAGAGCACCTGCCGCAACTCGAGAAAATCCAGGAGGTTTTGCCCTCCAGGCGAGATGAGGCCCATTTCCGCTGAGGCTTCTCGAGGCTAATCTCGTCTAACCACTGGAACTTCCAAAGGGTCCTTCACACCCTTGCTGCAACTCAAGAAGTTCCCCGACATACCCGTCTCCACTCGAGAGGAAGCACGTGGGGTCCCGCACACATCCAGGGGAGCCCCGTTTCCGCCTCCTAGCTCGAGATGAGGGATCCTTTCCCTGTTTCGTAGGGAAAGAATTCCCGGCGTTCCCGTCGCATCTCAAGAGGAGGCGCTCTCCACAGGAAAGGCGAGAGGAACTCCAGGGTCGTGCCACCATTCCAAGAGTCCCCCAGATGTGTCAGTCCATTCCAGAGGAACCTGTTTTCCCTGCACTGCCTTGACGTTCAAGCCGAGGATCGACTCCCACCACGTGTGCACGTGGGACAGCCCTGTGGGAAAGCCTCGTGGGAAAGCCTCGTGGGAAAGACTCGAGGGAAGACCATAGATCCTTTGATCCACGCGGCGGAATGCGTGACACTGCTGCTACCGCTCTGGAGGAAAGCGCAAGTGCATGCCCGCATTCGAGACGAGGACTGACTCCCCTGGGGAGACTCCAGAAGTACCCCAAGATCCATGTCAGCACTGCAGAGGAATCCTCAGGTTCCGGCCCCGACTCCACACAAGGTCTTAGGCCCCAGCATCGACGAGAGAGGAATCCCGAAAGGCCCCCGTGGAACTCGCATGGGGACTGGCCTTTCCTGAGGTCACCAGAGCGGGTCCCCGAGGTCCCCGTCGTAAGTCGAGAGCACATGACGCAACTCGAGAAAATCCAGGAGGTTTTGCCCTCCAGGCGAGATGAGGCCCATTTCCGCTGAGGCTTCTCGAGGCCAATCACATCTAACCACTGGAACTTCCAAAGGGTCCTTCACACCCTTGCTGCAACTCAAGAAGTTCCCCGACATACCCGTCTCCACTCGAGAGGAAGCACGTGGGGTCCCGCACACATCCAGGGGAGCCCCGTTTCCGCCTCCTAGCTCGAGATGAGGGATCCTTTCCCTGTTTCGTAGGGAAAGAATTCCCGGCGTTCCCGTCGCATCTCAAGAGGAGGCGCTCTCCACAGGAAAGGCGAGAGGAACTCCAGGGTCGTGCCACCATTCCAAGAGTCCCCCAGATGTGTCAGTCCATTCCAGAGGAACCTGTTTTCCCTGCACTGCCTTGACGTTCAAGCCGAGAATCGAGTCCCACCACGTGTGCACGTGGGACAGCCCTGTGGAAAGCCTCGTGGGAAACCCTCGTGGGAAAGACTCGAGGGAAAACCATAGATCCTTTGATCCACGCGGCGGACTGCGTGACACTGCTGCTACCGCTCTGGAGGAAAGCGCAAGTGCATGCCCGCATTCGAGACGAGGACTGACTCCCCTGGGGAGTCTCCAGAAGTACCCCAAGATCCATGTCAGCACTGGAGAGGAATCCTCAGGTTCCGGCCCCGACTCCACACAAGGTCTTAGGTCCCGGCATCGACGGGAGAGAAATCCCGAGAGGCCTCCGAGGAACTCGCATGGGGACTGGCCTTTCCTGAGGTCACCAGAGCGGGGCCCTGAGGTCCCCGTCGTAAGTCGAGAGCACCTGCCGCAACTCGAGAAAATCCAGGAGATTTTGCCCTCCAGGCGAGATGAAGCCCATTTCCGCTGAGGCTTCTCGAGGCTAATCACATCTAACAACTGGAACTTCCAAAGGGTCCTTCACACCCTTGCTGCAACTCTAGAAGTTCCCGACATACCCGTCTCCACTCGAGAGGAAGCACGTGGGGTCCCGCACACATCCAGGGTAGCCCCGTTTCCACCTCCTAGCTCGAGATGAGGGATCCTTTCCCTGTTTCGTAGGGAAAGAATTCCCGGCGTTCCCGTCGCATCTCAAGAGGAGGCACTCCCACAGGAAAGGCGAGAGGAACTCCAGGGTCGTGCCACCATTCCAAGAGACCCCATATGTGTCAGTCCATTCCAGAGGAACCTGTTTTCCCTGCAATGCCTTGACGTTCAAGCCGAGGATCGACTCCCACCACGTGTGCACGTGGGACAGCCCTGTGGGAAAGCCTCGTGGGAAAGCCTCGTGGGAAAGACTCGAGGGAAAACCATAGATCCTTTGATCCATTGGGCGGACTGCGTGACACTGCTGCTACCGCTCTGGAGGAAAGCGCAAGTGCATGCCCGCATTCGAAACGAGGACTGACTCCCCTGGGGAGACTCCAGAAGTACCCCAAGATCCATGTCAGCACTGGAGAGGAATCTTCTGGTTCCGGCCCCGACTCCACACAAGGTCTTAGGCCCCAGCATCGACGAGAGAGGAATCCCGAGAGGCCCCCGAGGAAGTCGCATGGGGACTGCCCTTTCCTGAGGCCACCAGAGCGGGTCCCTGAGGTCCCCGTCGTAAGTCGAGAGCACCTGCCGCAACTCGAGAAAATCCAGGAGGTTTTGCCCTCCAGGCGAGATGAGGCCCATTTCCGCTGAGGCTTCTCGAGGCCAATCACATCTAACCACTGGAACTTCCAAATGGTCCTTCACACCCTTGCTGCAACTCAAGAAGTTCCCCGACATACCCGTCTCCACTCGAGAGGAAGCACGTGGGGTCCCGCAAACATCCAGGGGAGCCCCATTTCCGCCTCCTAGCTCGAGATGAGGGATCCTTTCCCTGTTTCGTAGGGAAAGAATTCCCGGCGTTCCCGTCGCATCTCAAGAGGAGGCGCTCTCCACAGGAAAGGCGAGAGGAACTCCAGGGTCGTGCCACCATTCCAAGAGTCCCCCAGATGTGTCAGTCCATTCCAGCGGAACCTGTTTTCCCTGCACTGCCTTGACGTTCAAGCCTAGGATCGACTCCCACCACGTGTGCAGGTGGGACAGCCCTGTGGAAAGCCTCGTGGGAAAGCCTCGTGGGAAAGACTCGAGGGAAAACCATAGATCCTTTGATCCACGCGGCGGACTGCGTGACACTGCTGCTACCGCTCTGGAGGAAAGCGCAAGTGCATGCCCGCATTCGAGACGAGGACTGACTCCCCTGGGGAGACTCCAGAAGTACCCCAAGATCCATGTCAGCACTGCAGAGGAATCCTCAGGTTCCGGCCCCGACTCCACACAAGGTCTTAGGCCCCAGCATCGACGAGAGAGGAATCCCGAGAGGCCCCCGTGGAACTCGCATGGGGACTGGCCTTTTCTGAGGTCACCAGAGCGGGTCCCCGAGGTCCCCGTCGTAAGTCGAGAGCACATGACGCAACTCGAGAAAATCCAGGAGGTTTTGCCCTCCAGGCGAGATGAGGCCCATTTCCGCTGAGGCTTCTCGAGGCCAATCAAATCTAACCACTGGAACTTCCAAAGGGTCCTTCACACCCTTGCTGCAACTCAAGAAGTTCCCCGACATACCCGTCTCCACTCGATAGGAAGCACGTGGGGTCCCGCAAACATCCAGGGGAGCCCCATTTCCGCCTCCTAGCTCGAGATGAGGGATCCTTTCCCTGTTTCGTAGGGAAAGAATTCCCGGCATTCCCGTCGCATCTCAAGAGGAGGCTCTCTCCACAGGAAAGGCGAGAGGAACTCCAGGGTCGTGCCACCATTCCAAGAGTCCCCCAGATGTGTCAGTCCATTCCAGAGGAACCTGTTTTCCCTGCACTGCCTTGACGTTCAAGCCGAGAATCGAGTCCCACCACGTGTGCACGTGGGACAGCCCTGTGGAAAGCCTCGTGGGAAAGCCTCGTGGGAAAGACTCGAGGTAAAACCATAGATCCTTTGATCCACGCGGCGGACTGCGTGATACTGCTGCTACCGCTCTGGAGGAAAGCGCAAGTGCATGCCCGCATTCGAGACGAGGACTGACTCCCCTGGGGAGACTCCAGAAGTACCCCAAGATCCATGTCAGCACTGGAGAGGAATCCTCAGGTTCCGGCCCCGACTCCACACAAGGTCTTAGGCCCCGGCATCGACGGGAGAGGAATCCCGAGAGGCCCCCGAGGAACTCGCATGGGGACTGGCCTTTCCTGAGGCCACCAGAGCGGGTCCCTGACGTCCCCGTCGTAAGTCGAGAGCGCCTGCCGCAACTCGAGAAAATCCAGGAGGTTTTGCCCTCCAGGCGAGATGAGGCCCATTTCCGCTGAGGCTTCTCGAGGCTAATCACGTCTAACCACTGGAACTTCCAAAGGGTCCTTCACACCCTTGCTGCAACTCAAGAAGTTCCCCGACATACCCGTCTCCACTCGAGAGGAAGCACGTGGGGTCCCGCACACATCCAGGGGAGCCCCGTTTCCGCCTCCTAGCTCGAGATGAGGGATCCTTTCCCTGTTTCGTAGGGAAAGAATTCCCGGCGTTCCCGTCGCATCTCAAGAGGAGGCGCACTCCACAGGAAAGGCGAGAGGAACTCCAGGGTCGTGCCACCATTCCAAGAGTCCCCCAAATTTGTCAGTCCATTCCAGAGGAACCTGTTTTCCCTGCACTGCCTTGACGTTCAAGCCGAGGATCCACTCCCACCACGTGTGCACGTGGGACAGCCCTGTGGGAAAGCCTCGTGGGAAAGCCTCGTGGGAAAGACTCGAGGGAAAACCATAGATCCTTTGATCCACGCGGCGGACTGCGTGACACTGCTGCTACCGCTCTGGAGGAAAGCGCAAGTGCATGCCCGCATTCGAGACGAGGACTGACTCCCCTGGGGAGACTCCAGAAGTACCCCAAGATCCATGTCAGCAATGGAGAGGAATCCTCAGGTTCCGGCCCCGAATCCACACAAGGACTTAGGCCCCGGCATCGACGGGAGAGGAATCCCGAGAGGCCCCCGAGGAATTCGCATGGGGACTGGCCTTTCCTGAGGCCACCAGAGCGGGTCCCTGAGGTCCCCGTCGTAAGTCGAGAGCACCTGCCGCAACTCGAGAAAATCCAGGAGGTTTTGCCCTCCAGGCGATATGAGGCCCATTTCCGCTGAGGCTTCTCGAGGCAAATCAGGTCTAACCACTGGAACTTCCAAAGGGTCCTTCACACCCTTGCTGCAACTCAAGAAGTTCCCCGACATACCCGTCTCCACTGGAGAGGAAGCACCTGGGGTCCCGCACACATCCAGGGGAGCCCCGTTTCCGCCTCCTAGCTCGAGATGAGGGATCCTTTCCCTGTTTCGTAGGGAAAGAATTCCCGGCGTTCCCATCGCATCTCAAGAGGAGGCGCTCTCCACAAGAAAGGCGAGAGGAACTCCAGGGTCGTGCCACCATGACAAGAGTCCCCCAGATGTGTCAGTCCATTCCAGAGGAACCTGTTTTCCCTGCACTGCCTTGACGTTCAAGCCGAGGATCCACTCCCACCACGTGTGCACGTGGGACAGCCCTGTGGGAAAGCCTCGTGGGAAAGCCTCGTGGGAAAGACTCGAGGGAAAACCATAGATCCTTTGATCCACGCGGCAGACTGCGTGACACTGCTGCTACCGCTATGGAGGAAAGCGCAAATGCATGCCCGCATTCGAGACGAGGACTGACTCCCCTGCGGAGACTCCAGAAGTACCCCAAGATCCATGTCAGCACTGGAGAGGAATCCTCAGGTTCCGGCCCCGACTCCACACAAGGTCTTAGGCCCCGGCATCGACGGGAGAGGAATCCCGAGAGGCCCCCGAGGAACTCGCATGGGGACTGGCCTTTCTTGAGGCCACCAGAGCGGGTCCCTGAGGTCCCCGTCGTAAGTCGAGAGCACCTGCCGCAACTCGAGAAAATCCAGGAGGTTTTGCCCTCCAGGCGAGATGAGGCCCATTTCCGCTGAGGCTTCTCGAGGCTAATCACGTCTAACCACTGGAACTTCCAAAGGGTGCTTCACACCCTTGCTGCAAATCAAGAAGTTCCCCGACATACCCGTCTCCACTCGAGAGGAAGCACGTGGGGTCCCGCACACATCCAGGGGAGCCCCGTTTCCGCCTCCTAGCTCGAGATGAGGGATCCTTTCCCTGTTTCATAGGGAAAGAATTCCCGGCGTTCCCGTCGCATCTCAAGAGGTGGCGCTCTCCACAGGAAAGGCGAGAGGAACTCCAGGGTCGTGGCACCATTCCAAGAGACCCCCAGATGTGTCAGTCCATTCCAGAGGAACCTGTTTTCCCTGCACTGCCTTGACGTTCAAGCCGAGGATCGACTCCCACCACGTGTGCACGTGGGACAGCCCTGTGGGAAAGCCTCGTGGGAAAGCCTCGTGGGAAAGACTCGAGGGAAAACCATAGATCCTTTGATCCACGCGGCGGACCGCGTGACACTGCTGTTACCGCTCTGGAGGAAAGCGCAAGTGCATGTCCGCATTCGAGACGAGGACTGACTCCCCTGGGGAGACTCCAGAAGTACCCCAAGATCCATGTCAGCACCGGAGAGGAATCCTCAGGTTCCGGACCCGACTCCACACAAGGTCTTAGGCCCCGGCATCGACGGGAGAGTAATCCCGAGAGGCCCCCGAGGAATTCGCATGGGGACTGGCCTTTCCTGAGGCCACCAGAGCGGGTCCCTGAGGTCCCCGTCGTAAGTCGAGAGCACCTGCCGCAAATCGAGAAAATCCAGCAGGTTTTGCCCTCCAGGCGAGATGAGGCCCATTTCCGCTGAGGCTTCTCGAGGCGAATCACGTCTAACCACTGGAACTTCCAAAGGGTCCTTCACACCCTTGCTGCAACTCAAGAATTCCCTGACATACCCGTCTCCACTCGAGAGGAAGCACGTGGGGTCCCGCACACATCCAGGGGAGCCCCGTTTCCGCCTCCTAGCTCGAGATGAGGGATCCTTTCCCTGTTTCGTAGGGAAAGAATTCCCGGCGTTCCCGTCGCATCTCAAGAGGAGGCGCTCTCCACAGGAAAGGCGAGAGGAACTCCAGGGTCGTGACACCATTCCAAGAGTCCCCCAGATGTGTCAGTCCATTCCAGAGGAACCTGTTTTCCCTGCACTGCCTTGACGTTCAAGCCGAGGATCCACTTCCACCACGTGTGCACGTGGAACAGCCCTGTGGGAAAGCCTCGTGGGAAAGCCTCGTGGGAAAGACTCGAGGGAAAACCATAGATCCTTTGATCCACGCGGCGGACTGCGTGACACTGCTGCTACCGCTCTGGAGGAAAGCGCAAGCGCATGCCCGCATTCGAGACGAGGACTGACTCCCCTGGGGAGACTCCAGAAGTACCCCAAGATCCATGTCAGCACTGGAGAGGAATCCTCAGGTTCCGGCCCCGACTCCACACAAGGTCTTAGGCCCCGGCATCGACGGGAGAGGAATCCCGAGAGGCCCCCGAGGAACTCGCATGGGGACTGGCCTTTCCTGAGGCCACCAGAGCGGGTCCCTGACGTCCCCGTCGTACGTCGAGAGCACCTGCCACAACTCGAGAAAATCCAGGAGGTTTTGCCCTCCAGGCGAGATGAGGCCCATTTCCGCTGAGGCTTCTCGAGGCTAATCACGTCTAACCACTGGAACTTCCAAAGGGTCCTTCACACCCTAGCTGCAACTCAAGAAGTTCCCCGACATACCCGTCTCCACTCGAGAGGAAGCACGTGGGGTCCCGCACACATTCAGGGGAGCCCCGTTTCCGCCTCCTAGCTCGAGATGAGGGATCCTTTCCCTGTTTCGTAGGGAAAGAATTCCCGGCGTTCCCGTCGCATCTCAAGAGGAGGCGCTCTCCACAGGAAAGGCGAGAGGAACTCCAGGGTCGTGACACCATTCCAAGAGTCCCCCAGATGTGTCAGTCCATTCCAGAGGAACCTGTTTTCCCTGCACTGCCTTGACGTTCAAGCCGAGGATCCACTCCCACCACGTGTGCACGTGGGACAGCCCTGTGGGAAAGCCTCGTGGGAAAGCCTCGTGGGAAAGACTCGAGGGAAAACCATAGATCCTTTGATCCACGCGGCAGACTGCGTGACACTGCTGCTACCGCTATGGAGGAAAGCGCAAATGCATGCCCGCATTCGAGACGAGGACTGACTCCCCTGCGGAGACTCCAGAAGTACCCCAAGATCTATGTCAGCACTGGAGAGGAATCCTCAGGTTCCGGCCCCGACTCCACACAAGGTCTTAGGCCCCGGCATCGACGGGAGAGGAATCCCGAGAGGCCCCCGAGGAACTCGCATGGGGACTGGCCTTTCTTGAGGCCACCAGAGCGGGTCCCTGAGGTCCCCGTCGTAAGTCGAGAGCACCTGCCGCAACTCGAGAAAATCCAGGAGGTTTTGCCCTCCAGGCGAGATGAGGCCCATTTCCGCTGAGGCTTCTCGAGGCTAATCACGTCTAACCACTGGAACTTCCAAAGGGTGCTTCACACCCTTGCTGCAAATCAAGAAGTTCCCCGACATACCCGTCTCCACTCGAGAGGAAGCACGTGGGGTCCCGCACACATCCAGGGGAGCCCCGTTTCCGCCTCCTAGCTCGAGATGAGGGATCCTTTCCCTGTTTCGTAGGGAAAGAATTCCCGGCGTTCCCGTCGCATCTCAAGAGGTGGCGCTCTCCACAGGAAAGGCGAGAGGAACTCCAGGGTCGTGGCACCATTCCAAGAGTCCCCCAGATGTGTCAGTCCATTCCAGAGGAACCTGTTTTCCCTGCACTGCCTTGACGTTCAAGACGAGGATCGACTCCCACCACGTGTGCACGTGGGACAGCCCTGTGGGAAAGCCTCGTGGGAAAGCCTCGTGGGAAAGACTCGAGGGAAAACCATAGATCCTTTGATCCACGCGGCGGACTGCGTGACACTGCTGCTACCGCTCTGGAGGAAAGCGCAACTGCATGCCCGCATTCGAGACGAGGACTGACTCCCCTGGGGAGACTCCAGAAGTACCCCAAGATCCATGTCAGCACTGGAGAGGAATCCTCAGGTTCCGGCCCCGACTCCACACAAGTTCTTAGGCCCTGGCATCGACGGGAGAGGAATGCCGAGAGGCCCCCGAGGAACTCGCATGGGGACTGGCCTTTCCTGAGGCCACCAGAGCGGGTCCCTGAGGTCCCCGTCGTAAGTCGAGAGCACCTGCCGCAACTCGAGAAAATCCAGGAGGTTTTGCCCTCCAGGCGAGATGAGGCCCATTTCCGCTGAGGCTTCTCGAGGCTAATCTCGTCTAACCACTGGAACTTCCAAAGGGTCCTTCACACCCTTGCTGCAACTCAAGAAGTTCCCCGACATACCCGTCTCCACTCGAGAGGAAGCACGTGGGGTCCCGCACACATCCAGGGTAGCCCCGTTTCCGCCTCCTAGCTCGAGATGAGGGATCCTTTCCCTGTTTTGTAGGGAAAGAATTCCCGGCGTTCCCGTCGCATCTCAAGAGGAGGCGCTCTCCACAGGAAAGGCGAGAGGAACTCCAGGGTCGTGCCACCATTCCAAGAGTCCCCCAGATGTGTCAGTCCATTCCAGAGGAACCTGTTTTCCCTGCACTGCCTTGACGTTCAAGCCGAGGATCGACTCCCACCACGTGTGCACGTGGGACAGCCCTGTGGGAAAGCCTCGTGGGAAAGCCTCGTGGGAAAGACTCGAGGGAAGACCATAGATCCTTTGATCCACGCGGCGGAATGCGTGACACTGCTGCTACCGCTCTGGAGGAAAGCGCAAGTGCATGCCCGCATTCGAGACGAGGACTGACTCCCCTGGGGAGACTCCAGAAGTACCCCAAGATCCATGTCAGCACTGCAGAGGAATCCTCAGGTTCCGGCCCCGACTCCACACAAGGTCTTAGGCCCCAGCATCGACGAGAGAGGAATCCCGAAAGGCCCCCGTGGAACTCGCATGGGGACTGGCCTTTCCTGAGGTCACCAGAGCGGGTCCCCGAGGTCCCCGTCGTAAGTCGAGAGCACATGACGCAACTCGAGAAAATCCAGGAGGTTTTGCCCTCCAGGCGAGATGAGGCCCATTTCCGCTGAGGCTTCTCGAGGCCAATCACATCTAACCACTGGAACTTCCAAAGGGTCCTTCACACCCTTGCTGCAACTCAAGAAGTTCCCCGACATACCCGTTTCCACTCGAGAGGAAGCACGTGGGGTCCCGCAAACATCCAGGGGAGCCCCATTTCCGCCTCCTAGCTCGAGATGAGGGATCCTTTCCCTGTTTCGTAGGGAAAGAATTCCCGGCATTCCCGTCGCATCTCAAGAGGAGGCGCTCTCCACAGGAAAGGCGAGAGGAACTCCAGGGTCGTGCCACCATTCCAAGAGTCCCCCAGATGTGTCAGTCCATTCCAGAGGAACCTGTTTTCCCTGCACTGCCTTGACGTTCAAGCCGAGAATCGAGTCCCACCACGTGTGCACGTGGGACAGCCCTGTGGAAAGCCTCGTGGGAAAGCCTCGTGGGAAAGACTCGAGGGAAAACCATAGATCCTTTGATCCACGCGGCGGACTGCGTGACACTGCTGCTACCGCTCTGGAGGAAAGCGCAAGTGCATGCCCGCATTCGAGACGAGGACTGACTCCCCTGGGGAGTCTCCAGAAGTACCCCAAGATCCATGTCAGCACTGGAGAGGAATCCTCAGGTTCCGGCCCCGACTCCACACAAGGTCTTAGGTCCCGGCATCGACGGGAGAGAAATCCCGAGAGGCCCCCGAGGAACTCGCATGGGGACTGGCCTTTCCTGAGGTCACCAGAGCGGGGCCCTGAGGTCCCCGTCGTAAGTCGAGAGCACCTGCCGCAACTCGAGAAAATCCAGGAGATTTTGCCCTCCAGGCGAGATGAAGCCCATTTCCGCTGAGGCTTCTCGAGGCTAATCACATCTAACAACTGGAACTTCCAAAGGGTCCTTCACACCCTTGCTGCAACTCTAGAAGTTCCCCGACATACCCGTCTCCACTCGAGAGGAAGCACGTGGGGTCCCGCACACATCCAGGGTAGCCCCGTTTCCACCTCCTAGCTCGAGATGAGGGATCCTTTCCCTGTTTCGTAGGGAAAGAATTCCCGGCGTTCCCGTCGCATCTCAAGAGGAGGCACTCCCACAGGAAAGGCGAGAGGAACTCCAGGGTCGTGCCACCATTCCAAGAGACCCCATATGTGTCAGTCCATTCCAGAGGAACCTGTTTTCCCTGCAATGCCTTGACGTTCAAGCCGAGGATCGACTCCCACCACGTGTGCACGTGGGACAGCCCTGTGGGAAAGCCTCGTGGGAAAGCCTCGTGGGAAAGACTCGAGGGAAAACCATAGATCCTTTGATCCATTGGGCGGACTGCGTGACACTGCTGCTACCGCTCTGGAGGAAAGCGCAAGTGCATGCCCGCATTCGAAACGAGGACTGACTCCCCTGGGGAGACTCCAGAAGTACCCCAAGATCCATGTCAGCACTGGAGAGGAATCTTCTGGTTCCGGCCCCGACTCCACACAAGGTCTTAGGCCCCAGCATCGACGAGAGAGGAATCCCGAGAGGCCCCCGAGGAAGTCGCATGGGGACTGCCCTTTCCTGAGGCCACCAGAGCGGGTCCCTGAGGTCCCCGTCGTAAGTCGAGAGCACCTGCCGCAACTCGAGAAAATCCAGGAGGTTTTGCCCTCCAGGCGAGATGAGGCCCATTTCCGCTGAGGCTTCTCGAGGCCAATCACATCTAACCACTGGAACTTCCAAATGGTCCTTCACACCCTTGCTGCAACTCAAGAAGTTCCCCGACATACCCGTCTCCACTCGAGAGGAAGCACGTGGGGTCCCGCAAACATCCAGGGGAGCCCCATTTCCGCCTCCTAGCTCGAGATGAGGGATCCTTTCCCTGTTTCGTAGGGAAAGAATTCCCGGCGTTCCCGTCGCATCTCAAGAGGAGGCGCTCTCCACAGGAAAGGCGAGAGGAACTCCAGGGTCGTGCCACCATTCCAAGAGTCCCCCAGATGTGTCAGTCCATTCCAGAGGAACCTGTTTTCCCTGCACTGCCTTGACGTTCAAGCCTAGGATCGACTCCCACCACGTGTGCAGGTGGGACAGCCCTGTGGAAAGCCTCGTGGGAAAGCCTCGTGGGAAAGACTCGAGGGAAAACCATAGATCCTTTGATCCACGCGGCGGACTGCGTGACACTGCTGCTACCTCTCTGGAGGAAAGCGCAAGTGCATGCCCGCATTCGAGACGAGGACTGACTCCCCTGGGGAGACTCCAGAAGTACCCCAAGATCCATGTCAGCACTGGAGAGGAATCCTCAGGTTCCGGCCCAGACTCCACACAAGGTCTTAGGCCCCGGCATCGACGGGAGAGGAATCCCGAGAGGCCCCCGAGGAACTCGCATGGGGACTGGCCTTTCCTGAGGCCACCAGAGCGGGTCCCTGAGGTCCACGACGTAAGTCGAGAGCACCTGCCGCAACTCGAGAAAATCCAGGAGGTTTTGCCCTCCAGGCGAGATGAGGCCCATTTCCGCTGAGGCTTCTCGAGGCTAATCACGTCTAACCACTGGAACTACCAAAGGGTCCTTCACACCCTTGCTGCAACTCAAGAAGTTCCCCGACATACCCGTCTCCACTCGAGAGGAAGCACGTGGGGTCCCGCACACATCCAGGGGAGCCCCGTTTCCGCCTCCTAGCTCGAGATGAGGGATCCTTTCCCTGTTTCGTAGGGAAAGAATTCCCGGCGTTCCCGTCGCAACTCAAGAGGAGGCGCTCTCCACAGGAAAGGCGAGAGGAACTCCAGGGTCGTGCCACCATTCCAAGAGTCCCCCAGATGTGTCAGTCCATTCCAGAGGAACCTGTTTTCCCTGCACTGCCTTGACGTTCAAGCCCAGGATCGACTCCCACCACGTGTGCACGTGGGACAGCCCTGTGGGAAAGCCTCGTGGGAAAGCCTCGTGGGAAAGACTCGAGGGAAGACCATAGATCCTTTGATCCACGCGGCGGAATGCGTGACACTGCTGCTACCGCTCTGGAGGAAAGCGCAAGTGCATGCCCGCATTCGAGACGAGGACTGACTCCCCTGGGGAGACTCCAGAAGTACCCCAAGATCCATGTCAGCACTGCAGAGGAATCCTCAGGTTCCGGCCCCGACTCCACACAAGGTCTTAGGCCCCAGCATCGACGAGAGAGGAATCCCGAGAGGCCCCCGTGGAACTCGCATGGGGACTGGCCTTTTCTGAGGTCACCAGAGCGGGTCCCCGAGGTCCCCGTCGTAAGTCGAGAGCACATGACGCAACTCGAGAAAATCCAGGAGGTTTTGCCCTCCAGGCGAGATGAGGCCCATTTCCGCTGAGGCTTCTCGAGGCCAATCACATCTAACCACTGGAACTTCCAAAGGGTCCTTCACACCCTTGCTGCAACTCAAGAAGTTCCCCGACATACCCGTCTCCACTCGATAGGAAGCACGTGGGGTCCCGCAAACATCCAGGGGAGCCCCATTTCCGCCTCCTAGCTCGAGATGAGGGATCCTTTCCCTGTTTCGTAGGGAAAGAATTCCCGGCATTCCCGTCGCATCTCAAGAGGAGGCTCTCTCCACAGGAAAGGCGAGAGGAACTCCAGGGTCGTGCCACCATTCCAAGAGTCCCCCAGATGTGTCAGTCCATTCCAGAGGAACCTGTTTTCCCTGCACTGCCTTGACGTTCAAGCCGAGAATCGAGTCCCACCACGTGTGCACGTGGGACAGCCCTGTGGAAAGCCTCGTGGGAAAGCCTCGTGGGAAAGACTCGAGGTAAAACCATAGATCCTTTGATCCACGCGGCGGACTGCGTGACACTGCTGCTACCGCTCTGGAGGAAAGCGCAAGTGCATGCCCGCATTCGAGACGAGGACTGACTCCCCTGGGGAGACTCCAGAAGTACCCCAAGATCCATGTCAGCACTGGAGAGGAATCCTCAGGTTCCGGCCCCGACTCCACACAAGGTCTTAGGCCCCGGCATCGACGGGAGAGGAATCCCGAGAGGCCCCCGAGGAACTCGCATGGGGACTGGCCTTTCCTGAGGCCACCAGAGCGGGTCCCTGACGTCCCCGTGGTAAGTCGAGAGCGCCTGCCGCAACTCGAGAAAATCCAGGAGGTTTTGCCCTCCAGGCGAGATGAGGCCCATTTCCGCTGAGGCTTCTCGAGGCTAATCACGTCTAACCACTGGAACTTCCAAAGGGTCCTTCACACCCTTGCTGCAACTCAAGAAGTTCCCCGACATACCCGTCTCCACTCGAGAGGAAGCACGTGGGGTCCTGCACACATCCAGGGGAGCCCCGTTTCCGCCTCCTAACTCGAGATGAGGGATCCTTTCCCTGTTTCGTAGGGAAAGAATTCCCGGCGTTCCCGTCGCATCTCAAGAGGAGGCGCTCTCCACAGGAAAGGCGAGAGGAACTCCAGGGTCGTGCCACCATTCCAAGAGTCCCCCAGATGTGTCAGTCCATTCCAGAGGAACCTGTTCTCCCTGCACTGCCTTGACGTTCAAGCCGAGGATCCACTCCCACCACGTGTGCACGTGGGACAGCCCTGTGGGAAAGCCTCGTGGGAAAGCCTCGTGGGAAAGACTCGAGGGAAAACCATAGATCCTTTGATCCACGCGGCGGACTGCGTGACACTGCTGCTACCGCTCTGGAAGAAAGCGCAAGTGCATGCCCGCATTCGAGACGAGGACTGACTCCCCTGGGGAGACTCCAGAAGTACCCCAAGATCCATGTCAGCACTGGAGAGGAATCCTCAGGTTCCGGCCCCGACTCCACACAAGGTCTTAGGCCCCGGCATCGACGGGAGAGGAATGCCGAGAGGCCCCCGAGGAACTCGCATGGGGACTGGCCTTTCCTGAGGCCACCAGAGCGGGTCCCTGAGGTCCCCGTCGTAAGTCGAGAGCACCTGCCGCAACTCGAGAAAATCCAGGAGGTTTTGCCCTCCAGGCGATATGAGGCCCATTTCCGCTGAGGCTTCTCGAGGCAAATCAGGTCTAACCACTGGAACTTCCAAAGGGTCCTTCACACCCTTGCTGCAACTCAAGAAGTTCCCCGACATACCCGTCTCCACTGGAGAGGAAGCACCTGGGGTCCCGCACACATCCAGGGGAGCCCCGTTTCCGCCTCCTAGCTCGAGATGAGGGATCCTTTCCCTGTTTCGTAGGGAAAGAATTCCCGGCGTTCCCATCGCATCTCAAGAGGAGGCGCTCTCCACAAGAAAGGCGAGAGGAACTCCAGGGTCGTGCCACCATGACAAGAGTCCCCCAGATGTGTCAGTCCATTCCAGAGGAACCTGTTTTCCCTGCACTGCCTTGACGTTCAAGCCGAGGATCCACTCCCACCACGTGTGCACGTGGGACAGCCCTGTGGGAAAGCCTCGTGGGAAAGCCTCGTGGGAAAGACTCGAGGGAAAACCATAGATCCTTTGATCCACGCGGCAGACTGCGTGACACTGCTGCTACCGCTATGGAGGAAAGCGCAAATGCATGCCCGCATTCGAGACGAGGACTGACTCCCCTGCGGAGACTCCAGAAGTACCCCAAGATCCATGTCAGCACTGGAGAGGAATCCTCAGGTTCCGGCCCCGACTCCACACAAGGTCTTAGGCCCCGGCATCGACGGGAGAGGAATCCCGAGAGGCCCCCGAGGAACTCGCATGGGGACTGGCCTTTCTTGAGGCCACCAGAGCGGGTCCCTGAGGTCCCCGTCGTAAGTCGAGAGCACCTGCCGCAACTCGAGAAAATCCAGGAGGTTTTGCCCTCCAGGCGAGATGAGGCCCATTTCCGCTGAGGCTTCTCGAGGCTAATCACGTCTAACCACTGGAACTTCCAAAGGGTGCTTCACACCCTTGCTGCAAATCAAGAAGTTCAACGACATACCCGTCTCCACTCGAGAGGAAGCACGTGGGGTCCCGCACACATCCAGGGGAGCCCCGTTTCCGCCTCCTAGCTCGAGATGAGGGATCCTTTCCCTGTTTCATAGGGAAAGAATTCCCGGCGTTCCCGTCGCATCTCAAGAGGTGGCGCTCTCCACAGGAAAGGCGAGAGGAACTCCAGGGTCGTGGCACCATTCCAAGAGACCCCCAGATGTGTCAGTCCATTCCAGAGGAACCTGTTTTCCCTGCACTGCCTTGACGTTCAAGCCGAGGATCGACTCCCACCACGTGTGCACGTGGGACAGCCCTGTGGGAAAGCCTCGTGGGAAAGCCTCGTGGGAAAGACTCGAGGGAAAACCATAGATCCTTTGATCCACGCGGCGGACCGCGTGACACTGCTGTTACCGCTCTGGAGGAAAGCGCAAGTGCATGTCCGCATTCGAGACGAGGACTGACTCCCCTGGGGAGACTCCAGAAGTACCCCAAGATCCATGTCAGCACCGGAGAGGAATCCTCAGGTTCCGGACCCGACTCCACACAAGGTCTTAGGCCCCGGCATCGACGGGAGAGTAATCCCGAGAGGCCCCCGAGGAATTCGCATGGGGACTGGCCTTTCCTGAGGCCACCAGAGCGGGTCCCTGAGGTCCCCGTCGTAAGTCGAGAGCACCTGCCGCAAATCGAGAAAATCCAGCAGGTTTTGCCCTCCAGGCGAGATGAGGCCCATTTCCGCTGAGGCTTCTCGAGGCGAATCACGTCTAACCACTGGAACTTCCAAAGGGTCCTTCACACCCTTGCTGCAACTCAAGAATTCCCTGACATACCCGTCTCCACTCGAGAGGAAGCACGTGGGGTCCCGCACACATCCAGGGGAGCCCCGTTTCCGCCTCCTAGCTCGAGATGAGGGATCCTTTCCCTGTTTCGTAGGGAAAGAATTCCCGGCGTTCCCGTCGCATCTCAAGAGGAGGCGCTCTCCACAGGAAAGGCGAGAGGAACTCCAGGGTCGTGACACCATTCCAAGAGTCCCCCAGATGTGTCAGTCCATTCCAGAGGAACCTGTTTTCCCTGCACTGCCTTGACGTTCAAGCCGAGGATCCACTTCCACCACGTGTGCACGTGGAACAGCCCTGTGGGAAAGCCTCGTGGGAAAGCCTCGTGGGAAAGACTCGAGGGAAAACCATAGATCCTTTGATCCACGCGGCGGACTGCGTGACACTGCTGCTACCGCTCTGGAGGAAAGCGCAAGCGCATGCCCGCATTCGAGACGAGGACTGACTCCCCTGGGGAGACTCCAGAAGTACCCCAAGATCCATGTCAGCACTGGAGAGGAATCCTCAGGTTCCGGCCCCGACTCCACACAAGGTCTTAGTCCCTGGCATCGACGGGAGAGGAATCCCGAGAGGCCCCCGAGGAACTCGCATGGGGACTGGCCTTTCCTGAGGCCACCAGAGCGGGTCCCTGACGTCCCCGTCGTACGTCGAGAGCACCTGCCACAACTCGAGAAAATCCAGGAGGTTTTGCCCTCCAGGCGAGATGAGGCCCATTTCCGCTGAGGCTTCTCGAGGCTAATCACGTCTAACCACTGGAACTTCCAAAGGGTCCTTCACACCCTAGCTGCAACTCAAGAAGTTCCCCGACATACCCGTCTCCACTCGAGAGGAAGCACGTGGGGTCCCGCACACATTCAGGGGAGCCCCGTTTCCGCCTCCTAGCTCGAGATGAGGGATCCTTTCCCTGTTTCGTAGGGAAAGAATTCCCGGCGTTCCCGTCGCATCTCAAGAGGAGGCGCTCTCCACAGGAAAGGCGAGAGGAACTCCAGGGTCGTGACACCATTCCAAGAGTCCCCCAGATGTGTCAGTCCATTCCAGAGGAACCTGTTTTCCCTGCACTGCCTTGACGTTCAAGCCGAGGATCCACTACCACCACGTGTGCACGTGGGACAGCCCTGTGGGAAAGCCTCGTGGGAAAGCCTCGTGGGAAAGACTCGAGGGAAAACCATAGATCCTTTGATCCACGCGGCGGACTGCGTGACACTGCTGCTACCGCTCTGGAGGAAAGCGCAAGTCCATGCCCGCATTCGAGACGAGGACTGACTCCCCTGGGGAGACTCCAGAAGTACCCCAAGATCCATGTCAGCACTGGAGAGGAATCCTCAGGTTCCGGCCCCGACTCCACACAAGGTCTTAGGCCCCTGCATCGACGGGAGAGGAATGCCGAGAGGCCCCCGAGGAACTCGCATGGGGCCTGGCCTTTCCTGAGGCCACCAGAGCGGGTCCCTGAGGTCCCCATCGTAAGTCGAGAGCACCTGCCGCAACTCGAGAAAATCCAGGAGGTTTTGCCCTCCAGGCGAGATGAGGCCCATTTCCGCTGAGGCTTCTCGAGGCTAATCACATGTAACCGCTGGAACTTCCAAAGGGTCGTTCACACCATTGCTGCAACTCAAGAAGTTCCCCGACATACCCGTCTCCACTCGAGAGGAAGCACGTGGGGTCACGCACCCATCCAGGGGAGCCCCGTTTCCGCCTCCTAGCTCGAGATGAGGGATCCTTTCCCTGTTTCGTAGGGAAAGAATTCCCGGCGTTCCCATCGCATCTCAAGAGGAGGCGCTCTCCACAAGAAAGGCGAGAGGAACTCCAGGGTCGTGCCACCATGACAAGAGTCCCCCAGATGTGTCAGTCCATTCCAGAGGAACCTGTTTTCCCTGCACTGCCTTGACGTTCAAGCCGAGGATCCACTCCCACCACGTGTGCACGTGGGACAGCCCTGTGGGAAAGCCTCGTGGGAAAGCCTCGTGGGAAAGACTCGAGGGAAAACCATAGATCCTTTGATCCACGCGGCAGACTGCGTGACACTGCTGCTACCGCTATGGAGGAAAGCGCAAATGCATGCCCGCATTCGAGACGAGGACTGACTCCCCTGCGGAGACTCCAGAAGTACCCCAAGATCTATGTCAGCACTGGAGAGGAATCCTCAGGTTCCGGCCCCGACTCCACACAAGGTCTTAGGCCCCGGCATCGACGGGAGAGGAATCCCGAGAGGCCCCCGAGGAACTCGCATGGGGACTGGCCTTTCTTGAGGCCACCAGAGCGGGTCCCTGAGGTCCCCGTCGTAAGTCGAGAGCACCTGCCGCAACTCGAGAAAATCCAGGAGGTTTTGCCCTCCAGGCGAGATGAGGCCCATTTCCGCTGAGGCTTCTCGAGGCTAATCACGTCTAACCACTGGAACTTCCAAAGGGTGCTTCACACCCTTGCTGCAAATCAAGAAGTTCCCCGACATACCCGTCTCCACTCGAGAGGAAGCACGTGGGGTCCCGCACACATCCAGGGGAGCCCCGTTTCCGCCTCCTAGCTCGAGATGAGGGATCCTTTCCCTGTTTCGTAGGGAAAGAATTCCCGGCGTTCCCGTCGCATCTCAAGAGGTGGCGCTCTCCACAGGAAAGGCGAGAGGAACTCCAGGGTCGTGGCACCATTCCAAGAGACCCCCAGATGTGTCAGTCCATTCCAGAGGAACCTGTTTTCCCTGCACTGCCTTGACGTTCAAGCCGAGGATCGACTCCCACCACGTGTGCACGTGGGACAGCCCTGTGGGAAAGCCTCGTGGGAAAGCCTCGTGGGAAAGACTCGGGGGAAAACCATAGATCCTTTGATCCACGCGGCGGACCGCGTGACACTGCTGTTACCGCTCTGGAGGAAAGCGCAAGTGCATGTCCGCATTCGAGACGAGGACTGACTCCCCTGGGGAGACTCCAGAAGTACCCCAAGATCCATGTCAGCACCGGAGAGGAATCCTCAGGTTCCGGACCCGACTCCACACAAGGTCTTAGGCCCCGGCATCGACGGGAGAGTAATCCCGAGAGGCCCCCGAGGAATTCGCATGGGGACTGGCCTTTCCTGAGGCCACCAGAGCGGGTCCCTGAGGTCCCCGTCGTAAGTCGAGAGCACCTGCCGCAAATCGAGAAAATCCAGCAGGTTTTGCCCTCCAGGCGAGATGAGGCCCATTTCCGCTGAGGCTTCTCGAGGCGAATCACGTCTAACCACTGGAACTTCCAAAGGGTCCTTCACACCCTTGCTGCAACTCAAGAATTCCCTGACATACCCGTCTCCACTCGAGAGGAAGCACGTGGGGTCCCGCACACATCCAGGGGAGCCCCGTTTCCGCCTCCTAGCTCGAGATGAGGGATCCTTTCCCTGTTTCGTAGGGAAAGAATTCCCGGCGTTCCCGTCGCATCTCAAGAGGAGGCGCTCTCCACAGGAAAGGCGAGAGGAACTCCAGGGTCGTGCCACCATTCCAAGAGTCCCCCAGATGTGTCAGTCCATTCCAGAGGAACCTGTTTTCCCTGCACTGCCTTGACGTTCAAGCCGAGGATCGACTCCCACCACGTGTGCACGTGGGACAGCCCTGTGGGAAAGCCTCGTGGGAAAGCCTCGTGGGAAAGACTCGAGGGAAAACCATAGATCCTTTGATCCACGCGGCGGACTGCGTGACACTGCTGCTACCGCTCTGGAGGAAAGCGCAAGTGCATGCCCGCATTCGAGACGAGGACTGACTCCCCTGGGGAGACTCCAGAAGTACCCCGAGATCCATGTCAGCACTGGAGAGGAATCCTCAGGTTCCGGCCCCGACTCCACACAAGGTCTTAGGCCCCGGCATCGACGGGAGAGGAATCCCCAGAGGAACTCGCAGGAACTCGCATGGGGACTGGCCTTTCCTGAGGTCACCAGAGCGGGTCCCTGAGGTCCCCGTCGTAAGTCGAGAGCACCTGCCGCAACTCGAGAAAATCCAGGAGATTTTGCCCTCCAGGCGAGATGAAGCCCATTTCCGCTGAGGCTTCTCGAGGCTAATCACATCTAACAACTGGAACTTCCAAAGGGTCCTTCACACCCTTGCTGCAACTCTAGAAGTTCCCCGACATACCCGTCTCCACTCGAGAGGAAGCACGTGGGGTCCCGCACACATCCAGGGTAGCCCCGTTTCCACCTCCTAGCTCGAGATGAGGGATCCCTTCCCTGTTTCGTAGGGAAAGAATTCCCGGCGTTCCCGTCGCATCTCAAGAGGAGGCACTCCCACAGGAAAGGCGAGAGGAACTCCAGGGTCGTGCCACCATTCCAAGAGACCCCATATGTGTCAGTCCATTCCAGAGGAATCTGTTTTCCCTGCACTGCCTTGACGTTCAAGCCGAGGATCGACTCCCACCACGTGTGCACGTGGGACAGCCCTGTGGGAAAGCTTCGTGGGAAAGCCTCGTGGGAAAGACTCGAGGGAAAACCATAGATCCTTTGATCCACGCGGCGGACTGCGTGACACTGCTGCTACCGCTCTGGAGGAAAGCGCAAGTGCATGCCCGCATTCGAAACGAGGACTGACTCCCCTGGGGAGACTCCAGAAGTACCCCAAGATCCATGTCAGCACTGGAGAGGAATCTTCTGGTTCCGGCCCCGACTCCACACAAGGTCTTCGGCCCCGGCATCTACGGGAGAGGAATCCCGAGAGGCCCCCGAGGAAGTCGCATGGGGACTGCCCTTTCCTGAGGCCACCAGAGCGGGTCCCTGAGGTCCCCGTCGTAAGTCGAGAGCACTTGCCGCAACTCGAGAAAATCCAGGAGGTTTTGCCCTCCAGGCGAGATGAGGCCCATTTCCACTGAGGCTTCTCGAGGCCAATCACATCTAACCACTGGAACTTCCAAAGGGTCCTTCACACCCTTGCTGCAACTCTAGAAGTTCCCCGACATACCCGTCTCCACTCGAGAGGAAGCACGTGGGGTCCCGCACACATCCAGGGGAGCCCCGTTTCCGCCTCCTAGCTCGAGATGAGGGATCCTTTCCCTGTTTCGTAGGGAAAGAATTCCCGGCGTTCCCGTCGCATCTCAAGAGGAGGCACTCCCACAGGAAAGGCGAGAGGAACTGCAGGGTCGTGCCACCATTCCAAGAGACCCCATATGTGTCAGTCCATTCCAGAGGAACCTGTTTTCCCTGCACTGCCTTGACGTTCAAGCCGAGGATCGACTCCCACCACGTGTGCAGGTGGGACAGCCCTGTGGAAAGCCTCGTGGGAAAGCCTCGTGGGAAAGACTCGAGGGAAAACCATAGATCCTTTGATCCACGCGGCGGACTGCGTGACACTGCTGCTACCGCTCTGGAGGAAAGCGCAAGTGCATGCCCGCATTCGAAACGAGGACTGACTCCCCTGGGGAGACTCCAGAAGTACCCCAAGATCCATGTCAGCACTGGAGAGGAATCCTCTGGTTCCGGCCCCGACTCCACACAAGGTCTTCGGCCCCGGCATCGACGGGAGAGGAATCCCGAAAGGCCCCCGAGGAAGTCGCATGGGGACTGCCCTTTCCTGAGGCCACCAGAGCGGGTCCCTGAGGTCCCCGTCGTAAGTCGAGAGCACCTGCCGCAACTCGAGAAAATCCAGGAGGTTTTGCCCTCCAGGCGAGATGAGGCCCATTTCCGCTGAGGCTTCTCGAGGCCAATCACATCTAACCACTGGAACTTCCAAAGGGTCCTTCACACCCTTGCTGTAACTCAAGAAGTTCCCCGACATACCCGTCTCCACTCGAGAGGAAGCACGTGGGGTCCCGCACACATCCAGGGTAGCCCCGTTTCCACCTCCTAGCTCGAGATGAGGGATCCTTTCCCTGTTTCGTAGGGAAAGAATTCCCGGCGTTCCCGTCGCATCTCAAGAGGAGGCACTCCCACAGAAAAGGCGAGAGGAACTCCAGGGTCGTGCCACCATTCCAAGAGACCCCATATGTGTCAGTCCATTCCAGAGGAACCTGTTTTCCCTGCACTGCCTTGACGTTCAAGCCGAGGATCGACTCCCACCACGTGTGCAGTGGGACAGCCCTGTGGAAAGCCTCGTGGGAAAGCCTCGTGGGAAAGACTCGAGGGAAAACCATAGATCCTTTGATCCACGCGGCGGACTGCGTGACACTGCTGCTACCGCTCTGGAGGAAAGCGCAAGTGCATGCCCGCATTCGAGACGAGGACTGACTCCCCTGGGGAGACTCCAGAAGTACCCCAAGATCCATGTCAGCACTGGAGAGGAATCCTCAGGTTGCGGCCCCGACTCCACACAAGGTCTTAGGCCCTGGCATCGACGGGAGAGGAATCTCGAGATGCCCCCGAGGAACTCGCATGGGGACTGGCCTTTCCTGAGGCCACCAGAGCGGGTCCCTGAGGTCCACGACGTAAGTCGAGAGCACCTGCCGCAACTCGAGAAAATCCAGGAGGTTTTGCCCTCCAGGCGAGATGAGGCCCATTTCCGCTGAGGCTTCTCGAGGCCAATCACATCTAACCACTGGAACTTCCAAAGGGTCCTTCACACCTTTGCTGCAACTCAAGAAGTTCCCCGACATACCCGTCTCCACTCGAGAGGAAGCACGTGGGGTCCCGCAAACATCCAGGGGAGCCCCATTTCCGCCTCCTAGCTCGAGATGAGGGATCCTTTCCCTGTTTCGTAGGGAAAGAATTCCCGGCGTTCCCGTCGCATCTCAAGAGGAGGCGCTCTCCACAGGAAAGGCGAGAGGAACTCCAGGGTCGTGCCACCATTCCAAGAGTCCCCCAGATGTGTCAGTCCATTCCAGAGGAACCTGTTTTCCCTGCACTGCCTTGACGTTCAAGCCGAGAATCGAGTCCCACCACGTGTGCACGTGGGACAGCCCTGTGGAAAGCCTCGTGGGAAAGCCTCGTGGGAAAGACTCGAGGGAAAACCATAGATCCTTTGATCCACGCGGCGGACTGCGTGACACTGCTGCTACCGCTCTGGAGGAAAGCGCAAGTGCATGCCCGCATTCGAGACGAGGACTGACTCCCCTGGGGAGACTCCAGAAGTACCCCAAGATCCATGTCAGCACTGGAGAGGAATCCTCAGGTTCCGGCCCCGACTCCACACAAGGTCTTAGGCCCCGGCATCGACGGGAGAGGAATCCCGAGAGGCCCCCGAGGAACTCGCATGGGGACTGGCCTTTCCTGAGGCCACCAGAGCGGGTCCCTGACGTCCCCGTCGTACGTCGAGAGCACCTGCCACAACTCGAGAAAATCCAGGAGGTTTTGCCCTCCAGGCGAGATGAGGCCCATTTCCGCTGAGGCTTCTCGAGGCTAATCACGTCTAACCACTGGAACTTCCAAAGGGTCCTTCACACCCTAGCTGCAACTCAAGAAGTTCCCCGACATACCCGTCTCCACTCGAGAGGAAGCACGTGGGGTCCCGCACACATCCAGGGGAGCCCCGTTTCCGCCTCCTAGCTCGAGATGAGGGATCTTTCCCTGTTTCGTAGGGAAAGAATTCCCGGCGTTCCCGACGCATCTCAAGAGGAGGCGCTCTCCACAGGAAAGGCGAGAGGAACTCCAGGGTCGTGCCACCATTCCAAGAGTCCCCCAGATGTGTCAGTCCATTCCAGAGGAACCTGTTTTCCCTGCACTGCCTTGACGTTCAAGCCGAGGATCCACTCCCACCACGTGTGCACGTGGGACAGCCCTGTGGGAAAGCCTCGTGGGAAAGCCTCGTGGGAAAGACTCGAGGGAAAACCATAGATCCTTTGATCCACGCGGCGGACTGCGTGACACTGCTGCTACCGCTCTGGAGGAAAGCGCAAGTGCATGCCCGCATTCGAGACGAGGACTGACTCCCCTGGGGAGACTCCAGAAGTACCCCAAGATCCATGTCAGCACTGGAGAGGAATCCTCAGGTTCCGGCCCCGACTCCACACAAGGTCTTAGGCCCCGGCATCGACGGGAGAGGAATCCCGAGAGGCCCCCGAGGAACTCGCATGGGGACTGGCCTTTCCTGAGGCCACCAGAGCGGGTCCCTGAGGTCCCCGTCGTAAGTCGAGAGCACCTGCCGCAACTCGAGAAAATCCAGGAGGTTTTGCCCTCCAGGCGAGATGAGGCCCATTTCCGCTGAGGCTTCTCGAGGCTAATCACGTCTAACCACTGGAACTTCCAAAGGGTCCTTCACACCCTTGCTGCAACTCAAGAAGTTCCCCGACATACCCGTCTCCACTCGAGAGGAAGCACGTGGGGTCCCGCACACATCCAGGGGAGCCCCGTTTCCGCCTCCTAGCTCTAGATGAGGGATCCTTTCCCTGTTTCGTAGGTAAAAAATTCCCGGTGTTCCCGTCGCATCTCAAGAGGAGGCGCTCTCCACAGGAAAGACGAGAGGAACTCCAGGGTCGTGCCACCATTCCAAGAGTCCCCCAGATGTGTCAGTCCATTCCAGAGGAACCTGTTTTCCCTGCACTGCCTTGACGTTCAAGCCGAGGATCGACTCCCACCACGTGTGCACGTGGGACAGCCCTGTGGGAAAGCCTCGTGGGAAAGCCTCGTGGGAAAGACTCGAGGGAAAACCATAGATCCTTTGATGCACGCGGCGGACTGCGTGACACTGCTGCTACCGCTCTGGAGGAAAGCGCAAGTGCATGCCCGCATTCGAGACGAGGACTGACTCCCTTGGGGAGACTCCAGAATTACCCCAAGATCCATGTCAGCACTGGAGAGGAATCCTCAGGTTCCGGCCCCGACTCCACACAAGGTCTTAGGCCCCGGCATCGACGGGAGAGGAATCCCGAGAGGCCCACGAGGAACTCGCATGGGGACTGGCCTTTCCTGAAGCCACCAGAGCGGGTCCCTGAGGTCCCCGTTGAAAGTCGAGAGCACCTGCCGCAACTCGAGAAAATTCAGGAGGTTTTGCCCTCCAGGAGAGATGAGGCCCATTTCCGCTGAGGCTTCTCGAGGCTAATCACGTCTAACCACTGGAACTTCCAAAGGGTCCTTCACACCCTTGTTGCAACTCAAGAAGTTCCCCGACATACCCGTCTCCACTCGAGAGGAAGCACGTGGGGTCCCGCACACATCCAGGGGAGCCCCGTTTCCGCCTCTTAGCTCGAGATGAGGGATCCTTTCCCTGTTTCTTAGGGAAAGAATTCCCGGCGTTCCCGTCGCATCTCAAGAGGAGGCGCTCTCCACAGGAGAGGCGAGAGGAACTCCAGGGTCGTGCCACCATTCCAAGAGACGCCCAGATGGGTCAGTCCATTCCAGAGGAACCTGTTTTCCCTGCACTGCCTTGACGTTCAAGCCGAGGATCGACTCCCACCACGTGTGCAGGTGGGACAGCCCTGTGGGAAAGCCTCGTGGGAAAGCCTCGTGGGAAAGACTCGAGGGAAAACCATAGATCCTTTGATCCACGCGGCGGACTGCGTGACACTGCTGCTACCGCTCTGGAGGAAAGCGCAAGTGCATGCCCGCATTCGAGACGAGGACTGACTCCCCTGGGGAGACTCCAGAAGTACCCCAAGATCCATGTCAGCACTGCAGAGGAATCCTCAGGTTCCGGCCCCGACTCCACACAAGGTCTTAGGCCCCGGCATCGACGGGAGAGGAATCCCCAGAGGAATTCGCATGGGGACTGGCCTTTCCTGAGGCCACCAGAGCGGGTCCCTGAGGTCCCCGTCGTAAGTCGAGAGCACCTGCCGCAACTCGAGAAAATCCAGGAGGTTTTGCCCTCCAGGCGAGATGAGGCCCATTTCCGCTGAGGCTTCTCGAGGCTAATCACGTCTAACCACTGGAACTTCCAAAGGGTCCTTCACACCCTTGCTGCAACTCAAGAAGTTCCCCGAGATACCCGTCTCCACTCGAGAGGAAGCACGTGGGGTCCCGCACACATCCAGGGGAGCCCCGTTTCCGCCTCCTAGCTCGAGATGAGGGATCCTTTCCCTGTTTCGTAGGTAAAAAATTCCCGGTGTTCCCGTCGCATCTCAAGAGGAGGCGCTCTCCACAGGAAAGGCGAGAGGAAGTCCAGGGTCGTGCCACCATTCCAAGAGTCCCCCAGATGTGTCAGTCCATTCCAGAGGAACCTGTTTTCCCTGCACTGCCTTGACGTTCAAGCCGAGGATCGACTCCCACCACGTGTGCACGTGGGACAGCCCTGTGGGAAAGCCTCGTGGGAAAGCCTCGTGGGAAAGACTCGAGGGAAAACCATAGATCCTTTGATCCACGCGGCGGACTGCGTGACACTGCTGCTACCGCTCTGGAGGAAAGCGCAAGTGCATGCCCGCATTCGAGACGAGGACTGACTCCCCTGGGGAGACTCCAGAAGTACCCCAAGATCCATGTCAGCCCTGGAGAGGAATCCTCAGGTTCCGGCCCCGACTCCACACAAGGTCTTAGGCCCCGGCATCGACGGGAGAGGAATCCCGAGAGGCCCCCGAGGAACTCGCATGGGGACTGGCCTTTCCTGAAGCCACCAGAGCGGGTCCCTGAGGTCCCCGTCGTAAGTCGAGAGCACCTGCCGCAACTCGAGAAAATTCAGGAGGTTTTGCCCTCCAGGCGAGATGAGGCCCATTTCCGCTGAGGCTTCTCGAGGCTAATCACGTCTAACCACTGGAACTTCCAAAGGGTCCTTCACACCCTTGTTGCAACTCAAGAAGTTCCCCGACATACCCGTCTCCACTCGAGAGGAAGCACGTGGGGTCCCGCACACATCCAGGGGAGCCCCGTTTCCGCCTCCTAGCTCGAGATGAGAGATCCTTTCCCTGTTTCGTAGGGAAAGAATTCCCGGCGTTCCCGTCGCATCTCAAGAGGAGGCGCTCTCCACAGGAAAGGCGAGAGGAACTCCAGGGTCGTGCCACCATTCCAAGAGTCCCCCAGATGTGTCAGTCCATTCCAGAGGAACCTGTTTTCCCTGCACTGCCTTGACGTTCAAGCCGAGGATCGACTCCCACCACGTGTGCACGTGGGACAGCCCTGTGGGAAAGCCTCGTGGGAAAGCCTCGTGGGAAAGACTCGAGGGAAAACCATAGATCCTTTGATCCACGCGGCGGACTGCGTGACACTGCTGCTACCGCTCTGGAGGAAAGCGCAAGTGCATGCCCGCATTCGAGACGAGGACTGACTCCCCTGGGGAGACTCCAGAAGTACCCCGAGATCCATGTCAGCACTGGAGAGGAATCCTCAGGTTCCGGCCCCGACTCCACACAAGGTCTTAGGCCCCGGCATCGACGGGAGAGGAATCCCCAGAGGAACTCGCAGGAACTCGCATGGGGACTGGCCTTTCCTGAGGTCACCAGAGCGGGTCCCTGAGGTCCCCGTCGTAAGTCGAGAGCACCTGCCGCAACTCGAGAAAATCCAGGAGATTTTGCCCTCCAGGCGAGATGAAGCCCATTTCCGCTGAGGCTTCTCGAGGCTAATCACATCTAACAACTGGAACTTCCAAAGGGTCCTTCACACCCTTGCTGCAACTCTAGAAGTTCCCCGACATACCCGTCTCCACTCGAGAGGAAGCACGTGGGGTCCCGCACACATCCAGGGTAGCCCCGTTTCCACCTCCTAGCTCGAGATGAGGGATCCTTTCCCTGTTTCGTAGGGAAAGAATTCCCGGCGTTCCCGTCGCATCTCAAGAGGAGGCACTCCCACAGGAAAGGCGAGAGGAACTCCAGGGTCGTGCCACCATTCCAAGAGACCCCATATGTGTCAGTCCATTCCAGAGGAATCTGTTTTCCCTGCACTGCCTTGACGTTCAAGCCGAGGATCGACTCCCACCACGTGTGCACGTGGGACAGCCCTGTGGGAAAGCTTCGTGGGAAAGCCTCGTGGGAAAGACTCGAGGGAAAACCATAGATCCTTTGATCCACGCGGCGGACTGCGTGACACTGCTGCTACCGCTCTGGAGGAAAGCGCAAGTGCATGCCCGCATTCGAAACGAGGACTGACTCCCCTGGGGAGACTCCAGAAGTACCCCAAGATCCATGTCAGCACTGGAGAGGAATCTTCTGGTTCCGGCCCCGACTCCACACAAGGTCTTCGGCCCCGGCATCTACGGGAGAGGAATCCCGAGAGGCCCCCGAGGAAGTCGCATGGGGACTGCCCTTTCCTGAGGCCACCAGAGCGGGTCCCTGAGGTCCCCGTCGTAAGTCGAGAGCACTTGCCGCAACTCGAGAAAATCCAGGAGGTTTTGCCCTCCAGGCGAGATGAGGCCCATTTCCACTGAGGCTTCTCGAGGCCAATCACATCTAACCACTGGAACTTCCAAAGGGTCCTTCACACCCTTGCTGCAACTCTAGAAGTTCCCCGACATACCCGTCTCCACTCGAGAGGAAGCACGTGGGGTCCCGCACACATCCAGGGGAGCCCCGTTTCCGCCTCCTAGCTCGAGATGAGGGATCCTTTCCCTGTTTCGTAGGGAAAGAATTCCCGGCGTTCCCGTCGCATCTCAAGAGGAGGCACTCCCACAGGAAAGGCGAGAGGAACTGCAGGGTCGTGCCACCATTCCAAGAGACCCCATATGTGTCAGTCCATTCCAGAGGAACCTGTTTTCCCTGCACTGCCTTGACGTTCAAGCCGAGGATCGACTCCCACCACGTGTGCAGGTGGGACAGCCCTGTGGAAAGCCTCGTGGGAAAGCCTCGTGGGAAAGACTCGAGGGAAAACCATAGATCCTTTGATCCACGCGGCGGACTGCGTGACACTGCTGCTACCGCTCTGGAGGAAAGCGCAAGTGCATGCCCGCATTCGAAACGAGGACTGACTCCCCTGGGGAGACTCCAGAAGTACCCCAAGATCCATGTCAGCACTGGAGAGGAATCCTCTGGTTCCGGCCCCGACTCCACACAAGGTCTTCGGCCCCGGCATCGACGGGAGAGGAATCCCGAAAGGCCCCCGAGGAAGTCGCATGGGGACTGCCCTTTCCTGAGGCCACCAGAGCGGGTCCCTGAGGTCCCCGTCGTAAGTCGAGAGCACCTGCCGCAACTCGAGAAAATCCAGGAGGTTTTGCCCTCCAGGCGAGATGAGGCCCATTTCCGCTGAGGCTTCTCGAGGCCAATCACATCTAACCACTGGAACTTCCAAAGGGTCCTTCACACCCTTGCTGTAACTCAAGAAGTTCCCCGACATACCCGTCTCCACTCGAGAGGAAGCACGTGGGGTCCCGCACACATCCAGGGTAGCCCCGTTTCCACCTCCTAGCTCGAGATGAGGGATCCTTTCCCTGTTTCGTAGGGAAAGAATTCCCGGCGTTCCCGTCGCATCTCAAGAGGAGGCACTCCCACAGGAAAGGCGAGAGGAACTCCAGGGTCGTGCCACCATTCCAAGAGACCCCATATGTGTCAGTCCATTCCAGAGGAACCTGTTTTCCCTGCACTGCCTTGACGTTCAAGCCGAGGATCGACTCCCACCACGTGTGCAGTGGGACAGCCCTGTGGAAAGCCTCGTGGGAAAGCCTCGTGGGAAAGACTCGAGGGAAAACCATAGATCCTTTGATCCACGCGGCGGACTGCGTGACACTGCTGCTACCGCTCTGGAGGAAAGCGCAAGTGCATGCCCGCATTCGAGACGAGGACTGACTCCCCTGGGGAGACTCCAGAAGTACCCCAAGATCCATGTCAGCACTGGAGAGGAATCCTCAGGTTGCGGCCCCGACTCCACACAAGGTCTTAGGCCCCGGCATCGACGGGAGAGGAATCTCGAGATGCCCCCGAGGAACTCGCATGGGGACTGGCCTTTCCTGAGGCCACCAGAGCGGGTCCCTGAGGTCCACGACGTAAGTCGAGAGCACCTGCCGCAACTCGAGAAAATCCAGGAGGTTTTGCCCTCCAGGCGAGATGAGGCCCATTTCCGCTGAGGCTTCTCGAGGCCAATCACATCTAACCACTGGAACTTCCAAAGGGTCCTTCACACCCTTGCTGCAACTCAAGAAGTTCCCCGACATACCCGTCTCCACTCGAGAGGAAGCACGTGGGGTCCCGCAAACATCCAGGGGAGCCCCATTTCCGCCTCCTAGCTCGAGATGAGGGATCCTTTCCCTGTTTCGTAGGGAAAGAATTCCCGGCGTTCCCGTCGCATCTCAAGAGGAGGCGCTCTCCACAGGAAAGGCGAGAGGAACTCCAGGGTCGTGCCACCATTCCAAGAGTCCCCCAGATGTGTCAGTCCATTCCAGAGGAACCTGTTTTCCCTGCACTGCCTTGACGTTCAAGCCGAGAATCGAGTCCCACCACGTGTGCACGTGGGACAGCCCTGTGGAAAGCCTCGTGGGAAAGCCTCGTGGGAAAGACTCGAGGGAAAACCATAGATCCTTTGATCCACGCGGCGGACTGCGTGACACTGCTGCTACCGCTCTGGAGGAAAGCGCAAGTGCATGCCCGCATTCGAGACGAGGACTGACTCCCCTGGGGAGACTCCAGAAGTACCCCAAGATCCATGTCAGCACTGGAGAGGAATCCTCAGGTTCCGGCCCCGACTCCACACAAGGTCTTAGGCCCCGGCATCGACGGGAGAGAAATCCCGAGAGGCCCCCGAGGAACTCGCATGGGGACTGGCCTTTCCTGATGTCACCAGAGTTGGTCCCTGAGGTCCCCGTCATAAGTCGAGAGCACCTGCCGCAACTCGAGAAAATCCAGGAGATTTTGCCCTCCAGGCGAGATGAAGCCCATTTCCACTGAGGCTTCTCGAGGCTAATCACATCTAACCACTGAAACTTCCAAAGGGTCCTTCACACCCTTGCTGCAACTCTAGAAGTTCCCCGACATACCCGTCTCCACTCGAGAGGAAGCACGTGGGGTCCCGCACACATCCAGGGTAGCCCCGTTTCCACCTCCTAGCTCGAGATGAGGGATCCTTTCCCTGTTTCGTAGGGAAAGAATTCCCGGCGTTCCCGTCGCATCTCAAGAGGAGGCACTCCCACAGGAAAGGCGAGAGGAACTCCAGGGTCGTGCCACCATTCCAAGAGACCCCAGATGTGTCAGTCCATTCCAGAGGAACCTGTTTTCCCTGCACTGCCTTGACGTTCAAGCCGAGGATCGACTCCCACCACGTGTGCACGTGGGACAGCCCTGTGGGAAAGCCTCGTGGGAAAGCCTCGTGGGAAAGACTCGAGGGAAAACCATAGATCCTTTGATCCACGCGGCGGACTGCGTGACACTGCTGCTACCGCTCTGGAGGAAAGCGCAAGTGCATGCCCGCATTCGAAACGAGGACTGACTCCCCTGGGGAGACTCCAGAAGTACCCCAAGATCCATGTCAGCACTGGAGAGGAAACTTCTGGTTCCGGCCCCGACTCCACACAAGGTCTTCGGCCCCGGCATCGACGGGAGAGGAATCCCGAGAGGCCCCCGAGGAAGTCGCATGGGGACTGCCCTTTCCTGAGGCCACCAGAGCGGGTCCCTGAGGTCCCCGTCGTAAGTCGAGAGCACCTGCCGCAACTCGAGAAAATCCAGGAGGTTTTGCCCTCCAGGCGAGATGAGGCCCATTTCCGCTGAGGCTTCTCGAGGCCAATCACATCTAACCACTGGAACTTCCAAAGGGTCCTTCACACCCTTGCTGTAACTCAAGAAGTTCCCCGACATACCCGTCTCCACTCGAGAGGAAGCACGTGGGGTCCCGCAAAAATCCTGGGGAGCCCCATTTCCGCCTCCTAGCTCGAGATGAGGGATCCTTTCCCTGTTTCGTAGGGAAAGAATTCCCGGCGTTCCCGTCGCATCTCAAGAGGAGGCGCTCTCCACAGGAAAGGCGAGAGGAACTCCAGGGTCGTGCCACCATTCCAAGAGTCCCCCAGATGTGTCAGTCCATTCCAGAGGAACCTGTTTTCCCTGCACTGCCTTGACGTTCAAGCCGAGGATCGACTCCCACCACGTGTGCAGGTGGGACAGCCCTGTGGAAAGCCTCGTGGGAAAGCCTCGTGGGAAAGACTCGAGGGAAAAGCAAAGATCCTTTGATCCATTGGGCGGACTGCGTGACACTGCTGCTACCGCTCTGGAGGAAAGCGCAAGTGCATGCCAGCATTCGAGACGAGGACTGACTCCCCTGGGGAGACTCCAGAAGTACCCCAAGATCCATGTCAGCACTGGAGAGGAATCTTCTGGTTCCAGCCCCGACTCCACACAAGGTCTTCGGCCCCGGCATCGACGGGAGAGGAATCCCGAGGGGCCCCCGTGGAAGTCGCATGGGGACTGCCCTTTCCTGAGGCCACCAGAGCGGGTCCCAGAGGTCCCCGTCGTAAGTCGAGAGCACCTGCCGCAACTCGAGAAAATCCAGGAGGTTTTGCCCTCCAGGCGAGATGAGGCCCATTTCCGCTGAGGCTTCTCGAGGCCAATCACATCTAAACACTTGAACTTCCAAAGGGTCCTTCACACCCTTGCTGCAACTCTAGAAGTTCCCCGACATACCCGTCTCCACTCGAGAGGAAGCACGTGGGGTCCCGCACACATCCAGGGTAGCCCCGTTTCCACCTCCTAGCTCGAGATGAGGGATCCTTTCCCTGTTTCGTAGGGAAAGAATTCCCGGCGTTCCCGTCGCATCTCAAGAGGAGGCACTCCCACAGGAAAGGCGAGAGGAACTCCAGGGTCGTGCCACCATTCCAAGAGACCCCATATGTGTCAGTCCATTCCAGAGGAACCTGTTTTCCCTGCACTGCCTTGACGTTCAAGCCGAGGATCGACTCCCACCACGTGTGCAGTGGGACAGCCCTGTGGAAAGCCTCGTGGGAAAGACTCGAGGGAAAACCATAGATCCTTTGATCCACGCGGCGGACTGCGTGACACTGCTGCTACCGCTCTGGAGGAAAGCGCAAGTGCATGCCCGCATTCGAGACGAGGACTGACTCCCCTGGGGAGACTCCAGAAGTACCCCAAGATCCATGTCAGCACTGGAGAGGAATCCTCAGGTTCCGGCCCCGACTCCACACAAGGTCTTAGGCCCCGGCATCGACGGGAGAGGAATCCCGAGAGGCCCCCGAGGAACTCGCATGGGGACTGGCCTTTCCTGAGGCCACCAGAGCGGATCCCTGAGGTCCACGACGTAAGTCGAGAGCACCTGCCGCAACTCGAGAAAATCCAGGAGGTTTTGCCCTCCAGGCGAGATGAGGCCCATTTCCGCTGAGGCTTCTCGAGGCTAATCACGTCTAACCACTGGAACTTCCAAAGGGTCCTTCACACCCTTGCTGCAACTCAAGAAGTTCCCCGACATACCCGTCTCCACTCGAGAGGAAGCACGTGGGGTCCCGCACACATCCAGGGGAGCCCCGTTTCAGCCTCCTAGCTCGAGATGAGGGATCCTTTCCCTGTTTCGTAGGGAAAGAATTCCCGGCGTTCCCGTCGCATCTAAAGAGGAGGCGCTCTCCACAGGAAAGGCGAGAGGAACTCCAGGGTCGTGCCACCATTCCAAGAGTCCCCCAGATGTGTCAGTCCATTCCAGAGGAACCTGTTTTCCCTGCACTGCCTTGACGTTCAAGCCGAGGATCGACTCCCACCACGTGTGCACGTGGGACAGCCCTGTGGGAAAGCCTCGTGGGAAAGCCTCGTGGGAAAGACTCGAGGGAAAACCATAGATCCTTTGATCCTCGCGGCGGAATGCGTGACACTGCTGCTACCGCTCTGGAGGAAAGCGCAAGTGCATGCCCGCATTCGAGACGAGGACTGACTCCCCTGGGGAGACTCCAGAAATACCCCAAGATCCATGTCAGCACTGGAGAGGAATCCTCAGGTTCCGGCCCCGACTCCACACAAGGTCTTCGGCCCCGGCATCGACGGGAGAGGAATCCCGAGAGGCCCCCGAGGAACTCGCATGGGGACTGGCCTTTCCTGAGGCCACCAAAGCGGGTCCCTGAGGTCCCCGTCGTAAGTCGAGAGCACCTGCCGCAACTCGAGAAAATCTACGAGGTTTTGCCCTCCAGGCGAGATGAGCCCCATTTCCGCTGAGGCTTCTCGAGGCCAATCACATCTAACCACTGGAACTTCCAAAGGGTCCTTCACACCCTTGCTGCAACTCAAGAAGTTCCCCGACATACACGTCTCCACTCGAGAGGAAGCACGTGGGGTCCCGCAAACATCCAGGGGAGCCCCATTTCCGCCTCCTAGCTCGAGATGAGGGATCCTTTCCCTGTTTCGTAGGGAAAGAATTCCCGGCGTTCCCGTCGCATCTCAAGAGGAGGCGCTCTCCACAGGAAAGGCGAGAGGAACTCCAGGGTCGTGCCACCATTCCAAGAGTCCCCCAGATGTGTCAGTCCATTCCAGAGGAACCTGTTTTCCCTGCACTGCCTTGACGTTCAAGCCGAGGATCGAGTCCCACCACGTGTGCACGTGGGACAGCCCTGTGGAAAGCCTCGTGGGAAAGCCTCGTGGGAAAGACTCGAGGGAAAACCATAGATCCTTTGATCCACGCGGCGGACTGCGTGACACTGCTGCTACCGCTCTGGAGGAAAGCGCAAGTGCATGCCCGCATTCGAGACGAGGACTGACTCCCCTGGGGAGACTCCAGAAGTACCCCAAGATACATGTCAGCACTGGAGAGGAATCCTCAGGTTCCGGCCCCGACTCCACACAAGGTCTTAGGCCCCGGCATCGACGGGAGAATAATCCCGAGAGGCCCCCGAGGAATTCGCATGGGGACTGGCCTTTCCTGAGGCCACCAGAGCGGGTCCCTGAGGTGCCCGTCGTAAGTCGAGAGCACCTGCCGCAACTCGAGAAAATCCAGGAGATTTTGCCCTCCAGGCGAGATGAAGCCCATTTCCGCTGAGGCTTCTCGAGGCTAATCACATCTAACCACTTGAACTTCCAAAGGGTCCTTCACACCCTTGCTGCAACTCTAGAAGTTCCCCGACATACCCGTCTCCACTCGAGAGGAAGCACGAGGGTCCCGCACACATCCAGGGTAGCCCCGTTTCCGCCTCCTAGCTCGAGATGAGGGATCCTTTCCCTGTTTCGTAGGAAAGAATTCCCGGCATTCCCGTCGCATCTCAAGAGGAGGCGCTCTCCACAGGAAAGGCGAGAGGAACTCCAGGGTGGTGCCACCATTCCAAGAGACCCCCAGATGTGTCAGTCCATTCCAGAGGAACCTGTTTTCCCTGCACTGCCTTGACGTTCAAGCCGAGGATCGACTCCCACCACGTGTGCACGTGGGACAACCCAGTGGGAAAGCCTCGTGGGAAAGCCTCGTGGGAAAGACTCGAGGGAAAACCATAGATCCTTTGATCCACGCGGTGGACTGCGTGACACTGCTGCTACCGCTCTGGAGGAAAGCGCAAGTGCATGCCCGCATTCGAGACGAGGACTGACTCCCCTGGGGAGACTCCAGAAGTACCCCACGATCCATGTCAGCACTGGAGAGGAATCCTCAGGTTCCAGCCCCGACTCCACACAAGGTCTTAGGCCCCGGCATCGACGGATGAGGAATCCCGAGAGGCCCCCGAGGAACTCGCATGGGGACTGGCCTTTCCTGAGGCCACCAGAGCGGGTCCCTGAGGTCCCGGTCGTAAGTCGAGAGCACCTGCCGCAACTCGAGAAAATCCAGGAGGTTTTGCCCTCCAGGCGAGATGAGGCCCATTTCCGCTGAGGCTTCTCGAGGCTAATCACGTCTAACCACTGGAACTTCCAAAGGGTCCTTCACACCCTTGCTGCAACTCTAGAAGTTCCCCGACATACCCGTCTCCACTCGAGAGGAAGCACGAGGGTCCCGCACACATCCAGGGGAGCCCCGTTTCCGCCTCCAAGCTCGAGATGAGGGATCCTTTCCCTGTTTCGTAGGGAAAGAATTCCGGTGTTCCCGTCGCATCTCAAGAGGAGGCGCTCTCCACATGAAAGGCGAGAGGACTCCAGCGTCGTGCCACCATCCAAAGTGTCCCCCAGATATGTCAGTCCATTCCAGAGGAACCTGTTTTCCCTGCACTGCCTTGACGTTCAAGCCGAGAATCGAGTCCCACCACGTGTGCAGGTGGGACAGCCCTGTGGAAAGCCTCGTGGGAAAGCCTCGTGGGAAAGACTCGAGGGAAAACCATAGATCCTTTGATCCACGCGGCGGACTGCGTGACACTGCTGCTACCGCTCTGGAGGAAAGCGCAAGTGCATGCCCGCATTCGAGACGAGGACTGACTCCCCTGGGGAGACTCCAGAAGTACCCCAAGATCCATGTCAGCACTGGAGAGGAATCCTCAGGTTCCTGCCCCGACTCCACACAAGGTCTTAGGCCCCGGCATCGACGGGAGAGGAATCCCGAGAGGCCCCCGAGGAACTCGCATGGGGACTGGCCTTTCCTGAGGCCACCAGAGCGGGTCCCTGAGGTCCACGACGTAAGTCGAGAGCACCTGCCGCAACTCGAGAAAATCCAGGAGGTTTTGCCCTCCAGGCGAGATGAGGCCCATTTCCGCTGAGGCTTCTCGAGGCTAATCACGTCTAACCACTGGAACTTCCAAAGGGTCCTTCACACCCTTGCTGCAACTCAAGAAGTTCCCCGACATACCCGTCTCCACTCGAGAGGAAGCACGTGGGGTCCCGCACACATCCAGGGGAGCCCCGTTTCCGCCTCCTAGCTCGAGATGAGGGATCCTTTCCCTGTTTCGTAGGGAAAGAATTCCCGGCGTTCCCGTCGCATCTAAAGAGGAGGCGCTCTCCACAGGAAAGGCGAGAGGAACTCCAGGGTCGTGCCACCATTCCAAGAGTCCCCCAGATGTGTCAGTCCATTCCAGAGGAACCTGTTTTCCCTGCACTGCCTTGACGTTCAAGCCGAGGATCGACTCCCACCACGTGTGCACGTGGGACAGCCCTGTGGGAAAGCCTCGTGGGAAAGCCTCGTGGGAAAGACTCGAGGGAAAACCATAGATCCTTTGATCCTCGCGGCGGACTGCGTGACACTGCTGCTACCGCTCTGGAGGAAAGCGCAAGTGCATGCCCGCATTCGAGACGAGGACTGACTCCCCTGGGGAGACTCCAGAAGTACCCCAAGATCCATGTCAGCACTGGAGAGGAATCCTCAGGTTCCGGCCCCGACTCCACACAAGGTCTTCGGCCCCGGCATCGACGGGAGAGGAATCCCGAGAGGCCCCCGAGGAACTCGCATGGGGACTGGCCTTTCCTGAGGCCACCAAAGCGGGTCCCTGAGTTCCCCGTCGTAAGTCGAGAGCACCTGCCGCAACTCGAGAAAATCTACGAGGTTTTGCCCTCCAGGCGAGATGAGCCCCATTTCCGCTGTGGCTTCTCGAGGCCAATCACATCTAACCACTGGAACTTCCAAAGGGTCCTTCACACCCTTGCTGCAACTCAAGAAGTTCCCCGACATACACGTCTCCACTCGAGAGGAAGCACGTGGGGTCCCGCAAACATCCAGGGGAGCCCCATTTCCGCCTCCTAGCTCGAGATGAGGGATCCTTTCCCTGTTTCGTAGGGAAAGAATTCCCGGCGTTCCCGTCGTATCTCAAGAGGAGGCGCTCTCCACAGGAAATGCGAGAGGACTCCAGCGTCGTGCCACCATTCAAAGAGTCCCCCAGATATGTCAGTCCATTCCAGAGGAACATGTTTTCCCTGCACTCCCTTGACGTTCAAGCCGAGGATCAACTCCCACCACGTGTGCACGTGGGACAGCCCTGTGGAAAGCCTCGTGGGAAAGCCTCGTGGGAAAGACTCGTGGGAAAATCATAGATCCTTTGATGCACACGGCGGACTGCTTGACACTGCTGCTACCGCTCTGGAGGATAGCGCAAGTTCATGCCCGCATCCCAGACGAGGACTGACTCCCCTGGGGAGACTCCAGAAGTACCCCAAGATCCATGTCAGCACTGGAGAGGAATCCTCAGGTTCCGGCCCCGACTCCACACAAGGTCTTCGGCCCCGGCATCGACTGGAGAGGAATCCCGAGAGGCCCCCGAGGAACTCGCATGGGGACTGGCCTTTCCTGAGGCCACCAAAGCGGGTCCCTGAGGTCCCCGTCGTAAGTCGAGTGCACCTTCAGCAACTCGAGAAAATCCAGGAGATTTTGCCCTCCAGGCGAGATGAAGCCCATTTCCGCTGAGGCTTCTCGAGGCTAATCACATCTAACCACTTGAACTTCCAAAGGGTCCTTCACACCCTTGCTGCAACTCTAGAAGTTCCCCGACATACCCGTCTCCACTCGAGAGGAAGCACGAGGGTCCCGCACACATCCAGGGTAGCCCCGTTTCCGCCTCCTAGCTCGAGATGAGGGATCCTTTCCCTGTTTCGTAGGAAAGAATTCCCGGCATTCCCGTCGCATCTCAAGAGGAGGCGCTCTCCACAGGAAAGGCGAGAGGAACTCCAGGGTGGTGCCACCATTCCAAGAGACCCCCAGATGTGTCAGTCCATTCCAGAGGAACCTGTTTTCCCTGCACTGCCTTGACGTTCAAGCCGAGGATCGACTCCCACCACGTGTGCACGTGGGACAACCCAGTGGGAAAGCCTCGTGGGAAAGCCTCGTGGGAAAGACTCGAGGGAAAACCATAGATCCTTTGATCCACGCGGTGGACTGCGTGACACTGCTGCTACCGCTCTGGAGGAAAGCGCAAGTGCATGCCCGCATTCGAGACGAGGACTGACTCCCCTGGGGAGACTCCAGAAGTACCCCAAGATCCATGTCAGCACTGGAGAGGAATCCTCAGGTTCCAGCCCCGACTCCACACAAGGTCTTAGGCCCCGGCATCGACGGATGAGGAATCCCGAGAGGCCCCCGAGGAACTCGCATGGGGACTGGCCTTTCCTGAGGCCACCAGAGCGGGTCCCTGAGGTCCCGGTCGTAAGTCGAGAGCACCTGCCGCAACTCGAGAAAATCCAGGAGGTTTTGCCCTCCAGGCGAGATGAGGCCCATTTCCGCTGAGGCTTCTCGAGGCTAATCACGTCTAACCACTGGAACTTCCAAAGGGTCCTTCACACCCTTGCTGCAACTCTAGAAGTTCCCCGACATACCCGTCTCCACTCGAGAGGAAGCACGAGGGTCCCGCACACATCCAGGGGAGCCCCGTTTCCGCCTCCAAGCTCGAGATGAGGGATCCTTTCCCTGTTTCGTAGGGAAAGAATTCCCGGTGTTCCCGTCGCATCTCAAGAGGAGGCGCTCTCCACAGGAAAGGCGAGAGGACTCCAGCGTCGTGCCACCATCCAAAGTGTCCCCCAGATATGTCAGTCCATTCCAGAGGAACCTGTTTTCCCTGCACTGCCTTCACGTTCAAGCCGAGGATCGACTCCCACCACGTGTGCACGTGGGACAGCCCTTGGGAAGGCCTCGTGGGAAAGCCTCGTGGGAAAGACTAGAGGGAAAACCATAGATACTTTGATGCACGCGGCGGAGTGCGTGACATTGCTGCTACCGCTCTGGAGGATAGCGCAAGTGCATGCCCGCATTCCAGACGAGGACTGACTCCCCTGGGGAGACTCCAGAAGTACCCCAAGATCCATGTCAGCACCGGAGAGGAATCCTCAGGTTCCGGCCCCGACTCCACACAAGGTCTTAGGACCCGGCATCGACGGGAGAGGAATCCCGAGAGGCCCCCGAGGAACTCGCATGGGGACTGGCCTTTCCTGAGGCCACCAGAGCGGTCCCTGAGGTCCCCGTCGTAAGTTCTGAGCACCTGCCGCAACTCGAGAAAATCCAGGAGGTTTTGCCCTCCAGGCGAGATGAGGCCCATTTCCACTGAGGCTTCTCGAGGCCAATCACATCTAACCTCTGGAACTTCCAAAGGGTCCTTCACACCCTTGCTGCAACTCAAGAAGTTCCCCGACATACCCGTCTGCACTCGAGAGGAAGCACGTGGTGTCCCGCACACATCCAGGGGAGCCCCGTTTCCGCCTCCTAGCTCGAGATGAGGGATCCTTTCTCTGTTTCGTAGGGAAAGAATTCCCGACTTTCCCGTCGCATCAGAAGAGGAGGCTCTCTCCACAGGAAAGGCGAGAGGAACTCCAGGGTCGTGCCACCATTCCAAGAGTCCCCCAGATGTGTCAGTCCATTCCAGAGGAACCTGTTTTCCCTTCACTGCCTTGACGTTCAAGCCGAGGATCGACTCCCACCACGTGTGCACGTGGGACAGCCCTGTGGGAAAGCCTCGTGGGAAAGCCTCGTGGGAAAGACTCGAGGGAAAACCATAGATCCTTTGATCCACGCGGCGGACTGCGTGACACTGCTGCTACCGCTCTTGAGGAAAGCGCAATGCATGCCCGCATTCGAGACGAGGACTGACTCCCCTGGGGAGACTCCAGAAGTACCCCAAGATCCATGTCAGCACTGGAGAGGAATCCTCAGGTTCCGGCCCCGACTCCACACAAGGTCTTAGGCCCCGGCATCGACGGGAGAAGAATCCCGAGAGGCCCCGAGGAACTCGCATGGGGACTGGCCTTTCCTGAGGCCACCAGAGCGGGTCCCTGAGGTCCCCGTCGTAAGTCGAGAGCACCTGCCGCAACTCGAGAAAATCCAGGAGATTTTGCCCTCCAGGCGAGATGAGGCCCATTTCCGCTGAGGCTTCTCGAGGCTAATCACGTCTAACCACTGGAACTTCCAAAGGGTCCTTCACACCCTTGTTGCAACTCAAGAAGTTCCCCGACATACCCGTCTCCACTCGAGAGGAAGCACGTGGGGTCCCGCACACATCCAGGGGGGCCCCGTTTCCGCCTCCTAGCTCGAGATGAGGGATCCTTTCCCTGTTTCGTAGGGAAAGAATTCCCGGTGTTCCCGTCGCATCTCAAGAGGAGGCGCTCTCCACAGGAAAGGCGAGAGGAACTCCAGGGTCGTGCCACCATTCCAAGAGTCCCCCAGATGTGTCAGTCCATTCCAGAGGAACCTGTTTTCCCTGCACTGCCTTGACGTTCAAGCAGAGGATCGACTCCCACCACGTGTGCACGTGGGACAGCCCTGCGGGAAAGCCTCGTGGGAAAGCCTCGTGAGAAAGACTCGAGGGAAAACCATAGATCCTTTGATCCACACGGGGGACTGCGTGACACTGCTGCTACCGCTCTGGAGGAAAGCGCAAGTGCATGCCGCATTCGAGACGAGGACTGACTCCCCTGGGGAGACTCCAGAAGTACCCCAAGATCCATGTCAGCACTGGAGAGGAATCCTCAGGTTCCGGCCCAGACTCCACACAAGGTCTTACGCCCCGGCATCGACGGGAGAGGAATCCCGAGAGGCCCCCGAGGAACTCCCATGGGGACTGGCCTTTCCTGAGGCCACCAGAGCGGTCCCTGAGGTCCCCGTCGTAAGTCGAGAGCACCTGCCGCAACTCGAGAAAATCCAGGAGGTTTTGCCCTCCAGGCGAGATGAGGCCCATTTCCGCTGAGGCTTCTCGAGGCTAATCACGTCTAACCACTGGAACTTCCAAAGGGTCCTTCACACCCTTGCTGCAACTCAAGAAGTTCCCCTACATACCCGTCTCCACTCGAGAGGAAGCACGTGGGGTCCCGCACACATCCAGGGTAGCCCCGTTTCCACCTCCTAGCTCGAGATGAGGGATCCTTTCCCTGTTTCGTAGGGAAAGAATTCCCGGCGTTCCCGTCGCATCTCAAGAGGAGGCACTCCCACAGGAAAGGCGAGAGGAACTCCAGGGTCGTGCCACCATTCCAAGAGACCACATATGTGTCAGTCCATTCCAGAGGAACCTGTTTTCCCAGCACTGCCTTGACGTTCAAGCCGAGGATCGACTCCCACCACGTGTGCAGGTGGGACAGCCCTGTGGAAAGCCTCGTGGGAAAGCCTCGTGGGAAAGACTCGAGGGAAAACCATAGATCCTTTGATCCACGCGGCGGACTGCGTGACACTGCTGCTACCGCTCTGGAGGAAAGCGCAAGTGCATGCCCGCATTCGAGACGAGGACTGACTCCCCTGGGGAGACTCCAGAAGTACCCCAAGATCCATGTCAGCACTGGAGAGGAATCCTCAGGTTCCGGCCCCGACTCCACACAAGGTCTTAGGCCCCGGCATCGACGGGAGAGGAATCCCGAGAGGACCCCGAGGAACTCGCATGGGGACTGGCCTTTCCTGAGGCCACCAGAGCGGGTCCCTGAGGTCCACGACGTAAGTCGAGAGCACCTGCCGCACCTCGAGAAAATCCAGGAGGTTTTGCCCTCCAGGCGAGATGAGGCCCATTTCCGCTGAGGCTTCTCGAGGCTAATCACGTCTAACCACTGGAACTTCCAAAGGGTCCTTCACACCCTTGCTGCAACTCAAGAAGTTCCCCGACATACCCGTCTCCACTCGAGAGGAAGCACGTGGGGTCCCGCACACATCCAGGGGAGCCCCGTTTCCGCCTCCTAGCTCGAGATGAGGGATCCTTTCCCTGTTTCGTAGGGAAAGAATTCCCGGCGTTCCCGTCGCATCTCAAGAGGAGGCGCTCTCCACAGGAAAGGCGAGAGGAACTCCAGGGTCTTGCCACCATTCCAAGAGTCCCCCAGATGTGTCAGTCCACTCCAGAGGAACCTGTTTTCCCTGCACTGCCTTGACGTTCAAGTCGAGGATCGACTCCCACCACGTGTGCACGTGGGACAGCCCTGTGGGAAAGCCTCGTGGGAAAGCCTCGTGGGAAAGACTCGAGGGAAAACCAAAGATCCTTTGATCCATTGGGCGGACTGCGTGACACTGCTGCTACCGCTCTGGAGGAAAGCGCAAGTGCATGCCCGCATTCGAAACGAGGACTGACTCCCCTGGGGAGACTCCAGAAGTACCCCAAGATCCATGTCAGCACTGGAGAGGAATCTTCTGGTTCCGGCCCCGACTCCACACAAGGTCTTCGGCCCCGGCATCTACGGGAGAGGAATCCCGAGAGGCCCCCGAGGAAGTCGCATGGGGACTGCCCATTCCTGAGGCCACCAGAGCGGGTCCCTGAGGTCCACGACGTAAGTCGAGAGCACCTGCCGCAACTCGAGAAAATCCAGGAGGTTTTGCCCTCCAGGCGAGATGAGGCCCATTTCCGCTGAGGCTTCTCGAGGCCAATCACATCTAACCACTGGAACTTCCAAAGGGACCTTCACACCCTTGCTGCAACTCAAGAAGTTCCCCGACATACCCGTCTCCACTCGAGAGGAAGCACGTGGGGTCCCGCACACATCCAGGGGAGCCCCATTTCCGCCTCCTAGCTCGAGATGAGGGATCCTTTCGCTGTTTCGTAGGGAAAGAATTCCCGGAGTTCCCGTCGCATCTCAAGAGGAGGCACTCTCCACAGGAAAGGCGAGAGGAACTCCAGGGTCGTGCCACCATTCCAAGAGTCCCCCAGATGTGTCAGTCCATTCCAGAGGAACCTGTTTTCCCTGCACTGCCTTGACGTTCAAGCCGAGAATCGAGTCCCACCACGTGTGCAGGTGGGACAGCCCTGTGGAAAGCCTCGTGGGAAAGCCTCGTGGGAAAGACTCGAGGGAAAACCATAGATCCTTTGATCCACGCGGCGGACTGCGTGACACTGCTGCTACCGCTCTGGAGGAAAGCGCAAGTGCATGCCCGCATTCGAGACGAGGACTGACTCCCCTGGGGAGACTCCAGAAGTACCCCAAGATCCATGTCAGCACTGGAGAGGAATCCTCAGGTTCCGGCCCCGACTCCACACAAGGTCTTAGGCCCCGGCATCGACGGGAGAGGAATCCCGAGAGGCCCCCGAGGAACTCGCATGGGGACTGGCCTTTCCTGAGGCCACCAGAGCGGTCCCTGAGGTCCCCGTCGTAAGTCGAGAGCACCTGCCGCAACTCGAGAAAATCCAGGAGGTTTTGCCCTCCAGGCGAGATGAGGCCCATTTCCGCTGATGCTTCTCGAGGCTAATCACGTCTAACCACTGGAACTTCCAAAGGGTCCTTCACACCCATGCTGCAACTCAAGAAGTTCCCCTACATACCCGTCTCCACTCGAGAGGAAGCACGTGGGGTCCCGCAAACATCCAGGGGAGTCCCGTTTCCGCCTCCTAGCTCGAGATGAGGGATCCTTTCCCTGTTTCGTAGGTAAAGAATTCCCGGCGTTCCCGTCGCATCTCAAGAGGAGGCGCTCTCCACAGGAAAGGCGAGAGGAACTCCAGGGTCGTGCCACCATTCCAAGAGTCCCCCAGATGTGTCAGTCCATTCCAGAGGAACCTGTTTTCCCTGCACTGCCTTGACGTTCAAGCCGAGGATCGACTCCCACCACGTGTGCACGTGGGACAGCCCTGTGGGAAAGCCTCGTGGGAAAGCCTCTTGGGAAAGACTCGAGGGAAAACCATAGATCCTTTGATCCACGCGGCGGACTGCGTGACACTGCTGCTACCGCTCTGTAGGAAAGCCCAAGTGCATGCCCGCATTCGAGACGAGGACTGACTCCCCTGGGGAGACTCCAGAAGTACCCCAAGATCCATGTCAGCACTCGAGAGGAATCCTCAAGTTCCGGCCCCGACTCCACACAAGGTCTTAGGCCCCGGCATCGACGGGAGAGGAATCCCGAGAGGCCCCCGAGGAACTCGCATGGGGACTGGCCTTTCCTGAGGCCACCAGAGCGGGTCCCTGAGGTCCCCGTCGTAAGTCGAGAGCACCTGCCGCAACTCGAGAAAATCCAGGAGGTTTTGCCCTCCAGGCGAGATGAGGCCCATTTCCGCTGAGGCTTCTCGAGGCTAATCACCTCTAACCACTGGAACTTCCAAAGGGTCCTTCACACCCTTGCTGCAACTCAAGAAGTTCCCAGACATACCCGTCTCCACTCGAGAGGAAGCACATGGGGTCCCGCACACATCCAGGGGAACCCCGTTTCCGCCTCCTAGCTCGAGATGAGGGATCCTTTCCCTGTTTCGTAGGGAAAGAATTCCCGGCGTTCCCGTCGCATCTCAAGAGGAGGCGCTCTCCACAGGAAAGGCGAGAGGAACTCCAGGGTCGTGCCACCATTCCAAGAGTCCCCCAGATGTGTCAGTCCATTCCAGAGGAACCTGTTTTCCCTGCACTGCCTTGACGTTCAAGCCGAGGATCGACTCCCACCACATGTGCAGGTGGGACAGCCCTGTGGAAAGCCTCGTGGGAAAGCCTCGTGGGAAAGACTCGAGGGAAAACCATAGATCCTTTGATCCACGCGGCGGACTGCGTGACACTGCTGCTACCGCTCTGGAGGAAAGCGCAAGTGCATGCCCGCATTCGAGACGAGGACTGACTCCCCTGGGGAGACTCCAGAAGTACCCCAAGATCCATGTCAGCACTGGAGAGGAATCCTCAGGTTCCGGCCCCGACTCCACACAAGGTCTTAGGCCCCGGCATCGACGGGAGAGGAATCCCGAGAGGCCCCCGAGGAACTCGCATGGGGACTGGCCTTTCCTGAGGCCACCAGAGCGGGTCCCTGAGGTCCACGACGTAAGTCGAGAGCACCTGCCGCAACTCGAGAAAATCCAGGAGGTTTTGCCCTCCAGGCGAGATGAGGCCCATTTCCGCTGAGGCTTCTCGAGGCTAATCACGTCTAACCACTGGAACTTCCAAAGGGTCCTTCACACCCTTGCTGCAACTCAAGAAGTTCCCCGACATACCCGTCTCCACTCGAGAGGAAGCACGTGGGGTCCCGCACACATCCAGGGGAGCCCCGTTTCCGCCTCCTAGCTCGAGATGAGGGATCCTTTCCCTGTTTCGTAGGGAAAGAATTCCCGGCGTTCCCGTCGCATCTCAAGAGGAGGCGCTCTCCACAGGAAAGGCGAGAGGAACTCCAGGGTCGTGCCACCATTCCAAGAGTCCCCCAGATGTGTCAGTCCATTCCAGAGGAACCTGTTTTCCCTGCACTGCCTTGACGTTCAAGTCGAGGATCGACTCCCACCACGTGTGCACGTGGGACAGCCCTGTGGGAAAGCCTCGTGGGAAAGCCTCGTGGGAAAGACTCGAGGGAAAACCATAGATCCTTTGATCCATTGGGCGGACTGCGTGACACTGCTGCTACCGCTCAGGAGGAAAGCGCAAGTGCATGCCCGCATTCGAAACGAGGACTGACTCCCCTGGGGAGACTCCAGAAGTACCCCAAGATCCATGTCAGCACTGGAGAGGAATCTTCTGGTTCCGGCCCCGACTCCACACAAGGTCTTCGGCCCCGGCATCTACGGGAGAGGAATCCCGAGAGGCCCCCGAGGAAGTCGCATGGGGACTGCCCATTCCTGAGGCCACCAGAGCGGGTCCCTGAGGTCCACGACGTAAGTCGAGAGCACCTGCGGCAACTCGAGAAAATCCAGGAGGTTTTGCCCTCCAGGCGAGATGAGGACCATTTCCGCTGAGGTTTCTCGAGGCCAATCACATCTAACCACTGGAACTTCCAAAGGGACCTTCACACCCTTGCTGCAACTCAAGAAGTTCCCCGACATACCCGTCTCCACTCGAGAGGAAGCACGTGGGGTCCCGCACACATCCAGGGGAGCCCCATTTCCGCCTCCTAGCTCGAGATGAGGGATCCTTTCCCTGTTTCGTAGGGAAAGAATTCCCGGCGTTCCCGTCGCATCTCAAGAGGAGGCGCTCTCCACAGGAAAGGCGAGAGGAACTCCAGGGTCGTGCCACCATTCCAAGAGTCCCCCAGATGTGTCAGTCCATTCCAGAGGAACCTGTTTTCCCTGCACTGCCTTGACGTTCAAGCCGAGAATCGAGTCCCACCACGTGTGCACGTGGGACAGCCCTGTGGAAAGCCTCGTGGGAAAGCCTCGTGGGAAAGACTCGAGGGAAAAACATAGATCCTTTGATCCACGCGGCGGACTGCGTGACACTGCTGCTACCGCTCTGGAGGAAAGCGCAAGTGCATGCCCGCATTCGAGACGAGGACTGACTCCCCTGGGGAGACTCCAGAAGTACCCCAAGATCCATGTCAGCACTGGAGAGGAATCCTCAGGTTCCAGCCCCGACTCCACACAAGGTCTTAGGCCCCGGCATCGACGGGAGAGAAATCCCGAGAGGCCCCCGAGGAACTCGCATGGGGACTGGCCTTTCCTGAGGTCACCAGAGCGGGTCCCTGAGGTCCCCGTCGTAAGTCGAGAGCACCTGCCGCAACTCGAGAAAATCCAGGAGATTTTGCCCTCCAGGCGAGATGAAGCCCATTTCCGCTGAGGCTTCTCGAGGCTAATCACATCTAACAACTGGAACTTCCAAAGGGTCCTTCACACCCTTGCTGCAACTCTAGAAGTTCCCCGACATACCCGTCTCCACCCGAGAGGAAGCACGTGGGGTCCCGCACACATCCAGGGGAGCCCAGTTTCCACCTCCTAGCTCGAGATGAGGGATCCTTTCCCTGTTTCGTAGGGAAAGAATTCCCGGCGTTCCCGTCGCATCTCAAGAGGAGGCACTCCCACAGGAAAGGCGAGAGGAACTCCAGGGTCGTGCCACCATTCCAAGAGACCCCATATGTGTCAGTCCATTCCAGAGGAACCTGTTTTCCCTGCACTGCCTTGACGTTCAAGCCGAGGATCGACTCCCACCACGTGTGCACGTGGGACAGCCCTGTGGGAAAGCCTCGTGGGAAAGCCTCGTGGGAAAGACTCGAGGGAAAACCATAGATCCTTTGATCCACGCGGCGGACTGCGTGACACTGCTGCTACCGCTCTGGAGGAAAGCGCAAGTGCATGCCCGCATTCGAAACGAGGACTGACTCCCCTGGGGAGACTCCAGAAGTACCCCAAGATCCATGTCAGCACTGGAGAGGAATCTTCTGGTTCCGGCCCCGACTCCACACAAGGTCTTCGGCCCCGGCATCGACGGGAGAGGAATCCCGAGAGGCCCCCGAGGAAGTCGCATGGGGACTGCCCTTTCCTGAGGCCACCAGAGCGGGTCCCTGAGGTCCCCGTCGTAAGTCGAGAGCACCTGCCGCAACTCGAGAAAATCCAGGAGGTTTTGCCCTCCAGGCGAAATGAGGCCCATTTCCGCTGAGGCTTCTCGAGGCCAATCACATCTAACCACTGGAACTTCCAAAGGGTCCTTCACACCCTTGCTGCAACTCAAGAAGTTCCCCGACATACCCGTCTCCACTCGAGAGGAAGCACGTGGGGTCCCGCAAAAATCCAGGGGAGCCCCATTTCCGCCTCCTAGCTCGAGATGAGGGATCCTTTCCCTGTTTCGTAGGGAAAGAATTCCCGGCGTTCCCGTCGAATCTCAAGAGGAGGCGCTCTCAACAGGAAAGGCGAGAGGAACTCCAGGGTCGTGCCACCATTCCAAGAGTCCCCCAGATGTGTCAGTCCATTCCAGAGGAACCTGTTTTCCCTGCACTGCCTTGACGTTCAAGCCGAGAATCGAGTCCCACCACGTGTGCAGGTGGGACAGCCCTGTGGAAAGCCTCGTGGGAAAGCCTCGTGGGAAAGACTCGAGGGAAAACCATAGATCCTTTGATCCACGCGGCGGACTGCGTGACACTGCTGCTACCGCTCTGGAGGAAAGCGCAAGTGCATGCCCGCATTCGAGACGAGGACTGACTCCCCTGGGGAGACTCCAGAAGTACCCCAAGATCCATGTCAGCACTGGAGAGGAATCCTCAGGTTCCGGCCCCGACTCCACACAAGGTCTTAGGCCCCGGCATCGACGGGAGAGGAATCCCGAGAGGCCCCCGAGGAACTCGCATGGGGACTGGCCTTTCCTGAGGCCACCAGAGCGGGTCCCTGAGGTCCACGACGTAAGTCGAGAGCACCTGCCGCAACTCGAGAAAATCCAGGAGGTTTTGCCCTCCAGGCGAGATGAGGCCCATTTCCGCTGAGGCTTCTCGAGGCTAATCACGTCTAACCACTGGAACTTCCAAAGGGTCCTTCACACCCTTGCTGCAACTCAAGAAGTTCCCCGACATACCCGTCTCCACTCGAGAGGAAGCACGTGGGGTCCCGCACACATCCAGGGGAGCCCCGTTTCCGCCTCCTAGCTCGAGATGAGGGATCCTTTCCCTGTTTCGTAGGGAAAGAATTCCCGGCGTTCCCGTCGCATCTCAAGAGGAGGCGCTCTCCACTGGAAAGGCGAGAGGAACTCCAGGGTCGTGCCACCATTCCAAGAGTCCCCCAGATGTGTCAGTCCATTCCAGAGGAACCTGTTTTCCCTGCACTGCCTTGACGTTCAAGCCGAGGATCGACTCCCACCACGTGTGCACGTGGGACAGCCCTGTGGGAAAGCCTCGTGGGAAAGCCTCGTGGGAAAGACTCGAGGGAAAACCATAGATCCTTTGATCCACGCGGCGGACTGCGTGACACTGCTGCTACCGCTCTGGAGGAAAGCGCAAGTGCATGCCCGCATTCGAGACGAGGACTGACTCCCCTGGGGAGACTCCAGAAGTACCCCAAGATCCATGTCAGCACTGCAGAGGAATCCTCAGGTTCCGGCCCCGACTCCACACAAGGTCTTAGGCCCCAGCATTGACGAGAGAGGAATCCCGAGAGGCCCCCGAGGAACTCGCATGGGGACTGGCCTTTCCTGAGGCCACCAGAGCGGGTCCCCGAGTTCCCCGTCGTAAGTCGAGAGCAAATGACGCAACCCGAGAAAATCCAGGAGGTTTTGCCCTCCAGGCGAGATGAGGCCCATTTCCGCTGAGGCTTCTCGAGGCCAATCACATCTAACCACTGGAACGTCCAAAGGGTCCTTCACACCCTTGCTGCAACTCAAGAAGTTCCCCGACATACCCGTCTCCACTCGAGAGGAAGCACGTGGGGTCCCGCACACATCCAGGGGAGCCCCGTTTCCGCCTGCTAGCTCGAGATGAGGGATCCTTTCCCTGTTTCGTAGGGAAAGAATTCCCGGCGTTCCCGTCGCATCTCAAGAGGAGGCGCTCTCCACAGGAAAGGCGAGAGGAACTCCAGGGTCGTGCCACCATTCCAAGAGTCCCCCAGATGTGTCAGTCCATTCCAGAGGAACCTGTTTTCCCTGCACTGCCTTGACGTTCAAGCCGAGAATCGAGTCCCACCACGTGTGCACGTGGGACAGCCCTGTGGAAAGCCTCGTGGGAAAGCCTCGTGGGAAAGACTCGAGGGAAAACCATAGATCCTTTGATCCACGCGGCGGACTGCGTGACACTGCTGCTACCGCTCTGGAGGAAAGCGCAAGTGCATGCCCGCATTTGAGACGAGGACTGACTCCCCTGGGGAGACTCCAGAAGTACCCCAAGATCCATGTCAGCACTGGAGAGGAATCTTCTGGTTCCGGCCCCGACTCCACACAAGGTCTTCGGCCCCGGCATCGACGGGAGAGGAATCCCGAGAGGCCCCCGAGGAACTCGCATGGGGACTGCCCTTTCCTGAGGCCACCAGAGCGGGTCCCTGAGGTCCCCGTCGTAAGTCGAGAGCACCTGCCGCAACTCGAGAAAATCCAGGAGGTTTTGCCCTCCAGGCGAGATGAGGCCCATTTCCACTGAGGCTTCTCGAGGCCAATCACATCTAACCACTGGAACTTCCAAAGGGTCCTTCACACCCTTGCTGTAACTCAAGAAGTTCCCCGACATACCCGTCTCCACTCGAGAGGAAGCACGTGGGGTCCCGCAAAAATCATGGGGAGCCCCATTTCCGCCTCCTAGCTCGAGATGAGGGATCCTTTCCCTGTTTCGTAGGGAAAGAATTCCCGGCGTTGACGTCGCATCTCAAGAGGAGGCGCTCTCCACAGGAAAGGCGAGAGGAACTCCAGGGTCGTGCCACCATTCCAAGAGTCCCCCAGATGTGTCAGTCCATTCCAGAGGAACCTGTTTTCCCTGCACTGCCTTGACGTTCAAGCCGAGGATCGACTCCCACCACGTGTGCAGGTGGGACAGCCCTGTGGAAAGCCTCGTGGGAAAGCCTCGTGGGAAAGACTCGAGGGAAAACCAAAGATCCTTTGATCCATTGGGCGGACTGCGTGACACTGCTGCTACCGCTCTGGAGGAAAGCGCAAGTGCATGCCCGCATTCGAGACGAGGACTGACTCCCCTGGGGAGACTCCAGAAGTACCCCAAGATCCATGTCAGCACTGGAGAGGAATCCTCAGGTTCCGGCCCCGACTCCACACAAGGTCTTAGGCCCCGGCATCGACGGGAGAGGAATCCCGAGAGGCCCCCGAGGAACTCGCATGGGGACTGCCCTTTCCTGAGGCCACCAGAGCGGGTCCCTGAGGTCCCCGTCGTAAGTCGAGAGCACCTGCCGCAACTCGAGAAAATCCAGGAGGTTTTGCCCTCCAGGCGAGATGAGGCCCATTTCCACTGAGGCTTCTCGAGGCCAATCACATCTAACCACTGGAACTTCCAAAGGGTCCTTCACACCCTTGCTGTAACTCAAGAAGTTCCCCGACATACCCGTCTCCACTCGAGAGGAAGCACGTGGGGTCCCGCAAAAATCATGGGGAGCCCCATTTCCGCCTCCTAGCTCGAGATGAGGGATCCTTTCCCTGTTTCGTAGGGAAAGAATTCCCGGCGTTGACGTCGCATCTCAAGAGGAGGCGCTCTCCACAGGAAAGGCGAGAGGAACTCCAGGGTCGTGCCACCATTCCAAGAGTCCCCCAGATGTGTCAGTCCATTCCAGAGGAACCTGTTTTCCCTGCACTGCCTTGACGTTCAAGCCGAGGATCGACTCCCACCACGTGTGCAGGTGGGACAGCCCTGTGGAAAGCCTCGTGGGAAAGCCTCGTGGGAAAGACTCGAGGGAAAACCAAAGATCCTTTGATCCATTGGGCGGACTGCGTGACACTGCTGCTACCGCTCTGGAGGAAAGCGCAAGTGCATGCCCGCATTCGAGACGAGGACTGACTCCCCTGGGGAGACTCCAGAAGTACCCCAAGATCCATGTCAGCACTGGAGAGGAATCTTCTGGTTCCGGCCCCGACTCCACACAAGGTCTTCGGCCCCGGCATCGACGGGAGAGGAATCCCGAGAGGCCCCCGAGGAAGTCGCATGGGGACTGGCCTTTCCTGAGGCCACCAGAGCGGGTCCCTGAGGTCCACGACGTAAGTCGAGAGCACCTGCCGCAACTCGAGAAAATCCAGGAGGTTTTGCCCTCCAGGCGAGATGAGGCCCATTTCCGCTGAGGCTTCTCGAGGCTAATCACCTCTAACCACTGGAACTTCCAAAGGGTCCTTCACACCCTTGCTGCAACTCAAGAAGTTCCCCGACATACCCGTCTCCACTCGAGAGGAAGCACGTGGGGTCCCGCACACATCCAGGGGAGCCCCGTTTCCGCCTCCTAGCTCGAGATGAGGGATCCTTTCCCTGTTTCGTAGGGAAAGAATTCCCGGCGTTCCCGTCGCATTTCAAGAGGAGGCGCTCTCCACAGGAAAGGCGAGAGGAACTCCAGGGTCGTGCCACCATTCCAAGAGTCCCCCAGATGTGTCAGTCCATTCCAGAGGAACCTGTTTTTCCTGCACTGCCTTGACGTTCAAGCCGAGGATCGAGTCCCACCACGTGTGCACGTGGGACAGCCCTGTGGGAAAGCCTCGTGGGAAAGCCTCGTGGGAAAGACTCGAGGGAAAACCATAGATCCTTTGATCCACGCGGCGGAATGCGTGACACTGCTGCTAACGCTCTGGAGGAAAGCGCAAGTGCATGCCCGCATTGGAGACGAGGACTGACTCCCCTGGGGAGACTCCAGAAGTACCCCAAGATCCATGTCAGCACTGCAGAGGATTCCTCAGGTTCCGGCCCCGACTCCACACAAGGTCTTAGGCCCCAGCATCGACGAGAGAGGAATCCCGAGAGGCCCCCGAGGAACTCGCATGGGGACTGGCCTTTCCTGAGGTCACCAGAGCGGGTCCCCGAGGTCCCCATCGTAAGTCGAGAGCACATGACGCAACTCGAGAAAATCAGGAGGTTTTGCCCTCCAGGCGAGATGACGCCCATTTCCGCTGAGGCTTCCCGAGGCCAATCACATCTAACCACTGGAACTTCCAAAGGGTCCTTCACACCCTTGCTGCAACTCAAGAAGTTCCCCGACATACCCGTCTCCACTCGAGAGGAAGCACGTGGGGTCCCGCACACATCCAGGGGAGCCCCGTTTCCGCCTCCTAGCTCGAGATGAGGGATCCTTTCCCTGTTTCGTAGGGAAAGAATTCCCGGCGTTCCCGTCGCATCTCAAGAGGAGGCGCTCTCCACAGGAAAGGCGAGAGGAACTCCAGGGTCGTGCCACCATTCCAAGAGTCCCCCAGATGTGTCAGTCCATTCCAGAGGAACCTGTTTTCCCTGCACTGCCTTGACGTTCAAGCCGAGGATCGACTCCCACCACGTGTGCACGTGGGACAGCCCTGTGGGAAAGCCTCGTGGGAAAGCCTCGTGGGAAAGACTCGAGGGAAAACCATAGATCCTTTGATCCACGCGGCGGAATGCGTGACACTGCTGCTAACGCTCTGGAGGAAAGCGCAAGTGCATGCCCGAAATTCGAGACGAGGACTGACTCCCCTGGGGAGACTCCAGAAGTACCCCAAGATCCATGTCAGCACTGGAGAGGAATCCTCAGGTTCCGGCCCCGACTCCACACAAGGTCTTAGGCCCCGGCATCGACGGGAGAGAAATCCCGAGAGGCCCCCGAGGAACTCGCATGGGGACTGGCCTTTCCTGATGTCACCAGAGTGGGTCCCTGAGGTCCCCGTCGTAAGTCGAGAGCACCTGCCGCAACTCGAGAAAATCCAGGAGATTTTGCCCTCCAGGCGAGATGAAGCCCATTTCCGCTGAGGCTTCTCGAGGCTAATCACATCTAACCACTGAAACTTCCAAAGGGTCCTTCACACCCTTGCTGCAACTCTAGAAGTTTTCCGACATACCCGTCTCCACTCGAGAGGAAGCACGTGGGGTCCCGCACAAATCCAGGGTAGCCCCGTTTCCGCCTCCTAGCTCGAGATGAGGGATCCTTTCCCTGTTTCGTAGGGAAAGAATTCCCGGCGTTCCCGTCGCATCTCAAGAGGAGGCACTCCCACAGGAAAGGCGAGAGGAACTCCAGGGTCGTGCCACCATTCCAAGAGACCCCAGATGTGTCAGTCCATTCCAGAGGAACCTGTTTTCCCTGCACTGCCTTGACGTTCAAGCCGAGGATCGACTCCCACCACGTGTGCACGTGGGACAGCCCTGTGGGAAAGCCTCCTGGGAAAGCCTCGTGGGAAAGACTCGAGGGAAAACCATAGATCCTTTGATCCACGCGGCGGACTGCGTGACACTGCTGCTACCGCTCTGGAGGAAAGCGCAAGTGCATGCCCGCATTCGAAACGAGGACTGACTCCCCTGGGGAGACTCCAGAAGTACCCCAAGATCCATGTCAGCACTGGAGAGGAAACTTCTGGTTCCGGCCCCGACTCCACACAAGGTCTTCGGCCCCGGCATCGACGGGAGAGGAATCCCGAGAGGCCCCCGAGGAAGTCGCATGGGGACTGCCCTTTACTGAGGCCACCAGAGCGGGTCCCTGAGGTCCCCGTCGTAAGTCGAGAGCACCTGCCGCAACTCGAGAAAATCCAGGAGGTTTTGCCCTCCAGGCGAGATGAGGCCCATTTCCGCTGAGGCTTCTCGAGGCCAATCACATCTAACCACTGGAACTTCCAAAGGGTCCTTCACACCCTTGCTGCAACTCTAGAAGTTCCCCGACATACCCGTCTCCACTCGAGAGGAAGCACGTGGGGTCCCGCACACATCCAGGGTAGCCCCGTTTCCACCTCCTAGCTCGAGATGAGGGATCCTTTCCCTGTTTCGTAGGGAAAGAATTCCCGGCGTTCCCGTCGCATCTCAAGAGGAGGCACTCCCACAGGAAAGGCGAGAGGAACTCCAGGGTCGTGCCACCATTCCAAGAGACCCCATATGTGTCAGTCCATTCCAGTGGAACCTGTTTTCCCTGCACTGCCTTGACGTTCAAGCCGAGGATCGACTCCCACCACGTGTGCACGTGGGACAGCCCTGTGGGAAAGCCTCGTGGGAAAGCCTCGTGGGAAAGACTCAAGGGAAAACCATAGATCCTTTGATCCACGCGGCGGACTGCGTGACACTGCTGCTACCGCTCTGGAGGAAAGCGCAAGTGCATGCCCGCATTCGAAACGAGGACTGACTCCCCTGGGGAGACTCCAGAAGTACCCCAAGATCCATGTCAGCACTGGAGAGGAAACTTCTGGTTCCGGCCCCGACTCCACACAAGGTCTTCGGCCCCGGCATCGACGGGAGAGGAATCCCGAGAGGCCCCCGAGGAAGTCGCATGGGGACTGCCCTTTACTGAGGCCACCAGAGCGGGTCCCTGAGGTCCCCGTCGTAAGTCGAGAGCACCTGCCGCAACTCGAGAAAATCCAGGAGGTTTTGCCCTCCAGGCGAGATGAGGCCCATTTCCGCTGAGGCTTCTCGAGGCCAATCACATCTAACCACTGGAACTTCCAAAGGGTCCTTCACACCCTTGCTGCAACTCTAGAAGTTCCCCGACATACCCGTCTCCACTCGAGAGGAAGCACGTGGGGTCCCGCACACATCCAGGGTAGCCCCGTTTCCACCTCCTAGCTCGAGATGAGGGATCCTTTCCCTGTTTCATAGGGAAAGAATTCCCGGCGTTCCCGTCGCATCTCAAGAGGAGGCACTCCCACAGGAAAGGCGAGAGGAACTCCAGGGTCGTGCCACCATTCCAAGAGACCCCATATGTGTCAGTCCATTCCAGTGGAACCTGTTTTCCCTGCACTGCCTTGACGTTCAAGCCGAGGATCGACTCCCACCACGTGTGCACGTGGGACAGCCCTGTGGGAAAGCCTCGTGGGAAAGCCTCGTGGGAAAGACTCGAGGGAAAACCATAGATCCTTTGATCCACGCGGCAGACTGCGTGACACTGCTGCTACCGCTCTGGAGGAAAGCGCAAGTGCATGCCCGCATTCGAAACGAGGACTGACTCCCCTGGGGAGACTCCAGAATTACCCCAAGATCCATGTCAGCACTGGAGAGGAATCTTCTGGTTCCGGCCCCGACTCCACACAAGGTCTTCGGCCCCGGCATCGACGGGAGAGGAATCCCGAGAGGCCCCCGAGGAAGTCGCATGGGGACTGCCCTTTCCTGAGGCCACCAGAGCGGGTCCCTGAGGTCCCCGTCGTAAGTCGAGAGCACCTGCCGCAACTCGAGAAAATCCAGGAGGTTTTGCCCTCCAGGCGAGATGAGGCCCATTTCCGCTGAGGCTTCTCGAGGCCAATCACATCTAACCACTGGAACTTCGAAAGGGTCCTTCACACCCTTGCTGCAACTCAAGAAGTTCCCCGACATACCCGTCTCCACTCGAGAGGAAGCACGTGGGGTCCCGCAAAAATCCAGGGGAGCCCCATTTCCGCCTCCTAGCTCGAGATGAGGGATCCTTTCCCTGTTTCGTAGGGAAAGAATGCCCGGCGTTCCCGTCGCATCTCAAGAGGAGGCGCTCTCAACAGGAAAGGCGAGAGGAATTCCAGGGTCGTGCCACCATTCCAAGAGTCCCCCAGATGTGTCAGTCCATTCCAGAGGAACCTGTTTTCCCTGCACTGCCTTGACGTTCAAGCCGAGAATCGAGTACCACCACGTGTGCAGGTGGGACAGCCCTGTGGAAAGCCTCGTGGGAAAGCCTCGTGGGAAAGCCTCGAGGGAAAACCATAGATCCTTTGATCCACGCGGCGGACTGCGTGACACTGCTGCTACCGCTCTGGAGGAAAGCGCAAGTGCATGCCCGCATTCGAGACGAGGACTGACTCCCCTGGGGAGACTCCAGAAGTACCCCAAGATCCATGTCAGCACTGGAGAGGAATCCTCAGGTTCCGGCCCCGACTCCACACAAGGTCTTAGGCCCCGGCATCGACGGGAGAGGAATCCCGAGAGGCCCCCGAGGAACTCGCATGGGGACTGGCCTTTCCTGAGGCCACCAGAGCGGGTCCCTGAGGTCCACGACGTAAGTCGAGAGCACCTGCCGCAACTCGAGAAAATCCAGGAGGTTTTGCCCTCCAGGCGAGATGAGGCCCATTTCCGCTGAGGCTTCTCGAGGCTAATCACGTCTAACCACTGGAACTTCCAAAGGGTCCTTCACACCCTTGCTGCAACTCAAGAAGTTCCCCGACATACCCGTCTCCACTCGAGAGGAAGCACGTGGGTTCCCGAACACATCCAGGGGAGCCCCGTTTCCGCCTCCTAGCTCGAGATGAGGGATCCTTTCCCTGTTTCGTAGGGAAAGAATTCCCGGCGTTCCCGTCGCATCTCAAGAGGAGGCGCTCTCCACAGGAAAGGCGAGAGGAACTCCAGGTTCGTGGCACCATTTCAAGAGACCCCCAGATGTGTCACTCCATTCCTGAGGAACCTGTTTTCCCTGCACTGCCTTGACGTTCACGCCGAGGATCGACTCCCACCACGTGTACACGTGGGACAGACCTGTGGGAAAGCCTCGTGGGAAAGCCTCGTTGGAAAGACTCGAGGGAAAACCATAGATCCTTTGATCCACGCGGTGGACTGCGTGACACTGCTGCTACCGCTCTGGAGGAAAGCGCAAGTGCATGCCCGCATTCGAGACGAGGACTGACTCCCCTGGGGAGACTCCAGAAGTACCCCAAGATCCATGTCAGCACTGGAGAGGAATCCTCAGGTTCCGGCCCCGACTCCACACAAGGTCTTAGGCCCCAGCATCGACGGGAGAGGAATCCCGACAGGACCCGAGGAACTCGCATGGGGACTGGCCTTTCCTGAGGCCACCAGAGCGGGTCTCTGTGGTCCCCGTCGTAAGTCGAGAGCACCTGCCGCAACTCGAGAAAATCCAGGAGGTTTTGCCCTCCAGGCGAGATGAGGCCCATTTCCGCTGAGGCTTCTCGAGGCTGATCACATCTAACCACTGGAACTTCCAAAGGGTCCTTCACACCCTTGCTGCAACTCAAGAAGTTCCCCGACATACCTGTCTCCACTCGAGAGGAAGCACGTGGGGTCCCGCACACATCCAGGGGAGCCCCGTTTCTGCCTCCAAGCTCGAGATGAGGGATCCTTTCCCTGTTTCGTAGGGAAAGAATTCCGGCGTTCCCGTCGCATCTCAAGAGGAGGCGCTCTCCACAGGAAAGGCGAGAGGAACTCCAGGGTCGTGCCACCATTCCAAGAGTCCCCCAGATGTGTCAGTCAATTCCAGAGTAACCTGTTTTCCCTGCACTGCCTTGACGTTCAAGCCGAGGATCGACTCCCACCACGTGTGCACGTGGGACAGCCCTTGGGAAGGCCTCGTGGGAAAGCCTCGTGGGAAAGACTAGAGGGAAAACCATAGATACTTTGATGCACGCGGCGGAGTGCGTGACACTGCTGCTACCGCTCTGGAGGATAGTACAAGTGCATGCCCGCATTCCAGACGAGGACTGACTCCCCTGGGGAGACTCCAGAAGTACCCCAAGATCCATGTCAGCACTGGAGAGGAATCCTCAGGTTCCGGCCCCGACTCCACACAAGGTCTTCGGCCCCGGCATCGAAGGGAGAGGAATCCCGAGAGGCCCCCGAGGAACTCGCATGGGGACTGGCCTTTCCTGAGGCCACCAGAGCGGGTCCCTGAGGTCCCCGTCGTAAGTCGAGAGCACCTGCCGCAGCTTGAGAAAATCCAGGAGGTTTTGCCCTCCAGGCGAGATGAGGCCCATTTCCGATGAGGCTTCCCGAGGCTAATCATATCTAACCACTGGAACTTCCAAAGGGTCCTTCACACCCTTGCTGCAACTCAAGAAGTTCCCCGACATACCCGTCTCCACTCGAGAGGAAGCACGTGGGGTCCCGCACACATCCAGGGGAGCCCCGTTTCCGCCTCCTAGCTCGAGATGAGGGATCCTTTCCCTGTTTCGTAGGGAAAGAATTCCCGGCGTTCCCGTCGCATCTCAAGAGGAGGCGCTCTCCACAGGAAAGGCGAGAGGAACTCCAGGGTCGTGCCACCATTCCAAGAGTCCCCCAGATGTGTCAGTCCATTCCAGAGGAACCTGTTTTCCCTGCACTGCCTTGACGTTCAAGCCGAGGATCCACTCCCACCACGTGTGCACGTGGGACAGCCCTGTGGGAAAGCCTCGTGGGAAAGCCTCGTGGGAAAGACTCGAGGGAAAACCATAGATCCTTTGATCCACGCGGCGGACTGCGTGACACTGCTGCTACCGCTCTGGAGGAAAGCGCAAGTGCATGCCCGCATTCGAGACGAGGACTGACTCCCCTGGGGAGACTCCAGAAGTACCCCAAGATCCATGTCAGCACTGGAGAGGAATCCTCAGGTTCCGGCCCCGACTCCACACAAGGTCTTAGGCCCCGGCATCGACGGGAGAGGAATGCCGAGAGGCCCCCGAGGAACTCGCATGGGGACTGGCCTTTCCTGAGGCCACCAGAGCGGGTCCCTGAGGTCCCCGTCGTAAGTCGAGAGCACCTGCCGCAACTCGAGAAAATCCAGGAGGTTTTGCCCTCCAGGCGAGATGAGGCCCATTTCCGCTGAGGCTTCTCGAGGCCAATCACATCTAACCACTGGAACTTCCAAAGGGTCCTTCACACCCTTGCTGCAACTCAAGAAGTTCCCCGACATACCCGTCTCCACTCGAGAGGAAGCACGTGGGGTCCCGCACACATCCAGGGGAGCCCCGTTTCCGCCTCCTAGCTCGAGATGATGGATCCTTTACCTGTTTCGTAGGGAAAGAATACCGGCGTTCCCGTCGCATCTCAAGAGGAGGCGCTCTCCATAGGAAAGGCGAGAAGAACTCCAGGGTCGTGACACCATTCCAAGAGTCCCGCAGATGTGTCAGTCCATTCCAGAGGAACCTGTTTTCCCTGCACTGCCTTGACGTTCAAGCCGAGGATCGACTCCCACCACGTGTGCACGTGGGACAGCCCTGTGGGAAAGCCTCGTGGGAAAGCCTCGTGGGAAAGACTCGAGGGAAAACCATAGATCCTTTGATCCACGCGGCAGACTGCGTGACACTGCTGCTACCGCTCTGGAGGAAAGCGCAAGTGCATGCCCGCATTCGAAACGAGGACTGACTCCCCTGGGGAGACTCCAGAAGTACCCCAAGATCCATGTCAGCACTGGAGAGGAATCTTCTGGTTCCGGCCCCGACTCCACACAAGGTCTTCGGCCCCGGCATCGACGGGAGAGGAATCCCGAGAGGCCCCCGAGGAAGTCGAATGGGGACTGCCCTTTCCTGAGGCCACCAGAGCGGGTCCCTGAGGTCCCCGTCGTAAGTCGAGAGCACCTGCCGCAACTCGAGAAAATCCAGGAGGTTTTGCCCTCCAGGCGAGATGAGGCCCATTTCCGCTGAGGCTTCTCGAGGCCAATCACATCTAACCACTGGAACTTCCAAAGGGTCCTTCACACCCTTGCTGCAACTCAAGAAGTTCCCCGACATACCCGTCTCCACTCGAGAGGAAGCACGTGGGGTCCCGCAAAAATCCAGGGGAGCCCCATTTCCGCCTCCTAGCTCGAGATGAGGGATCCTTTCCCTGTTTCGTAGGGAAAGAATTCCCGGCGTTCCCGTCGCATCTCAAGAGGAGGCGCTCTCCACAGGAAAGGCGAGAGGAACTCCAGGGTCGTGCCACCATTCCAAGAGTCCCCCAGATGTGTCAGTCCATTCCAGAGGAACCTGTTTTCCCTGCACTGCCTTGACGTTCAAGCCGAGGATCGACTCCCACCACGTGTGCACGTGGGACAGCCCTGTGGGAAAGCCTCGTGGGAAAGCCTCGTGGGAAAGACTCGAGGGAAAACCATAGATCCTTTGATCCACGCGGCGGAATGCGTGACACTGCTGCTAACGCTCTGGAGGAAAGCGCAAGTGCATGCCCGCATTCGAGACGAGGACTGACTCCCCTGGGGAGACTCCAGAAGTACCCCAAGATCCATGTCAGCACTGCAGAGGAATCCTCAGGTTCCGGCCCCGACTCCACACAAGGTCTTAGGCCCCGGCATCGACGGGAGAATAATCCCGAGAGGCCCCCGAGGAATTCGCATGGGGACTGGCCTTTCCTGAGGCCACCAGAGCGGGTCCCTGAGGTGCCCGTCGTAAGTCGAGAGCACCTGCCACAACTCGAGAAAATCCAGGAGGTTTTGCCCTCCAGGCGAGATGAGGCCCATTTCCGCTGAGGCTTCTCGAGGCTAATCACGTCTAACCACTGGAACTTCCAAAGGGTCCTTCACACCCTTGCTGCAACTCCAGAAGTTCCCCGACGTACCCGTCTCCACTCGAGAGGAAGCACGAGGGTCCCGCACACATCCAGGGGAGCCCCGTTTCCGCCTCCAAGCTCGAGATGTGGGATCCTTTCCCTGTTTCGTAGGGAAAGAATTCCGGTGTTCCCGTCGCATCTCAAGAGGAGGCGCTCTCCACAGGAAAGGCGAGAGGACTCCAGCGTCGTGCCACCATTCAAAGTGTCCCCCAGATATGTCAGTCCATTCCAGAGGAACCTGTTTTCCCTGCACTGCCTTCACGTTCAAGCCGAGGATCGACTCTCACCACGTGTGCACGTGGGACAGCCCTTGGGAAGGCCTCGTGGGAAAGCCTCGTGGGAAAGACTAGAGGGAAAACCATAGATACTTTGATGCACGCGGCGGAGTGCGTGACACTGCTGCTACCGCTCTGGAGGATAGTACAAGTGCATGCCCGCATTCCAGACGAGGACTGACTCCCCTGGGGAGACTCCAGAAGTACCCCAAGATCCATGTCAGCACTGGAGAGGAATCCTCAGGTTCCGGCCCCGACTCCACACAAGGTCTTCGGCCCCGGCATCGAAGGGAGAGGAATCCCGAGAGGCCCCCGAGGAACTCGCATGGGGACTGGCCTTTCCTGAGGCCACCAGAGCGGGTCCCTGAGGTCCCCGTCGTAAGTCGAGAGCACCTGCCGCAACTTGAGAAAATCCAGGAGGTTTTGCCCTCCAGGCGAGATGAGGCCCATTTCCGATGAGGCTTCCCGAGGCTAATCATATCTAACCACTGGAACTTCCAAAGGGTCCTTCACACCCTTGCTGCAACTCAAGAAGTTCCCCGACATACCCGTCTCCACTCGAGAGGAAGCACGTGGGGTCCCGCACACATCCAGGGGAGCCCCGTTTCCGCCTCCTAGCTCGAGATGAGGGATCCTTTCCCTGTTTCGTAGGGAAAGAATTCCCGGCGTTCCCGTCGCATCTCAAGAGGAGGCGCTCTCCACAGGAAAGGCGAGAGGAACTCCAGGGTCGTGCCACCATTCCAAGAGTCCCCCAGATGTGTCAGTCCATTCCAGAGGAACCTGTTTTCCCTGCACTGCCTTGACGTTCAAGCCGAGGATCCACTCCCACCACGTGTGCACGTGGGACAGCCCTGTGGGAAAGCCTCGTGGGAAAGCCTCGTGGGAAAGACTCGAGGGAAAACCATAGATCCTTTGATCCACGCGGCGGACTGCGTGACACTGCTGCTACCGCTCTGGAGGAAAGCGCAAGTGCATGCCCGCATTCGAGACGAGGACTGACTCCCCTGGGGAGACTCCAGAAGTACCCCAAGATCCATGTCAGCACTGCAGAGGAATCCTCAGGTTCCGGCCCCGACTCCACACAAGGTCTTAGGCCCCGGCATCGACGGGAGAGGAATGCCGAGAGGCCCCCGAGGAACTCGCATGGGGACTGGCCTTTCCTGAGGCCACCAGAGCGGGTCCCTGAGGTCCCCGTCGTAAGTCGAGAGCACCTGCCGCAACTCGAGAAAATCCAGGAGGTTTTGCCCTCCAGGCGAGATGAGGCCCATTTCCGCTGAGGCTTCTCGAGGCCAATCACATCTAACCACTGGAACTTCCAAAGGGTCCTTCACACCCTTGCTGCAACTCAAGAAGTTCCCCGACATACCCGTCTCCACTCGAGAGGAAGCACGTGGGGTCCCGCACACATCCAGGTGAGCCCCGTTTCCGCCTCCTAGCTCGAGATGATGGATCCTTTCCCTGTTTCGTAGGGAAAGAATACCGGCGTTCCCGTCGCATCTCAAGAGGAGGCGCTCTCCATAGGAAAGGCGAGAAGAACTCCAGGGTCGTGACACCATTCCAAGAGTCCCGCAGATGTGTCAGTCCATTCCAGAGGAACCTGTTTTCCCTGCACTGCCTTGACGTTCAAGCCGAGGATCGACTCCCACCACTTGTGCACGTGGGACAGCCCTGTGGGAAAGCCTCTTGTGAAAGCCTCGTGGGAAAGACTCGAGGGAAAACCATAGATCCTTTGATCCACGCGGCGGACTGCGTGACACTGCTCTTACCGCTCTGGAGGAAAGCGCAAGTGCATGCCCGCATTCGAGACGAGGACTGACTCCCCTGGGGAGACTCCAGAAGTACCCCAAGATCCGTGTCAGCACTGGAGAGGAATCCTCAAGTTCCGGCCCCGACTCAACACAAGGTCTTAGGCCCTGGCATTGACGGGAGAGGAATCCCGAGAGGCCCCCGAGGAACTCGCATGGGGACTGGCCTTTCCTGAGGCCCCCAGAGCTGGTCCCTGAGGTCCCCGTCGTAAGTCGAGAGCACCTGCCGCAACTCCAGGAAATCCAGGAAGTTTTGCCCTCCAGGCGAGATGAGGCCCATTTCCGCTGAGGCTTCTCGAGGTCAATCACATCTAACCACTGGAACTTCCAAAGGGTCCTTCACACCCTTGCTGCAACTCAAGAAGTTACCCGACATACTCGTCTCCACTCGAGAGGAAGCACGTGGTGTCCCGCACACATCCAGGGGAGCCCCGTTTCCGCCTCCTAGCTCGAGATGAGGGATCCTTTCCCTTTTTCGTAGGGAAAGAATTCCCGTCGTTCCCGTCGCATCTCAAGAGGAGGCGCTCTCCACAGGAAAGGCGAGAGGAACTCCAGGGTCGTGCCACCATTCCAAGAGACGCCCAGATGTGTCAGTCCATTCCAGAGGAACCTGTTTTCCCTTCACTGCCTTGACGTTCAAGCCGAGGATCAACTCCCACCACGTGTGCACGTGGGACAGCCCTGTGGGAAAGCCTCGTGGGAAAGCCTCGTGGGAAAGACTCGAGGGAAAACCATAGATCCTTTGAGCCACGTGGCGGACAGCGTGACACTGCTGCTACCGCTCTGGAGGAAAGCGCAAGTGCATGCCCGCATTCGAGACGAGGACTGACTCCCCTGGGGAGACTCCAGAATTACCAAAAAGATCCATGTCAGCACTGGAGAGGAATCCTCAGGTTCCGGCCCCGACTCCACACAAGGTCTTAGGCCCTGTCATTGACGAAGAGGAATCCCGAGAGGCCCCCGAGGAACTCGCATGGGGACTGGCCTTTCATGAGGCCACCAGAGCGGGTCCCTGAGGTCCCCGTCGTAAGTCGAGAGCACCTGCCGCAACTCGAGAAAATCCAGGAGGTTTCGCCCTCCAGGCGAGATGAGGCCCATTTCCGCTGAGGCTTCTCGAGGCCAATCACATCTAACCACTGGAACTTCCAAACGGTCCTTCACACCCTTGCTGCAACTCAAGAAGTTCCCCGGCATACCCGTCTCCACTCGAGAGGAAGCACGTGGGGTCCCGCACACATCCAGGGGAGCCCCGTTTCCGACTACTAGCTCGAGATGAGGGATCCTTTCCCTGTTTCGTAGGGAAAGAATTCCCGGCGTTCCCGTCGCATCTCAAGAGGAGGCGCTCTCCATAGGAAAGGTGAGAGGAACTCCAGGGTCATGCCACCATTCCAAGAGTCCCCCAGATGTGTCAGTCCATTCCAGAGGAACCTGTTTTCCCTGCACTGCCTTGACGTTCAAGCCCAGGATCGACTCCCACCACGTGTGCTCGTGGGACAGCCCTGTGGGAAAGCCTCGTGGGAAAGCCTCGTGGGAAAGACTCGAGGGAAAACCATAGATCCTTTGATTAACGCGGCGGACAGCGTGACACTGCTGCTACCGCTCTGGAGGAAAGCGCAAGTGCATGCCGGCATTCGAGACGAGGACGACTCCCCTTGGGAGACTCCAGAAGTACCCCAAGATCCATGTCAGCACTGGAGAGGAATCCTCAGGTTCCGGCTCCGACTCCACACAAGGTCTTAGGCCCCGGCATCGACGGGAGAGGAATCCCGAGAGGCCCCCGAGGAACTCGCATGGGGACTGGCCTTTCCTGAGGCCACCAGAGCGGGTCCCTGAGGTCCACGTCGTAAGTCGAGAGCACCTGCCGAAACTCGAGAAAATCCAGGAGGTTTTGCCCTCCAGGCGAGTTGAGGACCATTTCCGCTGAGGCTTCTCGAGGCTGATCACATCTAACCACTGGAACTTCCAAAGGGTCCTTCACACCCTTGCTGCAACTCAAGAAGTTCCCCGACATACCGGTCTGCACTCGAGAGGAAGCACGTGGGTCCCGCACACATCCAGGGGAGCCCCGTTTCCGCCTCCTAGCTCGAGATGAGGGATCCTTTCCCTGTTTCGTAGGGAAAGAATTCCGGCGTTCCCGTCGCATCTCAAGAGGAGGCGCTCTCCACAGGAAAGGCGAGAGGAACTCCAGGGTCGTGCCACCATTCCAAGAGTCCCCCAGATGTGTCAGTCAATTCCAGAGTAACCTGTTTTCCCTGCACTGCCTTGACGTTCAAGCCGAGGATCGACTCCCACCACGTGTGCAGGTGGGACAGCCCTGTGGAAAGCCTCGTGGGAAAGCCTCGTGGGAAAGACTCGAGGGAAAACCATAGATCCTTTGATCCACGCGGCGGACTGCGTGACACTGCTGCTACCGCTCTGGAGGAAAGCGCAAGTGCATGCTCGCATTCGAGGCGAAGACTGACTCCCCTGGGGAGACTCCAGAAGTACCCCAAGATCCATGTCAGCACTGGAGAGGAATCCTCAGGTTCCGGCCCCGACTGCACACAAGGTCTTAGGCCCCGGCATCGACGGATGAGGAATCCCGAGAGGCCCCCGAGGAACTCGCATGGGGACTGGCCTTTCCTGAGGCCACCAGAGCGGGTCCCTGAGGTCCCGGTCGTAAGTCGAGAGCACCTGCCGCAACTCGAGAAAATCCAGGAGGTTTTGCCCTCCAGGCGAGATGAGGCCCATTTCCGCTGAGGCTTCTCGAGGCTAATCACGTCTAACCACTGGAACTTCCAAAGGGTCCTTCACACCCTTCATGCAACTCAAGAAGTTCCCCGACGTACCCGTCTCCACTCGAGAGGAAGCACGAGGGTCCCGCACACATCCAGGGGAGCCCCGTTTCCGCCTCCAAGCTCGAGATGTGGGATCCTTTCCCTGTTTCGTAGGGAAAGAATTCCGGTGTTCCCGTCGCATCTCAAGAGGAGGCGCTCTCCACAGGAAAGGCGAGAGGACTCCAGCGTAGTGCCACCATTCAAAGTGTCCCCCAGATATGTCAGTCCATTCCAGAGGAACCTGTTTTCCCTGCACTGCCTTCACGTTCAAGCCGAGGATCGACTCTCACCACGTGTGCACGTGGGACAGCCCTTGGGAAGGCCTCGTGGGAAAGCCTCGTGGGAAAGACTAGAGGGAAAACCATAGATACTTTGATGCACGCGGCGGAGTGCGTGACACTGCTGCTACCGCTCTGGAGGATAGTACAAGTGCATGCCCGCATTCCAGACGAGGACTGACTCCCCTGGGGAGACTCCAGAAGTACCCCAAGATCCATGTCAGCACTGGAGAGGAATCCTCAGGTTCCGGCCCCGACTCCACACAAGGTCTTCGGCCCCGGCATCGAAGGGAGAGGAATCCCGAGAGGCCCCCGAGGAACTCGCATGGGGACTGGCCTTTCCTGAGGCCACCAGAGCGGGTCCCTGAGGTCCCCGTCGTAAGTCGAGAGCACCTGCCGCAACTTGAGAAAATCCAGGAGGTTTTGCCCTCCAGGCGAGATTAGGCCCATTTCCGATGAGGCTTCCCGAGGCTAATCATATCTAACCACTGGAACTTCCAAAGGGTCCTTCACACCCTTGCTGCAACTCAAGAAGTTCCCCGACATACCCGTCTCCACTCGAGAGGAAGCACGTGGGGTCCCGCACACATCCAGGGGAGCCCCGTTTCCGCCTCCTAGCTCGAGATGAGGGATCCTTTCCCTGTTTCGTAGGGAAAGAATTCCCGGCGTTCCCGTCGCATCTCAAGAGGAGGCGCTCTCCACAGGAAAGGCGAGAGGAACTCCAGGGTCGTGCCACCATTCCAAGAGTCCCCCAGATGTGTCAGTCCATTCCAGAGGAACCTGTTTTCCCTGCACTGCCTTGACGTTCAAGCCGAGGATCCACTCCCAACACGTGTGCACGTGGGACAGCCCTGTGGGAAAGCCTCGTGGGAAAGCCTCGTGGGAAAGACTCGAGGGAAAACCATAGATCCTTTGATCCACGCGGCGGACTGCGTGACACTGCTGCTACCGCTCTGGAGGAAAGCGCAAGTGCATGCCCGCATTCGAGACGAGGACTGACTCCCCTGGGGAGACTCCAGAAGTACCCCAAGATCCATGTCAGCACTGCAGAGGAATCCTCAGGTTCCGGCCCCGACTCCACACAAGGTCTTAGGCCCCGGCATCGACGGGAGAGGAATGCCGAGAGGCCCCCGAGGAACTCGCATGGGGACTGGCCTTTCCTGAGGCCACCAGAGCGGGTCCCTGAGGTCCCCGTCGTAAGTCGAGAGCACCTGCCGCAACTCGAGAAAATCCAGGAGGTTTTGCCCTCCAGGCGAGATGAGGCCCATTTCCGCTGAGGCTTCTCGAGGCCAATCACATCTAACCACTGGAACTTCCAAAGGGTCCTTCACACCCTTGCTGCAACTCAAGAAGTTCCCCGACATACCCGTCTCCACTCGAGAGGAAGCACGTGGGGTCCCGCACACATCCAGGGGAGCCCCGTTTCCGCCTCCTAGCTCGAGATGATGGATCCTTTCCCTGTTTCGTAGGGAAAGAATACCGGCGTTCCCGTCGCATCTCAAGAGGAGGCGCTCTCCATAGGAAAGGCGAGAAGAACTCCAGGGTCGTGACACCATTCCAAGAGTCCCGCAGATGTGTCAGTCCATTCCAGAGGAACCTGTTTTCCCTGCACTGCCTTGACGTTCAAGCCGAGGATCGACTCCCACCACTTGTGCACGTGGGACAGCCCTGTGGGAAAGCCTCTTGGGAAAGCCTCGTGGGAAAGACTCGAGGGAAAACCATAGATCCTTTGATCCACGCGGCGGACTGCGTGACACTGCTCTTACCGCTCTGGAGGAAAGCGCAAGTGCATGCCCGCATTCGAGACGAGGACTGACTCCCCTGGGGAGACTCCAGAAGTACCCCAAGATCCGTGTCAGCACTGGAGAGGAATCCTCAAGTTCCGGCCCCGACTCAACACAAGGTCTTAGGCCCTGGCATTGACGGGAGAGGAATCCCTAGAGGCCCCCGAGGAACTCGCATGGGGACTGGCCTTTCCTGAGGCCCCCAGAGCTGGTCCCTGAGGTCCCCGTCGTAAGTTGAGAGCACCTGCCGCAACTCCAGGAAATCCAGGAAGTTTTGCCCTCCAGGCGAGATGAGGCCCATTTCCGCTGAGGCTTCTCGAGGTCAATCACATCTAACCACTGGAACTTCCAAAGGGTCCTTCACACCCTTGCTGCAACTCAAGAAGTTACCCGACATACTCGTCTCCACTCGAGAGGAAGCACGTGGTGTCCCGCACACATCCAGGGGAGCCCCGTTTCCGCCTCCTAGCTCGAGATGAGGGATCCTTTCCCTTTTTCGTAGGGAAAGAATTCCCGTCGTTCCCGTCGCATCTCAAGAGGAGGCGCTCTCCACAGGAAAGGCGAGAGGAACTCCAGGGTCGTGCCACCATTCCAAGAGACGCCCAGATGTGTCAGTCCATTCCAGAGGAACCTGTTTTCCCTTCACTGCCTTGACGTTCAAGCCGAGGATCAACTCCCACCACGTGTGCACGTGGGACAGCCCTGTGGGAAAGCCTCGTGGGAAAGCCTCGTGGGAAAGACTCGAGGGAAAACCATAGATCCTTTGAGCCACGTGGCGGACAGCGTGACACTGCTGCTACCGCTCTGGAGGAAAGCGCAAGTGCATGCCCGCATTCGAGACGAGGACTGACTCCCCTGGGGAGACTCCAGAATTACCCCAAGATCCATGTCAGCACTGGAGAGGAATCCTCAGGTTCCGGCCCCGACTCCACACAAGGTCTTAGGCCCTGTCATTGACGAAGAGGAATCCCGAGAGGCCCCCGAGGAACTCGCATGGGGACTGGCCTTTCATGAGGCCACCAGAGCGGGTCCCTGAGGTCCCCGTCGTAAGTCGAGAGCACCTGCCGCAACTCGAGAAAATCCAGGAGGTTTCGCCCTCCAGGCGAGATGAGGCCCATTTCCGCTGAGGCTTCTCGAGGCCAATCACATCTAACCACTGGAACTTCCAAACGGTCCTTCACACCCTTGCTGCAACTCAAGAAGTTCCCCGGCATACCCGTCTCCACTCGAGAGGAAGCACGTGGGGTCCCGCACACATCCAGGGGAGCCCCGTTTCCGACTCCTAGCTCGAGATGAGGGATCCTTTCCCTGTTTCGTAGGGAAAGAATTCCCGGCGTTCCCGTCGCATCTCAAGAGGAGGCGCTCTCCATAGGAAAGGTGAGAGGAACTCCAGGGTCATGCCACCATTCCAAGAGTCCCCCAGATGTGTCAGTCCATTCCAGAGGAACCTGTTTTCCCTGCACTGCCTTGACGTTCAAGCCCAGGATCGACTCCCACCACGTGTGCTCGTGGGACAGCCCTGTGGGAAAGCCTCGTGGGAAAGCCTCGTGGGAAAGACTCGAGGGAAAACCATAGATCCTTTGATTAACGCGGCGGACAGCGTGACACTGCTGCTACCGCTCTGGAGGAAAGCGCAAGTGCATGCCGGCATTCGAGACGAGGACGACTCCCCTTGGGAGACTCCAGAAGTACCCCAAGATCCATGTCAGCACTGGAGAGGAATCCTCAGGTTCCGGCTCCGACTCCACACAAGGTCTTAGGCCCCGGCATCGAGGGGAGAGGAATCCCGAGAGGCCCCCGAGGAACTCGCATGGGGACTGGCCTTTCCTGAGGCCACCAGAGCGGGTCCCTGAGGTCCACGTCGTAAGTCGAGAGCACCTGCCGAAACTCGAGAAAATCCAGGAGGTTTTGCCCTCCAGGCGAGTTGAGGACCATTTCCGCTGAGGCTTCTCGAGGCTGATCACATCTAACCACTGGAACTTCCAAAGGGTCCTTCACACCCTTGCTGCAACTCAAGCAGTCCCGCGACATACCCGTCTCCACTCGAGAGGAAGCACGTGGTGTCCCGCACACATCCAGGGGAGCCCCGTTTCCGCCTCCTAGCTCGAGATGAGTGATCCTTTCCCTGTTTCGTAGGGAAAGAATTCCCGGTGTTCCCGTCGCATCTCAAGAGGAGGCGTTCTCCACAGGAAAGGCGAGAGGAACTCCAGGGTCGTGCCACCATTCCAAGAGTCCCCCAGATGTGTCAGTCCATTCCAGAGGAACCTGTTTTCCCTGCACTGCCTTGACGTTCAAGCCGAGGATCGACTCCCACTACGTGTGCACGTGGGACAGCCCTGTGGGAAAGCCTCGTGTGAAAGCCTCGTGGGAAAGACTCGAGGGAAAACCATAGATCCTTTGATCCACGCGGCGGACGGCGTGACACTGCTGCTACCGCTTTGTAGGAAAGCGCAAGTGCATGCCCGCATTCGAGACGAGGACTGACTCCCCTGGGGAGACTCCAGAAGTACCCCAAGATCCATGTCAGCACTGGAGAGGAATCCTCAGGTTCCGGCCCCGACTCCACACAAGGTCTTAGGCCCCGGCATCGACGGGAGAGGAATCCCGAGAGGCCCCCGAGGAACTCGCATGGGGACTGGCCTTTCATGAGGCCACCAGAGCGGGTCCCTGAGGTCCCCGTCGTAAGTCGAGAGCACCTGCTGCAACTCGAGAAAATCCAGGAGGTTTTGCCCTCCAGGCGAGATGAGGCCCATTTCCGCTGAGGCTTCTCGAGGCCAATCACATCTAACCACTGGAACTTCCAAAGGGTCCTTCACACCCTTGCTGCAACTCAAGCAGTTCCGCGACATACCCGTCTTCACTCGAGAGGAAGCACGTGGTGTCCCGCACACATCCAGGGGAGCCCCGTTTCCGCCTCCTAGCTCGAGATGAGGGATCCTTTCCCTGTTTCGTAGGGAACGAATTCCCGGCGTTCCCGTCGCATCTCAAGAGGAGGCGCTCTCCACAGGAAAGACGAGAGGAACTCCAGGGTCGTGCCACCATTCCAAGAGTCCCCCAGATGTGTCAGTCCATTCCAGAGGAACCTGTTTTCCCTGCACTGCCTTGACGTTCAAGCCGAGGATCGACTCCCACCTCGTGTGCACGTGGGACAGCCCTGTGGGAAAGCCTCGTGGGAAAGACTCGTGGGAAAGACTCGAGGGAAAACCATAGATCCTTTGATCCACGCGGCGGACTGCGTGACACTGCTGCTACCGCTCTGGAGGAAACGCAAGTGCATGCCCGCATTCGAGACGAGGACTGACTCCCCTGGGGAGACTCCAGAAGTACCCCAAGATCCATGTCAGCACTGGAGAGGAATCCTCAGGTTCCGGCCCCGACTCCACACAAGGTCTTAGGCCCCGGCATCGATGAGAGAGGAATCCCGAGAGGCCCCCAGGAACTCGCATGGGGACTGGCCTTTCCTGAGGCCACCAGAGCGTGTCCCTGAGGTCCCCGTCGTAAGTCGAGAGCACCTGCCGCAACTCGAGAAAATCCAGGAGGTTTTGCCCTCCAGGCGAGATGAGGCCCATTTCCGCTGAGGCTTCTCGAGGCTAATCACGTCTAACCACTGGAACTTCCAAAGGGTCCTTCACACCCTTGCTGCAACTCAAGAAGTTCCCCGACATACCCGTCTCCACTCGAGAGGAAGCACGTGGGGTCCCGCACACATCCAGGGGAGCCCCGTTTCCGCCTGCTAGCTCGAGATGAGGGATCCTTTAACTGTTTCGTAGGGAAAGAATTCCCGGCGTTCCCGTCGCATCTCAAGAAGAGGCGCTCTCCACAGGAAAGGCGAGAGGAACTCCAGGGTCGTGCCACCATTCCAAGAGTCCCCCAGATGTGTCAGTCCATTCCAGAGGAACCTGTTTTCCCTGCACTGCCTTGACGTTCAAGCCGAGGATCGACTCCCACCACGTGTGCACGTGGGACAGCCCTGTGGGAAAGCCTCGTGGGAAAGCCTCGTGGGAAAGACTCGAGGGAAAACCATAGATCCTTTGATCCACGCGGCGGACGGCGTGACACTGCTGCTACCGCTTTGTAGGAAAGCGCAAGTGCATGCCCGCATTCGAGACGAGGACTGACTCCCCTGGGGAGACTCCAGAAGTACCCCAAGATCCATGTCAGCACTGGAGAGGAATCCTCAGGTTCCGGCCCCGACTCCACACAAGGTCTTAGGCCCCGGCATCGACGGGAGAGGAATGCCGAGAGGCCCCCGAGGAACTCGCATGGGGACTGGCCTTTCCTGAGGCCACCAGAGCGGGTCCATGAGGTCCCCGTCGTAAGTCGAGAGCACCTGCCGCAACTCGAGAAAATCCAGGAGGTTTTGCCCTCCAGGCGAGATGAGGCCCATTTCCGCTGAGGCTTCTCGAGGCCAATCACATCTAACCACTGGAACTTCCAAAGGGTCCTTCACACCCTTGCTGCAACTCAAGAAGTTCCCCGACATACCCGTCTCCACTCGAGAGGAAGCACGTGGGGTCCCGCACACATCCAGGGGAGCCCCGTTTCCGCCTCCTAGCTCGAGATGATGGATCCTTTCCCTGTTTCGTAGGGAAAGAATACCGGCGTTCCCGTCGCATCTCAAGAGGAGGCGCTCTCCATAGGAAAGGCGAGAAGAACTCCAGGGTCGTGACACCATTCCAAGAGTCCCGCAGATGTGTCAGTCCATTCCAGAGGAACCTGTTTTCCCTGCACTGCCTTGACGTTCAAGCCGAGGATCGACTCCCACCACTTGTGCACGTGGGACAGCCCTGTGGGAAAGCCTCTTGGGAAAGCCTCGTGGGAAAGACTCGAGGGAAAACCATAGATCCTTTGATCCACGCGGCGGACTGCGTGACACTGCTCTTACCGCTCTGGAGGAAAGCGCAAGTGCATGCCCGCATTCGAGACGAGGACTGACTCCCCTGGGGAGACTCCAGAAGTACCCCAAGATCCATGTCAGCACTGGAGAGGAATCCTCAAGTTCCGGCCCCGACTCAACACAAGGTCTTAGGCCCTGGCATTGACGGGAGAGGAATCCCGAGAGGCCCCCGAGGAACTCGCATGGGGACTGGCCTTTCATGAGGCCACCAGAGCGGGTCCCTGAGGTCCCCGTCGTAAGTCGAGAGCACCTGCCGCAACTCGAGAAAATCCAGGAGGTTTCGCCCTCCAGGCGAGATGAGGCCCATTTCCGCTGAGGCTTCTCGAGGCCAATCACATCTAACCACTGGAACTTCCAAACGGTCCTTCACACCCTTGCTGCAACTCAAGAAGTTCCCCGGCATACCCGTCTCCACTCGAGAGGAAGCACGTGTGGTCCCGCACACATCCAGGGGAGCCCCGTTTCCGACTCCTAGCTCGAGATGAGGGATCCTTTCCCTGTTTCGTAGGGAAAGAATTCCCGGCGTTCCCGTCGCATCTCAAGAGGAGGCGCTCTCCATAGGAAAGGTGAGAGGAACTCCAGGGTCATGCCACCATTCCAAGAGTCCCCCAGATGTGTCAGTCCATTCCAGAGGAACCTGTTTTCCCTGCACTGCCTTGACGTTCAAGCCCAGGATCGACTCCCACCACGTGTGCTCGTGGGACAGCCCTGTGGGAAAGCCTCGTGGGAAAGCCTCGTGGGAAAGACTCGAGGGAAAACCATAGATCCTTTGATTAACGCGGCGGACTGCGTGACACTGCTGCTACCGCTCTGGAGGAAAGCGCAAGTGCATGCCGGCATTCGAGACGAGGACGACTCCCCTTGGGAGACTCCAGAAGTACCCCAAGATCCATGTCAGCACTGGAGAGGAATCCTCAGGTTCCGGCTCCGACTCCACACAAGGTCTTAGGCCCCGGCATCGACGGGAGAGGAATCCCGAGAGGCCCCCGAGGAACTCGCATGGGGACTGGCCTTTCCTGAGGCCACCAGAGCGGGTCCCTGAGGTCCACGTCGTAAGTCGAGAGCACCTGCCGCAACTCGAGAAAATCCAGGAGGTTTTGCCCTCCAGGCGAGATGAGGCCCATTTCCGCTGAGGCTTCTCGAGGCTAATCACGTCTAACCACTGGAACTTCCAAAGGGTCCTTGACACCCTTGCTGCAACTCAAGAAGTTCCCCGACATACCCGTCTCCACTCGTGAGGAAGCACGTGGGTCCCGCACAAATCCAGGGGAGCCCCGTTTCCGCCTCCTAGCTCGAGATGAGGGATCCTTTCCCTGTTTCGTAGGGAAAGAATTCCCGGCGTTCCCGTCGCATCTCAAGAGGAGGCGCTCTCCACAGGAAAGGGAGAGGAACTCCAGGGTCGTGACACCATTCCAAGAGTCCCCCAGATGTGTCAGTCCATTCCAGAGGAACGTGTTTTCCCTGCACTGCCTTGACGTTCAAGCCGAGGATCGACTCCCACCACGTGTGCACGTGGGACAGCCCTGTGGGAAAGCCTCGTGGGAAAGCCTCGTGGGAAAGACTCGAGGGAAAACCATAGATCCTTTGATCCACGCGGCGGACTGCGTGGCACTGTTGCTACCGCTCTGGAGGAAAGCGCAAGTGCATGCCCGCATTAGAGACGAGGACTGACTCCCCTGGGGAGACTCCAGAAGTACCCCAAGATTCATGTCAGCACTGGAGAGGAATCCTCAGGTTCCGGCCCCGACTCCACACAAGGTCTTAGGCCCCGACATCGACGGGAGAGGAATCCCGAGAGGCCCCCGTGGAACTCGCATGGGGACTGGCCTTTCCTGAGGCCACCAGAGCGGTTCCCTGAGGTCCCCGTCGTAAGTGGAGAGCACCTGCCGCAACTCGAGAAAATCCAGGAGGTTTTGCCCTCCAGGGGAGATGAGGCCCATTTCCGCTGAGGCTTCTCGAGGCCAATCACATCTAACCACTGGAACTTCCAAAGGGTCCTTCACACCCTTGCTGCAACTCAAGAAGTTCCCCGACATACCGTCTCCACTCGAGAGGAAGCACGTGGGGTCCCGCACACATCCAGGGGAGCCCCGTTTCCGACTCCTAGCTCGAGATGAGGGATCCTTTCCCTGTTTCGTAGGGAAAGAATTCCCGGCGTTCCCGTCGCATCTCAAGAGGAGGCGCTCTCCATAGGAAAGGTGAGAGGAACTCCAGGGTCATGCCACCATTCCAAGAGTCCCCCAGATGTGTCAGTCCATTCCAGAGGAACCTGTTTTCCCTGCACTGCCTTGACGTTCAAGCCCAGGATCGACTCCCACCACGTGTGCTCGTGGGACAGCCCTGTGGGAAAGCCTCGTGGGAAAGCCTCGTGGGAAAGACTCGAGGGAAAACCATAGATCCTTTGATTAACGCGGCGGACTGCGTGACACTGCTGCTACCGCTCTGGAGGAAAGCGCAAGTGCATGCCGGCATTCGAGACGAGGACGACTCCCCTTGGGAGACTCCAGAAGTACCCCAAGATCCATGTCAGCACTGGAGAGGAATCCTCAGGTTCCGGCTCCGACTCCACACAAGGTCTTAGGCCCCGGCATCGACGGGAGAGGAATCCCGAGAGGCCCCCGAGGAACTCGCATGGGGACTGGCCTTTCCTGAGGCCACCAGAGCGGGTCCCTGAGGTCCACGTCGTTAGTCGAGAGCACCTGCCGAAACTCGAGAAAATCCAGGAGGTTTTGCCCTCCAGGCGAGTTGAGGACCATTTCCGCTGAGGCTTCTCGAGGCTGATCACATCTAACCACTGGAACTTCCAAAGGGTCCTTGACACCCTTGCTGCAACTCAAGAAGTTCCCCGACATACCCGTCTCCACTCGTGAGGAAGCACGTGCGTCCCGCACAAATCCAGGGGAGCCCCGTTTCCGCCTCCTAGCTCGAGATGAGGGATCCTTTCCCTGTTTCGTAGGGAAAGAATTCCCGGCGTTCCCGTCGCATCTCAAGAGGAGGCGCTCTCCACAGGAAAGGGAGAGGAACTCCAGGGTCGTGACACCATTCCAAGAGTCCCCCAGATGTGTCAGTCCATTCCAGAGGAACCTGTTTTCCCTGCACTGCCTTGACGTTCAAGCCGAGGATCGACTCCCACCACGTGTGCACGTGGGACAGCCCTGTGGGAAAGCCTCGTGGGAAAGCCTCGTGGGAAAGACTCGAGGGAAAACCATAGATCCTTTGATCCACGCGGCGGACTGCGTGGCACTGTTGCTACCGCTCTGGAGGAAAGCGCAAGTGCATGCCCGCATTAGAGACGAGGACTGACTCCCCTGGGGAGACTCCAGAAGTACCCCAAGATTCATGTCAGCACTGGAGAGGAATCCTCAGGTTCCGGCCCCGACTCCACACAAGGTCTTAGGCCCCGACATCGACGGGAGAGGAATCCCGAGAGGCCCCCGTGGAACTCGCATGGAGACTGGCCTTTCCTGAGGCCACCAGAGCGGTTCCCTGAGGTCCCCGTCGTAAGTGGAGAGCACCTGCCGCAACTCGAGAAAATCCAGGAGGTTTTGCCCTCCAGGGGAGATGAGGCCCATTTCCGCTGAGGCTTCTCGAGGCCAATCACATCTAACCACTGGAACTTCCAAAGGGTCCTTCACACCCTTGCTGCAACTCAAGAAGTTCCCCGACATACCGTCTCCACTCGAGAGGAAGCACGTGGGGTCCCGCACACATCCAGGGGAGCCCCGTTTCCGACTCCTAGCTCGAGATGAGGGATCCTTTCCCTGTTTCGTAGGGAAAGAATTCCCGGCGTTCCCGTCGCATCTCAAGAGGAGGCGCTCTCCATAGGAAAGGTGAGAGGAACTCCAGGGTCATGCCACCATTCCAAGAGTCCCCCAGATGTGTCAGTCCATTCCAGAGGAACCTGTTTTCCCTGCACTGCCTTGACGTTCAAGCCCAGGATCGACTCCCACCACGTGTGCTCGTGGGACAGCCCTGTGGGAAAGCCTCGTGGGAAAGCCTCGTGGGAAAGACTCGAGGGAAAACCATAGATCCTTTGATTAACGCGGCGGACTGCGTGACACTGCTGCTACCGCTCTGGAGGAAAGCGCAAGTGCATGCCGGCATTCGAGACGAGGACGACTCCCCTTGGGAGACTCCAGAAGTACCCCAAGATCCATGTCAGCACTGGAGAGGAATCCTCAGGTTCCGGCTCCGACTCCACACAAGGTCTTAGGCCCCGGCATCGACGGGAGAGGAATCCCGAGAGGCCCCCGAGGAACTCGCATGGGGACTGGCCTTTCCTGAGGCCACCAGAGCGGGTCCCTGAGGTCCACGTCGTTAGTCGAGAGCACCTGCCGAAACTCGAGAAAATCCAGGAGGTTTTGCCCTCCAGGCGAGTTGAGGCCCATTTCCGCTGAGGCTTCTCGAGGCTGATCACATCTAACCACTGGAACTTCCAAAGGGTCCTTCACACCCGTGCTGCAACTCAAGCAGTTCCGCGACATACCCGTCTCCACTCGAGAGGAAGCACGTGGTGTCCCGCACACATCCAGGGGAGCCCCGTTTCCGCCTCCTAGCTCGAGATGAGTGATCCTTTCCCTGTTTCGTAGGGAAAGAATTCCCGGTGTTCCCGTCGCATCTCAAGAGGAGGCGTTCTCCACAGGAAAGGCGAGAGGAACTCCAGGGTCGTGCCACCATTCCAAGAGTCCCCCAGATGTGTCAGTCCATTCCAGAGGAACCTGTTTTCCCTGCACTGCCTTGACGTTCAAGCCGAGGATCGACTCCCACTACGTGTGCACGTGGGACAGCCCTGTGGGAAAGCCTCGTGTGAAAGCCTCGTGGGAAAGACTCGAGGGAAAAACATAGATCCTTTGATCCACGCGGCGGACGGCGTGACACTGCTGCTACCGCTTTGTAGGAAAGCGCAAGTGCATGCCCGCATTCGAGACGAGGACTGACTCCCCTGGGGAGACTCCAGAAGTACCCCAAGATCCATGTCAGCACTGGAGAGGAATCCTCAGGTTCCGGCCCCGACTCCACACAAGGTCTTCGGCCCCGGCATCGACGGGAGAGGAATCCCGAGAGGCCCCCGAGGAACTCGCATGGGGACTGGCCTTTCATGAGGCCACCAGAGCGGGTCCCTGAGGTCCCCGTCGTAAGTCGAGAGCACCTGCTGCAACTCGAGAAAATCCAGGAGGTTTTGCCCTCCAGGCGAGATGAGGCCCATTTCCGCTGAGGCTTCTCGAGGCCAATCACATCTAACCACTGGAACTTCCAAAGGGTCCTTCACACCCTTGCTGCAACTCAAGCAGTTCCGCGACATACCCGTCTTCACTCGAGAGGAAGCACGTGGTGTCCCGCACACATCCAGGGGAGCCCCGTTTCCGCCTCCTAGCTCGAGATGAGGGATCCTTTCCCTGTTTCGTAGGGAAAGAATTCCCGGCGTTCCCGTCGCATCTCAAGAGGAGGCGCTCTCCACAGGAAAGACGAGAGGAACTCCAGGGTCGTGCCACCATTCCAAGAGTCCCCCAGATGTGTCAGTCCATTCCAGAGGAACCTGTTTTCCCTGCACTGCCTTGACGTTCAAGCCGAGGATCGACTCCCACCTCGTGTGCACGTGGGACAGCCCTGTGGGAAAGCCTCGTGGGAAAGACTCGTGGGAAAGACTCGAGGGAAAACCATAGATCCTTTGATCCACGCGGCGGACTGCGTGACACTGCTGCTACCGCTCTGGAGGAAACGCAAGTGCATGCCCGCATTCGAGACGAGGACTGACTCCCCTGGGGAGACTCCAGAAGTACCCCAAGATCCATGTCAGCACTGGAGAGGAATCCTCAGGTTCCGGCCCCGACTCCACACAAGGTCTTAGGCCCCGGCATTGATGAGAGAGGAATCCCGAGAGGCCCCCAGGAACTCGCATGGGGACTGGCCTTTCCTGAGGCCACCAGAGCGTGTCCCTGAGGTCCCCGTCGTAAGTCGAGAGCACCTGCCGCAACTCGAGAAAATCCAGGAGGTTTTGCCCTCCAGGCGAGATGAGGCCCATTTCCGCTGAGGCTTCTCGAGGCTAATCACGTCTAACCACTGGAACTTCCAAAGGGTCCTTCACACCCTTGCTGCAACTCAAGAAGTTCCCCGACATACCCGTCTCCACTCGAGAGGAAGCACGTGGGGTCCCGCACACATCCAGGGGAGCCCCGTTTCCGCCTGCTAGCTCGAGATGAGGGATCCTTTAACTGTTTCGTAGGGAAAGAATTCCCGGCGTTCCCGTCGCATCTCAAGAAGAGGCGCTCTCCACAGGAAAGGCGAGAGGAACACCAGGGTCGTGCCACCATTCCAAGAGTCCCCCAGATGTGTCAGTCCATTCCAGAGGAACCTGTTTTCCCTGCACTGCCTTGACGTTCAAGCCGAGGATCGACTCCCACCACGTGTGCACGTGGGACAGCCCTGTGGGAAAGCCTCGTGGGAAAGCCTCGTGGGAAAGACTCGAGGGAAAACCATAGATCCTTTGATCCACGCGGCGGACTGCGTGACACTGCTGCTACCGCTCTGGAGGAAACGCAAGTGCATGCCCGCATTCGAGACGAGGACTGACTCCCCTGGGGAGACTCCAGAAGTACCCCAAGATCCATGTCAGCACTGGAGAGGAATCCTCAGGTTCCGGCCCCGACTCCACACAAGGTCTTAGGCCCCGGCATCGACGGGAGAGGAATCCCGAGAGGCCCCCGAGGAACTCGCATGGGGACTGGCCTTTCCTGAGGCCACCAGAGCGGGTCCCTGACGTCCCCGTCGTAAGTCGAGAGCGCCTGCCGCAACTCGAGAAAATCCAGGAGGTTTTGCCCTCCAGGCGAGATGAGGCCCATTTCCGCTGAGGCTTCTCGAGGCTAATCACGTCTAACCACTGGAACTTCCAAAGGGTCCTTCACACCCTTGCTGCAACTCAAGAAGTTCCCCGACATACCCGTCTCCAATCGAGAGGAAGCACGTGGGGTCCTGCACACATCCAGGGGAGCCCCGTTTCCGCCTCCTAACTCGAGATGAGGGATCCTTTCCCTGTTTCGTAGGGAAAGAATTCCCGGCGTTCCCGTCGCATCTCAAGAGGAGGCGCTCTCCACAGGAAAGGCGAGAGGAACTCCAGGGTCGTGCCACCATTCCAAGAGTCCCCCAGATGTGTCAGTCCATTCCAGAGGAACCTGTTCTCCCTGCACTGCCTTGACGTTCAAGCCGAGGATCCACTCCCACCACGTGTGCACGTGGGACAGCCCTGTGGGAAAGCCTCGTGGGAAAGCCTCGTGGGAAAGACTCGAGGGAAAACCATAGATCCTTTGATCCACGCGGCGGACTGCGTGACACTGCTGCTACCGCTCTGGAAGAAAGCGCAATTGCATGCCCGCATTCGAGACGAGGACTGACTCCCCTGGGGAGACTTCAGAAGTACCCCAAGATCCATGTCAGCACTGGAGAGGAAACCTCAGGTTCCGGCCCCGACTCCACACAAGGTCTTAGGCCCCGGCATCGACGGGAGAGGAATGCCGAGAGGCCCCCGAGGAACTCGCATGGGGACTGGCCTTTCCTGAGGCCACCAGAGCGGGTCCCTGAGGTCCCCATCGTAAGTCGAGAGCACCTGCCGCAACTCGAGAAAATCCAGGAGGTTTTGCCCTCCAGGCGAGATGAGGCCCATTTCCGCTGAGGCTTCTCGAGGCTAATCACGTCTAACCACTGGAACTTCCAAAGGGTCCTTCACACCCTTGCTGCAACTCAAGAAGTTCCCCGACATACCCGTCTCCACTCGAGAGGAAGCACGTGGGGTCCCGCACACATCCAGGGGAGCCCCGTTTCCGCCTCCTAGCTCGAGATGAGGGATCCTTTCCCTGTTTCGTAGGGAAAGAATTCCAGGCGTTCCCGTCGCATCTCAAGAGGAGGCGCTCTCCACAGGATAGGCGAGAGGAACTCCAGGGTCGTGCCACCATTCAAAGAGTCCCCCTGATGTGTCAGTCCATTCCAGAGGAACCTGTTTTCCCTGCACTGCCTTGACGTTCAAGCCGAGGATCCACTCCCACCACGTGTGCACGTGGGACAGCCCTGTGGGAAAGCCTCGTGGGAAAGCCTCGTGGGAAAGACTCGAGGGAAAACCATAGATCCTTTGATCCACGCGGCGGAATGCGTGACACTGCTGCTACCGCTCTGGAGGAAAGCGCAAGTGCATGCCCGCATTCGAGACGAGGACTGACTCCCCTGGGGAGACTCCAGAAGTACCCCAAGATCCATGTCAGCACTGGAGAGGAATCCTCAGGTTCCGGCCCCGACTCCACACAAGGTCTTAGGCCCCGGCATCGATGGGAGAGGAATGCCGAGAGGCCCCCGAGGAACTCGCATGGGGACTGGCATTTCCTGAGGTCACCAGAGCGGGTCCCCGAGGTCCCCGTCGTAAGTCGAGAGCACAGGCCGCAACTCGAGAAAATCCAGGAGGTTTTGCCCTCCAGGGGAGATGAGGCCCATTTCCGCTGAGGCTTCTCGAGGCCAATCACATCTAACCACTGGAACTTCCAAAGGGTCCTTCACACCCTTGCTGCAACTCAAGAAGTTCCCCGACATACCGTCTCCACTCGAGAGGAAGCACGTGGGGTCCCGCACACATCCAGGGGAGCCCCGTTTCCGACTCCTAGCTCGAGATGAGGGATCCTTTCCCTGTTTCGTAGGGAAAGAATTCCCGGCGTTCCCGTCGCATCTCAAGAGGAGGCGCTCTCCATAGGAAAGGTGAGAGGAACTCCAGGGTCATGCCACCATTCCAAGAGTCCCCCAGATGTGTCAGTCCATTCCAGAGGAACCTGTTTTCCCTGCACTGCCTTGACGTTCAAGCCCAGGATCGACTCCCACCACGTGTGCTCGTGGGACAGCCCTGTGGGAAAGCCTCGTGGGAAAGCCTCGTGGGAAAGACTCGAGGGAAAACCATAGATCCTTTGATTAACGCGGCGGACTGCGTGACACTGCTGCTACCGCTCTGGAGGAAAGCGCAAGTGCATGCCGGCATTCGAGACGAGGACGACTCCCCTTGGGAGACTCCAGAAGTACCCCAAGATCCATGTCAGCACTGGAGAGGAATCCTCAGGTTCCGGCTCCGACTCCACACAAGGTCTTAGGCCCCGGCATCGACGGGAGAGGAATCCCGAGAGGCCCCCGAGGAACTCGCATGGGGACTGGCCTTTCCTGAGGCCACCAGAGCGGGTCCCTGAGGTCCACGTCGTTAGTCGAGAGCACCTGCCGAAACTCGAGAAAATCCAGGAGGTTTTGCCCTCCAGGCGAGTTGAGGACCATTTCCGCTGAGGCTTCTCGAGGCTGATCACATCTAACCACTGGAACTTCCAAAGGGTCCTTCACACCCTTGCTGCAACTCAAGCAGTCCCGCGACATACCCGTCTCCACTCGAGAGGAAGCACGTGGTGTCCCGCACACATCCAGGGGAGCCCCGTTCCCGCCTCCTAGCTCGAGATGAGTGATCCTTTCCCTGTTTCGTAGGGAAAGAATTCCCGGTGTTCCCGTCGCATCTCAAGAGGAGGCGTTCTCCACAGGAAAGGCGAGATGAACTCCAGGGTCGTGCCACCATTCCAAGAGTCCCCCAGATGTGTCAGTCCATTCCAGAGGAACCTGTTTTCCCTGCACTGCCTTGACGTTCAAGCCGAGGATCGACTCCCACTACGTGTGCACGTGGGACAGCCCTGTGGGAAAGCCTCGTGTGAAAGCCTCGTGGGAAAGACTCGAGGGAAAAACATAGATCCTTTGATCCACGCGGCGGACGGCGTGACACTGCTGCTACCGCTTTGTAGGAAAGCGCAAGTGCATGCCCGCATTCGAGACGAGGACTGACTCCCCTGGGGAGACTCCAGAAGTACCCCAAGATCCATGTCAGCACTGGAGAGGAATCCTCAGGTTCCGGCCCCGACTCCACACAAGGTCTTCGGCCCCGGCATCGACGGGAGAGGAATCCCGAGAGGCCCCCGAGGAACTCGCATGGGGACTGGCCTTTCATGAGGCCACCAGAGCGGGTCCCTGAGGTCCCCGTCGTAAGTCGAGAGCACCTGCTGCAACTCGAGAAAATCCAGGAGGTTTTGCCCTCCAGGCGAGATGAGGCCCATTTCCGCTGAGGCTTCTCGAGGCCAATCACATCTAACCACTGGAACTTCCAAAGGGTCCTTCACACCCTTGCTGCAACTCAAGCAGTTCCGCGACATACCCGTCTTCACTCGAGAGGAAGCACGTGGTGTCCCGCACACATCCAGGGGAGCCCCGTTTCCGCCTCCTAGCTCGAGATGAGGGATCCTTTCCCTGTTTCGTAGGGAAAGAATTCCCGGCGTTCCCGTCGCATCTCAAGAGGAGGCGCTCTCCACAGGAAAGACGAGAGGAACTCCAGGGTCGTGCCACCATTCCAAGAGTCCCCCAGATGTGTCAGTCCATTCCAGAGGAACCTGTTTTCCCTGCACTGCCTTGACGTTCAAGCCGAGGATCGACTCCCACCTCGTGTGCACGTGGGACAGCCCTGTGGGAAAGCCTCGTGGGAAAGACTCGTGGGAAAGACTCGAGGGAAAATCATAGATCCTTTGATCCACGCGGCGGACTGCGTGACACTGCTGCTACCGCTCTAGAGGAAACGCAAGTGCATGCCCGCATTCGAGACGAGGACTGACTCCCCTGGGGAGACTCCAGAAGTACCCCAAGATCCATGTCAGCACTGGAGAGGAATCCTCAGGTTCCGGCCCCGACTCCACACAAGGTCTTAGGCCCCGGCATCGATGAGAGAGGAATCCCGAGAGGCCCCCAGGAACTCGCATGGGGACTGGCCTTTCCTGAGGCCACCAGAGCGGGTCCCTGAGGTCCACGTCGTAAGTCGAGAGCACCTGCCGAAACTCGAGAAAATCCAGGAGATTTTGCCCTCCAGGCGAGTTGAGGACCATTTCCGCTGAGGCTTCTCGAGGCTGATCACATCTAACCACTGGAACTTCCAAAGGGTCCTTCACACCCTTGCTGCAACTCAAGCAGTCCCGCGACATACCCGTCTCCACTCGAGAGGAAGCACGTGGTGTCCCGCACACATCCAGGGGAGCCCCGTTTCCGCCTCCTAGCTCGAGATGAGGGATCCTTTCCCTGTTTCGTAGGGAAAGAATTCCCGGCGTTCCCGTCGCATCTCAAGAGGAGGCGCTCTCCACAGGAAAGACGAGAGGAACTCCAGGGTCGTGCCACCATTCCAAGAGTCCCCCAGATGTGTCAGTCCATTCCAGAGGAACCTGTTTTCCCTGCACTGCCTTGACGTTCAAGCCGAGGATCGACTCCCACCTCGTGTGCACGTGGGACAGCCCTGTGGGAAAGCCTCGTGGGAAAGACTCGTGGGAAAGACTCGAGGGAAAACCATAGATCCTTTGATCCACGCGGCGGACTGCGTGACACTGCTGCTACCGCTCTGGAGGAAACGCAAGTGCATGCCCGCATTCGAGACGAGGACTGACTCCCCTGGGGAGACTCCAGAAGTACCCCAAGATCCATGTCAGCACTGGAGAGGAATCCTCAGGTTCCGGCCCCGACTCCACACAAGGTCTTAGGCCCCGGCATCGATGAGAGAGGAATCCCGAGAGGCCCCCAGGAACTCGCATGGGGACTGGCCTTTCCTGAGGCCACCAGAGCGTGTCCCTGAGGTCCCCGTCGTAAGTCGAGAGCACCTGCCGCAACTCGAGAAAATCCAGGAGGTTTTGCCCTCCAGGCGAGATGAGGCCCATTTCCGCTGAGGCTTCTCGAGGCTAATCACGTCTAACCACTGGAACTTCCAAAGGGTCCTTCACACCCTTGCTGCAACTCAAGAAGTTCCCCGACATACCCGTCTCCACTCGAGAGGAAGCACGTGGGGTCCCGCACACATCCAGGGGAGCCCCGTTTCCGCCTGCTAGCTCGAGATGAGGGATCCTTTCCCTGTTTCGTAGGGAAAGAATTCCCGGCGTTCCCGTCGCATCTCAAGAAGAGGCGCTCTCCACAGGAAAGGCGAGAGGAACTCCAGGGTCGTGCCACCATTCCAAGAGTCCCCCAGATGTGTCAGTCCATTCCAGAGGAACCTGTTTTCCCTGCACTGCCTTGACGTTCAAGCCGAGGATCGACTCCCACCACGTGTGCACGTGGGACAGCCCTGTGGGAAAGCCTCGTGGGAAAGCCTCGTGGGAAAGACTCGAGGGAAAACCATAGATCCTTTGATCCACGCGGCGGACTGCGTGACACTGCTGCTACCGCTCTGGAGGAAACGCAAGTGCATGCCCGCATTCGAGACGAGGACTGACTCCCCTGGGGAGACTCCAGAAGTACCCCAAGATCCATGTCAGCACTGGAGAGGAATCCTCAGGTTCCGGCCCCGACTCCACACAAGGTCTTAGGCCCCGGCATCGACGGGAGAGGAATGCCGAGAGGCCCCCGAGGAACTCGCATGGGGACTGGCCTTTCCTGAGGCCACCAGAGCGGGTCCCTGAGGTCCCCGTCGTAAGTCGAGAGCACCTGCCGCAACTCGAGAAAATCCAGGAGGTTTTGCCCTCCAGGCGAGATGAGGCCCATTTCCGCTGAGGCTTCTCGAGGCCAATCACATCTAACCACTGGAACTTCCAAAGGGTCCTTCACACCCTTGCTGCAACTCAAGAAGTTCCCCGACATACCGTCTCCACTCGAGAGGAAGCACGTGGGGTCCCGCACACATCCAGGGGAGCTCCGTTTCCGCCCCCTAGCTCGAGATGAGGGATCCTTTCCCTGTTTCGTAGGGAAAGAATTCCCGGCGTTCCCGTCGCATCTCAAGAGGAGACGCTCTCCACAGGAAAGGCGAGGGGAACTCCAGGGTCGTGCCACCATTCCAAGAGTCCCCCAGATGTGTCAGTCCATTCCAGATGAACCTGTTTTCCCTGCACTGCCTTGACGTTCAAGCCGAGGATCGACTCCCACCACGTGTGCACGTGGGACAGCCCTGTGGGAAAGCCTCGAGGGAAAGCCTCGTGGGAAAGACTCAAGGGAAAACCACAGATCCTTTGATCCACGCGGCGGACTGCGTGACACTGCTGCTACCGCTCTGGAGGAAAGCGCAAGTGCATGCCCGCATTCGAGACGAGGACTGACTCCCCTGGGGAGACTCCAGAAGTACCCCAAGATCCATGTCATCACTGGAGAGGAATCCTCAGGTTCCGGCCCCGACTCCACACAAGGTCTTAGGCCCCGGCATCGACGGGAGTGGAATCCTGAGAGGCCCCCGAGGAACTCGCATGGGGACTGGCCTTTCCTGAGGCCACCAGAGCGGGTCCCTGAGGTCCCCGTCGTAAGTCGAGAGCACCTGCCGCAACTCGAGAAAATCCAGGAGGTTTTGCCCTCCAGGCGAGATGAGGCCCATTTCCGCTGATGCTTCTCGAGGCTAATCACATCTAACCACTGGAACTTCCAAAGGGTCCTTCACACCCTTGCTGCAACTCAAGAAGTTCCCCGACATACCCGTCTCCACTCGAGAGGAAGCACGTGGGGTCCCGCAAACATCCAGGGGAGCCCCGTTTCCGCCTCCTAGCTCGAGATGAGGGATCCTTTCGCTGTTTCGTAGGGAAAGAATTCCCGGCGTTCCCGTCGCATCTCAAGAGGAGGCGCTCTCCACAGGAAAGGCGAGAGGAACTCCAGGGTCGTGCCACCATTCCAAGAGTCCCCCAGATGTGTCAGTCCATTCCAGAGGAACCTGTTTTCCCTGCACTGCCTTGACGTTCAAGCCGAGGATCGACTCCCACCACGTGTGCACGTGGGACAGCCCTGTGGAAAGCCTCGTGGGAAAGCCTCGTGGGAAAGACTCGAGGGAAAACCATAGATCCTTTGATCCACGCGGCGGACTGCGTGACACTGCTGCTACCGCTCTGGAGGAAAGCGCAAGTGCATGCTCGCATTCGAGACGAAGACTGACTCCCCTGGGGAGACTCCAGAAGTACCCCAAGATCCATGTCAGCACTGGAGAGGAATCCTCAGGTTCCGGCTCCGACTCCACACAAGGTCTTAGGCCCCGGCATCGACGGGAGAGGAATCCCGAGAGGCCCCCGAGGAACTCGCATGGGGACTGGCCTTTCCTGAGGCCACCAGAGCGGGTCCCTGAGGTCCACGTCGTAAGTCGAGAGCACCTGCCGAAACTCGAGAAAATCCAGGAGGTTTTGCCCTCCAGGCGAGTTGAGGACCATTTCCGCTGAGGCTTCTCGAGGCTGATCACATCTAACCACTGGAACTTCCAAAGGGTCCTTCACACCCTTGCTGCAACTCAAGCAGTCCCGCGACATACCCGTCTCCACTCGAGAGGAAGCACGTGGTGTCCCGCACACATCCAGGGGAGCCCCGTTTCCGCCTCCTAGCTCGAGATGAGGGATCCTTTCCCTGTTTCGTAGGGAAAGAATTCCCGGCGTTCCCGTCGCATCTCAAGAGGAGGCGCTCTCCACAGGAAAGACGAGAGGAACTCCAGGGTCGTGCCACCATTCCAAGAGTCCCCCAGATGTGTCAGTCCATTCCAGAGGAACCTGTTTTCCCTGCACTGCCTTGACGTTCAAGCCGAGGATCGACTCCCACCTCGTGTGCACGTGGGACAGCCCTGTGGGAAAGCCTCGTGGGAAAGACTCGTGGGAAAGACTCGAGGGAAAACCATAGATCCTTTGATCCACGCGGCGGACTGCGTGACACTGCTGCTACCGCTCTGGAGGAAACGCAAGTGCATGCCCGCATTCGAGACGAGGACTGACTCCCCTGGGGAGACTCCAGAAGTACCCCAAGATCCATGTCAGCACTGGAGAGGAATCCTCAGGTTCCGGCCCCGACTCCACACAAGGTCTTAGGCCCCGGCATCGATGAGAGAGGAATCCCGAGAGGCCCCCAGGAACTCGCATGGGGACTGGCCTTTCCTGAGGCCACCAGAGCGTGTCCCTGAGGTCCCCGTCGTAAGTCGAGAGCACCTGCCGCAACTCGAGAAAATCCAGGAGGTTTTGCCCTCCAGGCGAGATGAGGCCCATTTCCGCTGAGGCTTCTCGAGGCTAATCACGTCTAACCACTGGAACTTCCAAAGGGTCCTTCACACCCTTGCTGCAACTCAAGAAGTTCCCCGACATACCCGTCTCCACTCGAGAGGAAGCACGTGGGGTCCCGCACACATCCAGGGGAGCCCCGTTTCCGCCTGCTAGCTCGAGATGAGGGATCCTTTCCCTGTTTCGTAGGGAAAGAATTCCCGGCGTTCCCGTCGCATCTCAAGAAGAGGCGCTCTCCACAGGAAAGGCGAGAGGAACTCCAGGGTCGTGCCACCATTCCAAGAGTCCCCCAGATGTGTCAGTCCATTCCAGAGGAACCTGTTTTCCCTGCACTGCCTTGACGTTCAAGCCGAGGATCGACTCCCACCACGTGTGCACGTGGGACAGCCCTGTGGGAAAGCCTCGTGGGAAAGCCTCGTGGGAAAGACTCGAGGGAAAACCATAGATCCTTTGATCCACGCGGCGGACTGCGTGACACTGCTGCTACCGCTCTGGAGGAAACGCAAGTGCATGCCCGCATTCGAGACGAGGACTGACTCCCCTGGGGAGACTCCAGAAGTACCCCAAGATCCATGTCAGCACTGGAGAGGAATCCTCAGGTTCCGGCCCCGACTCCACACAAGGTCTTAGGCCCCGGCATCGACGGGAGAGGAATGCCGAGAGGCCCCCGAGGAACTCGCATGGGGACTGGCCTTTCCTGAGGCCACCAGAGCGGGTCCCTGAGGTCCCCGTCGTAAGTCGAGAGCACCTGCCGCAACTCGAGAAAATCCAGGAGGTTTTGCCCTCCAGGCGAGATGAGGCCCATTTCCGCTGAGGCTTCTCGAGGCCAATCACATCTAACCACTGGAACTTCCAAAGGGTCCTTCACACCCTTGCTGCAACTCAAGAAGTTCCCCGACATACCGTCTCCACTCGAGAGGAAGCACGTGGGGTCCCGCACACATCCAGGGGAGCTCCGTTTCCGCCCCCTAGCTCGAGATGAGGGATCCTTTCCCTGTTTCGTAGGGAAAGAATTCCCGGCGTTCCCGTCGCATCTCAAGAGGAGACGCTCTCCACAGGAAAGGCGAGGGGAACTCCAGGGTCGTGCCACCATTCCAAGAGTCCCCCAGATGTGTCAGTCCATTCCAGAGGAACCTGTTTTCCCTGCACTGCCTTGACGTTCAAGCCGAGGATCGACTCCCACCACGTGTGCACGTGGGACAGCCCTGTGGGAAAGCCTCGAGGGAAAGCCTCGTGGGAAAGACTCAAGGGAAAACCACAGATCCTTTGATCCACGCGGCGGACTGCGTGACACTGCTGCTACCGCTCTGGAGGAAAGCGCAAGTGCATGCCCGCATTCGAGACGAGGACTGACTCCCCTGGGGAGACTCCAGAAGTACCCCAAGATCCATGTCATCACTGGAGAGGAATCCTCAGGTTCCGGCCCCGACTCCACACAAGGTCTTAGGCCCCGGCATCGACAGGAGTGGAATCCTGAGAGGCCCCCGAGGAACTCGCATGGGGACTGGCCTTTCCTGAGGCCACCAGAGCGGGTCCCTGAGGTCCCCGTCGTAAGTCGAGAGCACCTGCCGCAACTCGAGAAAATCCAGGAGGTTTTGCCCTCCAGGCGAGATGAGGCCCATTTCCGCTGAGGCTTCTCGAGGCTAATCACGTCCAACCACTGGAACTTCCAAAGGGTCCTTCACACCCTTGCTGCAACTCAAGAAGTTCCTCGACATACCCGTCTCCACTCGTGAGGAAGCACGTGGGTCCCGCACACATCCAGGGGAGCCCCGTTTCCGCCTCCTAGCTCGAGATGAGGGATCCTTTAACTGTTTCGAAGGGAAAGAATTCCCGGCGTTCCCGTCGCATCTCAAGAGGAGGCGCTCTCCACAGGAAAGACGAGAGGAACTCCAGGGTCGTGACACCATTCCAAGAGTCCCCCAGATGTGTCAGTCCATTCCAGAGGAACCTGTTTTCCCTGCACTGCCTTGACGTTCAAGCCGAGGATCGACTCCCACCACGTGTGCACGTGGGACAGCCCTGTGGGAAAGCCTCGTGGGAAAGCCTCGTGGGAAAGACTCGAGGGAAAACCATAGATCCTTTGATCCATGCGGCGGACTGCGTGACACTGCTGCTACCGCTCTGGAGGAAAGCGCAAGTGCATGCCCGCATTCGAGACGAGGACTGACTCCCCTGGGGAGACTCCCGAAGTACCCCAAGATCCATGTCAGCACTGGAGAGGAATCCTCAGGTTCCGGCCCCGACTCCACACAAGGTCTTAGGCCCCGGCATCGACGGGAGAGGAATCCCGAGAGGCCCCCGAGGAACTCGCATGGGGACTGGCCTTTTCTGAGGCCACCAGAGCGGGTCCCTGAGGTCCCCATCGTAAGTCGAGAGCACCTGCCGCAACTCGAGAAAATCCAGGAGGTTTTGCCCTCCAGGCGAGATGAGGCCCATTTCCGCTGAGGCTTCTCGAGGCAAATCACATCTAACCACTGGAACTTCCAAAGGGTCCTTCACACCCTTGCTGCAACTCAAGAAGTTACCCGACATACCCGTCTCCACTCGAGAGGAAGCACGAGGTTCCAGCACACATCCAGGGGAGCCCCGTTTCCGCCTCCTAGCTCGAGATGAGGGATCCTTTCCCTGTTTCGTAGGGAAAGAATTCCCGGCGTTCCCGTCGCATCTCAAGAGGAGGCGCTCTCCACAGGAAAGGCGAGAGGACTCAAGCGTCGTGCCACCATCCAAAGTGTCCCTCAGATATGTCAGTCCATTCCAGAGGAACCTGTTTTCCCTGCACTGCCTTGACATTCAAGCTGAGGATCGACTCCCACCACGTGTGCACGTGGGACAGCCCTGTGGTAAGGCCTCGTGGGAAAGCCTCCTGGGAAAGACTCGAGGGAAAACCATAGATCCTTTGATGCACGCGGCGGACTGCGTGACACTGCTGCTACCGCTCTGGAGGAAAGCGCAAGTGCATGCCCGCATTCGAGACGAGGACTGACTCCCCTGGGGAGACTCCAGAAGTACCCCAAGATCCATGTCAGTACTGGAGAGGAATCCTCAGGTTCCGGCCCCGACTCCACACATGGTCTTCGGCCCCGGCATCGACGGGAGAGGAATCCCGAGAGGCCCCCGAGGAAGTCGCATGGGGACTGGCCTTTCCTGAGGCCACCAGAGCGGGTCTCTGAGGTCCCCGTCGTAAGTCGTGAGCACATGCCGCAACTCGAGAAAATCCAGGAGGTTTTGCCCTCCAGGCGAGATGAGGCCCATTTCCGCTGAGGCTTCTAGAGGCTAATCACATCTAACCACTGGAACTTCCAAAGGGTCCTTCACACCCTTGCTGCAACTCAAGAAGTTCCCCGACATACCCGTCTCCACTCGAGAGGAAGCACGTGGGGTCCCGCAAACATCCAGGGGAGCCCCGTTTCCGCCTCCTAGCTCGAGATGAGGGATCCTTTCCCTGTTTCGTAGGGAAAGAATTCCCGGCGTTCCCGTCGCATCTCAAGAGGAGGCGCTCTCCACATGAGAGGCAAGAGAACTCCAGGGTCGTGCCACCATTCCAAGAGACGCCCAGATGTGTCAGTCCATTCCAGAGGAACCTGTTTTCCCTGCACTGCCTTGACGTTCAAGCCGAGGATCGACTCCCACCACGTGTGCACGTGGGACAGCCCTGTGGGAAAGCCTCGTGGGAAAGCCTCGTGGGAAAGACTCGAGGGAAAACCATAGATCCTTTGATCCACGCGGCGGACTGCGTGACACTGCTGCTACCGCTCTGGAGGAAAGTGCAAGTGCATGCCCGCATTCGAGACGAGGACTGACTCCCCTGGGGAGACTCCAGAAGTACCCCAAGATCCATGTCAGTACTGGAGAGGAATCCTCAGGTTCCGGCCCGACTCCACACAAGGTCTCAGGCCCCGGCATCGACGTGAGAGGAATCCCGAGAGGCCCCCGTGGAACTCGCTTGGGGACTGGCCTTTCCTGAGGCCACCAGAGCGGGTCCCTGAGGTCCCCGTCGTAAGTCGAGAGCACCTGCCGCAACTCGAGAAAATCCAGGAGGTTTTGCCCTCCAGGCGAGATGAGGCCCATTTCCGCTGAGGCTTCTCGAGGCTAATCACGTCTAACCACTGAACTTCCAAAGGGTCATTCACACCCTTGCTGCAACTCAAGAAGTTCCCCGACATACCCGTCTCCACTCGAGACGAAGCACGTGGGTCCCGCACACATCCAGGGGAGCCCCGTTTCCGCCTCCTAGGTCGAGATGAGGGATCCTTTCCCTGTTTCGTAGGGAAAGAATTCCCGGCGTTCCCGTCGCATCTCAAGAGGAGGCGCTCTCCACAGGAAAGGCGAGAGGAACTCCAGGGTCGTGCCACCATTCCAAGAGTCCCCCAGATGTGTCAGTCCATTCCAGAGGAACCGGTTTTCCCTGCACTGCCTTGACGTTCAAGCCGAGGATCGACTCCCACCACGTGTGCACGTGGGACAGCCCTGTGGGAAAGCCTCGTGGGAAAGCCTCGTGGGAAAGACTCGAGGGAAATCCATAGATCCTTTGATCCACGCGGCAGACTGCGTGACACTGCTGCTACCGCTCTGGAGGAAAGCGCAAGTGCATGCCCGCATTCGAGACGAGGACTGACTCCCCTGGGGAGACTCCAGAAGTACCCCAAGATCCATGTCAGCACTGGAGAGGAATCCTCAGGTTCCGGCCCCGACTCCACACACGGTCTAAGGCCCCGGCATCGACGGGAGAGGAATCCCGAGAGGGCCCCAAGGAACTCGCATGGGGACTGGCCTTTCCTGAGGCCACCAGAGCGGTTCCCTGAGGACCCGGCGTAAGTCGAGAGCACCTGCCGCAACTCGAGAAAATCCAGGAGGTTTTGCCCTCCAGGGGAGATGAGGCCCATTTCCGCTGAGGCTTCTCGAGGCCAATCACGTCTAACCACTGGAACTTCCAAAGGGTCCTTCACACCCTTGCTGCAACTCAATAAGTTCCCCGACATACCCGTCTGCACTCGAGAGGAAGCACGTGGTGTCCCGCACACATCCAGGGGAGCCCCGTTTCCGCCTCCTAGCTCGAGATGAGGGATCCTTTCCCTGTTTCGTAGGGAAAGAATTCCCGGCGTTCCCGTCGCATCTCAAGAGGAGGCGCTCTCCACAGGAAAGGCGAGAGGAACCCCAGGGTCGTGCCACCATTCCAAGAGTCCCCCCAGATGTGTCAGTCCATTCTAGAGGAACCTGTTTTCCCTGCACTTCCTTGACGTTCAAGCCGAGGATCGACTCCCACCACGTGTGCACGTGGGACAGCCCTGTGGGAAAGCCTCGTGGGAAAGCCTCGTGGGAAAGACTCGAGGGAAAACCATAGATCCTTTGATCCACGCGGCGGACTGCGTGACACTGCTGCTACCGCTCTGGAGGAAAGCGCAAGTGCATGCCCGCATTCGAGACGAGGACTGACTCCCCTGGGGAGACTCCAGAAGTACCCCAAGATCCATGTCAGCACTGGAGAGGAATCCTCAGGTTCCGGCCCCGACTCCACACAAGGTCTTAGGCCCGGCATCGACGGGAGAGGAATCCCGAGAGGGCCCCAAGGAACTCGCATGGGGACTGGCCTTTCCTGAGGCCACCAGAGCGGGTCCCTGAGGTCCCCGTCGTAAGTCGAGAGCACCTGCCGTAACTCGAGAAAATCCAGGAGGTTTTGCCCTCCAGGCGAGATGAGGCCCATTTCCGCTGAGGCTTCTCGAGGCTAATCACGTCTAACCACTGGAACTTCCAAAGGGTCCTTCACACCCTTGCTGCAACTCAAGAAGTTCCCCGACATACCCGTCACCACTCGAGAGGAAGCACGTGGTGTCCCGCCCACATCCAGGGGAGCCCCGTTTCCGCCTCCTAGCTCGAGATGAGGGATCCTTTCCCTGTTTCGTAGGGAAAGATTTCCCGGCGTTCCCGTCGCATCTCAAGAGGAGGCGCTCTCCACAGGAAAGGCGAGAGGAACTCCAGGGTCGTGCCACCATTCCAAGAGTCCCCCAGATGTGTCAGTCCATTCCAGAGGAACCTGCTTTCCCTGCACTGCCTTGACGTTCAAGCCGAGGATCGACTCCCACCACGTGTGCACGTGGGACAGCCCTGTGGGAAAGCCTCGTGGGAAAGCCTCGTGGGAAAGACTCGAGGGAAAACCATAGATCCTTTGATCCACGCGGCGGACTGCGTGACACTGCTGCTACCGCTGTGGAGGAAAGCGCAAGTGCATGGCCGCATTCGAGACGAGGACTGACTCCCCTGGGGAGACTCCAGAAGTACCCCAAGATCCATGTCAGCACTGGAGAGGAATCCTCAGGTTCCGGCCCCGACTCCACACAAGGTCTTAGGCCCCGGCATCGACGGGAGAGGAATCCCGAGAGGCCCCCGAGGAACTCGCATGGGGACTGGCCTTTCCTGAGGCCACCAGAGCGGGTCCCTGAGGTCCACGTCGTAAGTCGAGAGCACCTGCCGCAACTCGAGAAAATCCAGGAGGTTTTGCCCTCCAGGCGAGATGAGGCCCATTTCCGCTGAGGCTTCTCGAGGCTCATCACGTCTAACCACTGGAACTTCCAAAGGGTCCTTCACACCCTTGTTGCAACTCAAGAAGTTCCCCGACATACCCGTCTCCACTCGAGAGGAAGCACGTGGGTCCCGCACACATCCAGGGGAGCCCCGTTTCCGCCTCCTAGCTCGAGATGAGGGTTCCTTTCCCTGTTTCGTAGGGAAAGAATTCCCGGCGTTCCCGTCGCATCTCAAGAGGAGGCGCTCTCCACAGGAAAGGCGAGAGGAACTCCAGGGTCGTGCCACCATTCCAAGAGTCCCCCAGATGTGTCAGTCCATTCCAGAGGAACCTGTTTTCCCTGCACTGCCTTGACGTTCAAGCCGAGGATCGACTCCCACCACGTGTGCACGTGGGACAGCCCTGTGGGAAAGCCTCGTGGGAAAGCCTCGTGGGAAAGACTCGAGGGAAAACCATAGATCCTTTGATCCACGCGGCGGACTGCGTGACACTGCTGCTACCGCTCTGGAGGAAAGCGCAAGTGCATGCCCGCATTCGAGACGAGGACTGACTCCCCTGGGGAGACTCCAGAAGTACCCCAAGATCCATGTCAGCACTGGAGAGGAATCCTCAGGTTCCGGCCCCGACTCCACACAAGGTCTTAGGCCCCGGCATCGACGGGAGAGGAATCCCGAGAGGCCCCCGAGGAAATCGCATGGGGACTGGCCTTTCCTGAGGCCACGAGAGCGGGTCCCTCAGGTCCCCGTCGTAAGTCGAGAGCTCCTGCCGCAACTCGAGAAAATCCAGGAGGTTTTGCCCTCCAGGCGAGATGAGGCCCATTTCCGCTGAGGTTTCTCGAGGCCAATCACATCTAACCACTGGACCTTCCAAAGGGTCCTACACACACTTGCTGCAACTCAAGAAGTTCCCCGACATACCCGTCTGCACTCGAGAGGAAGCACGTGGTGTCCCGCACACATCCAGGGGAGCCCCGTTTCCGCCTCCTAGCTCGAGATGAGGGATCCATTCCCTGTTTCGTAGGGAAAGAATTCCCGGCGTTCCCGTCGCATCTCAAGAGGAGGCGCTCTCCACAGGAAAGGCGAGAGGAACTCCAGGGTCGTGCCACCATTCCAAGAGACCCCCAGATGTGTCAATCCATTCCAGAGGAAACTGTTTTCCCTGCACTGCCATGACTTTCCAGCCGAGGATCGACTCCCACCACGTGTGCACGTGGGACAGCCCTGTGGGAAAGCCTCGTGGGAAAGCCTCGTGGGAAAGACTCGAGGGAAAACCATAGATCCTTTGATCCACGCAGAGGACTGCGTGACACTGCTGCTACCGCTCTGGAGGAAAGCGCAAGTGCATGCCCGCATTCGAGACGAGGACTGACTCCCCTGGGGAGACTCCAGAAGTACCCCAAGATCCATGTCAGCACTGGAGAGGAATCCTCAGTTTCCGGCCCCGAATCCACACAAGGTCTTAGGCCCCGGCATCGACGGGAGAGGAATCCCCAGAGGCCCCCGAGGAACTCGCATGGGGACTGGCCTTTCCTGAGGCCACCAGAGCGGGTCCCTGAGGTCCCCGTCGTAAGTCGAGAGCACCTGCCACAACTCGAGAAAATCCAGGAGGTTTTGCCCTCCAGGCGTGATGAGGCCCATTTCTGCTGAGGCTTCTCGAGGCTAATCACATGTAACCACTGGAACTTCCAAAGGGTCCTTCATACCCTTGCTGCAACTCAAGCAGTTCCGGGACATACCCGTCTCCACTCGAGGCGAAACACGTGGGGTCCCGCACACATCCACGGGAGCCCCTTTTCCGCCTCCTAGCTCGAGATGAGGGATCCTTTCCCTGTTTCGTAGGGAAAGAATTCCCGGCGTTCCCGTCGCATCTCAAAAGGAGGAGCCCTGCACAGGAAAGCCGAGAGGAACTCAAGGGTCGTGCCACCATTCCAAGAGACCCCAGATGTGTCAGTCCATTCCAGAGGAACCTGTTTTCCCTGCACTGCCTTGACGTTCAAGCCGAGGATCGACTCCCAACACGTGTGCACGTGGGACAGCCCTGTGGGAAAGCCTCGTGGGAAAGCCTCGTGGGAAAGACTCGAGGGAAAACCATAGATCCTTTGATCCACGCAGCGGACTGCGTGACACTGCTGCTACCGCTCTGGAGGAAAGCGCAAGTGCATGCCCGCATTCGAGACGAGGACTGACTCCCCTGGGGAGACTCCAGAAGTACCCCAAGATCCATGTCAGCACTGGAGAGGAATCCTCAGGTTCCGGCCCTGACTCCACACAAGGTCTTAGGCCCCGGCATCGACGGGAGAGGAATCCCGAGAGGCCCCCGAGGAACTCGCATGGGGACTGGCCTTTCCTGAGGCCACCAGAGCGGGACCCTGAGGTCCCCGTCGTAAGTCGAGAGCACCTGCCACAACTCGAGAAAATCCAGGAGGTTTTGCCCTCCAGGCGAGATGCGGCCCATTTCCGGTGAGGCTTCTCGAGGCTAATCACGTCTAACCACTGGAACTTCCAAAGGGTCCTTCAAACCCTTGCTGCAACTCAAGAAGTGCCCCGACATACACGTCTCCACTCGAGAGGAAGCACGTGGGGTCCCGCACACATCCAGGGGAGCCCCGTTTCCGCCTCCTAGCTCGAGAAGAGGGATCCTTTCCCTGTTTCGTAGGGAAAGATTCCCCGGCGTTCCCGTCGCATCTCAAGAGGAGGCGCTCTCCACAAGAAAGGCGAGAGGAACTCCAGGGTCGTGCCACCATTCCAAGAGTCCCCCAGATGTGTCAGTCCATTCCAGGGAACCTGTTTTCCCTGCACTGCCTTAACGTTCAAGCCGACGATCGACTTCCACCACGTGTGCACGTGGGACAGCCCTGTGGGAAAGCCTCGTGGGAAAGCCTCGTGGGAAAGAATCGACGGAAAACCATAGATCCTTTGACCCACGCGGCGGACTGCGTGACACTGCTGCTACCGCTCTGGAGGAAAGTGCAAGTGCATGCCCGCATTCGAGACGAGGACTGACTCCCCTGGGGAGACTCCAGAAGTACCCCAAGATCCATGTCAGCACTGGAGAGGAATCCTCAGGTTCCGGCCCCGACTAAACACAAGGTCTTAGGCCCCGGCATCGACGGGAGAGGAATCCCAAGAGGCCCCCGAGGAACTCGCATGGGGACTGGCCTTTCCTGAGGCCACCAGAGCGGGTCCCTGAGGTCGCCGACGTAACTCGAGAGCACCTGCCGCAACTCGAGAAAATCCAGGAGGTTTTGCCCTCCAGGCGAGATGAGGCCCATTTCCGCTGAGGCTTCTCGAGGCTAATCACGTCTAACCACTGGAACTTCCAAAGGGTCCTTCACACCCTTGCTAAAACTCAAGCAGTTCTGCGACATACCCATCTCCACTCGAGAGGAAGCACGTGGGGTCCCGCACACATCCAGGGGAACCCCGTTTCCCCCTCCTAGCTCGAGATGACGGATCCTTTCCCTGTTTCGTAGGGAAAGATTTTCCGGCGTTCCCGTCGCATCTCAAGAGGAGGCGCTCTCCACAGGAAAGGCGAGAGGAACTCCAGGGTCGTGCCACCATTCCAAGAGACCCCCAGATGTGTCAGTCCATTCCAAAGGAACCTGTTTTCCCTGCACTGCCTTAACGTTCAAGCCGAGGATCGACTCCCATCACGTGTGCACGTGGGACAGCCCTGTGGGAAAGCCTCGTGGGAAAGCCTCGTGGGAAAGACTCGAGGGAAAACCATAGATCCTTTGATCCACGCGGCGGACTGCGTGACACTGATGCTACCGCTCTGGAGGAAAGCGCAAGTGCATGCCCGCATTCGAGACGAGGACTGACTCCCCTGGGGAGACTCCAGAAATACCCCAAGATCCATGTCAGCACTGGAGAAGAATCCTCAGGTTCCGGCCCCGACTCCACACAAAGTCTTAGGCCCCGGCATCGACGGGAGAGGAATCCCGAGAGGCCCCAGAGGAACTCGCATGGGGACTGGCCTTTCCTGAGGCCACCAGAGCGGGTCCCTGAGGTCCCCGTCGTAAGTCGAGAGCACCTGCCGCAACTCGAGAAAATCCAGGAGGTTTTGCCCTCCAGGCGAGATGAGGCCCATTTCCGCTGAGGCTTCTCGAGGCTAATCACATCTAACCACTGGAACTTCCAAAGGGTCCTTCACACCCTTGATGCAACTCAAGAAGTTCCCCGACATACCCGTCTCCACTCGAGAGGAAGCACGAGGGTCCCGCACACATCCAGGGGAGCCCCGTTTCCGCCTCCTAGCTCGAGATGAGGGATCCTTTCCCTGTTTCGTAGGGAAAGAATTCCCGGTGTTCCCGTCGCATCTCAGGAGGAGCTGCTCTCCACAGGAAAGGCGAGAGGAACTTCAGGGTCGTGCCACAATTCCAAGAGTCTGCCAGATGTGTCAGTCCATTCCATAGGAACCTGTTTTCCCTGCACTGCCTTGACTTTCAAACCGAGGATCGACTCCCACCACGTGTGCACGTGAGACAGCCCTGTGGGAAAGCCTCGTGGAAATGCCTCGTGGGAAAGACTCGAGGGAAAACCATAGATCCTTTGATCCACGCGGCGGACTGCGTGACACTGCTGCTACCGCTCTGGAGGAAAGCGCAAGTGCATGCCCGCATTCGAGACGAGGACTGACTCCCCTGGGGAGACTCCAGAAGTACCCCAAGATCCATGTCAGCACTGGAGAGGAATCCTCAGGTTCCGGCCCCGACTCCACACAAGATCTTAGGCCCCGGCATCGACGGGAGAGGAATCCCGAGAGGCCTCCGAGGAACTCGCATGGGGACTGGCCTTTCCTGAGGCCACCAGAGCGGGTCCCTGAGGTCCCCGTCGTAAGTCGAGAGCACCTGCCGCTACTCGAGAAAATCCAGGAGGTTTTGCCCTCCAGGCGAGATGAGGCCCATTTCCGCTGAGGCTTCTCGAGGCCAATCACGTCTAACCACGGGAACTTCCAAAGGGTCCTTCACACCCTTGCTGCAACTCAAGCAGTTCCGCGACATACCCGTCTCCACTCGAGAGGAAGCATGTGGGGTCCCGCACACATCCAGGGGAGCCCCGTTTCCGCCTCCTAGCTCGAGATGAGGGATCCTCTCCCTTTTTCGTAGGGAAAGAATTCCCGGCGTTCCCGTCGCATCTCAAGAGGTGGCGCTCTCCACAGGAAAGGCGAGAGGAACTCCAGGGTCGTGACACCATTCCAAGAGACCCCCAGATGTGTCAGTCCATTCCAGAGGAACCTGTTTTCCCTGCACTGCCTTGACGTTCAAGCCGAGGATCGACTCCCACCACGTGTGCACGTGGGACAGCCCTGTGGGAAAGCCTCGTGGGAAAGCCTCGTGGGAAAGACTCGAGGGAAAACCATAGATCCTTTGATCCACGCGGCGGACTGCGTGACACTGCTGCTACCGCTCTGGAGGAACGCGCATGTGCATGCCCGCATTCGAGACGAGGACTGACTCCCCTGGGGAGACTCCAGAAATACCCCAAGGTCCATGTCAGCACTGGAGAGGAATCCTCAGGTTCCGGCCCTGACTCCACACAAGGTCTTAGGCTCCGGCATCGACGGGAGAGGAATCCCGAGAGGCCCCCAAGGAACTCGCATGGGGACTGGCCTTTCCTGAGGCCACCAGAGCGGGTCCCTGAGGTCCCCGTCGTAAGTCGAGAGCACGTGCCGCAACTCGAGAAAATCCAGGAGGTTTTGCCCTCCAGGCGAGATGAGGCCCATTTCCACTGAGGCTTCTCGAGGCCAATCACATCTAACCACTGGAAATTAAAAAGGGTCCTTCACACCCTTGCTGCAACCCTAGAAGTTCCCCGACATACCCGTCTCCACTCGAGAGGAAGCACGTGGGGTCCCGCACACATCCAGGGGAGCCCCGTTTCCGCCTCCTATCTCGAGATGAGGGATCCTTTCCCTGTTTCATAGGGAAAGAATTCCGGCGTTCCCGTCGCATCTCAAGAGGAGGCGCTCTCCACAGGAAAGGCGAGAGGAACTCCAGGGTCGTGCCACCATTCCAAGAGTCCCCCAGAAGTGTCAGTCCATTCCAGAGAAACCTCTTTTCCCTGCACTGCCTTGACGTTCAAGCCGAGGATCGACTCCCACCACGTGTGCACGTGGGACAGCCCTGTGGGAAAGCCTCGTGGGAAAGCCTCGTTGGAAAGACTCGAGGGAAAACCATAGATCCTTTGATCCACGCGGCGGACTGCGTGACACTGCTGCTACCGCTCTGGAGGAAAGCGCAAGTGCATGCCCGCATTCGAGACGAGGACTGACTCCCCTGGGGAGACTCCAGAAATACCCCAAGATCCATGTCAGCACTGGAGAGGAATCCTCAGGTTCCGGCCCCGACTCCACACAAGGTCTTAGGCCCCTCATCGACGGGAGAGGAATCCCGAGAGCCCCCGAGGAACTCGCATGGGGACTGGCCTTTCCTGAGGCCACCAGAGCGGGTCCCTGAGGTCCCCGTCGTAAATCGAGAGCACCTGCCGCAACTCGAGAAAATCCAGGAGGTTTTGCCCTCCAGGCGAGATGAGGCCCATTTCCGCTGAGGCTTCTCGAGGCTAATCACGTCTAACCACTGGAACTTCCAAAGGGTCCTTCACACCCTTGCTGCAACTCAAGAAGTTCCCCGACATACCCGTCTCCACTCGAGAGGAAGCACGTGGGGTCCCGCACACATCCAGGGGAGCCCCGTTTCCGCCTCCTAGCTCGAGATGAGGGATCCTTTCCCTGTTTCGTAGGGAAAGAATTCCCGGCGTTCCCGTCGCATCTCAAGAGGAGGCGCTCTCCACAGGAAAGGCGAGAGGAACTCCAGGGTCGTGCCACCATTCCAAGAGTCCCCCAGATGTGTCAGTCCATTCCAGAGGAACCTGTTTTCCCTGCACTGCCTTGACGTTCAAGCCGAGGATCGACTCCCACCACGTGTGCACGAGGGAAAGCCCTGTGGGAAAGCCTCGTGGGAAAGACTCGTGGGAAAGACTCCAGGGAAAACCATAGATCCTTTGATCCACGCGGCGGACTGCGTGACACTGCTGCTACCGCTCTGGAGGAAAGCACAAGTGCATGCCCGCATTCGAGACGAGGACTGACTCCCCTGGGGAGGCTCCAGAAGTACCCCAAGATCCATGTCAGCACTGGAGAGGAATCCTCAGGTTCCGGCCCCGACTCCACACAAGGTCTTAGGACCCGGCATCGACGGGAGAGGAATCCCGAGAGGCCCCCGAGGAACTCGCATGGGGACTGGCCTTTCCTGAGGCCACCAGAGCGGGTCCCTGAGGTTCCCGTCGTAAGTCGAGAGCACCTGCCGCAACTCGAGAAAATCCAGGAGGTTTTGCCCTCCAGGCGAGATGAGGCCCATTTCCGCTGAGGCTTCTCGAGGCTAATCACGTCTAACCACTGGAACTTCCAAAGGGTCCTTCACACCCTTGCTGCAACTCAAGAAGTTCCCCGACATACCCGTCTCCACTCGAGAGGAAGCACGTGGGGTCCCGCACACATCCAGGGGAGCCCCGTTTCCGCCTCCTAGCTCGAGATGAGGGATCCTTTCCCTGTTTCGTAGGGAAAGAATTCCCGGCGTTCCCGTCGCATCTCAAGAGGAGGCGCTCTCCACAGGAAAGGCGAGAGGAACTCCAGGGTCGTGACACCATTCCAAGAGTCCCCCAGATGTGTCAGTCCATTCCAGAGGAACCTGTTTTCCCTTCACTGCCTTGACGTTCAAGCCGAGGATCGACTCCCACCACGTGTGCACGTGGGACAGCCCTGTGGGAAAGCCTCGTGGGAAAGCCTCGTGGGAAAGACTCGCGGGAAAACCATAGATCCTTTGATCCACGCGGCGGACTGCGTGACACTGCTGCTACCGCTCTGGAGGAAAGCACAAGTGCATGCCCGCATTCGAGACGAGGACTGACTCCCCTGGGGAGGCTCCAGAAGTACCCCAAGATCCATGTCAGCACTGGAGAGGAATCCTCAGGTTCCGGCCCCGACTCCACACAAGGTCTTAGGACCCGGCATCGACGGGAGAGGAATCCCGAGAGGCCCCCGAGGAACTCGCATGGGGACTGGACTTTCCTGAGGCCACCAGAGCGGGTCCCTGAGGTTCCCGTCGTAAGTCGAGAGCACCTGCCGCAACTCGAGAAAATCCAGGAGGTTTTGCCCTCCAGGCGAGATGAGGCCCATTTCCGCTGAGGCTTCTCGAGGCTAATCACGTCTAACCACTGGAACTTCCAAAGGGTCCTTCACACCCTTGCTGCAACTCAAGAAGTTCCCCGACATACCCGTCTCCACTCGAGAGGAAGCACGTGGGGTCCCGCACACATCCAGGGGAGCCCCGTTTCCGCCTCCTAGCTCGAGATGAGGGATCCTTTCCCTGTTTCGTAGGGAAAGAATTCCCGGCGTTCCCGTCGCATCTCAAGAGGAGGCGCTCTCCACAGGAAAGACGAGAGGAACTCCAGGGTCGTGCCACCATTCCAAGAGTCCCCCAGATGTGTCAGTCCATTCCAGAGGAACCTGTTTTCCCTGCACTGCCTTGACGTTCAAGCCGAGGATCGACTCCCACCACGTGTGAACGTGGGACAGCCCTGTGGGAAAGCCTCGTGGGAAAGCCTCGTGGGAAAGACTCGAGGGAAAACCATAGATCCTTTGATCCACGCGGCGGACTGCGTGACACTGCTGCTACCGCTCTGGAGGAAAGCACAAGTGCATGCCCGTATTCGAGACGAGGACTGACTCCCCTGGGGAGGCTCCAGAAGTACCCCAAGATGAATGTCAGCACTGGAGAGGAATCCTCAGGTTCCGGCCCCGACTCCACACAAGGTCTTAAGACCCGGCATCGACGGGAGAGGAATCCCGAGAGGCCCCCGAGGAACTCGCATGGGGACTGGCCTTTCCTGAGGCAACCAGAGCGGGTCCCTGAGGTCCCCGTGGTAAGTCGAGAGCACCTGCCGCAACTCGAGAAAATCCAGGAGGTTTTGCCCTCCAGGCGAGATGAGGCCCATTTCCGCTGAGGCTTCTCGAGGCTAATCACGTCTAACCACTGGAACTTCCAAAGGGTCCTTCACACCCTTGCTGCAACTCAAGAAGTTTCCCGACATACCCGTCTCCACTCGAGAGGAAGCACGTGGGGTCCCGCACACATCCAGGGGAGCCCCGTTTCCGCCTCCTAGCTCGAGATGAGGGATCCTTTCCCTGTTTCGTAGGGAAAGAATTCCCGGCGTTCCCGTCGCATCTCAAGAGGAGGCGCTCTCCACAGGAAAGGCGAGAGGAACTCCAGGGTCGTGCCACCATTCCAAGAGTCCCCCAGATGTGTCAGTCCATTCCAGAGGAACCTGTTTTCCCTGCACTGCCTTGACGTTCAAGCCGAGGATCGACTCCCACCACGTGTGCACGTGGGACAGCCCTGTGGGAAAGCCTCGTGGGAAAGCCTCGTGGGAAAGACTCGAGGGAAAACCATAGATCCTTTGATCCACGCGGCGGACTGCGTGACACTGCTGCTACCGCTCTGGAGGAAAGCGCAAGTGCATGCCCGCTTTCGAGACGAGGACTGACTCCCCTGGGGAGACTCCAGAAGTACCCCAAGATCCATGTCAGCACTGGAGAGGAATCCTCAGGTTCCGGCCCCGACTCCACACAAGGTCTTAGGCCCCGGCATCGACGGGAGAGGAATCCCGAGAGGCCCCCGAGGAACTCGCATGGGGACTGGCCTTTCCTGAGGCCACCAGAGCGGGTCCCTGACGTCCCCGTCGTAAGTCGAGAGCGCCTGCCGCAACTCGAGAAAATCCAGGAGGTTTTGCCCTCCAGGCGAGATGAGGCCCATTTCCGCTGAGGCTTCTCGAGGCAAATCACATCTAACCACTGGAACTTCCAAAGGGTCCTTCACACCCTTGCTGCAACTCAAGAAGTTACCCGACATACCCGTCTCCACTCGAGAGGAAGCACGAGGTTCCAGCACACATCCAGGGGAGCCCCGTTTCCGCCTCCTAGCTCGAGATGAGGGATCCTTTCCCTGTTTCGTAGGGAAAGAATTCCCGGCGTTCCCGTCGCATCTCAAGAGGAGGCGCTCTCCACAGGAAAGGCGAGAGGAACTCCAGGGTCGTGCCACCATTCCAAGAGTCCCCCAGATGTGTCAGTCCATTCCAGAGGAACCTGTTTTCCCTGCACTGCCTTGACGTTCAAGCCGAGGATCGACTCCCACCACGTGTGCACGTGGGACAGCCCTGTGGGAAAGCCTCGTGGGAAAGCCTCGTGGGAAAGACTCGAGGGAAAACCATAGATCCTTTGATCCACGCGGCGGACTGCGTGACACTGCTGCTACCGCTCTGGAGGAAAGCGCAAGTGCATGCCCGCATTCGAGACGAGGACTGACTCCCCTGGGGAGACTCCAGAAGTACCCCAAGATCCATGTCAGCACTGGAGAGGAATCCTCAGGTTCCGGCCCCGACTCCACACAAGGTCTTAAGACCCGGCATCGACGGGAGAGGAATCCCGAGAGGCCCCCGAGGAACTCGCATGGGGACTGGCCTTTCCTGAGGCAACCAGAGCGGGTCCCTGAGGTCCCCGTGGTAAGTCGAGAGCACCTGCCGCAACTCGAGAAAATCCAGGAGGTTTTGCCCTCCAGGCGAGATGAGGCCCATTTCCGCTGAGGCTTCTCGAGGCTAATCACGTCTAACCACTGGAACTTCCAAAGGGTCCTTCACACCCTTGCTGCAACTCAAGAAGTTTCCCGACATACCCGTCTCCACTCGAGAGGAAGCACGTGGGGTCCCGCACACATCCAGGGGAGCCCCGTTTCCGCCTCCTAGCTCGAGATGAGGGATCCTTTCCCTGTTTCGTAGGGAAAGAATTCCCGGCGTTCCCGTCGCATCTCAAGAGGAGGCGCTCTCCACAGGAAAGGCGAGAGGAACTCCAGGGTCGTGCCACCATTCCAAGAGTCCCCCAGATGTGTCAGTCCATTCCAGAGGAACCTGTTTTCCCTGCACTGCCTTGACGTTCAAGCCGAGGATCGACTCCCACCACGTGTGCACGTGGGACAGCCCTGTGGGAAAGCCTCGTGGGAAAGCCTCGTGGGAAAGACTCGAGGGAAAACCATAGATCCTTTGATCCACGCGGCGGACTGCGTGACACTGCTGCTACCGCTCTGGAGGAAAGCGCAAGTGCATGCCCGCATTCGAGACGAGGACTGACTCCCCTGGGGAGACTCCAGAAGTACCCCAAGACCCATGTCAGTACTGGAGAGGAATCCTCAGGTTCCGGCCCCGACTTCACACAAGGTCTTAGGCCCCGGCATCGACGGGAGAGGAATGCCGAAAGGCCCCTGAGGAACTCGCACGGGGACTGGCCTTTACTGAGGCCACCAGAGCGGGTCCCTGAGGTCCCCATCGTAAGTCGAGAGCACCTGCCGCAACTCGAGAAAATCCAGGAGGTTTTGCCCTCCAGGCGAGATGAGGCCCATTTCCGCTGAGGCTTCTCGAGGCTAATCACGTCTAACCACTGGAACTTCCAAAGGGTCCTTCACACCCTTGCTGCAACTCAAGAAGTTCCCCGACATACCCGTCTCCACTCGAGAGGAAGCACGTGGGGTCCCGCACACATCCAGGGGAGCCCCGTTTCCGCCTCCTAGCTCGAGATGAGGGATCCTTTCCCTGTTTCGTAGGGAAAGAATTCCCGGCGTTCCCGTCGCATCTCAAGAGGAGGCGCTCTCCACAGGAAAGGCGAGAGGAACTCCAGGGTCGTGCCACCATTCCAAGAGTCCCCCAGATGTGTCAGTCCATTCCAGAGGAACCTGTTTTCCCTGCACTGCCTTGACGTTCAAGCCGAGGATCGACTCCCACCACGTGTGCACGTGGGACAGCCCTGTGGGAAAGCCTCGTGGGAAAGCCTCGTGGGAAAGACTCGAGGGAAAACCATAGATCCTTTGATCCACGCGGCGGACTGCGTGACACTGCTGCTACCGCTCTGGAGGAAAGCGCAAGTGCATGCCCGCATTCGAGACGAGGACTGACTCCCCTGGGGAGACTCCAGAAGTACCCCAAGATCCATGTCAGCACTGGAGAGGAATCCTCAGGTTCCGGCCCCGACTCCACACAAGGTCTTAGGCCCCGGCATCGACGGGAGAGGAATCCCGAGAGGCCCCCGAGGAACTCGCATGGGGACTGGCCTTTCCTGAGGCCACCAGAGCGGGTCCCTGAGGTCCCCGTTGTAAGTCGAGAGCGCCTGCCGCAACTCGAGAAAATCCAGGAGGTTTTGCCCTCCAGGCGAGATGAGGCCCATTTCCGCTGAGGCTTCTCGAGGCTAATCACGTCTAACCACTGGAACTTCCAAAGGGTCCTTCACACCCTTGCTGCAACTCAAGAAGTTCCCCGACATACCCGTCTCCACTCGAGAGGAAGCACGTGGGGTCCTGCACACATCCAGGGGAGCCCCGTTTCCGCCTCCTAACTCGAGATGAGGGATCCTTTCCCTGTTTCGTAGGGAAAGAATTCCCGGCGTTCCCGTCGCATCTCAAGAGGAGGCGCTCTCCACAGGAAAGGCGAGAGGAACTCCAGGGTCGTGCCACCATTCCAAGAGTCCCCCAGATGTGTCAGTCCATTCCAGAGGAACCTGTTCTCCCTGCACTGCCTTGACGTTCAAGCCGAGGATCCACTCCCACCACGTGTGCAGGTGGGACAGCCCTGTGGGAAAGCCTCGTGGGAAAGCCTCGTGGGAAAGACTCGAGGGAAAACCATAGATCCTTTGATCCACGCGGCGGACTGCGTGACACTGCTGCTACCGCTCTGGAAGAAAGCGCAAGTGCATGCCCGCATTCGAGACGAGGACTGACTCCCCTGGGGAGACTCCAGAAGTACCCCAAGATCCATGTCAGCACTGGAGAGGAATCCTCAGGTTCCGGCCCCGACTCCACACAAGGTCTTAGGCCCCGGCATCGACGGGAGAGGAATGCCGAGAGGCCCCCGAGGAACTCGCATGGGGACTGGCCTTTCCTGAGGCCACCAGAGCGGGTCCCTGAGTTCCCCATCGTAAGTCGAGAGCACCTGCCGCAACTCGAGAAAATCCAGGAGGTTTTGCCCTCCAGGCGAGATGAGGCCCATTTCCGCTGAGGCTTCTCGAGGCTAATCACGTCTAACCACTGGAACTTCCAAAGGGTCCTTCACACCCTTGCTGCAACTCAAGAAGTTCCCCGACATACCCGTCTCCACTCGAGAGGAAGCACGTGGTGTCCCGCACACATCCAGGGGAGCCCCGTTTCCGCCTCCTAGCTCGAGATGAGGGATCCTTTCCCTGTTTCTTAGGGAAAGAATTCCCGGCGTTCCCGTCGCATCTCAAGAGGAGGGGCTCTCCACAGGAGAGGCGAGAGGAACTCCAGGGTCGTGCCACCATTCCAAGAGTCCCCCAGATGTGTCAGTCCATTCCAGAGGAACCTGTTTTCCCTGCACTGCCTTGACGTTCAAGCCGAGGATCGACTCCCACCACGTGTGCACGTGGGACAGCCCTGTGGGAAAGCCTCGTGGGAAAGCCTCGTGGGAAAGACTCGAGGGAAAACCATAGATCCTTTGATCCACGCGGCGGACTGCGTGACACTGCTGCTACCGCTCTGGAGGAAAGCGCAAGTGCATGCCCGCATTCGAGACGAGGACTGACTCCCCGGGGGAGACTCCAGAAGTACCCCAAGATCCATGTCAGCACTGGAGAGGAATCCTCAGGTTCCGGCCCCGACTTCACACAAGGTCTTAGGCCCCGGCATCGACGGGAGAGGAATGCCGAAAGGCCCCTGAGGAACTCGCATGGGGACTGGCCTTCCTGAGGTCACCAGAGCGGGTCCCTGAGGTCCCCGTCGTAAGTCGAGAGCACCTGCCGCAAATCGAGAAAATCCAGGAGACTTTGCCCTCCAGGCGAGATGAAGCCCATTTCCGCTGAGGCTTCTCGAGGCTAATCACATCTAACAACTGGAACTTCCAAAGGGTCCTTCACACCCTTGCTGCAACTCTAGAAGTTCCCCGACATACCCGTCTCCACTCGAGAGGAAGCACGTGGGGTCCCGCACACATCCAGGGTAGCCCCGTTTCCACCTCCTAGCTCGAGATGAGGGATCCTTTCCCTGTTTCGTAGGGAAAGAATTCCCGGCGTTCCCGTCGCATCTCAAGAGGAGGCACTCCCACAGGAAAGGCGAGAGGAACTCCAGGGTCGTGCCACCATTCCAAGAGACCCCATATGTGTCAGTCCATTCCAGAGGAACCTGTTTTCCCTGCACTGCCTTGACGTTCAAGCCGAGGATCGACTCCCACCACGTGTGCACGTGGGACAGCCCTGTGGGAAAGCCTCGTGGGAAAGCCTCGTGGGAAAGACTCGAGGGAAAACCATAGATCCTTTGATCCACGCGGCGGACTGCGTGACACTGCTGCTACCGCTCTGGAGGAAAGCGCAAGTGCATGCCCGCATTCGAAACGAGGACTGACTCCCCTGGGGAGACTCCAGAAGTACCCCAAGATCCATGTCAGCACTGGAGAGGAATCTTCTGGTTCCGGCCCCGACTCCACACAAGGTCTTAGGCCCCGGCATCGACGGGAGAGGAATCCCGAGAGGCCCCCGAGGAAGTCGCATGGGGACTGGCCTTTCCTGAGGCCACCAGAGCGGGTCCCTGAGGTCCCCGTCGTAAGTCGAGAGCACCTGCCGCAACTCGAGAAAATCCAGGAGGTTTTGCCCTCCAGGCGAGATGAGGCCCATTTCCGCTGAGGCTTCTCAAGGCTAATCACATCTAACCGCTGGAACTGCCAAAGGGTCCTTCAACCATTGCTGCAACTCAAGCAGTTCCGCGACATACCCTTCTCCACTCGAGAGGAAGCACGTGGGGTCCCGCACCCATCCAGGGGAGCCCCGTTTCCGCCTCCTAGCTCGAGATGAGGGATCCTTTCCCTGTTTCGTAGGGAAAGAATTCCCGGCGTTCCCGTCGCATCTCAAGAGTCGGCGCTCTCCACAGGAAAGGCGAGAGGAACTCCAGGGTCGTGGCACCATTCCAAGAGACCCCCAGATGTGTCAGTCCATTCCAGAGGAACCTGTTTTCCCTGCACTGCCTGACGTTCAAGCCGAGGATCGACTCCCACCACGTGTGCACGTGGGACAGCCCTGTGGGAAAGCCTCGTGGGAAAGCCTCGTGGGAAAGACTCGAGGGAAAACCATAGATCCTTTGATCCACGCGGCGGACTGCGTGACACTGCTGCTACCGCTCTGGAGGAAAGCGCAAGCGCATGCCCGCATTCGAGACGAGGACTTACTCCCCTGGGGAGACTCCAGAAGTACCCCAAGATCCATGTCAGCACTGGAGAGGAATCCTCAGGTTCCGGCCCCGACTCCACACAAGGTCTTAGGCCCCGGCATCGACGGGAGAGGAATCCCGAGAGGCCCCCGAGGAACTCGCATGGGGACTGGCCTTTCCTGAGGCCACCAGAGCGGGTCCCTGAGTTCCCCGTCGTAAGTCGAGAGCGCCTGCCGCAACTCGAGAAAATCCAGGAGGTTTTGCCCTCCAGGCGAGATGAGGCCCATTTCCGCTGAGGCTTCTCGAGGCTAATCACGTCTAACCACTGGAACTTCCAAAGGGTCCTTCACACCCTTGCTGCAACTCAAGAAGTTCCCCGACATACCCGTCTCCACTCGAGAGGAAGCACGTGGGGTCCCGCACACATCCAGGGGAGCCCCGTTTCCGCCTCCTAGCTCGAGATGAGGGATCCTTTCCCTGTTTCTTAGGGAAAGAATTCCCGGCGTTCCCGTCGCATCTCAAGAGGAGGGGCTCTCCACAGGAGAGGCGAGAGGAACTCCAGGGTCGTGCCACCATTCCAAGAGTCCCCCAGATGTGTCAGTCCATTACAGAGGAACCTGTTTTCCCTGCACTGCCTTGACGTTCAAGCCGAGGATCCACTCCCACCACGTGTGCACGTGGGACAGCCCTGTGGGAAAGCCTCGTGGGAAAGCCTCGTGGGAAAGACTCGAGGGAAAACCATAGATCCTTTGATCCACGCGGCGGACTGCGTGACACTGCTGCTACCGCTCTGGAGGAAAGCGCAAGTGCATGCCCGCATTGGAGACGAGGACTGACTCCCCTGGGGAGACTCCAGAAGTACCCCAAGATCCATGTCAGCACTGGAGAGGAATCCTCAGGTTCCGGCCCCGACTTCACACAAGGTCTTAGGCCCCGGCATCGACGGGAGAGGAATGCCGAAAGGCCCCTGAGGAACTCGCACGGGGACTGGCCTTTCCTGAGGCCACCAGAGCGGGTCCCTGAGGTCCCCATCGTAAGTCGAGAGCACCTGCCGCAACTCGAGAAAATCCAGGAGGTTTTGCCCTCCAGGCGAGATGAGGCCCATTTCCGCTGAGGCTTCTCGAGGCTAATCACGTCTAACCACTGGAACTTCCAAAGGGTCCTTCACACCCTTGCTGCAACTCAAGAAGTTCCCCGACATACCCGTCTCCACTCGAGAGGAAGCACGTGGGGTCCCGCACACATCCAGGGGAGCCCCGTTTCCGCCTCCTAGCTCGAGATGAGGGATCCTTTCCCTGTTTCTTAGGGAAAGAATTCCCGGCGTTCCCGTCGCATCTCAAGAGGAGGCGCTCTCCACAGGAAAGGCGAGAGGAACTCCAGGGTCGTGCCACCATTCCAAGAGTCCCCCAGATGTGTTAGTCCATTCCAGAGGAACCTGTTTTCCCTGCACTGCCTTGACGTTCAAGCCGAGGATCGACTCCCACCACGTGTGCACGTGGGACAGCCCTGTGGGAAAGCCTCGTGGGAAAGCCTCGTGGGAAAGACTCGAGGGAAAAACATAGATCCTTTGATCCACGCGGCGGACTGCGTGACACTGCTGCTACCGCTCTGGAGGAAAGCGCAAGTGCATGCCCGCATTCGAGACGAGGACTGACTCCCCTGGGGAGACTCCAGAAGTACCCCAAGATCCATGTCAGCACTGGAGAGGAATCCTCAGGTTCCGGCCCCGACTCCACACAAGGTCTTAGGCCCCGGCATCGACGGGAGAGGAATCCCGAGAGGCCCCCGAGGAACTCGCATGGGGACTGGCCTTTCCTGAGGCCACCAGAGCGGGTCCCTGAGGTCCCCGTCGTAAGTCGAGAGCACCTGCCGCAACTCGAGAAAATCCAGGAGGTTTTGCCCTCCAGGCGAGATGAGGCCCATTTCCGCTGAGGCTTCTCGAGGCTAATCACGTCTAACCACTGGAACTTCCAAAGGGTCCTTCACACCCTTGCTGCAACTCAAGAAGTGCCCCGACATACACGTCTCCACTCGAGAGGAAGCACGTGGGGTCCCGCACACATCCAGGGGAGCCCCGTTTCCGCCTCCTAGCTCGAGATGAGGGATCCTTTCCCTGTTTCGTAGGGAAAGAATTCCCGGCGTTCCCGTCGCATCTCAAGAGGAGGCGCTCTCCACAGGAAAGGCGAGAGGAACTCCAGGGTCGTGCCACCATTCCAAGAGTCCCCCAGATGTGTCAGTCCATTCCAGAGGAAACTCTTTTCCCTGCACTGCCTTGACGTTCAAGCCGAGGATCCACTCCCACCACGTGTGCACCTGGGACAGCCCTGTGGGAAAGCCTCGTGGGAAAGCCTCGTGGGAAAGACTCGAGGGAAAACCATAGATCCTTTGATCCACGCGGCGGACTGCGTGACACTGCTGCTACCGCTCTGGAGGAAAGCACAAGTGCATGCCCGTATTCGAGACGAGGACTGACTCCCCTGGGGAGGCTCCAGAAGTACCCCAAGATCCATGTCAGCACTGGAGAGGAATCCTCAGGTTCCGGCCCCGACTCCACACAAGGTCTTAAGACCCGGCATCGACGGGAGAGGAATGCCGAGAGGCCCCCGAGGAACTCGCATGGGGTTTGGCCTTTCCTGAGGCCACCAGAGCGGGTCCCTGAGTTCCCCATCGTAAGTCGAGAGCACCTGCCGCAACTCGAGAAAATCCAGGAGGTTTTGCCCTCCAGGCGAGATGAGGCCCATTTCCGCTGAGGCTTCTCGAGGCTAATCACGTCTAACCACTGGAACTTCCAAAGGGTCCTTCACACCCTTGCTGCAACTCAAGAAGTTCCCCGACATACCCGTCTCCACTCGAGAGGAAGCACGTGGGGTCCCGCACACATCCAGGGGAGCCCCGTTTCCGCCTCATAGCTCGAGATGAGGGATCCTTTCCCTGTTTCTTAGGGAAAGAATTCCCGGCGTTCCCGTCGCATCTCAAGAGGAGGGGCTCTCCACAGGAGAGGCGAGAGGAACTCCAGGGTCGTGCCACCATTCCAAGAGTCCCCCAGATGTGTCAGTCCATTCCAGAGGAACCTGTTTTCCCTGCACTGCCTTGACGTTCAAGCCGAGGATCCACTCCCACCACGTGTGCACGTGGGACAGCCCTGTGGGAAAGCCTCGTGGGAAAGCCTCGTGGGAAAGACTCGAGGGAAAACCATAGATCCTTTGATCCACGCGGCGGACTGCGTGACACTGCTGCTACCGCTCTGGAGGAAAGCGCAAGTGCATGCCCGCATTCGAGACGAGGACTGACTCCCCTGGGGAGACTCCAGAAGTACCCCAAGATCCATGTCAGCACTGGAGAGGAATCCTCAGGTTCCGGCCCCGACTTCACACAAGGTCTTAGGCCCCGGCATCGACGGGAGAGGAATGCCGAAAGGCCCCTGAGGAACTCGCACGGGGACTGGCCTTTCCTGAGGCCACCAGAGCGGGTCCCTGAGGTCCCCATCGTAAGTCGAGAGCACCTGCCGCAACTCGAGAAAATCCAGGAGGTTTTGCCCTCCAGGCGAGATGAGGCCCATTTCCGCTGAGGCTTCTCGAGGCTAATCACGTCTAACCACTGGAACTTCCAAAGGGTCCTTCACACCCTTGCTGCAACTCAAGAAGTTCCCCGACATACCCGTCTCCACTCGAGAGGAAGCACGTGGGGTCCCGCACACATCCAGGGGAGCCCCGTTTCCGCCTCCTAGCTCGAGATGAGGGATCCTTTCCCTGTTTCGTAGGGAAAGAATTCCCGGCGTTCCCGTCGCATCTCAAGAGGAGGCGCTCTCCACAGGAAAGGCGAGAGGAACTCCAGGGTCGTGCCACCATTCCAAGAGTCCCCCAGATGTGTCAGTCCATTCCAGAGGAACCTGTTTTCCCTGCACTGCCTTGACGTTCAAGCCGAGGATCCACTCCCACCACGTGTGCACGTGGGACAGCCCTGTGGGAAAGCCTCGTGGGAAAGCCTCGTGGGAAAGACTCGAGGGAAAACCATAGATCCTTTGATCCACGCGGCGGACTGCGTGACACTGCTGCTACCGCTCTGGAGGAAAGCGCAAGTGCATGCCCGCATTCGAGACGAGGACTGACTCCCCTGGGGAGACTCCAGAAGTACCCCAAGATCCATGTCAGCACTGGAGAGGAATCCTCAGGTTCCGGCCCCGACTCCACACAAGGTCTTAGGCCCCGGCATCGACGGGAGAGGAATCCCGAGAGGCCCCCGAGGAACTCGCATGGGGACTGGCCTTTCCTGAGGCCACCAGAGCGGGTCCCTGAGGTCCCCGTCGTAAGTCGAGAGCACCTGCCGCAACTCGAGAAAATCCAGGAGGTTTTGCCCTCCAGGCGAGATGAGGCCCATTTCCGCTGAGGCTTCTCGAGGCTAATCACGTCTAACCACTGGAACTTCCAAAGGGTCTTTCACACCCTTGCTGCAACTCAAGAAGTTCCCCGACATACCCGTCTCCACTCGAGAGGAAGCACGTGGGGTCCCGCACACATCCAGGGGAGCCCCGTTTCCGCCTCCTAGCTCGAGATGAGGGATCCTTTCCCTGTTTCGTAGGGAAAGAATTCCCGGCGTTCCCGTCGCATCTCAAGAGGAGGCGCTCTCCACAGGAAAGGCGAGAGGAACTCCAGGGTCGTGCCACCATTCCAAGAGTCCCCCAGATGTGTCAGTCCATTCCAGAGGAACCTGTTTTCCCTGCACTGCCTTGACGTTCAAGCCGAGGATCCACTCCCACCACGTGTGCACGTGGGACAGCCCTGTGGGAAAGCCTCGTGGGAAAGCCTCGTGGGAAAGACTCGAGGGAAAACCATAGATCCTTTGATCCACGCGGCGGACTGCGTGACACTGCTGCTACCGCTCTGGAGGAAAGCGCAAGTGCATGCCCGCATTCGAGACGAGGACTGACTCCCCTGGGGAGACTCCAGAAGTACCCCAAGATCCATGTCAGCACTGTAGAGGAATCCTCAGGTACCGGCCCCGACTTCACACAAGGTCTTAGGCCCCGGCATCGACGGGAGAGGAATGCCGAAAGGCCCCTGAGGAACTCGCACGGGGACTGGCCTTTCCTGAGGCCACCAGAGCGGGTCCCTGAGGTCCCCATCGTAAGTCGAGAGCACATGCCGCAACTCGAGAAAATCCAGGAGGTTTTGCCCTCCAGGCGAGATGAGGCCCATTTCCGCTGAGGCTTCTCGAGGCTAATCACGTCTAACCACTGGAACTTCCAAAGGGTCCTTCACACCCTTGCTGCAACTCAAGAAGTTCCCCGACATACCCGTCTCCACTCGAGAGGAAGCACGTGGGGTCCCGCACACATCCAGGGGAGCCCCGTTTCCGCCTCCTAGCTCGAGATGAGGGATCCTTTCCCTGTTTCGTAGGGAAAGAATTCCCGGCGTTCCCGTCGCATCTCAAGAGGAGGCGCTCTCCACAGGAAAGGCGAGAGGAACTCCAGGGTCGTGCCACCATTCCAAGAGTCCCCCAGATGTGTCAGTCCATTCCAGAGGAACCTGTTTTCCCTGCACTGCCTTGACGTTCAAGCCGAGGATCGACTCCCACCTCGTGTGCACGTGGGACAGCCCTGTGGGAAAGCCTCGTGGGAAAGCCTCGTGGGAAAGACTCGAGGGAAAACCATAGATCCTTTGATCCACGCGGCGGACTGCGTGACACTGCTGCTACCGCTCTGGAGGAAAGCGCAAGTGCATGCCCGCATTCGAGACGAGGACTGACTCCCCTGGGGAGACTCCAGAAGTACCCCAAGATCCATGTCAGCACTGGAGAGGAATCCTCAGGTTCCGGCCCCGACTCCACACAAGGTCTTAGGCCCCGGCATCGACGGGAGAGGAATCCCGAGAGGCCCCCGAGGAACTCGCATGGGGACTGGCCTTTCCTGAGGCCACCAGAGCGGGTCCCTGAGGTCCCCGTCGTAAGTCGAGAGCACCTGCCGCAACTCGAGAAAATCCAGGAGGTTTTGCCCTCCAGGCGAGATGAGGCCCATTTCCGCTGAGGCTTCTCGAGGCTAATCACGTCTAACCACTGGAACTTCCAAAGGGTCCTTCACACCCTTGCTGCAACTCAAGAAGTGCCCCGACATACACGTCTCCACTCGAGAGGAAGCACGTGGGGTCCCGCACACATCCAGGGGAGCCCCGTTTCCGCCTCCTAGCTCGAGATGAGGGATCCTTTCCCTGTTTCGTAGGGAAAGAATTCCCGGCGTTCCCGTCGCATCTCAAGAGGAGGCGCTCTCCACAGGAAAGGCGAGAGGAACTCCAGGGTCGTGCCACCATTCCAAGAGTCCCCCAGATGTGTCAGTCCATTCCAGAGGAACCTGTTTTCCCTGCACTGCCTTGACGTTCAAGCCGAGGATCCACTCCCACCACGTGTGCACGTGGGACAGCCCTGTGGGAAAGCCTCGTGGGAAAGCCTCGTGGGAAAGACTCGAGGGAAAACCATAGATCCTTTGATCCACGCGGCGGACTGCGTGACACTGCTGCTACCGCTCTGGAGGAAAGCGCAAGTGCATGCCCGCATTCGAGACGAGGACTGACTCCCCTGGGGAGACTCCAGAAGTACCCCAAGATCCATGTCAGCACTGGAGAGGAATCCTCAGGTTCCGGCCCCGACTCCACACAAGGTCTTAGGCCCCGGCATCGACGGGAGAGGAATGCCGAGAGGCCCCCGAGGAACTCGCATGGGGACTGGCCTTTCCTGAGGCCACCAGAGCGGGTCCCTGAGGTCCCCGTCGTAAGTCGAGAGCACCTGCCGCAACTCGAGAAAATCCAGGAGGTTTTGCCCTCCAGGCGAGATGAGGCCCATTTCCGCTGAGGCTTCTCGAGGCTAATCACGTCTAACCACTGGAACTTCCAAAGGGTCCTTCACACCCTTGCTGCAACTCAAGAAGTTCCCCGACATACCCGTCTCCACTCGAGAGGAAGCACGTGGGGTCCCGCACACATCCAGGGGAGCCCCGTTTCCGCCTCCTAGCTCGAGATGAGGGATCCTTTCCCTGTTTCGTAGGGAAAGAATTCCCGGCGTTCCCGTCGCATCTCAAGAGGAGGCGCTCTCCACAGGAAAGGCGAGGGGAACTCCAGGGTCGTGCCACCATTCCAAGAGTCCCCCAGATGTGTCAGTCCATTCCAGAGGAACCTGTTTTCCCTGCACTGCCTTGACGTTCAAGCCGAGGATCCACTCCCACCACGTGTGCACGTGGGACAGCCCTGTGGGAAAGCCTCGTGGGAAAGCCTCGTGGGAAAGACTCGAGGGAAAACCATAGATCCTTTGATCCACGCGGCGGACTGCGTGACACTGCTGCTACGGCTCTGGAGGAAAGCGCAAGTGCATGCCCGCATTCGAGACGAGGACTGACTCCCCTGGGGAGACTCCAGAAGTACCCCAAGATCCATGTCAGCACTGGAGAGGAATCCTCAGGTTCCGGCCCCGACTCCACACAAGGTCTTAGGCCCCGGCATCGACGGGAGAGGAATCCCGAGAGGCCCCGAGGAACTCGCATGGGGACTGGCGTTTCCTGAGGCCACCAGAGCGGGTCCCTGAGGTCCCCGTCGTAAGTCGAGAGCACCTGCAGCAACTCGAGAAAATCCAGGAGGTTTTGCCCTCCAGGCGAGATGAGGCCCATTTCCGCTGAGGCTTCTCGAGGCTAATCACGTCTAACCACTGGAACTTCCAAAGGGTCCTTCACAACCTTCCTGCAACTCAAGAAGTGCCCCGACATACACGTCTCCAATCGAGAGGAAGCACGTGGGGTCCCGCACACATCCAGGGGAGCCCCGTTTCCGCCTCCTAGCTCGAGATGAGGGATCCTTTCCCTGTTTCGTAGGGAAAGAATTCCCGGCGTTCCCGTCGCATCTCAAGAGGAGGCGCTCTCCACAGGAAAGGCGAGAGGAACTCCAGGGTCGTGCCACCATTCCAAGAGTCCCCCAGATGTGTCAGTCCATTCCAGAGGAACCTGTTTTCCCTGCACTGCCTTGACGTTCAAGCCGAGGATCGACTCCCACCACGTGTGCACGTGGGACAGCCCTGTGGGAAAGCCTCGTGGGAAAGCCTCGTGGGAAAGACTCGAGGGAAAACCATAGATCCTTTGATCCACGCGGCGGACTGCGTGACACTGCTGCTACCGCACTGGAGGAAAGCGCAAGTGCATGCCCGCATTCGAGACGAGGACTGACTCCCCTGGGGAGACTCCAGAATTACCCCAAGATCCATGTCAGCACTGGAGAGGAATCCTCAGGTTCCGGCCCCGACTGCACACAAGGTCTTAGGCCCCGGCATCGACGGGAGAGGAATCCCGAGAGGCCCCCGAGGAACTCGCATGGGGACTGGCCTTTCCTGAGGCCACCAGAGCGGGTCCCTGAGGTCCCCGTCGTAAGTCGAGAGCACCTGCCGCAACTCGAGAAAATCCAGGAGGTTTTGCCCTCCAGGCGAGATGAGGCCCATTTCCGCTGAGGCTTCTCGAGGCTAATCACGTCTAACCACTGGAACTTCCAAAGGGACCTTCACACCCTTGCTGCATCTCAGGAAGTTCCCCGACAAACCCGTCTCCACTCGAGAGGAAGCACGTGGGGTCCCGCACACATCCAGGGGAGCCCCGTTTCCGCCTCCTAGCTCGAGATGAGGGATCCTTTCCCTGTTTCGTAGGGAAAGAATTCCCGGCGTTCCCGTCGCATCTCAAGAGGAGGCGCTCTCCACAGGAAAGGCGAGAGGAACTCCAGGGTCGTGCCACCATTCCAAGAGTCCCCCAGATGTGTCAGTCCATTCCAGAGGAACCTGTTTTCCCTGCACTGCCTTGACGTTCAAGCCGAGGATCCACTCCCACCACGTGTGCACCTGGGACAGCCCTGTGGGAAAGCCTCGTGGGAAAGCCTCGTGGGAAAGACTCGAGGGAAAACCATAGATCCTTTGATCCACGCCGCGGACTGCGTGACACTGCTGCTACCGCTCTGGAGGAAAGCGCAAGTGCATGCCCGCATTCGAGACGAGGACTGACTCCCCTGGGGAGACTCCAGAAGTACCCCAAGATCCATGTCAGCACTGGAGAGGAATCCTCAGGTTCCGGCCCCGACTCCACACAAGTTCTTAGGCCCCGGCATCGAAGGGAGAGGAATCCCGAGAGGCCCCCGAGGAACTCGCATGGGGACTGGCCTTTCCTGAGGCCACCAGAGCGGGTCCCTGAGGTCCCCGTCGTAAGTCGAGAGCACCTGCCGCAACTCGAGAAAATCCAGGAGGTTTTGCCCACCAGGCGAGATGAGGCCCATTTCCGCTGAGGCTTCTCGAGGCTAATCACGTCTAACCACTGGAACTTCCAAAGGGTCCTTCACACCCTTGCTGCAACTCAAGAAGTTCCCCGACATACCCGTCTCCACTCGAGAGGAAGCACGTGGGGTCCTGCACACATCCAGGGGAGCCCCGTTTCCGCCTCCTAGCTCGAGATGAGGGATCCTTTCCCTGTTTCGTAGGGAAAGAATTCCCGGCGTTCCCGTCGCATCTCAAGAGGAGGCGCTCTGCACAGGAAAGGCGAGAGGAACTCCAGGGTCGTGCCACCATTCCAAGAGTCCCCCAGATGTGTCAGTCCATTCCAGAGGAACCTGTTTTCCCTGCACTGCCTTGACGTTCAAGCCGAGGATCGACTCCCACCACGTGTGCACGTGGGACAGCCCTGTGGGAAAGCCTCGTGGGAAAGCCTCGTGGGAAAGACTCGAGGGAAAACCATAGATCCTTTGATCCACGCGGCGGACTGCGTGACACTGCTGCTACCGCTCTGGAGGAAAGCGCAAGTGCATGCCCGCATTTGAGACGAGGACTGACTCCCCTGGGGAGACTCCAGAAGTACCCCAAGATCCATGTCAGCACTGGAGAGGAATCCTCAGGTTCCGGCCCCGACTCCACACAATGTCTTGGCCCCGGCATCGACGGGAGAGTAATCCCTAGAGGCCCCCGAGGAACTCGCATGGGGACTGGCCTTTCCTGAGGCCACCAGAGCGGGTCCCTGAGGTCCCCGTCGTAAGTCGACAGCACCTGCCGCAACTCGAGATAATCCAGGAGGTTTTGCCCTCCAGGCGAAATGAGGCCCATTTCCGCTGAGGCTTCTCGAGGCGAATCACATCTAACCACTGGAACTTCCAAAGGGTCCTTCACACCCTTGCTGCAACTCAAGAAGTTCCCCGACATACCCGTCTCCACTCGAGAGGAAGCACGTGGGGTCCCGCACACATCCAGGGGAGCCCCGTTTCCGCCTCCTAGCTCGAGATGAGGGATCCTTTCCCTGTTTCGTAGGGAAAGAATTCCCGGCGTTCCCGTCGCATCTCAAGAGGAGGCGCTCTCCACAGGAAAGGCGAGAGGAACTGAAGGGTCATGCCACCATTCCAAGAGTCCCCGAGATGTGTCAGTCCATTCCAGAGGAACCTGTTTTCCCTGCACTGCCTTGACGTTCAAGCCGAGGATCGACTCCCACCACGTGTGCACGTGGGACAGCCCTGTGGGAAAGCCTCGTGGGAAAGCCTCGTGGGAAAGACTCGAGGGAAAACCATAGATCCTTTGATCCACGCGGCGGACTGCGTGACACTGCTGCTACCACTCTGGAGGAAAGCGCAAGTGCATGCCCGCATTCGAGACGAGGACTGACTCCCCTGGGGAGACTCCAGAAGTACCCCAAGATCCATGTCAGCACTGGAGAGGAATCCTCAGGTTCCGGCCCCGACTCCACACAAGGTCTTAGGCCCCGGCATCGACGGGAGAGGAATCCCGAGAGGCCCCCGAGGAACTCGCATGGGGACTGGCCTTTCCTGAGGCCACCAGAGCGGGTCCCTGAGGTCCCCGTCGTAAGTCGAGAGCACCTGCCGCAACTCGAGAAAATCCAGGAGGTTTTGCTCTCCAGGCGAGATGAGGCCCATTTCCGCTGAGGCTTCTCGAGGCTAATCACGTCTAACCACTGGAACTTCCAAAGGGTGCTTCACACCCTTGCTGCAACTCAAGATGTTCCCCGACATACCCGTCTCCACTCGAGAGGAAGCACGTGGGGTCCCGCACACATCCAGGGGAGCCCCGTTTCCGCCTCCAAGGTCGAGATGAGGGATCCTTTCCCTGTTTCGTAGGGAAAGATTTCCCGGCGTTCCCGTCGCATCTCAAGAGGAGGCGCTCTCCACAGGAAAGGCGAGAGGAACTCCAGGGTCGTGCCACCATTCCAAGAGTCCCCCAGATGTGTCAGTCCATTCCAGAGGAACCTGTTTTCCCTGCACTGCCTTGACGTTCAAGCCGAGGATCGACTCCCACCACGTGTGCACGTGGGACAGCCCTGTGGGAAAGCCTCGTGGGAAAGCCTCGTGGGAAAGACTCGAAGGAAAACCATAGATCCTTTGATCCACGTGGCGGACTGCGTGACACTGCTGCTACCGCTCTGGAGGAAAGCGCAAGTGCATGCCCGCATTCGAGACGAGGACTGACTGCCCTGGGGAGACTCCAGAAGTACCTCAAGATCCATGTCAGCACTGGAGAGGAAACCTCAGGTTCCGGCCCCGACTCCACACAAGGTCTTAGGCCCCGGCAACGACGGGAGAGGAATGCCGAGAGGACCCCGAGGAACTCGCATGGGGACTGGCCTTTCCTGAGGCCGCCAGAGCGGGTCCCTGAGGTCCCCATCGTTAGTCGAGAGCACCTGCCGCAACTCGAGAAAATCTAGGAGGTTTTGCCTTCCAGGCGAGATGAGGCCCATTTCCGCTGAGGCTTCTCGAGGCTAATCACATCTAACCGCTGGAACTTCCAAAGGGTCCTTCACACCCTTGCTGCAACTCAAGCAGTTCCGCGACATACCCGTCTCCACTCGAGAGGAAGCACGTGGGGTCCCGCACACATCCAGGGGAGCCCCGTTTCCGCCTCCTAGCTCGAGATGAGGGATCCTTTCCCTGTTTCGTAGGGAAAGAATTCCCGGCGTTCCCGTCGCATCTCAAGAGGAGGCGCTCTCCACAGGAAAGGCGAGAGGAACTCCAGGGTCGTGCCACCATTCCAAGAGTCCCCCAGATGTGTCAGTCCATTCCAGAGGAACCTGTTTTCCCTGCACTGCCTAGACGTTCAAGCCGAGGATCGACTCCCACCACGTGTGCACGTGGGACAGCCCTGTGGGAAAGCCTCGTGGGAAAGCCTCGTGGGAAAGACTCGAGGGAAAACCATAGATCCTTTGATCCACGCGGCGGACTGCGTGACACTGCTGCTACCGCTCTGGAGGAAAGCGCAAGTGCATGCCCTCATTCGAGACGAGGACTGACTCCCCTGGGGAGACTCCAGAAGTACCCCAAGATCCATGTCAGCACTGGAGAGGAATCCTCAGGTTCCGGCCCCGACTCCACACAAGGTCTTAGGCCCCGGCATCGACGGGAGAGGAATCCCGAGAGGCCCCCGAGGAACTCGCATGGGGACTGGCCTTTCCTGAGGCCACCAGAGCGGGTCCCTGAGGTCCCCGTCGTAAGTCGAGAGCACCTGCCGCAACTCGAGAAAATCCAGGAGGTTTTGCCCTCCAGGCGAGATGAGGCCCATTTCCGCTGAGGCTTCTCGAGGCTAATCACGTCTAACCACTGGAACTTCCAAAGGGTCCTTCACACCCTTGCTGCAACTCAAGAAGTGCCCCGACATACACGTCTCCACTCGAGAGGAAGCACGTGGGGTCCCGCACACATCCAGGGGAGCCCCGTTTCCGCCTCCTAGCTCGAGATGAGGGATCCTTTCCCTGTTTCGTAGGGAAAGAATTCCCGGCGTTCCCGTCGCATCTCAAGAGGAGGCGCTCTCCACAGGAAAGGCGAGAGGAACTCCAGGGTCGTGCCACCATTCCAAGAGTCCCCCAGATGTGTCAGTCCATTCCAGAGGAACCTGTTTTCCCTGCACTGCCTTGACGTTCAAGCCGAGGATCCACTCCCACCACGTGTGCACCTGGGACAGCCCTGTGGGAAAGCCTCGTGGGAAAGCCTCGTGGGAAAGACTCGAGGGAAAACCATAGATCCTTTGATCCACGCGGCGGACTGCGTGACACTGCTGCTACCGCTCTGGAGGAAAGCGCAAGTGCATGCCCGCATTCGAGACGAGGACTGACTCCCCTGGGGAGACTCCAGAAGTACCCCAAGATCCATGTCAGCACTGGAGAGGAATCCTCAGGTTCCGGCCCCGACTCCACACAAGTTCTTAGGCCCCGGCATCGACGGGAGAGGAATGCCGAGAGGCCCCCGAGGAACTCGCATGGGGACTGGCCTTTCCTGAGGCCACCAGAGCGGGTCCCTGAGGTCCCCGTCGTAAGTCGAGAGCACCTGCCGCAACTCGAGAAAATCCAGGAGGTTTTGCCCACCAGGCGAGATGAGGCCCATTTCCGCTGAGGCTTCTCGAGGCTAATCACGTCTAACCACTGGAACTTCCAAAGGGTCCTTCACACCCTTGCTGCAACTCAAGAAGTTCCCCGACATACCCGTCTCCACTCGAGAGGAAGCACGTGGGGTCCTGCACACATCCAGGGGAGCCCCGTTTCCGCCTCCTAGCTCGAGATGAGGGATCCTTTCCCTGTTTCGTAGGGAAAGAATTCCCGGCGTTCCCGTCGCATCTCAAGAGGAGGCGCTCTGCACAGGAAAGGCGAGAGGAACTCCAGGGTCGTGCCACCATTCCAAGAGTCCCCCAGATGTGTCAGTCCATTCCAGAGGAACCTGTTTTCCCTGCACTGCCTTGACGTTCAAGCCGAGGATCGACTCCCACCACGTGTGCACGTGGGACAGCCCTGTGGGAAAGCCTCGTGGGAAAGCCTCGTGGGAAAGACTCGAGGGAAAACCATAGATCCTTTGATCCACGCGGCGGACTGCGTGACACTGCTGCTACCGCTCTGGAGGAAAGCGCAAGTGCATGCCCGCATTTGAGACGAGGACTGACTCCCCTGGGGAGACTCCAGAAGTACCCCAAGATCCATGTCAGCACTGGAGAGGAATCCTCAGGTTCCGGCCCCGACTCCACACAATGTCTTGGCCCCGGCATCGACGGGAGAGTAATCCCGAGAGGCCCCCGAGGAACTCGCATGGGGACTGGCCTTTCCTGAGGCCACCAGAGCGGGTCCCTGAGGTCCCCGTCGTAAGTCGACAGCACCTGCCGCAACTCGAGATAATCCAGGAGGTTTTGCCCTCCAGGCGAAATGAGGCCCATTTCCGCTGAGGCTTCTCGAGGCGAATCACATCTAACCACTGGAACTTCCAAAGGGTCCTTCACACCCTTGCTGCAACTCAAGAAGTTCCCCGACATACCCGTCTCCACTCGAGAGGAAGCACGTGGGGTCCCGCACACATCCAGGGGAGCCCCGTTTCCGCCTCCTAGCTCGAGATGAGGGATCCTTTCCCTGTTTCGTAGGGAAAGAATTCCCGGCGTTCCCGTCGCATCTCAAGAGGAGGCGCTCTCCACAGGAAAGGCGAGAGGAACTGAAGGGTCGTGCCACCATTCCAAGAGTCCCCCAGATGTGTCAGTCCATTCCAGAGGAACCTGTTTTCCCTGCACTGCCTTGACGTTCAAGCCGAGGATCGACTCCCACCACGTGTGCACGTGGGACAGCCCTGTGGGAAAGCCTCGTCGGAAAGCCTCGTGGGAAAGACTCGAGGGAAAACCATAGATCCTTTGATCCACGCGGCGGACTGCGTGACACTGCTGCTACCACTCTGGAGGAAAGCGCAAGTGCATGCCCGCATTCGAGACGAGGACTGACTCCCCTGGGGAGACTCCAGAAGTACCCCAAGATCCATGTCAGCACTGGAGAGGAATCCTCAGGTTCCGGCCCCGACTCCACACAAGGTCTTAGGCCCCGGCATCGACGGGAGAGGAATCCCGAGAGGCCCCCGAGGAACTCGCATGGGGACTGGCCTTTCCTGAGGCCACCAGAGCGGGTCCCTGAGGTCCCCGTCGTAAGTCGAGAGCACCTGCCGCAACTCGAGAAAATCCAGGAGGTTTTGCTCTCCAGGCGAGATGAGGCCCATTTCCGCTGAGGCTTCTCGAGGCTAATCACGTCTAACCAGTGGAACTTCCAAAGGGTGCTTCACACCCTTGCTGCAACTCAAGATGTTCCCCGACATACCCGTCTCCACTCGAGAGGAAGCACGTGGGGTCCCGCACACATCCAGGGGAGCCCCGTTTCCGCCTCCTAGGTCGAGATGAGGGATCCTTTCCCTGTTTCGTAGGGAAAGATTTCCCGGCGTTCCCGTCGCATCTCAAGAGGAGGCGCTCTCCACAGGAAAGGCGAGAGGAACTCCAGGGTCGTGCCACCATTCCAAAAGTCCCCCAGATGTGTCAGTCCATTCCAGAGGAACCTGTTTTCCCTGCACTGCCTTGACGTTCAAGCCGAGGATCGACTCCCACCACGTGTGCACGTGGGACAGCCCTGTGGGAAAGCCTCGTGGGAAAGCCTCGTGGGAAAGACTCGAGGGAAAACCATAGATCCTTTGATCCACGTGGCGGACTGCGTGACACTGCTGCTACCGCTCTGGAGGAAAGCGCAAGTGCATGCCCGCATTCGAGACGAGGACTGACTGCCCTGGGGAGACTCCAGAAGTACCTCAAGATCCATGTCAGCACTGGAGAGGAAACCTCAGGTTCCGGCCCCGACTCCACACAAGGTCTTAGGCCCCGGCAACGACGGGAGAGGAATGCCGAGAGGACCCCGAGGAACTCGCATGGGGACTGGCCTTTCCTGAGGCCACCAGAGCGGGTCCCTGAGGTCCCCATCGTTAGTCGAGAGCACCTGCCGCATCTCGAGAAAATCTAGGAGGTTTTGCCTTCCAGGCGAGATGAGGCCCATTTCCGCTGAGGCTTCTCGAGGCGAATCACATCTAACCGCTGGAACTTCCAAAGGGTCCTTCACACCCTTGCTGCAACTCAAGCAGTTCCGCGACATACCCGTCTCCACTCGAGAGGAAGCACGTGGGGTCCCGCACACATCCAGGGGAGCCCCGTTTCCGCCTCCTAGCTCGAGATGAGGGATCCTTTCCCTGTTTCGTAGGGAAAGAATTCCCGGCGTTCCCGTCGCATCTCAAGAGGAGGCGCTCTCCACAGGAAAGGCGAGAGGAACTCCAGGGTCGTGCCACCATTCCAAGAGTCCCCCAGATGTGTCAGTCCATTCCAGAGGAACCTGTTTTCCCTGCACTGCCTAGACGTTCAAGCCGAGGATCGACTCCCACCACGTGTGCACGTGGGACAGCCCTGTGGGAAAGCCTCGTGGGAAAGCCTCGTGGGAAAGACTCGAGGGAAAACCATAGATCCTTTGATCCACGCGGCGGACTGCGTGACACTGCTGCTACCGCTCTGGAGGAAAGCGCAAGTGCATGCCCGCATTCGAGACGAGGACTGACTCCCCTGGGGAGACTCCAGAAGTACCCCAAGATCCATGTCAGCACTGGAGAGGAATCCTCAGGTTCCGGCCCCGACTCCACACAAGGTCTTAGGCCCCGGCATCGACGGGAGAGGAATCCCGAGAGGCCCCCGAGGAACTCGCATGGGGACTGGCATTTCCTGAGGTCACCAGAGCGGGTCCCCGAGGTCCCCGTCGTAAGTCGAGAGCACATGCCGCAAGTCGAGAAAATCCAGGAGGTTTTGCCCTCCAGGCGAGATGATGCCCATTTCTGCTGAGGCTTCTCGAGGCTAATCACATCTAACCACTGGAACTTCCAAAGGGTCCTTCACACCCTTGCTGCAACTCAAGAAGTTCCCCGACATACCCGTCTCCACTCGAGAGGAAGCACGTGGGGTCCCGCACACATCCAGGGGAGCCCCGTTTCCGCCTCCTAGCTCGAGATGAGGGATCCTTTCCCTGTTTCGTAGGGAAAGAATTCCCGGCGTTCCCGTCGCATCTCAAGAGGAGGGGCTCTCCACAGGAGAGGCGAGAGGAACTCCAGGGTCGTGCCACCATTCCAAGAGACGCCCAGATGTGTCAGTCCATTCCAGAGGAACCTGTTTTCCCTGCACTGCCTTGACGTTCAAGCCGAGGATCGACTCCCACCACGTGTGCACGTGGGACAGCCCTGTGGGAAAGCCTCGTGGGAAAGCCTCGAGGGAAAGACTCGAGGGAAAACCATAGATCCTTTGATCCACGCGGCGGACTGCGTAAAACTGCTGCTACCGCTCTAGAGGAAAGCGCAAGTGCATGCCCGCATTCGAGACGAGGACTTACTCCCCTGGGGAGACTCCAGAAGTACCCCAAGATCCATGTCAGCACTGGAGAGGAATCCTCAGGTTCCGGCCCCGACTCCACACAAGGTCTTAGGCCCCGGCATCGACGGGAGAGGAATCCCGAGAGGCCCCCTAGGAACTCGCATGGGGACTGGCCTTTCTTGAGGCCACCAGAGCGGGTCCCTGAGGTCCCCGTCGTAAGTCGAGAGCACCTGCCGCAACTCGAGAAAATCCAGGAGGTTTTGCCCTCCAGGCGAGATGAGGCCCATTTCCGCTGAGGCTTCTCGAGGCTAATCACGTCTAACCACTGGAACTTCCAAAGGCTCCTTCACACCCTTGCTGCAACTCAAGAAGTTCCCCTACATACCCGTCTCCACTCGAGAGCAAGCACGTGGGGTCCCGCACACATAAAGGGGAGCCCCGTTTCCGCCTCCTAGCTCGAGATGAGGGATCCTTTCCCTGTGTCGTAGGGAAAGAATTCCCGGCGTTCCCGTCGCATCTCAAGAGGAGGCGCTCTCCATAGGAAAGGAGAGAGGAACTCCAGGGTCGTGCCACCATTCCAAGAGTCCCCCAGATGTGTCAGTCCATTCCAGAGGAACCTGTTTTCCCTGCACTGCCTTGACGTTCAAGCCGAGGATCGACTCCCACCACGTGTGCACGTGGGACAGCCCTGTGGGAAAGCCTCGTGGAAAAGCCTCGTGGGAAAGACTCGAGGGAAAACCATAGATCCTTTGATCCACGCGGGGGACTGGGTGACACTGCTGCTACCGCTCTGGAGGAAAGCGCAAGTGCATGCCCGCATTCGAGACGAGGACTGACTCCCCTGGGGAGACTCCAGAAGTACCCCCAAGATCCATCTCAGCACTGGAGAGGAATCCTCAGGTTCCGGCCCCGACTCCACACAAGGTCTTAGGCCCCGGCATAGACGGGAGAGGAATGCCGAGAGGCCCCCGAGGAACTCGCATGGGGACTGCCTTTCCTGAGGCCACCAGAGCGGGTCCCTGAGGTCCCCGTAGTAAGTCGAGAGCACCTGCCGCAACTCGAGAAAATCCAGGAGGTTTTGCCCTCCAGGCGAGATGAGGCCCATTTCCGCTGAGGCTTCTCGAGGCTAATCACGTCTAACCACTGGAACTTCCAAAGGGTCCTTCACACCCTTGCTGCAACTCAAGAAGTTCCCCGACATACCCGTTTCCACTCGAGAGGAAGCACGTGGGGTCCCGCACACATCCAGGGGAGCCCCGTTTCCGCCTCCTAGCTCGAGATGAGGGATCCTTTCCCTGTTTCGTAGGGAAAGAATTCCCGGCGTTCCCGTCGCATCTCAAGAGGAGGCACTCTCCATAGGAAAGGAGAGAGGAACTCCAGGGTCGTGCCACCATTCCAAGAGTCCCCCAGATGTGTCAGTCCATTCCAGAGGAACCTGTTTTCCCTGCACTGCCTTGACGTTCAAGCCGAGGATCGACTCCCACCACGTGTGCACGTGGGACAGCCCTGTGGGAAAGCCTCGTGGGAAAGACTCGTGGGAAAGACTCAAGGGAAAACCATAGATCCTTTGATCCACGCGGGGGACTGCGTGACACTGCTGCTCCCGCTCTGGAGGAAAGCGCAAGTGCATGGCCGCATTCGAGACGAGGACTGACTCCCCTGGGGAGACTCCAGAAGTACCCCAAGATCCATGTCAGCACTGGAGAGGAATCCTCAGGTTCCGGCCCCGACTCCACACAAGGTCTTAGGCCCCGGCATCTTCGGGAGAGGAATGCCGAGAGGCCCCCGAGGAACTCGCATGGGGACTGCCTTTCCTGAGGCCACCAGAGCGGGTCCCTGAGGACCCCGTCGTAAGTCGAGAGCACCTGCCGCAACTCGAGAAAATCCAGGAGGTTTTGCCCTCCAGGCGAGATGAGGCCCATTTCCGCTGAGGCTTCTCGAGGATAATCACGTCTAACCACTGGAACTTCCAAAGGGTCCTTCACACCCTTGCTGCAACTCAAGAAGTTCCCCGACATACCCGTCTCCACTCGAGAGGAAGCACGTGGGGTCCCGCACACATCCAGGGGAGCCCCGTTTCCGCCTCCAAGCTCGAGATGATGGATCTTTCCCTGTTTCGTAGGGAAAGAATTCCCGGCGTTCCCGTCGCATCTCAAGAGGAGGCGCTCTCCACAGGAAAGGCGAGAGGAACTCCAGGGTCGTGACACCATTCCAAGAGACCCCCAGATGTGTCAGTCCATTCCAGAGGAACCTGTTTTCCCTGCACTGCCTTGACGTTCAAGCCGAGGTTCCACTCCCACCACGTGTGCACGTGGGACAGCCCTGTGGGAAAGCCTCGTGGGAAAGCCTCGTGGGAAAGACTCGAGGGAAAACCATAGATCCTTTGATGCACGCGGCGGACTGCTTGACACTGCTGCTACCGCTCTGGAGGATAGCGCAGGTGCATGCCCGCATTCCAGACGAGGACTGACTCCCCTGGGGAGACTCCAGAAGTACCCCAAGATCCATGTCAGCACTGGAGAGGAATCCTCAGATTCCGGCCCCGACTCCACACAAGGTTTTCGGCCCCGGCATCGACGGGAGAGGAATCCCGAGAGGCCCCCTTGGAAGTCGCATGGGGACTGGCCTTTCCTGAGGCCACCAGAGCGGGTCCCTGAGGTCCCCGTCGTAAGTCGAGAGCACCTGCCGCAACTCGAGAAAATCCAGGAGGTTTTGCCCTCCAGGCGAGATGAGGCCCATTTCCGCTGAGGCTTCTCGAGGCCAAAGACATCTAACCACTGGAACTTCCAAAGGGTCCTTCACACCCTTGCTGCAACTCAAGAAGTTCCCCGACATACCCGTCTCCACTCGAGAGGAAGTACGTGGGGTCCCGCAAACATCCATGGGAGCCCCATTTCCGCCTCCCAGCTCGAGATGAGGGATCCTTTCCCTGTTTCGTAGGGAAAGAATTCCCGGCGTTCCCGTCGCATCTCAAGAGGAGGCGCTCTCCACAGGAAAGGCGAGAGGAACTCCAGGGTCGTGCCACCATTCCAAGAGCCCCCCAGATGTGTCTGTCCATTCCAGAGGAACCTGTTTTCCCTGCACTGCCTTGACGTTCAAGCCGAGGATCGAGTCACACCACGTGTGCACGTGAGACAGCCCTGTGGAAAGCCTCGTGGGAAAGCCTCGTGGGAAAGACTCGAGGGAAAACCATAGATCCTTTGATCCACGCGGCCGACTGCGTGACACTGCTGCTACCGCTCTGGAGGAAAGCGCAAGTGCATGCCCGCATTCGAGACGAGGACTGACTCCCCTGGGGAGACTCCAGAAGTACCCCAAGATCCATGTCAGCACTGGAGAGGAATCCTCAGGTTCCGGCCCCGAATCCACACAAGGTCTTAGGCCCCAGCATCGACGGGAGAGGAATCCCGAGAGGACCCGAGGAACTCGCATTGGGACTGGCCTTTCCTGAGGCCACCAGAGCGGGTCTCTGAGGTCCCCGTCGTAAGTCGAGAGCACCTGCCGCAACTCGAGAAAATCCAGGAGGTTTTGCCCTCCAGGCGAGATGAGGCCCATTTCCGCTGAGGCTTCTCGAGGCTAATCACGTCTAACCACTGGAACTTCCAAAGGGTCCTTCACACCCTTGCTGCAACTCAAGAAGTTCCCCGACATACCCGTCTCCACTCGAGAGGAAGCACGTGGGGTCCCGCACACATCCAGGGGAGCCCCGTTTCCGCCTCCTAGCTCGAGATGAGGGATCCTTTCCCTGTTTCGTAGGGAAAGAATTCCCGGCGTTCCCGTCGCATCTCAAGAGGAGGCGCTCTCCACAGGAAAGGCGAGAGGAACTCCAGGGTCGTGCCACCATTCCAAGAGACCCCCAGATGTGTCAGTCCATTCCCGAGGAACCTGTTTTCCCTGCACTGCCTTGACGTTCAAGCCGAGGATCGACTCCCACCACGTGTGCACGTGGGACAGCCCTGTGGGAAAGCCTCGTGGGAAAGCCTCGTGGGAAAGACTCGAGGGAAAACCATAGATCCTTTGATCCACGCGGCGGACTGCGTGACACTGCTGCTACCGCTCTGGAGGAAAGCGCAAGTGCATGCCCGCATTCGAGACGAGGACTGACTCCCCTGGGGAGACTCCAGAAGTACACCAAGATCCATGTCAGCACTGGAGAGGAATCCTCAGGTTCCGGCCCCGACTCCACACAAGGTCTTAGGCCCCGGCATCGACGGGAGAGGAATCCCGAGAGGCCCCCGAGGAACTCGCATGGGGACTGGCCTTTCCTGAGGCCACCAGAGCGGGTCCCTGAGGTCCCCGTCGTAAGTCGAGAGCACCTGCCGCAACTCGAGAAAATCCAGGAGGTTTTGCCCTTCAGGCGAGATGAGGCCCATTTCCGCTGAGGCTTCTCGAGGCTAATCACGTCTAACCACTGGAACTTCCAAAGGGTCCTTCACACCCTTGCTGCAACTCAAGAAGTTCCCCGACATACCCGTCTCCACTCGAGAGGAAGCACGTGGGGTCCCGCACACATCCAGGGGAGCCCCGTTTCCGCCTCCTAGCTCGAGATGAGGGATCCTTTCCCTGTTTCGTAGGGAAAGAATTCCCGGCGTTCCCGTCGCATCTCAAGAGGAGGCGCTCTCCACAGGAAAGGCGAGAGGAACTCCAGGGTCGTGCCACCATTCCAAGAGTCCCCCAGATGTGTCAGTCCATTCCAGAGGAACCTGTTTTCCCTGCACTGCCTTGACGTTCAAGCCGAGGTTCCACTCCCACCACGTGTGCACGTGGGACAGCCCTGTGGGAAAGCCTCGTGGGAAAGCCTCGTGGGAAAGACTCGAGGGAAAACCTTAGATCCTTTGATGCACGCGGCGGACTGCTTGACACTGCTGCTACCGCTCTGGAGGATAGCGCAAGTGCATGCCCGCATTCGAGACGAGGACTGACTCCCCTGGGGAGACTCCAGAAGTACCCCAACATCCATGTCAGCACTGGAGAGGAATCCTCAGGTTCCGGCCCCGACTCCACACAAGGTTTTCGGCCCCGGCATCGACGGGAGAGGAATCCCGAGAGGCCCCCGTGGAAGTCGCATGGGGACTGGCCTTTCCTGAGGCCATCAGAGCGGGTCCCTGAGGTCCCCGTCGTAAGTCGAGAGCACCTGCCACAACTCGAGAAAATCCAGGAGGTTTTGCCCTCCAGGCGAGATGAGGCCCATTTCCGCTGAGGCTTCTCGAGGCCAAAGACATCTAACCACTGGAACTTCCAAAGGGTCCTTCACACCCTTGCTGCAACTCAAGAAGTTCCCCGACATACCCGTCTCCACTCGAGAGCAAGCACGTGGGGTCCCGCAAACATCCATGGGAGCCCCATTTCCGCCTCCTAGCTCGAGATGAGGGATCCTTTCCCTGTTTCGTAGGGAAAGAATTCCCGCCGTTCCCGTCGCATCTCAAGAGGAGGCGCTCTCCACAGGAAAGGCGAGAGGAACTCCAGGGTCGTGCCACCATTCCAAGAGTCCCCCAGATGTGTCAGTCCATTCCAGAGGAACCTTTTTTCCCTGCACTGCCTTGACGTTCAAGCCGAGGATCGAGTCACACCACGTGTGCACGTGAGACAGCCCTGTGGAAAGCCTCGTTGGAAAGCCTCGTGGGAAAGACTCGAGGGAAAACCATAGATCCTTTGATCCACGCGGCGGACTGCGTGACACTGCTGCTACCGCTCTGAAGGAAAGCGCAAGTGCATGCCCGCATTCGAGACGAGGACTGACTCCCCTGGGGAGACTCCAGAAGTACCCCAAGATCCATGTCAGCACTGGAGAGGAATCCTCAGGTTCCGGCCCCGACTCCACACAAGGTCTTAGGCCCCGGCATCGACGGGAGAGGAATCCCGAGAGGCCCCCGAGGAACTCGCATGGGGACTGGCCTTTCCTGAGGTCACCAGAGCGGGTCCCTGAGGTCCCCGTCGTAAGTCGAGAGCACCTGAAACAACTCAAGAAAATCCAGGAGATTTTGCCCTCCAGGCGAGATGAAGTCCATTTTCGCTGAGGCTTCTCGAGGCTAATCACGTCTAACCACTTGAACTTCCAAAGGGTCCTTCACACCCTTGCTGCAACTCTAGAAGTTCCCCGACATACCCGTCTCCACTCGAGAGGAAGCACGAGGGTCCCGCACACATCCAGGGTAGCCCCGTTTCCGCCTCCTAGCTCGAGATGAGGGATCCTTTCCCTGTTTCGTAGGAAAGAATTCCCGGCATTCCCGTCGCATCTCAAGAGGAGGCGCTCTCCACAGGAAAGGCGAGAGGAACTCCAGGGTCGTGACACCATTCCAAGAGTCCCCAGATGTGTCAGTCCATTTCAGAGGAACCTGTTTTCCCTGCACTGCCTTGACGTTCAAGCCGAGGATCGACTCCCACCACGTGTGCACGTGGGACACCCCTGTGGGAAAGCCTCGTGGGAAAGACTCGAGGGAAAACCATAGATCCTTTGATCCACGCGGCGGACTGCGTGACACTGCTGCTACCGCTCTGGAGGAAAGCGCAAGTGCATGCCCGCATTCGAGACGAGGACTGACTCCCCTGGGGAGACTCCAGAAGTACCCCAAGGTCCATGTCAGCACTGGAGAGGAATCCTCAGGTTCCGGCCCCGACTCCACACAAGGTCTTAGGTCCCGGCCTCGACGGGAGAGGAATCCCGAGAGGCCCCCGAGGAACTCGCATGGGGACTGGCCTTTCCTGAGGCCACCAGAGCGGGTCCCTGAGGTCCCCGTCGTAAGTCGAGAGCACCTGCCGCAACTCGAGAAAATCCAGGAGGTTTTGCCCTCCAGGCGAGATGAGGCCCATTTCCGCTGAGGCTTCTCGAGGCTAATCACGTCTAACCACTGGAACTTCCAAAGGGTCCTTCACACCCTTGCTGCAACTCAAGAAGTTCCTCGACATACCCGTCTCCACTCGAGAGGAAGCACGTGGGTCCCGCACACATCCAGGGGAGCCCCGTTTCCGCCTCCTAGCTCGAGATGAGGGATCCTTTCCCTGTTTCGTAGGGAAAGAATTCCCGGCGTTCCCGTCGCATCTCAAGAGGAGGCGCTCTCCACAGGAAAGTCGAGAGGAACTCCAGGGTCGTGCCACGATTCCAAGAGTCCCCCAGATGTGTCAGTCCATTCCAGAGGAACCTGTTTTCCCTGCACTGCCTTGACGTTCAAGCCGAGGATCGATTCCCACCACGTGTGCACGTGGGACAGCCCTGTGGGAAAGCCTCGTGGGAAAGCCTCGTGGGAAAGACTCGAGGGAAAACCATAGATCCTTTGATGCACGCGGCGGACTGCTTGACACTGCTGCTACCGCTCTGGAGGATAGCGCAGGTGCATGCCCGCATTCCAGACGAGGACTGACTCCCCTGGGGAGACTCCAGAAGTACCCCAAGATCCATGTCAGCACTGAAGAGGAATCCTCAGGTTCCGGCCCCGACTCCACACAAGGTCTTAGGCCCGGCATCGACGGGAGAGGAATCCCGAGAGGCCCCCAAGGAACTCGCATGGGGACTGGCCTTTCCTGAGGCCACCAGAGCGGGTCCCTGAGGTCCCCGTCGTAAGTTGAGAGCACCTGCCGCAACTCGAGAAAATCCAGGAGGTTTTGCCCTCCAGGCGAGATGAGGCCCATTTCCGCTGAAGCTTCTCGAGGCTAATCACATCTAACCACAGGAACTTCCAAAGGGTCCTTCACACCCTTGCTGCAACTCAAGAAGTTCCCCGACATACCGGTCTGCACTCGAGAGGAAGCACGTGGGTCCCGCACACATCCAGGGGAGCCCCGTTTCCGCCTCCTAGCTCGAGATGAGGGATCCTTTCCCTGTTTCGTAGGGAAAGAATTCCCGGCGTTCCCGTCGCATCTCAAGAGGAGGCGCTCTCCACAGGAAAGACGAGAGGAACTCCAGGGTCGTGACACCATTCCAAGAGTCCCCAGATGTGTCAGTCCATTTCAGAGGAACCTGTTTTCCCTGCACTGCCTTGACGTTCAAGCCGAGGATCGACTCCCACCACGTGTGCACGTGGGACACCCCTGTGGGAAAGCCTCGTGGGAAAGACTTGAGGGAAAACCATAGATCCTTTGATCCACGCGGCGGACTGCGTGACACTGCTCCTACCGCTCTGGAGGAAAGCGCAAGTGCATGCCCGCATTCGAGACGAGGACTGACTCCCCTGGGGAGACTCCAGAAGTACCCCAAGATCCATGTCAGCACTGGAGAGGAATCCTCAGGTTCCGGCCCCGACTCCACACAAGGTCTTAGGCCCCGGCATCGACGGGAGAGGAATCCCGAGAGGCCCCCGAGGAACTCGCATGGGGACTGGCCTTTCCTGAGGCCACCAGAGCGGGTCCCTGAGGTCCCCGTCGTAAGTCGAGAGCACCTGCCGCAACTCGAGAAAATCCAGGAGGTTTTGCCCTCCAGGCGAGATGAGGCCCATTTCCGCTGAGGCTTCTCGAGGCTAATCACGTCTAACCACTGGAACTTCCAAAGGGTCCTTCACACCCTTGCTGCAACTCAAGAAGTTCCTCGACATACCCGTCTCCACTCGAGAGGAAGCACGTGGGGTCCCGCAAACATCCATGGGAGCCCCATTTCCGCCTCCTAGCTCGAGATGAGGGATCCTTTCCCTGTTTCGTAGGGAAAGAATTCCCGCCGTTCCCGTCGCATCTCAAGAGGAGGCGCTCTCCACAGGAAAGGCGAGAGGAACTCCAGGGTCGTGCCACCATTCCAAGAGTCCCCCAGATGTGTCAGTCCATTCCAGAGGAACCTGTTTTCCCTGCACTGCCTTGACGTTCAAGCCGAGGATCGAGTCACACCACGTGTGCACGTGAGACAGCCCTGTGGAAAGCCTCGTTGGAAAGCCTCGTGGGAAAGACTCGAGGGAAAACCATAGATCCTTTGATCCACGCGGCGGACTGCGTGACACTGCTGCTACCGCTCTGAAGGAAAGCGCAAGTGCATGCCCGCATTCGAGACGAGGACTGACTCCCCTGGGGAGACTCCAGAAGTACCCCAAGATCCATGTCAGCACTGGAGAGGAATCCTCAGGTTCCGGCCCCGACTCCACACAAGGTCTTAGGCCCCGGCATCGACGGGAGAGGAATCCCGAGAGGCCCCCGAGGAACTCGCATGGGGACTGGCCTTTCCTGAGGTCACCAGAGCGGGTCCCTGAGGTCCCCGTCGTAAGTCGAGAGCACCTGAAACAACTCAAGAAAATCCAGGAGATTTTGCCCTCCAGGCGAGATGAAGTCCATTTTCGCTGAGGCTTCTCGAGGCTAATCACGTCTAACCACTTGAACTTCCAAAGGGTCCTTCACACCCTTGCTGCAACTCTAGAAGTTCCCCGACATACCCGTCTCCACTCGAGAGGAAGCACGAGGGTCCCGCACACATCCAGGGTAGCCCCGTTTCCGCCTCCTAGCTCGAGATGAGGGATCCTTTCCCTGTTTCGTAGGAAAGAATTCCCGGCATTCCCGTCGCATCTCAAGAGGAGGCGCTCTCCACAGGAAAGGCGAGAGGAACTCCAGGGTCGTGACACCATTCCAAGAGTCCCCAGATGTGTCAGTCCATTTCAGAGGAACCTGTTTTCCCTGCACTGCCTTGACGTTCAAGCCGAGGATCGACTCCCACCACGTGTGCACGTGGGACACCCCTGTGGGAAAGCCTCGTGGGAAAGACTCGAGGGAAAACCATAGATCCTTTGATCCACGCGGCGGACTGCGTGACACTGCTGCTACCGCTCTGGAGGAAAGCGCAAGTGCATGCCCGCATTCGAGACGAGGACTGACTCCCCTGGGGAGACTCCAGAAGTACCCCAAGGTCCATGTCAGCACTGGAGAGGAATCCTCAGGTTCCGGCCCCGACTCCACACAAGGTCTTAGGTCCCGGCCTCGACGGGAGAGGAATCCCGAGAGGCCCCCGAGGAACTCGCATGGGGACTGGCCTTTCCTGAGGCCACCAGAGCGGGTCCCTGAGGTCCCCGTCGTAAGTCGAGAGCACCTGCCGCAACTCGAGAAAATCCAGGAGGTTTTGCCCTCCAGGCGAGATGAGGCCCATTTCCGCTGAGGCTTCTCGAGGCTAATCACGTCTAACCACTGGAACTTCCAAAGGGTCCTTCACACCCTTGCTGCAACTCAAGAAGTTCCTCGACATACCCGTCTCCACTCGAGAGGAAGCACGTGGGTCCCGCACACATCCAGGGGAGCCCCGTTTCCGCCTCCTAGCTCGAGATGAGGGATCCTTTCCCTGTTTCGTAGGGAAAGAATTCCCGGCGTTCCCGTCGCATCTCAAGAGGAGGCGCTCTCCACAGGAAAGGCGAGAGGAACTCCAGGGTCGTGACACCATTCCAAGAGTCCCCCAGATGTGTCAGTCCATTCCAGAGGAACCTGTTTTCGCTGCACTGCCTTGACGTTGAAGCCGAGGATCGACTCCCACCACGTGTGCACGTGGGACAGCCCTGTGGGAAAGCCTCGTGGTAAAGCCTCGTGGGAAAGACTCGAGGGAAAACCATAGATCCTTTGATCCACGCGGCGGACTGCGTGACACTGCTGCTTCCGCTGTGGAGGAAAGCGCAAGTGCATGTCCGCATTCGAGACGAGGAATGACTCCCCTGGGGAGACTCCAGAAGTACCCCAAGATCCATGTCAGCACTGGAGAGGAAGCCTCAGGTTCCGGCCCCGACTCCACACAAGGTCTTAGGCCCCGGCATCGAAGGGAGAGGAATCCCGAGAGGCCCCTGTGGAACTCGCATGGGGACTGGCCTTTCCTGAGGCCACCAGAGCGGTTCCCTGAGGTCCCCGTCGTAAGTCGAGAGCACCTGCCGCAAATCGAGAGAATCCAGGAGGTTTTGCCCTCCAGGCGAGATGAGGCCCATTTCCGCTGAGGCTTCTCGAGGCCAATCACATCTAACCACTGGAACTTCGAAAGGGTCCTTCACACCATTGCTGCAACTCAAGAAGTTCCCCGACATACCCGTCTCCACTCGAGAGGAAGCACGTGGGGTCCCGGACACATCCAGGGGAGCTCCGTTTCCGCCCCCTAGCTCGAGGTGAGGGATCCTTTCCCTGTTTCGTAGGGAAAGAATTCCCGGCGTTCCCCTCGAATCTCAAGAGGAGGTGCTCTCCACAGGAAAGGCGAGAGGAACTTCAGGGTCGTGACACCATTCCAAGAGTCCCCCAGATGTGTCAGTCCATTCCAGAGGAACCTGTTTTCCCTGCACTGCCTTGACGTTCAAGCCGAGGATCGACTCCCACCACGTGTGCACGTGGGACAGCCCTGTGGGAAAGCCTCGTGGGAAAGCCTCGTGGGAAAGACTCGAGGGAAAACCATAGATCCTTTGATCCACGCGGCGGACTGCGTGACACTGCTGCTACCGCTCTGGAGGAAAGCGCAAGTGCATGCCCGCATTCGAGACGAGGACTGATTCCCCTGGGGAGACTCCAGAAGTACCCCAAGATCCATGTCAGCACTGGAGAGGAATCCTCAGGTTCCGGCCCCGACTCCACACAAGGTCTTAGGCCCCGGCATCGACGGGAGAGGAATCCTGAGAGGCCCCCGAGGAACTCGCATGGGGACTGGCCTTTCCTGAGGCCACCAGAGCGGGTCCCTGAGGTCCCCGTCGTAAGTCGAGAGCACCTGCCGCAACTCGAGAAAATCCAGGAGGTTTTGCCCTCCAGGCGAGATGAGGCCCATTTCCGCTGAGGCTTCTCGAGGCCAATCACATCTAACCACTGGAACTTCCAAAGGGTCCTTCACACCATTGCTGCAACTCAAGAAGTTCCCCGACATACCCGTCTCCACTCGAGAGGAAACACGTGGGGTCCCGCACACATCCAGGGGAGCTCCGTTTCCGCCCCCTAGCTCGAGGAGAGGGATCCTTTCCCTGTTTCGTAGGGAAAGAATTCCCGGCGTTCCCGTCGCATCTCAAGAGGAGGCGCTCTCCACAGGAAAGGCGAGAGGAACTCCAGGGTCATGCCACCATTCCAAGAGTCCCCCAGATGTGTCAGTCCATTCCAGAGGAACCTGTTTTCCCTGCACTGCCTTGACGTTCAAGCCGAGGATCGACTCCCACCACGTGTGCACGTGGGACAGCCCTGTGGGAAAGCCTCGTGGGAAAGCCTCGTGGGAAAGACTCGAGGGAAAACCATAGATCCTTTGATCCACGCGGCGGACTGCGTGACACTGCTGCTACCGCTCTGGAGGAAAGCGCAAGTGCATGCCCGCATTGGAGACGAGGACTGACTCCCCTGGGGAGACTCCAGAAATACCCCAAGGTCCATGTCAGCACTGGAGAGGAATCCTCAGGTTCCGGCCCCGACTCCACACAAGGTCTTAGGTCCCGGCATCGACGGGAGAGGAATCCCGAGAGGCCCCCGAGGAACTCGCATGGGGACTGGCCTTTCCTGAGGCCACCAGAGCGGGTCCCTGAGGTCCCCGTCGTAAGTCGAGAGCACCTGCCGCAACTCGAGAAAATCCAGGAGGTTTTGCCCTCCAGGCGAGATGAGGCCCATTTCCGCTGAGGCTTCTCGAGGCTAATCACGTCTAACCACTGGAACTTCCAAAGGGTCCTTCACACCCTTGCTGCAACTCAAGAAGTTCCTCGACATAACCGTCTCCACTCGAGAGGAAGCACGTGGGTCCCGCACACATCCAGGGGAGCCCCGTTTCCGCCTCCTAGCTCGAGATGAGGGATCCTTTCCCTGTTTCGTAGGGAAAGAATTCCCGGCGTTCCCGTCGCATCTCAAGAGGAGGCGCTCTCCACAGGAAAGTCGAGAGGAACTCCAGGGTCGCGCCACGATTCCAAGAGTCCCCCAGATGTGTCAGTCCATTCCAGAGGAACCTGTTTTCCCTGCACTGCCTTGACGTTCAAGCCGAGGATCGATTCCCACCACGTGTGCACATGGGACAGCCCTGTGGGAAAGCCTCGTGGGAAAGCCTCGTGGGAAAGACTCGAGGGAAAACCATAGATCCTTTGATTCACGAGGCGGACTGCGTGACACTGCTGATACCGCTCTGGAGGAAAGCGCAAGTGCATGCCCGCATTCGAGACGAGGACTGACTCCCCTGGGGAGACTCCAGAAGTACCCCAAGATCCATGTCAGCACTGAAGAGGAATCCTCAGGTTCCGGCCCCGACTCCACACAAGTTCTTAGGCCCGGCATCGACGGGAGAGGAATCCCGAGAGGCCCCCAAGGAACTCGCATGGGGACTGGCCTTTCCTGTGGCCACCAGAGCGGGTCCCTGAGGTCCCCGTCGTAAGTCGAGAGCACCTTCCGCACCTCGAGAAAATCCAGGAGGTTTTGCCCTCCAGGCGAGATGAGGCCCATTTCCGCTGAAGCTTCTCGAGGCTAATCACGTCTAACCACTGGAACTTCCAAAGGGTCCTTCACACCCTTGCTGCAACTCAAGAAGTTCCCCGACATACCGGTCTGCACTCGAGAGGAAGCACGTGGGTCCCGCACACATCCAGGGGAGCCCCGTTTCCGCCTCCTAGCTCGAGATGAGGGATCCTTTCCCTGTTTCGTAGGGAAAGAATTCCCGGCGTTCCCGTCGCATCTCAAGAGGAGGCGCTCTCCACAGGAAAGACGAGAGGAACTCCAGGGTCGTGACACCATTCCAAGAGTCCCCCAGATGTGTCAGTCCATTCCAGAGGAACCTGTTTTCCCTGCACTGCCTTGACGTTCAAGCCGAGGATCGACTCCCACCACGTGTGCACGTGGGACAGCCCTGTGGGAAAGCCTCGTGGGAAAGCCTCGTGGGAAAGACTCGACGGAAAACATAGATCCATTGATACACGCGGCGGACTGCGTGACACTGCTGCTACCGCTCTGGAGGAAAGCGCAAGTGCATGCCCGCATTCGAGACGAGGACTGACTCCCCTGGGGAGACTCCAGAAGTACCCCAAGATCCATGTCAGCACTGGAGAGGAATCCTCAGGTTCCGGCCCCGACTCCACACAAGGTCTTAGGCCCCGGCATCGACGGGAGAGGAATCCCGAGAGGCCCCCGAGGAACTCGCATGGGGACTGGCCATTCCTGAGGCCACCAGAGCGGGTCCCTGAGGTCCCCGTCGTAAGTCGAGAGCACCTGCCGCAACTCGAGAAAATCCAGGAGGTTTTGCCCTCCAGGCGAGATGAGGCCCATTTCCGCTGAGGCTTCTCGAGGCTAATCACGTCTAACCACTGGAACTTCCAAAGGGTCCTTCACACCCTTGCTGCAACTCAAGAAGTTCCTCGACATACCCGTCTCCACTCGAGAGGAAGCACGTGGGTCCCGCACACATCCAGGGGAGCCCCGTTTCCGCCTCCTAGCTCGAGATGAGGGATCCTTTCCCTGTTTCGTAGGGAAAGAATTCCCGGCGTTCCCGTCGCATCTCAAGAGGAGGCGCTCTCCACAGGAAAGGCGAGAGGAACTCCAGGGTCGTGCCACGATTCCAAGAGTCCCCCAGATGTGTCAGTCCATTCCAGAGGAACCTGTTTTCCCTGCACTGCCTTGACGTTCAAGCCGAGGATCGATTCCCACCACGTGTGCACGTGGGACAGCCCTGTGGGAAAGCCTCGTGGGAAAGCCTCGTGGGAAAGACTCGAGGGAAAACCATAGATCCTTTGATCCACGCGGCGGACTGCGTGACACTGCTGCTACCGCTCTGGAGGAAAGCGCAAGTGCATGCCCGCATCGAGACGAGGACTGACTCCCCTGGGGAGACTCCAGAAGTACCCCAAGATCCATGTCAGCACTGGAGTGGAATCCTCAGGTTCCGGCCCCGACTCCACACAAGGTCTTAGGCCCGGCATCGACGGGAGAGGAATCCCGAGAGGCCCCCAAGGAACTCGCATGGGGACTGGCCTTTCCTGAGGCCACCAGAGCGGGTCCCTGAGGTCCCCGTCGTAAGTCGAGAGCACCTGCCGCAACTCGAGAAAATCCAGGAGGTTTTGCCCTCCAGGCGAGATGAGGCCCATTTCCGCTGAGGCTTCTCGAGGCTAATCACGTCTAACCACTGGAACTTCCAAAGGGTCCTTCACACCCTTGCTGCAACTCAAGAAGTTCCCCGACATACAGGTCTGCACTCGAGAGGAAGCACGTGGGTCCCGCACACATCCAGGCGAGCCCCGTTTCCGCCTCCTAGCTCGAGATGAGGGATCCTTTCCCTGTTTCGTAGGGAAAGAATTCCCGGCGTTCCCGTCGCATCTCAAGAGGAGGCGCTCTCCACAGGAAAGGCGAGAGGAACTCCAGGGTCATGCCACCATTCCAAGAGTCCCCCAGATGTGTCAGTCCATTCCAGAGGAACCTATTTTCCCTGCACTGCCTTGACGTTCAAGCCGAGGATCGACTCCCACCACGTGTGCACGTGGGACAGCCCTGTGGGAAAGCCTCGTGGGAAAGCCTCGTGGGAAAGACTCGAGGGAAAACCATAGATCCTTTGATCCACGCGGCGGACTGCATGACACTGCTGCTACCGCTCTGGAGGAAAGCGCAAGTGCATGCCCGCATTCGAGACGAGGACTGACTCCCCTGGGGAGACTCCAGAAGTACCCCAAGATCCATGTCAGCACTGAAGAGGAATCCTCAGGTTCCGGCCCCGACTCCACACAAGGTCTTAGGCCCGGCATCGACGGGAGAGGAATCCCGAGAGGCCCCCAAGGAACTCGCATGGGGACTGGCCTTTCCTGAGGCCACCAGAGCGGGTCCCTGAGGTCCCCGTCGTAAGTTGAGAGCACCTGCCGCAACTCGAGAAAATCCAGGAGGTTTTGCCCTCCAGGCGAGATGAGGCCCATTTCCGCTGAAGCTTCTCGAGGCTAATCACATCTAACCACTGGAACTTCCAAAGGGTCCTTCACACCCTTGCTGCAACTCAAGATGTTCCCCGACATACCGGTCTGCACTCGAGAGGAAGCACGTGGGTCCCGCACACATCCAGGGGAGCCCCGTTTCCGCCTCCTAGCTCGAGATGAGGGATCCTTTCCCTGTTTCGTAGGGAAAGAATTCCCGGCGTTCCCGTCGCATCTCAAGAGGAGGCGCTTTCCACAGGAAAGACGAGAGGAACTCCAGGGTCTTGACACCATTCCAAGAGTCCCCCAGATGTGTCAGTCCATTCCAGAGGAACCTGTTTTCCCTGCACTGCCTTGACGTTCAAGCCGAGGATCGACTCCCACCACGTGTGCACGTGGGACAGCCCTGTGGGAAAGCCTCGTGGGAAAGCCTCGTGGGAAAGACTCGACGGAAAACATAGATCCTTTGATCCACGCGGCGGACTGCGTGACACTGCTGCTACCGCTCTGGAGGAACGCGCAAGTGCATGCCCGCATTCGAGAAGAGGACTGACTCCCCTGGGGAGACTCCAGAAGTACCCCAAGATCCATGTCAGCACTGGAGAGGAATCCTCAGGTTCCGGCCCCGACTCCATACAAGGTCTTAGGCCCCGGCATCGACGGGAGAGGAATCCCGAGAGGCCCCCGAGGAACTCGCATGGGGACTGGCCTTTCCTGAGGCCACCAGAGCGGCTCCCTGAGGTCCCCGTCGTAAGTCGAGAGCACCTGCCGCAACTCGAGAAAATCCAGGAGGTTTTGCCCTCCAGGCGAGATGAGGCCCATTTCCGCTGAGGCTTCTCGAGGCTAATCACGTCTAACCACTGGAACTTCCAAAGGGTCCTTCACACCCTTGCTGCAACTCCAGAAGTTCCTCGACATACCCGTCTCCACTCGAGAGGAAGCAAGTGGGTCCCGCACACATGCAGGGGAGCCCCGTTTCCGCCTCCTAGCTCGAGATGAGGGATCCTTTCCCTGTTTCGTAGGGAAAGAATTCCCGGCGTTCCCGTCGCATCTCAAGAGGAGGCGCTCTCCACAGGAAAGCCGAGAGGAACTCCAGGGTCGTGCCACGATTCCAAGAGTCCCCCAGATGTGTCAGTCCATTCCAGAGGAACCTGTTTTCCCTGCACTGCCTTGACGTTCAAGCCGAGGATCGATTCCCACCACGTGTGCACGTGGGACAGCCCTGTGGGAAAGCCTCGTGGGAAAGCCTCGTGGGAAAGACTCGAGGGAAAACCATAGATCCTTTGATCCACGCGGCGGACTGCGTGACACTGCTGCTACCGCTCTGGAGGAAAGCGCAAGTGCATGCCCGCATTCGAGACGAGGACTGACTCCCCTGGGGAGACTCCAGAAGTACCCCAAGATCCATGTCAGCACTGAAGAGGAATCCTCAGGTTCCGGCCCCGACTCCACACAAGTTCTTAGGCCCGGCATCGACGGGAGAGGAATCCCGAGAGGCCCCCAAGGAACTCGCATGGGGACTGGCCTTTCCTGTGGCCACCAGAGCGGGTCCCTGAGGTCCCCGTCGTAAGTCGAGAGCACCTTCCGCACCTCGAGAAAATCCAGGAGGTTTTGCCCTCCAGGCGAGATGAGGCCCATTTCCGCTGAAGCTTCTCGAGGCTAATCACGTCTAACCACTGGAACTTCCAAAGGGTCCTTCACACACTTGCTGCAACTCAAGAAGTTCCCCGACATACCGGTCTGCACTCGAGAGGAAGCACGTGGGTCCCGCACACATCCAGGGGAGCCCCGTTTCCGCCTCCTAGCTCGAGATGAGGGATCCTTTCCCTGTTTCGTAGGGAAAGAATTCCCGGCGTTCCCGTCGCATCTCAAGAGGAGGCGCTCTCCACAGGAAAGACGAGAGGAACTCCAGGGTCGTGACACCATTCCAAGAGTCCCCCAGATGTGTCAGTCCATTCCAGAGGAACCTGTTTTCCCTGCACTGCCTTGACGTTCAAGCCGAGGATCGACTCCCACCACGTGTGCACGTGGGACAGCCCTGTGGGAAAGCCTCGTGGGAAAGCCTCGTGGGAAAGACTCGACGGAAAACATAGATCCATTGATACACGCGGCGGACTGCGTGACACTGCTGCTACCGCTCTGGAGGAAAGCGCAAGTGCATGCCCGCATTCGAGACGAGGACTGACTCCCCTGGGGAGACTCCAGAAGTACCCCAAGATCCATGTCAGCACTGGAGAGGAATCCTCAGGTTCCGGCCCCGACTCCACACAAGGTCTTAGGCCCCGGCATCGACGGGAGAGGAATCCCGAGAGGCCCCCGAGGAACTCGCATGGGGACTGGCCATTCCTGAGGCCACCAGAGCGGGTCCCTGAGGTCCCCGTCGTAAGTCGAGAGCACCTGCCGCAACTCGAGAAAATCCAGGAGGTTTTGCCCTCCAGGCGAGATGAGGCCCATTTCCGCTCAGGCTTCTCGAGGCTAATCACGTCTAACCACTGGAACTTCCAAAGGGTCCTTCACACCCTTGCTGCAACTCAAGAAGTTCCTCGACATACCCGTCTCCACTCGAGAGGAAGCACGTGGGTCCCGCACACATCCAGGGGAGCCCCGTTTCCGCCTCCTAGCTCGAGATGAGGGATCCTTTCCCTGTTTCGTAGGGAAAGAATTCCCGGCGTTCCCGTCGCATCTCAAGAGGAGGCGCTCTCCACAGGAAAGGCGAGAGGAACTCCAGGGTCGTGCCACGATTCCAAGAGTCCCCCAGATGTGTCAGTCCATTCCAGAGGAACCTGTTTTCCCTGCACTGCCTTGACGTTCAAGCCGAGGATCGATTCCCACCACGTGTGCACGTGGGACAGCCCTGTGGGAAAGCCTCGTGGGAAAGCCTCGTGGGAAAGACTCGAGGGAAAACCATAGATCCTTTGATCCACGCGGCGGACTGCGTGACACTGCTGCTACCGCTCTGGAGGAAAGCGCAAGTGCATGCCCGCATCGAGACGAGGACTGACTCCCCTGGGGAGACTCCAGAAGTACCCCAAGATCCATGTCAGCACTGGAGTGGAATCCTCAGGTTCCGGCCCCGACTCCACACAAGGTCTTAGGCCCGGCATCGACGGGAGAGGAATCCCGAGAGGCCCCCAAGGAACTCGCATGGGGACTGGCCTTTCCTGAGGCCACCAGAGCGGGTCCCTGAGGTCCCCGTCGTAAGTCGAGAGCACCTGCCGCAACTCGAGAAAATCCAGGAGGTTTTGCCCTCCAGGCGAGATGAGGCCCATTTCCGCTGAGGCTTCTCGAGGCTAATCACGTCTAACCACTGGAACTTCCAAAGGGTCCTTCACACCCTTGCTGCAACTCAAGAAGTTCCCCGACATACAGGTCTGCACTCGAGAGGAAGCACGTGGGTCCCGCACACATCCAGGCGAGCCCCGTTTCCGCCTCCTAGCTCGAGATGAGGGATCCTTTCCCTGTTTCGTAGGGAAAGAATTCCCGGCGTTCCCGTCGCATCTCAAGAGGAGGCGCTCTCCACAGGAAAGGCGAGAGGAACTCCAGGGTCATGCCACCATTCCAAGAGTCCCCCAGATGTGTCAGTCCATTCCAGAGGAACCTATTTTCCCTGCACTGCCTTGACGTTCAAGCCGAGGATCGACTCCCACCACGTGTGCACGTGGGACAGCCCTGTGGGAAAGCCTCGTGGGAAAGCCTCGTGGGAAAGACTCGAGGGAAAACCATAGATCCTTTGATCCACGCGGCGGACTGCATGACACTGCTGCTACCGCTCTGGAGGAAAGCGCAAGTGCATGCCCGCATTCGAGACGAGGACTGACTCCCCTGGGGAGACTCCAGAAGTACCCCAAGATCCATGTCAGCACTGAAGAGGAATCCTCAGGTTCCGGCCCCGACTCCACACAAGGTCTTAGGCCCGGCATCGACGGGAGAGGAATCCCGAGAGGCCCCCAAGGAACTCGCATGGGGACTGGCCTTTCCTGAGGCCACCAGAGCGGGTCCCTGAGGTCCCCGTCGTAAGTTGAGAGCACCTGCCGCAACTCGAGAAAATCCAGGAGGTTTTGCCCTCCAGGCGAGATGAGGCCCATTTCCGCTGAAGCTTCTCGAGGCTAATCACGTCTAACCACTGGAACTTCCAAAGGGTCCTTCACACCCTTGCTGCAACTCAAGATGTTCCCCGACATACCGGTCTGCACTCGAGAGGAAGCACGTGGGTCCCGCACACATCCAGGGGAGCCCCGTTTCCGCCTCCTAGCTCGAGATGAGGGATCCTTTCCCTGTTTCGTAGGGAAAGAATTCCCGGCGTTCCCGTCGCATCTCAAGAGGAGGCGCTCTCCACAGGAAAGACGAGAGGAACTCCAGGGTCTTGACACCATTCCAAGAGTCCCCCAGATGTGTCAGTCCATTCCAGAGGAACCTGTTTTCCCTGCACTGCCTTGACGTTCAAGCCGAGGATCGACTCCCACCACGTGTGCACGTGGGACAGCCCTGTGGGAAAGCCTCGTGGGAAAGCCTCGTGGGAAAGACTCGACGGAAAACATAGATCCTTTGATCCACGCGGCGGACTGCGTGACACTGCTGCTACCGCTCTGGAGGAACGCGCAAGTGCATGCCCGCATTCGAGAAGAGGACTGACTCCCCTGGGGAGACTCCAGAAGTACCCCAAGATCCATGTCAGCACTGGAGAGGAATCCTCAGGTTCCGGCCCCGACTCCACACAAGGTCTTAGGCCCCGGCATCGACGGGAGAGGAATCCCGAGAGGCCCCCGAGGAACTCGCATGGGGACTGGCCTTTCCTGAGGCCACCAGAGCGGCTCCCTGAGGTCCCCGTCGTAAGTCGAGAGCACCTGCCGCAACTCGAGAAAATCCAGGAGGTTTTGCCCTCCAGGCGAGATGAGGCCCATTTCCGCTGAGGCTTCTCGAGGCTAATCACGTCTAACCACTGGAACTTCCAAAGGGTCCTTCACACCCTTGCTGCAACTCAAGAAGTTCCTCGACATACCCGTCTCCACTCGAGAGGAAGCAAGTGGGTCCCGCACACATGCAGGGGAGCCCCGTTTCCGCCTCCTAGCTCGAGATGAGGGATCCTTTCCCTGTTTCGTAGGGAAAGAATTCCCGGCGTTCCCGTCGCATCTCAAGAGGAGGCGCTCTCCACAGGAAAGCCGAGAGGAACTCCAGGGTCGTGCCACGATTCCAAGAGTCCCCCAGATGTGTCAGTCCATTCCAGAGGAACCTGTTTTCCCTGCACTGCCTTGACGTTCAAGCCGAGGATCGATTCCCACCACGTGTGCACGTGGGACAGCCCTGTGGGAAAGCCTCGTGGGAAAGCCTCGTGGGAAAGACTCGAGGGAAAACCATAGATCCTTTGATCCACGCGGCGGACTGCGTGACACTGCTGCTACCGCTCTGGAGGAAAGCGCAAGTGCATGCCCGCATTCGAGACGAGGACTGACTCCCCTGGGGAGACTCCAGAAGTACCCCAAGATCCATGTCAGCACTGGAGAGGAATCCTCAGGTTCCGGCCCCGACTCCACACAAGGTCTTAGGCCCGGCATCGACGGGAGAGGAATCCCGAGAGGCCCCCGAGGAACTCGCATGGGGACTGGCCTTTCCTGAGGCCACCAGAGCGGGAACCTGAGGTCCCCGTCGTAAGTCGAGAGCACCTGCGGCAACTCGAGAAAATCCAGGAGGTTTTGCCCTCCAGGCGAGATGAGGCCCATTTCCGCTGAGGCTTCTCGAGGCTAATCACGTCTAACCACTGGAACTTCCAAAGGTTCCTTCACACCCTTGCTGCAACTCAAGAAGTTCCCCGACATACCGGTCTGCACTCGAGAGGAAGCACGTGGGTCCCGCACACATCCAGGGGAGCCCCGTTTCCGCCTCCTAGCTCGAGATGAGGGATCCTTTCCCTGTTTCGTAGGGAAAGAATTCCCGGCGTTCCCGTCGCATCTCAAGAGGAGGCGCTCCCCACAGGAAAGGCGAGAGGAACTCCAGGGTCATGCCACCATTCCAAGAGTCCCCCAGATGTGTCAGTCCATTCCAGAGGAACCTGTTTTCCCTGCACTGCCTTGACGTTCAAGCCGAGGATCGACTCCCACCACGTGTGCACGTGGGACAGCCCTGTGGGAAAGCCTCGTGGGAAAGCCTCGTGGGAAAGACTCGACGGAAAACATAGATCCATTGATACACGCGGCGGACTGCGTGACACTGCTGCTACCGCTCTGGAGGAAAGCGCAAGTGCATGCCCGCATTCGAGACGAGGACTGACTCCCCTGGGGAGACTCCAGAAGTACCCCAAGATCCATGTCAGCACTGGAGAGGAATCCTCAGGTTCCGGCCCCGACTCCACACAAGGTCTTAGGCCCCGGCATCGACGGGAGAGGAATCCCGAGAGGCCCCCGAGGAACTCGCATGGGGACTGGCCATTCCTGAGGCCACCAGAGCGGGTCCCTGAGGTCCCCGTCGTAAGTCGAGAGCACCTGCCGCAACTCGAGAAAATCCAGGAGGTTTTGCCCTCCAGGCGAGATGAGGCCCATTTCCGCTCAGGCTTCTCGAGGCTAATCACGTCTAACCACTGGAACTTCCAAAGGGTCCTTCACACCCTTGCTGCAACTCAAGAAGTTCCTCGACATACCCGTCTCCACTCGAGAGGAAGCACGTGGGTCCCGCACACATCCAGGGGAGCCCCGTTTCCGCCTCCTAGCTCGAGATGAGGGATCCTTTCCCTGTTTCGTAGGGAAAGAATTCCCGGCGTTCCCGTCGCATCTCAAGAGGAGGCGCTCTCCACAGGAAAGGCGAGAGGAACTCCAGGGTCGTGCCACGATTCCAAGAGTCCCCCAGATGTGTCAGTCCATTCCAGAGGAACCTGTTTTCCCTGCACTGCCTTGACGTTCAAGCCGAGGATCGATTCCCACCACGTGTGCACGTGGGACAGCCCTGTGGGAAAGCCTCGAGGGAAAGCCTCGTGGGAAAGACTCGAGGGAAAACCATAGATCCTTTGATCCACGCGGCGGACTGCGTGACACTGCTGCTACCGCTCTGGAGGAAAGCGCAAGTGCATGCCCGCATCGAGACGAGGACTGACTCCCCTGGGGAGACTCCAGAAGTACCCCAAGATCCATGTCAGCACTGGAGTGGAATCCTCAGGTTCCGGCCCCGACTCCACACAAGGTCTTAGGCCCGGCATCGACGGGAGAGGAATCCCGAGAGGCCCCCAAGGAACTCCCATGGGGACTGGCCTTTCCTGAGGCCACCAGAGCGGGTCCCTGAGGTCCCCGTCGTAAGTCGAGAGCACCTGCCGCAACTCGAGAAAATCCAGGAGGTTTTGCCCTCCAGGCGAGATGAGGCCCATTTCCGCTGAGGCTTCTCGAGGCTAATCACGTCTAACCACTGGAACTTCCAAAGGGTCCTTCACACCCTTGCTGCAACTCAAGAAGTTCCCCGACATACAGGTCTGCACTCGAGAGGAAGCACGTGGGTCCCGCACACATCCAGGCGAGCCCCGTTTCCGCCTCCTAGCTCGAGATGAGGGATCCTTTCCCTGTTTCGTAGGGAAAGAATTCCCGGCGTTCCCGTCGCATCTCAAGAGGAGGCGCTCTCCACAGGAAAGGCGAGAGGAACTCCAGGGTCATGCCACCATTCCAAGAGTCCCCCAGATGTGTCAGTCCATTCCAGAGGAACCTATTTTCCCTGCACTGCCTTGACGTTCAAGCCGAGGATCGACTCCCACCACGTGTGCACGTGGGACAGCCCTGTGGGAAAGCCTCGTGGGAAAGCCTCGTGGGAAAGTCTCGACGGAAAACATAGATCCTTTGATCCACGCGGCGGACTGCGTGACACTGCTGCTACCGCTCTGGAGGAACGCGCAAGTGCATGCCCGCATTCGAGAAGAGGACTGACTCCCCTGGGGAGACTCCAGAAGTACCCCAAGATCCATGTCAGCACTGGAGAGGAATCCTCAGGTTCCGGCCCCGACTCCACACAAGGTCTTAGGCCCCGGCATCGACGGGAGAGGAATCCCGAGAGGCCCCCGAGGAACTCGCATGGGGACTGGCCTTTCCTGAGGCCACCAGAGCGGCTCCCTGAGGTCCCCGTCGTAAGTCGAGAGCACCTGCCGCAACTCGAGAAAATCCAGGAGGTTTTGCCCTCCAGGCGAGATGAGGCCCATTTCCGCTGAGGCTTCTCGAGGCTAATCACGTCTAACCACTGGAACTTCCAAAGGGTCCTTCACACCCTTGCTGCAACTCAAGAAGTTCCTCGACATACCCGTCTCCACTCGAGAGGAAGCAAGTGGGTCCCGCACACATGCAGGGGAGCCCCGTTTCCGCCTCCTAGCTCGAGATGAGGGATCCTTTCCCTGTTTCGTAGGGAAAGAATTCCCGGCGTTCCCGTCGCATCTCAAGAGGAGGCGCTCTCCACAGGAAAGCCGAGAGGAACTCCAGGGTCGTGCCACGATTCCAAGAGTCCCCCAGATGTGTCAGTCCATTCCAGAGGAACCTGTTTTCGCTGCACTGCCTTGACGTTGAAGCCGAGGATCGACTCCCACCACGTGTGCACGTGGGACAGCCCTGTGGGAAAGCCTCGTGGGAAAGCCTCGTGGGAAAGACTCGAGGGAAAACCATAGATCCTTTGATCCACGCGGCGGACTGCGTGACACTGCTGCTACCGCTCTGGAGGAAAGCGCAAGTGCATGCCCGCATTCGAGACGAGGACTGACTCCCCTGGGGAGACTCCAGAAGTACCCCAAGATCCATGTCAGCACTGGAGAGGAATCCTCAGGTTCCGGCCCCGACTCCACACAAGGTCTTAGGCCCGGCATCGACGGGAGAGGAATCCCGAGAGGCCCCCGAGGAACTCGCATGGGGACTGGCCTTTCCTGAGGCCACCAGAGCGGGAACCTGAGGTCCCCGTCGTAAGTCGAGAGCACCTGCGGCAACTCGAGAAAATCCAGGAGGTTTTGCCCTCCAGGCGAGATGAGGCCCATTTCCGCTGAGGCTTCTCGAGGCTAATCACGTCTAACCACTGGAACTTCCAAAGGTTCCTTCACACCCTTGCTGCAACTCAAGAAGTTCCCCGACATACCGGTCTGCACTCGAGAGGAAGCACGTGGGTCCCGCACACATCCAGGGGAGCCCCGTTTCCGCCTCCTAGCTCGAGATGAGGGATCCTTTCCCTGTTTCGTAGGGAAAGAATTCCCGGCGTTCCCGTCGCATCTCAAGAGGAGGCGCTCCCCACAGGAAAGGCGAGAGGAACTCCAGGGTCATGCCACCATTCCAAGAGTCCCCCAGATGTGTCAGTCCATTCCAGAGGAACCTGTTTTCCCTGCACTGCCTTGACGTTTAAGCCGAGGATCGACTCCCACCACGTGTGCACGTGGGACAGCCCTGTGGGAAAGCCTCGTGGGAAAGCCTCGTGGGAAAGACTCGAGGGAAAACCATAGATCCTTTGCTCCACGCGGCGGACTGCATGACACTGCTGCTACCGCTCTGGAGGAAAGCGCAAGTGCATGCCCGCATTCGAGACGAGGACTGACTCCCCTGGGGAGACTCCAGAAGTACCCCAAGATCCATGTCAGCACTGGAGAGGAATCCTCAGGTTCCGGCCCCGACTCCACACAAGGTCTTAGGCCCGGCATCGACGGGAGAGGAATCCCGAGAGGCCCCCGAGGAACTCGCATGGGGACTGGCCTTTCCTGAGGCCACCAGAGCGGGTCCCTGAGGTCCCCGTCGTAAGTCGAGAGCACCTGCCGCAACTCGAGAAAATCCAGGAGGTTTTGCCCTCCAGGCGAGATGAGGCCCATTTCCGCTGAGGCTTCTCGAGGCCAATCACATCTAACCACTGGAACTTCCAAAGGGTCCTTCACACCCTTGCTGCAACTCAAGAAGTTCCCCGACATACCCGTCTCCACACCAGGGGCAGCACGTGGGGTCCCGCACACATCCAGGGGAGCCCCGTTTCCGCCTCCTAGCTCGAGATGAGGGATCCTTTTCCTGTTTCGTAGGGAAAGAATTCCCGGCGTTCCCGTCCCATCTCAAGAGGAGGTGCTCTCCACAGGAAAGGCGAGAGGAACTCCAGGGTCGTGACACTATTCCAAGAGTCCCCCAGATGTGTCAGTCCATTCCAGAGGAACGTGTTTTCGCTGCACTGCCTTGACGTTGAAGCCGAGGATCGACTCCCACCACGTGTGCACGTGGGACAGCCCTGTGGGAAAGCCTCGTGGTAAAGCCTCGTGGGAAAGACTCGAGGGAAAACCATAGATCCTTTGATCCACGCGGCGGACTGCGTGACACTGCTGCTTCCGCTGTGGAGGAAAGCGCAAGTGCATGTCCGCATTCGAGACGAGGAATGACTCCCCTGGGGAGACTCCAGAAGTACCCCAAGATCCATGTCAGCACTGGAGAGGAAGCCTCAGGTTCCGGCCCCGACTCCACACAAGGTCTTAGGCCCCGGCATCGAAGGGAGAGGAATCCCGAGAGGCCCCCGTGGAACTCGCATGGGGACTGGCCTTTCCTGAGGCCACCAGAGCGGTTCCCTGAGGTCCCCGTCGTAAGTCGAGAGCACCTGCCGCAACTCGAGAGAATCCAGGAGGTTTTGCCCTCCAGGCGAGATGAGGCCCATTTCCGCTGAGGCTTCTCGAGGCCAATCACATCTAACCACTGCAACTTCGAAAGGGTCCTTCACACCATTGCTGCAACTCAAGAAGTTCCCCGACATACCCGTCTCCACTCGAGAGGAAGCACGTGGGGTCCCGCACACATCCAGGGGAGCTCCGTTTCCGCCCCCTAGCTCGAGGTGAGGGATCCTTTCCCTGTTTCGTAGGGAAAGAATTCCCGGCGTTCCCGTCGAATCTCAAGAGGAGGCGCTCTCCACAGGAAAGGCGAGAGGAACTCCAGGGTCGTGACACCATTCCAAGAGTCCCCCAGATGTGTCAGTCCATTCCAGAGGAACCTGTTTTCCCTGCACTGCCTTGACGTTCAAGCCGAGGATCGACTCCCACCACGTGTGCACGTGGGACAGCCCTGTGGGAAAGCCTCGTGGGAAAGCCTCGTGGGAAAGACTCGAGGGAAAACCATAGATCCTTTGATCCACGCGGCGGACTGCGTGACACTGCTGCTACCGCTCTGGAGGAAAGCGCAAGTGCATGCCCGCATTCGAGACGAGGACTGACTCCCCTGGGGAGACTCCAGAAGTACCCCAAGATCCATGTCAGCACTGGAGAGGAATCCTCAGGTTCCGGCCCCGACTCCACACAAGGTCTTAGGCCCCGGCATCGACGGGAGAGGAATCCTGAGAGGCCCCCGAGGAACTCGCATGGGGACTGGCCTTTCCTGAGGCCACCAGAGCGGGTCCCTGAGGTCCCCGTCGTAAGTCGAGAGCACCTGCCGCAACTCGAGTAAATCCAGGAGGTTTTGCCCTCCAGGCGAGATGAGGCCCATTTCCGCTGAGGCTTCTCGAGGCCAATCACATCTAACCACTGGAACTTCGAAAGGGTCCTTCACACCATTGCTGCAACTCAAGAAGTTCCCCGACCTACCCGTCTCCACTCGAGAGGAAGCACGTGGGGTCCCGCACACATCCAGGGGAGCTCCGTTTCCGCCCCCTAGCTCGAGGAGAGGGATCCTTTCCCTGTTTCGTAGGGAAAGAATTCCCAGCGTTCCCGTCGCATCTCAAGAGGAGGCGCTATCCACAGGAAAGGCGAGAGGAACTCCAGGGTCGTGACACCATTCCAAGAGTCCCCCAGATGTGTCAATCCATTCCAGAGGAACCTGTTTTCCCTGCACTGCCTTGACGTTCAAGCCGAGGATCGACTCCCACCACGTGTGCACGTGGGACAGCCCTGTGGGAAAGCCTCGTGGGAAAGCCTCGTGGGAAAGACTCGAGGGAAAACCATAGATCCTTTGATCCACGCGGCGGACTGCGTGACACTGCTGCTACCGCTCTGGAGGAAAGCGCAAGTGCATGCCCGCATTCGAGACGAGGACTGACTCCCATGGGGAGACTCCAGAAGTACCCCAAGATCCATGTCAGCACTGGAGAGGAATCCTCAGGTTCCGGCCCCGACTCCACACAAGGTCTTAGGCCCCGGCATCGACGGAAGAGGAATCCCGAGAGGCCCCCGTGGAACTCGCATGGGGACTGGCCTTTCCTGAGGCCACCAGAGCGGTTCCCTGAGGTCCCCGTCGTAAGTCGAGAGCACCTGCCGCAACTCGAGAAAATCCAGGAGGTTTTGCCCTCCAGGCGAGATGAGGCCCATTTCCGCTGAGGCTTCTCGCGGCCAATCACATCTAACCACTGGAACTTCCAAAGGGTCCTTCACACCATTGCTGCAACTCAAGAAGTTCGCCGACATACCGGTCTCCACTAGAGAGGAAGCACGTGGTGTCCCGCCCACATCCAGGGGAGCCCCGTTTCCGCCTCCTAGCTCGAGATGAGGGATCCTTTCCCTGTTTCGTAGGGAAAGAATTCCCGGCGTTCCCGTCGCATCTCAAGAGGAGGCGCTCTCCACAGGAAAGGCGAGAGGAACTCCTGGGTCGTGACACCATTCCAAGAGTCCCCCAGATGTGTCAGTCCATTCCAGAGGAACCTGTTTTCCCTGCACTGCCTTGACGTTCAAGCCGAGGATCGACTCCCACCACGTGTGCACGAGGGACAGCCCTGTGGGAAAGCCTCGTGGGAAAGCCTCGTGGGAAAGACTCGAGGGAAAACCATAGATCCTTTGATCCACGCGGCGGCCTGCGTGACACTGCTGCTACCGCTCTGGAGGAAAGCACAAGTGCATGCCCGCATTCGAGACGAGGACTGACTCCCCTGGGGAGAATCCAGAAGTACCCCAAGATCCAGTTCAGCACTGGAGAGGAATCCTCAGGTTCCGGCCCCGACTCCACACAAGGTCTTAGGCCCCGGCATCGACGGGAGAGGAATCCCGAGAGGCCCCCGAGGAACTCGCATGGGGACTGGCCTTTCCTGAGGCCACCAGAGCGGTTCCCTGAGGTCCCCGTCGTAAGTCGAGAGCACATGCCGCAAGTCGAGAAAATCCAGGAGGTTTTGCCCTCCAGGCGAGATGAGGCCCATTTCCGCTGAGGCTTCTCGAGGCCAATCACATCTAACCACTGGAACTTCCAAAGGGTCCTTCACACCATTGCTGCAACTCAAGAAGTTCCCCGACATACCCGTCTCCACTCGAGAGGAAGCACGTGGGGTCCCGCACACATCCAGGGGAGCTCTGTTTCCGCTCCCTAGCTCGAGATGAGGGATCCTTTCCCTGTTTCGTAGGGAAAGAATTCCCGGCGTTCCCGTCGCATCTCAAGAGGAGACGCTCTCCACAGGAAAGGCGAGAGGAACTCCAGGGTCGTGACACCATTCCATGAGTCCCCCAGATGTGTCAGTCCATTCCAGAGGAACCTGTTTTCCCTGCACTGCCTTGACGTTCAAGCCGAGGATCGACTCCCACCACGTGTGCAGGTGGGACAGCCCTGTGGGAAAGCCTCGTGGGAAAGCCTCGTGGGAAAGACTCGAGGGAAAACCATAGATCCTTTGATCCACGCGGCGGACTGCGTGACACTGCTGCTACCGCTCTGGAGGAAAGCGCAAGTGCATGCCCGCATTCGAGACGAGGACTGACTCCCCTGGGGAGACTCCAGAAGTACCCCAAGATCCATGTCAGCACTGGAGAGGAATCCTCAGGTTCCGGCCCCGACTCCACACAAGGTCTTAGGCCCCGGCATCGCCGGGAGAGGAATCCCGAGAGGCCCCCGAGGAACTCGCATGGGGACTGGCCTTTCCTGAGGCCACCAGAGCGGTTCCCTGAGGTCCCCGTCGTAAGTCGAGAGCACCTGCCGCAACTCGAGAAAATCCAGGAGGTTTTGCCCTCCAGGCGAGATGAGGCCCATTTCCGCTGAGGCTTCTCGAGGCCAATCACATCTAACCACTGGAACTTCCAAAGGGTCCTTCACACCCTTGCTGCAACTCAAGATGTTCCCCGACATACCCGTCTGCACCCGAGAGGAAGCACGTGGTGTCCCGCACACATCCAGGGGAGCCCCGTTTCCGCCTCCTAGCTCGAGATGAGGGATCCTTTCCCTGTTTCGTAGGGAAAGAATTCCCGGCGTTCCCGTCGCATCTCAAGAGGAGTCGCTCTCCACAGGAAAGGCGAGAGGAACTCCAGGGTCGTGACACCATTCCAAGAGTCCCCAGATGTGTCAGTCCATTTCAGAGGAACCTGTTTTCCCTGCACTGCCTTGACGTTCAAGCCGAGGATCGACTCCCACCACGTGTGCACGTGGGACACCCCTGTGGGAAAGCCTCGTGGGAAAGACTCGAGGGAAAACCATAGATCCTTTGATCCACGCGGCGGACTGCATGACACTGCTGCTACCGCTCTGGAGGAAAGCGCAAGTGCATGCCCGCATTCGAGACGAGGACTGACTCCCCTGGGGAGACTCCAGAAGTACCCCAAGATCCATGTCAGCACTGGAGAGGAATCCTCAGGTTCCGGCCCCGACTCCACACAAGGTCTTAGGCCCCGGCATCGACGGGAGAGGAATCCCGAGAGGCCCCCGAGGAACTCGCATGGGGACTGGCCTTTCCTGAGGCCACCAGAGCGGGTCCCTGAGGTCCCCGTCGTAAGTCGAGAGCACCTGCCGCAACTCGAGAAAATCCAGGAGGTTTTGCCCTCCAGGCGAGATGAGGCCCATTTCCGCTGAGGCTTCTCGAGGCTAATCACGTCTAACCACTGGAACTTCCAAAGGGTCCTTCACACCCTTGCTGCAACTCAGGAAGTTCCTCGACATACCCGTCTCCACTCGAGAGGAAGCAAGTGGGTCCCGCACACATCCAGGGGAGCCCCGTTTCCGCCTCCTAGCTCGAGATGAGGGATCCTTTCCCTCTTTCGTAGGGAAAGAATTCCCGGCGTTCCCGTCGCATCTCAAGAGGAGGCGCTCTCCACAGGAAAGGCGAGAGGAACTCCAGGGTCGTGCCACGATTCCAAGAGTCCCCCAGATGTGTCAGTCCATTCCAGAGGAACCTGTTTTCCCTGCACTGCCTTGACGTTCAAGCCGAGGATCGATTCCCACCACGTGTGCACGTGGGACAGCCCTGTGGGAAAGCCTCGTGGGAAAGCCTCGTGGGAAAGACTCGAGGGAAAACCATAGATCCTTTGATCCACGCGGCGGACTGCGTGACACTGCTGCTTCCGCTGTGGAGGAAAGCGCAAGTGCATGTCCGCATTCGAGACGAGGAATGACTCCCCTGGGGAGACTCCAGAAGTACCCCAAGATCCATGTCAGCACTGGAGAGGAAGCCTCAGGTTCCGGCCCCGACTCCACACAAGGTCTTAGGCCCCGGCATCGAAGGGAGAGGAATCCCGAGAGGCCCCCGTGGAACTCGCATGGGGACTGGCCTTTCCTGAGGCCACCAGAGCGGTTCCCTGAGGTCCCCGTCGTAAGTCGAGAGCACCTGCCGCAACTCGAGAGAATCCAGGAGGTTTTGCCCTCCAGGCGAGATGAGGCCCATTTCCGCTGAGGCTTCTCGAGGCCAATCACATCTAACCACTGGAACTTCGAAAGGGTCCTTCACACCATTGCTGCAACTCAAGAAGTTCCCCGACATACCCGTCTCCACTCGAGAGGAAGCACGTGGGGTCCCGCACACATCCAGGGGAGCTCCGTTTCCGCCCCCTAGCTCGAGGTGAGGGATCCTTTCCCTGTTTCGTAGGGAAAGAATTCCCGGCGTTCCCGTCGAATCTCAAGAGGAGGCGCTCTCGACAGGAAAGGCGAGAGGAACTCCAGGGTCGTGACACCATTCCAAGAGTCCCCCAGATGTGTCAGTCCATTCCAGAGGAACCTGTTTTCCCTGCACTGCCTTGACGTTCAAGCCGAGGATCGACTCCCACCACGTGTGCACGTGGGACAGCCCTGTGGGAAAGCCTCGTGGGAAAGCCTCGTGGGAAAGACTCGAGGGAAAACCATAGATCCTTTGATCCACGCGGCGGACTGCGTGACACTGCTGCTACCGCTCTGGAGGAAAGCGCAAGCGCATGCCCGCATTCGAGACGAGGACTGACTCCCCTGGGGAGACCCCAGAAGTACCCCAAGATCCATGTCAGCACTGGAGAGGAATCCTCAGGTTCCGGCCCCGACTCCACACAAGGTCTTAGGCCCCGGCATCGAACGGGAGAGGAATCCTGAGAGGCCCCCGAGGAACTCGCATGGGGACTGGCCTTTCCTGAGGCCACCAGAGCGGGTCCCTGAGGTCCCCGTCGTAAGTCGAGAGCACCTGCCGCAACTCGAGAAAATCCAGGAGGTTTTGCCCTCCAGGCGAGATGAGGCCCATTTCCGCTGAGGCTTCTCGAGGCCAATCACATCTAACCACTGGAACTTCCAAAGGGTCCTTCACACCATTGCTGCAACTCAAGAAGTTCCCCGACATACCCGTCTCCACTCGAGAGGAAGCACGTGGGTCCCGCACACATCCAGGGGAGCCCCGTTTCCGCCTCCTAGCTCGAGATGAGGGATCCTTTCCCTGTTTCGTAGGGAAAGAATTCCCGGCGTTCCCGTCGCATCTCAAGAGGAGGCGCTCTCCACAGGAAAGTCGAGAGGAACTCCAGGGTCGTGCCACGATTCCAAGAGTCCCCCAGATGTGTCAGTCCATTCCAGAGGAACCTGTTTTCCCTGCACTGCCTTGACGTTCAAGCCGAGGATCGATTCCCACCACGTGTGCACGTGGGACAGCCCTGTGGGAAAGCCTCGTGGGAAAGCCTCGTGGGAAAGACTCGAGGGAAAACCATAGATCCTTTGATTCACGCGGCGGACTGCGTGACACTGCTGCTACCGCTCTGGAGGAAAGCGCAAGTGCATGCCCGCATTCGAGACGAGGACTGACTCCCCTGGGGAGACTCCAGAAGTACCCCAAGATCCATGTCAGCACTGAAGAGGAATCCTCAGGTTCCGGCCCCGACTCCACACAAGGTCTTAGGCCCGGCATCGACGGGAGAGGAATCCCGAGAGGCCCCCAAGGAACTCGCATGGGGACTGGCCTTTCCTGAGGCCACCAGAGCGGATCCCTGAGGTCCCCGTCGTAAGTTGAGAGCACCTGCCGCAACTCGAGAAAATCCAGGAGGTTTTGCCCTCCAGGCGAGATGAGGCCCATTTCCGCTGAAGCTTCTCGAGGCTAATCACGTCTAACCACTGGAACTTCCAAAGGGTCCTTCACACCCTTGCTGCAACTCCAGAAGTTCCCCGACATACCGGTCTGCACTCGAGAGGAAGCACGTGGGTCCCGCACACATCCAGGGGAGCCCCGTTTCCGCCTCCTAGCTCGAGATGAGGGATCCTTTCCCTGTTTCGTAGGGAAAGAATTCCCGGCGTTCCCGTCGCATCTCAAGAGGAGGCGCTCTCCACAGGAAAGACGAGAGGAACTCCAGGGTCGTGACACCATTCCAAGAGTCCCCCAGATGTGTCAGTCCATTCCAGAGGAACCTGTTTTCCCTGCACTGCCTTGACGTTCAAGCCGAGGATCGACTCCCACCACGTGTGCACGTGGGACAGCCCTGTGGGAAAGCCTCGTGGGAAAGCCTCGTGGGAAAGACTCGACGGAAAACATAGATCCTTTGATCCACGCGGCGGACTGCGTGACACTGCTGCTACCGCTCTGGAGGAAAGCGCAAGTGCATGCCCGCATTCGAGACGAGGACTGACTCCCCTGGGGAGACTCCAGAAGTACCCCAAGATCCATGTCAGCACTGGAGAGGAATCCTCAGGTTCCGGCCCCGACTCCACACAAGGTCTTAGGCCCCGGCATCGACGGGAGAGGAATCCCGAGAGGCCCCCGAGGAACTCGCATGGGGACTGGCCTTTCCTGAGGCCACCAGAGCGGGTCCCTGAGGTCCCCGTCGTAAGTCGAGAGCACCTGCCGCAACTCGAGAAAATCCAGGAGGTTTTGCCCTCCAGGCGAGATGAGGCCCATTTCCGCTGAGGCTTCTCGAGGCTAATCACGTCTAACCACTGGAACTTCCAAAGGGGTCTTCACACCCTTGCTGCAACTCAAGAAGTTCCCCGACATACCGGTCTGCACTCGAGAGGAAGCACGTGGGTCCCGCACACATCCAGGGGAGCCCCGTTTCCGCCTCCTAGCTCGAGATGAGGGATCCTTTCCCTGTTTCGTAGGGAAAGAATTCCCGGCGTTCCCGTCGCATCTCAAGAGGAGGCGCTCTCCACAGGAAAGGCGAGAGGAACTCCAGGGTCATGCCACCATTCCAAGAGTCCCCCAGATGTGTCAGTCCATTCCAGAGGAACCTGTTTTCCCTGCACTGCCTTGACGTTCAAGCCGAGGATCGACTCCCACCACGTGTGCACGTGGGACAGCCCTGTGGGAAAGCCTCGTGGGAAAACCTCGTGGGAAAGACTCGAGGGAAAACCATAGATCCTTTGATCCACGCGGCGGACTGCATGACACTGCTGCTACCGCTCTGGAGGAAAGCGCAAGTGCATGCCCGCATTCGAGACGAGGACTGACTCCCCTGGGGAGACTCCAGAAGTACCCCAAGATCCATGTCAGCACTGGAGAGGAATCCTCAGGTTCCGGCCCCGACTCCACACAAGGTCTTAGGCCCGGCATCGACGGGAGAGGAATCCCGAGAGGCCCCCGAGGAAGTCGCATGGGGACTGGCCTTTCCTGAGGCCACCAGAGCGGGTCCCTGAGGTCCCCGTCGTAAGTCGAGAGCACCTGCCGCAACTCGAGAAAATCCAGGAGGTTTTGCCCTCCAGGCGATATGAGGCCCATTTCCGCTGAGGCTTCTCGAGGCCAATCACATCTAACCACTGGAACTTCCAAAGGGTCCTTCACACCCTTGCTGCAACTCAAGAAGTTCCCCGACATACCCGTCTCCACACCAGAGGAAGCACGTGGGGTCCCGCACACATCCAGGGGAGCCCCGTTTGCGCCTCCTAGCTCGAGATGAGGGATCCTTTTCCTGTTTCGTAGGGAAAGAATTCCCGGCGTTCCCGTCGCATCTCAAGAGGAGGCGCTCTCCACAGGAAAGGCGTGAGGAACTCCAGGGTCGTGACACCATTCCAAGAGTCCCCCAGATGTGTCAGTCCATTCCAGAGGAACCTGTTTTCGCTGCACTGCCTTGACGTTGAAGCCGAGGATCGACTCCCACCACGTGTCGACGTGGGACAGCCCTGTGGGAAAGCCTCGTGGGAACGCCTCGTGGGAAAGACTCGAGGGAAAACCATAGATCCTTTGAGCCACGCGGCGGACTGCGTGACACTGCTGCTTCCGCTGTGGAGGAAAGCGCAAGTGCATGTCCGCATTCGAGACGAGGAATGACTCCCCTGGGGAGACTCCAGAAGTACCCCAAGATCCATGTCAGCACTGGAGAGGAAGCCTCAGGTTCCGGCCCCGACTCCACACAAGGTCTTAGGCCCCGGCATCGAAGGGAGAGGAATCCCGAGAGGCCCCCGTGGAACTCGCATGGGGACTGGCCTTTCCTGAGGCCACCAGAGCGGTTCCCTGAGGTCCCCGTCGTAAGTCGAGAGCACCTGCCGCAACTCGAGAGAATCCAGGAGGTTTTGCCCTCCAGGCGAGATGAGGCCCATTTCCGCTGAGGCTTCTCGAGGCCAATCACATCTAACCACTGGAACTTCGAAAGGGTCCTTCACACCATTGCTGCAACTCAAGAAGTTCCCCGACATACCCGTCTCCACTCGAGAGGAAGCACGTGGGGTCCCGGACACATCCAGGGGAGCTCCGTTTCCGCCCCGTAGCTCGAGGTGAGGGATCCTTTCCCTGTTTCGTAGGGAAAGAATTCCCGGCGTTCCCGTCGAATCTCAAGAGGAGGCGCTCTCGACAGGAAAGGCGAGAGGAACTCCAGGGTCGTGACACCATTCCAAGAGTCCCCCAGATGTGTCAGTCCATTCCAGAGGAACCTGTTTTCCCTGCACTGCCTTGACGTTCAAGCCGAGGATCGACTCCCACCACGTGTGCACGTGGGACTGGAGAGGAATCCTCAGGTTCCGGCCCCGACTCCACACAAGGTCTTAGGCCCCGGCATCGAACGGGAGAGGAATCCTGAGAGGCCCCCGAGGAACTCGCATGGGGACTGGCCTTTCCTGAGGCCACCAGAGCGGGTCCCTGAGGTCCCCGTCGTAAGTCGAGAGCACCTGCCGCAACTCGAGAAAATCCAGGAGGTTTTGCCCTCCAGGCGAGATGAGGCCCATTTCCGCTGAGGCTTCTCGAGGCCAATCACATCTAACCACTGGAACTTCCAAAGGGTCCTTCACACCATTGCTGCAACTCAAGAAGTTCCCCGACATACCCGTCTCCACTCGAGAGGAAGCACGTGGGGTCCCGCACACATCCAGGGGAGCTCCGTTTCCGCCCCCTAGCTCGAGGAGAGGGATCCTTTCCCTGTTTCGTAGGGAAAGAATTCCCAGCGTTCCCGTCGCATCTGAAGAGGAGGCGCTCTCCACAGGAAAGGCGAGAGGAACTCCAGGGTCGTGACACCATTCCAAGAGTCCCCCAGATGTGTCAGTCCATTCCAGAGGAACCTGTTTTCCCTGCACTGCCTTGACGTTCAAGCCGAGGATCGACTCCCACCACGTGTGCACGTGGGACTGCCCTGTGGGAAAGCCTCGTGGGAAAGCCTCGTGGGAAAGACTCGAGGGAAAACCATAGATCCTTTGATCCACGCGGCGGACTGCGTGACACTGCTGCTACCGCTCTGGAGGAAAGCGCAAGTGCATGCCCGCATTCGAGACGAGGACTGACTCCCCTGGGGAGACTCCAGAAGTACCCCAAGATCCATGTCAGCACTGGAGAGGAATCCTCAGGTTCCGGCCCCGACTCCACACAAGGTCTTAGGCCCCGGCATCGACGGGAGAGGAATCCCGAGAGGCCCACGAGGAACTCGCATGGGGACTGGCCTTTCCTGAGGCCACCAGAGCGGGTCCCTGAGGTCCCCGTCGTAAGTCGAGAGCACCTGCCGCAACTCGAGAAAATCCAGGAGGTTTTGCCCTCCAGGCAAGATGAGGCCCATTTCCGCTGAGGCTTCTCGAGGCCAATCACATCTAACCACTGGAACTTCCAAAGGGTCCTTCACACCATTGCTGCAACTCAAGAAGTTCCCCGACATACCCGTCTGCACTCGAGAGGAAGCACGAGGTTTCCCGCACACATCCAGGGGAGCACCGTTTCCGCCTCCTAGCTCGAGATGAGGGATCCTTTCCCTGTTTCGTAGGGAAAGAATTCCCGGCGTTCCCGTCGCATCTCAAGAGGAGGCGCTCTCCACAGGAAAGGCGAGAGGAACTCCAGGGTCGTGCCAACATTCCAAGAGTCCCCCAGATGTGTCAGTCCATTCCAGAGGAACCTGTTTTCCCTGCACTGCCTTGACGTTCAAGCCGAGGATCGACTCCCACCACGTGTGCACGTGGGACAGCCCTGTGGGAAAGCCTCGTGGGAAAGCCTCGTGGGAAAGACTCGAGGGAAAACCATAGATCCTTTGATCCACGCGGCGGACTGCGTGACACTGCTGCTACCGCTCTGGAGGAAAGCGCAAGTGCATGCCCGCATTCGAGACGAGGACTGACTCCCCTGGGGAGACTCCAGAAGTACCCCAAGATCCATGTCAGCACTGGAGAGAAATCCTCAGGTTCCGGCCCCGACTCCACACAAGGTCTTAGGCCCCGGCATCGACGGGAGAGGAATCCCGAGAGGCCCCCGAGGAACTCGCATGGGGACTGGCCTTTCCTGAGGCCACCAGAGCGGGTCCCTGAGGTCCCCGTCGTAAGTCGAGAGCACCTGCCGCAACTCGAGAAAATCCAGGAGGTTTTGCCCTCCAGGCGAGATGAGGCCCATTTCCGCTGAGGCTTCTCGAGGCCAATCACATCTAACCACTGGAACTTCCAAAGGGTCCTTCACACCCTTGCTGCAACTCAAGAAGTTCCCCGACATACCCGTCTCCACTCGAGAGGAAGCACGTGGGGTCCCGCACACATCCAGGGGAGCCCCGTTTCCGCCTCCTAGCTCGAGATGAGGGATCCTTTCCCTGTTTCGCAGGGAAAGAATTCCCGGCGTTCCCGTCGCATCTCAAGAGGAGGCGCTCTCCACAGGAAAGGCGAGAGGAACGCCAGGGGCGTGACACCATTCCAAGAGTCCCCCAGATGTGTCAGTCCATTCCAGAGGAACCTGTTTTCCCTGCACTGCCTTGACGTTCAAGCCGAGGATCGACTCCCACCACGTGTGCACGTGGGACAGCCCTGTGGGAAAGCCTCGTGGGAAAGCCTCGTGGGAAAGACTCGAGGGAAAACCATAGATCCTTTGATCCACGCGGCGGACTGCGTGACACTGCTGCTACCGCTCTGGAGGAAAGCGCAAGTGCATGCCCGCATTCGAGACGAGGACTGACTCCCCTGGGGAGACTCCAGAAGTACCCCAAGATCCATGTCAGCACTGGAGAGGAATCCTCAGGTTCCGGCCCCGACTCCACACAAGGTCTTAGGCCCCGGCATCGACGGGAGTGGAATCCCGAGAGGCCCCCGAGGAACTCGCATGGGGACTGGCCTTTCCTGAGGCCACCAGAGCGGGTCCCTGAGGTCCCCGTCGTAAGTCGAGAGCACCTGCCGCAACTCGAGAAAATCCAGGAGGTTTTGCCCTCCAGGCAAGATGAGGCCCATTTCCGCTGAGGCTTCTCGAGGCCAATCACATCTAACCACTGGAACTTCCAAAGGGTCCTTCACACCATTGCTGCAACTCAAGAAGTTCCCCGACATACCCGTCTCCACTCGAGAGGAAGCACGTGGGGTCCCGCACACATCCAGGGGAGCCCCGTTTCCGCCTCCTAGCTCGAGATGAGGGATCCTTTCCCTGTTTCGTAGGGAAAGAATTCGCGGCGTTCCCGTCGCATCTCAAGAGGAGGCGCTCTCCACAGGAAAGGCGAGAGGAACTCCAGGGTCGTGCCACCATTCCAAGAGTCCCCCAGATGTGTCAGTCCATTCCAGAGGAACCTGTTTTCCCTGCACTGCCTTGACGTTCAAGCCGAGGATCGACTCCCACCACGTGTGCACGTGGGACAGCCCTGTGGGAAAGCCTCGTGGGAAAGCCTCGTGGGAAAGACTCGAGGGAAAACCATAGATCCTTTGATCCACGCGGCGGACTGCGTGACACTGCTGCTACCGCTCTGGAGGAAAGCGCAAGTGCATGCCCGCATTCGAGACGAGGACTGACTCCCCTGGGGAGACTCCAGAAGTACCCCAAGATCCATGTCAGCACTGGAGAGGAATCCTCAGGTTCCGGCCCCGACTCCACACAAGGTCTTAGGCCCGGGAATCGACGGGAGAGGAATCCCGAGAGGCCCCGAGGAACTCGCATGGGGACTGGCCTTTCCTGAGGCCACCAGAGGGTGTCCCTGAGGTCCCCGTCGTAAGTCGAGAGCACCTGCAGCAACTCGAGAAAATCCAGGAGGTTTTGCCCTCCAGGCGAGATGAGGCCCATTTCCGCTGAGGCTTCTCGAGGCCAATCACTTCTAACCACTGGAATTCCAAAGGGTCCTTCACACCCTTGCTGCAACTCAAGAAGTTCCCCGACATACCCGTCTCCACTCGAGAGGAAGCACGTGGGTCTCGCACACATCCAGGGGAGCCCCGTTTCCGCCTCCTAGCTAGAGATGAGGGATCCTTTCCCTGTTTCGTAGGGAAAGAATTCCCGGCGTTCCCGTCGCATCTCAAGAGGAGGCGCTCTCCACAGGAAAGGCGAGAGGAACTCCAGGGTCGTGCCACCATTCCAAGAGTCCCCCAGATGTGTCAGTCCATTCCAGAGGAACCTGTTTTCCCTGCACTGCCTTGACGTTCAAGCCGAGGATCGACTCCCACCACGTGTGCACGTGGGACAGCCCTGTGGGAAAGCCTCGTGGGAAAGCCTCCTGGTAAAGACTCGAGGGAAAACCATAGATCCTTTGATCCACGCGGCGGACTGCGTGACACTGCTGCTAACGCTCTGGAGGAAAGCGCAAGTGCATGCCAGCATTCGAGACGAGGACTGACTCCCCTGTGGAGACTCCAGAAGTACCCCAAGATCCATGTCAGCACTGGAGAGAAATCCTCAGGTTCCGGCCCCGACTCCACACAAGGTCTTAGGCCCGGGAATCGACGGGAGAGGAATCCCGAGAGGCCCCGAGGAACTCGCATGGGGACTGGCCTTTCCTGAGGCCACCAGAGCGTGTCCCTGAGGTCCCCGTCGTAAGTCGAGAGCACCTGCCGCAACTCGAGAAAATCCAGGAGGTTTTGCCCTCCAGGCGAGATGAGGCCCATTTCCGCTGAGGCTTCTCGAGGCCAATCACTTCTAACCACTGGAATTCCAAAGGGTCCTTCACACCCTTGCTGCAACTCAAGAAGTTCCCCGACATACCCGTCTCCACTCGAGAGGAAGCACGTGGGTCTCGCACACATCCAGGGGAGCCCCGTTTCCGCCTCCTAGCTAGAGATGAGGGATCCTTTCCCTGTTTCGTAGGGAAAGAATTCCCGGCGTTCCCGTCGCATCTCAAGAGGAGGCGCTCTCCACAGGAAAGGCGAGAGGAACTCCAGGGTCGTGCCACGATTCCAAGAGTCCCCCAGATGTGTCAGTCCATTCCAGAGGAACCTGTTTTCCCTGCACTGCCTTGACGTTCAAGCCGAGGATCGACTCCCACCACGTGTGCACGTGGGACAGCCCTGTGGGAAAGCCTCGTGGGAAAGCCTCCTGGTAAAGACTCGAGGGAAAACCATAGATCCTTTGATCCACGCGGCGGACTGTGTGACACTGCTGCTACCGCTCTGGAGGAAAGCGCAAGTGCATGCCAGCATTCGAGACGAGGACTGACTCCCCTGGGGAGACTCCAGAAGTACCCCAAGATCCATGTCAGCACTGGAGAGAAATCCTCAGGTTCCGGCCCCGACTCCACACAAGGTCTTAGGCCCCGGCATCGACGGGAGAGGAATCCCGAGAGGCCCCCGAGGAACTCGCATGGCGACTGGCCTTTCCTGAGGCCACCAGAGCGGGTCCCTGAGGTCCCCGTCGTAAGTCGAGAGCACCTGCCGCAACTCGAGAAAATCCAGGAGGTTTTGCCCTCCAGGCGAGATGAGGCCCATTTCCGCTGAGGCTTCTCGAGGCCAATCACATCTAACCACTGGAACTTCCAAAGGGACCTTCACACCCTTGCTGCAACTCAAGAAGTTCCCCGACATACCCGTCTCCACTCGAGAGGAAGCACGTGGGGTCCCGCACACATCCAGGGGAGCCCCGTTTCCGCCTCCTAGCTCGAGATGAGGGATCCTTTCCCTGTTTCATAGGGAAAGAATTCCCGGCGTTCCCGTCGCATCTCAAAAGGAGGCGCTCTCCACAGGAAAGGCGAGAGGAACTCCAGGGTCGTGACACCATTCCCAGAGTCCTCCAGATGTGTCAGTCCATTCCAGAGGAACCTGTTTTCCCTGCACTGCCTTGACGTTCAAGCCGAGGATCGACTCCCACCACGTGTGCACGTGGGACAGCCCTGTGGGAAAGCCTCGTGGGAAAGCCTCGTGGGAAAGACTCGAGGGAAAACCATAGATCCTTTGATCCACGCGGCGGACTGCGTGACACTGCTGCTACCGCTCTGGAGGAAAGCGCAAGTGCATGCCCGCATTCGAGACGAGGACTGACTCCCCTGGGGAGACTCCAGAAGTACCCCATGATCCATGTCAGCCCTGGAGAGGAATCCTCAGTTTCCGGCCCCGACTCCACACAAGGTCTTAGGCCCCGGCATCGACGGGAGAGGAATCCCGAGAGGCCCCCGAGGAACTCGCATGGGGACTGGCCTTTCCTGAGGCCACCAGAGCGGGTCCCTGAGGTCCCCGTAGTAAGTCGAGAGCACCTGCCGCAACTCGAGAAAATCCAGGAGGTTTTGCCCTCCAGGCGAGATGAGTCCCATTTCCGCTGAGGCTTCTCGAGGCTAATCACGTCTAACCACTGGAACTTCCAAAGGGTCCTTCACACCCTTGCTGCAACTCAAGAAGTTTCCCGACATACCCGTCTCCACTCGAGAGGAAGCACGTGGGTCCCGCACACATCCAGGGGAGCCCCATTTCCGCCTCCTAGCTCGAGATGAGGGATCCTTTCCCTGTTTCGTAGGGAAAGAATTCCCGGCGTTCCCGTCGCATCTCAAGAGGAGGCGCTCTCCACAGGAAAGGCGAGAGGAACTCCAGGGTCGTGCCACCATTCCAAGAGTCACCCAGATGTGTCAGTCTATTCCAGAGGAGCCTGCTTTCCCTGCACTGCCTTGACGTTCAAGCCGAGAATCGACTCCCACCACGTGTGCACGTGGGACAGCCCTGTGGGAAAGCCTCGTGGGAAAGCCTCGTGGGAAAGACTCGAGGGAAAACCATAGATCCTTTGATCCACGCGGCGGACTGCGTGACACTGCTGCTACCGCTCTGGAGGAAAGCGCAAGTGCATGCCCGCATTCGAGACGAGGACTGACTCCCCTGGGGAGACTCCAGAAGTACCCCAAGATCCATGTCAGCACTGGAGAGGAATCCTCAGGTTCCGGCCCCGACTCCACACAAGGTCTTAGGCCCCGGCATCGACGGGAGAGGAATCCCGAGACGCCCCCGAGGAACTCGCATGGGGACTGGCCTTTCCTGAGGCCACCAGAGCGGGTCCCTGAGGTCCCCGTCGTAAGTCGAGAGCACCTGCCGCAACTCGAGAAAATCCAGGAGGTTTTGCCCTCCAGGCGAGATGAGGCCCATTTCCGCTGAGGCTTCTCGAGGCCAATCACATCTAACCACTGGAACTTCCAAAGGGTCCTTCACACCCTTGCTGCAACTCAAGAAGTTCCCCGACATAACCGTCTCCACTCGAGAGGAAGCACGTGGTGTCCCGCACACATCCAGGGGAGCCCCGTTTCCGCCTCCTAGCTCGAGATGAGGGATCCTTTCCCTGTTTCGTAGGGAAAGAATTCCCGGCGTTCCCGTCGCAGCTCAAGAGGAGGCGCTCTCCACAGGAAAGGCGAGAGGAACTCCAGGGTCGTGACACCATTCCAAGAGTCCCCCAGATGTGTCAGTACATTCCAGAGGAACCTGTTTTCCCTGCACTGCCTTGACGTTCAAGCCGAGGATCGAATCCTACCACGCGTGCACGTGGGACAGCCCTGTGGGAAAGCCTCGTGGGAAAGCCTCGTGGGAAAGACTCGAGGGAAAACCATAGATCCTTTGATCCACGCGGCGGACTGCGTGACACTGCTGCTACCGCTCTGGAGGAAAGCGCAAGTGCATGCCCGCATTCGAGACGAGGACTGACTCCCCTGGGGAGACTCCAGAAGTACCCCAAGATCCATGTCAGCACTGGAGAGGAATCCTCAGGTTCCGGCCCCGACTCCACACAAGGTCTTAGGCCCCGGCATCGACGGGAGAGGAATCCCGAGAGGCCCCCGAGGAACTCGCATGGGGACTGGCCTTTCCTGAGGCCACCAGAGCGGGTCCCTGAGGTCCCCGTCGTAAGTCGAGAGCACCTGCCGCAACTCGAGAAAATCCAGGAGGTTTTGCCCTCCAGGCGAGATGAGGCCCATTTCCGCTGAGGATTCTCGAGGCCAATCACATCTAACCACTGGAACTTCCAAAGGGTCCTTCACACCCTTGCTGCAACTCAAGAAGTTCCCCGACATACCCGTCTCCACTCGAGAGGAAGCACGTGGTGTCCCGCACACATCCAGGGGAGCCCCGTTTCCGCCTCCTAGCTCGAGATGAGGGATCCTTTCCCTGTTTCGTAGGGAAAGAATTCCCGGCGTTCCCGTCGCATCTCAAGAGGAGGCGCTCTCCACAGGAAAGGCGAGAGGAACTCCAGTGTCGTGCCACCATTCCAAGAGTCCCCCAGATGTGTCAGTCCATTCCAGAGGAACCTGTTTTCCCTGCACTGCCTTGACGTTCAAGCCGAGGATCGACTCCCACCACGTGTGCACATGGGACAGCCCTGTGGGAAAGCCTCGTGGGAAAGCCTCGTGGGAAAGACTCGAGGGAAAACCATAGATCCTTTGACCCATTGGGCGGACTGCGTGACACTGCTGCTACCGCTCTGGAGGAAAGCGCAAGTGCATGCCCGCATTCGAGACGAGGACTGACTCCCCTGAGGAGACTCCAGAAGTACCCCAAGATCCATGTCAGCACTGGAGAGGAATCCTCAGGTTCTGGCCCCGACTCCACACAAGGTCTTAGTCCCCGGTATCGACGGGAGAGGAATCCCGAGAGGCCCCCGAGGAACTCGCATGGGGACTGGCCTTTCCTGAGGCCACCAGAGCGGGTCCCTGAGGTCCCCGTCGCAAGTCGAGAGCACCTGCCGCAACTCGAGAAAATCCAGGAGGTTTTTCCCTCCAGGCGCGATGAGGCCCATTTCCGCTGAGGCTTCTCGAGGCTAATCACGTCTAACCACTGGAACTTCCAAAGGGTCCTTCACACCCTTGCTGCAACTCAAGAAGTTCCCCGACATACCCGTCTCCACTCGAGAAGAAGCACGTGGGTCCCGCACACATCCAGGGGAGCCCCGTTTCCGCCTCCTAGCTCGAGATGAGGGATCCTTTCCCTGTTTCGTAGGGAAAGAATTCCCGGCGTTCCCGTCGCATCTCAAGAGGAGGCGCTCTCCACAGGAAAGGCGAAAGGAACTCCAGGGTCGTGACACCATTCCAAGAGTCGCCCAGATGTGTCAGTCCATTCCAGAGAAACCTGTTTTCCCTGCACTGCCTTGACGTTCAAGCCGAGGATCGACTACCACCACGTGTGCACGTGGGACAGCCCTGTGGGAAAGACTCGTGGGAAAGCCTCGTGGGAAAGACTCGAGGGAAAACCATAGATCCTTTGATCCACGCGGCGGACTGCGTGACACTGCTTCTACCGCTCTGGAGGAAAGCGCAAGTGCATGCCCGCATTCGAGACGAGGACTGACTCCACTGGGGAGACTCCAGAAGTACCCCAAGATCCATGTCAGCACTGGAGAGGAATCCTCAGGTTCCAGCCCCGACTCCACCCAAGGTCTTAGGCCCCGGCATCGACGGGAGAGGAATCCCGAGACGCCCCCGAGGAACTCGCATGGGGACTGGCCTTTCCTGAGGCCACCAGAGCGGGTCCCTGAGGTCCCCGTCGTAAGTCGAGAGCACCTGCCGCAACTCGAGAAAATCCAGGAGGTTTTGCCCTCCAGGCGCGATGAGGTCCATTTCCGCTGAGGCTTCTCGAGGCTAATCACGTCTAACCACTGGAACTTCCAAAGGGTCCTTCACACCCTTGCTGCAACTCAAGAAGTTCCCCGACATACCCGTCTCCACTCGAGAGGAAGCACGTGGGTCCCGCACACATCCAGGGGAGCCCCGTTTCCGCCTCCTTGCTCGAGATGAGGGATCCTTTCCCTGTTTCGTAGGGAAAGAATTCCCGGTGTTCCCGTCGCATCTCAAAGGAGGCGCTCTCCACAGGAAAGGCGAGAGGAACTCCAGGGTCGTGCCACCATTCCAAGAGTCCCCCAGATGTGTGAGTGCATTCCAGAGGAACCTGATTTCCCTGCACTGCCTTGACGTTCAAGCCGAGGATCGACTCCCACCACGTGTGCACGTGGGACAGCCCTGTGGGAAAGCCTCGTGGGAAAGCCTCGTGGGAAAGACTCGAGGGAAAACCATAGATCCTTTGATCCACGCGGCGGACTGCGTGACACTGCTGCTACCGCTCTAGAGGAAAGCGCAAGTGCATGCCCGCATTCGAGACGAGGACTGACTCCCCCGGGGAGACTCCAGAAGTACCCCAAGATCCATGTCAGCACTGGAGAGGAATCCTCAGGTTCCGGCCCCGACTCCACACAAGGTCTTAGGCCCCGGCATCGACGGGAGAGGAATCCCGAGAGGCCCCCGAGGAACTCGCATGGGGACTGGCCTTTCCTGAGGCCACCAGAGCGGGTCCCTGAGGTCCCTGTCGTAAGTCGAGAGCACCTGCCGCAACTCGAGAAAATCCAGGAGGTTCTGCCCTCCAGGCGAGATGAGGCCCATTTCCGCTGAGGCTTCTCGAGGCCAATCACATCTAACCACTGGAACTTCCAAAGGGTCCTTCACACCATTGCTGCAACTCAAGAAGTTCCCCGACATACCCGTCTCCACTCGAGAGGAAGCACGTGGGGTCCCGCACACATCCAGGGGAGCCCCGTTTCCGCCTGCTAGCTCGAGATGAGGGATCCTTTCCCTGTTTCGTAGGGAAAGAATTCCCGGCGTTCCCGTCGCATCTCAAGAGGAGGCGCTCTCCACAGGAAAGGCGAGAGGAACTCCAGGGTCGTGCCACCATTCCAAGAGTCCCCCAGATGTGTCAGTCCATTCCAGAGGAACCTGTTTTCCCTGCACTGCCTTGACGTTCAAGCCGAGTATCGACTCCCACCACGTGTGCACGTGGGACAGCCCTGTGGGAAAGCCTCGTGGGAAAGCCTCGTGGGAAAGACTCGAGGGAAAACCATAGATCCTTTGATCCACGCGGCGGACTGCGTGACACTGCTGCTACCGCTCTGGAGGAAAGCGCAAGTGCATGCCCGCATTCGAGACGAGGACTGACTCCCCTGGGGAGACTCCAGAAGTACCCCAAGATCCATGTCAGCACTGGAGAGGAATCCTCAGGTTCCGGCCCCGACTCCACACAAGGTCTTAGGCCCCGGCAATGACGGGAGATGAATCCCGAGATGCCCCCGAGGAACTCGCATGGGGACTGGCCTTTCCTGAGGACACCAGAGCGGGTCCCTGAGGTCCCCGTCGTAAGTCGAGAGCACCTGCAGCAACTCGAGAAGATCCAGGAGGTTTTGCCCTCCAGGCGCGATGAGGCCCATTTCCGCTGAGGCTTCTCGAGGCTAATCACGTCTAACCACTGGAACTTCCAAAGGGTCCTTCACACCCTTGCTGCAACTCAAGAAGTTCCCCGACATACCCGTCTCCACTCGAGAGGAAGCACGTGGGTCCCGCACACATCCAGGGGAGCCCCGTTTCCGCCTCCTAGCTCGAGATGAGGGATCCTTTCCCTGTTTCGTAGGGAAAGAATTCCCGGCGTTCCCGTGGCATCTCAAAGGAGGCGCTCTCCACAGGAAAGACGAGAGGAACTCCAGGGTCGTGCCACCATTCCAAGAGTCCCCCAGATGTGTCAGTCCATTCCAGAGGAACCTGATTTCCCTGCACTGCCTTGACGTTCAAGCCGAGGATCGACTCCCACCACGTGTGCACGTGGGACAGCCCTGTGGGAAAGCCTCGTGGGAAAGCCTCGTGGAAAAGACTCGAGGGAAAACCATAGATCCTTTGATCCACGCGGCGGACTGCGTGACACTGCTGCTACCGCTCTGGAGGAAAGCGCAAGTGCATGCCCGCATTCGAGACGAGGACTGACTCCCCCGGGGAGACTCCAGAAGTACCCCAAGATCCATGTCAGCACTGGAGAGGAATCCTCAGGTTCCGGCCCCGACTCCATATAAGGTCTTAGGCCCCGGCATCGACGGGAGAGGAATCCCGAGAGGCCCCCGAGGAACTCGCATGGGGACTGGCCTTTCCTGAGGCCACCAGAGCGGGTCCCTGAGGTCCCCGTCGTAAGTCGAGAGCACCTGCCGCAACTCGAGAAAATCCAGGAGATTTTGCCCTCCAGGCGAGATGAGGCCCATTTCCACTGAGGCTTCTCGAGGCTAATCACGTCTAACCACTGGAACTACCAAAGGGTCCTTCACACCCTTGCTGCAACTCAAGAAGTTCCCCGACATACCCGTCTCCACTCGAGAGGAAGCACGTGGGTCCTGCACACATCCAGGGGAGCCCCGTTTACGCCTCCTAGCTCGAGATGAGGGATCCTTTCCCTGTTTCGTAGGGAAAGAATTCCAAGCGTTCCCGTCGCATCTCAAGAGGAGGCGCTCTCCACAGGAAAGGCGAGAGGAACTCCAGGGTCGTGCCACCATTCCAAGAGTCCCACAGATGTATCAGTCCATTCCAGAGGAACCTGTTTTCCCTGCACTGCCTTGACGTTCAAGCCGAGGATCGACTCCCACCACGTGTGCACGTGGGACAGCCCTGTGGGAAAGCCTCGTGGGAAAGCCTCGTGGGAAAGACTCGAGGGAAAACCATAGATCCTTTGATCCACACGGCAGACTGCGTGACACTACTGCTACCGCTCTGGAGGAAAGCGCAAGTGCATGCCCGCATTCGAGACGAGGACTGACTCCCCTGGGGAGACTCCAGAAGTACCCCAAGATCCATGTCAGCCCTGGAGAGGAATCCTCAGGTTCCGGCCCCGACTCCACACAAGGTCTTAGGCCCCGGCATCGACGGGAGAAGAATCCCGAGACGCCCCCGAGGAACTCGCATGGGGACTGGCCTTTCCTGAGGCCACCAGAGCGGGTCCCTGAGGTCCCCGTCGTAAGTCGAGAGCACCTGCCGCAACTCGAGAAAATCCAGGAGGTTTTGCCCTCCAGGCGAGATGAGGCCCATTTCCGCTGAGGTTTCTCGAGGCCAATCACATCTAACCACTGGAACTTCCAAACGGTCCTTCACACCATTGCTGCAACTCAAGAAGTTCCCCGACATACCCGTCTCCACTCGAGAGGAAGCACGTGGGGTCCCGCACACATCCAGGGGAGCCCCGTTTCCGCCTCCTAGCTCGAGATGAGGGATCCTTTCCCTGTTTCGTAGGGAAAGAATTCCCGGCGTTCCCGTCGCATCACAAGAGGAGGCGCTCTCCACAGGAAATGCGAGAGGAACTCCAGGGTCGTGCCACCATTCCAAGAGTCCCCCAGATGTGTCAGTCCATTCCAGAGGAACCTGTTTTCCCTGCACTGCCTTGACGTTCAAGCCGAGGATCGACTCCCACCACGTGTGCACGTGGGACAGCCCTGTGGGAAAGCCTCGTGGGAAAGCCTCGTGGGAAAACTCGAGGGAAAACCATAGATCCTTTGATCCACGCGGCGGACTGCGTGACACTGCTGCTACCGCTCTGGAGGAAAGCGCAAGTGCATGCCCACATTCGAGACGAGGACTGACTCCCCTGGGGAGACTCCAGAAGTACCCCAAGATCCATGTCAGCACTGGAGAGGAATCCTCAGGTTCCGGCCCCGACTCCACACAAGGTCTTAGGCCCCGGCATCAACGGGAGAGGAATCCCGAGACGCCCCCGAGGAACTCGCATGGGGACTGGCCTTTCCTGAGGCCACCAGAGCGGGTCCCTGAGGTCCCCGTCGTAAGTCGAGAGCACCTGCCGCAACTCGAGAAAGTCCAGGAGGTTTAGCCCTCCAGGCTAGGTGAGGCCCATTTCCGCTGAGGCTTCTCGAGGCCAATCACATCTAACCACTGGAACTTCCAAAGGGTCCTTCACACCCTTGCTGCAACTCAAGAAGTTCCCCGACATACCCGTCTCCACTCTTGAGGAAGCACGTGGTTGTCCACACACATCCAGGGGAGACCCGTTTCCGCCTCCTAGCTCGAGATGAGGGATCCTTTCCCTGTTTCGTAGGGAAAGAATTCCCGGCGTTCCCGTCGCATCTCAAGAGGAGGCGCTCTCCACAGGAAAGACGAGAGGAACTGCAGGGTCGAGACACCATTCCAAGAGTCCCCCAGATGTGTCAGTCCATTGCAGAGGAACCTGTTTTCCCTGCACTGCCTTGACGTTCAAGCCGAGGATCGACTCCCACCACGTGTGCACGTGAGACAGCCCTGTGAGAAAGCCTCGTGGGAAAGCCTCGTGGAAAAGACTCGAGGGAAAACCATAGATCCTTTGATCCACGCGGCGGACTGCGTGACACTGCTGCTACCGCTCTGGAGGAAAGCGCAAGTGCATGCCCGCATTCGAGACGAGGACTGACTCCCCTGGGGAGACTCCAGAAGTACCCCAAGATCCATGTCAGCACTGGAGAGGAATCCTCAGGTTCCGGTCCCGACTCCACACAAGGTCTTAGGCCCCGGCATCAACGGGAGAGGAATGCCGAGAGGCCCCCGAGGAACTCGCATGGGGACTGGCCTTTCCTGAGGCCACCAGAGCGGTTCCCTGAGGTCCCCGTCGTAAGTCGAGAGCACCTGCCGCAACTCGAGAAAATCCAGGAGGTTTTGCCCTCCAGGCGAGGTGAGGCCCATTTCCGCTGAGGCTTCTCGAGGCCAATCACATCTAACCTCTGGAACTTCCAAAGGGTCCTTCACACCCTTGCTGCAACTCAAGAAGTTCCCCGACATACCCGTCTGCACTCGAGAGGAAGCACGTGGTGTCCCGCACACATCCAGGGGAGCCCCGTTCCCGCCTCCTAGCTCAAGATGAGGGATCCTTTCTCTGTTTCGTAGGGAAAGAATTCCCGGCGTTCCCGTCGCATCTCGAGAGGAGGCGCTCTCCACAGGAAAGGCGAGAGGAACTCCAGGGTCCTGCCACCATTCCAAGAGTCCCCCAGATGTGTCAGTCCATTCCAGAGGAACCTGTTTTCCCTGCACTGCCTTGACGTTCAAGCCGAGGATCGACTCCCACCACGTGTGCACGTGGGACAGCCCTGTCGGAAAGCCTCGTGGGAAAGCCTCGTGGGAAAGACTCGAGGGAAAACCATAGATCCTTTGATCCACGCGGCGGACTGCGTGACACTGCTGCTACCGCTCTTGAGGAAAGCGCAATGCATGCCCGCATTCGAGACGAGGACTGACTCCCCTGGGGATACTCCAGAAGTACCCCAAGATCCATGTCAGCACTGGACAGGAATCCTCAGGTTCCGGCCCCGACTCCACACAAGGTCTTAGGCCCCGGCATCGACGGGAGAGGAATCCCGAGAGGCCCCCGAGGTACTCGCATGGGGACTGGTCTTTCCTGAGGCCACCAGAGCGGTTCCCTGAGGTCCCCGTCGTAAGTCGAGAGCACCTGCCGCAACTCGAGAAAATCCAGGAGGTTTTGCCCTCCAGGCGAGATGAGGCCCATTTCCGCTGAGGCTTCTCGATGCCACTCACATCTAACCACTGGATCTTCCAAAGGATCCTTCACACCCTTGCTGCAACTCAAGAAGTTCCCCGACATACCCGTCTCCACTCGAGAGGAAGCACGCGGGGTCCCGCATACATCCAGGGGAGCCCCGTTTCCGCCTCCTAGCTCGAGATGAGGGATCCTTTCCCTGTTTCGTAGGGAAAGAATTCCCGGCGTTCAAGTCACATCTCAAGAGGAGGCGCTCTCCACAGGAAAGGCGAGAGGAACTCCAGGGTCGTGCCACCATTCCAAGAGTCCCCCAGATGTGTCAGTCCATTCCAGAGGAACCTGTTTTCCCTGCACTGCCTTGACGTTCAAGCCGAGGATCGACTCCCACCACGTGTGCACGTGGGACAGCCCTGTGGGAAAGCCTCGTGGGAAAGCCTCGTGGGAAAGACTCGAGGGAAAACCATAGATCCTTTGATCCACGCGGCGGACTGCGTGACACTGCTGCTACCGCTCTGGAGGAAAGCGCAAGTGCATGCCCGCATTCGAGACGAGGACTGACTCCCCTGGGGAGACTCCAGAAGTACCCCAAGATCCATGTCAGCACTGGAGAGGAATCCTCAGGTTCCGGCCCCGACTCCACACAAGGTCTGAGGCCCCGGCATCGACGGGAGAGGAATCCCGAGAGTCCCCCGAGGAACTCGCATGGGGACTGGCCTTTCCTGAGGCCACCAGAGCGGGTCCCTGAGGTCCCCGTCGTAAGTCGAGAGCACCTGCCGCAACTCGAGAAAATCCAGGAGGTTTTGCCCTCCAGGCGAGATGAGGCCCATTTCCGCTGAGGCTTCTCGAGGCCAATCACGTCTAACCACTGGAACTTCCAAAGGGTCCTTCACACCCTTGCTGCAACTCAAGAAGTTCCCCGACATACCCGTCTCCACTCGAGAGGAAGCACGTGGGGTCCCGCACACATCCAGGGGAGCCCCGTTTCCGCCTCCTAGCTCGAGATGAGGGATCCTTTCCCTGTTTCGTAGGGAAAGAATTCCCGGCGTTCCCGTCGCATCTCAAGAGGAGGCGCTCTCCACAGGAAAGGCGAGAGGAACTCCAGGGTCGTGCCACCATTCCAAGAGTCCCCCAGATGTGTCAGTCCATTCCAGAGGAACCTTTTTTCCCTGCACTGCCTTGACGTTCAAGCCGAGGATCGACTCCCACCACGTGTGCACGTGGGACAGCCCTGTGGGAAAGCCTCGTGGGAAAGCCTCGTGGGAAAGACTCGAGGGAAAACCATAGATCCTTTGATCCACGCGGCGGACTGCGTGACACTGCTGCTACCGCTCTGGAGGAAAGCGCAAGTGCATGCCCGCATTCGAGACGAGGACTGACTCCCCTGGGGAGACTCCAGAAGTACTCCAAGATCCATGTCAGTCCTGGAGAGTAATCCTCAGGTTCCGGCCCAACTCCACACAAGGTCTTAGGCCCCGGCATCGACGGGAGAGGAATCCCGAGACGCCCCCGAGGAACTCGCATGGGGACTGGCCTTTCCTGAGGCCACCAGAGCGGGTCCCTGAGGTCCCCGTCGTAAGTCGAGAGCACCTGCCGCAACTCGAGAAAATCCAGGAGGTTTTCCCTCCAGGCGAGATGAGGCCCATTTCCGCTGAGGCTTCTCGAGGCCAATCACATCTAAACACTGGAACTTCCAAAGGGTCCTTCACACCCTTGCTGCAACTCAAGAAGTTCCCCGACATACCCGTCTGCACTCGAGCGGAAGCACGTGGTGTCCCGCACACATCCAGGGGAGCCCCGTTTCCGCCTCCTAGCTCGAGATGAGGGATCCTTTCCCTGTTTCGTAGGGAAAGAATTCCCGGCGTTCCCGTCGCATCTCAAGAGGAGGCGCTCTCCACAGGAAAGGAGAGAGGAACTCCAGGGTCGTGCCACCATTCCAAGAGTCCCCCAGATGTGTCAGTCCATTCCAGAGGAACCTGTTTTCCCTGCACTGCCTTGACGTTCAAGCCGAGGATCGACTCCCACCACGTGTGCACGTGGGACAGCCCTGTGGGAAAGCCTCGTGGGAAAGCCTCGTGGGAAAGACTCGAGGGAAAAGCATAGATCCTTTGATCCACGCGGCGGACTGCGTGACACTGCTGCTACCGCTCTGGAGGAAAGCGCAAGTGCATGCCCGCATTCGAGACGAGGACTGACTCCCCTGGGGAGACTCCAGAAGTACCCCAAGATCCATGTCAGCACTGGAGAGGAATCCTCAGGTTCCGGCCCTGACTCCACACAAGGTCTTAGGCCCCGGCATCGACGGGAGAGGAATCCCGAGAGGCCCCCGTGGAACTCGCATGGGGACTGGCCTTTCCTGAGGCCACCAGAGCGGGTCCCTGAGGTCCCCGTCGTAAGTCGAGAGCACCTGCCGCAACTCGAGAAAATCCAGGAGGTTTTGCCCTCCAGGCGAGATGAGGCCCATTTCCGCTGAGGCTTCTCGAGGCCAATCACATCTAACCTCTGGAACTTCCAAAGGGTCCTTCACACCCTTGCTGCAACTCAAGAAGTTCCCCGACATACCCGTCTGCACTCGAGAGGAAGCACGTGGTGTCCCGCACACATCCAGGGGAGCCCCGTTTCCGCCTCCTAGCTCAAGATGAGGGATCCTTTCTCTGTTTCGTAGGGAAAGAATTCCCGGCGTTCCCGTCGCATCTCAAGAGGAGGCGCTCTCCACAGGAAAGGCGAGAGGAACACCAGGGTCGTGCCACCATTCCAAGAGTCCCCCAGATGTGTCAGTCCATTCCTGAGGAACCTGTTTTCCCTGCACTGCCTTGACGTTCAAGCCGAGGATCGACTCCCACCACGTGTGCACGTGGGACAGCCCTGTCGGAAAGCCTCGTGGGAAAGCCTCGTGAGAAAGACTCGAGGGAAAACCATAGATCCTTTGATCCACGTGGCAGACTGCGTGACACTGCTGCTACCGCTCTTGAGGAAAGCGCAATGCATGCCCGCATTCGAGACGAGGACTGACTCCCCTGGGGAGACTCCAGAAGTACCCCAAGATCCATGTCAGCACTGGACAGGAATCCTCAGGTTCCGGCCCCGACTCCACACAAGGTATTAGGCCCCGGCATCGACGGGAGAGGAATCCCGAGACGCCCCCGAGGTACTCGCATGGGGACTGGTCTTTCCTGAGGCCACCAGAGCGGGTCCCTGAGGTCCCCGTCGTAAGTCGAGAGCACCTGCCGCAACTCGAGAAAATCCAGGAGGTTTTGCCCTCCAGGCGAGATGAGGCCCATTTCCGCTGAGGCTTCTCGAGGCCACTCACATCTAACCACTGGATCTTCCAAAGGATCCTTCACACCATTGCTGCAACTCAAGAAGTTCGCCGACATACCCGTCTCCACTCGAGAAGAAGCACGTGGGTTCCCGCACACATCCAGGGGAGCCCCGTTTCCGCCTCCTAGCTAGAGATGAGGGATCCTTTCCCTGTTTCGTAAGGAAAGATTTCCCGGCGTTCCCGTCGCATCTCAAGAGGAGGCGCTCTCCACAGGAAAGTAGAGAGGAACTCCAGGGTCGTGACACCATTCCAAGAGTCCCCCAGATGTGTCAGTCCATTCCAGAGGAACCTGTTTTCCCTGCACTGCCTTGACTTTCAAGCCGAGGATCGACTCCCACCACGTGTGCACGTGGGACAGCCCTGTGGGAAAGCCTCGTGGGAAAGCCTCGTGGGAAAGACTCGAGGGAAAACCATAGATGCTTTGATCCACGCGGCGGACTGCGTGACAATGCTGCTACCGCTCTGGAGGAAAGCGCAAGTGCATGCCCGCATTCGAGACGAGGACTGACTCCCCTGGGGAGACTCCAGAAGTACCCCAAGATCCATGTCAGCACTGGAGAGGAATCCTCAGGTTCCGGCCCCGACTCCACACAAGGTTTTAGGCCCCGGCATCAACGGGAGAGGAATCCCGAGAGGCCCCCGAGGAACTCGCATGGGGACTGGCCTTTCCTGAGGCCACCAGAGCGGGTCCCTGAGGTCCCCGTCGTAAGTCGAGAGCACCTGCCGCAACTCGAGAAAATCCAGGAGGTTTTGCCCTCCAGGCGAGATGAGGCCCATTTTCACTGAGGCTTCTCGAGGCTAATCACGTCTAACCACTGGAACTTCCAAAGGGTCCTTCACACCCTTGCTGCAACTCAAGAAGTTCCCCGACATACCCGTCTCCACTCGAGAGGAAGCACGTGGGTCCCGCACACATCCAGGGGAGCCCCGTTTCCGCCTCCTAGCTCGAGATGAGGGATCCTTTCCTTGTTTCGTAGGGAAAGAATTCCCGGCGTTCCCGTCGCATCTCAAGAGGAGGCGCTCTCCACAGGAAAGGCGAGAGGAACTCCAGGGTCGTGCCACCATTCCAAGAGTCCCCCAGATGTGTCAGTCCATTCCAGAGGAACCTGTTTTCCCTGCACTGCCTTGACGTTCAAGCCGAGGATCGACTCCCACCACGTGTGCACGTGGGACAGCCCTGTGGGAAAGCCTCGTGGGAAAGCCTCGTGGGAAAGACTCGAGGGAAAACCATAGATCCTTTGATCCACGCGGCAGATTGCGTGACACTGCTGCTACCGCTCTGGAGGAAAGCGCAAGTGCATGCCCGCATTCGAGACGAGGACTGACTCCCCTGGGGAGACTCCAGAAGTACCCCAAGATCCATGTCAGCCCTGGAGAGGAATCCTCAGGTTCCGGCCCCGACTCCACACAAGGTCTTAGGCCCCGGCATCGACGGGAGAGGAATCCCGAGACGCCCCCGAGGAACTCGCATGGGGACTGGCCTTTCCTGAGGCCACCAGAGCGGGTCCCTGAGGTCCCCGTCGTAAGTCGAGAGCACCTGCCGCAACTCGAGAAAATCCAGGAGGTTTTCCCTCCAGGCGAGATGAGGCCCATTTCCGCTGAGGCTTCTCGAGGCCAATCACATCTAAACACTGGAACTTCCAAAGGGTCCTTCACACCCTTGCTGCAACTCAAGAAGTTCCCCGACATACCCGTCTCCACTCGAGAGGAAGCACGTGGTGTCCCGCACACATCCAGGGGAGCCCCGTTTCCGCCTCCTAGCTCGAGATGAGGGATCCTTTCCCTGTTTCGTAGGGAAAGAATTCCCGGCGTTCCCGTCGCATCTGAAGAGGAGGCGCTCTCCACAGGAAAGGCGAGAGGAACTCCAGGGTCGTGCCACCATTCCAAGAGTCCCCCAGATGTGTCAGTCCATTCCAGAGGAATCTGTTTTCCCTGCACTGCCTTGACGTTCAAGCCGAGGATCGACTCCCACCACGTGTGCACGTGGGACAGCCCTGTGGGAAAGCCTCGTGGGAAAGCCTCGTGGGAAAGACTCGAGGGAAAACCATAGATCCTTTGATCCACGCGGCGGACTGCGTGACACTGCTGCTACCGCTCTTGAGGAAAGCGCAATGCATGCCCGCATTCGAGACGAGGACTGACTCCCCTGGGGAGACTCCAGAAGTACCCCAAGATCCATGTCAGCACTGGAGAGGAATCCTCAGGTTCCGGCCCCGACTCCACACAAGGTTTTAGGCCCCGGCATCGACGGGAGAGGAATCCCGAGACGCCCCCGAGGAACTCGCATGGGGACTGGCCTTTCCTGAGGCCACCAGAGCGGGTCCCTGAGGTCCCCGTCGTAAGTCGAGAGCACCTGCCGCAACTCGAGAAAATCCAGGAGGTTTTGCCCTCCAGGCGAGATGAGGCCCATTTTCACTGAGGCTTCTCGAGGCTAATCACGTCTAACCACTGGAACTTCCAAAGGGTCCTTCACACCCTTGCTGCAACTCAAGAAGTTCCCCGACATACCCGTCTCCACTCGAGAGGAAGCACGTGGGTCCCGCACACATCCAGGGGAGCCCCGTTTCCGCCTCCTAGCTCGAGATGAGGGATCCTTTCCTTGTTTCGTAGGGAAAGAATTCCCGGCGTTCCCGTCGCATCTCAAGAGGAGGCGCTCTCCACAGGAAAGGCGAGAGGAACTCCAGGGTCGTGCCACCATTCCAAGAGTCCCCCAGATGTGTCAGTCCATTCCAGAGGAACCTGTTTTCCCTGCACTGCCTTGACGTTCAAGCCGAGGATCGACTCCCACCACGTGTGCACGTGGGACAGCCCTGTGGGAAAGCCTCGTGGGAAAGCCTCGTGGGAAAGACTCGAGGGAAAACCATAGATCCTTTGATCCACGCGGCGGACTGCGTGACACGGCTGCTACCGCTCTGGAGGAAAGCGCAAGTGCATGCCCGCATTCGAGACGAGGACTGACTCCCCTGTGGAGACTCCAGAAGTACCCCAAGATCCATGTCAGCCCTGGAGAGGAATCCTCAGGTTCCGGCCCCGACTTCACACAAGGTCTTAGGCCCCGGCATCGATGGGAGAGGAATCCCGAGACGCCCCCAAGGAACTCGCATGGGGACTGGCCTTTCCTGAGGCCACAAGAGCGGTTCCCTGAGGTCCCCGTCGTAAGTCGAGAGCACCTGCCGCAACTCGAAAAAATCCAGGAGGTTTTGCCCTCCAGGCCAGATGAGGCCCATTTTCGCTGAGGCTTCTCGAGGCCAATCACATCTAACCACTGGAACTTCCAAAGGGTCCTTCACACCATTGCTGCAACTCAAGAAGTTCCGCGACATACCCGTCTCCACTCGAGAGGAAGCACGTGGGGTCCCGCACACATCCAGGGGAGCCCCGTTTCCGCCTCCTAGCTCGAGATGAGGGATCCTTTCTCTGTTTCGTAGGGAAAGTATTCCCGGCGTTCCCGTCGCATCTCAAGAGGAGGCGCTCTCCACAGGAAAGGCGAGAGGAACTCCAGGGTCATGCCACCATTCCAAGAGTCCCCCAGATGTGTCAGTCCATTCCAGAGGAACCTGTTTTCCCTGCACTGCCTTGACGTTCAAGCCGAGGATCGACTCCCACCACGTGTGCACGTGGGACAGCCCTGTGGGAAAGCCTCGTGGGAAAGCCTCGTGGGAAAGACTCGAGGGAAAACCATAGATCCTTTGATCCACGCGGCAGATTGCGTGACACTGCTGCTACCGCTCTGGAGGAAAGCGCAAGTGCATGCCCGCATTCGAGACGAGGACTGACTCCCCTGGGGAGACTCCAGAAGTACCCCAAGATCCATGTCAGCCCTGGAGAGGAATCCTCAGGTTCCGGCCCCGACTCCACACAAGGTCTTAGGCCCCGGCATCGACGGGAGAGGAATCCCGAGACGCCCCCGAGGAACTCGCATGGGGACTGGCCTTTCCTGAGGCCACCAGAGCGGGTCCCTGAGGTCCCCGTCGTAAGTCGAGAGCACCTGCCGCAACTCGAGAAAATCCAGGAGGTTTTCCCTCCAGGCGAGATGAGGCCCATTTCCGCTGAGGCTTCTCGAGGCCAATCACATCTAAACACTGGAACTTCCAAAGGGTCCTTCACACCCTTGCTGCAACTCAAGAAGTTCCCCGACATACCCGTCTGCACTCGAGAGGAAGCACGTGGTGTCCCGCACACATCCAGGGGAGCCCCGTTTCCGCCTCCTAGCTCGAGATGAGGGATCCTTTCCCTGTTTCGTAGGGAAAGAATTCCCGGCGTTCCCGTCGCATCTCAAGAGGAGGCGCTCTCAACAGGAAAGGCGAGAGGAACTCCAGGGTCGTGCCACCATTCCAAGAGTCCCCCAGATGTGTCAGTCCATTCCAGAGGAACCTGTTTTCCCTGCACTGCCTTGACGTTCAAGCCGAGGATCGACTCCCACCACGTGTGCACGTGGGACAGCCCTGTGGGAAAGCCTCGTGGGAAAGCCTCGTTGGAAAGACTCGAGGGAAAACCATAGATCCTTTGATCCACGCGGCAGACTGCGTGACACTACTGCTACCGCTCTGGACGAAAGCGCAAGTGCATGCCCGCATTCGAGACGAGGACTGACTCCCCTGGGGAGACTCCAGAAGTACCCCAAGATCCATGTCAGCACTGGAGAGGAATCCTCAGGTTCCGGCCCTGACTCCACACAAGGTCTTATGCCCCGGCATCGACGGGAGAAGAATCCCGAGACGCCCCCGAGGAACTCGCATGGGGACTGGCCTTTCCTGAGGCCACCAGAGCGGGTCCCTGAGGTCCCCGTCGTAAATCGAGAGCACCTGCCGCAACTCGAGAAAATCCAGGCGGTTTTGCCCTCCAGGCGAGATGAGGCCCATTTCCGCTGAGGCTTCTCGAGGCCAATCACATCTAACCACTGGAACTTCCAAAGGGTCTTTCACACCATTGCTGCAACTCAAGAAGTTCCCCGACATACCGGTCTCCACTCGAGAGGAAGCACGTGGGGTCCCGCACACATCCAGGGGAGCCCCGTTTCCGCCTCCTAGCTCGAGATGAGGGATCCTTTCCCTGTTTCGTAGGGAAAGAATTCCCGGCGTTCCCGTCGCATCTCAAGAGGAGGCGCTCTCCACAGGAAAGGCGAGAGGAACTCCAGGGTCGTGACACCATTCCAAGAGTCCCCCAGATGTGTCAGTCCATTCCAGAGGAAACTGTTTTCCCTGCACTGCCTTGACGTTCAAGCCGAGGATCGACTCCCACCACGTGTGCACGTGGGACAGCCCTGTGGGAAAGCCTCGTGGGAAAGCCTCGTGGGAAAGACTCGAGGGAAAACCATAGATCCTTTGATCCACGCGGCGGACTGCGTGACACTGCTGCTACCGCTCTGGAGGAAAGCGCAAGTGCATGCCCGCATTCGAGACGAGGACTGACTCCCCTGGGGAGACTCCAGAAGTACCCCAAGATCCATGTCAGCACTGGAGAGGAATCCTCAGGTTCTGGCCCCGACTCCACACAAGGTCTTAGGCCCCGGCATCGACGGGAGAGAAATCCCGAGAGGCCCCCGAGGAACTCGCATGGGGACTGGCCTTTCCTGAGGCCACCAGAGCGGGTCCCTGAGGTCCCCCTCGTAAGCCGAGAGCACATGCCGCAACTCGAGAAAATCCAGGAGGTTTTGCCCTCCAGGCGAGATGAGGCCCATTTCCGCTGAGGCTTCTCGAGGCCAATCACATCTAACCACTGGAAGTTCCAAAGGGTCCTTCACACCCTTGCTGCAACTCAAGAAGTTCCCCGACATACCTGTCTCCACTCGAGAGGAAGCACGTGGGGTCCCGCACACATCCAGGGGAGCCCCGTTTCCGATTCCTAGCTCGAGATGAGGGATCCTTTCCCTGTTTCGTAGGGAAAGAATTCCCGGCGTTCCCGTCGCATCTCAAGAGGAGGCGCTCTCCACAGGAAAGGCGAGAGGAACTCCAGGGTCGAGACACCATTCCAAGAGTCGCCCAGATGTGTCAGTCCATTTCAGAGGAACCTGTTTTCCCTGCACTGCCTTGACTTTCAAGCCGAGGATCGACTCCCACCACGTGTGCACGTGGGACAGCCCTGTGGGAAAGCCTCGTGGGAAAGCCTCGTGGGAAAGACTCGAGGGAAAACCATAGATGCTTTGATCCACGCGGCGGACTGCGTGACACTGCTGCTACCGCTCTGGAGGAAAGCGCAAGTGCATGCCCGCATTCGAGACGAGGACTGACTCCCCTGGGGAGACTCCAGAAGTACCCCAAGATCCATGTCAGCACTGGAGAGGAATCCTCAGGTTCCGGCCCCGACTCCACACAAGGTTTTAGGCCCCGGCATCAACGGGAGAGGAATCCCGAGAGGCCCCCGAGGAACTCGCATGGGGACTGGCCTTTCCTGAGGCCACCAGAGCGGGTCCCTGAGGTCCCCGTCGTAAGTCGAGAGCACCTGCCGCAACTCGAGAAAATCCAGGAGGTTTTGCCCTCCAGGCGAGATGAGGCCCATTTTCACTGAGGCTTCTCGAGGCTAATCACGTCTAACCACTGGAACTTCCAAAGGGTCCTTCACACCCTTGCTGCAACTCAAGAAGTTCCCCGACATACCCGTCTCCACTCGAGAGGAAGCACGTGGGTCCCGCACACATCCAGGGGAGCCCCGTTTCCGCCTCCTAGCTCGAGATGAGGGATCCTTTCCTTGTTTCGTAGGGAAAGAATTCCCGGCGTTCCCGTCGCATCTCAAGAGGAGGCGCTCTCCACAGGAAAGGCGAGAGGAACTCCAGGGTCGTGCCACCATTCCAACAGTCCCCCAGATGTGTCAGTCCATTCCAGAGGAACCTGTTTTCCCTGCACTGCCTTGACGTTCAAGCCGAGGATCGACTCCCACCACGTGTGCACGTGGGACAGCCCTGTGGGAAAGCCTCGTGGGAAAGCCTCGTGGGAAAGACTCGAGGGAAAACCATAGATCCTTTGATCCACGCGGCGGACTGCGTGACACTGCTGCTACCGCTCTGGAGGAAAGCGCAAGTGCATGCCCGCATTCGAGACGAGGACTGACTCCCCTGTGGAGACTCCAGAAGTACCCCAAGATCCATGTCAGCCCTGGAGAGGAATCCTCAGGTTCCGGCCCCGACTTCACACAAGGTCTTAGGCCCCGGCATCGATGGGAGAGGAATCCCGAGACGCCCCCAAGGAACTCGCATGGGGACTGGCCTTTCCTGAGGCCACAAGAGCGGTTCCCTGAGGTCCCCGTCGTAAGTCGAGAGCACCTGCCGCAACTCGAAAAAATCCAGGAGGTTTTGCCCTCCAGGCCAGATGAGGCCCATTTTCGCTGAGGCTTCTCGAGGCCAATCACATCTAACCACTGGAACTTCCAAAGGGTCCTTCACACCATTGCTGCAACTCAAGAAGTTCCGCGACATACCCGTCTCCACTCGAGAGGAAGCACGTGGGGTCCCGCACACATCCAGGGGAGCCCCGTTTCCGCCTCCTAGCTCGAGATGAGGGATCCTTTCTCTGTTTCGTAGGGAAAGTATTCCCGGCGTTCCCGTCGCATCTCAAGAGGAGGCGCTCTCCACAGGAAAGGCGAGAGGAACTCCAGGGTCATGCCACCATTCCAAGAGTCCCCCAGATGTGTCAGTCCATTCCAGAGGAACCTGTTTTCCCTGCACTGCCTTGACGTTCAAGCCGAGGATCGACTCCCACCACGTGTGCACGTGGGACAGCCCTGTGGGAAAGCCTCGTGGGAAAGCCTCGTGGGAAAGACTCGAGGGAAAACCATAGATCCTTTGATCCACGCGGCAGATTGCGTGACACTGCTGCTACCGCTCTGGAGGAAAGCGCAAGTGCATGCCCGCATTCGAGACGAGGACTGACTCCCCTGGGGAGACTCCAGAAGTACCCCAAGATCCATGTCAGCCCTGGAGAGGAATCCTCAGGTTCCGGCCCCGACTCCACACAAGGTCTTAGGCCCCGGCATCGACGGGAGAGGAATCCCGAGACGCCCCCGAGGAACTCGCATGGGGACTGGCCTTTCCTGAGGCCACCAGAGCGGGTCCCTGAGGTCCCCGTCGTAAGTCGAGAGCACCTGCCGCAACTCGAGAAAATCCAGGAGGTTTTCCCTCCAGGCGAGATGAGGCCCATTTCCGCTGAGGCTTCTCGAGGCCAATCACATCTAAACACTGGAACTTCCAAAGGGTCCTTCACACCCTTGCTGCAACTCAAGAAGTTCCCCGACATACCCGTCTGCACTCGAGAGGAAGCACGTGGTGTCCCGCACACATCCAGGGGAGCCCCGTTTCCGCCTCCTAGCTCGAGATGAGGGATCCTTTCCCTGTTTCGTAGGGAAAGAATTCCCGGCGTTCCCGTCGCATCTCAAGAGGAGGCGCTCTCAACAGGAAAGGCGAGAGGAACTCCAGGGTCGTGCCACCATTCCAAGAGTCCCCCAGATGTGTCAGTCCATTCCAGAGGAACCTGTTTTCCCTGCACTGCCTTGACGTTCAAGCCGAGGATCGACTCCCACCACGTGTGCACGTGGGACAGCCCTGTGGGAAAGCCTCGTGGGAAAGCCTCGTTGGAAAGACTCGAGGGAAAACCATAGATCCTTTGATCCACGCGGCAGACTGCGTGACACTACTGCTACCGCTCTGGACGAAAGCGCAAGTGCATGCCCGCATTCGAGACGAGGACTGACTCCCCTGGGGAGACTCCAGAAGTACCCCAAGATCCATGTCAGCACTGGAGAGGAATCCTCAGGTTCCGGCCCTGACTCCACACAAGGTCTTATGCCCCGGCATCGACGGGAGAAGAATCCCGAGACGCCCCCGAGGAACTCGCATGGGGACTGGCCTTTCCTGAGGCCACCAGAGCGGGTCCCTGAGGTCCCCGTCGTAAATCGAGAGCACCTGCCGCAACTCGAGAAAATCCAGGCGGTTTTGCCCTCCAGGCGAGATGAGGCCCATTTCCGCTGAGGCTTCTCGAGGCCAATCACATCTAACCACTGGAACTTCCAAAGGGTCTTTCACACCATTGCTGCAACTCAAGAAGTTCCCCGACATACCGGTCTCCACTCGAGAGGAAGCACGTGGGGTCCCGCACACATCCAGGGGAGCCCCGTTTCCGCCTCCTAGCTCGAGATGAGGGATCCTTTCCCTGTTTCGTAGGGAAAGAATTCCCGGCGTTCCCGTCGCATCTCAAGAGGAGGCGCTCTCCACAGGAAAGGCGAGAGGAACTCCAGGGTCGTGACACCATTCCAAGAGTCCCCCAGATGTGTCAGTCCATTCCAGAGGAACCTGTTTTCCCTGCACTGCCTTGACGTTCAAGCCGAGGATCGACTCCCACCACGTGTGCACGTGGGACAGCCCTGTGGGAAAGCCTCGTGGGAAAGCCTCGTGGGAAAGACTCGAGGGAAAACCATAGATCCTTTGATCCACGCGGCGGACTGCGTGACACTGCTGCTACCGCTCTGGAGGAAAGCGCAAGTGCATGCCCGCATTCGAGACGAGGACTGACTCCCCTGGGGAGACTCCAGAAGTACCCCAAGATCCATGTCAGCACTGGAGAGGAATCCTCAGGTTCTGGCCCCGACTCCACACAAGGTCTTAGGCCCCGGCATCGATGGGAGAGAAATCCCGAGAGGCCCCCGAGGAACTCGCATGGGGACTGGCCTTTCCTGAGGCCACCAGAGCGGGTCCCTGAGGTCCCCCTCGTAAGCCGAGAGCACATGCCGCAACTCGAGAAAATCCAGGAGGTTTTGCCCTCCAGGCGAGATGAGGCCCATTTCCGCTGAGGCTTCTCGAGGCCAAACACATCTAACCACTGGAAGTTCCAAAGGGTCCTTCACACCCTTGCTGCAACTCAAGAAGTTCCCCGACATACCTGTCTCCACTCGAGAGGAAGCACGTGGGGTCCCGCACACATCCAGGGGAGCCCCGTTTCCGATTCCTAGCTCGAGATGAGGGATCCTTTCCCTGTTTCGTAGGGAAAGAATTCCCGGCGTTCCCGTCGCATCTCAAGAGGAGGCGCTCTCCACAGGAAAGGCGAGAGGAACTCCAGGGTCGAGACACCATTCCAAGAGTCGCCCAGATGTGTCAGTCCATTTCAGAGGAACCTGTTTTCCCTGCACTGCCTTGACGTTCAAGACGAGGATCGACTCCCACCACGTGTGCACGTGGGACAGCCCTGTGGGAAAGCCTCGTGGGAAAGCCTCGTGGGAAAGACTCGAGGGAAAACCATAGATCCTTTGATCCACGGGGCGGACTGCGTGACACTGCTGCTACCGCTCTGGAGGAAATCGCAAGTGCATGCCCGCATTCGAGACGACGACTGACTCCCCTGGGGAGACTCCAGAAATACCCCAAGATCCATGTCAGCACTGGAGAGGATTCCTCAGGTTCCGGCCCCGACTCCACACAAGGTCTTAGGCCCCGGAATCGACGGGAGAGGAATCCCGAGAGGCCCCCGAGGAACTCGCATGGGGACTGGCCTTTCCTGAGGCCACCAGAGCGGGTCCCTGAGGTCCCCGTCGTAAGTCGAGAGCAACTGCCGCAATTCGAGAAATTCCAGGAGGTTTTGCCCTCCAGGCGAGATGAGGCCCATTTCCGCTGAGGCTTCTCGAGGCCAATCACATCTCACCACTGGAACTTCCAAAGGGTCCTTCACACCCTTGCTGCAACTCAAGAAGTTCCCCGACATACCCGTCTCCACTCGAGAGGAAGCACGTGGGGTCCCGCACACATCCAGGGGAGCCCCGTTTCCGCCTCCTAGCTCGAGATGAGGGATCCTTTCCCTGTTTCGTAGGGAAAGAATTCCCGGCGTTCCCGTCGCATCTCAAGAGGAGGCGCTCTCCACAGGAAAGGCGAGAGGAACTCCAGGGTCGTGCCACCATTCCAAGAGACCCCCAGATGTGTCAGTCCATTCCACAGGAACCTGTTTTCCCTGCACTGCCTTGACGTTCAAGCCGAGGATCGACTCCCACCACGTGTGCACATGGGACAGCCCTGTGGGAAAGCCTCTTGGGAAAGCCTCGTGGGAAAGACTCGAGGGAAAACCATAGATCCTTTGATCCACGCGGCGGACTGCGTGACACTGCTGCTACCGCGCTGGAGGAAAGCGCAAGTGCATGCCCGCATTCGAGAGGAGGACTGACTGCCCTGGGGAGACTCCAGAAGTACCCCAAGATCCATGTCAGCACTGGAGTGGAATCCTTCAGGTTCCGGCCCCGACTCCACACAAGGTCTTAGGCCCCGGCATCGACATGAGAGGGATCCCGAGAGGCCCCCGAGGAACTCTCATGGGGACTGGCTTTTCCTGAGGCCACCAGAGCGGGTCCCTGAGGTCCCCGTCGTAAGTCGAGAGCACTTGCCGCAACTCGAGAAAATCCAGGAGGTTTTGCCCTCCAGGCGAGATGAGGCTCATTTGCTGAGGCTTCTCGAGGCTATTCACGTCTAAACACTGGATCTTCCAAAGGGTCATTCACACCCTTGATGCAACTCAAGAAGTTCCCCGACATACCCGTCTGCACTCGAGAGGAAGCACGTGGTGTCCCGCACACATCCAGGGGAGCCCCGTTTCCGCCTCCTAGCTCGAGATGAGGGATCCTTTCCCTGTTTCGTAGGGAAAGAATTCCCGGCGTTCTCGTCGCATCTCAAGAGGAGGCGCTCTCCACAGGAAAGGCGAGAGGAACTCCAGGGTCGTGCCACCATTCCAAGAGTCCCCCAGATGTGTCAGTCCATTCCAGAGGAACCTGTTTTCCCTGCACTGCCTTGACGTTCAAGCCGAGGATCCACTCCCACCACGTGTGCACGTGGGACAGCCCTGTGGGAAAGCCTCGTGGGAAAGCCTCGTGGGAAAGACTCGAGGGAAAACCATAGATCCTTTGATCCACGCGGCGGACTGCGTGACACTGCTGCTACCGCTCTGGAGGAAAGCGCAAGTGCATGCCCGCATTCGAGACGAGGACTGACTCCCCTGGGGAGACTCCAGAAGTACCCCACGATCAATGTCAGCACTGGAGAGGAATCCTCAGGTTCCGGCCCCGACTCCACACAAGGTCTTAGGCCCCGGCATCGACCGGATAGGAATCCCGAGAGGAACTCGCATGGGGACTGGCCTTTCCTGAGGCTACCAGAGCGGGTCCCTGAGGTCCTCGGCGTAAGTCGAGAGCACCTGCCGCAACTCAAGAAAATCCAGGCGGTTTTGCCCTCCAGGCGAGATGAGGCCCATTTCCGCTGAGGCTTCTCGAGGCCAATCACATCTAACCACTGGAACTTCCAAAGGGTCCTTCACACCCTTGCTGCAAATCAAGAAGTTCCCCGACATACCCGTCTCCACTCGAGAGGAAGCACGTGGGGTCCCGCACACATCCAGGGGAGCCCCGTTTCCGCCTCCTAGCTCGAGATGAGGGATCCTTTCCCTGTTTCGTAGGGAAAGAATTCCCGGCGTTCCAGTCGCATCTCAAGAGGAGGCGCTCTCCACAGGAAAGGCGAGAGGAACTCCAGTGTCGTGCCACCATTCCAAGAGTCCCCCAGATGTGTCAGTCCATTCCAGAGGAACCTGTTTTCCCTACACTGCCTTGACATTCAAGCCGAGGATCGACTCCCACCACGTGTGCACGTGGGACAGCAATGTGGGAAAGCCTCGTGGGAAAGCCTCGTGGGAAAGACCTGAGGGAAAACCATAGATCCTTTGATCCACGCGGCGGACTCGTGACACTGCTGCTATCGCTCTGGAGGAAAGCGCAAGTGCATGCCCGCATTCGAGACGAGGACTGACTCCGCTTGGGAGACTCCAGAAGTACCCCAAGATCCATGTCAGCACTGGAGAGGAATCCTCAGGTTCCGGCCCCAACTCCACAGAAGGTCTTAGGCCCCGGCATCGACGGGAGAGGAATCCCCAGAGGCCCCCGAGGAACTCGCATGGGGACTGGCCTTTCCTGAGGCCACCAGAGCGGGTCCCTGAGGTCCCCGTCGTAAGTCGAGAGCACCTGCCGCAACTCGAGAAAATCCAGGAGGTTTTTCCGTCCAGGCGAGTTGAGGCCCATTTCCGCTGAGGCTTCTCGAGGCTAATCACATCTAACCACTGGAACTTCCAAAGGGTCCTTCACACCCTTGCTGCAACTCAAGAAGCTCCCCGAAATACCCGTCTCCACTCCAGAGGAAGCACGTGGGGTCCCGCACACATCCAGGGGAGCACCGTTTCCGCCTCCTAGCTCGAGATGAGGGATCCTTTCCCTGTTTCATAGGGAAAGAATTCCCGGCGTTCCCGTCGCACCTCAAGAGGAGGCGCTCTCCACAGGAAAGGCGAGAGGAACTCCAGAGTCGTGCCACCATTCCAAGAGACCCCCAGATATGTCAGTCCATTCCAGAGGAACCTGTTTTCCCTGCACTGCTTTGACGTTCAAGCCGAGGATCGACTCCCACCACGTGTGCACGTGGGACAGTCCTGTGGGAAAGCCTCGTGGGAAAGCCTCGTGGGAAAGACTCGAGGGAAAACCATAGATCCTTTGATCCACGCGGCGGACTGTGTGACACTGCTGCTACCGCTCTGGAGGAAAGCGCAAGTGCATGCACGCATTCGACACTAGGACTGACTCCCCTGGGGAGACTCCAGAAGTACCCCAAGATCCATGTCAGCACTGGAGAGGAATCCTCAGGTTCCGGCCCCGACTCCACACAAGGTCTTAGGCCCCGGCATCGACGGGAGAGGAATCCCGAGAGGCCCCCGAGGAACTCGCATGGGGACTGGCCTTTCCTGAGGCCACCAGAGCGGGTCCCTGAGGTCCCCGTCGTAAGTCGAGAGCACCTGCCGCAACTCGAGAAAATCCAGGAGGTTTTGCCCTCCAGGCGAGATGAGGCCCATTTCCGCTGAGGCTTCTCGAGGCCAATCACATCTAACCACTGGAACTTCCAAAGGGTCCTTCACACCATTGCTGCAACTCAAGAAGTTTCCCGACATACCCGTCTCCACTCGAGAGGAAGCACGTGGGGTCCCGCACACATCCAGGGGAGCCCCGTTTCCGCCTCCTAGCTTGAGATGAGGGATCCTTTCCCTGTTTCGTAGGGAAAGAATTCCCGGCGTTCCCGTCGCATCTCAAGAGGAGGCGCTCTCCACAGGAAAGGCGAGAGGAACTCCAGGGTGGTGACAGCATTCCAAGAGTCCCCCAGATGTGTCAGTCCATTCCAGAGGAACCTGTTTTCCCTGCACTGCCTTGACGTTCAAGCCGAGGATCGACTCCCACCACGTGTGCACGTGGGACAGCCCTGTGGGAAAGCCTCGTGGGAAAGCCTCGTGGGAAAGACTCGAGGGAAAACCATAGATCCTTTGATCCACGCGGCGGACTGCGTGACACTGCTGCTACCGCTCTGGAGGAAAGCGCAAGTGCATGCCCGCATTCGAGACGAAGACTGACTCCCCTGGGGAGACTCCAGAAGTACCCCAAGATCCATGTCAGCACTGGAGAGGAATCCTCAGGTTCCGGCCCCGACTCCACACAAGGAATAAGGCCCCGGCAACGACGGGAGAGGAATCCCCAGATGCCCCCGAGGAACTCGCATGGGGACTGGCCTTTCCTGAGGCCACCAGAGCGGGTCCCTGAGGTCCCCGTCGTAAGTCGAGAGCACCTGCCGCAACTCGAGAAAATCCAGGAGGTTTTGCCCTCCAGGCGAGATGAGGCCCATTTCCGCTGAGGCTTCTCGAGGCCAATCACATCTAACCACTGGAACTTCCAAAGGGTCCTTCACACCATTGCTGCAACTCAAGAAGGTCCCCGACATACCCGTCTCCACTCGAGAGGAAGCACGTGGGTCCCACACATATCCAGGGGAGCCCCGTTTCCGCCTCCAGGCTCGAGATGAGGGATCCTTTCCCTGTTTCGTAGGGAAAATATTCCCGGCGTTCCCGTCGCATCTCAAGAGGAGGCGCTCTCCATAGGAAAGTCGAGAGGAACTCCAGGGTCGTGACACCATTCCAAAAGTCCCCCAGATGTGTCAGTCCATTCCAGAGGAACCTGTTTTCCCTGCACTGCCTTGACATTCAAGCCGAGGATCGACTCCCACCACGTGTGCACGTGGGACAGCCCTGTGGGAAAGCCTCGTGGGAAAGCCTCGTGGGAAAGACTCGAGGGAAAACCATAGATCCTTTGATCCACGCGGCGGACTGCGTGACACTGCTGCCACCGCTCTGGAGGAAAGCGCAAGTGCATGCCCGCATTCGAGACGAGGACTGACTCCCCTGGGGAGACTCCAGAAATACCCCAAGATCCATGTCAGCACTGGAGAGGAATCCTCAGGTTCCGGCCCCGACTCCACACAAGGTCTTAGGCCCCGGCATCGATGGGAGAGGAATCCCGAGAGGCCCCCGAGGAACTCGCATGGGGACTGGCCTTTCCTGAGGCCACCAGAGCGGGTCCCTGAGGTCCCCGTCGTTAGTCGAGAGCACCTGCCGCAACTCGAGAAAATCCAGGAGGTTTTGCCCTCCAGGCGAGATGAGGCCCATCTCCGCTGAGGCTTCTCGAGGCTAATCACGTCTAACCACTGGAACTTCCAAAGGGTCCTTCACACCCTTGCTGCAACTCAAGAAGTTCCCCGACATACCTGTCTCCACTCGAGAGGAAGCACGTGGGGTCCCGCACACATCCAGGGGAGCCCCGTTTCCGCCTCCTAGCTCGAGATGAGGGATCCTTTCCCTGTTTCGTAGGGAAAGAATTCCCGGCGTTCCCGTCGCATCTCAAGAGGAGGCGCTCTCCACAGGAAAGGCGAGAGGAACTCCAGGGTCGAGACACCATTCCAAGAGTCCCCCAGATGTGTCAGTCCATTTCAGAGGAACCTGTTTTCCCTGCACTGCCTTGACGTTCAAGCCGAGGATCGACTCCCACCACGTGTGCACGTGGGACAGCCCTGTGGGAAAGCCTCGTGGGAAAGCCTCGTGGGAAAGACCTGAGGGAAAACCATAGATCCTTTGATCCACGCGGCGGACTGCGTGACACTGCTGCTACCGCTCTGGAGGAGAGCGCAAGTGCATGCCCGCATTCGAGACGAGGACTGACTCCCCTTGGGAGACTCCAGAAGTACCCCAAGATCCATGTCAGCACTGGAGAGGAATCCTCAGGTTCCGGCCCCGACTCCACAGAAGGTCTTAGGCCCCGGCATCGACGGGAGAGGAATCCCGAGAGGCCCCCGAGGAACTCGCATGGGGACTGGCCTTTCCTGAGGCCACCAGAGCGGGTCCCTGAGGTCCCCGTCGTAAGTCGAGAGCACCTGCCGCAACTCGAGAAAATCCAGGAGGTTTTGCCGTCCAGGCGAGATGAGGCCCATTTCCGCTGAGGCTTCTCGAGGCTAATCACATCTAACCACTGGAACTTCCAAATGGTCCTTCACACCCTTGCTGCAACTCAAGAAGCTCCCCGACATACCCGTCTGCACTCGAGAGGAAGCACGTGGGGTCCCCCACACATCCAGGGGAGCCCCGTTTCCGCCTCCTAGCTCGAGATGAGGGATCCTTTCCCTGTTTCGTAGGGAAAGAATTCCCGGCGTTCCCGTCGCATCTCAAGAGGAGCCGCTCTCCACAGGAAAGGCGAGAGGAACTCCAGGGTCGTGACACCATTCCAAGAGTCCCCCAGATGTGTCAGTCCATTCCAGAGGAACCTGTTTTCCCTGCACTGCCTTAACGTTCAAGCCGAGGATCGACTCCCACCACGTGTGCACGTGGGACAGCCCTGTGGGAAGCTTCGTGGGAAAGCCTCGTGGGAAAGACTCGAGGGAAAACAATAGATCCTTTGATCCACGCGGCAGACTGCGTGACACTGCTGCTACCGCTCTGGAGGAAAGCGCAAGTGCATGCCCGCATTCGAGACGAGGACTGACTCCCCTGGGGAGACTCCAGAAGTACCCAAAGATCCATGTCAGCACTGGAGAGGAATCCTCAGGTTCCGGCCCCGACTCCACTCAAGGTCTTAGGTACCGGGATCGATGGGAGAGGAATCCCGAGAGGCCGCCGAGGAACTCGCATGGGGACTGGCCTTTCCTGAGGCCACCAGAGCGGGTCCCTGAGGTCCCCGTCGTAAGTCGAGAGCACCTGCCGCAACTCGAGAAAATCCAGGAGGTTTTGCCCTCCAGGCCAGATGAGGCCCATTTCCGCTGAGGCTTCTCGAGGCTAATCACGTCTAATTACTGGAACTTCCAACGGGTCTTTCACACCCTTGCTGCGACTAAAGAAGCTCCCCACCATACCCGTCTCCACTCCAGAGGAGGCACGTGGGGTCCCGCACACATCCAGGGGAGCCCCGTTTCCGCCTCCTAGCTCGAGATGAGGGATCCTTTCCCTGTTTCGTAGGGAAAGAATTCCCGGCGTTCCGGTCGCATCTCAAGAGGAGGCGCTCTCCACAGGAAAGGCGAGAGGAACTCCAGGGTCGTGCCACCATTCCAAGAGTCCCCCAGATGTGTCAGTCCATTCCAGAGGAACCTGTTTTCCCTGCACTGCCTTGACGTTCAAGCCGAGGATCGACTCCCACCACGTGTGCACGTGGGACAGCTCTGTGGGAAAGCCTCGTGGGAAAGCCTCGTGGGAAAGACTCGAGGGAAAACCATAGAACCTTTGATCCACGCGGCGGACTGCGTGACACTGCTGCTACCGCTCTGGAGGAAAGCGCAAGTGCATGCCCGCATTCGACACGAGGACTGACTCCCCTGGGGAGACTCCAGAAATACCCCAAGATCCATGTCAGCACTGGAGAGGAATCCTCAGGTTCCGGCCCCGACTCCACACAAGGTCTTAGGCCCCGGCATCGACGGGAGAGGAATCCCGAGAGGCCCCCGAGGAACTCGCATGGGGACTGGCCTTTCCTGAGGCCACCAGAGCGGGTCCCTGAGGTCCCCGTCGCAAGTCGAGAGCACCTGCCGCAACTGGAGAAAATCCAGGAGGTTTTGCCCTCCAGGCGAGATGAGGCCCATTTCCGCTGAGGCTTCTCGAGGCCAATCACATCTAACCACTGGAACTTCCAAAGGGTCCTTCACACCATTGCTGCAACTCAAGAAGTTTCCCGACATACCCGTCTCCACTCGAGAGGAAGCACGTGGGGTCCCGCACACATCCAGGGGAGCCCCGTTTCCGCATCCTAGCTCGAGATGAGGGATCCTTTCCCTGTTTCGTAGGGAAAGAATTCCCGGCGTTCCTGTCGCATCTCAAGAGGAGGCGCTCTCCACAGGAAAGGCGAGAGGAACTCCAGGGTCGTGACACCATTCCAAGAGTCCCCCAGATGTGTCAGTCCATTCCAGACGAACCTGTTTTCCCTGCACTGCCTTGACGTTCAAGCCGAGGATCGACTCCCACCACGTGTGCACGTGGGACAGCCCTGTGGGAAAGCCTCGTGGGAAAGCCTCGTGGGAAAGACTCGAGGGAAAACCATAGATCCTTTGATCCACGCGGCGGACTGCGTGACACTGCTGCAACCGCTCTGGAGGAAAGCGCAAGTGCATGCCCGCATTCGAGACGAGGACAGACTCCCTTGGGGAGACTCCAGAAATACCCCAAGATCCATGTCAGCACTGGAGAGGAATCCTCAGGTTCCGGCCCCGACTCCACACAAGGTCTTAGGCCCCGGCATCGACGGGAGAGGAATCCCGAGAGGCCCCCGAGGAACTCGCATGGGGACTGGCCTTTCCTGAGGCCACCAGAGCGGGTCCCTGAGGTACCCGTCGTAAGTCGAGAGCACCTGCCGCAACTCGAGAAAATCCAGGAGGTTTTGCCATCCAGGCGAGATGAGGCCCATTTCCGCTGAGGCTTCTCGAGGCCAATCACATCTAACCACTGGAACTTCCAAAGGGTCCTTCACACCATTGCTGCAACTCAAGAAGTTCCCCGACATACCCGTCTCCACTCGAGAGGAAGCACGTGGGGTCCGGCACACATCCAGGGGAGCCCCGTTCCCGCCTCCTAGCTCGAGATGAGGGATCCTTTCCCTGTTTCGTAGGGAAAGAATTCCCGGCGTTCCCGTCGCATCTCAAGAGGAGGCGCTCTCCACAGGAAAGGCGAGAGGAACTCCAGGGTCGTGCCACCATTCCAAGAGTCCCCCAGATGTGTCAGTCCATTCCAGAGGAACCTGTTTTCCCTGCACTGCCTTGACGTTCAAGCCGAGGATCGACTCCCACCACGTGTGCACGTGGGACAGCCCTGTGGGAAAGCCTCGTGGGAAAGCCTCGTGGGAAAGACTCGAGGGAAAACCATAGATCCTTTGATCCACGCGGCGGACTGCGTGACACTGCTGCTACCGCTCTGGAGGAAAGCGCAAGTGCATGCCCGCATTCGAGACGAGGACTGACTCCCCTGGGGAGACTCCAGAAGTACCCCAAGATCCATGTCAGCACTGGAGAGGAATCCTCAGGTTCCGGCCCCGACTCCACACAAGGTCTTAGGCCCCGGCATCGACGGGAGAGGAATCCCGAGAGGCCCCCGAGGAACTCGCATGGGGACTGGCCTTTCCTGAGGCCACCAGAGCGGGTCCCTGAGGTCCCCGTCGTAAGTCGAGAGCACCTGCCGCAACTCGAGAAAATCAAGGAGGTTTTGCCCTCCAGGCGAGATGAGGCCCATTTCCACTGAGGCTTCTCGAGGCTAATCACGTGTAACCACTGGAACTTCCAAAGGGTCCTTCACACCCTTGCTGCAACTCAAGAAGTTCCCCGACATACCCGTCTCCACTCGAGAGGAAGCACGTGGGTCCCGCACACATCCAGGGGAGCCCCGTTTCCGCCTCCTAGCTCGAGATGAGGGATCCTTTCCCTGTTTCGTAGGGAAAGAATTCCCGGCGTTCCCGTCGCATCTCAAGAGGAGGCGCTCTCCACAGGAAAGGCGAGAGGAACTCCAGGGTCGTGCCACCATTCCAAGAGTCCCACAGATGTATCAGTCCATTCCAGAGGAACCTGTTTTCCCTGCACTGCCTTGACGTTCAAGCCGAGGATCGACTCCCACCACGTGTGCACGTGGGACAGCCCTGTGGGAAAGCCTCGTGGGAAAGCCTCGTGGGAAAGACTCGAGGGAAAACCATAGATCCTTTGATCCACGCGGCAGACTGCGTGACACTACTGCTACCGCTCTGGACGAAAGCGCAAGTGCATGCCCGCATTCGAGACGAGGACTGACTCCCCTGGGGAGACTCCAGAAGTACCCCAAGATCCATGTCAGCACTGGAGAGGAATCCTCAGGTTCCGGCCCTGACTCCACACAAGGTCTTATGCCCCGGCATCGACGGGAGAAGAATCCCGAGACGCCCCCGAGGAACTCGCATGGGGACTGGCCTTTCCTGAGGCCACCAGAGCGGGTCCCTGAGGTCCCCGTCGTAAATCGAGAGCACCTGCCGCAACTCGAGAAAATCCAGGCGGTTTTGCCCTCCAGGCGAGATGAGGCCCATTTCCGCTGAGGCTTCTCGAGGCCAATCACATCTAACCACTGGAACTTCCAAAGGGTCTTTCACACCATTGCTGCAACTCAAGAAGTTCCCCGACATACCGGTCTCCACTCGAGAGGAAGCACGTGGGGTCCCGCACACATCCAGGGGAGCCCCGTTTCCGCCTCCTAGCTCGAGATGAGGGATCCTTTCCCTGTTTCGTAGGGAAAGAATTCCCGGCGTTCCCGTCGCATCTCAAGAGGAGGCGCTCTCCACAGGAAAGGCGAGAGGAACTCCAGGGTCGTGACACCATTCCAAGAGTCCCCCAGATGTGTCAGTCCATTCCAGAGGAACCTGTTTTCCCTGCACTGCCTTGACGTTCAAGCCGAGGATCCACTCCCACCACGTGTGCACGTGGGACAGCCCTGTGGGAAAGCCTCGTGGGAAAGCCTCGTGGGAAAGACTCGAGGGAAAACCATAGATCCTTTGATCCACGCGGCGGACTGCGTGACACTGCTGCTACCGCTCTGGAGGAAAGCGCAAGTGCATGCCCGCATTCGAGACGAGGACTGACTCCCCTGGGGAGACTCCAGAAGTCCCCAAGATCCATGTCAGCACTGGAGAGGAATCCTCAGGTTCCGGCCCCGACTCCACACAAGGTCTTAGGCCCCGGCATCGACGGGAGAGAAATCCCGAGAGGCCCCCGAGGAACTCGCATGGGGACTGGCCTTTCCTGAGGCCACCAGAGCGGGTCCCTGAGGTCCCCGTCGTAAGTCGAGAGCACCTGCCGCAACTCGAGAAAATCCAGGAGGTTTTGCCCTCCAGGCGAGATGAGGCCCATTTCCACTGAGGCTTCTCGAGGCCAATCACATCTAACCACTGGAACTTCCAAAGGGTCCTTCACACCCTTGCTGCAACTCAAGAAGTTCCCCGACATACCCGTCTCCACTCGAGAGGAAGCACGTGGGTCCCGCACACATCCAGGGGAGCCCCGTTTCCGCCTCCTAGCTCGAGATGAGGGATCCTTTCCCTGTTTCGTAGGGAAAGAATTCCCGGCGTTCCCGTCGCATCTCAAGAGGAGGCGCTCTCCACAGGAAAGGCGAGAGGAACTCCAGGGTCGTGACACCATTCCAAGAGTCCCCCAGATGTGTCAGTCCATTCCAGAGGAACCTGTTTTCCCTGCACTGCCTTGACGTTCAAGCCGAGGATCGACTCCCACCACGTGTGCACGTGGGACAGCCCTGTGGGAAAGCCTCGTGGGAAAGCCTCGTGGGAAAGACTCGAGGGAAAACCATAGATCCTTTGATCCAAGCGGCAGACTGCGTGACACTGCTGCTACCGCTCTGGAGGAAAGCGCAAGTGCATGCCCGCATTCGAGACGAGGACTGACTCCCCTCGGGAGACTCCAGAAGTACCCCAAGATCCATGTCAGCACTGGAGAGGAATCCTCAGGTTCCGGCCTCAACTCCACACAAGGTCTTAGGCCCCGGCATCGACGGGAGAGGAATCTCGAGAGGCCCCCGAGAAACTCGCATGGGGACTGGCCTTTCCTGAGGCCACCAGAGCGGTTCCCTGAGGTCCCCCTCGTAAGCCGAGAGCACCTGCCGCAACTCGAGAAAATCCAGGAGGTTTTGCCCTCCAGGCGAGATGAGGCCCATTTCCGCTGAGGCTTCTCGAGGCCAATCACATCTAACCACTGGAAGTTCCAAAGGGTCCTTCACACCCTTGCTGCAACTCAAGAAGTTCCCCGACATACCTGTCTCCACTCGAGAGGAAGCACGTGGGGTCCCGCACACATCCAGGGGAGCCCCGTTTCCGCCTCCTAGCTCGAGATGAGGGATCCTTTCCCTGTTTCGTAGGGAAAGAATTCCCGGCTTTCCCGTCGCATCTCAAGAGGAGGCGCTCTCCACAGGAAAGGCGAGAGGAACTCCAGGGTCGAGACACCATTCCAAGAGTCGCCCAGATGTGTCAGTCCATTTCAGAGGAACCTGTTTTCCCTGCACTGCCTTGACGTTCAAGACGAGGATCGACTCCCACCACGTGTGCACGTGGGACAGCCCTGTGGGAAAGCCTCGTGGGAAAGCCTCGTGGGAAAGACTCGAGGGAAAACCATAGATCCTTTGATCCACGCGGCGGACTGCGTGACACTGCTGCTACCGCTCTGGAGGAAATCTCAAGTGCATGCCCGCATTCGAGACGAGGACTGACTCCCCTGGGGAGACTCCAGAAGTACCCCAAGATCCATGTGAGCACTGGAGAGGATTCCTCAGGTTCCGGCCCCGACTCCACACAAGGTCTTAGGCCCCGGAATCGACGGGAGAGGAATCCCGAGAGGCCCCCGAGGAACTCGCATGGGGACTGGCCTTTCCTGAGGCCACCAGAGCGGGTCCCTGAGGTCCCCGTCGTAAGTCGAGAGCAACTGCCGCAATTCGAGAAATTCCAGGAGGTTTTGCCCTCCAGGCGAGATGAGGCCCATTTCCGCTGAGGCTTCTCGAGGCCAATCACATCTCACCACTGGAACTTCCAAAGGGTCCTTCACACCCTTGCTGCAACTCAAGAAGTTCCCCGACATACCCGTCTCCACTCGAGAGGAAGCACGTGGGGTCCCGCACACATCCAGGGGAGCCCCGTTTCCGCCTCCTAGCTCGAGATGAGGGATCCTTTCCCTGTTTCGTAGGGAAAGAATTCCCGGCGTTCCCGTCGCATCTCAAGAGGAGGCGCTCTCCACATGAAAGGCGAGAGGAACTCCAGGGTCGTGCCACCATTCCAAGAGACCCCCAGATGTGTCAGTCCATTCCACAGGAACCTGTTTTCCCTGCACTGCCTTGACGTTCAAGCCGAGGATCGACTCCCACCACGTGTGCACGTGGGACAGCCCTGTGGGAAAGCCTCTTGGGAAAGCCTCGTGGGAAAGACTCGAGGGAAAACCATAGATCCTTTGATCCACGCGGCGGACTGCGTGACACTGCTGCTACCGCGCTGGAGGAAAGCGCAAGTGCATGCCCGCATTCGAGACGAGGACTGACTGCCCTGGGGAGACTCCAGAAGTACCCCAAGATCCATGTCAGCACTGGAGTGGAATCCTCAGGTTCCGGCCCCGACTCCACACAAGGTCTTAGGCCCCGGCATCGACGGGAGAGGGATCCCGAGTGGCCCCCGAGGAACTCTGATGGGGACTGGCTTTTCCTGAGGCCACCAGAGCGGGTCCCTGAGGTCCCCGTCGTAAGTCGAGAGCACTTGCCGCAACTCGAGAAAATCCAGGAGGTTTTGCCCTCCAGGCGAGATGAGGCTCATTTCCGCTGAGGCTTCTCGAGGCTATTCACGTCTAACCACTGGAACTTCCAAAGGGTCCTTCACACCCTTGCTGCAACTCAAGAAGTTCCCCGACATACCCGTCTCCACTCGAGAGGAAGCACGTGGGGTCCCGCACACATCCAGGGGAGCCCCGTTTCCGCCTCCTAGCTCGACATGAGGGATCCTTTCCCTGTTTCGTAGGGAAAGAATTCCCGGCGTTCCAGTCGCATCTCAAGAGGAGGCGCTCTCCACAGGAAAGGCGAGAGGAACTCCAGTGTCGTGCCACCATTCCAAGAGTCCCCCAGATGTGTCAGTCCATTCCAGAGGAACCTGTTTTCCCTACACTGCCTTGACATTCAAGCCGAGGATCGACTCCCACCACGTGTGCACGTGGGACAGCCATGTGGGAAAGCCTCGTGGGAAAGCCTCGTGGGAAAGACCTGAGGGAAAACCATAGATCCTTTGATCCACGCGGCGGACTGCGTGACACTGCTGCTACCGTTCTGGAGCAAAGCGCAAGTGCATGCCTGCATTCGACATGAGGACTGACTCCCCTGGGGAGACTCCAGAATTACCCCAAGATCCATGTCAGCACTGGAGAGGAATCCTCAGGTTCCAGCCCCGACTCCACACAAGGACTTAGGCCCCGGCAACGACGGGAGAGGAATCCCCAGATGCCCCCGAGGAACTCGCATGTGGACTGGCCTTTCCTGAGGCCAACAGAGCGGGTCCCTGAGGTCCCCGTCGTAAGTCGAGAGCACCTGCCGCAACTCGAGAAAATCCAGGAGGTTTTGCCCTCCAGGCGAGATGAGGCCCATTTCCGCTGAGGCTTCTCGAGGCTAATCACGTCTAACCACTGGAACTTCCAAAGGGTCCTTCACACCCTTGCTGCAACTCAAGAAGTTCCCCGACCTACCCGTCTCCACTCGAGAGGAAGCACGTGGGTCCCGCACACATCCAGGGGAGCCTCGTTTCCGCCTCCTAGCTCGAGATGAGGGATCCTTTCCCTGTTTCGTAGGGAAAGAATTCCCGGCGTTCCCGTCGCATCTCAAGAGGAGGCGCTCTCCGTAGGAAAGGCGAGAGGAACTGAAGGGTCGTGCCACCATTCCAAGAGTCCCCCAGATGTGTCAGTCCATTCCAGAGGAACGTGTTTTCCCTGCACTGCCTTGACATTCAAGCCGAGGATCGACTCCCACCACGTGTGCACGTGGGACAGCCCTGTGGGAAAGCCTCGTGGGAAAGCCTCGTGGGAAAGACTCGAGGGAAAACCATAGATCCTTTGATCCACGCGGCGGACTGCGTGACACTGCTGCAACCGCTCTGGAGGAAAGCGCAAGTGCATGCCCGCATTCGAGACGAGGACAGACTCCCTTGGGGAGACTCCAGAAATACCCCAAGATCCATGTCAGCACTGGAGAGGAATCCTCAGGTTCCGGCCCCGACTCCACACAAGGTCTTAGGCCCCGGCATCGACGGGAGAGGAATCCCGAGAGGCCCCCGAGGAACTCGCATGGGGACTGGCCTTTCCTGAGGCCACCAGAGCGGGTCCCTGAGGTACCCGTCGTAAGTCGAGAGCACCTGCCGCAACTCGAGAAAATCCAGGAGGTTTTGCCCTCCAGGCGAGATGAGGCCCATTTCCGCTGAGGCTTCTCGAGGCCAATCACATCTAACCACTGGAACTTCCAAAGGGTCCTTCACACCATTGCTGCAACTCAAGAAGTTCCCCGACATACCCGTCTCCACTCGAGAGGAAGCACGTGGGGTCCGGCACACATCCAGGGGAGCCCCGTTTCCGCCTCCTAGCTCGAGATGAGGGATCCTTTCCCTGTTTCGTAGGGAAAGAATTCCCGGCGTTCCCGTCGCATCTCAAGAGGAGGCGCTCTCCACAGGAAAGGCGAGAGGAACTCCAGGGTCGTGCCACCATTCCAAGAGTCCCCCAGATGTGTCAGTCCATTCCAGAGGAACCTGTTTTCCCTTCACTGCCTTGACGTTCAAGCCGAGGATCGACTCCCACCACGTGTGCACGTGGGACAGCCCTGTGAGAAAGCCTCGTGGGAAAACCTCGTGGGAAAGACTCGATGGAAAACCATAGATCCTTTGATCCACGCGGCGGACTGCGTGACACTGCTGCTACCGCTCTGGAGGAAAGCGCAAGTGCATGCCCGCATTCGAGACGAGGTCTGACTCCCCTGGGGAGACTCCAGAAGTACCCCAAGATCCACGTCAGCACTGGAGAGGAATCCTCAGGTTCCGGCCCCGACTCCACACAAGGTCTTAGGCCCCGGCATTGACGGGAGAGGAATCCCGAGAGGCCCCCGAGGAACTCGCATGGGGACTGGCCTTTCCTGAGGCCACCAGAGCGGGTCCCTGAGGTCCCCGTCGTAAGTCGAGAGCACCTGCCGCAACTCGAGAAAATCCAGGAGGTTTTGCCCTCCAGGCGAGATGAGGCCCATTTCCGCTGAGGCTTCTCGAGGCTAATCACGTCTAACCACTGGAACTTCCAAAGGGTCCTTCACACCCTTGCTGCAACTCAAGAACTTCCCCGACATACCCGTCTCCACTCGAGAGGAAGCACGTGGGGTCCCTCACACATCCAGGGGAGCCCCGTTTCCGCCTCCTAGCTCGAGATGAGGGATCCTTTCCCTGTTTCGTAGGGAAAGAATTCCCGGCGTTCCCGTCGCATCTCAAGAGGAGGCGCTCTCCACAGGAAAGGGGAGAGGAACTCCAGGGTCGTGCCACCATTCCAAGAGACCCCCAGATGTGTCAGTCCATTCCAGAGGAACCTGTTTTCCCTGCACTGCCTTGACGTTCAAGCCGAGGATCGAGTCCAACCACGTGTGCACGTGGTACAGCCCTGAGGGAAAGCCTCGTGGGAAAGCCTCGTGGGAAAGACTCGAGGGAAAACCATAGATGCTTTGATCCACGCGGCGGACTGCGTGACACTGCTGCTACCGCTCTGGAGGAAAGCGCAAGTGCATGCCCGCATTCGAGACGAGGACTGACTCCCCTGGGGAGACTCCAGAAGTACCCCAAGAACCATGTGAGCACTGGAGAGGAATCCTCAGGTTCCGGCCCCGACTTCACACAAGGTCTTAGGCCCCGGCATCGACGGGAGAGGAATCCCCAGAGGAACTCGCATGGGGACTGTCCTTTCCTGAGGCCACCAGAGCGGGTCCCTGAGGTCCCCGTCGTAAGTCGAGAGCACCTGCCGCAACTCGAGAAAATCCAGGAGGTTTTGCCCTCCAGGCCAGATGAGGACCATTTCCGCTGAGGCTTCTCGAGGCTAATCACATCTAACCACTGGAACTTCCAAAGGGTCCTTCACACCCTTGCTGCAACTCAAGAAGGTCCCCGACATACCCGTCTCCACTCGAGAGGAAGCACGTGGGTCCCGCACACATCCAGGGGAGCCCCGTTTCCGCCTCCTAGCTCGAGATGAGGGATCCTTTCCCTGTTTCGTAGGGAAAAAATTCCCGGCGTTCCCGTCGCATCTCAAGAGGAGGCGCTCTCCACAGGAAAGGGGAGAGGAACTCCAGGGTCGTGCCACCATTCCAAGAGTCCCCCAGATGTGTCAGTCCATTCCAGAGGAACCTGTTTTCCCTGCACTGCCTTGACGTTCAAGCCGAGGATCGACTCCCACCACGTGTGCACGTGGGACAGCCCTGTGGGAAAGCCTCGTGGGAAAGCCTCGTGGAAAAGACTCGAGGGAAAACCAACGATCCTTTGATCCACGCGGCGGACTGCGTGACACTGCTGCTACCGCTCTGTAGGAAAGCGCAAGTGCAGGCCCGCATTCGAGACGAAGACTGACTCCCCTGGGGAGACTCCAGAAGTACCCCAAGATCCATGTCAGCACTGGAGAGGAATCCTCACGTTCCGATCCCGACTCCACACAAGGACTTAGGCCCCGGCATCGACGGGAGAGGAAACCCCAGAGGCCCCCGAGGAACTCGCATGGGGACGGGCCTTTCCTGAGGCCACCAGAGCGGGTCCCTGAGGTCCCCGTCGTAAGTCGAGAGCACCTGCCGCAACTCGAGAAAATCCAGGAGATTTTGCCCTCCAGGCGAGTTGAGGCCCATTTCTGCTGAGGCTTCTCGAGGCTAATCACGTCTAACCACTGGAACTTCCAAAGGGTCCTTCCACCCTTGCTGCAACTCAAGAAGTTCCCCGACATACCCGTCTCCACTCGAGAGGAAGAACGTGGGTCCCGCACACATCCAGGGGAGCCCCGTTTCCGCCTCCTAGCTCGAGATGAGGGATCCTTTCCCTGTTTCGTAGGGAAAGAATTCCCGGCGTTCCCGTCGCATCTCAAGAGGAGGCGCTCTCCACAGGAAAGGCGAGAGGAACTCCAGGGTCGTGCCACCATTCCAAGAGTCCCCCAGATGTGTCAGTCCATTCCAGAGGAACCAGATTTCCCTGCACTGCCTTGACGTTCAATCCAAGGATCGACTCCCACCACGTGTGCACGTGGGACAGCCCTGTGGGAAAGCCTCGTGGGAAAGCCTCGTGGAAAAGACTCGAGGGAAAACCAAAGATCCTTTGATCCACGCGGCGGACTGCGTGACACTGCTGCTACCACTCTGGAGGAAAGCGCAAGTGCATGCCTGCATTCGAGACGAAGACTGACTCCCCTGGGGAGACTCCAGAAGTACCCCAAGATCCATGTCAGCACTGGAGAGGAATCCTCACGTTCCGATCCCTACTCCACACAAGGACTTAGGCCCCGGCATCGACGGGAGAGGAAACCCCAGAGGCCCCCGAGGAACTCGCATGGGGACTGGCCTTTCCTGAGGCCACCAGAGCGGGTCCCTGAGGTCCCCGTCGTAAGTCGAGAGCACCTGCCGCAACTCGAGAAAATCCAGGAGGTTTTGCCCTCCAGGCGAGATGAGGCCCATTTCCGCTGAGGCTTCTCGAGGCCAATCACATCTAACCACTGGAACTTCCAAAGGGTCCTTCACACCCTTGCTGCAACTCAAGAAGTTCCCCGACATACCCGTCTCCACTCGAGAGGAAGAACGTGGGTCCCGCACACATCCAGGGGAGCCCCATTTCCGCCTCCTAGCTCGAGATGAGGGATCCTTCCCTTTTTCGTAGGGAAAGAATTCCCGGCGTTCCAGTCGCATCTCAAGAGGAGGCGTTCTCCACAGAAAAGGCGGGAGGAACTCCAGGGTCGAGACACCATTCCAAGAGTCCCCCAGATGTGTCAGTCCATTCCAGAGGAACCTGTTTTCCCTGCACTGCCTTGACGTTCAAGCCGAGGATCGACTCCCACCACGTGTGCACGTGGGACAGCCCTGTGGGAATCCCTCGTGGGAAAGCCTCGTGGGAAAGACTCGAGGGAAAACCATAGATCCTTTGATCCACGCGGCGGACTGCGTGACACTGCTGCTACCGCTCTGGAGGAAAGCGCAAGAGCATGCCCGCATTCGAGACGAGGTCTGACTCCCCTCGGGAGACTCCAGAAGTACCCCAAGATCCACGTCAGCACTGGAGAGGAATCCTCAGGTTCCGGCCCCGACTCCACACAAGGTTTTAGGCCCCGGCATCAACGGGAGAGGAATCCCCAGAGGCCCCCGAGGAACTCGCATGGGGACTGGCCTTTCCTGAGGCCACCAGAGCGGGTCCCTGAGGTCCCCGTCGTAAGTCGAGAGCACCTGCCGCAACTCGAAAAAATCCAGGAGGTTTTGCCCTCCAGGCGAGATGAGGCCCATTTCCGCTGAGGCTTCTCAAGGCTAATCACGTCTAACCACTGGAACTTCCAAAGGGTCCTTCACACCCTTGCTGCAACTCAAGAACTTCCCCGACATACCCGTCTCCACTCGAGAGGAAGCACGTGGGGTCCCTCACACATCCAGGGGAGCCCCGTTTCCGCCTCCTAGCTCGAGATGAGGGATCCTTTCCCTGTTTCGTAGGGAAAGAATTCCTGGCGTTCCCATCGCATCTCAAGAGGAGGCGCTCTCCACAGGAAAGGGGAGAGGAACTCCAGGGTCGTGCCACCATTCCAAGAGACCCCCAGATGTGTCAGTCCATTCCAGAGGAACCTGTTTTCCCTGCACTGCCTTGACGTTCAAGCCGAGGATCGACTCCCACCACGTGTGCACGTGGGACAGCCCTGAGGGAAAGCCTCGTGGGAAAGCCTCGTGGGAAAGACTCGAGGGAAAACCATAGATGCTTTGATCCACGCGGCGGACTGCGTGACACTGCTGCTACCGCTCTGGAGGAAAGCGCAAGTGCATGCCCGCATTCGAGACGAGGACTGACTCCCCTGGGGAGACTCCAGAACTACCCCAAGAACCATGTGAGCACTGGAGAGGAATCCTCAGGTTCCGGCCCCGACTTCACACAAGGTCTTAGGCCCCGGCATCGACGGGAGAGGAATCCCCAGAGGAACTCGCATGGGGACTGTCCTTTCCTGAGGCCACCAGAGCGGGTCCCTGAGGTCCCCGTCGTAAGTCGAGAGCACCTGCCGCAACTCGAGAAAATCCAGGAGGTTTTGCCCTCCAGGCCAGATGAGGACCATTTCCGCTGAGGCTTCTCGAGGCTAATCACATCTAACCACTGGAACTTCCAAAGGGTCCTTCACACCCTTGCTGCAACTCAAGAAGGTCCCCGACATACCCGTCTCCACTCGAGAGGAAGCACGTGGGTCCCGCACACATCCAGGGGAGCCCCGTTTCCGCCTCCTAGCTCGAGATGAGGGATCCTTTCCCTGTTTCGTAGGGAAAAAATTCCCGGCGTTCCCGTCGCATCTCAAGAGGAGGCGCTCTCCACAGGAAAGGGGAGAGGAACTCCAGGGTCGTGCCACCATTCCAAGAGTCCCCCAGATGTGTCAGTCCATTCCAGAGGAACCTGTTTTCCCTGCACTGCCTTGACGTTCAAGCCGAGGATCGACTCCCACCACGTGTGCACGTGGGACAGCCCTGTGGGAAAGCCTCGTGGGAAAGCCTCGTGGAAAAGACTCGAGGGAAAACCAAAGATCCTTTGATCCACGCGGCGGACTGCGTGACACTGCTGCTACCGCTCTGTAGGAAAGCGCAAGTGCAGGCCCGCATTCGAGACGAAGACTGACTCCCCTGGGGAGACTCCAGAAGTACCCCAAGATCCATGTCAGCACTGGAGAGGAATCCTCACGTTCCGATCCCGACTCCACACAAGGACTTAGGCCCCGGCATCGACGGGAGAGGAAACCCCAGAGGCCCCCGAGGAACTCGCATGGGGACGGGCCTTTCCTGAGGCCACCAGAGCGGGTCCCTGAGGTCCCCGTCGTAAGTCGAGAGCACCTGCCGCAACTCGAGAAAATCCAGGAGATTTTGCCCTCCAGGCGAGTTGAGGCCCATTTCTGCTGAGGCTTCTCGAGGCTAATCACGTCTAACCACTGGAACTTCCAAAGGGTCCTTCCACCCTTGCTGCAACTCAAGAAGTTCCCCGACATACCCATCTCCACTCGAGAGGAAGAACGTGGGTCCCGCACACATCCAGGGGAGCCCCGTTTCCGCCTCCTAGCTCGAGATGAGGGATCCTTTCCCTGTTTCGTAGGGAAAGAATTCCCGGCGTTCCCGTCGCATCTCAAGAGGAGGCGCTCTCCACAGGAAAGGCGAGAGGAACTCCAGGGTCGTGCCACCATTCCAAGAGTCCCCCAGATGTGTCAGTCCATTCCAGAGGAACCAGTTTTCCCTGCACTGCCTTGACGTTCAATCCAAGGATCGACTCCCACCACGTGTGCACGTGGGACAGCCCTGTGGGAAAGCCTCGTGGGAAAGCCTCGTGGAAAAGACTCGAGGGAAAACCAAAGATCCTTTGATCCACGCGGCGGACTGCGTGACACTGCTGCTACCACTCTGGAGGAAAGCGCAAGTGCATGCCTGCATTCGAGACGAAGACTGACTCCCCTGGGGAGACTCCAGAAGTACCCCAAGATCCATGTCAGCACTGGAGAGGAATCCTCACGTTCCGATCCCTACTCCACACAAGGACTTAGGCCCCGGCATCGACGGGAGAGGAAACCCCAGAGGCCCCCGAGGAACTCGCATGGGGACTGGCCTTTCCTGAGGCCACCAGAGCGGGTCCCTGAGGTCCCCGTCGTAAGTCGAGAGCACCTGCCGCAACTCGAGAAAATCCAGGAGGTTTTGCCCTCCAGGCGAGATGAGGCCCATTTCCGCTGAGGCTTCTCGAGGCCAATCACATCTAACCACTGGAACTTCCAAAGGGTCCTTCACACCCTTGCTGCAACTCAAGAAGTTCCCCGACATACCCGTCTCCACTCGAGAGGAAGAACGTGGGTCCCGCACACATCCAGGGGAGCCCCATTTCCGCCTCCTAGCTCGAGATGAGGGATCCTTCCCTTTTTCGTAGGGAAAGAATTCCCGGCGTTCCAGTCGCATCTCAAGAGGAGGCGTTCTCCACAGAAAAGGCGGGAGGAACTCCAGGGTCGAGACACCATTCCAAGAGTCCCCCAGATGTGTCAGTCCATTCCAGAGGAACCTGTTTTCCCTGCACTGCCTTGACGTTCAAGCCGAGGATCGACTCCCACCACGTGTGCACGTGGGACAGCCCTGTGGGAATCCCTCGTGGGAAAGCCTCGTGGGAAAGACTCGAGGGAAAACCATAGATCCTTTGATCCACGCGGCGGACTGCGTGACACTGCTGCTACCGCTCTGGAGGAAAGCGCAAGAGCATGCCCGCATTCGAGACGAGGTCTGACTCCCCTCGGGAGACTCCAGAAGTACCCCAAGATCCACGTCAGCACTGGAGAGGAATCCTCAGGTTCCGGCCCCGACTCCACACAAGGTTTTAGGCCCCGGCATCAACGGGAGAGGAATCCCCAGAGGCCCCCGAGGAACTCGCATGGGGACTGGCCTTTCCTGAGGCCACCAGAGCGGGTCCCTGAGGTCCCCGTCGTAAGTCGAGAGCACCTGCCGCAACTCGAAAAAATCCAGGAGGTTTTGCCCTCCAGGCGAGATGAGGCCCATTTCCGCTGAGGCTTCTCAAGGCTAATCACGTCTAACCACTGGAACTTCCAAAGGGTCCTTCACACCCTTGCTGCAACTCAAGAACTTCCCCGACATACCCGTCTCCACTCGAGAGGAAGCACGTGGGGTCCCTCACACATCCAGGGGAGCCCCGTTTCCGCCTCCTAGCTCGAGATGAGGGATCCTTTCCCTGTTTCGTAGGGAAAGAATTCCTGGCGTTCCCATCGCATCTCAAGAGGAGGCGCTCTCCACAGGAAAGGGGAGAGGAACTCCAGGGTCGTGCCACCATTCCAAGAGACCCCCAGATGTGTCAGTCCATTCCAGAGGAACCTGTTTTCCCTGCACTGCCTTGACGTTCAAGCCGAGGATCGACTCCCACCACGTGTGCACGTGGGACAGCCCTGAGGGAAAGCCTCGTGGGAAAGCCTCGTGGGAAAGACTCGAGGGAAAACCATAGATCCTTTGATCCACGCGGCGGACTGCGTGACACTGCTGCTACCGCTCTGGAGGAAAGCGCAAGTGCATGCCCGCATTCGAGACGAGGACTGACTCCCCTGGGGAGACTCCAGAACTACCCCAAGAACCATGTGAGCACTGGAGAGGAATCCTCAGGTTCCGGCCCCGACTTCACACAAGGTCTTAGGCCCCGGCATCGACGGGAGAGGAATCCCCAGAGGAACTCGCATGGGGACTGGCCTTTCCTGAGGCCACCAGAGTGGGTCCCTGAGGTCCCCGTCGTAAGTCGAGAGCACCTGCCGCAACTCGAGAAAATCCACGAGGTTTTGCCCTCCAGGCGAGATGAGGCCCATTTTCGCTGAGGCTTCTCGAGGCCAATCACGTCTAACCACTGGAACTTCCAAAGGGTCCTTCACACCCTTGCTGCAACTCAAGAAGGTCCCCGACATACCCGTCTCCACTCGAGAGGAAGCACGTGGGTCCCGCACACATCCAGGGGAGCCCCGTTTCCGCCTCCTAGCTCGAGATGAGGGATCCTTTCCCTGTTTCGTAGGGAAAAATTCCCGGCGTTCCCGTCGCATCTCAAGAGGAGGCGCTCTCCACAGGAAAGGGGAGAGGAACTCCAGGGTCGTGCCACCATTCCAAGAGTCCCCCAGATGTGTCAGTCCATTCCAGAGGAACCTGTTTTCCCTGCACTGCCTTGACGTTCAAGCCGAGGATCGACTCCCACCACGTGTGCACGTGGGACAGCCCTGTGGGAAAGCCTCATGGGAAAGCCTCGTGGAAAAGACTCGAGGGAAAACCAAAGATCCTTTGATCCACGCGGCGGACTGCGTGACACTGCTGCTACCGCTCTGGAGGAAAGCGCAAGTGCATGCTCGCATTCGAGACTAGGACTGACTCCCCTGGGGAGACTCCAGAAGTACCCCAAGATCCATGTCAGCACTGGAGAGGAATCCTCAGGTTCCGGCCCCGACTCCACACAAGGTCTTAGGCCCCGGCATCGACGGGAGAGGAATCCCGAGAGGCCCCCGAGGAACTCGCATGGGGACTGGCCTTTCCTGAGGCCACCAGTGCGGGTCCCTGAGGTCCCCGTCGTAAGTCGAGAGCACCTGCCGCAACTCGAGAAAATCCAGGAGGTTTTGCCCTCCAGGCGAGATGAGGCCCATTTCCACTGAGGCTTCTCGAGGCCAATCACATCTAACCACTGGAACTTCCAAAGGGTCCTTCACACCCTTGCTGCAACTCAAGAAGTTCCCCGACATACCCGTCTCCACTCGAGAGGAAGGACGTGGGTCCCGCACACATTCAGGGGAGCCCCGTTTCCGCCTCCTAGCTCGAGATGAGGGATCCTTCCCTTTTACGTAGGGAAAGAATTCCCGGCGTTCCAGTCGCATCTCAAGAGGAGGCGTTCTCCACAGGAAAGGCGAGAGGAACTCCAGGGTCGAGACACCATTCCAAGAGTCCCCCAGATGTGTCAGTCCATTCCAGAGGAACCTGTTTTCCCTGCACTGCCTTGACGTTCAAGCCGAGGATCGACTCCCACCACGTGTGCACGTGGGACAGCCCTGTGGGAAAGCCTCGTGGGAAAGCCTCGTGGGAAAGACTCGAGGGAAAACCATAGATCCTTTGATCCACGCGGCGGACTGCGTGACACTGCTGCAACCGCTCTGGAGGAAAGCGCAAGTGCATGCCCGCATTCGAGACGAGGACAGACTCCCTTGGGGAGACTCCAGAAATACCCCAAGATCCATGTCAGCACTGGAGAGGAATCCTCAGGTTCCGGCCCCGACTCCACACAAGGTCTTAGGCCCCGGCATCGACGGGAGAGGAATCCCGAGAGGCCCCCGAGGAACTCGCATGGGGACTGGCCTTTCCTGAGGCCACCAGAGCGGGTCCCTGAGGTACCCGTCGTAAGTCGAGAGCACCTGCCGCAACTCGAGAAAATCCAGGAGGTTTTGCCCTCCAGGCGAGATGAGGCCCATTTCCGCTGAGGCTTCTCGAGGCCAATCACATCTAACCACTGGAACTTCCAAAGGGTCCTTCACACCATTGCTGCAACTCAAGAAGTTCCCCGACATACCCGTCTCCACTCGAGAGGAAGCACGTGGGGTCCGGCACACATCCAGGGGAGCCCCGTTTCCGCCTCCTAGCTCGAGATGAGGGATCCTTTCCCTGTTTCGTAGGGAAAGAATTCCCGGCGTTCCCGTCGCATCTCAAGAGGAGGCGCTCTCCACAGGAAAGGGGAGAGGAACTCCAGGGTCGTGCCACCATTCCAAGAGACCCCCAGATGTGTCAGTCCATTCCAGAGGAACCTGTTTTCCCTGCACTGCCTTGACGTTCAAGCCGAGGATCGAGTCCAACCACGTGTGCACGTGGTACAGCCCTGAGGGAAAGCCTCGTGGGAAAGCCTCGTGGGAAAGACTCGAGGGAAAACCATAGATGCTTTGATCCACGCGGCGGACTGCGTGACACTGCTGCTACCGCTCTGGAGGAAAGCGCAAGTGCATGCCCGCATTCGAGACGAATACTGACTCCCCTGGGGAGACTCCAGAAGTACCCCAAGAACCATGTGAGCACTGGAGAGGAATCCTCAGGTTCCGGCCCCGACTTCACACAAGGTCTTAGGCCCCGGCATCGACGGGAGAGGAATCCCCAGAGGAACTCGCATGGGGACTGTCCTTTCCTGAGGCCACCAGAGCGGGTCCCTGAGGTCCCCGTCGTAAGTCGAGAGCACCTGCCGCAACTCGAGAAAATCCACGAGGTTTTGCCCTCCAGGCGAGATGAGGCCCATTTCCGCTGAGGCTTCTCGAGGCTAATCACATCTAACCACTGGAACTTCCAAAGGGTCCTTCACACCCTTGCTGCAACTCAAGAAGGTCCCCGACATACCCGTCTCCACTCGAGAGGAAGCACGTGGGTCCCGCACACATCCAGGGGAGCCCCGTTTCCGCCTCCTAGCTCGAGATGAGGGATCCTTTCCCTGTTTCGTAGGGAAAAAATTCCCGGCGTTCCCGTCGCATCTCAAGAGGAGGCGCTCTCCACAGGAAAGGGGAGAGGAACTCCAGGGTCGTGCCACCATTCCAAGAGTCCCCCAGATGTGTCAGTCCATTCCAGAGGAACCTGTTTTCCCTGCACTGCCTTGACGTTCAAGCCGAGGATCGACTCCCACCACGTGTGCACGTGGGACAGCCCTGTGGGAAAGCCTCGTGGGAAAGCCTCGTGGAAAAGACTCGAGGGAAAACCAAAGATCCTTTGATCCACGCGGCGGACTGCGTGACACTGCTGCTACCGCTCTGGAGGAAAGCGCAAGTGCAGGCCCGCATTCGAGACGAAGACTGACTCCCCTGGGGAGACTCCAGAAGTACCCCAAGATCCATGTCAGCACTGGAGAGGAATCCTCACGTTCCGATCCCGACTCCACACAAGGACTTAGGCCCCGGCATCGACGGGAGAGGAAACCCCAGAGGCCCCCGAGGAACTCGCATGGGGACGGGCCTTTCCTGAGGCCACCAGAGCGGGTCCCTGAGGTCCCCGTCGTAAGTCGAGAGCACCTGCCGCAACTCGAGAAAATCCAGGAGATTTTGCCCTCCAGGCGAGATGAGGCCCATTTCTGCTGAGGCTTCTCGAGGCTAATCACGTCTAACCACTGGAACTTCCAAAGGGTCCTTCACACCCTTGCTGCAACTCAAGAAGTTCCCCGACATACCCGTCTCCACTCGAGAGGAAGAACGTGGGTCCCGCACACATCCAGGGGAGCCCCGTTTCCGCCTCCTAGCTCGAGATGAGGGATCCTTTCCCTGTTTCGTAGGGAAAGAATTCCCGGCGTTCCCGTCGCATCTCAAGAGGAGGCGCTCTCCACAGGAAAGGCGAGAGGAACTCCAGGGTCGTGCCACCATTCCAAGAGTCCCCCAGATGTGTCAGTCCATTCCAGAGGAACCAGTTTTCCCTGCACTGCCTTGACGTTCAATCCAAGGATCGACTCCCACCACGTGTGCGCGTGGGACAGCCCTGTGGGAAAGCCTCGTGGGAAAGCCTCGTGGAAAAGACTCGAGGGAAAACCAAAGATCCTTTGATCCACGCGGCGGACTGCGTGACACTGCTGCTACCACTCTGGAGGAAAGCGCAAGTGCATGCCTGCATTCGAGACGAAGACTGACTCCCCTGGGGAGACTCCAGAAGTACCCCAAGATCCATGTCAGCACTGGAGAGGAATCCTCACGTTCCGATCCCTACTCCACACAAGGACTTAGGCCCCGGCATCGACGGGAGAGGAAACCCCAGAGGCCCCCGAGGAACTCGCATGGGGACTGGCCTTTCCTGAGGCCACCAGAGCGGGTCCCTGAGGTCCCCGTCGTAAGTCGAGAGCACCTGCCGCAACTCGAGAAAATCCAGGAGGTTTTGCCCTCCAGGCGAGATGAGGCCCATTTCCGCTGAGGCTTCTCGAGGCCAATCACATCTAACCACTGGAACTTCCAAAGGGTCCTTCACACCCTTGCTGCAACTCAAGAAGTTCCCCGACATACCCGTCTCCACTCGAGAGGAAGAACGTGGGTCCCGCACACATCCAGGGGAGCCCCATTTCCGCCTCCTAGCTCGAGATGAGGGATCCTTCCCTTTTTCGTAGGGAAAGAATTCCCGGCGTTCCAGTCGCATCTCAAGAGGAGGCGTTCTCCACAGAAAAGGCGGGAGGAACTCCAGGGTCGAGACACCATTCCAAGAGTCCCCCAGATGTGTCAGTCCATTCCAGAGGAACCTGTTTTCCCTGCACTGCCTTGACGTTCAAGCCGAGGATCGACTCCCACCACGTGTGCACGTGGGACAGCCCTGTGGGAATCCCTCGTGGGAAAGCCTCGTGGGAAAGACTCGAGGGAAAACCATAGATCCTTTGATCCACGCGGCGGACTGCGTGACACTGCTGCTACCGCTCTGGAGGAAAGCGCAAGAGCATGCCCGCATTCGAGACGAGGTCTGACTCCCCTCGGGAGACTCCAGAAGTACCCCAAGATCCACGTCAGCACTGGAGAGGAATCCTCAGGTTCCGGCCCCGACTTCACACAAGGTTTTAGGCCCCGGCATCGACGGGAGAGGAATCCCCAGAGGCCCCCGAGGAACTCGCATGGGGACTGGCCTTTCCTGAGGCCACCAGAGCGGGTCCCTGAGGTCCCCGTCGTAAGTCGAGAGCACCTGCCGCAACTCGAAAAAATCCAGGAGGTTTTGCCCTCCAGGCGAGATGAGGCCCATTTCCGCTGAGGCTTCTCAAGGCTAATCACGTCTAACCACTGGAACTTCCAAAGGGTCCTTCACACCCTTGCTGCAACTCAAGAACTTCCCCGACATACCCGTCTCCACTCGAGAGGAAGCACGTGGGGTCCCTCACACATCCAGGGGAGCCCCGTTTCCGCCTCCTAGCTCGAGATGAGGGATCCTTTCCCTGTTTCGTAGGGAAAGAATTCCTGGCGTTCCCATCGCATCTCAAGAGGAGGCGCTCTCCACAGGAAAGGGGAGAGGAACTCCAGGGTCGTGCCACCATTCCAAGAGACCCCCAGATGTGTCAGTCCATTCCAGAGGAACCTGTTTTCCCTGCACTGCCTTGACGTTCAAGCCGAGGATCGACTCCCACCACGTGTGCACGTGGGACAGCCCTGAGGGAAAGCCTCGTGGGAAAGCCTCGTGGGAAAGACTCGAGGGAAAACCATAGATCCTTTGATCCACGCGGCGGACTGCGTGACACTGCTGCTACCGCTCTGGAGGAAAGCGCAAGTGCATGCCCGCATTCGAGACGAGGACTGACTCCCCTGGGGAGACTCCAGAACTACCCCAAGAACCATGTGAGCACTGGAGAGGAATCCTCAGGTTCCGGCCCCGACTTCACACAAGGTCTTAGGCCCCGGCATCGACGGGAGAGGAATCCCCAGAGGAACTCGCATGGGGACTGGCCTTTCCTGAGGCCACCAGAGCGGGTCCCTGAGGTCCCCGTCGTAAGTCGAGAGCACCTGCCGCAACTCGAGAAAATCCACGAGGTTTTGCCCTCCAGGCGAGATGAGGCCCATTTCCGCTGAGGCTTCTCGAGGCCAATCACGTCTAACCACTGGAACTTCCAAAGGGTCCTTCACACCCTTGCTGCAACTCAAGAAGGTCCCCGACATACCCGTCTCCACTCGAGAGGAAGCACGTGGGTCCCGCACACATCCAGGGGAGCCCCGTTTCCGCCTCCTAGCTCGAGATGAGGGATCCTTTCCCTGTTTCGTAGGGAAAAAATTCCCGGCGTTCCCGTCGCATCTCAAGAGGAGGCGCTCTCCACAGGAAAGGGGAGAGGAACTCCAGGGTCGTGCCACCATTCCAAGAGTCCCCCAGATGTGTCAGTCCATTCCAGAGGAACCTGTTTTCCCTGCACTGCCTTGACGTTCAAGCCGAGGATCGACTCCCACCACGTGTGCACGTGGGACAGCCCTGTGGGAAAGCCTCATGGGAAAGCCTCGTGGAAAAGACTCGAGGGAAAACCAAAGATCCTTTGATCCACGCGGCGGACTGCGTGACACTGCTGCTACCGCTCTGGAGGAAAGCGCAAGTGCATGCCCGCATTCGAGACTAGGACTGACTCCCCTGGGGAGACTCCAGAAGTACCCCAAGATCCATGTCAGCACTGGAGAGGAATCCTCAGGTTCCGGCCCCGACTCCACACAAGGTCTTAGGCCCCGGCATCGACGGGAGAGGAATCCCGAGAGGCCCCCGAGGAACTCGCATGGGGACTGGCCTTTCCTGAGGCCACCAGTGCGGGTCCCTGAGGTCCCCGTCGTAAGTCGAGAGCACCTGCCGCAACTCGAGAAAATCCAGGAGGTTTTGCCCTCCAGGCGAGATGAGGCCCATTTCCGCTGAGGCTTCTCGAGGCCAATCACATCTAACCACTGGAACTTCCAAAGGGTCCTTCACACCCTTGCTGCAACTCAAGAAGTTCCCCGACATACCCGTCTCCACTCGAGAGGAAGAACGTGGGTCCCGCACACATTCAGGGGAGCCCCGTTTCCGCCTCCTAGCTCGAGATGAGGGATCCTTCCCTTTTACGTAGGGAAAGAATTCCCGGCGTTCCAGTCGCATCTCAAGAGGAGGCGTTCTCCACAGGAAAGGCGAGAGGAACTCCAGGGTCGAGACACCATTCCAAGAGTCCCCCAGATGTGTCAGTCCATTCCAGAGGAACCTGTTTTCCCTGCACTGCCTTGACGTTCAAGCCGAGGATCGACTCCCACCACGTGTGCACGTGGGACAGCCCTGTGGGAAAGCCTCGTGGGAAAGCCTCGTGGGAAAGCCTCGTGGGAAAGACTCGAGGGAAAACCATAGATCCTTTGATCCACGCGGCGGACTGCGTGACACTGCTACTACCGCTCTGGAAGAAAGCGCAAGTGCATGCCCGCATTCGAGACGAGGACTGACTCCCCTGGGGAGACTCCAGAAGTACCCCAAGATCCATGTCAGCACTGGAGAGGAATCCTCAGGTTCCGGCCCCGACTCCACACAAGGTCTTAGGCCCCGGCATCGAGGGGAGAGGAATCCCGAGAGGCCCCCGAGGAACTCGCATGGGGACTGGTCTTTCCTGAGGCCACCAGAGCGGGTCCCTGAGGTCCCCGTCGTAAGTCGAGAGCACCTGCCGCAACTCGAGAAAATACAGGCGGTTTTGCCCTCCAGGTGAGATGAGGCCCATTTCCGCTGAGGCTTCTCGAGGCTAATCACGTCTAACCACTGGAACTTCCAAAGGGTCCTTCACACCCTTGCTGCAACTCAAGAAGTTCCCCGACATACCCGTCTTCACTCGAGAGGAAGCACGTGGTGTCCCGCTCACATACAGGGGATCTCCGTTTCCGACTCCTAGCTCGAGATGAGGGATCCTTCCCTGTTTCGTAGGGAAAGAATTCCTGGCGTTCCCGTCGCATCTCAAGAGGAGGCGCTCTCCACAGGAAAGGCGAGAGGAACTCCAGGGTCGTGCCACCATTCCAAGAGTCCCCCAGATGTGTCAGTCCATTCCAGAGGAGCCTGTTTTCCCTGCACTGCCTTGACGTTCAAGCCAAGGATCGACTCCCACCACGTGTGCACGTGGGACAGCCCTGTGGGAAAGCCTCGTGGGAAAGCCTCGTGGAAAAGACTCGAGGGAAATACATAGATCCTTTGATCCACGCGGCGGACTGCGTGACACTGCTGCTACCGCTCTGGAGGAAAGCGCAAGTGTATGCCCGCATTCGAGACGAAGACTGACTCCCCTGGGTAGACTCCAGAAGTACCCCAAGATCCATGTCAGCACTGGAGAAGAATCCTCAGGTTCCGACACCGACTCCACACAAGGACTTAGGCCCCGGCATCGACGGGAGAGGAATCCCCAGAGGCCCCCGAGGAACTCGCATGGGGACTGGCCGTTCCTGAGGCCACCAGAGCGGGTCCCTGAGGTCCCCGTCGTAAGTCGAGAGCACCTGCCGCAACTCGAGAAAATCCAGGAGGTTTTGCCCTCCAGGCGAGATGAGGCCCATTTCCGCTGAGGCTTCTCGAGGCCAATCACATCTAACCACTGGAACTTCCAAAGGGTCCTTCACACCCTTGCTGCAACTCAAGAAGTTCCCCGACATACCCGTCTCCACTCGAGAGGAAGCACGTGGGTCCCGCACACATCCAGGGGAGCCCCGTTTCCGCCTCCTAGCTCGAGATGAGGGATCCTTTCCCTGTTTCGTAGGGAAAGAATTCCCGGCGTTCCCGTCGCATCTCAAGAGGAGGCGCTCTCCACAGGAAGGAGAGAGGAACTCCAGGGTCGTGCCACCATTCCAAGAGTCCCTCAGATGTGTCAGTCCATTCCAGAGGAACCTGTTTTCCCTGCACTGCCTTGACGTTCAAGCCGAGGATCGACTCCCACCACGTGTGCACGTGGGACAGCCCTGTGGGAAAGCCTCGTGGGAAAGCCTCGTGGGAAAGACTCGAGGGAAAACCATAGATCCTTTGATCCACGCGGCGGACTGCGTGACACTGCTGCTACCGCTCTGGAGGAAAGCGCAAGTGCATGCTCGCATTCGAGACGAGGACTGACTCCCCTGGGGAGACTCCAGAAGTACCCCAAGATCCATGTCAGCACTGGAGAGGAATCCTCAGGTTCCGGCCCCGACTCCACACAAGGTCTTAGGCCCCGGCATCGACGGGAGAGGAATCCCGAGAGGCCCCCGTGGAACTCGCATGTGGACTGGTCTTTCCTGAGGCCACCAGAGCGGGTCCCTGAGGTCCCCGTCCTAAGTCGAGAGCACCTGCCGCAACTCGAGAAAATCCAGGCGGTTTTGCCCTCCAGGTGAGATGAGGCCCATTTCCGCTGAGGCTTCTCGAGGCCAATCACGTCTAACCACTGGAAATTCCAAAGGGTCCTTCACACCCTTGCTGCAACTCAAGAAGTTCCCCGACATACCCGTCTCCACTCGAGAGGAAGCACGTGGGTCCCGCACACATCCAGGGCAGCCCCGTTTCCGCCTCCTAGCTCGAGATGAGGGATCCTTTCCCTGTTTCGTAGGGAAAGAATTCCCGGCGTTCCCGTCGCATCTCAAGAGGAGGCGCTCTCCACAGGAAAGGCGAGAGGAACTCCAGGGTCGTGCCACCATTCCAAGAGTCCCCCAGATGTGTCAGTCCATTCCAGAGGAACCTGTTTTCCCTGCACTGCCTTGACGTTCAAGCCGAGGATCGACTCCCACCACGTGTGCACGTGGGACAGCCCTGTGGGAAAGCCTCGTGGGAAAGCCTCGTGGGAAAGACTCGAGGGAAAACCATAGATCCTTTGATCCACGCGGCGGACTGCGTGACACTGCTGCTACCGCTCTGGAGGAAAGCGCAAGTGCATGCTCGCATTCGAGACGAGGACTGACTCCCCTGGGGAGACTCCAGACGTACCCCAAGATCCATGTCAGCACTGGAGAGGAATCCTCAGATTCCGGCCCCGTCTCCACACAAGGTCTTAGGCCCCGGCATCGACGGGAGAGGAATCCCGAGAGGCCCCCGAGGAACTCGCATGGGGCCTGGCCTTTCCTGAGGCCACCAGAGCGGGTCCCTGAGGTCCCCGTCGTAAGTCGAGAGCACCTTCCGCAACTCGAGAAAATCCAGGAGGTTTTGCCCTCCAGGCGAGATGAGGCCCATTTCTGCTGAGGCTTCTCGAGGCCAATCACATCTAACCACTGGAACTTCCAAAGGGTCCTTCACACCATTGCTGCAACTCAAGAAGTTCCCCGACATACCCGTCTCCACTCGAGAGGAAGCACGTGGGATCCCTCACACATCCAGGGGAGCCCCGTTTCCGCCTCCTAGCTCGAGATGAGGGATCCTTCCCTTTTTCGTAGGGAAAGAATTCCCGGCGTTCCCGTCGCATCTCAAGAGGAGGCGCTCTCCACAGGAAAGGCGAGAGGAACTCCAGGGTCGTGACACCATTCCAAGAGTCCCCCAGATGTGTCAGTCCATTCCAGAGGAACCTGTTTTCCCTGCACTGCATTGACGTGCAAGCCGAGGATCGACTCCCACCACGTGTGCACGTGGGACAGCCCTGTGGGAAAGCCTCGTGGGAAAGCCTCGTGGGAAAGACTCGAGGGAAAACCATAGATCCTTTGATCCACGCGGCAGACTGCGTGACACTGCTGCTACTGCTCTGGAGGAAAGCGCAAGTGCATGCCCGCATTCGAGATGAGGACTGACTCCCCTGGGGAGACTCCAGACGTACCCCAAGATCCATGTCAGCACTGGAGAGGAATCCTCAGGTTCCGGCCCCGACTCCACACAAGGTCTTAGGCCCCGGCATCGACGGGAGAGGAATCCCGAGACGCCCCCGAGGAACTCGCATGGGGACTGGCCTTTCCTGAGGCCACCAGAGCGTGTCCCTGAGGTCCCCGTCGTAAGTCGAGAGCACCTGCCGCAACTCGAGAAAATCCAGGAGGTTTTGCCCTCCAGGCGAGATGAGGCCCATTTCCGCTGAGGCTTCTCGAGGCCAATCACATCTAACCACTGGAACTTCCAAAGGGTCCTTCACACCCTTGCTGCAACTCAAGAAGTTCCCCGACATACCCGTCTCCACTCGAGAGGAAGCACGTGGGGTCCCGCACACATCCAGGTGAGCCCCGTTTCCGCCTCCTAGCTCGAGATGAGGGATCCTTTCCCTGTTTCGTAGGGAAAGAATTCCCGGCGTTCCCGTCGCATCTCAAGAGGAGGCGCTCTCCACAGGAAAGGCGAGAGGAACTCCAGGGTCGTGCCACCATTCCAAGAGTCCCCCAGATGTGTCAGTCCATTCCAGAGGAACCTGTTTTCCCTGCACTGCCTTGACGTTCAAGCCGAGGATCGACTCCCACCACGTGTGCACGTGGGACAGCCCTGTGGGAAAGCCTCGTGGGAAAGCCTCGTGGAAAAGACTCGAGGGAAAACCATAGATCCTTTGATCCATTGGGCGGACTGCGTGACACTGCTGCTACCGCTCTGGTGGAAAGCGCAAGTGCATGCCCGCATTCGAGACGAGGACTGACTCCCCTGGGGAGACTCCAGACGTACCCCAAGATCCATGTCAGCACTGGAGAGGAATCCTCAGGTTCCGGCCCCGACTCCACACAAGGTCTTAGGCCCCGGCATCGACGGGAGAGGAATCCCGAGACGCCCCCGAGGAACTCGCATGGGGACTGGCCTTTCCTGAGGCCACCAGAGCGGGTCCCTGAGGTCCCCGTCGTAAGTCGAGAGCACCTGCCGCAACTCGAGAAAATCCAGGAGGTTTTGCCCTCCAGGCGAGATGAGGGCCATTTCCGCTGAGGCTTCTCGAGGCTAATCACGTCTAACCACTGGAACTTCCAAAGGGTCCTTCACACCCTTGCTGCAACTCAAGAAGTTCCCCGACATACCCGTCTGCACTCGAGAGGAAGCACGTGGGGTCCCGCACACATCCAGGGGAGCCCCGTTTCCGCCTCCTAGCTCGAGATGAGGGAACCTTTCCCTGTTTCGTAGGGAAAGAATTACCGGCGTTCCCGTCGCATCTCAAGAGGAGGCGCTCTCCACAGGAAAGGCGAGAGGAACTGAAGGGTCGTGCCACCATTCCAAGAGTCCCCCAGATGTGTCAGTCCATTCCAGAGGAACCTGTTTTCCCTGCACTGCCTTGACGTTCAAGCCGAGGATCGACTCCCACCACGTGTGCACGTGGGACAGCCCTGTGGGAAAGCCTCGTGGGAAAGCCTCGTGGGAAAGACTCGAGGGAAAACCATAGATCCTTTGATCCACGCGGCGGACTGCGTGACACTGCTGCTACCGCTCTGGAGGAAAGCGCAAGTGCATGCTCGCATTCGAGACGAGGACTGACTCCCCTGGGGAGACTCCAGACGTACCCCAAGATCCATGTCAGCACTGGAGAGGAATCCTCAGATTCCGGCCCCGTCTCCACACAAGGTCTTAGGCCCCGGCATCGACGGGAGAGGAATCCCGAGAGGCCCCCGAGGAACTCGCATGGGGCCTGGCCTTTCCTGAGGCCACCAGAGCGGGTCCCTGAGGTCCCCGTCGTAAGTCGAGAGCACCTTCCGCAACTCGAGAAAATCCAGGAGGTTTTGCCCTCCAGGCGAGATGAGGCCCATTTCTGCTGAGGCTTCTCGAGGCCAATCACATCTAACCACTGGAACTTCCAAAGGGTCCTTCACACCATTGCTGCAACTCAAGAAGTTCCCCGACATACCCATCTCCACTCGAGAGGAAGCACGTGGGATCCCTCACACATCCAGGGGAGCCCCGTTTCCGCCTCCTAGCTCGAGATGAGGGATCCTTCCCTTTTTCGTAGGGAAAGAATTCCCGGCGTTCCCGTCGCATCTCAAGAGGAGGCGCTCTCCACAGGAAAGGCGAGAGGAACTCCAGGGTCGTGACACCATTCCAAGAGTCCCCCAGATGTGTCAGTCCATTCCAGAGGAACCTGTTTTCCCTGCACTGCATTGACGTGCAAGCCGAGGATCGACTCCCACCACGTGTGCACGTGGGACAGCCCTGTGGGAAAGCCTCGTGGGAAAGCCTCGTGGGAAAGACTCGAGGGAAAACCATAGATCCTTTGATCCACGCGGCGGACTGCGTGACACTGCTGCTACCGCTCTGGAGGAAAGCGCAAGTGCATGCCCGCATTCGAGACGAGGACTGACTCCCCTGGGGAGACTCCAGACGTACCCCAAGATCCATGTCAGCACTGGAGAGGAATCCTCAGGTTCCGGCCCCGACTCCACACAAGGTCTTAGGCCCCGGCATCGACGGGAGAGGAATCCCGAGACGCCCCCGAGGAACTCGCCTGGGGACTGGCCTTTCCTGAGGCCACCAGAGCGGGTCCCTGAGGTCCCCGTCGTAAGTCGAGAGCACCTGCCGCAACTCGAGAAAATCCAGGAGGTTTTGCCCTCCAGGCGAGATGAGGGCCATTTCCGCTGAGGCTTCTCGAGGCTAATCACGTCTAACCACTGGAACTTCCAAAGGGTCCTTCACACCCTTGCTGCAACTCAAGAAGTTCCCCGACATACCCGTCTGCACTCGAGAGGAAGCACGTGGGGTCCCGCACACATCCAGGGGAGCCCCGTTTCCGCCTCCTAGCTCGAGATGAGGGAACCTTTCCCTGTTTCGTAGGGAAAGAATTACCGGCGTTCCCGTCGCATCTCAAGAGGAGGCGCTCTCCACAGGAAAGGCGAGAGGAACTGAAGGGTCGTGCCACCATTCCAAGAGTCCCCCAGATGTGTCAGTCCATTCCAGAGGAACCTGTTTTCCCTGCACTGCCTTGACGTTCAAGCCGAGGATCGACTCCCACCACGTGTGCACGTGGGACAGCCCTGTGGGAAAGCCTCGTGGGAAAGCCTCGTGGGAAAGACTCGAGGGAAAACCATAGATCCTTTGATCCACGCGGCGGACTGCGTGACACTGCTGCTACAACTCTGGAGGAAAGCGCAAGTGCATGCCCGCATTCGAGACGAGGACTGACTCCCCTGGGGAGACTCCAGACGTACCCCAAGGTCCATGTCAGCACTGGAGATGAATCCTCAGATTCCGGCCCCGTCTCCACACAAGGTCTTAGGCCCCGGCATCGACGGGAGAGGAATCCCGAGAGGCCCCCGAGGAACTCGCATGGGGCCTAGCCTTTCCTGAGGCCACCAGAGCGGGTCCCTGAGGTCCCCGTCGTAAGTCGAGAGCACCTTCCGCAACTCGAGAAAATCCAGGAGGTTTTGCCCTCCAGGCGAGATGAGGCCCATTTCTGCTGAGGCTTCTCGAGGCCAATCACATCTAACCACTGGAACTTCCAAAGGGTCCTTCACACCATTGCTGCAACTCAAGAAGTTCCCCGACATACCCGTCTCCACTCGAGAGGAAGCACGTGGGATCCCTCACACATCCAGGGGAGCCCCGTTTCCGCCTCCTAGCTCGAGATGAGGGATCCTTCCCTTTTTCGTAGGGAAAGAATTCCCGGCGTTCCCGTCGCATCTCAAGAGGAGGCGCTCTCCACAGGAAAGGCGAGAGGAACTCCAGGGTCGTGACACCATTCCAAGAGTCCCCCAGATGTGTCAGTCCATTCCAGAGGAACCTGTTTTCCCTGCACTGCCTTGACGTGCAAGCCGAGGATCGACTCCCACCACGTGTGCACGTGGGACAGCCCTGTGGGAAAGCCTCGTGGGAAAGCCTCGTGGGAAAGACTCGAGGGAAAACCATAGATCCTTTGATCCACGCGGCGGACTGCGTGACACTGCTGCTACTGCTCTGGAGGAAAGCGCAAGTGCATGCCCGCATTCGAGATGAGGACTGACTCCCCTGGGGAGACTCCAGACGTACCCCAAGATCCATGTCAGCACTGGAGAGGAATCCTCAGGTTCCGGCCCCGACTCCACACAAGGTCTTAGGCCCCGGCATCGACGGGAGAGGAATCCCGAGACGCCCCCGAGGAACTCGCATGGGGACTGGCCTTTCCTGAGGCCACCAGAGCGGGTCCCTGAGGTCCCCGTCGTAAGTCGAGAGCACCTGCCGCAACTCGAGAAAATCCAGGAGGTTTTGCCCTCCAGGCGAGATGAGGCCCATTTCCGCTGAGGCTTCTCGAGGCCAATCACATCTAACCACTGGAACTTCCAAAGGGTCCTTCACACCATTGCTGCAACTCAAGAAGTTCCCCGACATACCCATCTCCACTCGAGAGGAAGCACGTGGGGTCCCGCACACATCCAGGGGAGCCCCGTTTCCGCCTCCTAGCTCGAGATGAGGGATCCTTTCCCTGTTTCGTAGGGAAAGAATTCCCGGCGTTCCCGTCGCATCTCAAGAGGAGGCGCTCTCCACAGGAAAGGCGAGAGGAACTCCAGGGTCGTGCCACCATTCCAAGAGTCCCCCAGATGTGTCAGCCCATTCCAGAGGAACCTGTTTTCCCTGCACTGCCTTGACGTTCAAGCCGAGGATCGACTCCCACCACGTGTGCACGTGGGACAGCCCTGTGGGAAAGCCTCGTGGGAAAGCCTCGTGGAAAAGACTCGAGGGAAAACCATAGATCCTTTGATCCATTGGGCGGACTGCGTGACACTGCTGCTACCGCTCTGGTGGAAAGCGCAAGTGCATGCCCGCATTCGAGACGAGGACTGACTCCCCTGGGGAGACTCCAGAAGTACCCCAAGATCCATGTCAGCACTGGAGAGGAATCCTCAGGTTCCGGCCCCGACTCCACACAAGGTCTTAGGCCCCGGCATCAATGGGAGAGAAATCCCGAGACGCCCCCGAGGAACTCGCATGGGGACTGGCCTTTCCTGAGGCCACCAGAGCGGGTCCCTGAGGTCCCCGTCGTAAGTCGAGAGCACCTGCCGCAACTCGAGAAAATCCAGGAGGTTTTGCCCTCCAGGCGAGATGAGGCCCATTTCTGCTGAGGCTTCTCGAGGCCAATCACATCTAACCACTGGAACTTCCAAAGGGTCCTTCACACCATTGCTGCAACTCAAGAAGTTCCCCGACATACCCGTCTCCACTCGAGAGGAAGCACGTGGGGTCCCTCACACATCCAGGGGATCCCCGTTTCCGCCTCCTAGCTCGAGATGAGGGATCCTTCCCTTTTTCGTAGGGAAAGAATTCCCGACCTTCCAGTCGCATCTCAAGAGGAGGCGCTCTCCACAGGAAAGGCGAGAGGAACTCCAGGGTCGTGACACCATTCCAAGAGTCCCCCAGATGTGTCAGTCCATTCCAGAGGAACCTGTTTTCCCTGCACTGCCTTGACATGCAAGCCGAGGATCGACTCCCAACACGTGTGCACGTGGGACAGCCCTGTGGGAAAGCCTCGTGGGAAAGCCTCGTGGGAAAGACTCGAGGGAAAACCATAGATCCTTTGATCCACGCGGCGGACTGCGTGACACTGCTGCTACCGCTCTGGAGGAAAGCGCAAGTGCATGCCCGCATTCGAGACGAGGACTGACTCCCCTGGGGAGACTCCAGACGTACCCCAAGATCCATGTCAGCACTGGAGAGGAATCCTAAGGTTCCGGCCCCGACTCCACACAAGGTCTTAGGCCCCGGCATCGACGGGAGAGGAATCCCGAGAGGCCCCCGAGGAACTCGCATGGGGACTGGCCTTTCCTGAGGCCACCAGAGCGGGTCCCTGAGGTCCCCGTCGTAAGTCGAGAGCACCTGCCGCAACTCGAGAAAATCCAGGAGGTTTTGCCCTCCAGGCGAGATGAGGGCCATTTCCGCTGAGGCTTCTCGAGGCTAATCACGTCTAACCACTGGAACTTCCAAAGGGTCCTTCACACCCTTGCTGCAACTAAAGAAGTTCCCCGACATACCCGTCTGCACTCGAGAGGAAGCACGTGGGGTCCCGCACACATCCAGGGGAGCCCCGTTTCCGCCTCCTAGCTCGAGATGAGGGAACCTTTCCCTGTTTCGTAGGGAAAGAATTACCGGCGTTCCCGTCGCATCTCAAGAGGAGGCGCTCTCCACAGGAAAGGCGAGAGGAACTGAAGGGTCGTGCCACCATTCCAAGAGTCCCCCAGATGTGTCAGTCCATTTCAGAGGAACCTGTTTTCCCTGCACTGCCTTGACGTTCAAGCCGAGGATCGACTCCCACCACGTGTGCACGTGGGACAGCCCTGTGGGAAAGCCTCGTGGGAAAGCCTCGTGGGAAAGACTCGAGGGAAAACCATAGATCCTTTGATCCACGCGGCGGACTGCGTGACACTGCTGCTACCGCTCTGGAGGAAAGCGCAAGTGCATGCCCGCATTCGAGACGAGGACTGACTCCCCTGGGGAGACTCCAGAAGTACCCCAAGATCCATGTCAGCACTGGAGAGGAATCCTCAGGTTCCGGCCCCGATTCCACACAAGGTCTTAGGCCCCGGCATCAACGGGAGAGAAATCCCGAGACGCCCCCGAGGAACTCGCATGGGGACTGGCCTTTCCTGAGGCCACCAGAGCGGGTCCCTGAGGTCCCCGTCGTAAGTCGAGAGCACCTGCCGCAACTCGAGAAAATTCAGGAGGTTTTGCCCTCCAGGCGAGATGATGCCCTTTCTGCTGAGGCTTCTCGAGGCCAATCACATCTAACCACTGGAACTTCCAAAGGGTCCTTCACACCATTGCTGCAACTCAAGAAGTTCCCCGACATACCCGTCTCCACTCGAGAGGAAGCACGTGGGATCCCTCACACATCCAGGGGAGCCCCGTTTCCGCCTCCTAGCTCGAGATGAGGGATCCTTCCCTTTTTCGTAGGGAAAGAATTCCCGGCGTTCCCGTCGCATCTCAAGAGGAGGCGCTCTCCACAGGAAAGGCGAGAGGAACTCCAGGGTCGTGCCACCATTCCAAGAGTCCCCCAGATGTGTCAGTCCATTCCAGAGGAACCTGTTTTCCCTGCACTGCCTTGACGTGCAAGCCGAGGATCGACTCCCACCACGTGTGCACGTGGGACAGCCCTGTGGGAAAGCCTCGTGGGAAAGCCTCGTGGGAAAGACTCGAGGGAAAACCATAGATCCTTTGATCCACGCGGCGGACTGCGTGACACTGCTGCTACTGCTCTGGAGGAAAGCGCAAGTGCATGCCCGCATTCGAGATGAGGACTGACTCCCCTGGGGAGACTCCAGACGTACCCCAAGATCCATATCAGCACTGGAGAGGAATCCTCAGGTTCCGGCCCCGACTCCACACAAGGTCTTAGGCCCCGGCATCGACGGGAGAGGAATCCGGAGACGCCCCCGAGGAACTCGCATGGGGACTGGCCTTTCCTGAGGCCACCAGAGCGGGTCCCTGAGGTCCCCGTCGTAAGTCGAGAGCACCTGCCGCAACTCGAGAAAATCCAGGAGGTTTTGCCCTCCAGGCGAGATGAGGCCCATTTCCGCTGAGGCTTCTCGAGGCCAATCACATCTAACCACTGGAACTTCCAAAGGGTCCTTCACACCATTGCTGCAACTCAAGAAGTTCCCCGACATACCCGTCTCCACTCGAGAGGAAGCACGTGGGGTCCCGCACACATCCAGGGGAGCCCCGTTTCCGCCTCCTAGCTCGAGATGAGGGAACCTTTCCCTGTTTCGTAGGGAAAGAATTACCGGCGTTCCCGTCGCATCTCAAGAGGAGGCGCTCTCCACAGGAAAGGCGAGAGGAACTGAAGGGTCGTGCCACCATTCCAAGAGTCCCCCAGATGTGTCAGTCCATTCCAGAGACACCTGTTTTCCCTGCACTGCCTTGGCGTTCAAGCCGAGGATCGACTCCCACCACGTGTGCACGTGGGACAGCCCTGTGGGAAAGCCTCGTGGGAAAGCCTCGTGGGAAAGACTCGAGGGAAAACCATAGATCCTTTGATCCACGCGGCGGACTGCGTGACACTGCTGCTACCGCTCTGGAGGAAAGCGCAAGTGCATGCCCGCATTCGAGACGAGGACTGACTCCCCTGGGGAGACTCCAGAAGTACCCCAAGATCCATGTCAGCACTGGAGAGGAATCCTCAGGTTCCGGCCCCGACTCCACACAAGGTCTTAGGCCCCGGCATCAACGGGAGAGAAATCCCGAGACGCCCCCGAGGAACTCGCATGGGGACTGGCCTTTCCTGAGGCCACCAGAGCGGGTCCCTGAGGTCCCCGTCGTAAGTCGAGAGCACCTGCCGCAACTCGAGAAAATTCAGGAGGTTTTGCCCTCCAGGCGAGATGAGGCCCATTTCTGCTGATGCTTCTCGAGGCCAATCACATCTAACCACTGGAACTTCCAAAGGTTCCTTCACACCCTTGCTGCAACTCAAGAAGTTCCCCGACATACCCGTCTCCACTCGAGAGGAAGCACGTGGGGTCCCGCACACATCCAAAGGAGCCCCGTACCGCCTCCTAGCTCGAGATGAGGGATCCTTTCCCTGTTTCGTAGGGAAAGAATTCCCGGCGTTCCTGTCGCATCTCAAGAGGAGGTGCTCTCCACAGGAAAGGCGAGAGGAACTCCAGGGTCGTGACACCATTCCAAGAGTCCCCCAGATGTGTCAGTCCATTCCAGAGGAACCTGTTTTCCCTGCACTGCCTTGACGTTCAAGCCGAGGATCGACTCCCACCACGTGTGCACGTGGGACAGCCCTGTGGGAAAGCCTCGTGGGAAAGCCTCGTGGGAAAGACTCGAGGGAAAACCATAGATCCTTTGATCCACGCGGCGGACTGCGTGACACTGCTGCAACCGCTCTGGAGGAAAGCGCAAGTGCATGCCCGCATTCGAGACGAGGACTGACTCCCCTGGGGAGACTTCAGAAGTACCCCATGATCCATGTCAGCACTGGAGAGGAATCCTCAGGTTCCGGCCCCGACTCCACACAAGGTCTTAGGCCCCGGCATCGACGGGAGAGGAATCCCGAGAGGCCCCCGAGGAACTCGCATGGGGACTGGCCTTTCCTGAGGCCACCAGAGCGGGTCCCTGAGGTCCACGTCGTAAGTCGAGAGCACCTGCCGCAACTCGAGAAAATCCAGGAGGTTTTGCCCTCCAGGCGAGATGAGGCCCATTTCCGCTGGGGCTTCTCGAGGCTAATCACGTCTAACCACTGGAACTTCCAAAGCGTCCTTCACACCCTTGCTGCAACTCAAGAAGTTCCCCGACATACCCGTCTCCACTCGAGAGGAAGCACGTGGGGTCCCGCAAACATCCAGGGGAGCCCCGTTTCCGCCTCCTAGCTCGAGATGAGGGATCCTTTCCCTGTTTCGTAGGGAAAGAATTCCCGGCGTTCCCGTCGCATCTCAAGAGGAGGCGCTCTCCACAGGAAAGGCGAGAGGAACTCCAGGGTCGTGCCACCATTCCAAGTGTCCCCCAGATGTGTCAGTCCATTCCAGAGGAACCTGTTTTCCCTGCACTGCCTTCACGTTCAAGCCGAGGATCGACTCACACCACGTGTGCACGTGGGACAGCCTCGTGGGAAAGCCTCGTGGGAAAGACTCGAGGGAAAACCAAACATCCTTTGATCCACGCGGCGGACTGCGTGACACTGCTGCTACCGCTCTGGAGGAAAGCGCAAGTGCATGCCCGCATTCGAGACGAGGACTGACTCCCCTGGGGAGACTCCAGACGTACCCCAAGATCCATGTCAGCACTGGAGAGGAATCCTCAGGTTCCGGCCCCGACTCCACACAAGGTCTTAGGCCCCGGCATCGATGGGAGAGGAATCCCGAGAGGCCCCCGAGGAACTCGCATGGGGACTGGCCTTTCCTGAGGCCACCAGAGCGGGTCCCTGAGGTCCCCGTCGTAAGTCGAGAGCACCTGCCGCAACTCGAGAAAATCCAGGAGGTTTTGCCCTCCAGGCGAGATGAGGCCCATTTCCGCTGAGGCTTCTCGAGGCCAATCACATCTAACCACTGGAACTTCCAAAGGGTCCTTCACACCATTGCTGCAACTCAAGAAGTTCCCCGACATACCCGTCTCCACTCGAGAGGAAGCACGTGGGGTCCCGCACACATCCAGGGGAGCCCCGTTTCCGCCTCCTAGCTCTAGATGAGGGATCCTTTCCCTGTTTCGTAGGGAAAGAATTCCCGGCGTTCCGGTCGCATCTCAAGAGGAGGCGCTCTCCACAGGAAAGGCGAGAAGAACTCCAGGGTCGTGACACCATTCCAAGAGTCCCCCAGATATGTCAGTCCATTCCAGAGGAACCTGTTTTCCCTGCACTGCCTTGACGTTCAAGCCGAGGATCGACTCCCACCACGTGTGCACGTGGGACAGCCCTGTGGGAAAGCCTCGTGGGAAAGCCTCGTGGGAAAGACTCGAGGGAAAACCATAGATCCTTTGATCCACGCGGCGGACTGCGTGACACTGCTGCTACCGCTCTGGAGGAAAGCGCAAGTGCATGCCCGCATTCAAGACGAGGACTGACTCCCCTGGGGAGACTTCAGAAGTACCCCAAGATCCATGTCAGCACTGGAGAGGAATCCTCAGGTTCCTGCCCCGACTCCACACAAGGTCTTAGGCCCCGGCATCAACGGGAGAGGAATCCCGAGAGGCCCCCGAGGAACTCGCATGGGGACTGGCCTTTCCTGAGGCCACCAGAGCGGGTCCCTGAGGTCCCCGTCGTAAGTCGAGAGCACCTGCCGCAACTCGAGAAAATCCAGGCGGTTTTGCCCTCCAGGCGAGATGAGGCCCATTTCCGCTGAGGCTTCTCGAGGCTAATCACGTCTAACCACTGGAAATTCCAAAGGGTCCTTCACACCCTTGCTGCAACTCAAGAAGGTCCCCGACATACCCGTCTCCACTCGAGAGGAAGCACGTGGTGTCCCACACACATCCAGGGGAGCCCCGTTTCCGCCTCCTAGCTCGAGATGAGGGATCCTTTCCCTGTTTCGTAGGGAAAGAATTCCCGGCATTCCCGTCGCATCTCAAGAGGAGGCGCTCTACACAGGAAAGGCGAGAGGAACTCCAGGGTCGTGCCACCAATCCAAGAGTCCCCCAGATGTGTCAGTCCATTCCAGAGGAAACTGTTTTCCCTGCACTGCCTTGACGTTCAAGCCGAGGATCGACTCCCACCACGTGTGCACGTGGGACAGCCCTGTGGGAAAGCCTCGTGGGAAAGCCTCGTGGGAAAGACTCGAGGGAAAACCATAGATCCTTTGATCCACGCGGCGGACTGCGTGAAACTGCTGCTAACGTTCTGGAGGAAAGCGCAAGTGCATGCCCGCATTCGAGATGAGGACTGACTCCCCTGGGGAGACTCCAGACGTACCCTAAGATCCATGTCAGCACTGGAGAGGAATCCTCAGGTTCCGGCCCCGACTCCACACAAGGACTTAGGCCCCGGCATCGATGGGAGAGGAATCCCAAGAGGCCCCCGAGGAACTCGCATGGGGACTGGCCTTTCCTGAGGCCACCAGAGCGGGTCCCTGAGGTCCCCGTCGTATGTCGAGAGCACCTGCCGCAACTCGAGAAAATCCAGGAGGTTTTGCCCTCCAGGCGAGATGAGGCCCATTTCCGCTGAGGCTTCTCGAGGCTAATCACGTCTAACCACTGGAACTTCCAAAGGGTCCTTCACACCCTTGCTGCAACTCAAGAAGTTCCCCGACATACCCGTCTGCACTCGAGAGGAAGCACGTGGAGTCCCGCCCACATACAGGGGAGCTCCGTTTCCGACTCCTAGCTCGAGATGAGGGATCCTTTCCCTGTTTCGTAGGGAAAGAATTCCCGGCGTTCCCGTCGCATCTCAAGAGGAGGCGCTCTCCACAATAAAGGCGAGAGGAACTCCAGGGTCGTGCCACCATTCCAAGAGTCCCCCAGATGTGTCAGTCCATTCCAGAGGAACCTGTTTTCCCTGCACTGCCTTGACGTTCAAGACAAGGATCGACTCCCACAACGTGTGCACGTGGGACAGCCCTGTGGGAAAGCCTTGTGGGAAAGCCTCGTGGAAAAGACTCGAGGGAAAACCATAGATCCTTTGATCCACGCGGCGGACTACGTGACACTGCTGCTACCGCTCTGGAGGAAAGCGCAAGTGCATGCCCGCATTCGAGACGAAGACTGACTCCCCTGGGAGACTCCAGAAGTACCCCAAGATCCATGTCAGCACTGGAGAGGAATCCTCAGGTTCCGACCCCGACTCCACACAAGGACTTAGGCCCGGCATCGACGGGAGAGGAATCCCCAGAGGCCCCCGAGGAACTCGCATGTGGACTGGCCTTTCCTGAGGCCACCAGAGCGTGTCCCTGAGGTCCCCGTCGTAAGTCGAGAGCACCTGCCGCAACTCGAAAAAATCCAGGCGGTTTTGCCCTCCAGGCGAGATGAGGCCCATTTCCGCTGAGGCTTCTCGAGGCTAATCACGTCTAACCACTGGAAATTCCAAAGGGTCCTTCACACCATTGCTGCAACTCAAGAAGTTCCCCGACATACCCGTCTCCACTCGAGAGGAAGCACGTGGTGTCCCACGACATCCAGGGGAGCCCCATTTCCGCCTCCTAGCTCGAGATGAGGGATCCTTTCCCTGTTTCGTAGGGAAAGAATTCCCGGCATTCCCGTCGCATCTCAAGAGGAGGCGCTCTCCACAGGAAAGGCGAGAGGAACTCCAGGGTCGTGCCACCATACCAAGAGTTCCCCAGATGTGTCAGTCCATTCCAGAGGAACCTGTTTTAGCTGCACTGCCTTCACGTTCAAGCCGAGGATCGACTCCCACCACGTGTGCACGTGGGACAGCCCTGTGGGAAAGCCTCGTGGGAAAGCCTCGTGGGAAAGACTCGAGGGAAAACCATAGATCCTTTGATCCACGCGGCGGACTGCGTGACACTGCTACTACCGTTCTGGAAGAAAGCGCAAGTGCATGCCCGCATTCGAGACGAGGACTGACTCCCCTGGGGAGACTCCAGAAGTACCCCAAGATCCATGTCAGCACTGGAGAGGAATCCTCAGGTTCCGGCCCCGACTCCACACAAGGTCTTAGGCCCCGGCATCGACGGGAGAGGAATCCCGAGAGGCCCCCGAGGAACTCGCATGTGGACTGGTCTTTCCTGAGGCCACCAGAGCGGGTCCCTGAGGTCCCTGTCGTAAGTCGAGAGCACCTGCCGCAACTCGAGAAAATCCAGGCGGTTTTGCCCTCCAGGTGAGATGAGGCCCATTTCCGCTGAGGCTTCTCGAGGCCAATCACGTCTAACCACTGGAAATTCCAAAGGGTCCTTCACACCCTTGCTGCAACTCAAGAAGTTCCCCGACATACCCGTCTCCACTCGAGAGGAAGCACGTGGTGTCCCGCACACATCCAGGGGAGCCCCGTTTCCCCCTCCTAGTTCGAGATGAGGGATCCTTTCCCTGTTTCGTAGGGAAAGAATTCCCGGCGTTCCCGTCGCATCTCAAGAGGAGGCGCTCTCCACAGGAAAGGCGAGAGGAACTCCAGGGTCGTGCCACCATTCCAAGAGTCCCCCAGATGTGTCAGTCCATTCCAGAGGAACCTGTTTTCCCTGCACTGCCTTGACGTTCAAGCCGAGGATCGACTCCCACCACGTGTGCACGTGGGACAGCCCTGTGGGAAAGCCTCGTGGGAAAGCCTCGTGGGAAAGACTCGAGGGAAAACCATAGATCCTTTGATCCACGCGGCGGACTGCGTGACACTGCTGCTACCGCTCTGGAGGAAAGCGCAAGTGCATGCCCGCATTCGAGACGAGGACTGACTCCCCTGGGGAGACTCCAGACGTACCCCAAGATCCATGTCAGCACTGGAGAGGAATCCTCAGATTCCGGCCCCGTCTCCACACAAGGTCTTAGGCCCCGGCATCGACGGGAGAGGAATCCCGAGAGGCCCCCGAGGAACTCACATGGGGACTGGCCTTTCCTGAGGCCACCAGAGCGGGTCCCTGAGGTCCCCGTCGTAAGTCGAGAGCACCTTCCGCAACTCGAGAAAATCCAGGAGGTCTTGCCCTCCAGGCGAGATGAGGCCCATTTCTGCTGAGGCTTCTCGAGGCCAATCACATCTAACCACTGGAACTTCCAAAGGGTCCTTCACACCATTGCTGCAACTCAAGAAGTTCCCCGACATACCCGTCTCCACTCGAGAGGAAGCACGTGGGATCCCTCACACATCCAGGGGAGCCCCGTTTCCGCCTCCTAGCTCGAGATGAGGGATCCTTCCCTTTTTCGTAGGGAAAGAATTCCCGGCGTTCCCGTCGCATCTCAAGAGGAGGCGCTCTCCACAGGAAAGGCGAGAGGAACTCCAGGGTCTTGACACCATTCCAAGAGTCCCCCAGATGTGTCAGTCCATTCCAGAGGAACGTGTTTTCCCTGCACTGCCTTGACGTGCAAGCCGAGGATCGACTCCCACCACGTGTGCACGTGGGACAGCCCTGTGGGAAAGCCTCGTGGGAAAGCCTCGTGGAAAAGACTCGAGGGAAAACCATAGATCCTTTGATCCACGCGGCGGACTGCGTGACACTGCTGCTACTGCTCTGGAGGAAAGCGTAAGTGCATGCCCGCATTCGAGATGAGGACTGACTCCCCTGGGGAGACTCCAGACGTACCCCAAGATCCATGTCAACACTGGAGAGGAATCCTCAGGTTCCGGCCCCGACTCCACACAAGGTCTTAGGCCCCGGCATCGACGGGAGAGGAATCCCGAGACGCCCCCGAGGAACTCGCATGGGGACTGGCCTTTCCTGAGGCCACCAGAGCGGGTCCCTGAGGTCCCCGTCGTAAGTCGAGAGCACCTGCCGCAACTCGAGAAAATCCAGGAGGTTTTGCCCTCCAGGCGAGATGAGGCCCATTTCCGCTGAGGCTTCTCGAGGCTAATCACGTCTAACCACTGGAACTTCCAAAGGGTCCTTCACACCCTTGCTGCAACTCAAGAAGTTCCCCGACATACCCGTCTCCACTCGAGAGGAAGCACGTGGTGTCCCGCACACATCCAGGGGAGCCCCGTTTCCGCCTCCTAGCTCGAGATGAGGGATCCTTTCCCTGTTTCGTAGGGAAAGAATTCCCGGCGTTCCCGTCGCATCTCAAGAGGAGGCGCTCTCCACAGGAAAGGCGAGAGGAACTCCAGGGTCGTGCCACCATTCCAAGAGTCCCCTAGATGTGTCAGTCCATTCCAGAGGAACCTGTTTTCCCTGAACTGCCTTGACGTTCAATCCGAGGATCGACTCCCACCACGTGTGCACGTGGGACAGCCCTGTGGGAAAGCCTCGTGGGAAAGCCTCGTGGGAAAGACTCGAGGGAAAACCATAGATCCTTTGATCCACGCGGCGGACTGCGTGAAACTGCTGCTAACGCTCTGGAGGAAAGCGCAAGTGCATGCCCGCATTCGAGATGAGGACTGACTCCCCTGGGGAGACTCCAGACGTACCCCAAGATCCATGTCAGCACTGGAGAGGAATCCTCAGGTTCCGGCCCCGACTCCACACAAGGACTTAGGCCCCGGCATCGATGGGAGAGGAATCCCGAGAGGCCCCCGAGGAACTCGCATGGGGACTGGCCTTTCCTGAGGCCACCAGAGCGGGTCCCTGAGGTCCCCGTCGTATGTCGAGAGCACCTGCCGCAACTCGAGAAAATCCAGGAGGTTTTGCCCTCCAGGCGAGATGAGGCCCATTTCCGCTGAGGCTTCTCGAGGCTAATCACGTCTAACCACTGGAACTTCCAAAGGGTCCTTCACACCCTTGCTGCAACTCAAGAAGTTCCCCGACATACCCGTCTGCACTCGAGAGGAAGCACGTGGTGTCCCGCCCACATACAGGGGAGCTCCGTTTCCGACTCCTAGCTCGAGATGAGGGATCCTTTCCCTGTTTCGTAGGGAAAGAATTCCCGGCGTTCCCGTCGCATCTCAAGAGGAGGCGCTCTCCACAATAAAGGCGAGAGGAACTCCAGGGTCGTGCCACCATTCCAAGAGTCCCCCAGATGTGTCAGTCCATTCCAGAGGAACCTGTTTTCCCTGCACTGCCTTGACGTTCAAGACAAGGATCGACTCCCACCACGTGTGCACGTGGGACAGCCCTGTGGGAAAGCCTTGTGGGAAAGCCTCGTGGAAAAGACTCGAGGGAAAACCATAGATCCTTTGATCCACGCGGCGGACTACGTGACACTGCTGCTACCGCTCTGGAGGAAAGCGCAAGTGCATGCCCGCATTCGAGACGAAGACTGACTCCCCTGGGAGACTCCAGAAGTACCCCAAGATCCATGTCAGCACTGGAGAGGAATCCTCAGGTTCCGACCCCGACTCCACACAAGGACTTAGGCCCGGCATCGACGGGAGAGGAATCCCCAGAGGCCCCCGAGGAACTCGCATGTGGACTGGCCTTTCCTGAGGCCACCAGAGCGTGTCCCTGAGGTTCCCGTCGTAAGTCGAGAGCACCTGCCGCAACTCGAAAAAATCCAGGCGGTTTTGCCCTCCAGGCGAGATGAGGCCCATTTCCGCTGAGGCTTCTCGAGGCTAATCACGTCTAACCACTGGAAATTCCAAAGGGTCCTTCACACCATTGCTGCAACTCAAGAAGTTCCCCGACATACCCGTCTCCACTCGAGAGGAAGCACGTGGTGTCCCACACACATCCAGGGGAGCCCCATTTCCGCCTCCTAGCTCGAGATGAGTGATCCTTTCCCTGTTTCGTAGGGAAAGAATTCCCGGCGTTCCCGTCGCATCTCAAGAGGAGGCGCTCTCCACAGGAAAGGCGAGAGGAACTCCAGGGTCGTGACACCATTCCAAGAGTCCCCTAGATGTGTCAGTCCATTCCAGAGGAACCTGTTTTTCCTGAACTGCCTTGACGTTCAATCCGAGGATCGACTCCCACCACGTGTGCACGTGGGACAGCCCTGTGGGAAAGCCTCGTGGGACAGCCTCGTGGGAAAGACTCGAGGGAAAACCATAGATCCTTTGATCCACGCGGCGGACTGCGTGAAACTGCTGCTAACGCTCTGGAGGAAAGCGCAAGTGCATGCCCGCATTCGAGATGAGGACTGACTCCCCTGGGGAGACTCCAGACGTACCCCAAGATCCATGTCAGCACTGGAGAGGAATCCTCAGGTTCCGGCCCCGACTCCACACAAGGACTTAGGCCCCGGCATCGATGGGAGAGGAATCCCGAGAGGCCCCCGAGGAACTCGCATGGGGACTGGCCTTTCCTGAGGCCACCAGAGCGGGTCCCTGAGGTCCCCGTCGTATGTCGAGAGCACCTGCCGCAACTCGAGAAAATCCAGGAGGTTTTGCCCTCCAGGCGAGATGAGGCCCATTTCCGCTGAGGCTTCTCGAGGCTAATCACGTCTAACCACTGGAACTTCCAAAGGGTCCTTCACACCCTTGCTGCAACTCAAGAAGTTCCCCGACATACCCGTCTGCACTCGAGAGGAAGCACGTGGTGTCCCGCCCACATACAGGGGAGCTCCGTTTCCGACTCCTAGCTCGAGATGAGGGATCCTTTCCCTGTTTCGTAGGGAAAGAATTCCCGGCGTTCCCGTCGCATCTCAAGAGGAGGCGCTCTCCACAATAAAGGCGAGAGGAACTCCAGGGTCGTGCCACCATTCCAAGAGTCCCCCAGATGTGTCAGTCCATTCCAGAGGAACCTGTTTTCCCTGCACTGCCTTGACGTTCAAGACAAGGATCGACTCCCACCACGTGTGCACGTGGGACAGCCCTGTGGGAAAGCCTTGTGGGAAAGCCTCGTGGAAAAGACTCGAGGGAAAACCATAGATCCTTTGATCCACGCGGCGGACTGCGTGACACTGCTGCTACCGCTCTGGAGGAAAGCGCAAGTGCATGCCCGCATTCGAGACGAAGACTGACTCCCCTGGGAGACTCCAGAAGTACCCCAAGATCCATGTCAGCACTGGAGAGGAATCCTCAGGTTCCGACCCCGACTCCACACAAGGACTTAGGCCCGGCATCGACGGGAGAGGAATCCCCAGAGGCCCCCGAGGAACTCGCATGTGGACTGGCCTTTCCTGAGGCCACCAGAGCGTGTCCCTGAGGTTCCCGTCGTAAGTCGAGAGCACCTGCCGCAACTCGAAAAAATCCAGGCGGTTTTGCCCTCCAGGCGAGATGAGGCCCATTTCCGCTGAGGCTTCTCGAGGCTAATCACGTCTAACCACTGGAAATTCCAAAGGGTCCTTCACACCATTGCTGCAACTCAAGAAGTTCCCCGACATACCCGTCTCCACTCGAGAGGAAGCACGTGGTGTCCCACACACATCCAGGGGAGCCCCATTTCCGCCTCCTAGCTCGAGATGAGTGATCCTTTCCCTGTTTCATAGGGAAAGAATTCCCGGCATTCCCGTCGCATCTCAAGAGGAGGCGCTCTCCACAGGAAAGGCGAGAGGAACTCCAGGGTCGTGCCACCATACCAAGAGTTCCCCAGATGTGTCAGTCCATTCCAGAGGAACCTGTTTTAGCTGCACTGCCTTCACGTTCAAGCCGAGGATCGACTCCCACCACGTGTGCACGTGGGACAGCCCTGTGGGAAAGCCTCGTGGGAAAGCCTCGTGGGAAAGACTCGAGGGAAAACCATAGATCCTTTGATCCACGCGGCGGACTGCGTGACACTGCTACTATCGCTCTGGAAGAAAGCGCAAGTGCATGCCCGCATTCGAGACGAGGACTGACTCCCCTGGGGAGACTCCAGAAGTACCCCAAGATCCATGTCAGCACTGGAGAGGAATCCTCAGGTTCCGGCCCCGACTCCACACAAGGTCTTAGGCCCCGGCATCGACGGGAGAGGAATCCCGAGAGGCCCCCGAGGAACTCGCATGTGGACTGGTCTTTCCTGAGGCCACCAGAGCGGGTCCCTGAGGTCCCTGTCGTAAGTCGAGAGCACCTGCCGCAACTCGAGAAAATCCAGGCGGTTTTGCCCTCCAGGTGAGATGAGGCCCATTTCCGCTGAGGCTTCTCGAGGCCAATCACGTCTAACCACTGGAACTTCCAAAGGGTCCTTCACACCATTGCTGCAACTCAAGAAGTTCCCCGACATACCCGTCTCCACTCGAGAGGAAGCACGTGGGGTCCCGCACACATCCAGGGGAGCCCCGTTTCCGCCTCCTAGCTCGAGATGAGGGATCCTTTCCCTGTTTCGTAGGGAAAGAATTCCCGGCGTTCCCGTCGCATCTCAAGAGGAGGCGCTCTCCACAGGAAAGGCGAGAGGAACTCCAGGGTCGTGACACCATTCCAAGAGTCCCCCAGATGTGTCAGTCCATTCCAGAGGAACCTGTTTTCCCTGCACTGCCTTGACGTTCAAGCCGAGGATCGACTCCCACCACGTGTGCACGTGGGACTGCCCTGTGGGAAAGCCTCGTGGGAAAGCCTCGTGGGTAAGACTCGAGGGAAAACCATCGATCCTTTGATCCACGCGGCGGACTGCGTGACACTGCTGCTACCGCTCTGGAGGAAAGCGCAAGTGCATGCCCGCATTCGAGACGAGGACTGACTCCCCTGGGGAGACTCCAGAAGTACCCCAAGATCCATGTCAGCACTGGAGAGGAATCCTCAGGTTCCGGCCCCGACTCCACACAAGGTCTTAGGCCCCTGCATCGACGGGAGAGGAATCCCGAGAGGCCCCCGAGGAACTCGCATGGGGACTGGCCTTTCCTGAGGCCACCAGAGCGGGTCCCTGAGGTCCCCGTCGTAAGTCGAGAGCACCTGCCGCAACTCGAGAAAATCCAGGAGGTTTTGCCCTCCAGGCGAGATGAGGCCCATTTCCGCTGAGGCTTCTCGAGGCCAATCACATCAAACCACTGGAACTTCCAAAGGGTCCTTCACACCCTTGATGCAACTCAAGAAGTTCCCCGACATACCCGTCTGCACTCGAGAGGAAGCACGTGGTGTCCCGCACACATCCAGGGGAGCCCCGTTTCCGCCTCCTAGCTCGAGATGAGGGATCCTTTCCCTGTTTCGTAGGGAAAGAATTCCCGGCGTTCCCGTCGCATCTCAAGAGGAGGCGCTCTCCACAGGAAAGGCGAGAGGAACTCCAGGGTCGTGACACCATTCCAAGAGTCCCCCAGATGTGTCAGTCCATTCCAGAGGAACCTGTTTTCCCTGCACTGCCTTGACGTTCAAGCCGAGGATCGACTCCCACCACGTGTGCACGTGGGACAGCCCTGTGGGAAAGCCTCGTGGGAAAGCCTCGTGGGAAAGACTCGAGGGAAAACCATAGATCCTTTGATCCACGCGGCGGACTGCGTGACACTGCTGCTACCGCTCTGGAGGAAAGCGCAAGTGCATGCCCGCATTCGAGACGAGGACTGACTCCCCTGGGGAGACTCCAGAAGTACCCCAAGATCCATGTCAGCCCTGGAGAGGAATCCTCAGGTTCCGGCCCCGACTCCACACAAGGTCTTAGGCCCCGGCATCGACGGGAGAGGAATCCCGAGAGGCCCCCGAGGAACTCGCATGGGGACTGGCCTTTCCTGAGGCCACCAGAGCGGGTCCCTGAGGTCCCCGTCGTAAGTCGAGAGCACCTGCCGCAACTCGAGAAAATCCAGGCGGTTTTGCCCTCCAGGCGAGATGAGGCCCATTTCCGCTGAGGCTTCTCGAGGCTAATCACGTCTAACCACTGGAACTTCCAAAGGGTCCTTCACACCCTTGCTGCAACTCAAGAAGTTCCCCGACATACCCGTCTCCACTCGAGAGGAAGCACGTGGGTCCCGCACACATCCATGGGAGCCCCGTTTCCGCCTCCTAGCTCGAGATGAGGGATCCTTTCCCTGTTTCTTTGGGAAAGAATTCCCGGAGTTCCCGTCGCATCTCAAGAGGAGACGCTCTCCACAAGAAAGGCGAGAGGAACTCCAGGGTCGTGCCACCATTCCAAGAGTCACCCAGATGTGTAAGTCCATTCCAGAGGAACCTGTTTTCCCTGCACTGCCTTGACGTTCAAGCCGAGGATCGACTCCCACCAAGTGTGCACGTGGGACAGCCCTGTGGGAAAGCCTCGTGGGAAAGCCTCGTGGGAAAGACTCGAGGGAAAACCATAGATCCTTTGATCCACGTGGCGGACTGCGTGACACTGCTGCTACCGCTTTGGAGGAAAGCGCAAGTGCATGCCCGCATTCGAGACGAGGACTGACTCCCCTGGGGAGACTCCAGAAGTACCCCAAGATCCATGTCAGCACTGGAGAGGAATCCTCAGGTTCCGGCCACGACTCCACACAAGGTCTTCGGCCCCGGCATCGACGGGAGAGGAATCCCGAGAGGCCCCCGAGGAACTCGCATGGGGACTGGCCTTTCCTGAGGCCACCAGAGCGGGTCCCTGAGGTCCCCGTCGTAAGTCGAGAGCACCTGCCGCAACTCGAGAAAATCCAGGAGGTTTTGCCCTCCAGGCGAGATGAGGCCCATTTCTGCTGAGGCTTCTCGAGGCCAATCACATCTAACCACTGGAAATTCCAAAGGGTCCTTCACACCCTTGCTGCAACTCAAGAAGTTCCCCGTCATACCCGTCTCCACTCGAGAGGAAGCACGTGGGGTCCCGCACACATACAGGGGAGCCCCGTTTCCGCCTCCTAGCTCGAGATGAGGGATCGTTTCCCTGTTTCGTAGGGAAAGAATTCCCGACGTTCCCGTCGCATCTCAAGAGGACGCGCTCTCCACAGGAAAGGCGAGAGGAACTCCAGGGTCGTGCCACCATTCCAAGAGTCACCCAGATGTGTAAGTCCATTCCAGAGGAACCTGTTTTCCCTGCACTGCCTTGACGTTCAAGCCGAGGATCGACTCCCACCACGTGTGCACGTGGGACAGCCCTGTGGGAAAGCCTCGTGGGAAAGCCTCGTGGGAAAGACTCGAGGGAAAACCATAGATCCTTTGATCCACGCGGCGGACTGCGTGACACTGCTGCTACCGCTCTGGAGGAAAGCGCAATGCATGCCCGCATTCGAGACGAGGACTGACTCCCCTGGGGAGACTACAGACGTACCCCAAGATCCATGTCAGCACTGGAGAGGAATCCTCAGGTTCCGGCCCCGACTCCACACAAGGTCTTAGGCCCCGGCATCGACGGGAGAGGAATCCCGAGAGGCCCCTGAGGAACTCGCATGGGGACTGGCTTTTCCTGAGGCCACCAGAGCGGGTCCCTGAGGTCCCCGTCGTAAGTCGAGAGCACCTGCCGCAACTCGAGAAAATCCAGGAGGTTTTGCCCTCCAGGCGAGATGAGGCCCATTTCCGCTGAGGCTTCTCGAGGCAAATCACATCTAACCACTGGAACTGCCAAAGGGTCCTTCACACCTTTGCTGCAACTCAAGAAGTTCCCCGACATACCCGTCTGCACTCGAGGGGAAGCACGTGGGGTCCCGCACACATCCAGGGGAGCCCCGTTTCCGCCTCCTAGCTCGAGATGAGGGATCCTTTCCCTGTTTCGTAGGGAAAGAATTCCCGGCGTTCCCGTCGCATCTCAAGAGGAGGCGCTCTCCACAGGAAAGGCGAGAGGAACTCCAGGGTCGTGCCACCATTCCAAGAGTCCAGAAAACGTGTCAGTCCATTCCAGAGGAACCTGTTTTCCCTGCACTGCCTTGACGTTCAAGCCGAGGATCGACTCCCACCACGTGTGCACGTGGGAAAGCCCTGTGGGAAAGCCTCGTGGGAAAGCCTCATGGGAAAGACTCGAGGGAAAACCATAGATCCTTTGATCCATGCTGCGGACTGCGTGACACTGCTGCTACCGCTCTGGAGGAAAGCGCAATGCATGCCCGCATTCGAGACGAGGACTGACTCCCCTGGGGAGACTCCAGACGTACCCCAAGATCCATGTCAGCACTGGAGAGGAATCCTCAGGTTCCGGCCCCGACTCCACACAAGGTCTTAGGCCCCGGCATCGACGGGAGAGGAATCCCGAGAGGCCCCCGAGGAACTCGCATGGGGACTGGCCTTTCCTGAGGCCACCAGAGCGGTTCCCTGAGGTCCCCGTCGTAATTCGAGAGCACCTGCCGCAACTCGAGAAAATCCAGTAGGTTTTGCCCTCCAGGCGAGATGAGGCCCATTTCCGCTGAGGCTTCTCGAGGCCAATCACATCTAACCAATGGAACTTCCAAAGGGTCCTTCACACCATTGCTGCAACTCAAGAAGTTCCCCGACATACCCGTCTCCACTCGAGAGGAAGCACGTGGGGTCCCGCACACATCCAGGGGAGACCCGTTTCCGCCTCCTAGCTCGAGATGAGGAATCCTTTCCCTGTTTCGTTGGAAAGAATTCCCGGCGTTCCCGTCGCATCTCAAGAGGAGGCGCTCTCCACAGGAAATGCGAGAGGAACTCCAGGGTCGTGACACCATTCCAAGAGTCCCCCAGATGTGTCAGTCCATTCCAGAGGAACCTGTTTTCCCTGCACTGCCTTGACGTTCAAGCCGAGGATCGACTCCCACCACGTGTGCACGTGGGACAGCCCTGTGGGAAAGCCTCGTGGGAAAGCCTCCTGGGAAAGACTCGAGGGAAAACCATAGATCCTTTGATCCACGCGGCGGACTGCGTGACACTGCTGCTACCACTCTGGAGGAAAGCGCAAGTGCATGCCCGCATTCGAGTCGAGGACTGACTCCCCTGGGGAGACTTCAGAAGTACCCCAAGATCCATGTCAGCACTGGAGAGGAATCCTCAGGTTCCGGCCCCGACTCCACACAAGGTCTTAGGCCCCGGCATCGACGGGAGAGGAATCTCGAGAGGCCCCCGAGGAACTCGCATGGGGACTGGCCTTTCCTGAGGCCACCAGAGCGGGTCCCTGAGGTCCCCGTCATAAGTCGAGAGCACCTGCCGCAACTCGAGAAAATCCACGAGGTTTTGCCCTCCAGGCGAGATGAGGCCCATTTCCGCTGAGGCTTCTCGAGGCTAATCATGTCTAACCACTGGAACTTCCAAAGGGTCCTTCACACCCTTGCTGCAACGCAAGAAGTTCCCCAACATACCCGTCTCCACTCGAGAGGAAGCACGTGGGTCCCGCACACATCCAGGGGAGCCCCGTTTCCGCCTCCTAGCTCGAGATGAGGGATCCTTTCCCTGTTTCGTAGGGAAAGAATTCCCGGCGTTCCCGTCGCATCTCAAGAGGAGGCGCTCTCCACAGGAAAGGCGAGAGGAACTCCAGGGTCGTGCCACCATTCCAAGAGTCCCCCAGATGTGTCAGTCCATTCCAGAGGAACCTGTTTTCCCTGCACTGCCTTGACGTTCAAGCCGAGGATCGACTCCCACCACGTGTGCACGTGGGACAGCCCTGTGGGAAAGCCTCGTGGGAAAGCCTCGTGGGAAAGACTCGAGGGAAAACCATAGATCCTTTGATCCACGCGGGGAATGCGTGACACTGCTGCTACAGCTCTGGAGGAAAGCGCAATGCATGCCCGCAAACGAGACGAAGACTGACTCCCCTGGGGAGACTCCAGAAGTACCCCAAGATCCATGTCAGCACTGGAGAGGAATCCTCAGGTTCCGGCCCCAACTCCACACAAGGTCTTAGGCACCGGCATCGACGGGAGAGGAATCCCGAGACGCCCCCGAGGAACTCGCATGGGGACTGGCCTTTCCTGAGGCCACCAGAGCGGTTCCCTGAGGTCCCCGTCGTAAGTCTAGAGCACCTGCCGCAACTCTAGAAAATCCAGGAGGTTTTGCCCTCCAGGTGAGATGAGGCCCATTTCCGCTGAGGCATCTCGAGGCCAATCACATCTAACCACTGGAACTTCCAAAGGGTCCTTCACACCATTGCTGCAACTCAAGAAGTTCCCCGACATACCCGTCTCCACTCGAGAGGAAGCACGTGGGGTCCCGCACACATACAGGGGAGCCCCGTTTCCGCCTCCTAGCTCGAGATGAGGGATCCTTTCCCTGTTTCGTAGGGAAAGAATTCCCGGCGTTCCCGTCGCATCTCAAGAGGAGGCGCTCTCCGCAGGAAAGGCGAGAGGAACTCCAGGGTCGTGACACCATTCCAAGAGTCCCCCAGATGTGTCAGTCCATTCCAGAGGAACCTGTTTTCCCTGCACTGCCTTGACGTTCAAGCCGAGGATCGACTCCCACCACGTGTGCACGTGGGACTGCCCTGTGGGAAAGCCTCGTGGGAAAGCCTCGTGGGTAAGACTCGAGGGAAAACCATCGATCCTTTGATCCACGCGGCGGACTGCGTGACACTGCTGCTACCGCTCTGGAGGAAAGCGCAAGTGCATGCCCGCATTCGAGACGAGGACTGACTCCCCTGGGGAGACTCCAGAAGTACCCCAAGATCCATGTCAGCACTGGAGAGGAATCCTCAGGTTCCGGCCCCGACTCCACACAAGGTCTTAGGCCCCGGCATCGACGGGAGAGGAATCCCGAGAGGCCCCCGAGGAACTCGCATGGGGACTGGCCTTTCCTGAGGCCACCAGAGCGGGTCCCTGAGGTCCCCGTCGTAAGTCGAGAGCACCTGCCGCAACTCGAGAAAATCCAGGAGGTTTTGCCCTCCAGGCGAGATGAGGCCCATTTCCGCTGAGGCTTCTCGAGGCCAATCACATCTAACCACTGGAACTTCCAAAGGGTCCTTCACACCCTTGCTGCAACTCAATAAGTTCCCCAACATACCCGTTTGCACTCGAGAGGAAGCACGTGGTGTCCCGCACACATCCAGGGGAGTCCCGTTTCCGCCTCCTAGCTCGAGATGAGGGATCCTTTCCCTGTTTCGTAGGGAAAGAATTCCCGGCGTTCCCGTCGCATCTCAAGAGGAGGCGCTCTCCACAGGAAAGGCGAGAGGAACTCCAGGGTCATGCCACCATTCCAAGAGTCCCCCAGATGTGTCAGTCCATTCCAGAGGAACCTGTTTTCCCTGCACTGCCTTGACGTTCAAGCCGAGGATCAACTCCCACCACGTGTGCACGTGGGACAGCCCTGTGGGAAAGCCTCGTGGGAAAGCCTCGTGGGAAAGACTCGAGGGAAAACCATAGATCCTTTGATCCACGCGGCGGACTGCGTGACACTGCTGCTACCGCTCTGGAGGAAAGCGCAAGTGCATGCCCGCATTCGAGACGAGGACTGACTCCCCTGGGGAGACTCCAGAAGTACCCCAAGATCCATGTCAGCACTGGAGAGGAATCCTCAGGTTCCGGCCCCGACTCCACACAAGGTCTTAGGCCCCGGCATCGACGGGAGAGGAATCCCGAGAGGCCCCCGAGGAACTCGCATGGGGACTGGCCTTTCCTGAGGCCACCAGAGCAGGTCCCTGAGGTCCCCGTCGTAAGTCGAGAGCACCTGCCGCAACTCGAGAAAATCCAGGAGGTTTTGCCCTCCAGGCGAGATGAGGCCCATTTCCGCTGAGGCTTCTCGAGGCTAATCACGTCTAACCACTGGAACTTCCAAAGGGTCCTTCACACCCTTGCTGCAACTCAAGAAGTACCCCGACATACCCGTCTCCACTCGAGAGGAAGCACGTGCGTCCCGCACACATCCAGGGGAGCCCCGTTTCCGCCTCCTAGCTCGAGATGAGGGATCCTTTCCCTGTTTCGTAGGGAAAGAATTCCCGGCGTTCCCGTCGCATCTCAAGAGGAGGCGCTCTCCACAGGAAAGGCGAGAGGAACTCCAGGGTCATGCCAACATTCCAAGAGTCCCCCAGATGTGTCAGTCCATTCCAGAGGAACCTGTTTTCCCCGCACTGCCTTGACGTTCAAGCCGAGGATCGACTCCCACCACGTGTGCACGTGGGACAGCCCTGTGGGAAAGCCTCGTGGGAAAGCCTCGTGGGAAAGACTCGAGGGAAAACCGTAGATCCTTTGATCCACGCGGCGGACTGCGTGACACTGCTGCTACCGCTCTGGAGGAAAGCGCAAGTGCATGCCCGCATTCGAGACGAGGACTGACTCCCCTGGGGAGACTCCAGAAGTACCCCAAGATCCATGTCAGCACTGGAGAGGAATCCTCAGGTTCCGGCCCCGACTCCACACAAAGTCTTAGGCCCCGGCATCGACGGGAGAGGAATCCCGAGAGGCCCCCGAGGAACTCGCATGGGGACTGGCCTTTCCTGAGGCCACCAGAGCGGTTCCCTGAGGTTCCCGTCGTAAGTCGAGAGCACCTGCCGCAACTCGAGAAAATCCAGGAGGTTTTGCCCTCCAGGCGAGATGAGGCCCATTTCCGCTGAGGCTTTTCGAGGCCAATCACATCTAACCACTGGAACTTCCAAAGGGTCCTTCACACCCTTGATGCAACTCAAGAAGTTCCCCGACATACACGTCTGCACTCGAGAGGAAGCACGTGGTGTCCCGCACACATCCAGGGGAGCCCCGTTTCCGCCTCCTAGCTCGAGATGAGGGATCCTTTCCCTGTTTCGTAGGGAAAGAATTCCCGGCGTTCCCGTCGCATCTCAAGAGGAGGCGCTCTCCACAGGAAAGGCGAGAGGAACTCCAGGGTCGTGACACCATTCCAAGAGTCCCCCAGATGTGTCAGTCCATTCCAGAGGAACCTGTTTTCCCTGCACTGCCTTGACGTTCAAGCCGAGGATCGACTCCCACCACGTGTGCACGTGGGACAGCCCTGTGGGAAAGCCTCGTGGGAAAGGCTCGTGGGAAAGACTCGAGGGAAAACCATAGATCCTTTGATCCACGCGGCGGACTGCGTGACACTGCTGCTACCGCTCTGGAGGAAAGCGCAAGTGCATGCCCGCATTCCCGACGAGGACTGACTCCCCTGGGGAGACTCCAGAAGTACCCCAAGATCCATGTCAGCACTGGAGAGGAATCCTCAGGTTCCGGCCCCGACTCCACACAAGGTCTTAGGCCCCTGCATCGACGGGAGAGGAATCCCGAGAGGCCCCCGAGGAACTCGCATGGGGACTGGCCTTTCCTGAGGCCACCAGAGCGGGTCCCTGAGGTCCCCGTCGTAAGTCGAGAGCACCTGCCGCAACTCGAGAAAATCCAGGAGGTTTTGCCCTCCAGGCGAGATGAGGCCCATTTCCGCTGAGGCTTCTCGAGGCTAATCACGTCTAACCACTGGAACTTCCTAAGGGTCCTTCACACCCTTGCTGCAACTCAAGAAGTTCCCCGACATACCCGTCTCCACTCGAGAGGAAGCACGTGGGTCCCGCACACATCCAGAGGAGCCCCGTCCGCCTCGTAGCTCGAAATGAGGGATCCTTTCCCTGTTTCGTAGGGAAAGAATTCCCGGCGTTCCCGTCGCATCTCAAGAGGAGGCGCTCTCCAAAGGAAAGGCGAGAGAAACTCCAGGGTCATGCCACCATTCCAAGAGACCCCAGATGTGTCAGTCTATTCTAGAGGAACCTCTTTTCCCTGTACTGCCTTGACGTTCAAGCCGAGGATCGACTCCCACCACGTGTGCACGTGGGACAGCCCTGTGGGAAAGCCTCTTGGGAAAGCCTCGTGGGAAAGACTCGAGGGAAAACCATAGATCCTTTGATCCACGCGGCGGACTGCGTGACACTGCTGCTACCGCTCTGGAGGAAAGCGCAAGTGCATGCCCGCATTCGAGACGAGGACTGACTCCCCTGGGGAGACTCCAGAAGTACCCCAAGATCCATGTCAGCACTGGAGAGGAATCCTCAGGTTCCGGTCCCGACTCCACACAAGGTCTTACGCCCCGGCATCGACGGGAGAGGAATCCCGAGAGGCCCGCGAGGAACTCGCATGGGGACTGGCCTTTCCTGAGGCCACCAGAGCGGGTCCCTGAGGTCCCGTCGTAAGTCGAGAGCACCTGCCGCAACTCGAGAAAATCCATGAGGTTTTGCCCTCCAGGCGTGATGAGGCCCATTTCCGCTGAGGCTTCTCGAGGCTAATCACATCTAACCACTGGAACTTCCAAAGGGTCCTTCACACCCTTGCTGCAACTCAAGCAGTTCCGCGACATACCCGTCTCCACTCGAGAGGAAGCACGTGGGGTCCCGTACACATCCAGGGGAGCCCCGCTTTTGCCTCCTAGCTCGAGATGAGGGATCCTTTCCCTGTTTCGTAGGGAAAGAATTCCCGGCGTTCCCGTCGCATCTCAAGAGGAGGCGCTCTCCACAGGAAAGGCGAGAGGAACTCCAGGGTCGTGCCACCATTCCAAGAGTCCCCCAGATGTGTCAGTCCATTCCAGAGGAACCTGTTTTCCCTGCACTTCCTTGACGTTCAAGCCGAGGATCGACTCCCACCAAGTGTGCACGTGGAACAGCCCTGTGGGAAAGCCTCCTGGGACAGCCTCGTGGGAAAGACTCGAGGGAAAATCATAGATCCTTTGATCCACGCTGTGGAATTCGTGACACTGCTGCTACCGCTCTGGAGGAAAGCGCAAGTGCATGCCTGCATTCGAGACGAGGATTGACTCCCCTGGGGAGAATCCAGAAGTACCCCAAGATCCATGTCAGCACTGGAGAGGAATGCTCAGGTTCCGGCCCCGACTCCACACATGGTCTTAGGCCCCGGCATCGACGGGAGAGGAATCCCAAGAGGCCCCCGAGGAACTCGCATGGGGACTGGCCTTTCCTGAGGCCACCAGAGCGGGTCCCTAAGGTCCCCGTCGTAATTCGAGAGCACCTGCCGCAACTCGAGAAAATCCAGGAGGTTTTGCCCTCCAGGCGAGATGAGGGCCATTTCCGCTGAGGCTTCTCGAGGCTAATCACCTCTAACCACTGGAACTTCCTAAGGGTCCTTCACACCCTTGCTGCAACTCAAGAAGTTCCCCGACATACCCGTCTCCACTCGAGAGGAAGCACGTGGGGTCCCGCACACATCCAGGGGAGCCCCGTTTCTGCCTCCTACCTCGAGAGGAGGGATCCTTCCCTTTTTCGTAGGGAAAGAATTCCCGGCGTTCCCGTCGCATCTCAAGAGGTGGTGCTCTCCACAGGAAAGGCGAGAGGAACTCCAGGGTCGTGCCACCGTTCCAAGAGTCCCCCAGATGTGTCAGTCCATTCCAGAGGAACCTGTTTTCCCTGCACTGCCTTGACGTTCAAGCCGAGGATCGACTCCCACCACGTGTGCACGTGGGACAGCCCTGTGGGAAAGCCTCGTGGGAAAGCCTCGTGGGAAAGACTCGAGGGAAAACCATAAATCCTTTGATCCACGCGGCGGACTGCTGACAGTGGTGCTACTGCTCTGGAGGAAAGCGCAAGGGCATGCCCGCATTCGAGACGAGGACTGACTCCCCTGGGGAGACTCCAGAAGTACCCCAAGATCCATGTCAGCACTGGAGAGGAATCCTCAGGTTCCGACCCCGCCTCCACACAAGGTCTTAGTCCCCGGCATGGACGGGAGAGGAATCCCGAGAGGCCCCCGAGGAACTCGCCTGGGGACTGGCCTTTCCTGAGGCCACCAGAGCGGGTCCCTGAGGTCCCCGTCGTAAGTCGACAGCAGCTACCACAACTCGAGAAAATCCAGGAGGTTTTGCCCTCCAGGCGAGATAAGGCCCATTTCCGCTGAGGCTTCTCGAGGCTAATCTCATCTAACCACTGGAACTTCCAAAGGGTCCTTCACACCCTTGCTGCAACTCAAGCAGTTCCCCGACATACCCGTCTCCACTCGAGAGGAAGCACGTGGGGTCCCGCACACATCCAGGGGAGCCCCGTTTCCGCCTCCTAGCTCGAGATGAGGGATCCTTTCCCTGTTTCGTAGGGAAAGAATTCCCGGCGTTCCCGTCGCATCTCAAGAGGAGGGGCTCTCCACAGGAAAGACGAGAGGAACTCCTGGGTCGTGCCACCATTCCTAGAGTCCCCCAGATGTGTCAGTCCATTCCAGAGGAACCTGTTTTCCCTGCACTGCCTTGACGTTCAAGCCGAGGATCGAATCCCACCACGTGTGCACGTGGGACAGCCCTGTGGGAAAGCCTCGTGGGAAAGCCTCGTGGGAAAGACTCGAGGGAAAACCATAGATCCTTTGATCCACGCGGCGGACTGCGTGACACTGCTGCTACCGCTCTGGAGGAAAGCGCAAGTGCATGCCCGCATTCGAGACGAGGACTGACTCCCCTGGGGAGACTCCAGAAGTACCCCAAGATCCATGTCAGCACTGGAGAGGAATACTCAGGTTCCGGCCTCGACTCCACACAAGGTCTTAGGCCCCGGCATCGACGGGAGAGGAATCCCGAGAGGCCCCCGAGGAACTCGCATGGGGACTGGCCTTTCCTGAGGCCACCAGAGCGGGTCCCTGAGGTCCCCGCCGAAAGTCGAGAGCACCTGCCGCAACTCGAGAAAATCCAGGAGGTTTTGCCCTCCAGGCGAGATGAGGCCCATTTCCGCTGAGGCTTCTCGAGGCTAATCACATCTAACCACTGGAACTTCCAAAGGGTCCTTCACACCCTTGCTGCAACTCAAGAATTTCCCCGACATACCAGTCCCCACTCGAGAGGAAGCACGTGGGGTCCCGCACACATCCAGGGGAGCCCCGTTTCCGCCTCCTAGCTCGAGATGAGGGATCCTTTCCCTGTTTCGTAGGGAAAGAATTCCCGGCGTTCCCGTCGCATCTCAAGAGGAGGCGCTCTCCACAGGAAAGGGGAGAGGAACTCCAGGGTCGTGCCACCATTCCAAGAGACCCCCAGATGTGTCAGTCCATTACAGAGGAACCTGTTTTCCCTGCACTGCCTTGAGGTTCAAGCCGAGGATCGTCTCCCACCACGTGTGCACGTGGGACAGCCCTGTGGGAAAGCCTCGTGGGAAAGCCTCGTGGGAAAGACTCGAGGGAAAACCATAGATCCTTTGATCCACGCGGCGGACTGCGTGACACTGCTGCTACCGCTATGGAGGAAAGCGCAAGTGCATACCCGCATTCGAGACGAGGACTGACTCCCCTGTGGAGACTCCAGAAGTACCCCAAGATCCATGTCAGCACTGGAGAGGAATCCTCAGGTTCCGGCCCCGAATCCACACAAGGTCTTAGGCCCCGGCATCGATGGGAGAGGAATCCCGAGAGGCCCCCGAGGAACTAGCATGGGGACTGGCCTTTCCTGAGGCCACCAGAGCGGGTCCCTGAGGTCCCCGTCGGAAGTCGAGAGCACCTGCCGCAACTCGAGAAAATCCAGGAGATTTTGCCCTCCAGGCGAGATGAGGCCCATTTCCGCTGAGGCTTCTCGAGGCTAATCACATCTAACCACTAGAACTTCCAAAGGGTCCTTCACACCCTTGCTGCAACTCAAGAAGTTCACCGACATACCCGTCTCCACTCGAGAGGAAGCACGAGGGTCCCGCACACATCCAGGGGAGACCCGTTTCCGCCTCCTAGCTCGAGATGAGGGTTCCTTTCCCTGTTTCTTAGGGAAAGAATTCCGGGCGTTCCCGTCGCATCTCAAGAGAGGCGCTCTCCACAGGAAAGGGGAGAGGAACTCCAGGGTCGTGCCACCATTCCACGAGTCCCCCAGATATGTCAGTCCATTACAGAGTAACCTGTTTCCCTGCACTGCCTTGACGTTCAAGCCGAGGATCGACTCCCACCACGTGTGCACGTGGGACAGCCCTGTGGGAAAGCCTCGTGGGAAAATCATAGATCCTTTGATCCACGCGGCGGACTGCGTGACACTGCTGCTACCGCTCTGGAGGAAAGCGCAAGTGCATGCCCGCATTCGAGACGAGGACTGACTCCCCTGGGGAGACTCCAGAAATACCCCAAGATCCATGTCAGCACTGGAGAGGAATCCTCAGGTTCCGGCCCCGACTCCACACAAGGTCTTAGGCCCCGGCATCGACGGGAGAGGAATCCCGAGAGGCGCCCGAGGAACTCGCATGGGGACTGGCCTTTCCTGAGGCCTCCAGAGCCAGTCCTTGTGGTCCCCTTCGTAAGTCGAGAGCACCTGCCGCAACTCGAGAAAATCCAGGAGGTTTTACCCTCCAGGCGAGATGAGGCCCAGTTCCGCTGAGGCTTCTCGAGGCCAATCACGTCTAACCACTGTAACTTCCAAAGGGTCCTTCACACCCTTGCTGCAACTCAAGAAGTTCCCCGACATACCCGTCTCCACTCAAGAGGAAGCACGAGGGTCCCGCACACATCCAGGGGAGCCCCGTTTCCGCCTCTTAGCTCGAGATGAGGGATCCTTTCCCTGTTTCGTAGGGAAAGAATTCCCGGCGTTCCCGTCGCATCTCAAGAGGAGGCGCTCTCCACAGGAAAGGCGAGAGGATCTCCAGGGTCGTGCCACCATTCCAAGAGTCCCCCGGATATGTCAGTCCATTCCAGAGAAACCTGTTTTCCCTGCACTGCCTAGACGTTCAAGCCGAGGATCGAGTCCCACCACGTGTGCACGTGGGACAGCCCTGTGGGAAAGCCTCGTGGGAAAGCCTCGTGGGAAAGACTCGAGGGAAAACCATAGATCCTTTGATCCAGGCGGCGGACTGCGTGACACTGCTGCTACCGCTCTGGAGGAAAGCGCAAGTGCATGCCGCATTCGAGACGAGGACTGAATCCCCTGGGGAGACTCCAGAAGTACCCCAAGATACATGTCAGCACTGGAGAGGAATCCTCAGGTTCCGGCCCCGACTCCACACAAGGTCTTAGGGCCCGGCATCGACGGGAGAGGAATCCCGAGAGGCCCCTGAGGAACTCGCATGGGGACTGGCCTTTCCTGAGGCCACCAGAGCGGGTCCCTGAGGTCCCCGTCGTAAGTCGAGAGCAACTGCCGCAACTCGAGAAAATCCAGGAGGTTTTGCCCTCCAGGCGAGATGAGGCCCATTTCCGCTGAGGCTTCTCGAGGCTAATCACGTCTAACCCCTGGAACTTCCTAAGGGTCCTTCACACCCTTGCTGCAACTCAAGAAGTTCCCCGACATACCCGTCTCCACTCGAGAGGAAGCACGTGCGGTCCCGCACACATCCAGGGGAGCCCTGTTTCTGCCTCCTAGCTCGAGATGAGGGATCCTTTCCCTGTTTCGTAGGGAAAGAATTCCCGGCGTTCCCGTCGCATCTCAAGAGGAGGCGCTCAACAGGAAAGGCGAGAGGAACTCCAGGGTCGTGGCACCATTCCAAGAGACCCCCAGATGTGTCAGTCCATTCCAGAGGAACCTGTTTTCCCTGCACTGCCTTGACGTTCAAGCAGAGGATCGACTCCCACCACGTGTGCACGTGGGACAGCCCTGTGGGAAAGCCTCGTGGGAAAGCCTCGTGGGAAAGACTCGAGGGAAAACCACAGATCCTTTGATCCACGCGGCGGACTGCGTGACACTGCTGCTACCGCTCTGGAGGAAAGCGCAAGTGCATGCCCGCATTCGAGACGAGAACTGACTCCCCTGGGGAGACTCCAGAATTACCCCAAGATCCATGTCAGCACTGGAGAGGAATCCTCAGGTTCCGGCCCCGACTTCACACAAGGTCTTAGGCCCTGGCATCGACGGGAGAGGAATCCTGAGAGGCCCCTGAGGAACTCGCATGGGGACTGGCCTTTCCTGAGGCCACCAGAGCGGGTCCATGAGGTCCCCGTCTTAATCGAGAGCACCTGCCGCAACTCGAGAAAATCCAGGAGGTTTTGCCCTCCAGGCGAGATGAGGCCCATTTCCGCTGAGGCTTCTCGAGGCTAATCACATCTAACCACTGGAACATCCAAAGGGTCCTTCTCACCCTTGCTGCAACTCAACAAGTTCCCCGACATACCCGTCTCCACTTGAGAGCAAGCACGAGGGTCCCGCACACATCCAGGGGAGCCCCGTTTCCGCTTCCTAGCTCGAGATGAGGTTTCCTTTCCCTGTTTCGTAGGTAAAGAATTCCCGGCGTTCCCGTCGCATCTCAAGAGGAGGCGCTCTCCACAGGAACGGCGAGAGGAACTCCAGGGTCTTGCCACCATTCCAAGAGTCCCCCAGATGTGTCAGTCCATTCCAGAGGAACCTGTTTTCCCTGCACTGCCTTGACGTTCAAGCCGAGGATCGACTCCCACCACGTGTGCACGTGGGACAGCCCTGTGGGAAAGCCTCGTGGGAAAGCTTCGTGGGAAAGACTCGAGGGAAAACCATAGATCCTTTGATGCAGGCGGCGGACTGCGTGACACTGCTGCTACCGCTCTGGAGGAAAGCGCAAGTGCATGCCCGCATTCGAGACGAGGACTGACTCCCCTGGGGAGACTCCAGAAGTACCCCAAGATCCATGTCAGCACTGGAGTGGAATCCTCAGGTTCCGGCCCCGACTCCACACAAGGTCTTCGGCCCCGGTATCGACGGGAGAGGAATCCCGAGAGGCCCCCGAGGAACTCGCATGGGGACTGGCCTTTCCTGAGGCCACCAGAGCGGGTCCCTGAGGTCCCCGTCGTAAGTCGAGAGCACCTGCCGCAACTCGAGAAAATCCAGGAGGTTTTGCCCTCCAGGCGAGATGAGGCCCATTTCCGCTGAGGCTTCTCGAGGCTAATCACATCTAACCACTGGAACTTCCAAAGGGTCCTTCACACCCTTGCTGCAAGTCCAGAAGTTCCCCGACATACCCGTCTCCACTCGAGAGGAAGCACGAGGTTCCCGCACACATCCGGGGGAGCCCCGGTTCCGCCTCCTAGCTCGAGATGAGGGATCCTTTCCCTGTTTCCTAGGGAAAGAATTCCCGGCGTTCCCGTCGCATCTCAAGAGGAGGCGCTCTCCACAGGAAAGGCGAGAGGAACTCCAGGGTCGTGCCACCATTCCAAGAGTCCCCCAGATGTGTCAGTCCATTCCAGAGGAACCTGTTTTCCCTGCACTGCCTTGACATTCAAGCCGAGGATCGACTCCCACCACGTGTGCACGTGGGACAGCCCTGTGGGAAAGACTCGTGGGAAAGCCTCGTGGGAAAGACTCGAGGGAAATCCATAGATCCTTTGATCCCCGCGGCGGACTGCGTGACACTGCTGCTACCGCTCTGGAGGACAGCGCAAGTGCATGCCCGCATTCGAGACGAGGACTGACTCCCCTGGGGAGACTCCAGAAGTACCCCAAGATCCGTGTCAGCACTGGAGTGGAATCCTCAGGTTCAGGCCCTGACTCCACAAAAGGTCTTAGGCCCCGGTATCGACGGGAGAGGAATCCCGAGAGGCCCCAGAGGAACTCGCATGGCGCCTGGACTTTCCTGAGGCCACCAGAGCGGGTCCCTGAGATCCCCGTCGTAAGTCGAGTGCACCTGCCGCAACTCGAGAAAATCCAGGAGGTTTTGCCCTCCAGGCGAGATGAGGCCCATTTCCGCTGAGGCTTCTCGAGGCTAATCACTTCTAACCACTGGAACTTCCAAAGGGTCCTTCACACCCTTCCTGCAACTCAAGAAGTTCCCCGACATACCCGTCTCCAATCGAGAGGAAGCACGAGGGTCCCGCACACATCCAGGGGAGCCCCGTTTCCGCCTCCTAGCTCGAGATGAGGGATCCTTTCCCTGTTTCGTAGGGAAAGAATTCCTGGCGTTCCCGTCGCAACTCAAGAGGAGGCGCTCTCCACAGGAAAGGCGAGAGGAACTCCAGGGTCGTGCCACCATTCCAAGAGTCCCCCAGATGTGTCAGTCCATTCCAGAGGAACCTGTTTTCCCTGCACTGCCTTGACGTTCAAGCCGAGGATCGACTCCCACCACGTGTGCACGTGGGATAGCCCTGTGGGAAAGCCTCGTGGGAAAGTACGTGGGAAAGACTCTAGGGAAAACCATAGATCCTTTGATCCACGCGGAGGACTGCGTGACACTGCTGCTACCGCTCTGGAGGAAAGCGCAAGTGCATGCCCGCATTCGAGACGAGGACTGACTCCCCTGGGGAGACTCCAGATGTACCCCAAGATCCATGTCAGCACTGGAGAGGAATCCTCAGGTTCCGGCCCCGACTAAACACAAGGTCTGAGGCCCCGGCATCGACGGGAGATGAATCCCGAGAGGCGCCCGAGGAACTCGCATGGGGACTGGCCTTTCCTGAGGCCACCAGAGCGGGTCCCTGAGGTCCCCGTCGTAAGTCTAGAGCACCTGCCGCAACTCGAGAAAATCCAGGAGGTTTTGCCCTCCAGGCGAGTTGAGGCCCATTTCCGCTGAGGCTTCTCGAGGCTAATCACGTCTAACCACTGGAACTTCCAAAGGGTCCTTCACACCCTTGCTGCAACTCAAGCAGTTCCGCGACATACCCGTCTCCACTAGAGAGGAAGCACGTGGGGTCCCGCACACATCCAGAGGAGCCCCGTTTCCGCCTCCTAGCTCGAGATGAGGGATACTTTCCCTGTTTCTTAGTGAAAGAATTCCCAGCGTTCCCGTCGCATCTCAAGAGGAGGCGCTCTCCACAGGAAAGGCGAGAGGAACTCCAGGTTCGTGGCACCATTTCAAGAGACCCCCAGATGTGTCACTCCATTCCTGAGGAACCTGTTTTCCCTGCACTGCCTTGACGTTCACGCCGAGGATCGACTCCCACCACGTGTGCACGTGGGACAGACCTGTGGGAAAGCCTCGTGGGAAAGCCTCGTTGGAAAGACTCGAGGGAAAACCATAGATCCTTTGATCCACGAGGTGGACTGCGTGACACTGCTGCTACCGCTCTGGAGGAAAGCGCAAGTGCATGCCCGCATTCGAGACGAGGACTGACTCCCCTGGGGAGACTCCAGAAGTACCCCAAGATCCATGTCAGCACTGGAGAGGAATCCTCAGGTTCCGGCCCCGACTCCACACAAGGTCTTAGGCCCCAGCATCGACGGGAGAGGAATCCCGACAGGACCCGAGGAACTCGCATGGGGACTGGCCTTTCCTGAGGCCACCAGAGCGGGTCTCTGTGGTCCCCGTCGTAAGTCGAGAGCACCTGCCGCAACTCGAGAAAATCCAGGAGGTTTTGCCCTCCAGGCGAGATGAGGCCCATTTCCGCTGAGGCTTCTCGAGGCTGATCACATCTAACCACTGGAACTTCCAAAGGGTCCTTCACACCCTTGCTGCAACTCAAGAAGTTCCCCGACATACCTGTCTCCACTCGAGAGGAAGCACGTGGGGTCCCGCACACATCCAGGGGAGCCCCGTTTCTGCCTCCAAGCTCGAGATGAATGATCCTTTCCCTGTTTCGTAGGGAAAGAATTCCGGCGTTCCCGTCGCATCTCAAGAGGAGGCGCTCTCCACAGGAAAGGCGAGAGGAAGTCCAGGGTCGTGCCACCATGACAAGAGTCCCCCAGATATGACAGTCCATTCCAGAGTAACCTGTTTTCCCTGCACTGCCTTGACGTTCAAGCCGAGGATCGACTCCCACCACGTGTGCACGTGGGACAGCCCTGTGGAAAGCCTCGTGGGAAAGCCTCGTGGGAAAGACTCGAGGGAAAACCATAGATCCTTTGATCCACGCGGCGGACTGCGTGACACTGCTGCTACCGCTCTGGAGGAAAGCGCAAGTGCATGCTCGCATTCGAGGCGAAGACTGACTCCCCTGGGGAGACTCCAGAAGTACCCCAAGATCCATGTCAGCACTGGAGAGGAATCCTCAGGTTCCGGCCCCGACTGCACACAAGGTCTTAGGCCCCGGCATCAACGGATGAGGAATCCCGAGAGGCCCCCGAGGAACTCGCATGGGGACTGGCCTTTCCTGAGGCCACCAGAGCGGGTCCCTGAGGTCCCGGTCGTAAGTCGAGAGCACCTGCCGCAACTCGAGAAAATCCAGGAGGTTTTGCCCTCCAGGCGAGATGAGGCCCATTTCCGCTGAGGCTTCTCGAGGCTAATCACGTCTAACCACTGGAACTTCCAAAGGGTCCTTCACACCCTTGCTGCAACTCAAGAAGTTCCCCGACATACCCGTCTCCACTCGAGAGGAAGCAAGAGGGTCCCGCACACATCCAGGGGAGCCCCGTTTCCGCCTCCAAGCTCGAGATGAGGGATCCTTTCCCTGTTTCGTAGGGAAAGAATTCCGGTGTTCCCGTCGCATCTCAAGAGGAGGCGCTCTCCACAGGAAAGGCGAGAGGACTCCAGCGTCGTGCCACCATCCAAAGTGTCCCCCAGATATGTCAGTCCATTCCAGAGGAACCTGTTTTCCCTGCACTGCCTTCACGTTCAAGCCGAGGATCGACTCTCACCACGTGTGCACGTGGGACAGCCCTTGGGAAGGCCTCGTGGGAAAGCCTCGTGGGAAAGACTAGAGGGAAAACCATAGATACTTTGATGCACGCGGCGGAGTGCGTGACACTGCTGCTACCGCTCTGGAGGATAGTGCAAGTGCATGCCCGCATTCCAGACGAGGACTGACTCCCCTGGGGAGACTCCAGAAGTACCCCAAGATCCATGTCAGCACTGGAGAGGAATCCTCAGGTTCCGGCCCCGACTCCACACAAGGTCTTCGGCCCCGGCATCGAAGGGAGAGGAATCCCGAGAGGCCCCCGAGGAACTCGCATGGGGACTGGCCTTTCCTGAGGCCACCAGAGCGGGTCCCTGAGGTCCCCGTCGTAAGTCGAGAGCACCTGCCGCAACTTGAGAAAATCCAGGAGGTTTTGCCCTCCAGGCGAGATGAGGCCCATTTCCGATGAGGCTTCCCGAGGCTAATCATATCTAACCACTGGAACTTCCAAAGGGTCCTTCACACCCTTGCTGCAACTCAAGAAGTTCCCCGACATACCCGTCTCCACTCGAGAGGAAGCACGTGGGGTCCCGCACACATCCAGGGGAGCCCCGTTTCCGCCTCCTAGCTCGAGATGATGGATCCTTTCAGTGTTTCGTAGGGAAAGAATACCGGCGTTCCCGTCGCATCTCAAGAGGAGGCGCTCTCCATAGGAAAGGCGAGAAGAACTCCAGGGTCGTGACACCATTCCAAGAGTCCCGCAGATGTGTCAGTCCATTCCAGAGGAACCTGTTTTCCCTGCACTGCCTTGACGTTCAAGCCGAGGATCGACTCCCACCACTTGTGCACGTGGGACAGCCCTGTGGGAAAGCCTCTTGGGAAAGCCTCGTGGGAAAGACTCGAGGGAAAACCATAGATCCTTTGATCCACGCGGCGGACTGCGTGACACTGCTCTTACCGCTCTGGAGGAAAGCGCAAGTGCATGCCCGCATTCGAGACGAGGACTGACTCCCCTGGGGAGACTCCAGAAGTACCCCAAGATCCATGTCAGCACTGGAGAGGAATCCTCAAGTTCCGGCCCCGACTCAACACAAGGTCTTAGGCCCTGGCATTGACGGGAGAGGAATCCCGAGAGGCCCCCGAGGAACTCGCATGGGGACTGGCCTTTCCTGAGGCCCCCAGAGCTGGTCCCTGAAGTCCCCGTCGTAAGTCGAGAGCACCTGCCACAACTCCAGGAAATCCAAGAAGTTTTGCCCTCCAGGCGAGATGAGGCCCATTTCCGCTGAGGCTTCTCGAGGTCAATCACATCTAACCACTGGAACTTAAAAAGGGTCCTTCACACCCTTGCTGCAACTCAAGAAGTTACCCGACATACTCGTCTCCACTCGAGAGGAAGCACGTGGTGTCCCGCACACATCCAGGGGAGCCCCGTTTCCGCCTCCTAGCTCGAGATGAGGGATCCTTTCCCTGTTTCGTAGGGAAAGAATTCCCGTCGTTCCCGTCGCATCTCAAGAGGAGGCGCTCTCCACAGGAAAGGCGAGAGGAACTCCAGGGTCGTGCCACCATTCCAAGAGACGCCCAGATGTGTCAGTCCATTCCAGAGGAACCTGTTTTCCCTTCACTGCCTTGACGTTCAAGCCGAGGATCAACTCCCACCACGTGTGCACGTGGGACAGCCCTGTGGGAAAGCCTCGTGGGAAAGCCTCGTGGGAAAGACTCGAGGGAACACCATAGATCCTTTGATCCACGTGGCGGACAGCGTGACACTGCTGCTACCGCTCTGGAGGAAAGCGCAAGTGCATGCCCGCATTCGAGACGAGGACTGACTCCCCTGGGGAGACTCCAGAATTACCCCAAGATCCATGTCAGCACTGGAGAGGAATCCTCAGGTTCCGGCCCCGACTCCACACAAGGTCTTAGGCCCTGGCATTGACGGAGAGGAATCCCGAGAGGCCCCCGTGGAACTCGCATGGGGACTGGCCTTTCATGAGGCCAGCAGAGCGGTTCCCTGAGGTCTCCGTCGTAAGTCGAGAGCACCTGCCGCAACTCGAGAAAATCCAGGAGGTTTCGCCCTCCAGGCGAGATGAGGCCCATTTCCGCTGAGGCTTCTCGAGGCCAATCACATCTAACCACTGGAACTTCCAAAGGGTCCTTCACACCCTTGCTGCAACTCAAGAAGTTCCCCGGCATACCCGTCTCCACTCGAGAGGAAGCACGTGGGGTCCCGCACACATCCAGGGGAGCCCCGTTTCCGCCTCCTAGCTCGAGATGAGGGATCCTTTCCCTGTTTCGTAGGGAAAGAATTCCCGGCGTTCCCGTCGCATCTCAAGAGGAGGCGCTCTCCATAGGAAAGGTGAGAGGAACTCCAGGGTCATGCCACCATTCCAAGAGTCCCCCAGATGTGTCAGTCCATTCCAGAGGAACCTGTTTTCCCTGCACTGCCTTGACGTTCAAGCCCAGGATCGACTCCCACCACGTGTGCTCGTGGGACAGCCCTGTGGGAAAGCCTCGTGGGAAAGCCTCGTGGGAAAGACTCGAGGGAAAACCATAGATCCTTTGATTAACGCGGCGGACTGCGTGACACTGCTGCTACCGCTCTGGAGGAAAGCGCAAGTGCATGCCGGCATTCGAGACGAGGACGACTCCCCTTGGGAGACTCCAGAAGTACCCCAAGATCCATGTCAGCACTGGAGAGGAATCCTCAGGTTCCGGCTCCGACTCCACACAAGGTCTTAGGCCCCGGCATCGACGGGAGAGGAATCCCGAGAGGCCCCCGAGGAACTCGCATGGGGACTGGCCTTTCCTGAGGCCACCAGAGCGGGTCCCTGAGGTCCACGTCGTAAGTCGAGAGCACCTGCCGAAACTCGAGAAAATCCAGGAGGTTTTGCCCTCCAGGCGAGATGAGGCCCATTTCCGCTGAGGCTTCTCGGGGCTAATCACTTCTAACCACTGGAACTTCCAAAGGGTCCTTCACACCCTTGCTGCAACTCAAGAAGTTGCCCGACATACCCGTCTCCACTCAAGAGGAAGCACGTGGGGTCCCGCACACATCCAGGGGAGCCCCGTTTCCGCCTCCTAGCTCGAGATGAGGGATCCTTTCCCTGTTTCGTAGGGAAAGAATTCCCGGCGTTCCCGTCGCATCTCAAGAGTAGGCGCTCTCCACAGGAAAGGCGAGAGGAACTCCAGGGTCGTGCCACCATTCCAAGAGTCCCCCAGATGTGTCAGTCCATTCCAGAGGAACCTGTTTTCCCTGCACTGCCTTGACGTTCAAGCCGAGGATCGACTCCCACCACGTGTGCACGTGGGACAGTCCTGTGGGAAAGCCTCGTAGGAAAGCCTCGTGGGAAAGACTCGAGGGAAAACCATAGATCCTTTGATCCACGCGGCGGACTGCGTGTCACTGCTGCTACCGCTCTGGAGGAAAGCGCAAGTGCATGTCCGCATTCGAGAGGAGGACTGACTCCCCTGGGGAGACTCCAGAAGTACCCCAAGATCCATGTCAGCACTGGAGAGGAATCCTCAGGTTCCGGCCCCGACTCCACACAAGGTCTTAGGCACCGGCATCGACGGGAGAGGAATCCCGAGAGGCCCCCGAGGAACTCGCATGGGTACTGGCCTTTCCTGAGGCCACCAGAGCGGGTCCCTGAGGTCCCCGTGGTAAGTCGAGAGCACATGACGCAACTCGAGAAAATCCAGGAGGTTTTGCCCTCCAGGCGAGATGAGGCCCATTTCCGTTGAGGCTTCTCGAGGCCAATCACATCTAACCACTGGAACTTCCAAAGGGTCCTTCACACCCTTGCTGCAACTCAAGAAGTTCCCCGACATACCCGTCTGCACTCGAGAGGAAGCACGTGGGGTCCCGCACACATCCAGGGGAGCCCCGTTTCCGCCTCCTAGCTCGAGATGAGGGATCCTTTCCCTGTTTCGTAGGGAAAGAATTCCCGGCGTTCCCGTCGCATCTCAAGAGGAGGCGCTCTCCATAGGAAAGGTGAGAGGAACTCCAGGGTCATGCCACCATTCCAAGAGTCCCCCAGATGTGTCAGTCCATTCCAGAGGAACCTGTTTTCCCTGCACTGCCTTGACGTTCAAGCCCAGGATCGACTCCCACCACGTGTGCTCGTGGGACAGCCCTGTGGGAAAGCCTCGTGGGAAAGCCTCGTGGGAAAGACTCGAGGGAAAACCATAGATCCTTTGATTAACGCGGCGGACTGCGTGACACTGCTGCTACCGCTCTGGAGGAAAGCGCAAGTGCATGCCGGCATTCGAGACGAGGACGACTCCCCTTGGGAGACTCCAGAAGTACCCCAAGATCCATGTCAGCACTGGAGAGGAATCCTCAGGTTCCGGCTCCGACTCCACACAAGGTCTTAGGCCCCGGCATCGACGGGAGAGGAATCACGAGAGGCCCCCGAGGAACTCGCATGGGGACTGGCCTTTCCTGAGGCCACCAGAGCGGGTCCCTGAGGTCCACGTTGTAAGTCGAGAGCACCTGCCGAAACTCGAGAAAATCCAGGAGGTTTTGCCCTCCAGGCGAGTTGAGGACCATTTCCGCTGAGGCTTCTCGAGGCTGATCACATCTAACCACTGGAACTTCCAAAGGGTCCTTCACACCCTTGCTGCAACTCAAGCAGTCCCGCAACATACCCGTCTCCACTCGAGAGGAAGCACGTGGTGTCCCGCACACATCCAGGGGAGCCCCGTTTCCGCCTCCTAGCTCGAGATGAGTGATCCTTTCCCTGTTTCGTAGGGAAAGAATTCCCGGTGTTCCCGTCGCATCTCAAGAGGTGGCGTTCTCCACAGGAAAGGCGAGAGGAACTCCAGGGTCGTGCCACCATTCCAAGAGTCCCCCAGATGTGTCAGTCCATTCCAGAGGAACCTGTTTTCCCTGCACTGCCTTGACGTTCAAGCCGAGGATCGACTCCCACTACGTGTGCACGTGGGACAGCCCTGTGGGAAAGCCTCGTGGGAAAGCCTCGTGGGAAAGACTCGAGGGAAAACCATAGATCCTTTGATCCACGCGGCGGACGGCGTGACACTGCTGCTACCGCTCTGTAGGAAAGCGCAAGTGCATGCCCGCATTCGAGACGAGGACTGACTCCCCTGGGGAGACTCCAGAAGTACCCCAAGATCCATGTCAGCACTGGAGAGGAATCCTCAGGTTCCGGCCCCGACTCCACACAAGGTCTTAGGCCCCGGCATCGACGGGAGAGGAATCCCGAGAGGCCCCCGAGGAACTCGCATGGGGACTGGCCTTTCATGAGGCCACCAGAGCGGGTCCCTGAGGTCCCCGTCGTAAGTCGAGAGCACCTGCTGCAACTCGAGAAAATCCAGGAGGTTTTGCCCTCCAGGCGAGATGAGGCCCATTTCCGCTGAGGCTTCTCGAGGCCAATCACATCTAACCACTGGAACTTCCAAAGGGTCCTTCACACCCTTGCTGCAACTCAAGCAGTTCCGTGACATACCCGTCTTCACTCGAGAGGAAGCACGTGGTGTCCCGCACACATCCAGGGGAGCCCCGTTTCCGCCTCCTAGCTCGAGATGAGGGATCCTTTCCCTGTTTCGTAGGGAAAGAATTCCCGGCGTTCCCGTCGCATCTCAAGAGGAGGCGCTCTCCACAGGAAAGACGAGAGGAACTCCAGGGTCGTGCCACCATTCCAAGAGTCCCCCAGATGTGTCAGTCCATTCCAGAGGAACCTGTTTTCCCTGCACTGCCTTGACGTTCAAGCCGAGGATCGACTCCCACCTCGTGTGCACGTGGGACAGCCCTGTGGGAAAGCCTCGTGGGAAAGACTCGTGGGAAAGACTCGAGGGAAAACCATAGATCCTTTCATCCACGCGGCGGACTGCGTGACACTGCTGCTACCGCTCTGGAGGAAAGCGCAAGTGCATGCCCGCAATCGAGACGAGGACTGACTCCCCTTGGGAGACTCCAGAAGTACCCCAAGATCCATGTCAGCACTGGGGAGGAATCCTCAGGTTCCGGCCCCGACTCCACACAAGGTCTTAGGCCCCGGCATCGACGGGAGAGGAATCCCGAGAGGCCCCCGTGGAACTCGCATGGGGACTGGCCTTTCCTGAGGCCAGCAAAGCGGGTCCCTGAGGTTCCCGTGGTAAGTCGAGAGCACCTGCCGCAACTCCAGAAAATCCAGGAGGATTTGCCCTCCAGGCGAGATGAGGCCCATTTCCGCTGAGGCTTCTCGGGGCTAATCACGTCTAACCACTGGAACTTCCAAAGGGTGCTTCACACCCTTGCTGCAACTCAAGAAGTTGCCCGACATACCCGTCTCCACTCGAGAGGAAGCACGTGGGTCCCGCACACATCCAGGGGAGCCCCGTTTCCGCCTCCTAGCTCGAGATGAGGGATCCTTTCCCTGTCTCGTAGGGAAACAATTCCCGGCGTTCCCGTCGCATCTCAAGAGGAGGCGCTCTCCACAGGAAAGGCGAGAGGAACTCCAGGGTCGTGCCACCATTCCAAGAGTCCCCCAGATGTGTCAGTCCATTCCAGAGGAACCTGTTTTCCCTGCACTGCCTTGACGTTCAAGCCGAGGATCGACTCCCACCACGTGTGCACGTGGGACAGCCCTGTGGGAAAGCCTCGTGGGAAAGCCTCGTGGGAAAGACTCGAGGGAAAACCATAGATCCTTTGATACACGCGGCGGACTGGGTGACACTGCTGCTACTGCTCTGGAGGAAAGCACAAGTGCATGCCCGCATTCGAGACGAGGACTGACTCCCCTGGGGAGACTCCAGAAGTACCCCAAGATCCATGTCAGCACTGGAGAGGAATCCTCAGGTTCCGGCCCCGACTCCACACAAGGTCTTAGGCCCCAGCATCGACGGGAGAGGAATCCCCAGAGGAACTCGCATGGGGACTGGCCTTTCCTGAGGCCACCAAAGCGGGTCCCTGAGGTCCTCGTCGTAAGTCGAGAGCACATGCCGCAACTCGAGAAAATCTCGGAGGTTTTGCCCTCCAGGCGAGATGAGGCCCATTTCCGCTGAGGCTTCTTGAGGCCAATCACATCTAACCACTGGAACTTCCAAAGGGTCCTTCACACCTTTGCTGCAACTCAAGAAGGTCCCCGACATACCCGTCTCCACTCGAGAGGAAGCACGTGGGGTCCCGCACACATCCAGGGGAGCCCCGTTTCCGCCTCCTAGCTCGAGATGAGGGATCCTTTCCCTGTTTCGTAGGGAAAGAATTCCCGGCGTTCCCGTCGCATCTCAAGAGGAGGCGCTCTCCACAGGAAAGGCGAGAGGAACTCCAGGGTCGTGACACCATTCCAAGAGTCCCCCAGATGTGTCAGTCCATTCCAGAGGAACCTGTTTTCCCTTCACTGCCTTGACGTTCAAGCCGAGGATCGACTCCCACCACGTGTGCACGTGGGACAGCCCTGTGGGAAAGCCTCGTGGGAAAGCCTCGTGGGAAAGACTCAAGGGAAAACCACAGATCCTTTGATCCACGCGGCGGACTGCGTGACACTGCTGCTACCGCTCTGGAGGAAAGCGCAAGTGCATGCCCGCATTCGAGACGAGGACTGACTCCCCTGGGGAGACTCCAGAAGTACCCCAAGATCCATGTCATCACTGGAGAGGAATCCTCAGGTTCCGGCCCCGACTCCACACAAGGTCTTAGGCCCCGGCATCGACGGGAGTGGAATCCTGAGAGGCCCCCGAGGAACTCGCATGGGGACTGGCCTTTCCTGAGGCCACCAGAGCGGGTCCCTGAGGTCCCCGTCGAAAGTCGAGAGCACCTGCCGCAACTCGAGAAAATCCAGGAGGTTTTGCCCTCCAGGCGAGATGAGGCCCATTTCCGCTGAGGCTTCTCGAGGCTAATCACGTCCAACCACTGGAACTTCCAAAGGGTCCTTCACACCCTTGCTGCAACTCAAGAAGTTCCTCGACATACCCGTCTCCACTCGTGAGGAAGCACGTGGGTCCCGCACACATCCAGGGGAGCCCCGTTTCCGCCTCCTAGCTCGAGATGAGGGATCCTTTCCCTGTTTCGAAGGGAAAGAATTCCCGGCGTTCCCGTCGCATCTCAAGAGGAGGCGCTCTCCACAGGAAAGGCGAGAGGAACTCCAGGGTCGTGACACAATTCCAAGAGTCCCCCAGATGTGTCAGTCCATTCCAGAGGAACCTGTTTTCCCTGCACTGCCTTGACGTTCAAGCCGAGGATCGACTCCCACCACGTGTGCACGTGGGACAGCCCTGTGGGAAAGCCTCGTGGGAAAGCCTCGTGGGAAAGACTCGAGGGAAAACCATAGATCCTTTGATCCATGCGGCGGACTGCGTGACACTGCTGCTACCGCTCTGGAGGAAAGCGCAAGTGCATGCCCGCATTCGAGACGAGGACTGACTCCCCTGGGGAGACTCCCGAAGTACCCCAAGATCCATGTCAGCACTGGAGAGGAATCCTCAGGTTCCGGCCCCGACTCCACACAAGGTCTTAGGCCCCGGCATCGACGGGAGAGGAATCCCGAGAGGCCCCCGAGGAACTCGCATGGGGACTGGCCTTTTCTGAGGCCACCAGAGCGGGTCCCTGAGGTCCCCATCGTAAGACGAGAGCACCTGCCGCAACTCGAGAAAATCCAGGAGGTTTTGCCCTCCAGGCGAGATGAGGCCCATTTCCGCTGAGGCTTCTCGAGGCAAATCACATCTAACCACTGGAACTTCCAAAGGGTCCTTCACACCCTTGCTGCAACTCAAGAAGTTACCCGACATACCCGTCTCCACTCGTGAGGAAGCACGAGGTTCCCGCACACATCCAGGGGAGCCCCGTTTCCGCCTCCTAGCTCGAGATGAGGGATCCTTTCCCTGTTTCGTAGGGAAAGAATTCCCGGCGTTCCCGTCGCATCTCAAGAGGAGGCGCTCTCCACATGAGAGGCAAGAGAACTCCAGGGTCGTGCCACCATTCCAAGAGTCCCCCAGATGTGTCAGTCCATTCCAGAGGAACCTGTTTTCCCTGCACTTCCTTGACGTTCAAGCCGAGGATCGACTCCCACCACGTGTGCACGGGGGACAGCCCTGTGGGAAAGCCTCGTGGGAAAGCCTCGTGGGAAAGACTCGAGGGAAATCCATAGATCCTTTGATCCACGCGGCGGACTGCGTGACACTGCTGCTACCGCTCTGGAGGAAAGCGCAAGTGCATGCCCGCATTCGAGACGAGGACTGACTCCCCTGGGGAGACTCCAGAAGTACCCCAAGATCCATGTCAGCACTGGAGAGGAATCCTCACGTTCCGGCCCCGACTCCACACAAGGTCTTAGGCATCAGCATCGACGGGAGAGGAATCCCGAGAGGACCCGAGGAACTCGCATGGGGACTGGCCTTTCCTGAGGCCACCAGAGCGGGTCTCTGAGGTCCCCGTCGTAAGTCGAGAGTTCCTGCCGCAACTCGAGAAAATCCAGGAGGTTTTGCTCTCCAGGCGAGATGAGGCCCATTTCCGCTGAGGCTTCTCGAGGCTAATCACTTCTAACGACTGGAACTTCCAAAGGGTCCTTCACACCCTTGCTTCAACTCAAGAAGTTCCCCGACATACCGGTCTCCACTCGAGAGAAAGCACGTGGGGTTCCGCACACATCCAGGGGAGCCCCATTTCCGCCTCCTAGCTCGAGATGAGGGATCCTTTCCCTGCTTCGTAGGGAAAGAATTCCCGGCGTTCCCGTCGCATCTCAAGAGGAGGCGCTCTCCACAGGAAAGGCGAAAGGAAATCCAGGGTCGTGCCACCATTCCAAGAGTCCCCCAGATGTGTCAGTCCATTCCAGAGGAAATTGTTTTCCCTGCACTGCCTTGACGTTCAAGCCGAGGATCGACTCCCACCACGTGTGCACCTGGGACAGCCCTGTGGAAAGGCCTCGTGGGAAAGCCTCGTGGGAAAGACTCGAGGGAAAACCATAGATCCTTTGATGCACGCGGCGGACTGCTTGACACTGCTGCTACCGCTCTGGAGGATAGCGCAAGTGCATGCCCGCATTCGAGACGAGGACTGACTCCCCTGGGGAGACTCCAGAAGTACCCCAAGATCCATGTCAGCACTGGAGAGGAATCCTCAGGTTCCGGCCCCGACTCCACACAAGGTCTTCGGCCCCGGCATCGACGGGAGAGGAATCCCGAGAGGCCCCCGAGGAAGTCGCATGGGGACTGACCTTTCCTGAGGCCACCAGAGCGGGTCTCTGAGGTCCCCGTCGTAAGTCGTGAGCACATGCCGCAACTCGAGAAAATCCAGGAGGTTTTGCCCTCCAGGCGAGATGAGGCCCATTTCCGCTGAGGCTTCTCGAGGCTAATCACATCTAACCACTGGAACTTCCAAAGGGTCCTTCACACCCTTGCTGCAACTCAAGAAGTTCCCCGACATACCCGTCTCCACTCGAGAGGAAGCACGTGGGGTCCCGCAAACATCCAGGGGAGCCCCGTTTCCGCCTCCTAGCTCGAGATGAGGGATCCTTTCCCTGTTTCGTAGGGAAAGAATTCCCGGCGTTCCCGTCGCATCTCAAGAGGAGGCGCTCTCCACATGAGAGGCAAGAGAACTCCAGGGTCGTGCCACCATTCCAAGAGTCCCCCAGATGTGTCAGTCCATTCCAGAGGAACCTGTTTTCCCTGCACTTCCTTGACGTTCAAGCCGAGGATCGACTCCCACCACGTGAGCACGGGGGACAGCCCTGTGGGAAAGCCTCGTGGGAAAGCCTCGTGGGAAAGACTCGAGGGAAATCCATAGATCCTTTAATCCACGCGGCGGACTGCGTGACACTGCTGCTACCGCTCTGGAGGAAAGCGCAAGTGCATGCCCGCATTCGAGACGAGGACTGACTCCCCTGGGGAGACTCCAGAAGTACCCCAAGATCCATGTCAGCACTGGAGAGGAATCCTCACGTTCCGGCCCCGACTCCACACAAGGTCTTAGGCATCAGCATCGACGGGAGAGGAATCCCGAGAGGACCCGAGGAACTCGCATGGGGACTGGCCTTTCCTGAGGCCACCAGAGCGGGTCTCTGAGGTCCCCGTCGTAAGTCGAGAGTTCCTGCCGCAACTCGAGAAAATCCAGGAGGTTTTGCCCTCCAGGCGAGATGAGGCCCATTTCCGCTGAGGCTTCTCGAGGCTAATCACATCTAACCACTGGAACTTCCAAGGGGTCCCTGACACCGTTGCTGCAACTCAAGAAGTTCCCCGACATACCCGTCTCCACTCGAGAGGAAGCAAGTGGGTCCCGCACACATCCAGGGGAGCCCCGTTTCCGACTCCTAGCTCGAGATGAGGGTTCCTTTCCCTGTTTCGTAGGGAAAGAATTCCCGGTGTTCCCGTCGCATCTCAAGAGGAGGCGCTCTCCACAGGAAAGGCGAGAGGACTCCAGCGTCGTGCCACCATCCAAAGTGTCCCCCAGATATGTCAGTCCATTCCAGAGGAACCAGTTTTCCCTGCACTGCCTTGACGTTCAAGCCGAGGATCGACTCCCACCACGTGTGCACGTGGGACAGCCCTGTGGGAAGGCCTCGTGGGAAAGCCTCGTGGGAAATACTAGAGGGAAAAACATAGATACTTTGATGCACGCGGCGGAGTGCGTGACACTGCTGCTACCGCTCTGGAGGATAGCGCAAGTGCATGCCCGCATTTGAGACGAGGACTGACTCCCCTGGGGAGACTCCAGAAGTACCCCAAGATCCATGTCAGCACTGGAGAGGAATCCTCAGGTTCTGGCTCCGACTCCACACAAGGTCTTAGGCCCCGGCATCGACGGGAGAGGAATCCCGAGAGGCCCCAGAGGAACTCGCCTGGGGACTGGCCTTTCCTGAGGCCACCAGAGCGGGTCCCTGAGGTCCACGTCGTAAGTCGAGAGCACCTGCCACAACTCGAGAAAATCCAGGAGGTTTTGCCCTCCAGGCGATTTGAGGCCCATTTCCGCTGAGGCTTCTCGAGGCTGATCACGTCTAACCACTGGAACTTCCAAAGGGTCCTTCACACCCTTGCTGCAACTCAAGAAGTTCCCCGACATACCCGTCTCCACTCGAGAGGAAGCACGTGGTGTCCCGCACACATCCAGGGGAGCCCCGTTTCCGCCTCCTAGCTCGACATGAGGGATCCTTTCCCTGTTTCGTAGGGAAAGAATTCCCGGCGTTCCCGTCGCATCTCAAGAGGAGGCGCTCTCCACTGGAAAGGCGAGAGGAACTCCAGGGTCGTGACACCATTCCAAGAGTCCCCCAGATGTGTCAGTCCATTCCAGAGGAACCTGTTTTCCCTGCACTGCCTTGACGTTCAAGCCGAGGATCGACTCCCACCACGTGTGCACGTGGGACAGCCCTGTGGGAAAGCCTCGTGGGAAAGCCTCGTGGGAAAGACTCGAGGGAAAACCATAGATCCTTTGATCCACGCGGCAGACTGCGTGACACTGCTGCTACCGCTGTGGAGGAAAGCGCAAGTGCATGCCCGCATTCGAGACGAGGACTGACTCCCCTGGGGAGACTCCAGAAGTACCCCAAGATCCATGTCAGCACTGGAGAGGAATCCTCAGGTTCCCGCCCCGACTCCACACAAGGTCTTAGGCCCCGGCATCGACGGGAGAGGAATCCCGAGAGGCCTCCGAGGAACTCGCATGGGGACTGGCCTTTCCTGAGGCCACCAGAGCGGGTCCCTGAGGTCCCCGTCGTAAGTCGAGAGCACCTGCCGCAACTCGAGAAAATCCAGGAGGATTTGCCCTCCAGGCGAGATGAGGCCCATTTCCGCTGAGGCTCCTCGAGGCCAATCACATCTAACCACTGGAACTTCCAAAGGGTCCTTCACACCCTTGCTGCAACTCAAGCAGTTGGGCGACATACCCGTCTCCACTCGAGAGGAAGCACGTGGTGTCCCGCACACATCCAGGGGAGCCCCGTTTCCGCCTCCTAGCTCGAGATGAGGGATCCTTTCCCTGTTTCGTAGGGAAAGAATTCCCGGCGTTCCCGTCGCATCTCAAGAGGAGGCGCTCTCCACAGGAAAGGTGAGAGGAACTCCCGGGTCGTGCCACCATTCCAAGAGTCCCCCAGATGTGTCAGTCCATTCCAGAGGAACCTGTTTTCCCTGCACTGCCTTGACGTTCAAGCCGAGGATCGACTCCCACCACGTGTGCACGTGGGACAGCCCTGTGGGAAAGCCTCGTGGGAAAGCCTCGTGGGAAAGACGCGAGGGAAAACCATAGATCCTTTTATCCACGCGGCGGACTGCGTGACACTGCTGCTACCAGTATGGAGGAAAGCGCAAGTGCATGTCCGCATTCGAGAGGAGGACTGACTCCCCTGGGGAGACTCCAGAAGTACCCCAAGATCCATGTCAGCACTGGAGAGGAATCCTCAGGTTCCGGCCCCGACTCCACACAAGGTCTTAGGCCCCGGCATCGACGGGAGAGGAATCCCGAGAGGCCCCCGAGGAACTCGCATAGGGACTGGCCTTTCCTGAGGCCACCAGAGCGGGTCCCTGAGGTCCCCGTCGTAAGTCGAGAGCACATGCCGCAAGTCGAGAAAATCCAGGAGGTTTTGCCCTCCAGGCGAGATGAGGCCCATTTCCGCTGAGGCTTCTCGAGGCCAATCACATCTCACCACTGGAACTTCCAAAGGGTCCTTCACACCCTTGCTGCAACTCAAGAAGTTCCCCGACATACCCGTCTCCACTCGAGAGGAAGCACGTGGGTCCCGCACACATCCAGGGGAGCCCCGTTTCCGCCTCCTAGCTCGAGATGAGGGATCCTTTCCCTGTTTCGTAGGGAAAGAATTCCCGGCGTTTCTGTCGCATCTCAAGAGGAGGCACTCTCCACAGGAAAGGCGAGCGGAACTCCAGGGTCGTGCCACCATTCCAAGAGTCCCCCAGATGTGTCAGTCCATTCCAGAGGAACCTGTTTTCCCTGCACTGCCTTGACGTTCAAGCCGAGGATCGAATCCCACCACGTGTGCACGTGGGACAGCCCTGTGGGAAAGCCTCGTGGGAAAGCCTCGTGGGAAAGACTCGAGGGAAAACCATAGATCCTTTGATCCACGCGGCGGACTGCGTGACACTGCTGCTACCGCTCTGGAGGAAAGCGCAAGTGCATGCCCGCATTCGAGACGAGGTCTGACTCCCCTGGGGAGACTACAGAAGTACCCCAAGATCCATGTCAGCACTGGAGAGGAATCCTCAGGTTCCGGCCCCGACTCCACACAAGGTCTTAGGCCCCGGCATCGACGGGAGAGGAATCCCGAGAGGCCCCAGAGGAACTCGCATGGGGACTGGCCTTTCCTGAGGCCACCAGAGCGGGTCCCTGAGGTCCCCGTCGTAAGTGGAGAGCACCTGCCGCAACTCGAGAAAATCCAGGAGGTTTTGCCCTCCAGGCGAGATGAGGCCCATTTCCGCTGAGGCTTCTCGAGGCCAATCACATCTAACCACTGGAACTTCCAAAGGGTCCTTCACACCCTTGCTGCAACTCAAGAAGTTCCCCGACATACCCGTCTCCACTCGAGAGGAAGCACGTGGTGTCCCGCATACATCCAGGGGAGCCCCGTTTCCGCCTCCTAGCTCGAGATGAGGGATCCTTTCCCTGTTTCGTAGGGAAAGAATTCCCGGCGTTCCCGTCGCATCTCAAGAGGAGGCGCTCTCCACAGGAAAGGCGAAAGGAACTCCAGGGTCGTGCCACCATTCCAAGAGTCCCCCAGATGTGTCAGTCCATTCAAGAGGAACCTGTTTTCCCTGCACTGCCTTGACGTTCAAGCCGAGGATCGACTCCCACCACGTGTGCACGTGGGACAGCCCTGTGGGAAAGCCTCGTGGGAAAGACTCGAGGGAAAACCATAGATCCTTTGATCCACGCGGCGGACTGCGTGACACTGCTGCTACCGCTCTGGAGGAAAGCGCAAGTGCATGCCCGCATTCGAGACGAGGACTGACTCCCCTGGGGAGACTCCAGAAGTACCCCAAGATCCATGTCAGCACTGGAGAGGAATCCTCAGGTTCCGGCCCCGACTCCACACAAGGTCTTAGACCCCGGCATCGACGGGAGAGGAATCCCGAGACGCCCCAGAGGAACTCGCATGGGGACTGGCTTTTCCTGAGGCCAACAGAGCGGTTCCCTGAGGTCCCTGTCGTAAGTCGAGAGCACCTGCCGCAACTCGAGAAAATTCAGGAGGTTTTGCCCTCCAGGCGAGATGAGGCCCATTTCCGCTGAGGCTTCTCGAGGCCAATCACATCTAACCACTGGAACTTCCAAAGGGTCCTTCACACCATTGCTGCAACTCAAGAAGTTCCCCGACATACCCGTCTCCACTCAAGAGGAAGCACGTGGGGTCCCGCACACATCCAGGGGAGCCCCGTTTCCGCCTCCTAGCTCGAGATGAGGGATCCTTTCCCTGTTTCGTAGGGAAAGAATTCCCGGCGTTCCCGTCGCATCTCAAGAGGAGGCGCTCTCCACAGGAAAGGCGAGAGGAACTCCAGGGTCGTGACAGCATTCCAAGAGTCCCCCAGATGTGTCAGTCCATTCCAGAGGAACCTTTTTTCCCTGCACTGCCTTGACGTTCAAGCCGAGGATCGACTCCCACCACGTGTGCACGTGGGACAGCCCTGTGGGAAAGCCTCGTAGGAAAGCCTCGTGGGAAAGACTCGAGGGAAAACCATAGATCCTTTGATCCACGCGGCGGACTGCGTGTCACTGCTGCTACCGCTCTGGAGGAAAGCGCAAGTGCATGCCCGCATTCGAGACGAGGACTGACTCCCCTGGGGAGACTCCAGAAGTACCCCAAGATCCATGTCAGCACTGGAGAGGAATCCTCAGGTTCCGGCCCAGACTCCACACAAGGTCTTAGGCGCCGGCATCGACGGGAGAGGAATCCCGAGAGGCCCCCGAGGAACTCGCATGGGGACTGGCCTTTCCTGAGGCCACCAGAGCGGGTCCCTGAGTTCCACGTCGTAAGTCGAGAGCACCTGCCGCAACTCGAGAAAATCCAGGAGGTTTTGCCCTCCAGGCGAGATGAGGCCCATTTCCGCTGAGGCTTCTCGAGGCCAATCACATCTAACCACTGGAACTTCCAAAGGGTCCTTCACACCCTTGCTGCAACTCAAGAAGTTCCCCGACATACCCGTCTCCACTCGAGAGGAAGCACGTGGGTCCCGCACACATCCAGGGGAGCCCCGTTTCCGCCTCCTAGCTCGAGATGAGGGATCCTTTCCCTGTTTCGTAGGGAAAGAATTCCCGGCGTTCCTGTCGCATCTCAAGAGGAGGCACTCTCCACAGGAAAGGCGAGCGGAACTCCAGGGTCGTGCCACCATTCCAAGAGTCCCCCAGATGTGTCAGTCCATTCCAGAGGAACCTGTTTTCACTGCACTGCCTTGACGTTCAAGCCGAGGATCGACTCCCACCACGTGTGCACGTGGGACAACCCTGTGGGAAAGCCTCGTAGGAAAGCCTCGTGGGAAAGACTCGAGGGAAAACCATAGATCCTTTGATCCACGCGGCGGACTGCGTGACACTGCTGCTACCGCTCTGGAGGAAAGCGCAAGTGCATGCCCGCATTCGAGACGAGGTCTGACTCCCCTGGGGAGACTCCAGAAGTACCCCAAGATCCATGTTAGCACTGGAGAGGAATCCTCAGGTTCCGGCCCCGACTCCACACAAGGTCTTAGGCCCCGGCTTCGACGGGAGAGGAATCCCGAGAGGCCCCAGAGGAACTCGCATGGGGACTGGCCTTTCCTGAGGCCACCAGAGCGGGTCCCTGAGGTCCCCGTCGTAAGTCGAGAGCACCTGCCGCAACTCGAGAAAATCCAGGAGGTTTTGCCCTCCAGGCGAGATGAGGCCCATTTCCGCTGAGGCTTCTCGAGACCAATCACATCTAACCACTGGAACTTCCAAAGGGTCCTTCACACCCTTGCTGCAACTCAAGAAGTTCCCCGACATACCCGTCTCCACTCGAGAGGAAGCACGTGGTGTCCCGCATACATCCAGTGGAGCCCCGTTTCCGCCTCCTAGCTCGAGATGAGGGATCCTTTCCTTGTTTCGTAGGGAAAGAATTCCCGGCGTTCCCGTCGCATCTCAAGAGGAGGCGCTCTCCACAGGAAAGGCGAGAGGAACTCCAGGGTCGTGCCACCATTCCAAGAGTCCCCCAGATGTGTCAGTCCATTCCAGAGGAACCTGTTTTCCCTGCACTGCCTTACGTTCAAGCCGAGGATCGACTCCCACCACGTGTGCACGTGGGACAGCCCTGTGGGAAAGCCTCGTGGGAAAGACTCGAGGGAAAACCATAGATCCTTTGATCCACGCGGCGGACTGCGTGACACTGCTGCTACCGCTCTGGAGGAAAGCGCAATGCATGCCCGTATTCGAGACGAGGACTGACTCCCCTGGGGAGACTCCAGAAGTACCCCAAGATCCATGTCAGCACTGGAGAGGAATCCTCAGGTTCCGGCCCCGACTCCACACAAGGTCTTAGGCCCCGGCATCGACGGGAGAGGAATCCCGAGACGCCCCAGAGGAACTCGCATGGGGACTGGCTTTTCCTGAGGCCAACAGAGCGGTTCCCTGAGGTCCCCGTCGTAAGTCGAGAGCACCTGCCGCAACTCGAGAAAATTCAGGAGGTTTTGCCCTCCAGGCGAGATGAGGCCCATTTCCACTGAGGCTTCTCGAGGCCAATCACATCTAACCACTGGAACTTCCAAAGGGTCCTTCACACCATTGCTGCAACTCAAGAAGTTCCCCGACATACCCGTCTCCACTCAAGAGGAAGCACGTGGGGTCCCGCACACATCCAGGGTGCCCCGTTTCCGCCTCCTAGCTCGAGATGAGGGATCCTTTCCCTGTTTCGTAGGGAAAGAATTCCCGGCGTTCCCGTCGCATCTCAAGAGGAGGCGCTCTCCACAGGAAAGGCGAGAGGAACTCCAGGGTCGTGACACCATTCCAAGAGTCCCCCAGATGTGTCAGTCCATTCCAGAGGAACCTTTTTTCCCTGCACTGCCTTGACGTTCAAGCCGAGGATCGACTCCCACCACGTGTGCACGTGGGACAGCCCTGTGGGAAAGCCTCGTGGGAAAGCCTCATGGGAAAGACTCGAGGGAAAACCATAGATCCTTTGAACCACGTGGCGGACTGCGTGACACTGCTGCTACCGCTCTGGAGGAAAGCGCAAGTGATTTCCCGCATTCGAGACGAGGACTGACTCCCCTGGGGAGACTCCAGAAGTACCCCAAGATCCATGTCAGCACTGGAGAGGAATCCTCAGGTTCCGGCCCCGACTCCAAACAAGGTCTTAGGCCCCGGCATCGACGGGAGAGGAATCCCGAGAGGCCCCCGAGGAACTCGCATGGGGACTGGCCTTTCCTGAGGCCACCAGAGCGGGTCCCTGAGGTCCCCGTCGTAAGTCGAGAGCACCTGCCGCAACTCGAGAAAATCCAGGAGGTTTTGCCCTCCAGGCGAGATGAGGCCCATTTCCGCTGAGGCTTCTCGAGGCCAATCACATCTAACCACTGGAACTTCCAAAGGGTCCTTCACACCCTTGCTGCAACTCAAGAAGTTCCCCGACATACCCGTCTGCACTCGAGAGGAAGCACCTGGGGTCCCGCACACATCCAGGGGAGCCCCGTTTCCGCCTCCTAGCTCGAGATGAGGGATCCTTTCCCTGTTTCGTAGGGAAAGAATTCCCGGCGTTCCCGTCGCATCTCAAGTGGAGGCGCTCTCCACAGGAAAGGGGAGAGGAACTCCAGGGTCATGCCACCATTCCAAGAGTCCCCCAGATGTGTCAGTCCACTCCAGAGGAACCTGTTTTCCCTGCACTGCCTTGACGTTCAAGCCGAGGATCGACTCCCACCAAGTGTGAACGTGGGACAGCCCTGTGGGAACGCCTCGTGGGAAAGCCTCGTGGGAAAGACTCGAGGGAAAACCACAGATCCTTTGATCCACGCGGCGGACTGCGTGACACTGCTGCTACCGCACTGGAGGAAAGCACAAGTGCATGCCCGCATTCGAGACGAGGACTGACTCCCCTGGGGAGACTCCAGAAGTACCATAAGATCCATGTCAGCACTGGAGAGGAATCCTCAGGTTCCGGCCCCGACTCCTCACAAGGTCTTAGGCCCCGGCATCGACGGGAGAGGAATCCCGAGAGGCCCCGGAGGAACTCGCTTGAGGACTGGCCTTTCCTGAGGCCAGCAGAGCGGGTCCCTGAGGTCCCCGTCGTAAGTCGAGAGCACCTGTCGCAACTCGAGAAAATCCAGGAGGTTTTGCCCTCCAGGCGAGATGAGGCCCATTTCCGCTGAGGCTTCTCGAGGCTAATCACGTCTAACCACTGAACTTCCAAAGGGTCATTCACACCCTTGCTGCAACTCAAGAAGTTCCCCGACATAACCGTCTCCACTCGAGAGGAAGCACGTGGGTCCCGCACACATCCAGGGGAGCCCCGTTTCCGCCTCCTAGCTCGAGATGAGGGATCCTTTCCCTGTTTCGTAGGGAAAGAATTTCCGGCGTTCCCGTCGCATCTCAAGAGGAGGCGCTCTCCACAGGAAAGGCGAGAGGAACTCCAGGGTCGTGCCACCATTCCAAGAGTCCCCCAGATGTGTCAGTCCATTCCAGAGGAACCGGTTTTCCCTGCACTGCCTTGACGTTCAAGCCGAGGATCGACTCCCACCACGTGTGCACGTGGGACAGCCCTGTGGGAAAGCCTCGTGGGAAAGCCTCGTGGGAAAGACTCGAGGGAAAAACATAGATCCTTTGATCCACGCGGCGGACTGCGTGACACTGCTGCTACCGCTCTGGAGGAAAGCGCAAGTGCATGCCCGCATTCGAGACGAGGACTGACTCCCCTGGGGAGACTCCAGAAGTACCCCAAGATCCATGTCAGCACTGGAGAGGAATCCTCAGGTTCCGGCCCCGACTCCACACAAGGTCTTAGGCCCCGGCATCGACGGGAGAGGAATCCCGAGAGGCCCCCGAGGAACTCGCATGGGGACTGGCCTTTCCTGAGGCCACCAGAGCGGGTCCCTGAGGTCCACGTCGTAAGTCGAGAGCACCTGCCGCAACTCGAGAAAATCCAGGAGGTTTTGCCCTCCAGGCGAGATGAGGCCCATTTCCGCTGAGGCTTCTAGAGGCCAATCACATCTAACCACTGGAACTTCCAAAGGGTCCTTCACACCCTTGCTGCAACTCAAGAAGTTCCCCGACATACCCGTCTCCACTCGAGAGGAAGCACGTGGGTCCCGCACACATCCAGGGGAGCCCCGTTTCCGCCTCCTAGCTCGAGATGAGGGATCCTTTCCCTGTTTCGTAGGGAAAGAATTCCCGGCGTTCCTGTCGCATCTCAAGAGGAGGCACTCTCCACAGGAAAGGCGAGCGGAACTCCAGGGTCGTGCCACCATTCCAAGAGTCCCCCAGATGTGTCAGTCCATTCCAAAGGAACCTGTTTTCCCTGCACTGCCTTGACGTTCAAGCCGAGGATCGACTCCCACCACGTGTGCACGTGGGACAACCCTGTGGGAAAGCCTCGTGGGAAAGCCTCGTGGGAAAGACTCGAGGGAAAACCATAGATCCTTTGATCCACGCGGCGGACTGCGTGACACTGCTGCTACCGCTCTGGAGGAAAGCGCAAGTGATTTCCCGCATTCGAGACGAGGACTGACTCCCCTGGGGAGACTCCAGAAGTACCCCAAGATCCATGTCAGCACTGGAGAGGAATCCTCAGGTTCCGGCCCCGACTCCACACAAGGTCTTAGGCCCCGGCATCGACGGGAGAGGAATCCCGAGAGGCCCCCGAGGAACTCTCATGGGGACTGGCCTTTCCTGAGGCCACCAGAGCGGGTCCCTGAGGTCCCCTTCGTAAGTCGAGAGCACCTGCCGCAACTCGAGAAAATCCAGGAGGTTTTCACCTCCAGGCGAGATGAGGCCCATTTCCGCTGAGGCTTCTCGAGGCCAATCACATCTAACCACTGGAACTTCCAATGGGTCCTTCACACCCTTGCTGCAACTCAAGAAGTTCCCCGACATACCCGTCTGCACTCGAGAGGAAGCACCTGGGGTCCCGCACACATCCAGGGGAGCCCCGTTTCCGCCTCCTAGCTCGAGATGAGGGATCCTTTCCCTGTTTCGTAGAGAAAGAATTCCCGGCGTTCCCGTCGCATCTCAAGAGGAGGCGCTCTCCACAGGAAAGGCGAGAGGAACCCCAGGGTCGTGCCACCATTCCAAGAGTCCCCCAGATGTGTCAGTCCATTCTAGAGGAACCTGTTTTCCCTGCACTTCCTTGACGTTCAAGCCGAGGATCGACTCCCACCACGTGTGCACGTGGGACAGCCCTGTGGGAAAGCCTCGTGGGAAAGCCTCGTGGGAAAGACTCGAGGGAAAACCATAGATCCTTTGATCCACGCGGCGGACTGCGTGACACTGCTGCAACCGCTCTGGAGGAAAGCGCAAGTGCATGCCCGCATTCGAGACGAGGACTGACTCCCCTGGGGAGACTCCAGAAGTACCCCAAGATCCATGTCAGCACTGGAGAGGAATCCTCAGGTTCCGGCCCCGACTCCACACAAGGTCTTAGGCCCGGCATCGACGGGAGAGGAATCCCGAGAGGGCCCCAAGGAACTCGCATGGGGACTGGCCTTTCCTGAGGCCACCAGAGCGGGTCCCTGAGGTCCCCGTCGTAAGTCGAGAGCACCTGCCGTAACTCGAGAAAATCCAGGAGGTTTTGCCCTCCAGGCGAGATGAGGCCCATTTCCGCTGAGGCTTCTCGAGGCTAATCACGTCTAACCACTGGAACTTCCAAAGGGTCCTTCACACCCTTGTCGCAACTCAAGAAGTTCCCCGACATACCCGTCACCACTCGAGAGGAAGCACGTGGTGTCCCGCCCACATCCAGGGGAGCCCCGTTTCCGCCTCCTAGCTCGAGATGAGGGATCCTTTCCCTGTTTCGTAGGGAAAGAATTCCCGGCGTTCCCGTCGCATCTCAAGAGGAGGCGCTCTCCACAGGAAAGGCGAGAGGAACTCCAGGGTCGTGCCACCATTCCAAGAGTCCCCCAGATGTGTCAGTCCATTCCAGAGGAACCTGCTTTCCCTGCACTGCCTTGACGTTCAAGCCGAGGATCGACTCCCACCACGTGTGCACGTGGGACAGCCCTGTGGGAAAGCCTCGTGGGAAAGCCTCGTGGGAAAGACTCGAGGGAAAACCATAGATCCTTTGATCCACGCGGCGGACTGCGTGACACTGCTGCTACCGCTCTGGAGGAAAGCGCAAGTGCATGCCCGCATTTGAGATGAGGACTGACTCCCCTGGGGAGACTCCAGAAGTACCCCAAGATCCATGTCAGCACTGGAGAGGAATCCTCAGGTTCCGGCCCCGACTCCACACAAGGTCTTCGGCCCCGGCATCGACGGGAGAGGAATCCCGAGAGGCCCCCGAGGAACTCGCATGGGTACTGGCCTTTCCTGAGGCCACCAGAGCGGGTCCCTGAGGTCCACGTCGTAAGTCGAGAGCACCTGCCGCAACTCGAGAAAATCCAGGAGGTTTTGCCCTCCAGGCGAGATGAGGCCCATTTCCGCTGAGGCTTCTCGAGGCTAATCACGTCTAACCACTGGAACTTCCAAAGGGTCCTTCACACCCTTGCTGCAACTCAAGAAGTGCCCCGACATACACGTCTCCACTCGAGAGGAAGCACGTGGGGTCCCGCAAACATCCAGGGGAGCCCCGTTTCCGCCTCCTAGCTCGAGATGAGGGATCCTTTCCCTGTTTCGTAGGGAAAGATTCCCCGGCGTTCCCGTCGCATCTCAAGAGGAGGCGCTCTCCACAAGAAAGGCGAGAGGAACTCCAGGGTCGTGCCACCATTCCAAGAGTCCCCCAGATGTGTCAGTCCATTCCAGGGAACCTGTTTTCCCTGCACTGCCTTAACGTTCAAGCCGACGATCGACTCCCACCACGTGTGCACGTGGGACAGCCCTGTGGGAAAGCCTCGTGGGAAAGCCTCGTGGGAAAGACTCGAGGGAAAACCATAGATCCTTTGACCCACGCGGCGGACTGCGTGACACTGCTGCTACCGCTCTGGAGGAAAGTGCAAGTGCAATCCCGCATTCGAGACGAGGACTGACTCCCCTGGGGAGACTCCAGAAGTACCCCAAGATCCATGTCAGCACTGGAGAGGAATCCTCAGGTTCCGGCCCCGACTCCACACAATGTCTTGGCCCCGGCATCGACGGGAGAGTAATCCCGAGAGGCCCCCGAGGAATTCGCATGGGGACTGGCCTTTCCTGAGGCCACCAGAGCGGGTCCCTGAGGTCCCCGTCGTAAGTCGACAGCACCTGCCGCAACTCGAGATAATCCAGGAGGTTTTGCCCTCCAGGCGAGATGAGGCCCATTTCCGCTGAGGCTTCTCGAGGCGAATCACATCTAACCACTGGAACTTCCAAAGGGTCCTTCACACCCTTGCTGCAACTCAAGAAGTTCCCCGACATACCCGTCTCCACTCGAGAGGAAGCACGTGGGGTCCCGCACACATCCAGGGGAGCCCCGTTTCCGCCTCCTAGCTCGAGATGAGGGATCCTTTCCCTGTTTCGTAGGGAAAGAATTCCCGGCGTTCCCGTCGCATCTCAAGAGGAGGCGCTCTCCGCAGGAAAGGCGAGAGGAACTGAAGGGTCGTGCCACCATTCCAAGAGTCCCCCAGATGTGTAAGTCCATTCCAGAGGAACCTGTTTTCCCTGCACTGCCTTGACGTTCAAGCCGAGGATCGACTCCCACCACGTGTGCACGTGGGACAGCCCTGTGGGAAAGCCTCGTGGGAAAGCCTCGTGGGAAAGACTCGAGGGAAAACCATAGATCCTTTGATCCACGCGGCGGACTGCGTGACACTGCTGCTACCGCTCTGGAGGAAAGCGCAAGTGCATGCCCGCATTCGAGACGAGGACTGACTCCCCTGGGGAGACTCCAGAAGTACCCCAAGATCCATGTCAGCACTGGAGAGGAATCCTCAGGTTCCGGCCCCGACTTCACACAAGGTCTTAGGCCCCGGCATCGACGGGAGAGGAATCCCGAGAGGCCCCCGAGGAACTCGCATGGGGACTGGCCTTTCCTGAGGCAACCAGAGCGGGTCCCTGAGGTCCCCGTCGTAAGTCGAGAGCACCTGCCGCAACTCGAGAAAATCCAGGAGGTTTTGCCCTCCAGGCGAGATGAGGCCCATTTCCGCTGAGGCTTCTCGAGGCTAATCACGTCTAACCACTGGAACTTCCAAAGGGTCCTTCACACCCTTGCTGCATCTCAAGAAGTTCCCCGACAAACCCGTCTCCACTCGAGAGGAAGCACGTGGGGTCCCGCACACATCCAGGGGAGCCCCGTTTCCGCCTCCTAGCTCGAGATGAGGGATCCTTTCCCTGTTTCGTAGGGAAAGAATTCTCGGCGTTCCCGTCGCATCTCAAGAGGAGGCGCTCTCCACAGGAAAGGCGAGAGGAACTCCAGGGTCGTGCCACCATTCCAAGAGTCCCCCAGATGTGTCAGTCCATTCCAGAGGAACCTGTTTTCCCTGCACTGCCTTGACGTTCAAGCCGAGGATCGACTCCCACCACGTGTGCACGTGGGACAGCCCTGTGGGAAAGCCTCGTGGGAAAGCCTCGTGGGAAAGACTCGAGGGAAAACCATAGATCCTTTGATCCACGCGGCGGACTGCGTGACACTGCTGCTACCGCTCTGGAGGAAAGCGCAAGTGCATGCCCGCATTCGAGACGAGGACTGACTCCCCTGGGGAGACTCCAGAAGTACCCCAAGATCCATGTCAGCACTGGAGAGGAATCCTCAGGTTCCGGCCCCGACTCCACACAAGTTCTTAGGCCCCGGCATCGACGGGAGAGGAATGCCGAGAGGCCCCCGAGGAACTCGCATGGGGACTGGCCTTTCCTGAGGCCACCAGAGCGGGTCCCTGAGGTCCCCATCGTAAGTCGAGAGCACCTGCCGCAACTCGAGAAAATCCAGGAGGTTTTGCCCACCAGGCGAGATGAGGCCCATTTCCGCTGAGGCTTCTCGAGGCTAATCACGTCTAACCACTGGAACTTCCAAAGGGTCCTTCACACCCTTGCTGCAACTCAAGAAGTTCCCCGACATACCCGTCTCCACTCGAGAGGAAGCACGTGGGGTCCCGCACACATCCAGGGGAGCCCCGTTTCCGCCTCCTAGCTCGAGATGAGGGATCCTTTCCCTGTTTCGTAGGGAAAGAATTCCCGGCGTTCCCGTCGCATCTCAAGAGGAGGCGCTCTCCACAGGAAAGGCGAGAGGAACTCCAGGGTCGTGCCACCATTCCAAGAGTCCCCCAAATGTGTCAGTCCATTCCAGAGGAACCTGTTTTCGCTGCACTGCCTTGACGTTCAAGCCGAGGATCCACTCCCACCACGTGTGCACGTGGGATAGCCCTGTGGGAAAGCCTCGTGGGAAAGACTCGAGGGAAAACCATAGATCCTTTGATCCACCCGGCGGACTGCGTGACACTGCTGCTACCGCTCTGGAGGAAAGCGCAAGTGCATGCCCGCATTCGAGACGAGGACTGACTCCCCTGGGGAGACTCCAGAAGTACCCCAAGATCCATGTCAGCACTGGAGAGGAATCCTCAGGTTCCGGCCCCGACTCCACACAAGGTCTTAGGCCTCGGCATCGACGGGAGAGGAATCCCGAGACGCCCCCGAGGAACTCGCATGGGGACTGGCCTTTCCTGAGGCCACCAGAGCGGGTCCCTGAGGTCCCCGTCGTAAGTCGAGAGCACCTGCCGCAACTCGAGAAAATCCAGGAGGTTTTGCCCTCCAGGCGAGATGAGGCCCATTTCCGCTGAGGCTTCTCGAGGCTAATCACGTCTAACCACTGGAACTTCCAAAGGGTCCTTCACACCCTTGCTGCAACTCAAGAAGTTCCCCGACATACCCGTCTCCACTCGAGAGGAAGCACGTGGGGTCCCGCACACATCCAGGGGAGCCCCGTTTCCGCCTCCTAGCTCGAGATGAGGGATCCTTTCCCTGTTTCGTAGGGAAAGAATTCCCGGCGTTCCCGTCGCATCTCAAGAGGAGGCGCTCTCCACAGGAAAGGCGAGAGGAACTCCAGGGTGGTGCCACCATTCCAAGAGTCCCCCAAATGTGTCAGTCCATTCCAGAGGAACCTGTTTTCCCTGCACTGCCTTGACGTTCAAGCCGAGGATCGACTCCCACCACGTGTGCATGTGGGACAGCCCTGTGGGAAAGCCTCGTGGGAAAGCCTCGTGGGAAAGACTCGAGGGAAAACCATAGATCCTTTGATCCACGCGGCGGACTGCGTGACACTGCTGCTACCGCTCTGGAGGAAAGCGCAAGTGCATGCCCGCATTCGAGACGAGGACTGACTCCCCTGGGGAGACTCCAGAAGTACCCCAAGATCCATGTCAGCACTGGAGAGGAATCCTCAGGTTCCGGCCCCGACTTCACACAAGGTCTTAGGCCCCGGCATCGACGGGAGAGGAATCCCGAGAGGCCCCCGAGGAACTCGCATGGGGACTGGCCTTTCCTGAGGCCCCCAGAGCGGGTCCCTGACGTCCCCGTCGTAAGTCGAGAGCACCTGCCGCAACTCGAGAAAATCCAGGAGGTTTTGCCCTCCAGGCGAGATGAGGCCCATTTCCGCTGAGGCTTCTCGAGGCTAATCACGTCTAACCACTGGAACTTCCAAAGGGTGCTTCACACCCTTGCTGCAACTCAAGAAGTTCCACGACATACCCGTCTCCACTCGAGAGGAAGCACGTGGGGTCCCGCACACATCCAGGGGAGCCCCGTTTCCGCCTCCTAGCTCGAGATGAGGGATCCTTTCCCTGTTTCGTAGGGAAAGAATTCCCGGCGTTCCCGTCGCATCTCAAGAGGAGGCGCTCTGCACAGGAAAGGCGAGAGGAACTCCAGGGTCGTGCCACCATTCCAAGAGTCCCCCAGATGTGTCAGTCCATTCCAGAGGAACCTGTTTTCCCTGCACTGCCTTGACGTTCAAGCCGAGGATCGACTCCCACCACGTGTGCACGTGGGACAGCCCTGTGGGAAAGCCTCGTGGGAAAGCCTCGTGGGAAAGACTCGAGGGAAAACCATAGATCCTTTGATCCACGCGGCGGACTGCGTGACACTGCTGCTACCGCTCTGGAGGAAAGCGCAAGTGCATGCCCGCATTTGAGATGAGGACTGACTCCCCTGGGGAGACTCCAGAAGTACCCCAAGATCCATGTCAGCACTGGAGAGGAATCCTCAGGTTCCGGCCCCGACTCCACACAATGTCTTGGCCCCGGCATCGACGGGAGAGTAATCACGAGAGGCCCCCGAGGAACTCGCATGGGGACTGGCCTTTCCTGAGGCCACCAGAGCGGGTCCCTGAGGTCCCCGTCGTAAGTCGACAGCACCTGCCGCAACTCGAGATAATCCAGGAGGTTTTGCCCTCCAGGCGAGATGAGGCCCATTTCCGCTGAGGCTTCTCGAGGCGAATCACATCTAACCACTGGAACTTCCAAAGGGTCCTTCACACCCTTGCTGCATCTCAAGAAGTTCCCCGACATACACGTCTCCACTCGAGAGGAAGCACGTGGGGTCCCGCACACATCCAGGGGAGCCCCGTTTCCGCCTCCTAGCTCGAGATGAGGGATCCTTTCCCTGTTTCGTAGGGAAAGAATTCCCGGCGTTCCCGTCGCATCTCAAGAGGAGGCGCTCTCCACAGGAAAGGCGAGAGGAACTCCAGGGTCGTGCCACCATTCCAAGAGTCCCCAAGATGTGTCAGTCCATTCCAGAGGAACCGGTTTTCCCTGCACTGCCTTGACGTTCAAGCCGAGGATCGACTCCCACCACGTGTGCACGTGGGACAGCCCTGTGGGAAAGCCTCGTGGGAAAGCCTCGTGGGAAAGACTCGAGGGAAAATCATAGATCCTTTGATCCACGTGGCGGACTGCGTGACACTGCTGCTACCGCTCTGGAGGAAAGCGCAAGTGCATGCCCGCATTCGAGACGAGGACTGACTCCCCTGGGGAGACTCCAGAAGTACCTCAAGATCCATGTCAGCACTGGAGAGGAAACCTCAGGTTCCGGCCCCGACTCCACACAATGTCTTGGCCCCGGCAACGACGGGACAGGAATGCCGAGAGGACCCCGAGGAACTCGCATGGGGACTGGCCTTTCCTGAGGCCACCAGAGCGGGTCCCTGAGGTCCCCATCGAAAGTCGAGAGCACCTGCCGCAACTCGAGAAAATCTAGGAGGTTTTGCCTTCCAGGCGAGATGAGGCCCATTTCCGCTGAGGCTTCTCGAGGCTAATCACATCTAACCACTGGAACTTCCAAAGGGTCCTTCACACCCTTGCTGCATCTCAAGCAGTTCCGCGACATACCCGTCTCCACTCGAGAGGAAGCACGTGGGGTCCCGCACACATCCAGGGGAGCCCCGTTTCCGCCTCCGAGCTCGAGATGAGGGATCCTTTCCCTGTTTCGTAGGGAAAGAATTCCCGGCGTTCCCGTCGCATCTCAAGAGGAGGCGCTCTCCACAGGAAAGGCGAGAGGAACTCCAGGGTCGTGCCACCATTCCAAGAGTCCCCCAGATGTGTCAGTCCATTCCAGAGGAACCGGTTTTCCCTGCACTGCCTTGACGTTCAAGCCGAGGATCGACTCCCACCACGTGTGCACGTGGGACAGCCCTGTGGGAAAGCCTCGTGGGAAAGCCTCGTGGGAAAGACTCGAGGGAAAATCATAGATCCTTTGATCCACGTGGCGGACTGCGTGACACTGCTGCTACCGCTCTGGAGGAAAGCGCAAGTGCATGCCCGCATTCGAGACGAGGACTGACTCCCCTGGGGAGACTCCAGAAGTACCTCAAGATCCATGTCAGCACTGGAGAGGAAACCTCAGGTTCCGGCCCCGACTCCACACAATGTCTTGGCCCCGGCAACGACGGGAGAGGAATGCCGAGAGGACCCCGAGGAACTCGCATGGGGACTGGCCTTTCCTGAGGCCACCAGAGCGGGTCCCTGAGGTCCCCATCGAAAGTCGAGAGCACCTGCCGCAACTCGAGAAAATCTAGGAGGTTTTGCCTTCCAGGCGAGATGAGGCCCATTTCCGCTGAGGCTTCTCGAGGCTAATCACATCTAACCACTGGAACTTCCAAAGGGTCCTTCACACCCTTGCTGCAACTCAAGCAGTTCCGCGACATACCCGTCTCCACTCGAGAGGAAGCACGTGGGGTCCCGCACACATCCAGGGGAGCCCCGTTTCCGCCTCCTAGCTCGAGATGAGGGATCCTTTCCCTGTTTCGTAGGGAAAGAATTCCCGGCGTTTCCGTCGCATCTCAAGAGGAGGCGCTCTCCACAGGAAAGGCGAGAGGAACTCCAGGGTCGTGCCACCATTCCAAGAGTCCCCCAGATGTGTCAGTCCATTCCAGAGGAACCTGTTTTCCCTGCACTGCCTTGACGTTCAAGCCGAGGATCGACTCCCACCACGTGTGCACGTGGGAAAGCCCTGTGGGAAAGCCTCGTGGGAAAGCCTCGTGGGAAAGACTCGAGGGAAAACCATAGATCCTTTGATCCACGCGGCGGACTGCGTGACACTGCTGCTACCGCTCTGGAGGAAAGCGCAAGTGCATGCCCGCATTCGAGACGAGGACTGACTCCCCTGGGGAGACTCCAGAAGTACCCCAAGATCCATGTCAGCACTGGAGAGGAATCCTCAGGTTCCGGCCCCGACTCCACACAAGGTCTTAGGCCCCGGCATCGACGGGAGAGGAATCCCGAGAGGCCCCCAAGGAACTCGCATGGGGACTGGCCTTTCCTGAGGCCACCAGAGCGGGTCCCTGAGGTCCACGTCGTAAGTCGAGAGCACCTGCCGCAACTCGAGAAAATCCAGGAGGTTTTGCCCTCCAGGCGTGATGAGGCCCATTTCTGCTGAGGCTTCTCGAGGCTAATCACATCTAACCACTGGAACTTCCAAAGGGTCCTTCATACCCTTGCTGCAACTCAAGCAGTTCCGCGACATACCCGTCTCCACTCGAGGCGAAACACGTGGGGTCCCGCACACATCCACGGGAGCCCCTTTTCCGCCTCCTAGCTCGAGATGAGGGATCCTTTCCCTGTTTAGTAGGGAAAGAATTCCCGGCGTTCCCGTCGCATCTCAAAAGGAGGAGCTCTGCACAGGAAAGCCGAGAGGAACTCAACGGTCGTGCCACCATTCCAAGAGACCCCAGATGTGTCAGTCCATTCCAGAGGAACCTGTTTTCCCTGCACTGCCTTGACGTTCAAGCCGACGATCGACTCCCACCACGTGTGCACGTGGGACAGCCCTGTGGGAAAGCCTCGTGGGAAAGCCTCGTGGGAAAGACTCGAGGGAAAACCATAGATCCTTTGACCCACGCGGCGGACTGCGTGACACTGCTGCTACCGCTCTGGAGGAATGTGCAAGTGCAATCCCGCATTCGAGACGAGGACTGACTCCCCTGGGGAGACTCCAGAAGTACCCCAAGATCCATGTCAGCACTGGAGAGGAATCCTCAGGTTCCGGCCCCGACTCCACACAATGTCTTGGCCCCGGCATCGACGGGAGAGTAATCCCGAGAGGCCCCCGAGGAACTCGCATGGGGACTGGCCTTTCCTGAGGCCACCAGAGCGGGTCCCTGAGGTCCCCGTCGTAAGTCGAGAGCACCTGCCGCAACTCGAGAAAATCCAGGAGGTTTTGCCCTCCAGGCGAGATGAGGCCCATTTCCGCTGAGGCTTCTCGAGGCTAATCACGTCTAACCACTGGAAATTCCAAAGGGTCCTTCACACCCTTGCTGCAACTCAAGAAGTTCCCCGACATACCCGTCTCCACTCGAGAGGAAGCACGTGGGGTCCCGCACACATCCAGGGGAGCCCCGTTTCCGCCTCCTAGCTCGAGATGAGGGATCCTTTCCCTGTTTCGTAGGGAAAGAATTCCCGGCGTTCCCGTCGCATCTCAAGAGGAGGCGCTCTCCACAGGAAAGGCGAGAGGAACTGAAGGGTCGTGCCACCATTCCAAGAGTCCCCCAGATGTGTAAGTCCATTCCAGAGGAACCTGTTTTCCCTGCACTGCCTTGACGTTCAAGCCGAGGATCGACTCCCACCACGTGTGCACGTGGGACAGCCCTGTGGGAAAGCCTCGTGGGAAAGCCTCGTGGGAAAGACTCGAGGGAAAACCTTAGATCCTTTGATCCACGCGGCGGACTGCGTGACACTGCTGCTACCGCTCTGGAGGAAAGCGCAAGTGCATGCCCGCATTCGAGACGAGGACTGACTCCCCTGGGGAGACTCCAGAAGTACCCCAAGATCCATGTCAGCACTGGAGAGGAATCCTCAGGTTCCGGCCCCGACTTCACACAAGGTCTTAGGCCCCGGCATCGACGGGAGAGGAATCCCGAGAGGCCCCCGAGGAACTCGCATGGGGACTGGCCTTTCCTGAGGCAACCAGAGCGGGTCCCTGAGGTCCCCGTCGTAAGTCGAGAGCACCTGCCGCAACTCGAGAAAATCCAGGAGGTTTTGCCCTCCAGGCGAGATGAGGCCCATTTCCGCTGAGGCTTCTCGAGGCTAATCACGTCTAACCACTGGAACTTCCAAAGGGTCCTTCACACCCTTGCTGCATCTCAAGAAGTTCCCCGACAAACCCGTCTCCACTCGAGAGGAAGCACGTGGGGTCCCGCACACATCCAGGGGAGCCCCGTTTCGGCCTCCTAGCTCGAGATGAGGGATCCTTTCCCTGTTTCGTAGGGAAAGAATTCTCGGCGTTCCCGTCGCATCTCAAGAGGAGGCGCTCTCCACAGGAAAGGCGAGAGGAACTCCAGGGTCGTGCCACCATTCCAAGAGTCCCCCAGATGTGTCAGTCCATTCCAGAGGAACCTGTTTTCCCTTCACTGCCTTGACGTTCAAGCCGAGGATCGACTCCCACCACGTGTGCACGTGGGACAGCCCTGTGGGAAAGCCTCGTGGGAAAGCCTCGTGGGAAAGACTCGAGGGAAAACCATAGATCCTTTGATCCACGCGGCGGACTGCGTGACACTGCTGCTACCGCTCTGGAGGAAAGCGCAAGTGCATGCCCGCATTCGAGACGAGGACTGACTCCCCTGGGGAGACTCCAGAAGTACCCCAAGATCCATGTCAGCACTGGAGAGGAATCCTCAGGTTCCGGCCCCGACTCCACACAAGTTCTTAGGCCCCGGCATCGACGGGAGAGGAATGCCGAGAGGCCCCCGAGGAACTCGCATGGGGACTGGCCTTTCCTGAGGCCACCAGAGCGGGTCCCTGAGGTCCCCGTCGTAAGTCGAGAGCACCTGCCGCAACTCGAGAAAATCCAGGAGGTTTTGCCCACCAGGCGAGATGAGGCCCATTTCCGCTGAGGCTTCTCGAGGCTAATCACGTCTAACCACTGGAACTTCCAAAGGGTCCTTCACACCCTTGCTGCAACTCAAGAAGTTCCCCGACATACCCGTCTCCACTCGAGAGGAAGCACGTGGGGTCCCGCACACATCCAGGGGAGCCCCGTTTCCGCCTCCTAGCTCGAGATGATGGATCCTTTCCCTGTTTCGTAGGGAAAGAATTCCCGGCGTTCCCGTCGCATCTCAAGAGGAGGCGCTCTCCACAGGAAAGGCGAGAGGAACTCCAGGGTCGTGCCACCATTCCAAGAGACCCCCAGATGTGTCAGTCCATTCCCGAGGAACCTGTTTTCCCTGCACTGCCTTGACGTTCAAGCCGAGGATCGACTCCCACCACGTGTGCACGTGGGACAGCCCTGTGGGAAAGCCTCGTGGGAAAGCCTCGTGGGAAAGACTCGAGGGAAAACCATAGATCCTTTGATCCACGCGGCGGACTGCGTGACACTGCTGCTACCGCTCTGGAGGAAAGCGCAAGTGCATGCCCGCATTCGAGACGAGGACTGACTCCCCTGGGGAGACTCCAGAAGTACACCAAGATCCATGTCAGCACTGGAGAGGAATCCTCAGGTTCCGGCCCCGACTCCACACAAGGTCTTAGGCCCCGGCATCGACGGGAGAGGAATCCCGAGAGGCCCCCGAGGAACTCGCATGGGGACTGGCCTTTCCTGAGGCCACCAGAGCGGGTCCCTGAGGTCCCCGTCGTAAGTCGAGAGCACCTGCCGCAACTCGAGAAAATCTAGGAGGTTTTGCCCTCCAGGCGAGATGAGGCCCATTTCCGCTGAGGCTTCTCGAGGCTAATCACGTCTAACCACTGGAACTTCCAAAGGGTCCTTCACACCCTTGCTGCAACTCAAGAAGTTCCCCGACATACCCGTCTCCACTCGAGAGGAAGCACGTGGGGTCCCGCACACATCCAGGGGAGCCCCGTTTCCGCCTCCTAGCTCGAGATGAGGGATCCTTTCCCTGTTTCGTAGGGAAAGAATTCCCGGCGTTCCCGTCGCATCTCAAGAGGAGGCGCTCTCCACAGGAAAGGCGAGAGGAACTCCAGGGTCGTGCCACCATTCCAAGAGTCCCCCAGATGTGTCAGTCCATTCCAGAGGAACCTGTTTTCCCTGCACTGCCTTGACGTTCAAGCCGAGGTTCCACTCCCACCACGTGTGCACGTGGGACAGCCCTGTGGGAAAGCCTCGTGGGAAAGCCTCGTGGGAAAGACTCGAGGGAAAACCTTAGATCCTTTGATGCACGCGGCGGACTGCTTGACACTGCTGCTACCGCTCTGGAGGATAGCGCAAGTGCATGCCCGCATTCGAGACGAGGACTGACTCCCCTGGGGAGACTCCAGAAGTACCCCAAGATCCATGTCAGCACTGGAGAGGAATCCTCAGGTTCCGGCCCCGACTCCACACAAGGTTTTCGGCCCCGGCATCGACGGGAGAGGAATCCCGAGAGGCCCCCGTGGAAGTCGCATGGGGACTGGCCTTTCCTGAGGCCATCAGAGCGGGTCCCTGAGGTCCCCGTCGTAAGTCGAGAGCACCTGCCGCAACTCGAGAAAATCCAGGAGGTTTTGCCCTCCAGGCGAGATGAGGCCCATTTCCGCTGAGGCTTCTCGAGGCTAATCACGTCTAACCACTGGAACTTCCAAAGGGTCCTTCACACCCTTGCTGCAACTCAAGAAGTTCCCCGACATACCCGTCTCCACTCGAGAGGAAGCACGTGGGGTCCCGCACACATCCAGGGGAGCCCCGTTTCCGCCTCCTAGCTCGAGATGAGGGATCCTTTCCCTGTTTCGTAGGGAAAGAATTCCCGGCGTTCCCGTCGCATCTCAAGAGGAGGCGCTCTCCACAGGAAAGGCGAGAGGAACTCCAGGGTCGTGCCACCATTCCAAGAGTCCCCCAGATGTGTCAGTCCATTCCAGAGGAACCTGTTTTCCCTGCACTGCCTTGACGTTCAAGCCGAGGTTCCACTCCCACCACGTGTGCACGTGGGACAGCCCTGTGGGAAAGCCTCGTGGGAAAGCCTCGTGGGAAAGACTCGAGGGAAAACCTTAGATCCTTTGATGCACGCGGCGGACTGCTTGACACTGCTGCTACCGCTCTGGAGGATAGCGCAAGTGCATGCCCGCATTGGAGACGAGGACTGACTCCCCTGGGGAGACTCCAGAAGTACCCCAAGATCCATGTCAGCACTGGAGAGGAATCCTCAGGTTCCGGCCCCGACTCCACACCAGGTTTTCGGCCCCGGCATCGACGGGAGAGGAATCCCGAGAGGCCCCCGTGGAAGTCGCATGGGGACTGGCCTTTCCTGAGGCCACCAGAGCGGGTCCCTGAGGTCCCCGTCGTAAGTCGAGAGCACCTGCCGCAACTCGAGAAAATCCAGGAGGTTTTGCCCTCCAGGCGAGATGAGGCCCATTTCCGCTGAGGCTTCTCGAGGCCAATTACATCTAACCACTGGAACTTCCAGGGGGTCCTTCACACCCTTGCTGCAACTCAAGCAGTCCCGCGAAATACCCGTCTCCACTCGAGAGGAAGCACGTGGTGTCCCGCACACATCCAGGGGAGCCCCGTTTCCGCCTCCTAGCTCGAGATGAGTGATCCTTTCCCTGTTTCGTAGGGAAAGAATTCCCGGCGTTCCCGTCGCATCTCAAGAGGAGGCGCTCTCCACAGGAAAGGCGAGAGGAACTCCAGGGTCGTGCCACCATTCCAAGAGTCCCCCAGATGTGTCAGTCCATTCCAGAGGAACCTGTTTTCCCTGCACTGCCTTGACGTTCAAGCCGAGGATCGACTCCCACCACGTGTGCACGTGGGACAGCCCTGTGGGAAAGCCTCGTGGGAAAGCCTCGTGGGAAAGACTCGAGGGAAAACCATAGATCCTTTGATCCACGCGGCGGACTGCGTGACACTGCTGCTACCGCTCTGGAGGAAAGTGCAAGTGCATGCCCGCATTCGAGACGAGGACTGACTCCCCTGGGGAGACTCCAGAAGTACCCCAAGATCCATGTCAGCACTGGAGAGGAATCCTCAGGTTCCGGGCCCGACTCCACACAAGGTCTTAGGCCCCGGCATCGACGGGAGAGGAATCCCGAGTGGCCCCCGAGGAACTCGCAAGGGGACTGGCCTTTCCTGAGGCCACCAGAGCGGGTCCCTGAGGTCCCCGTCGTAAGTCTAGAGCACCTGCCGCAACTCGAGAAAATCCAGGAGGTTTTGCCCTCCAGGCGAGATGAGGCCCATTTCCAAAGAGGCTTCTCGAGGCTAATCACATCTAACCACTGGAACTTCCAAAGTGTCCTTCACACCCTTGCTGCAACTCAAGAAGTTCCCCGACATACCCGTCTCCGCTCGAGAGGAAGCACGTGGGTCCCGCACACATCCAGGGGAGCCCCGTTTCCGCCTCCTAGCTCGAGATGAGGGATCCTTTCCCTGTTTCGTAGGGAAAGAATTCCCGGCGTTCCCGTCGCATCTCAAGAGGAGGCGCTCTCCACAGGAAAGGCGAGAGGAACTCCAGGGTCGTGACACCATTCCAAGAGTCCCCAGATGTGTCAGTCCATTTCAGAGGAACATGTTTTCCCTGCACTGCCTTGACGTTCAAGCCGAGGATCGACTCCCACCACGTGTGCACGTGGGACACCCCTGTGGGAACGCCTCGTGGGAAAGACTCGAGGGAAAACCATAGATCCTTTGATCCACGCGGCGGACTGCGTGACACTGCTGCTACCGCTCTGGAGGAAAGCGCAAGTGCATGCCCGCATTCGAGACGAGGACTGACTCCCCTGGGGAGACTCCAGAAGTACCCCAAGATCCATGTCAGCACTGGAGAGGAATCCTCAGGTTCCGGCCCCGACTCCACACAAGGTCTTAGGCCCCGGCATCGACGGGAGAGGAATCCCCAGAGGAACTCGCATGGGGACTGGCCTTTCCTGAGGCCACCAAAGCGGGTCCCTGAGGTCCTCGTCGTAAGTCGTGAGCACATGCCGCAACTCGAGAAAAACCAGGAGGTTTTGCCCTCCAGGCGAGATGAGGCCCATTTCCGCTGAGGCTTCTCGAGGCCAATCACATCTAACCACTGGAATTTCCAAAGGGTCCTTCACACCCTTGCTGCAACTCAAGAAGGTCCCCGACATACCCGTCTCCACTCGAGAGGAAGCACGTGGGGTCCCGCACACATCCAGGGGAGCCCCGTTTCCGCCTCCTAGCTCGAGATGAGGGATCCTTTCCCTGTTTCGTAGGGAAAGAATTCCCGGCATTCCCGTCGCATCTCAAGAGGAGGCGCTCTCCACAGGAAAGGCGAGAGGAACTCCAGGGTGGTGCCACCATTCCAAGAGTCCCCCAGATGTGTCAGTCCATTCCAGAGGAACCTGTTTTCCCTGCACTGCCTTGACGTTCAAGCCGAGGATCGACTCCCACCACGTGTGCACGTGGGACAGCCCTGTGGGAAAGCCTCGTGGGAAAGCCTCGTGGGAAAGACTCGAGGGAAAACCATAGATCCTTTGATCCACGCGGCGGACTGCGTGACATTGCTGCTACCGCTCTGGAGGAAAGCGCAAGTGCATGCCCGCATTCGAGACTACGACTGACTCCCCTGGGGAGACTCCAGAAGTACCCCAAGATCCATGTCAGCACTGAAGAGGAATCCTCAGGTTCCGGCCCCGACTCCACACAAGGTCTTAGGCCCGGCATCGACGGGAGAGGAATCCCGAGAGGCCCCCAAGGAACTCGCATGGGGACTGGCCTTTCCTGAGGCCACCAGAGCGGGTCCCTGAGGTCCCCGTCGTAAGTCGAGAGCACCTGCCGCAACTCGAGAAAATCCAGGAGGTTTTGCCCTCCAGGCGAGATGAGGCCCATTTCCGCTGAGGCTTCTCGAGGCTAATCACGTCTAACCACTGGAACTTCCAAAGGGTCCTTCACACCCTTGCTGCAACTCAAGAAGTTCCTCGACATACCCGTCTCCACTCGAGAGGAAGCACGTGGGTCCCGCACACATCCAGGGGAGCCCCGTTTCCGCCTCCTAGCTCGAGATGAGGGATCCTTTCCCTGTTTCGTAGGGAAAGAATTCCCGGCGTTCCCGTCGCATCTCAAGAGGAGGCGCTCTCCACAGGAAAGTCGAGAGGAACTCCAGGGTCGTGCCACCATTCCAAGAGTCCCCCAGATGTGTCAGTCCATTCCAGAGGAACCTGTTTTCCCTGCACTGCCTTGACGTTCAAGCCGAAGATCGATTCCCACCACGTGTGCACGTGGGACAGCCCTGTGGGAAAGCCTCGTGGGAAAGCCTCGTGGGAAAGACTCGAGGGAAAACCATAGATCCTTTGATTCACGCGGCGGACTGCGTGACACTGCTGCTACCGCTCTGGAGGAAAGCGCAAGTGTATGCCCGCATTCGAGACGAGGACTGACTCCCCTGGGGAGACTCCAGAAGTACCCCAAGATCCATGTCAGCACTGAAGAGGAATCCTCAGGTTCCGGCCCCGACTCCACACAAGGTCTTAGGCCCGGCATCGACGGGAGAGGAATCCCGAGAGGCCCCCAAGGAACTCGCATGGGGACTGGCCTTTCCTGAGGCCACCAGAGCGGGTCCCTGAGGTCCCCGTCGTAAGTTGAGAGCACCTGCCGCAACTCGAGAAAATCCAGGAGGTTTTGCCCTCCAGGCGAGATGAGGCCCATTTCCGCTGAGGCTTCTCGAGGCTAATCACGTCTAACCACTGGAACTTCCAAGGGTCCTTCACACCCTTGCTGCAACTCAAGAAGTTCCTCGACATACCCGTCTCCACTCGAGAGGAAGCACGTGGGTCCCGCACACATCCAGGGGAGCCCCGTTTCCGCCTCCTAGCTCGAGATGAGGGATCCTTTCCCTGTTTCGTAGGGAAAGAATTCCCGGCGTTCCCGTCGCATCTCAAGAGGAGGCGCTCGCCACAGGAAAGGCGAGAGGAACTCCAGGGTCGTGCCACGATTCCAAGAGTCCCCCAGATGTGTCAGTCCATTCCAGAGGAACCTGTTTTCCCTGCACTGCCTTGACGTTCAAGCCGAGGATCGATTCCCACCACGTGTGCACGTGGGACAGCCCTGTGGGAAAGCCTCGTGGGAAAGCCTCGTGGGAAAGACTCGAGGGAAAACCATAGATCCTTTGATCCACGCGGCGGACTGCGTGACACTGCTGCTACCGCTCTGGAGGAAAGCGCAAGTGCATGCCCGCATACGAGACGAGGACTGACTCCCCTGGGGAGACTCCAGAAGTACCCCAAGATCCATGTCAGCACTGGAGAGGAATCCTCAGGTTCCGGCCCCGACTCCACACAAGGTCTTAGGCCCGGCATCGACGGGAGAGGAATCCCGAGAGGCCCCCGAGGAACTCGCATGGGGACTGGCCTTTCCTGAGGCCACCAGAGCGGGTCCCTGAGGTCCCCGTCGTAAGTCGAGAGCACCTGCCGCAACTCGAGAAAATCCAGGAGGTTTTGCCCTCCAGGCGAGATGAGGCCCATTTCCGCTGAGGCTTCTCGAGGCTAATCACGTCTAACCACTGGAACTTCCATAGGGTCCTTCACACCCTTGCTGCAACTCAAGAAGTTCCCCAACATACCGGTCTGCACTCGAGAGGAAGCACGTGGGTCCCGCACACATCCAGGGGAGCCCCGTTTCCGCCTCCTAGCTCGAGATGAGGGATCCTTTCCCTGTTTCGTAGGGAAAGAATTCCCGGCGTTCCCGTCGCATCTCAAGAGGAGGCGCTCTCCACAGGAAAGGCGAGAGGAACTCCAGGGTCATGCCACCATTCCAAGAGTCCCCCAGATGTGTCAGTCCATTCCAGAGGAACCTGTTTTCCCTGCACTGCCTTGACGTTTAAGCCGAGGATCAACTCCCACCACGTGTGCACGTGGGACAGCCCTGTGGGAAAGCCTCGTGGGAAAGCCTCGTGGGAAAGACTCGAGGGAAAACCATAGATCCTTTGATCCACGCGGCGGACTGCATGACACTGCTGCTACCGCTCTGGAGGAAAGCGCAAGTGCATGCCCGCATTCGAGACGAGGACTGACTCCCCTGGGGAGACTCCAGAAGTACCCCAAGATCCATGTCAGCACTGGAGAGGAATCCTCAGGTTCCGGCCCAGACTCCACACAAGGTCTTAGGCCCGGCATCGACGGGAGAGGAATCCCGAGAGGCCCCCGAGGAACTCGCATGGGGACTGGCCTTTCCTGAGGCCACCAGAGCGGGTCCCTGAGGTCCCCGTCGTAAGTCGACAGCACCTGCCGCAACTCGAGAAAATCCAGGAGGTTTTGCCCTCCAGGCGAGATGAGGCCCATTTCCGCTGAGGCTTCTCGAGGCCAATCACATCTAACCACTGGAACTTCCAAAGGGTCCTTCACACCCTTGCTGCAACTCAAGAAGTTCCCCGACATACCCGTCTCCACACCAGGGGAAGCACGTGGGGTCCCGCACACATCCAGGGGAGCCCCGTTTCCGCCTCCTAGCTCGAGATGAGGGATCCTTTTCCTGTTTCGTAGGGAAAGAATTCCCGGCGTTCCCGTCGCATCTCAAGAGGAGGCGCTCTCCACAGGAAAGGCGAGAGGAACTCCAGGGTCGTGACACCATTCCAAGAGTCCCCCAGATGTGTCAGTCCATTCCAGAGGAACCTGTTTTCGCTGCACTGCCTTGACGTTGAAGCCGAGGATCGACTCCCACCACGTGTGCACGTGGGACAGCCCTGTGGGAAAGCCTCGTGGTAAAGCCTCGTGGGAAAGACTCGAGGGAAAACCATAGATCCTTTGATCCACGCGGCGGACTGCGTGACACTGCTGCTTCCGCTGTGGAGGAAAGCGCAAGTGCATGTCCGCATTCGAGACGAGGAATGACTCCCCTGGGGAGACTCCAGAAGTACCCCAAGATCCATGTCAGCACTGGAGAGGAAGCCTCAGGTTCCGGCCCCGACTCCACACAAGGTCTTAGGCCCCGGCATCGAAGGGAGAGGAATCCCGAGAGGCCCCCGTGGAACTCGCATGGGGACTGGCCTTTCCTGAGGCCACCAGAGCAGGTCCCTGTGGTCCCCGTCGTAAGTCGAGAGCACCTGCCGCAACTCGAGAGAATCCAGGAGGTTTTGCCCTCCAGGCGAGATGAGGCCCATTTCCGCTGAGGCTTCTCGAGGCCAATCACATCTAACCACTGGAACTTCCAAAGGGTCCTTCACACCATTGCTGCAACTCAAGAAGTTCCCCGACATACCCGGCTCCACTCGAGAGGAAGCACGTGGGGTCCCGCACACATCCAGGGGAGCTCCGTTTCCGCCCCCTAGCTCGAGGAGAGGGATCCTTTCCCTGTTTCGTAGGGAAAGAATTCCCAGCGTTCCCGTCGCATCTCAAGAGGAGGCGCTCTCCACAGGAAAGGCGAGAGGAACTCCAGGGTCGTGACACCATTCCAAGAGTCCCCCAGATGTGTCAGTCCATTCCAGAGGAACCTGTTTTCCCTGCACTGCCTTGACGTTCAAGCCGAGGATCGACTCCCACCACGTGTGCACGTGGGACAGCCCTGTGGGAAAGCCTCGTGGGAAAGCCTCGTGGGAAAGAATCGACGGAAAACCATAGATCCTTTGATCCACGCGGCGGACTGCGTGACACTGCTGCTACCGCTCTGGAGGAAAGCGCAAGTGCATGCCCGCATTCGAGACGAGGACTGACTCCCCTGGGGAGACTCCAGAAGTACCCCAAGATCCATGTCAGCACTGAAGAGGAATCCTCAGGTTCCGGCCCCGACTCCACACAAGTTCTTAGGCCCGGCATCGACGGGAGAGGAATCCCGAGAGGCCCCCAAGGAACTCGCATGGGGACTGGCCTTTCCTGAGGCCACCAGAGCGGGTCCCTGAGGTCCCCGTCGTAAGTCGAGAGCACCTGCCGCACCTCGAGAAAATCCAGGAGGTTTTGCCCTCCAGGCGAGATGAGGCCCATTTCCGCTGAAGCTTCTCGAGGCTAATCACGTCTAACCACTGGAACTTCCAAAGGGTCCTTCACACCCTTGCTGCAACTCAAGAAGTTCCCCGACATACCGGTCTGCACTCGAGAGGAAGCACGTGGGTCCCGCACACATCCAGGGGAGCCCCGTTTCCGCCTCCTAACTCGAGATGAGGGATCCTTTCCCTGTTTCGTAGGGAAAGAATTCCCGGCGTTCCCGTCGCATCTCAAGAGGAGGCGCTCTCCACAGGAAAGACGAGAGGAACTCCAGGGTCGTGACACCATTCCAAGAGTCCCCCAGATGTGTCAGTCCATTCCAGAGGAACCTGTTTTCCCTGCACTGCCTTGACGTTCAAGCCGAGGATCGACTCCCACCACGTGTGCACGTGGGACAGCCCTGTGGGAAAGCCTCGTGGGAAAGCCTCGTGGGAAAGACTCGACGGAAAACATAGATCCTTTGATCCACGCGGCGGACTGCGTGACACTGCTGCTACCGCTCTGGAGGAAAGCGCAAGTGCATGCCCGCATTCGAGACGAGGACTGACTCCCCTGGGGAGACTCCAGAAGTACCCCAAGATCCATGTCAGCACTGGAGAGGAATCCTCAGGTTCCGGCCCCGACTCCACACAAGGTCTTAGGCCCCGGCATCGACGGGAGAGGAATCCCGAGAGGCCCCCGAGGAACTCGCATGGGGACTGGCCTTTCCTGAGGCCACCAGAGCGGGTCCCTGAGGTCCCCGTCGTAAGTCGAGAGCACCTGCCGCAACCCGAGAAAATCCAGGAGGTTTTGCCCTCCAGGCGAGATGAGGCCCATTTCCGCTGAGGCTTCTCGAGGCTAATCATGTCTAACCACTGGAACTTCCAAAGGGTCCTTCACACCCTTGCTGCAACTCAAGAAGTTCCTCGACATACCCGTCTCCACTCGAGAGGAAGCAAGTGGGTCCCGCACACATCCAGGGGAGCCCCGTTTCCGCCTCCTAGCTCGAGATGAGGGATACTTTCCCTGTTTCGTAGGGAAAGAATTCCCGGCGTTCCCGTCGCATCTCAAGAGGAGGCGCTCTCCACAGGAAAGGCGAGAGGAACTCCAGGGTCGTGCCACGATTCCAAGAGTCCCCCAGATGTGTCAGTCCATTCCAGAGGAACCTGTTTTCCCTGCACTGCCTTGACGTTCAAGCCGAGGATCGATTCCCACCACGTGTGCACGTGGGACAGCCCTGTGGGAAAGCCTCGTGGGAAAGCCTCGTGGGAAAGACTCGAGGGAAAACCATAGATCCTTTGATCCACGCGGCGGACTGCGTGACACTGCTGCTACCGCTCTGGAGGAAAGCGCAAGTGCATGCCCGCATACGAGACGAGGACTGACTCCCCTGGGGAGACTCCAGAAGTACCCCAAGATCCATGTCAGCACTGGAGAGGAATCCTCAGGTTCCGGCCCCGACTCCACACAAGGTCTTAGGCCCGGCATCGACGGGAGAGGAATCCCGAGAGTCCCCCGAGGAACTCGCATGGGGACTGGCCTTTCCTGAGGCCACCAGAGCGGGTCCCAGAGGTCCCCGTCGTAAGTCGAGAGCACCTGCCGCAACTCGAGAAAATCCAGGAGGTTTTGCCCTCCAGGCGAGATGAGGCCCATTTCCGCTGAGGCTTCTCGAGGCTAATCACGTCTAACCACTGGAACTTCCAAAGGGTCCTTCACACCCTTGCTGCAACTCAAGAAGTTCCCCGACATACCGGTCTGCACTCGAGAGGAAGCACGTGGGTCCCGCACACATCCAGGGGAGCCCTGTTTCCGCCTCCTAGCTCGAGATGAGGGATCCTTTCCCTGTTTCGTAGGGAAAGAATTCCCGGCGTTCCCGTCGCATCTCAAGAGGAGGCGCTCTCCACAGGAAAGGTGAGAGGAACTCCAGGGTCATGCCACCATTCCAAGAGTCCCCCAGATGTGTCAGTCCATTCCAGAGGAACCTGTTTTCCCTGCACTGCCTTGACGTTTAAGCCGAGGATCAACTCCCACCACGTGTGCACGTGGGACAGCCCTGTGGGAAAGCCTCGTGGGAAAGCCTCGTGGGAAAGACTCGAGGGAAAACCATAGATCCTTTGATCCACGCGGCGGACTGCATGACACTGCTGCTACCGCTCTGGAGGAAAGCGCAAGTGCATGCCCGCATTCGAGACGAGGACTGACTCCCCTGGGGAGACTCCAGAAGTACCCCAAGATCCATGTCAGCACTGGAGAGGAATCCTCAGGTTCCGGCCCCGACTCCACACAAGGTCTTAGGCCCGGCATCGACGGGAGAGGAATCCCGAGAGGCCCCCGAGGAACTCGCATGGGGACTGGCCTTTCCTGAGGCCACCAGAGCGGGTCCCTGAGGTCCCCGTCGTAAGTCGAGAGCACCTGCCGCAACTCGAGAAAATCCAGGAGGTTTTGCCCTCCAGGCGAGATGAGGCCCATTTCCGCTGAGGCTTCTCGAGGCCAATCACATCTAACCACTGGAACTTCCAAAGGGTCCTTCACACCCTTGCTGCAACTCAAGAAGTTCCCCGACATACCCGTCTCCACACCAGGGGAAGCACGTGGGGTCCCGCACACATCCAGGGGAGCCCCGTTTCCGCCTCCTAGCTCGAGATGAGGGATCCTTTTCCTGTTTCGTAGGGAAAGAATTCCCGGCGTTCCCGTCGCATCTCAAGAGGAGGCGCTCTCCACAGGAAAGGCGAGAGGAACTCCAGGGTCGTGACACCATTCCAGGAGTCCCCCAGATGTGTCAGTCCATTCCAGAGGAACCTGTTTTCGCTGCACTGCCTTGACGTTCAAGCCGAGGATCGACTCCCACCACGTGTGCACGTGGGACAGCCCTGTGGGAAAGCCTCGTGGGAAAGCCTCGTGGGAAAGACTCGAGGGAAAACCATAGATCCTTTGATCCACGCGGCGGACTGCGTGACACTGCTGCTACCGCTCTGGAGGAAAGTGCAAGTGCATGCCCGCATTCGAGACGAGGACTGACTCCCCTGGGGAGACTCCAGAAGTACCCCAAGATCCATGTCAGCACTGGAGAGGAATCCTCAGGTTCCGGGCCCGACTCCACACAAGGTCTTAGGCCCCGGCATCGACGGGAGAGGAATCCCGAGTGGCCCCCGAGGAACTCGCAAGGGGACTGGCCTTTCCTGAGGCCACCAGAGCGGGTCCCTGAGGTCCCCGTCGTAAGTCTAGAGCACCTGCCGCAACTCGAGAAAATCCAGGAGGTTTTGCCCTCCAGGCGAGATGAGGCCCATTTCCAAAGAGGCTTCTCGAGGCTAATCACATCTAACCACTGGAACTTCCAAAGTGTCCTTCACACCCTTGCTGCAACTCAAGAAGTTCCCCGACATACCCGTCTCCGCTCGAGAGGAAGCACGTGGGTCCCGCACACATCCAGGGGAGCCCCGTTTCCGCCTCCTAGCTCGAGATGAGGGATCCTTTCCCTGTTTCGTAGGGAAAGAATTCCCGGCGTTCCCGTCGCATCTCAAGAGGAGGCGCTCTCCACAGGAAAGGCGAGAGGAACTCCAGGGTCGTGACACCATTCCAAGAGTCCCCAGATGTGTCAGTCCATTTCAGAGGAACATGTTTTCCCTGCACTGCCTTGACGTTCAAGCCGAGGATCGACTCCCACCACGTGTGCACGTGGGACACCCCTGTGGGAACGCCTCGTGGGAAAGACTCGAGGGAAAACCATAGATCCTTTGATCCACGCGGCGGACTGCGTGACACTGCTGCTACCGCTCTGGAGGAAAGCGCAAGTGCATGCCCGCATTCGAGACGAGGACTGACTCCCCTGGGGAGACTCCAGAAGTACCCCAAGATCCATGTCAGCACTGGAGAGGAATCCTCAGGTTCCGGCCCCGACTCCACACAAGGTCTTAGGCCCCGGCATCGACGGGAGAGGAATCCCCAGAGGAACTCGCATGGGGACTGGCCTTTCCTGAGGCCACCAAAGCGGGTCCCTGAGGTCCTCGTCGTAAGTCGTGAGCACATGCCGCAACTCGAGAAAATCCAGGAGGTTTTGCCCTCCAGGCGAGATGAGGCCCATTTCCGCTGAGGCTTCTCGAGGCCAATCACATCTAACCACTGGAATTTCCAAAGGGTCCTTCACACCCTTGCTGCAACTCAAGAAGGTCCCCGACATACCCGTCTCCACTCGAGAGGAAGCACGTGGGGTCCCGCACACATCCAGGGGAGCCCCGTTTCCGCCTCCTAGCTCGAGATGAGGGATCCTTTCCCTGTTTCGTAGGGAAAGAATTCCCGGCATTCCCGTCGCATCTCAAGAGGAGGCGCTCTCCACAGGAAAGGCGAGAGGAACTCCAGGGTGGTGCCACCATTCCAAGAGTCCCCCAGATGTGTCAGTCCATTCCAGAGGAACCTGTTTTCCCTGCACTGCCTTGACGTTCAAGCCGAGGATCGACTCCCACCACGTGTGCACGTGGGACAGCCCTGTGGGAAAGCCTCGTGGGAAAGCCTCGTGGGAAAGACTCGAGGGAAAACCATAGATCCTTTGATCCACGCGGCGGACTGCGTGACACTGCTGCTACCGCTCTGGAGGAAAGCGCAAGTGCATGTCCGCATTCGAGACTACGACTGACTCCCCTGGGGAGACTCCAGAAGTACCCCAAGATCCATGTCAGCACTGAAGAGGAATCCTCAGGTTCCGGCCCCGACTCCACACAAGGTCTTAGGCCCGGCAACGACGGGAGAGGAATCCCGAGAGGCCCCCAAGGAACTCGCATGGGGACTGGCCTTTCCTGAGGCCACCAGAGCGGGTCCCTGAGGTCCCCGTCGTAAGTCGAGAGCACCTGCCGCAACTCGAGAAAATCCAGGAGGTTTTGCCCTCCAGGCGAGATGAGGCCCATTTCCGCTGAGGCTTCTCGAGGCCAATCACATCTAACCACTGGAACTTCCAAAGGGTCCTTCACACCCTTGCTGCAACTCAAGAAGTTCCCCGACATACCCGTCTGCACCCGAGAGGAAGCACGTGGTGTCCCGCACACATCCAGGGGAGCCCCGTTTCCGCCTCCTAGCTCGAGATGAGGGATCCTTTCCCTGTTTCGTAGGGAAAGAATTCCCGGCGTTCCCGTCGCATCTCAAGAGGAGGCGCTCTCCACAGGAAAGGCGAGAGGAACTCCAGGGTCATGCCACCATTCCAAGAGTCCCCCAGATGTGTCAGTCCATTCCAGAGGAACCTGTTTTCCCTGCACTGCCTTGACGTTCAAGCCGAGGATCGACTCCCACCACGTGTGCACGTGGGACAGCCCTGTGGGAAAGCCTCGTGGGAAAGCCTCGTGGGAAAGACTCGAGGGAAAACCATAGATCCTTTGATCCACGCGGCGGACTGTGTGACACTGCTGCTACCGCTCTGGAGGAAAGCGCAAGTGCATGCCCGCATTCGAGAAGAGGACTGACTCCCCTGGGGAGACTCCAGAAATACCCCAAGGTCCATGTCAGCACTGGAGAGGAATTCTCAGGTTCCGGCCCCGACTCCACACAAGGTCTTAGGTCCCGGCATCGACGGGAGAGGAATCCCGAGAGGCCCCCGAGGAACTCGCATGGGGACTGGCCTTTCCTGAGGCCACCAGAGCGGGTCCCTGAGGTCCCCGTCGTAAGTCGAGAGCACCTGCCGCAACTCGAGAAAATCCAGGAGGTTTTGCCCTCCAGGCGAGATGAGGCCCATTTCCGCTGAGGCTTCTCGAGGCTAATCACGTCTAACCACTGGAACTTCCAAAGGGTCCTTCACACCCTTGCTGCAACTCAAGAAGTTCCTCGACATACCCGTCTCCACTCGAGAGGAAGCACGTGGGTCCCGCACACATCCAGGGGAGCCCCGTTTCCGCCTCCTAGCTCGAGATGAGGGATCCTTTCCCTGTTTCGTAGGGAAAGAATTCCCGGCGTTCCCGTCGCATCTCAAGAGGAGGCGCTCTCCACAGGAAAGTCGAGAGGAACTCCAGGGTCGTGCCACCATTCCAAGAGTCCCCCAGATGTGTCAGTCCATTCCAGAGGAACCTGTTTTCCCTGCACTGCCTTGACGTTCAAGCCGAAGATCGATTCCCACCACGTGTGCACGTGGGACAGCCCTGTGGGAAAGCCTCGTGGGAAAGCCTCGTGGGAAAGACTCGAGGGAAAACCATAGATCCTTTGATTCACGCGGCGGACTGCGTGACACTGCTGCTACCGCTCTGGAGGAAAGCGCAAGTGCATGCCCGCATTCGAGACGAGGACTGACTCCCCTGGGGAGACTCCAGAAGTACCCCAAGATCCATGTCAGCACTGAAGAGGAATCCTCAGGTTCCGGCCCCGACTCCACACAAGGTCTTAGGCCCGGCATCGACGGGAGAGGAATCCCGAGAGGCCCCCAAGGAACTCGCATGGGGACTGGCCTTTCCTAGGCCACCAGAGCGGGTCCCTGAGGTCCCCGTCGTAAGTTGAGAGCACCTGCCGCAACTCGAGAAAATCCAGGAGGTTTTGCCCTCCAGGCGAGATGAGGCCCATTTCCGCTGAGGCTTCTCGAGGCTAATCACGTCTAACCACTGGAACTTCCAAAGGGTCCTTCACACCCTTGCTGCAACTCAAGAAGTTCCTCGACATACCCGTCTCCACTCGAGAGGAAGCACGTGGGTCCCGCACACATCCAGGGGAGCCCCGTTTCCGCCTCCTAGCTCGAGATGAGGGATCCTTTCCCTGTTTCGTAGGGAAAGAATTCCCAGCGTTCCCGTCGCATCTCAAGAGGAGGCGCTCGCCACAGGAAAGGCGAGAGGAACTCCAGGGTCGTGCCACGATTCCAAGAGTCCCCCAGATGTGTCAGTCCATTCCAGAGGAACCTGTTTTCCCTGCACTGCCTTGACGTTCAAGCCGAGGATCGATTCCCACCACGTGTGCACGTGGGACAGCCCTGTGGGAAAGCCTCGTGGGAAAGCCTCGTGGGAAAGACTCGAGGGAAAACCATAGATCCTTTGATCCACGCGGCGGACTGCGTGACACTGCTGCTACCGCTCTGGAGGAAAGCGCAAGTGCATGCCCGCATACGAGACGAGGACTGACTCCCCTGGGGAGACTCCAGAAGTACCCCAAGATCCATGTCAGCACTGGAGAGGAATCCTCAGGTTCCGGCCCCGACTCCACACAAGGTCTTAGGCGCGGCATCGACGGGAGAGGAATCCCGAGAGGCCCCCGAGGAACTCGCATGGGGACTGGCCTTTCCTGAGGCCACCAGAGCGGGTCCCTGAGGTCCCCGTCGTAAGTCGAGAGCACCTGCCGCAACTCGAGAAAATCCAGGAGGTTTTGCCCTCCAGGCGAGATGAGGCCCATTTCCGCTGAGGCTTCTCGAGGCTAATCACGTCTAACCACTGGAACTTCCAAAGGGTCCTTCACACCATTGCTGCAACTCAAGAAGTTCCCCGACATACCCGTCTCCACTCGAGAGGAAGCACGTGGGGTCCCGCACACATCCAGGGGAGCTCTGTTTCCGCTCCCTAGCTCGAGATGAGGGATCCTTTCCCTGTTTCGTAGGGAAAGAATTCCCGGCGTTCCCGTCGCATCTCAAGAGGAGGCGCTCTCCACAGGAAAGGCGAGAGGAACTCCAGGGTCGTGACACCATTCCAAGAGTCCCCCAGATGTGTCAGTCCATTCCAGAGGAACCTGTTTTCCCTGCACTGCCTTGACGTTCATGCCGAGGATCGACTCCCACCACGTGTGCAGGTGGGACAGCCCTGTGGGAAAGCCTCGTGGGAAAGCCTCGTGGGAAAGACTCGAGGGAAAACCATAGATCCTTTGATCCACGCGGCGGACTGCGTGACACTGCTGCTACCGCTCTGGAGGAAAGCGCAAGTGCATGCCCGCATTCGAGACGAGGACTGACTCCCCTGGGGAGACTCCAGAAGTACCCCAAGATCCATGTCAGCACTGGAGAGGAATCCTCAGGTTCCGGCCCCGACTCCACACAAGGTCTTAGGCCCGGCATCGACGGGAGAGGAATCCCGAGAGGCCCCCGAGGAACTCGCATGGGGACTGGCCTTTCCTGAGGCCACCAGAGCGGGTCCCTGAGGTCCCCGTCGTAAGTCGACAGCACCTGCCGCAACTCGAGAAAATCCAGGAGGTTTTGCCCTCCAGGCGAGATGAGGCCCATTTCCGCTGAGGCTTCTCGAGGCCAATCACATCTAACCACTGGAACTTCCAAAGGGTCCTTCACACCCTTGCTGCAACTCAAGAAGTTCCCCGACATACCCGTCTCCACACCAGGGGAAGCACGTGGGGTCCCGCACACATCCAGGGGAGCCCCGTTTCCGCCTCCTAGCTCGAGATGAGGGATCCTTTTCCTGTTTCGTAGGGAAAGAATTCCCGGCGTTCCCGTCGCATCTCAAGAGGAGGCGCTCTCCACAGGAAAGGCGAGAGGAACTCCAGGGTCGTGACACCATTCCAAGAGTCCCCCAGATGTGTCAGTCCATTCCAGAGGAACCTGTTTTCGCTGCACTGCCTTGACGTTGAAGCCGAGGATCGACTCCCACCACGTGTGCACGTGGGACAGCCCTGTGGGAAAGCCTCGTGGTAAAGCCTCGTGGGAAAGACTCGAGGGAAAACCATAGATCCTTTGATCCACGCGGCGGACTGCGTGACACTGCTGCTTCCGCTGTGGAGGAAAGCGCAAGTGCATGTCCGCATTCGAGACGAGGAATGACTCCCCTGGGGAGACTCCAGAAGTACCCCAAGATCCATGTCAGCACTGGAGAGGAAGCCTCAGGTTCCGGCCCCGACTCCACACAAGGTCTTAGGCCCCGGCATCGAAGGGAGAGGAATCCCGAGAGGCCCCCGTGGAACTCGCATGGGGACTGGCCTTTCCTGAGGCCACCAGAGCGGTTCCCTGAGGTCCCCGTCGTAAGTCGAGAGCACCTGCCGCAACTCGAGAGAATCCAGGAGGTTTTGCCCTCCAGGCGAGATGAGGCCCATTTCCGCTGAGGCTTCTCGAGGCCAATCACATCTAACCACTGGAACTTCCAAAGGGTCCTTCACACCATTGCTGCAACTCAAGAAGTTCCCCGACATACCCGGCTCCACTCGAGAGGAAGCACGTGGGGTCCCGCACACATCCAGGGGAGCTCCGTTTCCGCCCCCTAGCTCGAGGAGAGGGATCCTTTCCCTGTTTCGTAGGGAAAGAATTCCCAGCGTTCCCGTCGCATCTCAAGAGGAGGCGCTCTCCACAGGAAAGGCGAGAGGAACTCCAGGGTCGTGACACCATTCCAAGAGTCCCCCAGATGTGTCAGTCCATTCCAGAGGAACCTGTTTTCCCTGCACTGCCTTGACGTTCAAGCCGAGGATCGACTCCCACCACGTGTGCACGTGGGACAGCCCTGTGGGAAAGCCTCGTGGTAAAGCCTCGTGGGAAAGACTCGAGGGAAAACCATAGATCCTTTGATCCACGCGGCGGACTGCGTGACACTGCTGCTTCCGCTGTGGAGGAAAGCGCAAGTGCATGTCCGCATTCGAGACGAGGAATGACTCCCCTGGGGAGACTCCAGAAGTACCCCAAGATCCATGTCAGCACTGGAGAGGAAGCCTCAGGTTCCGGCCCCGACTCCACACAAGGTCTTAGGCCCCGGCATCGAAGGGAGAGGAATCCCGAGAGGCCCCTGTGGAACTCGCATGGGGACTGGCCTTTCCTGAGGCCACCAGAGCGGTTCCCTGAGGTCCCCGTCGTAAGTCGAGAGCACCTGCCGCAACTCGAGAGAATCCAGGAGGTTTTGCCCTCCAGGCGAGATGAGGCCCATTTCCGCTGAGGCTTCTCGAGGCCAATCACATCTAACCACTGGAACTTCCAAAGGGTCCTTCACACCATTGCTGCAACTCAAGAAGTTCCCCGACATACCCGGCTCCACTCGAGAGGAAGCACGTGGGGTCCCGCACACATCCAGGGGAGCTCCGTTTCCGCCCCCTAGCTCGAGGAGAGGGATCCTTTCCCTGTTTCGTAGGGAAAGAATTCCCAGCGTTCCCGTCGCATCTCAAGAGGAGGCGCTCTCCACCGGAAAGGCGAGAGGAACTCCAGGGTCGTGACACCATTCCAAGAGTCCCCCAGATGTGTCAGTCCATTCCAGAGGAACCTGTTTTCCCTGCACTGCCTTGACGTTCAAGCCGAGGATCGACTCCCACCACGTGTGCACGTGGGACAGCCCTGTGGGAAAGCCTCGTGGGAAAGCCTCGTGGGAAAGACTCGAGGGAAAACCATAGATCCTTTGATCCACGCGGCGGACTGCGTGACACTGCTGCTACCGCTCTGGAGGAAAGCGCAAGTGCATGCCCGCATTCGAGACGAGGACTGACTCCCCTGGGGAGACTCCAGAAGTACCCCAAGATCCATGTCAGCACTGGAGAGGAATCCTCAGGTTCCGGCCCCGACTCCACACAAGGTCTTAGGCCCCGGCATCGACGAAAGAGGAATCCCGAGAAGCCCCCGTGGAACTCGCATGGGGACTGGCCTTTCCTGAGGCCACCAGAGCGGTTCCCTGAGGTCCCCGTCGTAAGTCGAGAGCACCTGCCGCAACTCTAGAAAATCCAGGAGGTTTTGCCCTCCAGGCGAGATGAGGCCCATTTCCGCTGAGGCTTCTCGCGGCCAATCACATCTAACCACTGGAACTTCCAAAGGGTCCTTGACACCATTGCTGCAACTCAAGAAGTTCCCCGACATACCGGTCTCCACTAGAGAGGAAGCACGTGGTGTCCCGCCGACATCCAGGGGAGCCCCGTTTCCCCCTCCTAGCTCGAGATGAGGGATCCTTTCCCTGTTTCGTAGGGAAAGAATTCCCGGCGTTCCCGTCGCATCTCAATAGGAGGCGCTCTCCACAGGAAAGGCGAGAGGAACTCCTGGGTCGTGACACCATTCCAAGAGTCCCCCAGATGTGTCAGTCCATTCCAGAGGAACCTGTTTTCCCTGCACTGCCTTGACGTTCAAGCCGAGGATCGACTCCCACCACGTGTGCACGAGGGACAGCCCTGTGGGAAAGCCTCGTGGGAAAGCCTCCTGGGAAAGACTCGAGGGAAAACCATAGATCCTTTGATCCACGCGGCGGCCTGCGTGACACTGCTGCTACCGCTCTGGAGGAAAGCACAAGTGCATGCCCGCACTCGAGACGAGGACTGACTCCCCTGGGGAGACTCCAGAAGTACCCCAAGATCCAGTTCAGCACTGGAGAGGAATCCTCAGGTTCCGGCCCCGACTCCACACAAGGTCTTAGGCCCCGGCATCGACGGGAGAGGAATCCCGAGAGGCCCCCGAGGAACTCGCATGGGGACTGGCCTTTCCTGAGGCCACCAGAGCGGTTCCCTGAGGTCCCCGTCGTAAGTCGAGAGCACATGCCGCAAGTCGAAAAAATCCAGGAGGTTTTGCCCTCCAGGCGAGATGAGGCCCATTTCCGCTGAGGCTTCTCGAGGCCAATCACATCTAACCACTGGAACTTCCAAAGGGTCCTTCACACCATTGCTGCAACTCAAGAAGTTCCCCGACATACCCGTCTCCACTCGAGAGGAAGCACGTGGGGTCCCGCACACATCCAGGGGAGCTCTGTTTCCGCTCCCTAGCTCGAGATGAGGGATCCTTTCCCTGTTTCGTAGGGAAAGAATTCCCGGCGTTCCCGTCGGATCTCAAGAGGAGACGCTCTCCACAGGAAAGGCGAGAGGAACTCCAGGGTCGTGACACCATTCCAAGAGTCCCCCAGATGTGTCAGTCCATTCCAGAGGAACCTGTTTTCCCTGCACTGCCTTGACGTTCATGCCGAGGATCGACTCCCACCACGTGTGCAGGTGGGACAGCCCTGTGGGAAAGCCTCGTGGGAAAGCCTCGTGGGAAAGACTCGAGGGAAAACCATAGATCCTTTGATCCACGCGGCGGACTGCGTGACACTGCTGCTACGGCTCTGGAGGAAAGCGCAAGTGCATGCCCGCATTCGAGACGAGGACTGACTCCCCTGGGGAGACTCCAGAAGTACCCCAAGATCCATGTCAGCACTGGAGAGGAATCCTCAGGTTCCGGCCCCGACTCCACACAAGGTCTTAGGCCCGGCATCGACGGGAGAGGAATCCCGAGAGGCCCCCGAGGAACTCGCATGGGGACTGGCCTTTCCTGAGGCCACCAGAGCGGGTCCCTGAGGTCCCCGTCGTAAGTCGAGAGCACCTGCCGCAACTCGAGAAAATCCAGGAGGTTTTGCCCTCCAGGCGAGATGAGGCCCATTTCCGCTGAGGCTTCTCGAGGCCAATCACATCTAACCACTGGAACTTCCAAAGGGTCCTTCACACCCTTGCTGCAACTCAAGAAGTTCCCCGACATACCCGTCTCCACACCAGGGGAAGCACGTGGGGTCCCGCACACATCCAGGGGAGCCCCGTTTCCGCCTCCTAGCTCGAGATGAGGGATCCTTTTCCTGTTTCGTAGGGAAAGAATTCCCGGCGTTCCCGTCGCATCTCAAGAGGAGGCGCTCTCCACAGGAAAGGCGAGAGGAACTCCAGGGTCGTGACACCATTCCAAGAGTCCCCCAGATGTGTCAGTCCATTCCAGAGGAACCTGTTTTCGCTGCACTGCCTTGACGTTGAAGCCGAGGATCGACTCCCACCACGTGTGCACGTGGGACAGCCCTGTGGGAAAGCCTCGTGGTAAAGCCTCGTGGGAAAGACTCGAGGGAAAACCATAGATCCTTTGATCCCCGCGGCGGACTGCGTGACACTGCTGCTTCCGCTGTGGAGGAAAGCGCAAGTGCATGTCCGCATTCGAGACGAGGAATGACTCCCCTGGGGAGACTCCAGAAGTACCCCAAGATCCATGTCAGCACTGGAGAGGAAGCCTCAGGTTCCGGCCCCGACTCCACACAAGGTCTTAGGCCCCGGCATCGAAGGGAGAGGAATCCCGAGAGGCCCCCGTGGAACTCGCATGGGGACTGGCCTTTCCTGAGGCCACCAGAGCGGTTCCCTGATGTCCCCGTCGTAAGTCGAGAGCACCTGCCGCAACTCGAGAGAATCCAGGAGGTTTTGCCCTCCAGGCGAGATGAGGCCCATTTCCGCTGAGGCTTCTCGAGGCCAATCACATCTAAACACTGGAACTTCCAAAGGGTCCTTCACACCATTGCTGCAACTCAAGAAGTTCCCCGACATACCCGGCTCCACTCGAGAGGAAGCACGTGGGGTCCCGCACACATCCAGGGGAGCTCCGTTTCCGCCCCCTAGCTCGAGGAGAGGGATCCTTTCCCTGTTTCGTAGGGAAAGAATTCCCAGCGTTCCCGTCGCATCTCAAGAGGAGGCGCTCTCCACAGGAAAGGCGAGAGGAACTCCAGGGTCGTGACACCATTCCAAGAGTCCCCCAGATGTGTCAGTCCATTCCAGAGGAACCTGTTTTCCCTGCACTGCCTTGACGTTCAAGCCGAGGATCGACTCCCACCACGTGTGCACGTGGGACAGCCCTGTGGGAAAGCCTCGTGGTAAAGCCTCGTGGGAAAGACTCGAGGGAAAACCATAGATCCTTTGATCCACGCGGCGGACTGCGTGACACTGCTGCTTCCGCTGTGGAGGAAAGCGCAAGTGCATGTCCGCATTCGAGACGAGGAATGACTCCCCTGGGGAGACTCCAGAAGTACCCCAAGATCCATGTCAGCACTGGAGAGGAAGCCTCAGGTTCCGGCCCCGACTCCACACAAGGTCTTAGGCCCCGGCATCGAAGGGAGAGGAATCCCGAGAGGCCCCCGTGGAACTCGCATGGGGACTGGCCTTTCCTGAGGCCACCAGAGCGGTTCCCTGAGGTCCCCGTCGTAAGTCGAGAGCACCTGCCGCAACTCGAGAGAATCCAGGAGGTTTTGCCCTCCAGGCGAGATGAGGCCCATTTCCGCTGAGGCTTCTCGAGGCCAATCACATCTAACCACTGGAACTTCCAAAGGGTCCTTCACACCATTGCTGCAACTCAAGAAGTTCCCCGACATACCCGGATCCACTCGAGAGGAAGCACGTGGGGTCCCGCACACATCCAGGGGAGCTCCGTTTCCGCCCCCTAGCTCGAGGAGAGGGATCCTTTCCCTGTTTCGTAGGGAAAGAATTCCCGGCGTTCCCGTCGCATCTCAAGAGGAGGCGCTCTCCACAGGAAAGGCGAGAGGAACTCCAGGGTCGTGACACCATTCCAAGAGTCCCCCAGATGTGTCAGTCCATTCCAGAGGAACCTGTTTTCCCTGCACTGCCTTGACGTTCAAGCCGAGGATCGACTCCCACCACGTGTGCACGTGGGACAGCCCTGTGGGAAAGCCTCGTGGGAAAGCCTCGTGGGAAAGACTCGAGGGAAAACCATAGATCCTTTGATCCACGCGGCGGACTGCGTGACACTGCTGCTACCGCTCTGGAGGAAAGCGCAAGTGCATGCCCGCATTCGAGACGAGGACTGACTCCCCTGGGGAGACTCCAGAAGTACCCCAAGATCCATGTCAGCACTGGAGAGGAATCCTCAGGTTCCGGCCCCGACTCCACACAAGGTCTTAGGCCCCGGCATCGACGAAAGAGGAATCCCGAGAGGCCCCCGTGGAACTCGCATGGGGACTGGCCTTTCCTGAGGCCACCAGAGCGGTTCCCTGAGGTCCCCGTCGTAAGTCGAGAGCACCTGCCGCAACTCTAGAAAATCCAGGAGGTTTTGCCCTCCAGGCGAGATGAGGCCCATTTCCGCTGAGGCTTCTCGCGGCCAATCACATCTAACCACTGGAACTTCCAAAGGGTCCTTGACACCATTGCTGCAACTCAAGAAGTTCCCCGACATACCGGTCTCCACTAGAGAGGAAGCACGTGGTGTCCCGCCGACATCCAGGGGAGCCCCGTTTCCCCCTCCTAGCTCGAGATGAGGGATCCTTTCCCTGTTTCGTAGGGAAAGAATTCCCGGCGTTCCCGTCGCATCTCAATAGGAGGCGCTCTCCACAGGAAAGGCGAGAGGAACTCCTGGGTCGTGACACCATTCCAAGAGTCCCCCAGATGTGTCAGTCCATTCCAGAGGAACCTGTTTTCCCTGCACTGCCTTGACGTTCAAGCCGAGGATCGACTCCCACCACGTGTGCACGAGGGACAGCCCTGTGGGAAAGCCTCGTGGGAAAGCCTCCTGGGAAAGACTCGAGGGAAAACCATAGATCCTTTGATCCACGCGGCGGCCTGCGTGACACTGCTGCTACCGCTCTGGAGGAAAGCACAAGTGCATGCCCGCACTCGAGACGAGGACTGACTCCCCTGGGGAGAATCCAGAAGTACCCCAAGATCCAGTTCAGCACTGGAGAGGAATCCTCAGGTTCCGGCCCCGACTCCACACAAGGTCTTAGGCCCCGGCATCGACGGGAGAGGAATCCCGAGAGGCCCCCGAGGAACTCGCATGGGGACTGGCCTTTCCTGAGGCCACCAGAGCGGTTCCCTGAGGTCCCCGTCGTAAGTCGAGAGCACATGCCGCAAGTCGAAAAAATCCAGGAGGTTTTGCCCTCCAGGCGAGATGAGGCCCATTTCCGCTGAGGCTTCTCGAGGCCAATCACATCTAACCACTGGAACTTCCAAAGGGTCCTTCACACCATTGCTGCAACTCAAGAAGTTCCCCGACATACCCGTCTCCACTCGAGAGGAAGCACGTGGGGTCCCGCACACATCCAGGGGAGCTCTGTTTCCGCTCCCTAGCTCGAGATGAGGGATCCTTTCCCTGTTTCGTAGGGAAAGAATTCCCGGCGTTCCCGTCGCATCTCAAGAGGAGACGCTCTCCACAGGAAAGGCGAGAGGAACTCCAGGGTCGTGACACCATTCCAAGAGTCCCCCAGATGTGTCAGTCCATTCCAGAGGAACCTGTTTTCCCTGCACTGCCTTGACGTTCATGCCGAGGATCGACTCCCACCACGTGTGCAGGTGGGACAGCCCTGTGGGAAAGCCTCGTGGGAAAGCCTCGTGGGAAAGACTCGAGGGAAAACCATAGATCCTTTGATCCACGCGGCGGACTGCGTGACACTGCTGCTACCGCTCTGGAGGAAAGCGCAAGTGCATGCCCGCATTCGAGACGAGGACTGACTCCCCTGGGGAGACTCCAGAAGTACCCCAAGATCCATGTCAGCACTGGAGAGGAATCCTCAGGTTCCGGCCCCGACTCCACACAAGGTCTTAGGCCCGGCATCGACGGGAGAGGAATCCCGAGAGGCCCCCGAGGAACTCGCATGGGGACTGGCCTTTCCTGAGGCCACCAGAGCGGGTCCCTGAGGTCCCCGTCGTAAGTCGACAGCACCTGCCGCAACTCGAGAAAATCCAGGAGGTTTTGCCCTCCAGGCGAGATGAGGCCCATTTCCGCTGAGGCTTCTCGAGGCCAATCACATCTAACCACTGGAACTTCCAAAGGGTCCTTCACACCCTTGCTGCAACTCAAGAAGTTCCCCGACATACCCATCTCCACACCAGGGGAAGCACGTGGGGTCCCGCACACATCCAGGGGAGCCCCGTTTCCGCCTCCTAGCTCGAGATGAGGGATCCTTTTCCTGTTTCGTAGGGAAAGAATTCCCGGCGTTCCCGTCGCATCTCAAGAGGAGGCGCTCTCCACAGGAAAGGCGAGAGGAACTCCAGGGTCGTGACACCATTCCAAGAGTCCCCCAGATGTGTCAGTCCATTCCAGAGGAACCTGTTTTCGCTGCACTGCCTTGACGTTGAAGCCGAGGATCGACTCCCACCACGTGTGCACGTGGGACAGCCCTGTGGGAAAGCCTCGTGGTAAAGCCTCGTGGGAAAGACTCGAGGGAAAACCATAGATCCTTTGATCCACGCGGCGGACTGCGTGACACTGCTGCTTCCGCTGTGGAGGAAAGCGCAAGTGCATGTCCGCATTCGAGACGAGGAATGACTCCCCTGGGGAGACTCCAGAAGTACCCCAAGATCCATGTCAGCACTGGAGAGGAAGCCTCAGGTTCCGGCCCCGACTCCACACAAGGTCTTAGGCCCCGGCATCGAAGGGAGAGGAATCCCGAGAGGCCCCCGTGGAACTCGCATGGGGACTGGCCTTTCCTGAGGCCACCAGAGCGGTTCCCTGAGGTCCCCGTCGTAAGTCGAGAGCACCTGCCGCAACTCGAGAGAATCCAGGAGGTTTTGCCCTCCAGGCGAGATGAGGCCCATTTCCGCTGAGGCTTCTCGAGGCCAATCACATCTAACCACTGGAACTTCCAAAGGGTCCTTCACACCATTGCTGCAACTCAAGAAGTTCCCCGACATACCCGGCTCCACTCGAGAGGAAGCACGTGGGGTCCCGCACACATCCAGGGGAGCTCCGTTTCCGCCCCCTAGCTCGAGGAGAGGGATCCTTTCCCTGTTTCGTAGGGAAAGAATTCCCAGCGTTCCCGTCGCATCTCAAGAGGAGGCGCTCTCCACAGGAAAGGCGAGAGGAACTCCAGGGTCGTGACACCATTCCAAGAGTCCCCCAGATGTGTCAGTCCATTCCAGAGGAACCTGTTTTCCCTGCACTGCCTTGACGTTCAAGCCGAGGATCGACTCCCACCACGTGTGCACGTGGGACAGCCCTGTGGGAAAGCCTCGTGGGAAAGCCTCGTGGGAAAGACTCGAGGGAAAACCATAGATCCTTTGATCCACGCGGCGGACTGCGTGACACTGCTGCTACCGCTCTGGAGGAAAGCGCAAGTGCATGCCCGCATTCGAGACGAGGACTGACTCCCCTGGGGAGACTCCAGAAGTACCCCAAGATCCATGTCAGCACTGGAGAGGAATCCTCAGGTTCCGGCCCCGACTCCACACAAGGTCTTAGGCCCCGGCATCGACGAAAGAGGAATCCCGAGAGGCCCCCGTGGAACTCGCATGGGGACTGGCCTTTCCTGAGGCCACCAGAGCGGTTCCCTGAGGTCCCCGTCGTAAGTCGAGAGCACCTGCCGCAACTCTAGAAAATCCAGGAGGTTTTGCCCTCCAGGCGAGATGAGGCCCATTTCCGCTGAGGCTTCTCGCGGCCAATCACATCTAACCACTGGAACTTCCAAAGGGTCCTTGACACCATTGCTGCAACTCAAGAAGTTCCCCGACATACCGGTCTCCACTAGAGAGGAAGCACGTGGTGTCCCGCCGACATCCAGGGGAGCCCCGTTTCCCCCTCCTAGCTCGAGATGAGGGATCCTTTCCCTGTTTCGTAGGGAAAGAATTCCCGGCGTTCCCGTCGCATCTCAATAGGAGGCGCTCTCCACAGGAAAGGCGAGAGGAACTCCTGGGTCGTGACACCATTCCAAGAGTCCCCCAGATGTGTCAGTCCATTCCAGAGGAACCTGTTTTCCCTGCACTGCCTTGACGTTCAAGCCGAGGATCGACTCCCACCACGTGTGCACGAGGGACAGCCCTGTGGGAAAGCCTCGTGGGAAAGCCTCCTGGGAAAGACTCGAGGGAAAACCATAGATCCTTTGATCCACGCGGCGGCCTGCGTGACACTGCTGCTACCGCTCTGGAGGAAAGCACAAGTGCATGCCCGCACTCGAGACGAGGACTGACTCCCCTGGGGAGAATCCAGAAGTACCCCAAGATCCAGTTCAGCACTGGAGAGGAATCCTCAGGTTCCGGCCCCGACTCCACACAAGGTCTTAGGCCCCGGCATCGACGGGAGAGGAATCCCGAGAGGCCCCCGAGGAACTCGCATGGGGACTGGCCTTTCCTGAGGCCACCAGAGCGGTTCCCTGAGGTCCCCGTCGTAAGTCGAGAGCACATGCCGCAAGTCGAAAAAATCCAGGAGGTTTTGCCCTCCAGGCGAGATGAGGCCCATTTCCGCTGAGGCTTCTCGAGGCCAATCACATCTAACCACTGGAACTTCCAAAGGGTCCTTCACACCATTGCTGCAACTCAAGAAGTTCCCCGACATACCCGTCTCCACTCGAGAGGAAGCACGTGGGTCCCGCACACATCCAGGGGAGCCCCGTTTCCGCCTCCTAGCTCGAGATGAGGGATCCTTTCCCTGTTTCGTAGGGAAAGAATTCCCGGCGTTCCCGTCGCATCTCAAGAGGAGGCGCTCTCCACAGGAAAGTCGAGAGGAACTCCAGGGTCGTGCCACGATTCCAAGAGTCCCCCAGATGTGTCAGTCCATTCCAGAGGAACCTGTTTTCCCTGCACTTCCTTGACGTTCAAGCCGAGGATCGATTCCCACCACGTGTGCACGTGGGACAGCCCTGTGGGAAAGCCTCGTGGGAAAGCCTCGTGGGAAAGACTCGAGGGAAAACCATAGATCCTTTGATTCACGCGGCGGACTGCGTGACACTGCTGCTACCGCTCTGGAGGAAAGCGCAAGTGCATGCCCGCATTCGAGACGAGGACTGACTCCCCTGGGGAGACTCCAGAAGTACCCCAAGATCCATGTCAGCACTGAAGAGGAATCCTCAGGTTCCGGCCCCGACTCCACACAAGGTCTTAGGCCCGGCATCGACGGGAGAGGAATCCCGAGAGGCCCCCAAGGAACTCGCATGGGGACTGGCCTTTCCTGAGGCCACCAGAGCGGGTCCCTGAGGTCCCCGTCGTAAGTCGAGAGCACCTGCCGCACCTCGAGAAAATCCAGGAGGTTTTGCCCTCCAGGCGAGATGAGGCCCATTTCCGCTGAAGCTTCTCGAGGCTAATCACGTCTAACCACTGGAACTTCCAAAGGGTCCTTCACACCCTTGCTGCAACTCAAGAAGTTCCCCGACATACCGGTCTGCACTCGAGAGGAAGCACGTGGGTCCCGCACACATCCAGGGGAGCCCCGTTTCCGCCTCCTAACTCGAGATGAGGGATCCTTTCCCTGTTTCGTAGGGAAAGAATTCCCGGCGTTCCCGTCGCATCTCAAGAGGAGGCGCTCTCCACAGGAAAGACGAGAGGAACTCCAGGGTCGTGACACCATTCCAAGAGTCCCCCAGATGTGTCAGTCCATTCCAGAGGAACCTGTTTTCCCTGCACTGCCTTGACGTTCAAGCCGAGGATCGACTCCCACCACGTGTGCACGTGGGACAGCCCTGTGGGAAAGCCTCGTGGGAAAGCCTCGTGGGAAAGACTCGACGGAAAACATAGATCCTTTGATCCACGCGGCGGACTGCGTGACACTGCTGCTACCGCTCTGGAGGAAAGCGCAAGTGCATGCCAGCATTCGAGACGAGGACTGACTCCCCTGGGGAGACTCCAGAAGTACCCCAAGATCCATGTCAGCACTGGAGAGGAATCCTCAGGTTCCGGCCCCGACTCCACACAAGGTCTTAGGCCCCGGCATCGACGGGAGAGGAATCCCGAGAGGCCCCCGAGGAACTCGCATGGGGACTGGCCTTTCCTGAGGCCACCAGAGCGGGTCCCTGAGGTCCCCGTCGTAAGTGGAGAGCACCTGCCGCAACCCGAGAAAATCCAGGAGGTTTTGCCCTCCAGGCGAGATGAGGCCCATTTCCGCTGAGGCTTCTCGAGGCTAATCATGTCTAACCACTGGAACTTCCAAAGGGTCCTTCACACCCTTGCTGCAACTCAAGAAGTTCCTCGACATACCCGTCTCCACTCGAGAGGAAGCAAGTGGGTCCCGCACACATCCAGGGGAGCCCCGTTTCCGCCTCCTAGCTCGAGATGAGGGATCCTTTCCCTGTTTCGTAGGGAAAGAATTCCCGGCGTTCCCGTCGCATCTCAAGAGGAGGCGCTCTCCACAGGAAAGGCGAGAGGAACTCCAGGGTCGTGCCACGATTCCAAGAGTCCCCCAGATGTGTCAGTCCATTCCAGAGGAACCTGTTTTCCCTGCACTGCCTTGACGTTCAAGCCGAGGATCGATTCCCACCACGTGTGCACGTGGGACAGCCCTGTGGGAAAGCCTCGTGGGAAAGCCTCGTGGGAAAGACTCGAGGGAAAACCATAGATCCTTTGATCCACGCGGCGGACTGCGTGACACTGCTGCTACCGCTCTGGAGGAAAGCGCAAGTGCATGCCCGCATACGAGACGAGGACTGACTCCCCTGGGGAGACTCCAGAAGTACCCCAAGATCCATGTCAGCACTGGAGAGGAATCCTCAGGTTCCGGCCCCGACTCCACACAAGGTCTTAGGCCCGGCATCGACGGGAGAGGAATCCCGAGAGGCCCCCGAGGAACTCGCATGGGGACTGGCCTTTCCTGAGGCCACCAGAGCGGGTCCCAGAGGTCCCCGTCGTAAGTCGAGAGCACCTGCCGCAACTCGAGAAAATCCAGGAGGTTTTGCCCTCCAGGCGAGATGAGGCCCATTTCCGCTGAGGCTTCTCGAGGCTAATCACGTCTAACCACTGGAACTTCCAAAGGGTCCTTCACACCCTTGCTGCAACTCAAGAAGTTCCCCGACATACCGGTCTGCACTCGAGAGGAAGCACGTGGGTCCCGCACACATCCAGGGGAGCCCCGTTTCCGCCTCCTAGCTCGAGATGAGGGATCCTTTCCCTGTTTCGTAGGGAAAGAATTCCCGGCGTTCCCGTCGCATCTCAAGAGGAGGCGCTCTCCACAGGAAAGGCGAGAGGAACTCCAGGGTCATGCCACCATTCCAAGAGTCCCCCAGATGTGTCAGTCCATTCCAGAGGAACCTGTTTTCCCTGCACTGCCTTGACGTTTAAGCCGAGGATCAACTCCCACCACGTGTGCACGTGGGACAGCCCTGTGGGAAAGCCTCGTGGGAAAGCCTCGTGGGAAAGACTCGAGGGAAAACCATAGATCCTTTGATCCACGCGGCGGACTGCATGACACTGCTGCTACCGCTCTGGAGGAAAGCGCAAGTGCATGCCCGCATTCGAGACGAGGACTGACTCCCCTGGGGAGACTCCAGAAGTACCCCAAGATCCATGTCAGCACTGGAGAGGAATCCTCAGGTTCCGGCCCCGACTCCACACAAGGTCTTAGGCCCGGCATCGACGGGAGAGGAATCCCGAGAGGCCCCCGAGGAACTCGCATGGGGACTGGCCTTTCCTGAGGCCACCAGAGCGGGTCCCTGAGGTCCCCGTCGTAAGTCGAGAGCACCTGCCGCAACTCGAGAAAATCCAGGAGGTTTTGCCCTCCAGGCGAGATGAGGCCCATTTCCGCTGAGGCTTCTCGAGGCCAATCACATCTAACCACTGGAACTTCCAAAGGGTCCTTCACACCCTTGCTGCAACTCAAGAAGTTCCCCGACATACCCGTCTCCACACCAGGGGAAGCACGTGGGGTCCCGCACACATCCAGGGGAGCCCCGTTTCCGCCTCCTAGCTCGAGATGAGGGATCCTTTTCCTGTTTCGTAGGGAAAGAATTCCCGGCGTTCCCGTCGCATCTCAAGAGGAGGCGCTCTCCACAGGAAAGGCGAGAGGAACTCCAGGGTCGTGACACCATTCCAGGAGTCCCCCAGATGTGTCAGTCCATTCCAGAGGAACCTGTTTTCGCTGCACTGCCTTGACGTTGAAGCCGAGGATCGACTCCCACCACGTGTGCACGTGGGACAGCCCTGTGGGAAAGCCTCGTGGTAAAGCCTCGTGGGAAAGGCTCGAGGGAAAACCATAGATCCTTTGATCCACGCGGCGGACTGCGTGACACTGCTGCTTCCGCTGTGGAGGAAAGCGCAAGTGCATGTCCGCATTCGAGACGAGGAATGACTCCCCTGGGGAGACTCCAGAAGTACCCCAAGATCCATGTCAGCACTGGAGAGGAAGCCTCAGGTTCCGGCCCCGACTCCACACAAGGTCTTAGGCCCCGGCATCGAAGGGAGAGGAATCCCGAGAGGCCCCCGTGGAACTCGCATGGGGACTGGCCTTTCCTGAGGCCACCAGAGCGGTTCCCTGAGGTCCCCGTCGTAAGTCGAGAGCACCTGCCGCAACTCGAGAGAATCCAGGAGGTTTTGCCCTCCAGGCGAGATGAGGCCCATTTCCGCTGAGGCTTCTCGAGGCCAATCACATCTAACCACTGGAACTTCGAAAGGGTCCTTCACACCATTGCTGCAACTCAAGAAGTTCCCCGACATACCCGTCTCCACTCGAGAGGAAGCACGTGGGGTCCCGCACACATCCAGGGGAGCTCCGTTTCCGCCCCCTAGCTCGAGGTGAGGGATCCTTTCCCTGTTTCGTAGGGAAAGAATTCCCGGCGTTCCCGTCGAATCTCAAGAGGAGGCGCTCTCCACAGGAAAGGCGAGAGGAACTCCAGGGTCGTGACACCATTCCAAGAGTCCCCCAGATGTGTCAGTCCATTCCAGAGGAACCTGTTTTCCCTGCACTGCCTTGACGTTCAAGCCGAGGATCGACTCCCACCACGTGTGCACGTGGGACAGCCCTGTGGGAAAGCCTCGTGGGAAAGCCTCGTGGGAAAGACTCGAGGGAAAACCATAGATCCTTTGATCCACGCGGCGGACTGCGTGACACTGCTGCTACCGCTCTGGAGGAAAGCGCAAGTGCATGCCCGCATTCGAGACGAGGACTGATTCCCCTGGGGAGACTCCAGAAGTACCCCAAGATCCATGTCAGCACTGGAGAGGAATCCTCAGGTTCCGGCCCCGACTCCACACAAGGTCTTAGGCCCCGACATCGACGGGAGTGGAATCCTGAGAGGCCCCCGAGGAACTCGCATGGGGACTGGCCTTTCCTGAGGCCACCAGAGCGGGTCCCTGAGGTCCCCGTCGTAAGTCGAGAGCACCTGCCGCAACTCGAGAAAATCCAGGAGGTTTTGCCCTCCAGGCGAGATGAGGCCCATTTCCGCTGAGGCTTATCGAGGCCAATCACATCTAACCACTGGAACTTCCAAAGGGTCCTTCACACCATTGCTGCAACTCAAGAAGTTCCCCGACATACCCGGCTCCACTCGAGAGGAAGCACGTGGGGTCCCGCACACATCCAGGGGAGCTCCGTTTCCGCCCCCTAGCTCGAGGAGAGGGATCCTTTCCCTGTTTCGTAGGGAAAGAATTCCCAGCGTTCCCGTCGCATCTCAAGAGGAGGCGCTCTCCACAGGAAAGGCGAGAGGAACTCCAGGGTCGTGACACCATTCCAAGAGTCCCCCAGATGTGTCAGTCCATTCCAGAGGAACCTGTTTTCCCTGTACTGCCTTGACGTTCAAGCCGAGGATCGACTCCCACCACGTGTGCACGTGGGACAGCCCTGTGGGAAAGCCTCGTGGGAAAGCCTCGTGGGAAAGACTCGAGGGAAAACCATAGATCCTTTGATCCACGCGGCGGACTGCGTGACACTGCTGCTACCGCTCTGGAGGAAAGCGCAAGTGCATGCCCGCATTCGAGACGAGGACTGACTCCCCTGGGGAGACTCCAGAAGTACCCCAAGATCCATGTCAGCACTGGAGAGGAATCCTCAGGTTCCGGCCCCGACTCCACACAAGGTCTTAGGCCCCGGCATCGACGGAAGAGGAATCCCGAGAGGCCCCCGTGGAACTCGCATGGGGACTGGCCTTTCCTGAGGCCACCAGAGCGGTTCCCTGAGGTCCCCGTCGTAAGTCGAGAGCACCTGCCGCAACTCGAGAAAATCCAGGAGGTTTTGCCCTCCAGGCGAGATGAGGCCCATTTCCGCTGAGGCTTCTCGCGGCCAATCACATCTAACCACTGGAACTTCCAAAGGGTCCTTGACACCATTGCTGCAACTCAAGAAGTTCCCCGACATACCGGTCTCCACTAGAGAGGAAGCACGTGGTGTCCCGCCGACATCCAGGGGAGCCCCGTTTCCCCCTCCTAGCTCGAGATGAGGGATCCTTTCCCTGTTTCGTAGGGAAAGACTTCCCGGCGTTCCCGTCGCATCTCAATAGGAGGCGCTCTCCACAGGAAAGGCGAGAGGAACTCCTGGGTCGTGACACCATTCCAAGAGTCCCCCAGATGTGTCAGTCCATTCCAGAGGAACCTGTTTTCCCTGCACTGCCTTGACGTTCAAGCCGAGGATCGACTCCCACCACGTGTGCACGTGGGACAGCCCTGTGGGAAAGCCTCGTGGGAAAGCCTCGTGGGAAAGACTCGACGGAAAACATAGATCCTTTGATCCACGCGGCGGACTGCGTGACACTGCTGCTACCGCTCTGGAGGAAAGCGCAAGTGCATGCCCGCATTCGAGACGAGGACTGACTCCCCTGGGGAGACTCCAGAAGTACCCCAAGATCCATGTCAGCACTGGAGAGGAATCCTCAGGTTCCGGCCCCGACTCCACACAAGGTCTTAGGCCCGGCATCGACGGGAGAGGAATCCCGAGACGCCCCCGAGGAACTCGCATGGGGACTGGCCTTTCCTGAGGCCACCAGAGCGGGTCCCTGAGGTCCCCGTCGTAAGTCGAGAGCACCTGCCGCAACTCGAGAAAATCCAGGAGGTTTTGCCCTCCAGGCGAGATGAGGCCCATTTCCGCTGAGGCTTCTCGAGGCTAATCACGTCTAACCACTGGAACTTCCAAAGGGTCCTTCACACCCTTGCTGCAACTCAAGAAGTTCCCCGACATACCGGTCTGCACTCGAGAGGAAGCACGTGGGTCCCGCACACATCCAGGGGAGCCCCGTTTCCGCCTCCTAGCTCGAGATGAGGGATCCTTTCCCTGTTTCGTAGGGAAAGAATTCCCGGCGTTCCCGCCGCATCTCAAGAGGAGGCGCTCTCCACAGGAAAGGCGAGAGGAACTCCAGGGTCATGCCACCATTCCAAGAGTCCCCCAGATGTGTCAGTCCATTCCAGAGGAACCTGTTTTCCCTGCACTGCCTTGACGTTCAAGCCGAGGATCGACTCCCACCACGTGTGCACGTGGGACAGCCCTGTGGGAAAGCCTCGTGGGAAAGCCTCGTGGGAAAGACTCGAGGGAAAACCATAGATCCTTTGATCCACGCGGCGGACTGCATGACACTGCTGCTACCGCTCTGGAGGAAAGCGCAAGTGCATGCCCGCATTCGAGACGAGGACTGACTCCCCTGGGGAGACTCCAGAAGTACCCCAAGATCCATGTCAGCACAGGAGAGGAATCCTCAGGTTCCGGCCCCGACTCCACACAAGGTCTTAGGCCCGGCATCGACGGGAGAGGAATCCCGAGAGGCCCCTGAGGAAGTCGCATGGGGACTGGCCTTTCCTGAGGCCACCAGAGCGGGTCCCTGAGGTCCCCGTCGTAAGTCGAGAGCACCTGCCGCAACTCGAGAAAATCCAGGAGGTTTTGCCCTCCAGGCGAGATGAGGCCCATTTCCGCTGAGGCTTCTCGAGGCCAATCACATCTAACCACTGGAACTTCCAAAGGGTCCTTCACACCCTTGCTGCAACTCAAGAAGTTCCCCGACATACCCGTCTCCACACCAGAGGAAGCACGTGGGGTCCCGCACACATCCAGGGGAGCCCCGTTTCCGCCTCCTAGCTCGAGATGAGGGATCCTTTTCCTGTTTCGTAGGGAAAGAATTCCCGGCGTTCCCGTCGCATCTCAAGAGGAGGCGCTCTCCACAGGAAAGGCGAGAGGAACTCCAGGGTCGTGACACCATTCCAAGAGTCCCCCAGATGTGTCAGTCCATTCCAGAGGAACCTGTTTTCGCTGCACTGCCTTGACGTTCAAGCCGAGGATCGACTCCCACCACGTGTGCACGTGGGACAGCCCTGTGGGAAAGCCTCGTGGGAAAGCCTCGTGGGAAAGACTCGAGGGAAAACCATAGATCCTTTGATCCACGCGGCGGACTGCGTGACACTGCTGCTACCGCTCTGGAGGAAAGCGCAAGTGCATGCCCGCATTCGAGACGAGGACTGACTCCCCTGGGGAGACTCCAGAAGTACCCCAAGATCCATGTCAGCACTGGAGAGGAATCCTCAGGTTCCGGCCCCGACTCCACACAAGGTCTTAGGCCCCGGCATCGACGGGAGAGGAATCCCGAGAGGCCCCCAAGGAACTCGCATGGGGACTGGCCTTTCCTGAGGCCACCAGAGCGGGTCCCTGGGGTCCCCGTCGTAAGTCGTGAGCACCTGCTGCAACTCGAGAAAATCCAGGAGGTTTTGCCCTCCAGGCGAGATGAGGCCCATTTCCGCTGAGGCTTGTCGAGGCCAATCACATCTAACCACTGGAACTTCGAAACGGTCCTTCACACCCTTGCTGCAACTCAAGAAGTTCCCCCACATACCCGTCTGCACTCGAGAGGAAGCACGTGGTGTCCCGCACACATCCAGGGGAGCCCCGTTTCCGCCTCCTAGCTCGAGATGAGGGATCCTTTCCCTGTTTCGTAGGGAAAGAATTCCCGGCGTTCCCGTCGCATCTCAAGAGGAGGCGCTCTCCACAGGAAAGGCGAGAGGAACTCCAGGGTCGTGCCACCATTCCAAGAGTCCCCCAGATGTGTCAGTCCATTCCAGAGGAACCTGTTTTCCCTGCACTGCCTTGACGTTCAAGCCGAGGATCGACTCCCACCACGTGTGCTCGTGGGACAGCCCTGTGGGAAAGCCTCGTGGGAAAGCCTCGTGGGAAAGACTCGAGGGAAAACCATAGATCCTTTGATCCACGCGGCGGACTGCGTGACACTGCTGCTACCGCTCTTGAGGAAAGCGCAATGCATGCCCGCATTCGAGACGAGGACTGACTCCCCTGGGGAGACTCCAGAAGTACCCCAAGATCCATGTCAGCACTGGAGAGGAATCCTCAGGTTCCGGCCCCGACTCCACACAAGGTCTTAGGCCCCGGCATCGACGGGAGAGGAATCCCGAGAGGCCCCCGAGGAACTCGCATGGGGACTGGCCTTTCCTGAGGCCACAGAGCGGGTCCCTGAGGTCCGCGTCGTAAGTCGAGAGCACCTGCCGCAACTCGAGAAAATCCAGGAGGTTTTGCCCTCCAGGCGAGATGAGGCCCATTTCCGCTGAGGCTTCTCGAGGCCAATCACATCTAACCACTGGAACTTCCAAAGGGTCTTTCACACCCTTGCTGCAACTCAAGAAGTTCCCCGGCATACCCGTCTGCACTCGAGAGGAAGCACGTGGTGTCCCGCACACATCCAGGGGGGCCCCGTTTCCGCCTCCTAGCTCGAGATGAGGGATCCTTTCCCTGTTTCGTAGGGAAAGAATTCCCGGCGTTCCCGTCGCATCTTAAGAGGAGGCGCTCTCCACAGGAAAGGCGAGAGGAACTCCAGGGTCGTGCCACCATTCCAAGAGTCCCCCAGATGTGTCAGTCCATTCCAGAGGAACCTGTTTTCCCTGCACTGCCTTGACGTTCAAGCCGAGGATCGACTCCCACCACGTGTGCACGTGGGACAGCCCTGTGGGAAAGCCTCGTGGGAAAGCCTCGTGGGAAAGACTCGAGGGAAAACCATAGATCCTTTGATCCACGCGGCGGACTGCGTGACACTGCTGCTACCGCTCTGTAGGAAAGCGCAAGTGCATGCCCGCATTCGAGACGAGGACTGACTCCCCTGGGGAGACTCCAGAAGTACCCCAAGATCCATGTCAGCACTGGAGAGGAATCCTCAGGTTCCGGCCCCGACTCCACACAAGGTCTTAGGCCCCGGCATCGACGGGAGAGGAATCCCGAGAGGCCCCCGAGGAAGTCGCATGGGGACTGGCCTTTCCTGAGGCCACCAGAGCGGGTCCCTGAGGTCCCCGTCGTAAGTCGAGAGCACCTGCCGCAACTCGAGAAAATCCAGGAGGTTTTGCCCTCCAGGCGAGATGAGGCCAATTTCCGCTGAGGCTTCTCGAGGCTAATCACGTCTAACCACTGGAACTTCCAAAGGGTCCTTCACACCCTTGCTGCAATTCAAGAAGTTCCCCGACATACCCGTCTCCACTCGAGAGGAAGCACGTGGGTCCCGCACACATCCAGGGGAGCCCCGTTTCCGCCTCCTAGCTCGAGATGAGGGATCCTTTCCCTGTTTCGTAGGGAAAGAATTCCCGGCGTTCCCGTCGCATCTCAAGAGGAGGCGCTCTCCACAGGAAAGGCGAGAGGAACTCCAGGGTCGTGCCACCATTCCAAGAGTCCCCCAGATGTGTCAGTCCATTCCAGAGGAACCTGTTTTCCCTGCACTGCCTTGACGTTCAAGCCGAGGATCGACTCCCACCACGTGTGCACGTGGGACAGCCCTGTGGGAAAGCCTCGGGGAAAGCCTCGTGGGAAAGACTCGAGGGAAAACCATAGATCCTTTGATCCACGCGGCAGACTGCGTGACACTGCTGCTACCGCTCTGGAGGAAAGCGCAAGTGCATGCCCGCATTCGAGACGAGGACTGACTCCCCTGGGGAGACTCCAGAAGTACCCCAAGATCCATGTCAACACTGGAGAGGAATCCTCAGGTTCCGGCCCCGACTCCACACAAGGTCTTAGGCCCCGGCATCGACGGGAGAGGAATCCCGAGAGGCCCCCGAGGAACTCGCATGGGGACTGGCCTTTCCTGAGGCCACCAGAGCGGTTCCCTGAGGTCCCCGTCGTAAGTCGAGAGCACCTGCCGCAACTCGAGAAAATCCAGGAGGTTTTCCCCTCCAGGCGAGATGAGGCCCATTTCCGCTGAGGCTTCTCGAGGCCAATCACATCTAACCACTGGAACTTCCAAAGGGTCCTTCACACCCTTGCTGCAACTCAAGAACTTCCCCGACATACCCGTCTCCACTCGAGAGGAAACACGTGGTGTCCCGCACACATCCAGGGGAGCCCCGTTTCCGCCTCCTAGCTCGAGATGAGGGATCCTTTCCCTGTTTCGTAGGGAAAGAATTCCCGGCGTTCCCGTCGCATCTCAAGAGGAGGCGCTCTCCACAGGAAAGGCGAGAGGAACTCCAGGGTCGTGACACCATTCCAAGAGTCCCCAGATGTGTCAGTCCATTTCAGAGGAACCTGTTTTCCCTGCACTGCCTTGACGTTCAAGCCGAGGATCGACTCCCACCACGTGTGCACGTGGGACAGCCCTGTGGGAAAGCCTCGTGGGAAAGACTCGAGGGAAAACCATAGATCCTTTGATCCACGCGGCGGACTGCATGACACTGCTGCTACCGCTCTGGAGGAAAGCGCAAGTGCATACCCGCATTCGAGACGAGGACTGACTCCCCTGGGGAGACTCCAGAAGTACCCCAAGATCCATGTCAGCACTGGAGAGGAATCCTCAGGTTCCGGCCCCGACTCCACACAAGGTCTTAGGCCCCGGCATCGACGGGAGAGGAATCCCCAGAGGAACTCGCATGGGGACTGGCCTTTCCTGAGGCCACCAAAGCGGGTCCCTGAGGTCCTTGTCGTAAGTCGTGAGCACATGCCGCAACTCGAGAAAATCCAGGAGGTTTTGCCCTCCAGGCGAGATGAGGCCCATTTCCGCTGAGGTCTCGAGGCCAATCACATCTAACCACTGGAATTTCCAAAGGGTCCTTCACACCCTTGCTGCAACTCAAGAAGGTCCCCGACATACCCGTCTCCACTCCAGAGGAAGCACGTGGGGTCCCGCACACATCCAGGGGAGCCCCGTTTCCGCCTCCTAGCTCGAGATGAGGGATCCTTTCCCTGTTTCGTAGGGAAAGAATTCCCGGCATTCCCGTCGCATCTCAAGAGGAGGCGCTCTCCACAGGAAAGGCGAGAGGAACTCCAGGGTCGTGATACCATTCCAAGAGTCCCCCAGATGTGTCAGTCCATTCCAGAGGAACCTGTTTTCCCTGCACTGCCTTGACGTTCAGGCCGAGGATCGACTCCCACCACGTGTGCACGTGGGACAGCCCTGTGGGAAAGCCTCGTGGGAAAGCCTCGTGGGAAAGACTCGAGGGAAAACCACAGATCCTTTGATCCACGCGGCGGACTGCGTGACACTGCTGCTACCGCTCTGGAGGAAAGCGCAAGTGCATGCCCGCATTCGAGACGAGGACTGACTCCCCTGGGGAGACTCCAGAATTACCCCAAGATCCATGTCAGCACTGGAGAGGAATCCTCAGGTTCCGGCCCCGACTCCACACAAGGTCTTAGGCCCCGGCATCGACGGGAGAGGAATCCCGAGAGGGCCCCGAGGAACTCGCATGGGGACTGGCCTTTCCTGAGGCCACCAGAGCGGTTCCCTGAGGTCCCCGTCGTAAGTCGAGAGCACCTGCCGCAACTCGAGAAAATCCAGGAGGTTTTGCCCTCCAGGCGAGATGAGGCCCATTTCCGCTGAGGCTTCTCGAGGCCAATCACATCTAACCACTGGAACTTCCAAAGGGTCCTTCACACCCTTGCTGCAACTCAAGAAGTTCCCCGACATACCCGTCTGCACCCGAGAGGAAGCACGTGGTGTCCCGCACACATCCAGGGGAGCCCGGTTTCCGCCTCCTAGCTCGAGATGAGGGATCCTTTCCCTGTTTCGTAGGGAAAGAATTCCCGGCGTTCCCGTCGCATCTCAAGAGGAGGCGCTCTCCACAGGAAAGGCGAGAGGAACTCCAGGGTCATGCCACCATTCCAAGAGTCCCCCAGATGTGTCAGTCCATTCCAGAGGAACCTGTTTTCCCTGCACTGCCTTGACGTTCAAACCGAGGATCGACTCCCACCACGTGTGCACGTGGGACAGCCCTGTGGGAAAGCCTCGTGGGAAAGCCTCGTGGGAAAGACTCGAGGGAAAACCATAGATCCTTTGATCCACGCGGCGGACTGCGTGACACTGCTGCTACCGCTCTGGAGGAAAGCGCAAGTGCATGACCGCATTCGAGACGAGGACTGACTCCCCTGGGGAGACTCCAGAAGTACCCCAAGATCCATGTCAGCACTGGAGAGGAATCCTCAGGTTCCGGCCCCGACTCCACACAAGGTCTTAGGCCCCGGCATCGACGGGAGAGGAATCCCCAGAGGAACTCGCATGGGGACTGGCCTTTCCTGAGGCCACCAAAGCGGGTCCCTGAGGTCCTCGTCGTAAGTCGTGAGCACATGCCGCAACTCGAGAAAATCCAGGAGGTTTTGCCCTCCAGGCGAGATGAGGCCCATTTCCGCTGAGGCTTCTCGAGGCCAATCACATCTAACCACTGGAATTTCCAAAGGGTCCTTCACACCCTTGCTGCAACTCAAGAAGGTCCCCGACATACCCGTCTCCACTCGAGAGGAAGCACGTGGGGTCCCGCACACATCCAGGGGAGCCCCGTTTCCGCCTCCTAGCTCGAGATGAGGGATCCTTTTCCTGTTTCGTAGGGAAAGAATTCCCGGCGTTCCCGTCGCATCTCAAGAGGAGGCGCTCTCCACAGGAAAGGCGAGAGGAACTCCAGGGTCGTGATACCATTCCAAGAGTCCCCCAGATGTGTCAGTCCATTCCAGAGGAACCTGTTTTCCCTGCACTGCCTTGACGTTCAGGCCGAGGATCGACTCCCACCACGTGTGCACGTGGGACAGCCCTGTGGGAAAGCCTCGTGGGAAAGCCTCGTGGGAAAGACTCGAGGGAAAACCACAGATCCTTTGATCCACGCGGCGGACTGCGTGACACTGCTGCTACCGCTCTGGAGGAAAGCGCAAGTGCATGCCCGCATTCGAGACGAGGACTGACTCCCCTGGGGAGACTCCAGAATTACCCCAAGATCCATGTCAGCACTGGAGAGGAATCCTCAGGTTCCGGCCCCGACTCCACACAAGGTCTTAGGCCCCGGCATCGACGGGAGAGGAATCCCGAGAGGGCCCCGAGGAACTCGCATGGGGACTGGCCTTTCCTGAGGCCACCAGAGCGGTTCCCTGAGGTCCCCGTCGTAAGTCGAGAGCACCTGCTGCAACTCGAGAAAATCCAGGAGGTTTTGCCCTCCAGGCGAGATGAGGCCCATTTCCGCTGAGGCTTCTCGAGGCCAATCACATCTAACCACTGGAACTTCCAAAGGGTCCTTCACACGCTTGCTGCAACTCAAGAAGTTCCCCGACATACCCATCTCCACTCGAGAGGAAGCACGTGGTGTCCCGCACACATCCAGGGGAGCCCCGTTTCCGCCTCCTAGCTCGAGATGAGGGATCCTTTCCCTGTTTCGTAGGGAAAGAATTCCCGGCGTTCCCGTCGCATCTCAAGAGGAGGCGCTCTCCACAGGAAAGGCGAGAGGAACTCCAGGGTCGTGCCACCATTCCAAGAGTCCCCCAGATGTGTCAGTCCATTCCAGAGGAACCTGTTTTCCCTGCACTGCCTTGACGTTCAAGCTGAGGATCGACTCCCACCACGTGTGCTCGTGGGACAGCCCTGTGGGAAAGCCTCGTGGGAAAGCCTCGTGGGAAAGACTCGAGGGAAAACCATAGATCCTTTGATCCACGCGGCGGACTGCGTGACACTGCTGCTACCGCTCTGGAGGAAAGCGCAAGTGCATGCCCGCATTCGAGACGAGGACTGACTCCCCTGGGGAGACTCCAGAAGTACCCCAAGATCCATGTCAGCACTGGAGAGGAATCCTCAGGTTCCGGCCCCGACTCCACACAAGGTCTTAGGCCCCGGCATCGACGGGAGAGGAATCCCGAGAGGCCCCCGAGGAACTCGCATGGGGACTGGCCTTTCCTGAGGCCACCAGAGCGGGTCCCTGAGGTCCGCGTCGTAAGTCGAGAGCACCTGCCGCAACTCGAGAAAATCCAGGAGGTTTTGCCCTCCAGGCGAGATGAGGCCCATTTCCGCTGAGGCTTCTCGAGGCCAATCACATCTAACCACTGGAACTTCCAAAGGGTCTTTCACACCCTTGCTGCAACTCAAGAAGTTCCCCGGCATACCCGTCTGCACTCGAGAGGAAGCACGTGGTGTCCCGCACACATCCAGGGGGGCCCCGTTTCCGCCTCCTAGCTCGAGATGAGGGATCCTTTCCCTGTTTCGTAGGGAAAGAATTCCCGGCGTTCCCGTCGCATCTCAAGAGGAGGCGCTCTCCACAGGAAAGGCGAGAGGAACTCCAGGGTCGTGACACCATTCCAAGAGTCCCCAGATGTGTCAGTCCATTTCAGAGGAACCTGTTTTCCCTGCACTGCCTTGACGTTCAAGCCGAGGATCGACTCCCACCACGTGTGCACGTGGGACAGCCCTGTGGGAAAGCCTCGTGGGAAAGCCTCGTGGGAAAGACTCGAGGGAAAACCATAGATCCTTTGATCCACGCGGCGGACTGCGTGACACTGCTGCTACCGCTCTGGAGGAAAGCGCAAGTGCATGCCCGCATTCGAGACTACGACTGACTCCCCTGGGGAGACTCCAGAAGTACCCCAAGATCCATGTCAGCACTGGAGAGGAATCCTCAGGTTCCGGCCCCGACTCCACACAAGGTCTTAGGCCCCGGCATCGACGGAAGAGGAATCCCGAGAGGCCCCCGTGGAACTCGCATGGGGACTGGCCTTTCCTGAGGCCACCAGAGCGGTTCCCTGAGGTCCCCGTCGTAAGTCGAGAGCACCTGCCGCAACTCGAGAAAATCCAGGAGGTTTTCCCCTCCAGGCGAGATGAGGCCCATTTCCGCTGAGGCTTCTCGCGGCCAATCACATCTAACCACTGGAACTTCCAAAGGGTCCTTCACACCATTGCTGCAACTCAAGAAGTTCCCCGACATACCGGTCTCCACTAGAGAGGAAGCACGTGGTGTCCCGCCCACATCCAGGGGAGCCCCGTTTCCGCCTCCTAGCTCGAGATGAGGGATCCTTTCCCTGTTTCGTAGGGAAAGAATTCCCGGCGTTCCCGTCGCATCTCAAGAGGAGGCGCTCTCCACAGGAAAGGCGAGAGGAACTCCAGGGTCGTGCCACCATTCCAAGAGTCCCCCAGATGTGTCAGTCCATTCCAGAGGAACCTGTTTTCCCTGCACTGCCTTGACGTTCAAGCCGAGGATCGACTCCCACCACGTGTGCACGTGGGACAGCCCTGTGGGAAAGCCTCGTGGGAAAGCCTCGTGGGAAAGTCTCGAGGGAAAACCATAGATCCTTTGATCCACGCGGCGGCCTGCGTGACACTGCTGCTACCGCTCTGGAGGAAAGCACAAGTGCATGCCCGCATTCGAGACGAGGACTGACTCCCCTGGGGAGAATCCAGAAGTACCCCAAGATCCAGTTCAGCACTGGAGAGGAATCCTCAGGTTCCGGCCCCGACTCCACACAAGGTCTTAGGCCCCGGCATCGACGGGAGAGGAATCCCGAGAGGCCCCCGAGGAACTCGCATGGGGACTGGCCTTTCCTGAGGCCACCAGAGCGGTTCCCTGAGGTCCCCGTCGTAAGTCGAGAGCACATGCCGCAACTCGAGAAAATCCAGGAGGTTTTGCCCTCCAGGCGAGATGAGGCCCATTTCCGCTGAGGCTTCTCGAGGCCAATCACATCTAACCACTGGAACTTCCAAAGGGTCCTTCACACCATTGCTGCAACTCAAGAAGTTCCCCGACATACCCGTCTCCACTCGAGAGGAAGCACGTGGGGTCCCGCACACATCCAGGGGAGCTCTGTTTCCGCTCCCTAGCTCGAGATGAGGGATCCTTTCCCTGTTTCGTAGGGAAAGAATTCCCGGCGTTCCCGTCGCATCTCAAGAGGAGACGCTCTCCACAGGAAAGGCGAGAGGAACTCCAGGGTCGTGCCACCATTCCAAGAGTCCCCCAGATGTGTCAGTCCATTCCAGAGGAACCTGTTTTCCCTGCACTGCCTTGACGTTCAAGCCGAGGATCGACTCCCACCACGTGTGCAGGTGGGACAGCCCTGTGGGAAAGCCTCGTGGGAAAGCCTCGTGGGAAAGACTCGAGGGAAAACCATAGATCCTTTGATCCACGCGGCAGACTGCGTGACACTGCTGCTACCGCTCTGGAGGAAAGCGCAAGTGCATGCCCGCATTCGAGACGAGGACTGACTCCCCTGGGGAGACTCCAGAAGTACCCCAAGATCCATGTCAGCACTGGAGAGGAATCCTCAGGTTCCGGCCCCGACTCCACACAAGGTCTTAGGCCCCGGCATCGACGGGAGAGGAATCCCGAGAGGCCCCCGAGGAACTCGCATGGGGACTGGCCTTTTCTGAGGCCACCAGAGCGGGTCCCTGACGTCCCCATCGTAAGTCAAGAACACCTGCCGCAACTCGAGAAAATCCAGGAGGTTTTGCCCTCCAGGCGAGATGAGGCCCATTTCCGCTGAGGCTTCTCGAGGCCAATCACATCTAACCACTGGAACTTCCAAAGGGTCCTTCACACCCTTGCTGCAACTCAAGAAGTTCCCCGACATACCCGTCTGCACCCGAAAGGAAGCACGTGGTGTCCCGCACACATCCAGGGGAGCCCCGTTTCCGCCTCCTAGCTCGAGATGAGGGATCCTTTCCCTGTTTCGTAGGGAAAGAATTCCCGGCGTTCCCGTCGCATCTCAAGAGGAGGCGCTCTCCACAGGAAAGGCGAGAGGAACTCCAGGGTCATGCCACCATTCCAAGAGTCCCCCAGATGTGTCAGTCCATTCCAGAGGAACCTGTTCTCCCTGCACTGCCTTGACGTTCAAGCCGAGGATCCACTCCCACCACGTGTGCACGTGGGACAGCCCTGTGGGAAAGCCTCGTGGGAAAGCCTCGTGGGAAAGACTCGAGGGAAAACCATAGATCCTTTGATCCACGCGGCGGACTGCGTGACACTGCTGCTACCGCTCTGGAGGAAAGCGCAAGTGCATGCCCGCATTCGAGACGAGGACTGACTCCCCTGGGGAGACTCCAGAAATACCCCAAGGTCCATGTCAGCACTGGAGAGGAATCCTCAGGTTCCGGCCCCGACTCCACACAAGGTCTTAGGTCCCGGCATCGACGGGAGAGGAATCCCGAGAGGCCCCCGAGGAACTCGCATGGGGACTGGCCTTTCCTGAGGCCACCAGAGCGGGTCCCTGAGGTCCCCGTCGTAAGTCGAGAGCACCTGCCGCAACTCGAGAAAATCCAGGAGGTTTTGCCCTCCAGGCGAGATGAGGCCCATTTCCGCTGAGGCTTCTCGAGGCTAATCACGTCTAACCACTGGAACTTCCAAAGGGTCCTTCACACCCTTGCTGCAACTCAAGAAGTTCCTCGACATACCCGTCTCCACTCGAGAGGAAGCACGTGGGTCCCGCACACATCCAGGGGAGCCCCGTTTCCGCCTCCTAGCTCGAGATGAGGGATCCTTTCCCTGTTTCGTAGGGAAAGAATTCCCGGCGTTCCCGTCGCATCTCAAGAGGAGGCGCTCTCCACAGGAAAGTCGAGAGGAACTCCAGGGTCGTGCCACGATTCCAAGAGTCCCCCAGATGTGTCAGTCCATTCCAGAGGAACCTGTTTTCCCTGCACTGCCTTGACGTTCAAGCCGAGGATCGATTCCCACCACGTGTGCACGTGGGACAGCCCTGTGGGAAAGCCTCGTGGGAAAGCCTCGTGGGAAAGACTCGAGGGAAAACCATAGATCCTTTGATTCACGCGGCGGACTGCGTGACACTGCTGCTACCGCTCTGGAGGAAAGCGCAAGTGCATGCCCGCATTCGAGACGAGGACTGACTCCCCTGGGGAGACTCCAGAAGTACCCCAAGATCCATGTCAGCACTGAAGAGGAATCCTCAGGTTCCGGCCCCGACTCCACACAAGTTCTTAGGCCCGGCATCGACGGGAGAGGAATCCCGAGAGGCCCCCAAGGAACTCGCATGGGGACTGGCCTTTCCTGAGGCCACCAGAGCGGGTCCCTGAGGTCCCCGTCGTAAGTCGAGAGCACCTGCCGCAACTCGAGAAAATCCAGGAGGTTTTGCCCTCCAGGCGAGATGAGGCCCATTTCCGCTGAAGCTTCTCGAGGCTAATCACGTCTAACCACTGGAACTTCCAAAGGGTCCTTCACACCCTTGCTGCAACTCAAGAAGTTCCCCGACATACCGGTCTGCACTCGAGAGGAAGCACGTGGGTCCCGCACACATCCAGGGGAGCCCCGTTTCCGCCTCCTAGCTCGAGATGTGGGATCCTTTCCCTGTTTCGTAGGGAAAGAATTCCCGGCGTTCCCGTCGCATCTCAAGAGGAGGCGCTCTCCACAGGAAAGATGAGAGGAACTCCAGGGTCGTGACACCATTCCAAGAGTCCCCCAGATGTGTCAGTCCATTCCAGAGGAACCTGTTTTCCCTGCACTGCCTTGACGTTCAAGCCGAGGATCGACTCCCACCACGTGTGCACGTGGGACAGCCCTGTGGGAAAGCCTCGTGGGAAAGCCTCGTGGGAAAGACTCGACGGAAAACATAGATCCTTTGATCCACGCGGCGGACTGCGTGACACTGCTGCTACCGCTCTGGAGGAAAGCGCAAGTGCATGCCCGCATTCGAGACGAGGACTGACTCCCCTGGGGAGACTCCAGAAGTACCCCAAGATCCATGTCAGCACTGAAGAGGAATCCTCAGGTTCCGGCCCCGACTCCACACAAGGTCTTAGGCCCGGCATCGACGGGAGAGGAATCCCGAGAGGCCCCCAAGGAACTCGCATGGGGACTGGCCTTTCCTGAGGCCACCAGAGCGGATCCCTGAGGTCCCCGTCGTAAGTCGAGAGCACCTGCCGCAACTCGAGAAAATCCAGGAGGTTTTGCCCTCCAGGCGAGATGAGGCCCATTTCCGCTGAGGCTTCTCGAGGCCAATCACATCTAACCACTGGAACTTCCAAAGGGTCCTTCACACCATTGCTGCAACTCAAGAAGTTCCCCGACATACCCGTCTCCACTCGAGAGGAAGCACGTGGGGTCCCGCACACATCCAGGGGAGCTCCGTTTCCGCCCCCTAGCTCGAGGAGAGGGATCCTTTCCCTGTTTCGTAGGGAAAGAATTCCCAGCGTTCCCGTCGCATCTCAAGAGGAGGCGCTCTCCACAGGAAAGGCGAGAGGAACTCCACGGTCGTGACACCATTCCAAGAGTCCCCCAGATGTGTCAGTCCATTCCAGAGGAACCTGTTTTCCCTGCACTGCCTTGACGTTCAAGCCGAGGATCGACTCCCACCACGTGTGCACGTGGGACTGCCCTGTGGGAAAGCCTCGTGGGAAAGCCTCGTTGGAAAGACTCGAGGGAAAACCATAGATCCTTTGATCCACGCGGCGGACTGCGTGACACTGCTGCTACCGCTCTGGAGGAAAGCGCAAGTGCATGCCCGCATTCGAGACGAGGACTGACTCCCCTGGGGAGACTCCAGAAGTACCCCAAGATCCATGTCAGCACTGGAGAGGAATCCTCAGGTTCCGGCCCCGACTCCACACAAGGTCTTAGGCCCCGGCATCGACGGGAGAGGAATCCCGAGAGGCCACCGAGGAACTCGCATGGGGACTGGCCTTTCCTGAGGCCACCAGAGCGGGTCCCTGAGGTCCCCGTCGTAAGTCGAGAGCACCTGCCGCAACTCGAGAAAATCCAGGAGGTTTTGCCCTCCAGGCGAGATGAGGCCCATTTCCGCTGAGGCTTCTCGAGGCCAATCACATCTAACCACTGGAACTTCCAAAGGGTCCTTCACACCATTGCTGCAACTCAAGAAGTTCCCCGACATACCCGTCTGCACTCGAGAGGAAGCACGAGGTTTCCCGCACACATCCAGGGGAGCCCCGTTTCCGCCTCCTAGCTCGAGATGAGGGATCCTTTCCCTGTTTCGTAGGGAAAGAATTCCTGGCGTTCCCGTCGCATCTCAAGAGGAGGCGCTCTCCACAGGAAAGGCGAGAGGAACTCCAGGGTCGTGCCACCATTCCAAGAGTCCCCCAGATGTGTCAGTCCATTCCAGAGGAACCTGTTTTCCCTGCACTGCCTTGACGTTCAAGCCGAGGATCGACTCCCACCACGTGTGCACGTGGGACAGCCCTGTGGGAAAGCCTCGTGGGAAAGCCTCGTGGGAAAGACTCGAGGGAAAACCATAGATCCTTTGATCCACGCGGCGGACTGCGTGACACTGCTGTTACCGCTCTGGAGGAAAGCGCAAGTGCATGCCCGCATTCGAGACGAGGACTGACTCCCCTGGGGAGACTCCAGAAGTGCCCCAAGATCCATGTCAGCACTGGAGAGGAATCCTCAGGTTCCGGCCCCGACTCCACACAAGGTCTTAGGCCCCGGCATCGACGGGAGAGGAATCCCGAGAGGCCCCCGAGGAACTCGCATGGGGACTGGCCTTTCCTGAGGCCACCAGAGCGGGTCCCTGAGGTCCCCGTCGTAAGTCGAGAGCACCTGCCGCAACTCGAGAAAATCCAGGAGGTTTTGCCCTCCAGGCGAGATGAGGCCCATTTCCGCTGAGGCTTCTCGAGGCCAATCACATCTAACCATGGACCTTCCAAAGGGTCCTTCACACCTTTGCTGCAACTCAAGCAGTTCCCCGACATACCCGTCTGCACTCGAGAGGAAGCACGTGGTGTCCCGCACACATCCAGGGGGGCCCCTTTCCGCCTCCTAGCTCGAGATGAGGGATCCTTTCCCTGTTTCGTAGGGAAAGAATTCCTGGCGTTCCCGTCGCATCTCAAGAGGAGGCGCTCTCCACAGGAAAGGCGAGAGGAACTCCAGGGTCGTCACACCATTCCAAGAGTCCCCCAGATGTGTCAGTCCATTACAGAGGAACCTGTTTTCCCTGCACTGCCTTGACGTTCAAGCCGAGGATCGACTCCCACCACGTGTGCACGTGGGACAGCCCTGTGGGAAAGCCTCGTGGGAAAGCCTCGTGGGAAAGACTCGAGGGAAAACCATAGATCCTTTGATCCACGCGGCGGACTGCGTGACACTGCTGCTACCGCTCTGGAGGAAAGCGCAAGTGCATGCCCGCATTCGAGACGAGGACTGACTCCCCTGGGGAGACTCCAGAAGTACCCCAAGATCCATGTCAGCACTGGAGAGGAATCCTCAGGTTCCGGCCCCGATTCCACACAAGGTCTTAGGCCCCGGCATCGACGGGAGAGGAATCCCGAGAGGCCCCCGAGGAACTCGCATGGGGACTGGCCTTTCCTGAGGCCACCAGAGCGGGTCCCTGAGGTCCCCGTCGTAAGTCGAGAGCACCTGCCGCAACTCGAGAAAATCCAGGAGGTTTTGCCCTCCAGGCGAGATGAGGCCCATTTCCGCTGAGGCTTCTCGAGGCCAATCACATCTAACCACTGGAACTTCCAAAGGGTTCTTCACACCATTGCTGCAACTCAAGAAGTTCCCCGACATACCCGTCTGCACTCGAGAGGAAGCACGAGGTTTCCCGCACACATCCAGGGGAGCCCCGTTTCAGCCTCCTAGCTCGAGATGAGGGATCCTTTCCCTGTTTCGTAGGGAAAGAATTCCCGGCGTTCCCGTCGCATCTCAAGAGGAGGCGCTCTCCACAGGAAAGGCGAGAGGAACTCCAGGGTCTTGCCAACATTCCAAGAGTCCCCCAGATGTGTCAGTCCATTCCAGAGGAACCTGTTTTCCCTGCACTGCCTTGACGTTCAAGCCGAGAATCGACTCCCACCACGTGTGCACGTGGGACAGCCCTGTGGGAAAGCCTCGGGGGAAAGCCTCGTGGGAAAGACTCGAGGGAAAAGCATAGATCCTTTGATCCACGCGGCGGACTGCGTGACACTTCTGCTACCGCTCTGGAGGAAAGCTCAAGTGCATGCCCGCATTCGAGACGAGGACTGACTCCCCTGGGGAGACTCCAGAAGTACCCCAAGATCCATGTCAGCACTGGAGAGGAATCCTCAGGTTCCGGCCCCGACTCCACACAAGGTCTTAGGCCCCGGCATCGACGGGAGAGGAATCCCGAGAGGCCCCCGAGGAACTCGCATGGGGACTGGCCTTTCCTGAGGCCAACAGAGCGGGTCCCTGAGGTCCCCGTCGTAAGTCGAGAGCACCTGCCGCAACTCGAGAAAATCCAGGAGGTTTTGCCCTCCAGGCGAGATGAGGCCCATTTCCGCTGAGGCTTCTCGAGGCCAATCACATCTAACCACTGGAACTTCCAAAGGGTCCTTCACACCATTGCTGCAACTCAAGAAGTTCCCCGACATACCCGTCTGCACTCGAGAGGAAGCACGAGGTTTCCCGCACACATCCAGGGGAGCCCCGTTTCCGCCTCCTAGCTCGAGATGAGGGATCCTTTCCCTGTTTCGTAGGGAAAGAATTCCTGGCGTTCCCGTCGCATCTCAAGAGGAGGCGCTCTCCACAGGAAAGGCGAGAGGAACTCCAGGGTCGTGCCACCATTCCAAGAGTCCCCCAGATGTGTCAGTCCATTCCAGAGGAACCTGTTTTCCCTGCACTGCCTTGACGTTCAAGCCGAGGATCGACTCCCACCACGTGTGCACGTGGGACAGCCCTGTGGGAAAGCCTCGTGGGAAAGCCTCGTGGGAAAGACTCGAGGGAAAACCATAGATCCTTTGATCCACGCGGCGGACTGCGTGACACTGCTGCTACCGCTCTGGAGGAAAGCGCAAGTGCATGCCCGCATTCGAGACGAGGACTGACTCCCCTGGGGAGACTCCAGAAGTACCCCAAGATCCATGTCAGCACTGGAGAGAAATCCTCAGGTTCCGGCCCCGACTCCACACAAGGTCTTAGGCCCCGGCATCGACGGGAGAGGAATCCCGAGAGGCCCCCGAGGAACTCGCATGGGGACTGGCCTTTCCTGAGGCCACCAGAGCGGGTCCCTGAGGTCCCCGTCGTAAGTCGAGAGCACCTGCCGCAACTCGAGAAAATCCAGGAGGTTTTGCCCTCCAGGCGAGATGAGGCCCATTTCCGCTGAGGCTTCTCGAGGCCAATCACGTCTAACCACTGGAACTTCCAAAGGGTCCTTCACACCCTTGCTGCAACTCAAGAAGTTCCCCGACATACCCGTCTCCACTCGAGAGGAAGCACGTGGTGTCCCGCACACATCAAGGGGAGCCCCGTTTCCGCCTCCTAGCTCGAGATGAGGGATCCTTTCCCTGTTTCGTAGGGAAAGAATTCCCGGCGTTCCCGTCGCATCTCAAGAGGAGGCGCTCTCCACAGGAAAGGCGAGAGGAACTCCAGGGTCGTGACACCATTCCAAGAGTCCCCCAGATGTGTCAGTCCATTCCAGAGAAACCTGTTTTCCCTGCACTGCCTTGACGTTCAAGCCGAGGATCGACTACCACCACGTGTGCACGTGGGACAGCCCTGTGGGAAAGCCTCGTGGGAAAGCCTCGTGGGAAAGACTCGAGGGAAAACCATAGATCCTTTGATCCACGCGGCGGACTGCGTGACACTGCTTCTACCGCTCTGGAGGAAAGCGCAAGTGCATGCCCGAATTCGAGACGAGGACTGACTCCACTGGGGAGACTCCAGAAGTACCCCAAGATCCATGTCAGCACTGGAGAGGAATCCTCAGGTTCCAGCCCCGACTCCACACAATGTCTTAGGCCCCGGCATCGACGGGAGAGGAATCCCGAGAGGCCCCCGAGGAACTCGCATGGGGACTGGCCTTTCCTGAGGCCACCAGAGCGGGTCCCTGAGGTCCCCGTCGTAAGTCGAGAGCACCTGCAGCAACTCGAGAAGATCCAGGAGGTTTTGCCCTCCAGGCGCGATGAGGCCCATTTCCGCTGAGGCTTCTCGAGGCTAATCACGTCTAACCACTGGAACTTCCAAAGGGTCCTTCACACCCTTGCTGCAACTCAAGAAGTTCCCCGACACACCCGTCTCCACTCGAGAGGAAGCACGTGGGTCCCGCACACATCCAGGGGAGCCCCGTTTCCGCCTCCTAGCTCGAGATGAGGGATCCTTTCCCTGTTTCGTAGGGAAAGAATTCCCGGCGTTCCCGTCGCATCTCAAAGGAGGCGCTCTCCACTGGAAAGACGAGAGGAACTCCAGGGTCGTGCCACCATTCCAAGAGTCCCCCAGATGTGTCAGTCCATTCCAGAGGAACCTGATTTCCCTGCACTGCCTTGACGTTCAAGCCGAGGATCGACTCCCACCACGTGTGCACGTGGGACAGCCCTGTGGGAAAGCCTCGTGGGAAAGCCTCGTGGGAAAGACTCGAGGGAAAACCATAGATCCTTTGATCCACGCGGCAGACTGCGTGACACTACTGCTACCGCTCTGGAGGAAAGCGCAAGTGCATGCCCACATTCGAGACGAGGACTGACTCCCCTGGGGAGACTCCAGAAATACCCCAAGATCCATGTCAGCACTGGAGAGGAATCCTCAGGTTCCGGCCCCGACTCCACACAAGGTCTTAGGCCCCGGCATCAACGGGAGAGGAATCCCGAGACGCCCCCGAGGAACTCGCATGGGGACTGGCCATTCCTGAGGCCACCAGAGCGGTTCCCTGAGGTCCCCGTCGTAAGTCGAGAGCACCTGCCGCAACTCGAGAAAATCCAGGAGGTTTTTCCGTCCAGGCTAGGTGAGGCCCTTTTCCGCTGAGGCTTCTCGAGGCCAATCACATCTAACCACTGGAACTTCCAAAGGGTCCTTCACACCCTTGCTGCAACTCAAGAAGTTCCCCGACATACCCGTCTCCACTCTTGAGGAAGCACGTGGTTGTCCACACACATCCAGGGGAGACCCGTTTCCGCCTCCTAGCTCGAGATGAGGGATCCTTTCCCTGTTTCGTAGGGAAAGAATTCCCGGCGTTCCCGTCGCATCTCAAGAGGAGGCGCTCTCCACAGGAAAGGCGAGAGGAACTCCAGGGTCGTGCCACCATTCCAAGAGTCCCCCAGATGTGTCAGTCCATTCCAGAGGAAACTTTTTTCCCTGCACTGCCTTGACGTTCAAGCCGAGGATCGACTCCCACCACGTGTGCACGTGGGACAGCCCTGTGGGAAAGCCTCGTGGGAAAGCCTCGTGGGAAAGACTCGAGGGAAAACCATAGATCCTTTGATCCACGCGGCGGACTGCGTGACACTGCTGCTACCACTCTGGAGGAAAGCGCAAGTGCATGCCCGCATTCGAGACGAGAACTGACTCCCCTGGGGAGACTCCAGAAGTACTCCAAGATCCATGTCAGCCCTGGAGAGGAATCCTCAGGTTCCGGCCCCAACTCCACACAAGGTCTGAGGCCCCGGCATCGACGGGAGAGGAATCCCGAGACGCCCCCGAGGAACTCGCATGGGGACTGGCCTTTCCTGAGGCCACCAGAGCGGGTCCCTGAGGTCCCCGTCGTAAGTCGAGAGCACCTGCCGCAACTCGAGAAAATCCAGGAGGTTTTGCCCTCCAGGCGAGATGAGGCCCATTTCCGCTGAGGCTTCTCGAGGCCAATCACGTCTAACCACTGGAACTTCCAAAGGGTCCTTCACACCCTTGCTGCAACTCAAGAAGTTCCCCGACATACCTGTCTCCACTCGAGAGGAAGCACGTGGGATCCCGCACACATCCAGGGGAGCCCCGTTTCCGCCTCCTAGCTCGAGATGAGGGATCCTTTCCCTGTTTCGTAGGGAAAGAATTCCCGGCGTTCCCGTCGCATCTCAAGAGGAGGCGCTCTCCACAGGAAAGGCGAGAGGAACTCCAGGGTCGTGCCACCATTCCAAGAGTCCCCCAGATGTGTCAGTCCATTCCAGAGGAAACTTTTTTCCCTGCACTGCCTTGACGTTCAAGCCGAGGATCGACTCCCACCACGTGTGCACGTGGGACAGCCCTGTGGGAAAGCCTCGTGGGAAAGCCTCGTGGGAAAGACTCGAGGGAAAACCATAGATCCTTTGATCCACGCGGCGGACTGCGTGACACTGCTGCTACCACTCTGGAGGAAAGCGCAAGTGCATGCCCGCATTCGAGACGAGAACTGACTCCCCTGGGGAGACTCCAGAAGTACTCCAAGATCCATGTCAGCCCTGGAGAGGAATCCTCAGGTTCCGGCCCCGACTCCACACAAGGTCTTAGGCCCCGGCATCGACGGGAGAGGAATCCCGAGACGCCCCCGAGGAACTCGCATGGGGACTGGCCTTTCCTGAGGCCACCAGAGCGGGTCCCTGAGGTCCCCGTCGTAAGTCGAGAGCACCTGCCGCAACTCGAGAAAATCCAGGAGGTTTTCCCTCCAGGCGAGATGAGGCCCATTTCCGCTGAGGCTTCTCGAGGCCAATCACATCTAAACACTGGAACTTCCAAAGGGTCCTTCACACCCTTGCTGCAACTCAAGAAGTTCCCCGACATACCCGTCTGCACTCGAGAGGAAGCACGTGGTGTCCCGCACACATCCAGGGGAGCCCCGTTTCCGCCTCCTAGCTCGAGATGAGGGATCCTTTCCCTGTTTCGTAGGGAAAGAATTCCCGGCGTTCCCGTCGCATCTCAAGAGGAGGCGCTCTCCACAGGAAAGGCGAGAGGAACTCCAGGGTCGTGCCACCATTCCAAGAGTCCCCCAGATGTGTCAGTCCATTCCAGAGGAACCTGTTTTCCCTGCACTGCCTTGACGTTCAAGCCGAGGATCGACTCCCACCACGTGTGCACGTGGGACAGCCCTGTGGGAAAGCCTCGTGGGAAAGCCTCGTGGGAAAGACTCGAGGGAAAACCATAGATCCTTTGATCCACGCGGCGGACTGCGTGACACTGCTGCTACCGCTCTTGAGGAAAGCGCAATGCAAGCCCGCATTCGAGACGAGGACTGACTCCCCTGGGGAGACTCCAGAAGTACCCCAAGATCCATGTCAGCACTGGACAGGAATCCTCAGGTTCCGGCCCCGACTCCACACAAGGTCTTAGGCCCCGGCATCGACGGGAGAGGAATCCCGAGACGCCCCCGAGGAACTCGCATGGGGACTGGCCTTTCCTGAGGCCACCAGAGCGGTTCCCTGAGGTCCCCGTCGTAAGTCGAGAGCACCTGCCGCAACTCGAGAAAATCCAGGAGGTTTTGCCCTCCAGGCGAGGTGAGGCCCATTTTCGCTGAGGCTTCTCGAGGCCAATCACATCTAACCACTGGAACTTCCAAAGGGTCCTTCACACCCTTGCTGCAACTCAAGAAGTTCCCCGACATACCCGTCTCCACTCTAGAGGAAGCACGTGGTTGTCCACACACATCCAGGGGAGACCCGTTTCCGCCTCCTAGCTCGAGATGAGGGATCCTTTCCCTGTTTCGTAGGGAAAGAATTCCCGGCGTTCCCGTCGCATCTCAAGAGGAGGCGCTCTCCACAGGAAAGGCGAGAGGAACTGCAGGGTCGAGACACCATTCCAAGAGTCCCCCAGATGTGTCAGTCCATTCCAGAGGAACCTGTTTTCCCTGCAGTGCCTTGACGTTCAAGCCGAGGATCGACTCCCACCACGTGTGCACGTGAGACAGCCCTGTGGGAAAGCCTCGTGGGAAAGCCTCGTGGGAAAGACTCGAGGGAAAACCATAGATCCTTTGATCAACGCGGCGGACTGCGTGACACTGCTGCTACCGCTCTGGAGGAAAGCGCAAGTGCATGCCCGCATTCGAGACGAGGACTGACTCCCCTGGGGAGTCTCCAGAAGTACCCCAAGATCCATGTCAGCACTGGAGAGGAATCCTCAGGTTCCGGTCCCGACTCCACACAAGGTCTTAGGCCCCGGCATCGACGGGAGAGGAATCCCGAGACGCCCCCGAGGAACTCGCATGGGGACTGGCCTTTCCTGAGGCCACCAGAGCGGGTCCCTGAGGTCCCCGTCGTAAGTCGAGAGCACCTGCCGCAACTCGAGAAAATCCAGGAGGTTTTGCCCTCCAGGCGAGATGAGGCCCATTTCCGCTGAGGCTTCTCGAGGCCAATCACGTCTAACCACTGGAACTTCCAAAGGGTCCTTCACACCCTTGCTGCAACTCAAGAAGTTCCCCGACATACACGTCTCCACTCGAGAGGAAGCACGTGGGGTCCCGCACACATCCAGGGGAGCCCCGTTTCCGCCTCCTAGCTCGAGATGAGGGATCCTTTCCCTGTTTCGTAGTGAAAGAATTCCCGGCGTTCCCGTCGCATCTCAAGAGGAGGCGCTCTCCACAGGAAAGGCGAGAGGAACTCCAGGGTCGTGCCACCATTCCAAGAGTCCCCCAGATGTGTCAGTCCATTCCAGAGGAACCTGTTTTCCCTGCACTGCCTTGACGTTCAAGCCGAGGATCGACTCCCACCACGTGTGCACGTGGGACAGCCCTGTGGGAAAGCCTCGTGGGAAAGCCTCGTGGGAAAGACTCGAGGGAAAACCATAGATCCTTTGATCCACGCGGCGGACTGCGTGACACTGCTTCTACCGCTCTTGAGGAAAGCGCAATGCATGCCCGCATTCGAGACGAGGACTGACTCCCCTGGGGAGACTCCAGAAGTACCCCAAGATCCATGTCAGCACTGGAGAGGAATCCTCAGGTTCCGGCCCCGACTCCACACAAGGTCTTAGGGCCCGGCATCGACGGGAGAGGAATCCCGAGACGCCCCCGAGGAACTCGCATGGGGACTGGCCTTTCCTGAGGCCACCAGAGCGGGTCCCTGAGGTCCCCGTCGTAAGTCGAGAGCACCTGACGCAACTCGAGAAAATCCAGGAGGTTTTGCCCTCCAGGCGAGATGAGGCCCATTTCCGCTGAGGCTTCTCGAGGCCACTCACATCTAACCACTGGATCTTCCAAAGGATCCTTCACACCCTTGCTGCAACTCAAGAAGTTCCCCGACATACCCGTCTCCACTCCAGAGGAAGCACGCGGCGTCCCACATACATCCAGGGGAGCCCCGTTTCCGCCTCCTAGCTCGAGATGAGGGATCCTTTCCCTGTTTCGTAGGGAAAGAATTCCCGGCGTTCCCGTCGCATCTCAAGAGGAGGCGCTCTCCACAGGAAAGGCGAGAGGAACTCCAGGGTCGTGCCACCATTTCAAGAGTCCCCCAGATGTGTCAGTCCATTCCAGAGGAACCTGTTTTCCCTGCACTGCCTTGACGTTCAAGCCGAGGATCGACTCCCACCACGTGTGCACGTGGGACAGCCCTGTGGGAAAGCCTCGTGGGAAAGCCTCGTGGGAAAGACTCGAGGGAAAACCATAGATCCTTTGATCCACGCGGCGGACTGCGTGACACTGCTGCTACCGCTCTGGAGGAAAGCGCAAGTGCATGCCCGCATTCGAGACGAGGACTGACTCCCCTGGGGAGACTCCAGAAGTACCCCAAGATCCATGTCAGCACTGGAGAGGAATCCTCAGGTTCCGGCCCCGACTCCACACAAGGTCTTAGGCCCCGGCATCGACGGGAGAGGAATCCCGAGACGCCCCCGAGGTACTCGCATGGGGACTGGCCTTTCCTGAGGCCACCAGAGCGGTTCCCTGAGGTCCCCGTCGTAAGTCGAGAGCACCTGCCGCAACTCGAGAAAATCCAGGAGGTTTTGCCCTCCAGGCGAGATGAGGCCCATTTCCGCTGAGGCTTCTTGAGGCCACTCACATCTAACCACTGGATCTTCCAAAGGATCCTTCACACCCTTGCTGCAACTCAAGAAGTTCCCCGACATACCCGTCTCCACTCGAGAGGAAGCACGCGGGGTCCCGCATACATCCAGGGGAGCCCCGTTTCCGCCTCCTAGCTCGAGATGAGGGATCCTTTCCCTGTTTCGTAGGGAAAGAATTCCCGGCGTTCAAGTCACATCTCAAGAGGAGGCGCTCTCCACAGGAAAGGCGAGAGGAACTCCAGGGTCGTGCCACCATTCCAAGAGTCCCACAGATGTGTCAGTCCATTCCAGAGGAACCTGTTTTCCCTGCACTGCCTTGACGTTCAAGCCGAGGATCGACTCCCACCACGTGTGCACGTGGGACAGCCCTGTGGGAAAGCCTCGTGGGAAAGCCTCGTGGGAAAGACTCGAGGGAAAACCATAGATCCTTTGATCCACGCGGCGGACTGCGTGACACTGCTGCTACCGCTCTGGAGGAAAGCGCAAGTGCATGCCCGCATTCGAGACGAGGACTGACTCCCCTGGGGAGACTCCAGAAGTACCCCAAGATCCATGTCAGCACTGGAGAGGAATCCTCAGGTTCCGGCCCCGACTCCACACAAGGTCTGAGGCCCCTGCATCGACGGGAGAGGAATCCCGAGAGTCCCCCGAGGAACTCGCATGGGGACTGGCCTTTCCTGAGGCCACCAGAGCGGGTCCCTGAGTTCCCCGTCGTAAGTCGAGAGCACCTGCCGCAACTCGAGAAAATCCAGGAGGTTTTGCCCTCCAGGCGAGATGAGGCCCATTTCCGCTGAGGCTTCTCGAGGCCAATCACGTCTAACCACTGGAACTTCCAAAGGGTCCTTCACACCCTTGCTGCAACTCAAGAAGTTCCCCGACATACCCGTCTCCACTCGAGAGGAAGCACGTGGGGTCCCGCACACATCCAGGGGAGCCCCGTTTCCGCCTCCTAGCTCGAGATGAGGGATCCTTTCCCTGTTTCGTAGGGAAAGAATTCCCGGCGTTCCCGTCGCATCTCAAGAGGAGGCGCTCTCCACAGGAAAGGCGAGAGGAACTCCAGGGTCGTGCCACCATTCCAAGAGTCCCCCAGATGTGTCAGTCCATTCCAGAGGAACCTTTTTTCCCTGCACTGCCTTGACGTTCAAGCCGAGGATCGACTCCCACCACGTGTGCACGTGGGACAGCCCTGTGGGAAAGCCTCGTGGGAAAGCCTCGTGGGAAAGACTCGAGGGAAAACCATAGATCCTTTGATCCACGCGGCGGACTGCGTGACACAGCTGCTACCGCTCTGGAGGAAAGCGCAAGTGCATGCCCGCATTCGAGACGAGGACTGACTCCCCTGGGGAGACTCCAGAAGTACTCCAAGATCCATGTCAGCCCTGGAGAGTAATCCTCAGGTTCCGGCCCCAGCTCCACACAAGGTCTTAGGCCCCGGCATCGACGGGAGAGGAATCCCGAGACGCCCCCGAGGAACTCGCATGGGGACTGGCCTTTCCTGAGGCCACCAGAGCGGGTCCCTGAGGTCCCCATCGTAAGTCGAGAGCACCTGCCGCAACTCGAGAAAATCCAGGAGGTTTTGCCCTCCAGGCGAGATGAGGCCCATTTCCGCTGAGGCTTCTCGAGGCCAATCACATCTAACCTCTGGAACTTCCAAAGGGTCCTTCACACCCTTGCTGCAACTCAAGAAGTTCCCCGACATACCCGTCTGCACTCGAGAGGAAGCACGTGGTGTCCCGCACACATCCAGGGGAGCCCCGTTTCCGCCTCCTAGCTCAAGATGAGGGATCCTTTCTCTGTTTCGTAGGGAAAGAATTCCCGGCGTTCCCGTCGCATCTCAAGAGGAGGCGCTCTCCACAGGAAAGGCGAGAGGAACTCCAGGGTCGTGCCACCATTCCAAGAGTCCCCCAAATGTGTCAGTCCATTCCAGAGGAACCTGTTTTCCCTGCACTGCCTTGACGTTCAAGCCGAGGATCGACTCCCACCACGTGTGCACGTGGGACAGCCCTGTCGGAAAGCCTCGTGGGAAAGCCTCGTGGGAAAGACTCGAGGGAAAACCATAGATCCTTTGATCCACGTGGCAGACTGCGTGACTCTGCTGCTACCGCTCTTGAGGAAAGCGCAATGCATGCCCGCATTCGAGACGAGGACTGACTCCCCTGGGGAGACTCCAGAAGTACCCCAAGATCCATGTCAGCACTGGACAGGAATCCTCAGGTTCCGGCCCCGACTCCACACAAGGTCTTAGGCCCCGGCATCGACGGGAGAGGAATCCCGAGACGCCCCCGAGGTACTCGCATGGGGACTGGTCTTTCCTGAGGCCACCAGAGCGGTTCCCTGAGGTCCCCGTCGTAAGTCGAGAGCACCTGCCGCAACTCGAGAAAATCCAGGAGGTTTTGCCCTCCAGGCGAGATGAGGCCCATTTCCGCTGAGGCTTCTCGAGGCCACTCACATCTAACCACTGGATCTTCCAAAGGATCCTTCACACCATTGCTGCAACTCAAGAAGTTCCCCGACATACCCGTCTCCACTCGAGAAGAAGCACGTGGGTTCCCGCACACATCCAGGGGAGCCCCGTTTCCGCCTCCTAGCTCGAGATGAGGGATCCTTTCCCTGTTTCGGAAGGAAAGATTTCCCGGCGTTCCCGTCGCATCTCAAGAGGAGGCGCTCTCCACAGGAAAGTAGAGAGGAACTCCAGGGTCGTGACACCATTCCAAGAGTCCCCCAGATGTGTCAGTCCATTCCAGAGGAACCTGTTTTCCCTGCACTGCCTTGACTTTCAAGCCGAGGATCGACTCCCACCACGTGTGCACGTGGGACAGCCCTGTGGGAAAGCCTCGTGGGAAAGCCTCGTGGGAAAGACTCGAGGGAGAACCATAGATGCTTTGATCCACGAGGCGGACTGCGTGACACTGCTGCTACCGCTCTGGAGGAAAGTGCAAGTGCATGCCCGAATTCGAGACGAGGACTGACTCCCCTGGGGAGACTCCAGAAGTACCCCAAGATCCATGTCAGCACTGGAGAGGAATCCTCAGGTTCCGGCCCCGACTCCACACAAGGTTTTAGGCCCCGGCATCGACGGGAGAGGAATCCCGAGAGGCCCCCGAGGAACTCGCATGGGGACTGGCCTTTCCTGAGGCCACCAGAGCGGGTCCCTGAGGTCCCCGTCGTAAGTCGAGAGCACCTGCCGCAACTCGAGAAAATCCAGGAGGTTTTGCCCTCCAGGCGAGATGAGGCCCATTTCCACTGAGGCTTCTCGAGGCTAATCACGTCTAACCACTGGAACTTCCAAAGGGTCCTTCACACCCTTGCTGCAACTCAAGAAGTTCCCCGACATACCCGTCTCCACTCGAGAGGAAGCACGTGGGTCCCGCACACATCCAGGGGAGCCCCGTTTCCGCCTCCTAGCTCGAGATGAGGGATCCTTTCCTTGTTTCGTAGGGAAAGAATTCCCGGCGTTCCCGTCGCATCTCAAGAGGAGGCGCTCTCCACAGGAAAGGCGAGAGGAACTCCAGGGTCGTGCCACCATTCCAAGAGTCCCCCAGATGTGTCAGTCCATTCCAGAGGAACCTGTTTTCCCTGCACTGCCTTGACGTTCAAGCCGAGGATCCACTCCCACCACGTGTGCACGTGGGACAGCCCTGTGGGAAAGCATCGTGGGAAAGCCTCGTGGGAAAGACTCGAGGGAAAACCATAGATCCTTTGATCCACGCGGCGGACTGCGTGACACTGCTGCTACCGCTCTGGAGGAAAGCGCAAGTGCATGCCCGCATTCGAGACGAGGACTGACTCCCCTGGGGAGACTCCAGAAGTACCCCAAGATCCATGTCAGCCCTGGAGAGGAATCCTCAGGTTCCGGCCCCGACTCCACACAAGGTCTTAGGCCCCGGCATCGATGGGAGAGGAATCCCGAGACGCCCCCAAGGAACTCGCATGGGGACTGGCCTTTCCTGAGGCCACAAGAGCGGTTCCCTGAGGTCCCCGTCGTAAGTCGAGAGCACCTGCCGCAACTCGAAAAAATCCAGGAGGTTTTGCCCTCCAGGCCAGATGAGGCCCATTTTCGCTGAGGCTTCTCGAGGCCAATCACATCTAACCACTGGAACTTCCAAAGGGTCCTTCACACCATTGCTGCAACTCAAGAAGTTCCCCGACATACCCGTCTCCACTCGAGAGGAAGCACGTGGGGTCCCGCACACATCCAGGGGAGCCCCGTTTCCGCCTCCTAGCTCGAGATGAGGGATCCTTTCTCTGTTTCGTAGGGAAAGAATTCCCGGCGTTCCCGTCGCATCTCAAGAGGAGGCGCTCTCCACAGGAAAGGCGAGAGGAACTCCAGGGTCATGCCACCATTCCAAGAGTCCCCCAGATGTGTCAGTCCATTCCAGAGGAACCTGTTTTCCCTGCACTGCCTTGACGTTCAAGCCGAGGATCGACTCCCACCACGTGTGCACGTGGGACAGCCCTGTGGGAAAGCCTCTTGGGAAAGCCTCGTGGGAAAGACTCGAGGGAAAACCATAGATGCTTTGATCCACGCGGCAGACTGCGTGACACTGCTGCTACCGCTCTGGAGGAAAGCGCAAGTGCATGCCCGCATTCGAGACGAGGACTGACTCCCCTGGGGAGACTCCAGAAGTACCCCAAGATCCATGTCAGCCCTGGAGAGGAATCCTCAGGTTCCGGCCCCGACTCCACACAAGGTCTTAGGCCCCGGCATCGACGGGAGAGGAATCCCGAGACGCCCCCGAGGAACTCGCATGGGGACTGGCCTTTCCTGAGGCCACCAGAGCGGGTCCCTGAGGTCCCCGTCGTAAGTCGAGAGCACCTGCCGCAACTCGAGAAAATCCAGGAGGTTTTCCCTCCAGGCGAGATGAGGCCCATTTCCGCTGAGGCTTCTCGAGGCCAATCACATCTAAACACTGGAACTTCCAAAGGGTCCTTCACACCCTTGCTGCAGCTCAAGAAGTTCCCCGACATACCCGTCTGCACTCGAGAGGAAGCACGTGGTGTCCCGCACACATCCAGGGGAGCCCCGTTTCCGCCTCCTAGCTCGAGATGAGGGATCCTTTCCCTGTTTCGTAGGGAAAGAATTCCCGGCGTTCCCGTCGCATCTCAAGAGGAGGCGCTCTCAACAGGAAAGGCGAGAGGAACTCCAGGGTCGTGCCACCATTCCAAGAGTCCCCCAGATGTGTCAGTCCATTCCAGAGGAATCTGTTTTCCCTGCACTGCCTTGACGTTCAAGCCGAGGATCGACTCCCACCACGTGTGCACGTGGGACAGCCCTGTGGGAAAGCCTCGTGGAAAAGCCTCGTGGGAAAGACTCGAGGGAAAACCATAGATCCTTTGATCCACGCGGCGGACTGCGTGACACTGCTGCTACCGCTCTTGAGGAAAGCGCAATGCATGCCCGCATTCGAGACGAGGACTGACTCCCCTGGGGAGACTCCAGAAGTACCCCAAGATCCATGTCAGCACTGGAGAGGAATCCTCAGGTTCCGGCCCCGACTCCACACAAGGTCTTAGGACCCGGCATCGACGGGAGAGGAATCCCGAGACGCCCCCGAGGTACTCGCATGGGAACTGGCCTTTCCTGAGGCCACCAGAGCGGTTCCCTGAGGTCCCCGTCGTAAGTCGAGAGCACCTGCCGCAACTCGAGAAAATCCAGGAGGTTTTGCCCTCCAGGCGAGATGAGGCCCATTTCCGCTGAGGCTTCTCGAGGCCACTCACATCTAACCACTGGATCTTCCAAAGGATCCTTCACACCATTGCTGCAACTCAAGAAGTTCCCCGACATACCCGTCTCCACTCGAGAAGAAGCACGTGGGTTCCCGCACACATCCAGGGGAGCCCCGTTTCCGCCTCCTAGCTAGAGATGAGGGATCCTTTCCCTGTTTCGGAAGGAAAGATTTCCCGGCGTTCCCGTCGCATCTCAAGAGGAGGCGCTCTCCACAGGAAAGTAGAGAGGAACTCCAGGGTCGTGACACCATTCCAAGAGTCCCCCAGATGTGTCAGTCCATTCCAGAGGAACCTGTTTTCCCTGCACTGCCTTGACTTTCAAGCCGAGGATCGACTCCCACCACGTGTGCACGTGGGACAGCCCTGTGGGAAAGCCTCGTGGGAAAGCCTCGTGGGAAAGACTCGAGGGAGAACCATAGATGCTTTGATCCACGCGGCGGACTGCGTGACACTGCTGCTACCGCTCTGGAGGAAAGTGCAAGTGCATGCCCGAATTCGAGACGAGGACTGACTCCCCTGGGGAGACTCCAGAAGTACCCCAAGATCCATGTCAGCACTGGAGAGGAATCCTCAGGTTCCGGCCCCGACTCCACACAAGGTTTTAGGCCCCGGCATCGACGGGAGAGGAATCCCGAGAGGCCCCCGAGGAACTCGCATGGGGACTGGCCTTTCCTGAGGCCACCAGAGCGGGTCCCTGAGGTCCCCGTCGTAAGTCGAGAGCACCTGCCGCAACTCGAGAAAATCCAGGAGGTTTTGCCCTCCAGGCGAGATGAGGCCCATTTCCACTGAGGCTTCTCGAGGCTAATCACGTCTAACCACTGGAACTTCCAAAGGGTCCTTCACACCCTTGCTGCAACTCAAGAAGTTCCCCGACATACCCGTCTCCACTCGAGAGGAAGCACGTGGGTCCCGCACACATCCAGGGGAGCCCCGTTTCCGCCTCCTAGCTCGAGATGAGGGATCCTTTCCTTGTTTCGTAGGGAAAGAATTCCCGGCGTTCCCGTCGCATCTCAAGAGGAGGCGCTCTCCACAGGAAAGGCGAGAGGAACTCCAGGGTCGTGCCACCATTCCAAGAGTCCCCCAGATGTGTCAGTCCATTCCAGAGGAACCTGTTTTCCCTGCACTGCCTTGACGTTCAAGCCGAGGATCCACTCCCACCACGTGTGCACGTGGGACAGCCCTGTGGGAAAGCCTCGTGGGAAAGCCTCGTGGGAAAGACTCGAGGGAAAACCATAGATCCTTTGATCCACGCGGCGGACTGCGTGACACTGCTGCTACCGCTCTGGAGGAAAGCGCAAGTGCATGCCCGCATTCGAGACGAGGACTGACTCCCCTGGGGAGACTCCAGAAGTACCCCAAGATCCATGTCAGCCCTGGAGAGGAATCCTCAGGTTCCGGCCCCGACTCCACACAAGGTCTTAGGCCCCGGCATCGATGGGAGAGGAATCCCGAGACGCCCCCAAGGAACTCGCATGGGGACTGGCCTTTCCTGAGGCCACAAGAGCGGTTCCCTGAGGTCCCCGTCGTAAGTCGAGAGCACCTGCCGCAACTCGAAAAAATCCAGGAGGTTTTGCCCTCCAGGCCAGATGAGGCCCATTTCCGCTGAGGCTTCTCGAGGCCAATCACATCTAACCACTGGAACTTCCAAAGGGTCTTTCACACCATTGCTGCAACTCAAGAAGTTCCCCGACATACCGGTCTCCACTCGTGAGGAAGCACGTGGGGTCCCGCACACATCCAGGGGAGCCCCGTTTCCGCCTCCTAGCTCGAGATGAGGGATCCTTTCCCTGTTTCGTATGGAAAGAATTCCCGGCGTTCCCGTCGCATCTCAAGAGGAGGCGCTCTCCACAGGAAAGGCGAGAGGAACTCCAGGGTCGTGACACCATTCCAAGAGTCCCCCAGATGTGTCAGTCCATTCCAGAGGAACCTGTTTTCCCTGCACTGCCTTGACGTTCAAGCCGAGGATCGACTCCCACCACGTGTGCACTTGGGACAGCCCTGTGGGAAAGCCTCGTGGGAAAGCCTCGTGGGAAAGACTCGAGGGAAAACCATAGATCCTTTGATCCACGCGGCGGACTGCGTGACACTGCTGCTACCGCTCTGGAGGAAAGCGCAAGTGCATGCCCGCATTCGAGACGAGGACTGACTCCCCTGGGGAGACTCCAGAAGTACCCCAAGATCCATGTCAGCACTGGAGAGGAATCCTCAGGTTCCGGCCCCGACTCCACACAAGGCCTTAGGCCCCGGCATCGAACGGATAGGAATCCCGAGAGGAACTCGCATGGGGACTGGCCTTTCCTGAGGCTACCAGAGCGGGTCCCTGAGGTCCTCGGCGTAAGTCGAGAGCACCTGCCGCAACTCAAGAAAATCCAGGCGGTTTTGCCCTCCAGGCGAGATGAGGCCCATTTCCGCTGAGGCTTCTTGAGGCCAATCACATCTAACCACTGGAAGTTCCAAAGGGTCCTTCACACCCTTGCTGCAACTCAAGAAGTTCCCCGACACACCCGTCTCCACTCGAGAGGAAGCACGTGGGGTCCCGCACACATCCAGGGGAGCCCCGTTTCCGCCTCCTAGCTCGAGATGAGGGATCCTTTCCCTGTTTCGTAGGGAAAGAATTCCCGGCGTTCCAGTCGCATCTCAGGAGGAGGCGCTCTCCACAGGAAAGGCGAGAGGAACTCCAGTGTCGTGCCACCATTCCAAGAGTCCCCCAGATGTGTCAGTCCATTCCAGAGGAACCTGTTTTCCCTGCACTGCCTTGACATTCAAGCCGAGGATCGACTCCCACCACGTGTGCACGTGGGACAGCCATGTGGGAAAGCCTCGTGCGAAAGCCTCGTGGGAAAGACCTGAGGGAAAACCATAGATCCTTTGATCCACGCGGCGGACTCGTGACACTGCTGCTATCGCTATGGAGGAAAGCGCAAGTGCATGCCCGCATTCGAGACGAGGACTGACTCCCCTTGGGAGACTCCAGAAGTACCCCAAGATCCATGTCAGCACTGGAGAGGAATCCTCAGGTTCCGGCCACGACTCCACAGAAGGTCTTAGGCCCCGGCATCGACGGGAGAGGAATCCCCAGAGGCCCCCGAGGAACTCGCATGGGGACTGGCCTTTCCTGAGGCCACCAGAGCGGGTCCCTGAGGTCCCCGTCGTAAGTCGAGAGCACCTGCCGCAACTCGAGAAAATCCAGGAGGTTTTTCCGTCCAGGCGAGTTGAGGCTCATTTCCGCTGAGGCTTCTCGAGGCTAATCACATCTAACCACTGGAACTTCCAAAGGGTCCTTCACACCCTTGCTGCAACTCAAGAAGCTCCCCGACATACCCGTCTCCACTCGAGAGGAAGCACGTGGGGTCCCGCACACATCCAGGGGAGCCCCGTTTCCGCCTCCTAGCTCGAGATGAGGGATCCTTTCCCTGTTTCGTAGGGAAAGAATTCCCGGCGTTCCCGTCGCATCTCAAGAGGAGCCGCTCTCCACAGGAAAGGCGAGAGGAACTCCAGGGTCGTGACACCATTCCAAGAGTCCCCCAGATGTGTCAGTCCATTCCAGAGGAACCTCTTTTCCCTGCACTGCCTTAACGTTCAAGCCGAGGATCGACTCCCACCACGTGTGCACGTGGGACAGCCCTGTGGGAAAGCTTCGTGGGAAAGCCTCGTGGGAAAGACTCGAGGGAAAACAATAGATCCTTTGATCCACGCGGCAGACTGCGTGACACTGCTGCTACCGCTCTGGAGGAAAGCGCAAGTGCATGCCCGCATTCGAGACGAGGACTGACTCCCCTGGGGAGACTCCAGAAGTACCCCAAGATCCATGTAAGCACTGGAGAGGAAACCTCAGGTTCCGGCCCCGACTCCACTCAAGGTCTTAGGCCCGGCATCAACGGGAGAGGAATCCCGAGAGGCCCGCGAGGAACTCGCATGGGGACTGGCCTTTCCTGAGGCCACCAGAGCGGGTCCCTGAGGTCCCCGTCGTAAGTCGAGAGCACCTGCCGCAACTCGAGAAAATCCAGGAGGTTTTGCGTCCAGACGAGATGAGGCCCATTTCCGCTGAGGCTTCTCGAGGCTAATCACGTCTAACCACTGGAACTTCCAAAGGGTCCTTCACACCCTTGCTGCAACTCAAGAACTTCCCCGACATACCCGTCTCCACTCGAGAGGAAGCACGTGGGGTCCCTCACACATCCAGGGGAGCCCCGTTTCCGCCTCCTAGCTCGAGATGAGGGATCCTTTCCCTGTTTCGTAGGGAAAGAATTCCTGGCGTTCCCGTCGCATCTCAAGAGGAGGCGCTCTCCACAGGAAAGGGGAGAGGAACTCCAGGGTCGTGCCACCATTCCAAGAGACCCCCAGATGTGTCAGTCCATTCCAGAGGAACCTGTTTTCCCTGCACTGCCTTGACGTTCAAGCCGAGGATCGAGTCCCACCACGTGTGCACGTGGGACAGCCCTGAGGGAAAGCCTCTTGGGAAAGCCTCGTGGGAAAGACTCGAGGGAAAACCATAGATCCTTTGATCCACGCGGCGGACTGCGTGACACTGCTGCTACCGCTCTGGAGGAAAGCGCAAGTGCATGCCCGCATTCGAGACGAGGACTGACTCCCCTGGGGAGACTCCAGACGTACCCCAAGATCCATGTCAGCACTGGAGAGGAATCCTCAGGTTCCGACCCCGACTCCACACAAGGTCTTAGGCCCGGCATCGACGGGAGAGGAATCCCGAGACGCCCCCGAGGAACTCGCATGGGGACTGGCCTTTCCTGAGGCCACCAGAGCGGGTCCCTGAGGTCCCCGTCGTAAGTCGAGAGCACCTGCCGCAACTCGAGAAAATCCAGGAGGTTTTGCCCTCCAAGCGAGATGAGGCCCATTTCCGCTGAGGCTTCTCGAGGCCAATCACATCTAACCACTGGAACTTCCAAAGGGTCCTTCACACCCTTGCTGCAACTCAAGAAGTTCCCCGACATACCCGTCTCCACTCGAGAGGAAGCACGTGGGTCCCGCACACATCCAGGGGAGCCCCGTTTCCGCCTCCTAGCTCGAGATGAGGGATCCTTTCCCTGTTTCGTAGGGAAAGAATTCCCGGCGTTCCCGTCGCATCTCAAGAGGAGGCGCTCTCCACAGGAAGGCGAGAGGAACTCCAGGGTCGTGCCACCATTCCAAGAGTCCCCCAGATGTGTCAGTCCATTCCAGAGGAACCTGTTTTCCCTGCACTGCCTTGACGTTCAAGCCGAGGATCGACTCCCACCACGTGTGCACGTGGGACAGCCCTGTGGGAAAGCCTCGTGGGAAAGCCTCGTGGGAAAGACTCGAGGGAAAACCATAGATCCTTTGATCCACGCGGCGGACTGCGTGACACTGCTGCTACCGCTCTGGAGGAAAGCGCAAGTGCATGCCCGCATTCGAGACGAGGACTGACTCCCCTGGGGAGACTCCAGACGTACCCCAAGATCCATGTCAGCACTGGAGAGCAATCCTCAGATTCCGGCCCCGACTCCACACAAGGTCTTAGGCCCCGGCATCGACGGGAGAGGAATCCCGAGAGGCCCCCGAGGAACTCGCATGGGGACTGTCCTTTCCTGAGGCCACCAGAGCGGGTCCCTGAGGTCCCCGTCGTAAGTCGAGAGCACCTGCCGCAACTCGAGAAAATACAGGCGGTTTTGCCCTCCAGGTGAGATGAGGCCCATTTCCGCTGAGGCTTCTCGAGGCTAATCACGTCTAACCACTGGAACTTCCAAAGGGTCCTTCACACCCTTGCTGCAACTCAAGAAGTTCACCGACATACCCGTCTCCACTCGAGAGGAAGCACGTGGTGTCCCGCACACATCCAGGGGAGCCCCGTTTCCGCCTCCTAGCTCGAGATGAGGGATCCTTTCCCTGTTTCGTAGGGAAAGAATTCCCGGCGTTCCCGTCGCATCTCAAGAGGAGGTGCTCTCCACAGGAAAGGCGAGAGGAACTGAAGGGTCGTGCCACCATTCCAAGAGTCCCCTAGATGTGTCAGTCCATTCCAGAGGAACCTGTTTTCCCTGCACTGCCTTGACGTTCAAGCCGAGGATCGACTCCCACCACGTGTGCACGTGGGACAGCCCTGTGGGAAAGCCTCGTGGGAAAGCCTCTTGGGAAAGACTCGAGGGAAAACCATAGATCCTTTGATCCACGTGGCGGACTGCGTGACACTGCTGCTACCGCTCTGGAGGAAAGCGCAAGTGCATGCCCGCATTCGAGACGAGGACTGACTCCCCTGGGGAGACTCCAGAAGTACCCCAAGATCCATGTCAGCACTGGAGAGGAATCCTCAGGTTCCGGCCCCGACTCCACACAAGGTCTTAGGCCCCGGTATCAACGGGAGAGAAATCTCGAGACGCCCCCGAGGAACTCGCATGGGACTGGCCTTTCCTGAGGCCACCAGAGCGGGTCCCTGAGGTCCCCGTCGTAAGTCGAGAGCACCTGCCGCAACTCGAGAAAATCCAGGAGGTTTTGCCCTCCAGGCGAGATGAGGCCCATTTCCGCTGAGGCTTCTCGAGGCCAATCACATCTAACCACTGGAACTTCCAAAGGGTCCTTCACACCATTGCTGCAACTCAAGAAGTTCCCCGACATACCCGTCTCCACTCGAGAGGAAGCACGTGGGGTCCCGCACACATCCAGGGGAGCCCCGTTTCCGCCTCCTAGCTCGAGATGAGGGATCCTTTCCCTGTTTCGTAGGGAAAGAATTCCCGGCGTTCCCGTCGCATCTCAAGAGGAGGCGCTCTCCACAGGAAAGGCGAGAGGAACTCCAGGGTCGTGCCACCATTCCAAGAGTCCCCCAGATGTGTCAGTCCATTCCAGAGGAACCTGTTTTCCCTGCACTGCCTTGACGTTCAAGCCGAGGATCGACTCCCACCACGTGTGCACGTGGGACAGCCCTGTGGGAAAGCCTCGTGGGAAAGACTCGAGGGAAAACCATAGATCCTTTGATCCACGCGGCGGACTGCGTGACACTGCTGCTACCGCTCTGGAGGAAAGCGCAAGTGCATGCCCGCATTCGAGACGAGGACTGACTCCCCTGGGGAGACTCCAGAAGTACCCCTTGATCCATGTCAGCACTGGAGAGGAATCCTCAGGTTCCGGCCCCGACTCCACACAAGGTCTTAGGCCCCGGCATCGACGGGAGAGGAATCCCGAGAGGCCCCCGAGGAACTCGCATGGGGACTGGCCTTTCCTGAGGCCACCAGAGCGGTTCCCTGAGGTCCCCGTCGTAAGTCGAGAGCACCTGCCGCAACTCGAGAAAATCCAGGAGGTTTTGCCCTCCAGGCGAGATGAGGCCCGTTCCCGCTGAGGCTTCTCGAGGCCAATCACATCTAACCACTGGAATTTCCAAAGGGTCCTTCACACCATTGCTGCAACTCAAGAAATTCCCCGACATACCCGGCTCCACTCGAGAGGAAGCACGTGGGGTCCCGCACACATCCAGGGGAGCCCCGTTACCGCCTCCTAGCTCGAGATGAGGGATCCTTTCCCTGTTTCGTAGGGAAAGAATTCCCGGCGTTCCCGTTGCATCTCAAGAGGAGGCGCTCTCCACAGGAAAGGCGAGTGGAACTCCAGGGTCGTGACACCATTCCAAGAGTCCCCCAGATGTGTCAGTCCATTCCAGAGGAACCTGTTTTCCCTGCACTTGACGTTCAAGCCGAGGATCGACTCCCACCACGTGTGCACGTGGGACAGCCCTGTGGGAAAGCCTCGTGGGAAAGCCTCGTGGGAAAGACTCGAGGGAAAACCATAGATCTTTTTATCCACGCGGGGAATGCGTGACACTGCTGCTACAGCTCTGGAGGAAAGCGCAATGCATGCCCGCAAACGAGACGAAGACTGACTCCCCTGGGGAGACTCCAGAAGTACCCCAAGATCCATGTCAGCACTGGAGAGGAATCCTGAGGTTCCGGCCCCGACTCCACACAAGGTCTTAGGCCCCGGCATCGACGGTAGAGGAATCCCGAGACGCCCCCGAGGAACTCGCATGGGGACTGGCCTTTCCTGAGGCCACCAGAGCGGTTCCCTGAGGTCCCCGTCGAAAGTCGAGAGCACCTGCCGCAACTCGAGAAAATCCAGGAGGTTTTGCCCTCCAGGCGAGATGAGGCCCATTTCCGCTGAGGCTTCTCGAGGCCAATCACATCTAACCACAGGAACTTCCAAAGGGTCCTTCACACCATTGCTGCAACTCAAGAAGTTCCCCGACATACCCGTCTCCACTCCAGAGGAAGCACGCGGCGTCCCACATACATCCAGGGGAGCCCCGTTTCCGCCTCCTAGCTCGAGATGAGGGATCCTTTCCCTGTTTCGTAGGGAAAGAATTCCCGGCGTTCCCGTCGCATCTCAAGAGGAGGCGCTCTCCACAGGAAAGGCGAGAGGAACTCCAGGGTCGTGCCACCATTTCAAGAGTCCCCCAGATGTGTCAGTCCATTCCAGAGGAACCTGTTTTCCCTGCACTGCCTTGACGTTCAAGCCGAGGATCGACTCCCACCACGTGTGCACGTGGGACAGCCCTGTGGGAAAGCCTCGTGGGAAAGCCTCGTGGGAAAGACTCGAGGGAAAACCATAGATCCTTTGATCCACGCGGCGGACTGCGTGACACTGCTGCTACCGCTCTGGAGGAAAGCGCAAGTGCATGCCCGCATTCGAGACGAGGACTGACTCCCCTGGGGAGACTCCAGAAGTACCCCAAGATCCATGTCAGCACTGGAGAGGAATCCTCAGGTTCCGGCCCCGACTCCACACAAGGTCTTAGGCCCCGGCATCGACGGGAGAGGAATCCCGAGACGCCCCCGAGGTACTCGCATGGGGACTGGCCTTTCCTGAGGCCACCAGAGCGGTTCCCTGAGGTCCCCGTCGTAAGTCGAGAGCACCTGCCGCAACTCGAGAAAATCCAGGAGGTTTTGCCCTCCAGGCGAGATGAGGCCCATTTCCGCTGAGGCTTCTTGAGGCCACTCACATCTAACCACTGGATCTTCCAAAGGATCCTTCACACCCTTGCTGCAACTCAAGAAGTTCCCCGACATACCCGTCTCCACTCGAGAGGAAGCACGCGGGGTCCCGCATACATCCAGGGGAGCCCCGTTTCCGCCTCCTAGCTCGAGATGAGGGATCCTTTCCCTGTTTCGTAGGGAAAGAATTCCCGGCGTTCAAGTCACATCTCAAGAGGAGGCGCTCTCCACAGGAAAGGCGAGAGGAACTCCAGGGTCGTGCCACCATTCCAAGAGTCCCACAGATGTGTCAGTCCATTCCAGAGGAACCTGTTTTCCCTGCACTGCCTTGACGTTCAAGCCGAGGATCGACTCCCACCACGTGTGCACGTGGGACAGCCCTGTGGGAAAGCCTCGTGGGAAAGCCTCGTGGGAAAGACTCGAGGGAAAACCATAGATCCTTTGATCCACGCGGCGGACTGCGTGACACTGCTGCTACCGCTCTGGAGGAAAGCGCAAGTGCATGCCCGCATTCGAGACGAGGACTGACTCCCCTGGGGAGACTCCAGAAGTACCCCAAGATCCATGTCAGCACTGGAGAGGAATCCTCAGGTTCCGGCCCCGACTCCACACAAGGTCTGAGGCCCCTGCATCGACGGGAGAGGAATCCCGAGAGTCCCCCGAGGAACTCGCATGGGGACTGGCCTTTCCTGAGGCCACCAGAGCGGGTCCCTGAGGTCCCCGTCGTAAGTCGAGAGCACCTGCCGCAACTCGAGAAAATCCAGGAGGTTTTGCCCTCCAGGCGAGATGAGGCCCATTTCCGCTGAGGCTTCTCGAGGCCAATCACGTCTAACCACTGGAACTTCCAAAGGGTCCTTCACACCCTTGCTGCAACTCAAGAATTTCCCCGACATACCCGTCTCCACTCGAGAGGAAGCACGTGGGGTCCCGCACACATCCAGGGGAGCCCCGTTTCCGCCTCCTAGCTCGAGATGAGGGATCCTTTCCCTGTTTCGTAGGGAAAGAATTCCCGGCGTTCCCGTCGCATCTCAAGAGGAGGCGCTCTCCACAGGAAAGGCGAGAGGAACTCCAGGGTCGTGCCACCATTCCAAGAGTCCCCCAGATGTGTCAGTCCATTCCAGAGGAACCTTTTTTCCCTGCACTGCCTTGACGTTCAAGCCGAGGATCGACTCCCACCACGTGTGCACGTGGGACAGCCCTGTGGGAAAGCCTCGTGGGAAAGCCTCGTGGGAAAGACTCGAGGGAAAACCATAGATCCTTTGATCCACGCGGCGGACTGCGTGACACTGCTGCTACCGCTCTGGAGGAAAGCGCAAGTGCATGCCCGCATTCGAGACGAGGACTGACTCCCCTGGGGAGACTCCAGAAGTACTCCAAGATCCATGTCAGCCCTGGAGAGGAATCCTCAGGTTCCGGCCCCAACTCCACACAAGGTCTTAGGCCCCGGCATCGACGGGAGAGGAATCCCGAGACGCCCCCGAGGAACTCGCATGGGGACTGGCCTTTCCTGAGGCCACCAGAGCGGGTCCCTGAGGTCCCCATCGTAAGTCGAGAGCACCTGCCGCAACTCGAGAAAATCCAGGAGGTTTTGCCCTCCAGGCGAGATGAGGCCCATTTCCGCTGAGGCTTCTCGAGGCCAATCACATCTAACCTCTGGAACTTCCAAAGGGTCCTTCACACCCTTGCTGCAACTCAAGAAGTTCCCCGACATACCCGTCTCCACTCGAGAGGAAGCACGTGGGGTCCCGCACACATCCAGGGGAGCCCCGTTTCCGCCTCCTAGCTCGAGATGAGGGATCCTTTCTCTGTTTCGTAGGGAAAGAATTCCCGGCGTTCCCGTCGCATCTCAAGAGGAGGCGCTCTCCACAGGAAAGGCGAGAGGAACTCCAGGGTCATGCCACCATTCCAAGAGTCCCCCAGATGTGTCAGTCCATTCCAGAGGAACCTGTTTTCCCTGCACTGCCTTGACGTTCAAGCCGAGGATCGACTCCCACCACGTGTGCACGTGGGACAGCCCTGTGGGAAAGCCTCTTGGGAAAGCCTCGTGGGAAAGACACGAGGGAAAACCATAGATGCTTTGATCCACGCGGCAGACTGCGTGACACTGCTGCTACCGCTCTGGAGGAAAGCGCAAGTGCATGCCCGCATTCGAGACGAGGACTGACTCCCCTGGGGAGACTCCAGAAGTACCCCAAGATCCATGTCAGCCCCGGAGAGGAATCCTCAGGTTCCGGCCCCGACTCCACACAAGGTCTTAGGCCCCGGCATCGACGGGAGAGGAATCCCGAGACGCCCCCGAGGAACTCGCATGGGGACTGGCCTTTCCTGAGGCCACCAGAGCGGGTCCCTGAGGTCCCCGTCGTAAGTCGAGAGCACCTGCCGCAACTCGAGAAAATCCAGGAGGTTTTCCCTCCAGGCGAGATGAGGCCCATTTCCGCTGAGGCTTCTCGAGGCCAATCACATCTAAACACTGGAACTTCCAAAGGGTCCTTCACACCCTTGCTGCAGCTCAAGAAGTTCCCCGACATACCCGTCTGCACTCGAGAGGAAGCACGTGGTGTCCCGCACACATCCAGGGGAGCCCCGTTTCCGCCTCCTAGCTCGAGATGAGGGATCCTTTCCCTGTTTCGTAGGGAAAGAATTCCCGGCGTTCCCGTCGCATCTCAAGAGGAGGCGCTCTCAACAGGAAAGGCGAGAGGAACTCCAGGGTCGTGCCACCATTCCAAGAGTCCCCCAGATGTGTCAGTCCATTCCAGAGGAACCTGTTTTCCCTGCACTGCCTTGACGTTCAAGCCGAGGATCGACTCCCACCACGTGTGCACGTGGGACAGCCCTGTGGGAAAGCCTCGTGGGAAAGCCTCGTGGGAAAGACTCGAGGGAAAACCATAGATCCTTTGATCCACGCGGCGGACTGCGTGACACTGCTGCTACCGCTCTGGAGGAAAGCGCAAGTGCATGCCCGCATTCGAGACGAGGACTGACTCCCCTGGGGAGACTCCAGAAGTACCCCAAGATCCATGTCAGCACTGGAGAGGAATCCTCAGGTTCCGGCCCTGACTCCACACAAGGTCTTAGGCCCCGGCATCGACGGGAGAGGAATCCCGAGAGGCCCCCGAGGAACTCGCATGGGGACTGGCCTTTCCTGAGGCCACCAGAGCGGGTCCCTGAGGTCCCCGTCGTAAGTCGAGAGCACCTGCCGCAACTCGAGAAAATCCAGGAGGTTTTGCCCTCCAGGCGAGATGAGGCCCATTTCCGCTGAGGCTTCTCGAGGCCAATCACATCTAACCTCTGGAACTTCCAAAGGGTCCTTCACACCCTTGCTGCAACTCAAGAAGTTCCCCGACATACCCGTCTGCACTCGAGAGGAAGCACGTGGTGTCCCGCACACATCCAGGGGAGCCCCGTTTCCGCCTCCTAGCTCGAGATGAGGGATCCTTTCTCTGTTTCGTAGGGAAAGAATTCCCGGCGTTCCCGTCGCATCTCAAGAGGAGGCGCTCTCCACAGGAAAGGCGAGAGGAACTCCAGGGTCGTGCCACCATTCCAAGAGTCCCCCAGATGTGTCAGTCCATTCCAGAGGAATCTGTTTTCCCTGCACTGCCTTGACGTTCAAGCCGAGGATCGACTCCCACCACGTGTGCACGTGGGACAGCCCTGTGGGAAAGCCTCGTGGAAAAGCCTCGTGGGAAAGACTCGAGGGAAAACCATAGATCCTTTGATCCATGCGGCGGACTGCGTGACACTGCTGCTACCGCTCTTGAGGAAAGCGCAATGCATGCCCGCATTCGAGACGAGGACTGACTCCCCTGGGGAGACTCCAGAAGTACCCCAAGATCCATGTCAGCACTGGAGAGGAATCCTCAGGTTCCGGCCCCGACTCCACACAAGGTCTTAGGACCCGGCATCGACGGGAGAGGAATCCCGAGACGCCCCCGAGGTACTCGCATGGGAACTGGCCTTTCCTGAGGCCACCAGAGCGGTTCCCTGAGGTCCCCGTCGTAAGTCGAGAGCACCTGCCGCAACTCGAGAAAATCCAGGAGGTTTTGCCCTCCAGGCGAGATGAGGCCCATTTCCGCTGAGGCTTCTCGAGGCCACTCACATCTAACCACTGGATCTTCCAAAGGATCCTTCACACCCTTGCTGCAACTCAAGAAGTTCCCCGACATACCCGTCTCCACTCGAGAAGAAGCACGTGGGTTCCCGCACACATCCAGGGGAGCCCCGTTTCCGCCTCCTAGCTAGAGATGAGGGATCCTTTCCCTGTTTCGGAAGGAAAGATTTCCCGGCGTTCCCGTCGCATCTCAAGAGGAGGCGCTCTCCACAGGAAAGTAGAGAGGAACTCCAGGGTCGTGACACCATTCCAAGAGTCCCCCAGATGTGTCAGTCCATTCCAGAGGAACCTGTTTTCCCTGCACTGCCTTGACTTTCAAGCCGAGGATCGACTCCCACCACGTGTGCACGTGGGACAGCCCTGTGGGAAAGCCTCGTGGGAAAGCCTCGTGGGAAAGACTCGAGGGAGAACCATAGATGCTTTGATCCACGCGGCGGACTGCGTGACACTGCTGCTACCGCTCTGGAGGAAAGTGCAAGTGCATGCCCGAATTCGAGACGAGGACTGACTCCCCTGGGGAGACTCCAGAAGTACCCCAAGATCCATGTCAGCACTGGAGAGGAATCCTCAGGTTCCGGCCCCGACTCCACACAAGGTTTTAGGCCCCGGCATCGACGGGAGAGGAATCCCGAGAGGCCCCCGAGGAACTCGCATGGGGACTGGCCTTTCCTGAGGCCACCAGAGCGGGTCCCTGAGGTCCCCGTCGTAAGTCGAGAGCACCTGCCGCAACTCGAGAAAATCCAGGAGGTTTTGCCCTCCAGGCGAGATGAGGCCCATTTCCACTGAGGCTTCTCGAGGCTAATCACGTCTAACCACTGGAACTTCCAAAGGGTCCTTCACACCCTTGCTGCAACTCAAGAAGTTCCCCGACATACACGTCTCCACTCGAGAGGAAGCACGTGGGTCCCGCACACATCCAGGGGAGCCCCGTTTCCGCCTCCTAGCTCGAGATGAGGGATACTTTCCTTGTTTCGTAGGGAAAGAATTCCCGGCGTTCCCGTCGCATCTCAAGAGGAGGCGCTCTCCACAGGAAAGGCGAGAGGAACTCCAGGGTCGTGCCACCATTCCAAGAGTCCCCCAGATGTGTCAGTCCATTCCAGAGGAACCTGTTTTCCCTGCACTGCCTTGACGTTCAAGCCGAGGATCCACTCCCACCACGTGTGCACGTGGGACAGCCCTGTGGGAAAGCCTCGTGGGAAAGCCTCGTGGGAAAGACTCGAGGGAAAACCATAGATCCTTTGATCCACGCGGCGGACTGCGTGACACTGCTGCTACCGCTCTGGAGGAAAGCGCAAGTGCATGCCCGCATTCGAGACGAGGACTGACTCCCCTGGGGAGACTCCAGAAGTACCCCAAGATCCATGTCAGCCCTGGAGAGGAATCCTCAGGTTCCGGCCCCGACTCCACACAAGGTCTTAGGCCCCGGCATCGACGGGAGAGGAATCCCGAGACGCCCCCAAGGAACTCGCATGGGGACTGGCCTTTCCTGAGGCCACAAGAGCGGTTCCCTGAGGTCCCCGTCGTAAGTCGAGAGCACCTGCCGCAACTCGAAAAAATCCAGGAGGTTTTGCCCTCCAGGCCAGATGAGGCCCATTTCCGCTGAGGCTTCTCGAGGCCAATCACATCTAACCACTGGAACTTCCAAAGGGTCTTTCACACCATTGCTGCAACTCAAGAAGTTCCCCGACATACCGGTCTCCACTCGAGAGGAAGCACGTGGGGTCCCGCACACATCCAGGGGAGCCCCGTTTCCGCCTCCTAGCTCGAGATGAGGGATCCTTTCCCTGTTTCGTATGGAAAGAATTCCCGGCGTTCCCGTCGCATCTCAAGAGGAGGCGCTCTCCACAGGAAAGGCGAGAGGAACTCCAGGGTCGTGACACCATTCCAAGAGTCCCCCAGATGTGTCAGTCCATTCCAGAGGAACCTGTTTTCCCTGCACTGCCTTGACGTTCAAGCCGAGGATCGACTCCCACCACGTGTGCACTTGGGACAGCCCTGTGGGAAAGCCTCGTGGGAAAGCCTCGTGGGAAAGACTCGAGGGAAAACCATAGATCCTTTGATCCACGCGGCGGACTGCGTGACACTGCTGCTACCGCTCTGGAGGAAAGCGCAAGTGCATGCCCGCATTCGAGACGAGGACTGACTCCCCTGGGGAGACTCCAGAAGTACCCCAAGATCCATGTCAGCACTGGAGAGGAATCCTCAGGTTCCGGCCCCGACTCCACACAAGGCCTTAGGCCCCGGCATCGAACGGATAGGAATCCCGAGAGGAACTCGCATGGGGACTGGCCTTTCCTGAGGCTACCAGAGCGGGTCCCTGAGGTCCTCGGCGTAAGTCGAGAGCACCTGCCGCAACTCAAGAAAATCCAGGCGGTTTTGCCCTCCAGGCGAGATGAGGCCCATTTCCGCTGAGGCTTCTTGAGGCCAATCACATCTAACCACTGGAAGTTCCAAAGGGTCCTTCACACCCTTGCTGCAACTCAAGAAGTTCCCCGACATACCCGTCTCCACTCGAGAGGAAGCACGTGGGGTCCCGCACACATCCAGGGGAGCCCCGTTTCCGCCTCCTAGCTCGAGATGAGGGATCCTTTCCCTGTTTCGTAGGGAAAGAATTCCCGGCGTTCCAGTCGCATCTCAGGAGGAGGCGCTCTCCACAGGAAAGGCGAGAGGAACTCCAGTGTCGTGCCACCATTCCAAGAGTCCCCCAGATGTGTCAGTCCATTCCAGAGGAACCTGTTTTCCCTGCACTGCCTTGACATTCAAGCCGAGGATCGACTCCCACCACGTGTGCACGTGGGACAGCCATGTGCGAAAGCCTCGTGCGAAAGCCTCGTGGGAAAGACCTGAGGGAAAACCATAGATCCTTTGATCCACGCGGCGGACTCGTGACACTGCTGCTATCGCTATGGAGGAAAGCGCAAGTGCATGCCCGCATTCGAGACGAGGACTGACTCCCCTTGGGAGACTCCAGAAGTACCCCAAGATCCATGTCAGCACTGGAGAGGAATCCTCAGGTTCCGGCCCCGACTCCACAGAAGGTCTTAGGCCCCGGCATCGACGGGAGAGGAATCCCCAGAGGCCCCCGAGGAACTCGCATGGGGACTGGCCTTTCCTGAGGCCACCAGAGCGGGTCCCTGAGGTCCCCGTCGTAAGTCGAGAGCACCTGCCGCAACTCGAGAAAATCCAGGAGGTTTTTCCGTCCAGGCGAGTTGAGGCTCATTTCCGCTGAGGCTTCTCGAGGCTAATCACATCTAACCACTGGAACTTCCAAAGGGTCCTTCACACCCTTGCTGCAACTCAAGAAGCTCCCCGACATACCCGTCTCCACTCGAGAGGAAGCACGTGGGGTCCCGCACACATCCAGGGGAGCCCCGTTTCCGCCTCCTAGCTCGAGATGAGGGATCCTTTCCCTGTTTCGTAGGGAAAGAATTCCCGGCGTTCCCGTCGCATCTCAAGAGGAGCCGCTCTCCACAGGAAAGGCGAGAGGAACTCCAGGGTCGTGACACCATTCCAAGAGTCCCCCAGATGTGTCAGTCCATTCCAGAGGAACCTCTTTTCCCTGCACTGCCTTAACGTTCAAGCCGAGGATCGACTCCCACCACGTGTGCACGTGGGACAGCCCTGTGGGAAAGCTTCGTGGGAAAGCCTCGTGGGAAAGACTCGAGGGAAAACAATAGATCCTTTGATCCACGCGGCAGACTGCGTGACACTGCTGCTACCGCTCTGGAGGAAAGCGCAAGTGCATGCCCGCATTCGAGACGAGGACTGACTCCCCTGGGGAGACTCCAGAAGTACCCCAAGATCCATGTAAGCACTGGAGAGGAAACCTCAGGTTCCGGCCCCGACTCCACTCAAGGTCTTAGGCCCGGCATCAACGGGAGAGGAATCCCGAGAGGCCCGCGAGGAACTCGCATGGGGACTGGCCTTTCCTGAGGCCACCAGAGCGGGTCCCTGAGGTCCCCGTCGTAAGTCGAGAGCACCTGCCGCAACTCGAGAAAATCCAGGAGGTTTTGCGTCCAGACGAGATGAGGCCCATTTCCGCTGAGGCTTCTCGAGGCTAATCACGTCTAACCACTGGAACTTCCAAAGGGTCCTTCACACCCTTGCTGCAACTCAAGAACTTCCCCGACATACCCGTCTCCACTCGAGAGGAAGCACGTGGGGTCCCTCACACATCCAGGGGAGCCCCGTTTCCGCCTCCTAGCTCGAGATGAGGGATCCTTTCCCTGTTTCGTAGGGAAAGAATTCCTGGCGTTCCCGTCGCATCTCAAGAGGAGGCGCTCTCCACAGGAAAGGGGAGAGGAACTCCAGGGTCGTGCCACCATTCCAAGAGACCCCCAGATGTGTCAGTCCATTCCAGAGGAACCTGTTTTCCCTGCACTGCCTTGACGTTCAAGCCGAGGATCGAGTCCCACCACGTGTGCACGTGGGACAGCCCTGAGGGAAAGCCTCTTGGGAAAGCCTCGTGGGAAAGACTCGAGGGAAAACCATAGATCCTTTGATCCACGCGGCGGACTGCGTGACACTGCTGCTACCGCTCTGGAGGAAAGCGCAAGTGCATGCCCGCATTCGAGACGAGGACTGACTCCCCTGGGGAGACTCCAGACGTACCCCAAGATCCATGTCAGCACTGGAGAGGAATCCTCAGGTTCCGACCCCGACTCCACACAAGGTCTTAGGCCCGGCATCGACGGGAGAGGAATCCCGAGACGCCCCCGAGGAACTCGCATGGGGACTGGCCATTCCTGAGGCCACCAGAGCGGGTCCCTGAGGTCCCCGTCGTAAGTCGAGAGCACCTGCCGCAACTCGAGAAAATCCAGGAGCTTTTGCCCTCCAGGCGAGATGAGGCCCATTTCCGCTGAGGCTTCTCGAGGCTAATCACGTCTAACCACTGGAACTTCCAAAGGGTCCTTCACACCCTTGCTGCAACTCAAGAAGTTCCCCGACATACCCGTCTCCACTCGAGAGGAAGCACGTGGTGTCCCGCCCACATACAGGGGAGCTCCGTTTCCGACTCCTAGCTCGAGATGAGGGATCCTTTCCCTGTTTCGTAGGGAAAGAATTCCTGGCGTTCCCGTCGCATCTCAAGAGGAGGCGCTCTCCACAGGAAAGGCGAGAGGAACTCCAGGGTCGTGCCACCATTCCAAGAGTCCCCCAGATGTGTCAGTCCATTCCAGAGGAACCTGTTTTCCCTGCACTGCCTTGACGTTCAAGCCAAGGATCGACTCCCACCACGTGTGCACGTGGGACAGCCCTGTGGGAAAGCCTCGTGGGAAAGCCTCGTGGAAAAGACTCGAGGGAAAAACATAGATCCTTTGATCCACGCGGCGGACTGCGTGACACTGCTGCTACCGCTCTGGAGGAAAGCGCAAGTGCATGCCCGCATTCGAGACGAAGACTGACTCCCCTGGGTAGACTCCAGCAGTACCCCAAGATCCATGTCAGCACTGGAGAAGAATCCTCAGGTTCCGACACCGACTCCACACAAGGACTTAGGCCCCGGCATCGACGGGAGAGGAATCCCGAGAGGCCCCCGAGGAACTCGCATGGGGACTGGCCTTTCCTGAGGCCACCAGAGCGGGTCCCTGAGGTCCCCGTCGTAAGTCGAGAGCACCTGCCGCAACTCGAGAAAATCCAGGAGGTTTTGCCCTCCAAGCGAGATGAGGCCCATTTCCGCTGAGGCTTCTCGAGGCCAATCACATCTAACCACTGGAACTTCCAAAGGGTCCTTCACACCCTTGCTGCAACTCAAGAAGTTCCCCGACATACCCGTCTCCACTCGAGAGGAAGCACGTGGGTCCCGCACACATCCAGGGGAGCCCCGTTTCCGCCTCCTAGCTCGAGATGAGGGATCCTTTCCCTGTTTCGTAGGGAAAGAATTCCCGGCGTTCCCGTCGCATCTCAAGAGGAGGCGCTCTCCACAGGAAGGCGAGAGGAACTCCAGGGTCGTGCCACCATTCCAAGAGTCCCCCAGATGTGTCAGTCCATTCCAGAGGAACCTGTTTTCCCTGCACTGCCTTGACGTTCAAGCCGAGGATCGACTCCCACCACGTGTGCACGTGGGACAGCCCTGTGGGAAAGCCTCGTGGGAAAGCCTCGTGGGAAAGACTCGAGGGAAAACCATAGATCCTTTGATCCACGCGGCGGACTGCGTGACACTGCTGCTACCGCTCTGGAGGAAAGCGCAAGTGCATGCCCGCATTCGAGACGAGGACTGACTCCCCTGGGGAGACTCCAGACGTACCCCAAGATCCATGTCAGCACTGGAGAGCAATCCTCAGATTCCGGCCCCGACTCCACACAAGGTCTTAGGCCCCGGCATCGACGGGAGAGGAATCCCGAGAGGCCCCCGAGGAACTCGCATGGGGACTGTCCTTTCCTGAGGCCACCAGAGCGGGTCCCTGAGGTCCCCGTCGTAAGTCGAGAGCACCTGCCGCAACTCGAGAAAATACAGGCGGTTTTGCCCTCCAGGTGAGATGAGGCCCATTTCCGCTGAGGCTTCTCGAGGCTAATCACGTCTAACCACTGGAACTTCCAAAGGGTCCTTCACACCCTTGCTGCAACTCAAGAAGTTCACCGACATACCCGTCTCCACTCGAGAGGAAGCACGTGGTGTCCCGCACACATCCAGGGGAGCCCCGTTTCCGCCTCCTAGCTCGAGATGAGGGATCCTTTCCCTGTTTCGTAGGGAAAGAATTCCCGGCGTTCCCGTCGCATCTCAAGAGGAGGTGCTCTCCACAGGAAAGGCGAGAGGAACTGAAGGGTCGTGCCACCATTCCAAGAGTCCCCTAGATGTGTCAGTCCATTCCAGAGGAACCTGTTTTCCCTGCACTGCCTTGACGTTCAAGCCGAGGATCGACTCCCACCACGTGTGCACGTGGGACAGCCCTGTGGGAAAGCCTCGTGGGAAAGCCTCTTGGGAAAGACTCGAGGGAAAACCATAGATCCTTTGATCCACGTGGCGGACTGCGTGACACTGCTGCTACCGCTCTGGAGGAAAGCGCAAGTGCATGCCCGCATTCGAGACGAGGACTGACTCCCCTGGGGAGACTCCAGAAGTACCCCAAGATCCATGTCAGCACTGGAGAGGAATCCTCAGGTTCCGGCCCCGACTCCACACAAGGTCTTAGGCCCCGGTATCAACGGGAGAGAAATCTCGAGACGCCCCCGAGGAACTCGCATGGGACTGGCCTTTCCTGAGGCCACCAGAGCGGGTCCCTGAGGTCCCCGTCGTAAGTCGAGAGCACCTGCCGCAACTCGAGAAAATCCAGGAGGTTTTGCCCTCCAGGCGAGATGAGGCCCATTTCCGCTGAGGCTTCTCGAGGCCAATCACATCTAACCACTGGAACTTCCAAAGGGTCCTTCACACCATTGCTGCAACTCAAGAAGTTCCCCGACATACCCGTCTCCACTCGAGAGGAAGCACGTGGGGTCCCGCACACATCCAGGGGAGCCCCGTTTCCGCCTCCTAGCTCGAGATGAGGGATCCTTTCCCTGTTTCGTAGGGAAAGAATTCCCGGCGTTCCCGTCGCATCTCAAGAGGAGGCGCTCTCCACAGGAAAGGCGAGAGGAACTCCAGGGTCGTGCCACCATTCCAAGAGTCCCCCAGATGTGTCAGTCCATTCCAGAGGAACCTGTTTTCCCTGCACTGCCTTGACGTTCAAGCCGAGGATCGACTCCCACCACGTGTGCACGTGGGACAGCCCTGTGGGAAAGCCTCGTGGGAAAGACTCGAGGGAAAACCATAGATCCTTTGATCCACGCGGCGGACTGCGTGACACTGCTGCTACCGCTCTGGAGGAAAGCGCAAGTGCATGCCCGCATTCGAGACGAGGACTGACTCCCCTGGGGAGACTCCAGAAGTACCCCTTGATCCATGTCAGCACTGGAGAGGAATCCTCAGGTTCCGGCCCCGACTCCACACAAGGTCTTAGGCCCCGGCATCGACGGGAGAGGAATCCCGAGAGGCCCCCGAGGAACTCGCATGGGGACTGGCCTTTCCTGAGGCCACCAGAGCGGTTCCCTGAGGTCCCCGTCGTAAGTCGAGAGCACCTGCCGCAACTCGAGAAAATCCAGGAGGTTTTGCCCTCCAGGCGAGATGAGGCCCGTTCCCGCTGAGGCTTCTCGAGGCCAATCACATCTAACCACTGGAATTTCCAAAGGGTCCTTCACACCATTGCTGCAACTCAAGAAATTCCCCGACATACCCGGCTCCACTCGAGAGGAAGCACGTGGGGTCCCGCACACATCCAGGGGAGCCCCGTTACCGCCTCCTAGCTCGAGATGAGGGATCCTTTCCCTGTTTCGTAGGGAAAGAATTCCCGGCGTTCCCGTTGCATCTCAAGAGGAGGCGCTCTCCACAGGAAAGGCGAGTGGAACTCCAGGGTCGTGACACCATTCCAAGAGTCCCCCAGATGTGTCAGTCCATTCCAGAGGAACCTGTTTTCCCTGCACTTGACGTTCAAGCCGAGGATCGACTCCCACCACGTGTGCACGTGGGACAGCCCTGTGGGAAAGCCTCGTGGGAAAGCCTCGTGGGAAAGACTCGAGGGAAAACCATAGATCTTTTTATCCACGCGGGGAATGCGTGACACTGCTGCTACAGCTCTGGAGGAAAGCGCAATGCATGCCCGCAAACGAGACGAAGACTGACTCCCCTGGGGAGACTCCAGAAGTACCCCAAGATCCATGTCAGCACTGGAGAGGAATCCTGAGGTTCCGGCCCCGACTCCACACAAGGTCTTAGGCCCCGGCATCGACGGGAGAGGAATCCCGAGACGCCCCCGAGGAACTCGCATGGGGACTGGCCTTTCCTGAGGCCACCAGAGCGGTTCCCTGAGGTCCCCGTCGAAAGTCGAGAGCACCTGCCGCAACTCGAGAAAATCCAGGAGGTTTTGCCCTCCAGGCGAGATGAGGCCCATTCCCGCTGAGGCTTCTCGAGGCCAATCACATCTAACCACAGGAACTTCCAAAGGGTCCTTCACACCATTGCTGCAACTCAAGAAATTCCCCGACATACCCGGCTCCACTCGAGAGGAAGCACGTGGGGTCCCGCACACATCCAGGGGAGCCCCGTTACCGCCTCCTAGCTCGAGATGAGGGATCCTTTCCCTGTTTCGTAGGGAAAGAATTCCCGGCGTTCCCGTTGCATCTCAAGAGGAGGCGCTCTCCACAGGAAAGGCGAGAGGAACTCCAGGGTCGTGACACCATTCCAAGAGTCCCCCAGATGTGTCAGTCCATTCCAGAGGAACCTGTTTTCCCTGCACTTGACGTTCAAGCCGAGGATCGACTCCCACCACGTGTGCACGTGGGACAGCCCTGTGGGAAAGCCTCGTGGGAAAGCCTCGTGGGAAAGACTCGAGGGAAAACCATAGATCCTTTTATCCACGCGGGGAATGCGTGACACTGCTGCTACAGCTCTGGAGGAAAGCGCAATGCATGCCCGCAAAAGAGACGAAGACTGACTCCCCTGGGGAGACTCCAGAAGTACCCCAAGATCCATGTCAGCACTGGAGAGGAATCCTGAGGTTCCGGCCCCGACTCCACACAAGGTCTTAGGCCCCGGCATCGACGGGAGAGGAATCCCGAGACGCCCCCGAGGAACTCGCATGGGGACTGGCCTTTCCTGAGGCCACCAGAGCGGTTCCCTGAGGTCCCCGTCGAAAGTCGAGAGCACCTGCCGCAACTCGAGAAAATCCAGGAGGTTTTGCCCTCCAGGCGAGATGAGGCCCATTTCCGCTGAGGCTTCTCGAGGCCAATCACATCTAACCACTGGAACTTCCAAAGGATCCTTCACACCCTTGCTGCAACTCAAGAAGTTCCCCGACATACCCGTCTGCACTCGAGAGGAAGCACGTGGGGTCCCGCACACATCCAGGGGAGCCCCGTTTCCGCCTCCTAGCTCGAGATGAGGGATCCTTTCCCTGTTTCGTAGGGAAAGAATTCCCGGCGTTCCCGTCGCATCTCAAGAGGAGGCGCTCTCCACAGGAAAGGCGAGAGGAACTCCAGGGTCATGCCACCATACCAAGAGTCCCCCAGATGTGTCAGTCCATTCCAGAGGAACCTGTTTTCCCTGCACTGCCTTGACGTTCAAGCCGAGGATCGACTCCCACCACGTGTGCACGTGGGACAGCCCTGTGGGAAAGCCTCGTGGGAAAGCCTCGTGGGAAAGACTCGAGGGAAAACCATAGATCCTTTGATCCACGCGGCGGACTTCGTGACACTGCTGCTACCGCTCTGGAAGAAAGCGCAAGTGCATGCCCGCATTCGAGACGAGGACTGACTCCCCTGGGGAGACTCCAGAAGTACCCCAAGATCCATGTCAGCACTGGAGAGGAATCCTCAGGTTCCGGCCCCGACTCCACACAAGGTCTTAGGCCCCGGCATCGACGGGAGAGGAATCCCGAGAGGCCCCCGTGGAACTCGCATGTGGACTGGTCTTTCCTGAGGCCACCAGAGCGGGTCCCTGAGGTCCCCGTCCTAAGTCGAGAGCACCTGCCGCAACTCGAGAAAATCCAGGCGGTTTTGCCCTCCAGGTGAGATGAGGCCCATTTCCGCTGAGGCTTCTCGAGGCCAATCACGTCTAACCACTGGAAATTCCAAAGGGTCCTTCACACCCTTGCTGCAACTCAAGAAGTTCCCCGACATACCCGTCTCCACTCGAGAGGAAGCACGTGGGTCCCGCACACATCCAGGGGAGCCCCGTTTCCGCCTCCTAGCTCGAGATGAGGGATCCTTTCCCTGTTTCGTAGGGAAAGAATTCCCGGCGTTCCCGTCGCATCTCAAGAGGAGGCGCTCTCCACAGGAAAGGCGAGAGGAACTCCAGGGTCGTGCCACCATTCCAAGAGTCCCCCAGATGTGTCAGTCCATTCCAGAGGAACCTGTTTTCCCTGCACTGCCTTGACGTTCAAGCCGAGGATCGACTCCCAACACGTGTGCACGTGGGACAGCCCTGTGGGAAAGCCTCGTGGGAAAGCCTCGTGGGAAAGACTCGAGGGAAAACCATAGATCCTTTGATCCACGCGGCGGACTGCGTGACACTGCTGCTACCGCTCTGGAGGAAAGCGCAAGTGCATGCCCGCATTCGAGACGAGGACTGACTCCCCTGGGGAGACTCCAGAAGTACCCCAAGATCCATGTCAGCACTGGAGAGGAATCCTCAGGTTCCGGCCCCGATTCCACACAAGGTCTTAGGCCCCGGCATCAACGGGAGAGAAATCCCGAGACGCCCCCGAAGAACTCGCTTGGGGACTGGCCTTTCCTGAGGCCACCAGAGCGGGTCCCTGAGGTCCCCGTCGTAAGTCGAGAGCACCTGCCGCAACTCGAGAAAATTCAGGAGGTTTTGCCCTCCAGGCGAGATGAGGCCCATTTCTGCTGAGGCTTCTCGAGGCCAATCACATCTAACCACTGGAACTTCCAAAGGGTCCTTCACACCCTTGCTGCAACTCAAGAAGTTCCCCGACATACCCGTCTCCACTCGAGAGGAAGCACGTGGGGTCCCGCACACATCCAAAGGAGCCCCGTTTCCGCCTCCTAGCTCGAGATGAGGGATCCTTTCCCTGTTTCGTAGGGAAAGAATTCCCGGCGTTCCTGTCGCATCTCAAGAGGAGGTGCTCTCCACAGGAAAGGCGAGAGGAACTCCAGGGTCGTGACACCATTCCAAGAGTCCCCCAGATGTGTCAGTCCATTCCAGAGGAACCTGTTTTCCCTGCACTGCCTTGACGTTCAAGCCGAGGATCGACTCCCACCACGTGTGCACGTGGGACAGCCCTGTGGGAAAGCCTCGTGGGAAAGCTTCGTGGGAAAGACTCGAGGGAAAACCATAGATCCTTTGATCCACGCGGAGGACTGCGTGACACTGCTGCTACCGCTCTGGAGGAAAGCGCAAGTGCATGCCCGCATTCGAGACGAGGACTGACTCCCCTGGGGAGACTCCAGACGTACCCCAAGATCCATGTCAGCACTGGAGAGGAATCCTCAGATTCCGGCCCCGTCTCCACACAAGGTCTTAGGCCCCGGCATCGACGGGAGAGGAATCCCGAGAGGCCCCCGAGGAACTCGCATGGGGCCTGGCCTTTCCTGAGGCCACCAGAGCGGGTCCCTGAGGTCCCCGCCGTAAGTCGTGAGCACCTTCCGCAACTCGAGAAAATCCAGGAGGTTTTGCCCTCCAGGCGAGATGAGGCCCATTTCTGCTGAGGCTTCTCGAGGCCAATCACATCTAACCACTGGAACTTCCAAAGGGTCCTTCACACCATTGCTGCAACTCAAGAAGTTCCCCGACATACCCGTCTCCACTCGAGAGGAAGCACGTGGGATCCCTCACACATCCAGGGGAGCCCCGTTTCCGCCTCCTAGCTCGAGATGAGGGATCCTTCCCTTTTTCGTAGGGAAAGAATTCACGGCGTTCCCGTCGCATCTCAAGAGGAGGCGCTCTCCACAGGAAAGGCGAGAGGAACTCCAGGGTCGTGACACCATTCCAAGAGTCCCCCAGATGTGTCAGTCCATTCCAGAGGAACCTGTTTTCCCTGCACTGCCTTGACGTGCAAGCCGAGGATCGACTCCCACCACGTGTGCACGTGGGACAGCCCTGTGGGAAAGCCTCGTGGGAAAGCCTCGTGGGAAAGACTCGAGGGAAAACCATAGATCCTTTGATCCACGCGGCGGACTGCGTGACACTGCTGCTACCGCTCTGGAGGAAAGCGCAAGTGCATGCCCGCATTCGAGACGAGGACTGACTCCCCTGGGGAGACTCCAGACGTACCCCAAGATCCATGTCAGCACTGGAGAGGAATCCTCAGGTTCCGGCCCCGACTCCACACAAGGTCTTAGGCCCCGGCATCGACGGGAGAGGAATCCCGAGACGCCCCCGAGGAACTCGCATGGGGACTGGCCTTTCCTGAGGCCACCAGAGCGGGTCCCTGAGGTCCCCGTCGTAAGTCGAGAGCACCTGCCGCAACTCGAGAAAATCCAGGAGGTTTTGCCCTCCAGGCGAGATGAGGGCCATTTCCGCTGAGGCTTCTCGAGGCTAATCACGTCTAACCACTGGAACTTCCAAAGGGTCCTTCACACCCTTGCTGCAACTCAAGAAGTTCCCCGACATACCCGTCTGCACTCGAGAGGAAGCACGTGGGGTCCCGCACACATCCAGGGGAGCCCCGTTTCCGCCTCCTAGCTCGAGATGAGGGAACCTTTCCCTGTTTCGTAGGGAAAGAATTACCGGCGTTCCCGTCGCATCTCAAGAGGAGGCGCTCTCCACAGGAAAGGCGAGAGGAACTGAAGGGTCGTGCCACCATTCCAAGAGTCCCCCAGATGTGTCAGTCCATTCCAGAGGAACCTGTTTTCCCTGCACTGCCTTGACGTTCAAGCCGAGGATCGACTCCCACCACGTGTTCACGTGGGACAGCCCTGTGGGAAAGCCTCGTTGGAAAGCCTCGTGGGAAAGACTCGAGGGAAAACCATAGATCCTTTGATCCACGCGGCGGACTGCGTGACACTGCTGCTACCGCTCTGGAGGAAAGCGCAAGTGCATGCCCGCATTCGAGACGAGGACTGACTCCCCTGGTGAGACTCCAGAAGTACCCCAAGATCCATGTCAGCACTGGAGAGGAATCCTCAGGTTCCGGCCCCGATTCCACACAAGGTCTTAAGCCCCGGCATCAACGGGAGAGAAATCCCGAGACGCCCCCGAGGAACTCGCATGGGGACTGGCCTTTCCTGAGGCCACCAGAGCGGGTCCCTGAGGTCCCCGTCGTAAGTCGAGAGCACCTGCCGCAACTCGAGAAAATTCAGGAGGTTTTGCCCTCCAGGCGAGATGAGGCCCATTTCTGCTGAGGCTTCTCGAGGCCAATCACATCTAACCACTGGAACTTCCAAAGGGTCCTTCACACCATTGCTGCAACTCAAGAAGTTCCCCGACATACCCGTCTCCACTCGAGAGGAAGCACGTGGGATCCCTCACACATCCAGGGGAGCCCCGTTTCCGCCTCCTAGCTCGAGATGAGGGATCCTTCCCTTTTTCGTAGGGAAAGAATTCCCGGCGTTCCGGTCGCATCTCAAGAGGAGGCGCTCTCCACAGGAAAGGCGAGAGGAACTCCAGGGTCGTGACACCATTCCAAGAGTCCCCCAGATGTGTCAGTCCATTCCAGAGGAACCTGTTTTCCCTGCACTGCCTTGACGTGCAAGCCGAGGATCGACTCCCACCACGTGTGCACGTGGGACAGCCCTGTGGGAAAGCCTCGTGGGAAAGCCTCGTGGGAAAGACTCGAGGGAAAACCATAGATCCTTTGATCCACGCGGCGGACTGCGTGACACTGCTGCTACTGCTCTGGAGGAAAGCGCAAGTGCATGCCCGCATTCGAGACGAGGACTGACTCCCCTGGGGAGACTCCAGACGTACCCCAAGATCCATGTCAGCACTGGAGAGGAATCCTCAGGTTCCGGCCCCGACTCCACACAAGGTCTTAGTCCCCGGCATCGACGGGAGAGGAATCCCGAGACGCCCCCGAGGAACTCGCATGGGGACTGGCCTTTCCTGAGGCCACCAGAGCGGGTCTCTGAGGTCCCCGTCGTAAGTCGAGAGCACCTGCCGCAACTCGAGAAAATCCAGGAGGTTTTGCCCTCCAGGCGAGATGAGGCCCATTTCCGCTGAGGCTTCTCGAGGCCAATCACATCTAACCACTGGAACTTCCAAAGGGTCCTTCACACCATTGCTGCAACTCAAGAAGTTCCCCGATATACCCGTCTCCACTCGAGAGGAAGCACGTGGGGTCCCGCACACATCCAGGGGAGCCCCGTTTCCGCCTCCTAGCTCGAAATGAGGGATCCTTTCCCTGTTTCGTAGGGAAAGAATTCCCGGCGTTCCCGTCGCATCTCAAGAGGAGGCGCTCTCCACAGGAAAGGCGAGAGGAACTCGAGGGTCGTGCCACCATTCCAAGAGTCCCCCAGATGTGTCAGTCCATTCCAGAGGAACCTGTTTTCCCTGCACTGCCTTGACGTTCAAGCCGAGGATCGACTCCCACCACGTGTGCACGTGGGACAGCCCTGTGGGAAAGCCTCGTGGGAAAGCCTCGTGGAAAAGACTCGAGGGAAAACCATAGATCCTTTGATCCATTGGGCGGACTGCGTGACACTGCTGCTACCGCTCTGGTGGAAAGCGCAAGTGCATGCCCGCATTCGAGACGAGGACTGACTCCCCTGGGGAGACTCCAGAAGTACCCCAAGATCCATGTCAGCACTGGAGAGGAATCCTCAGGTTCCGGCCCCGACTCCACACAAGGTCTTAGGCCCCGGCATCAACGGGAGAGAAATCCCGAGACGCCCCCGAGGAACTCGCATGGGGACTGGCCTTTCCTGAGGCCACCAGAGCGGGTCCCTGAGGTCCCCGTCGTAAGTCGAGAGCACCTGCCGCAACTCGAGAAAATCCAGGAGGTTTTGCCCTCCAGGCGAGATGAGGCCCATTTCTGCTGAGGCTTCTCGAGGCCAATCACATCTAACCACTGGAACTTCCAAAGGGTCCTTCACACCATTGCTGCAACTCAAGAAGTTCCCCGACATACCCGTCTCCACTCGAGAGGAAGCACGTGGGGTCCCTCACACATCCAGGGGATCCCCGTTTCCGCCTCCTAGCTCGAGATGAGGGATCCTTCCCTTTTTCGTAGGGAAAGAATTCCCGACCTTCCAGTCGCATCTCAAGAGGAGGCGCTCTCCACAGGAAAGGCGAGAGGAACTCCAGGGTCGTGACACCATTCCAAGAGTCCCCCAGATGTGTCAGTCCATTCCAGAGGAACCTGTTTTCCCTGCACTGCCTTGACATGCAAGCCGAGGATCGACTCCCACCACGTGTGCACGTGGGACAGCCCTGTGGGAAAGCCTCGTGGGAAAGCCTCGTGGGAAAGACTCGAGGGAAAACCATAGATCCTTTGATCCACGCGGCGGACTGCGTGACACTGCTGCTACCGCTCTGGAGGAAAGCGCAAGTGCATGCCCGCATTCGAGACGAGGACTGACTCCCCTGGGGAGACTCCAGACGTACCCCAAGATCCATGTCAGCACTGGAGAGGAATCCTCAGGTTCCGGCCCCGACTCCACACAAGGTCTTAGACCCCGGCATCGACGGGAGAGGAATCCCGAGACGCCCCCGAGGAACTCGCATGGGGACTGGCCTTTCCTGAGGCCACCAGAGCGGGTCCCTGAGGTCCCCGTCGTAAGTCGAGAGCACCTGCCGCAACTCGAGAAAATCCAGGAGGTTTTGCCCTCCAGGAGGGATGAGGGTCATTTCCGCTGAGGCTTCTCGAGGCTAATCACGTCTAACCACTGGAACTTCCAAAGGGTCCTTCACACCCTTGCTGCAACTCAAGAAGTTCCCCGACATACCCGTCTGCACTCGAGAGGAAGCACGTGGGGTCCCGCACACATCCAGGGGAGCCCCGTTTCCGCCTCCTAGCTCGAGATGAGGGAACCTTTCCCTGTTTCGTAGGGAAAGAATTACCGGCGTTCCCGTCGCATCTCAAGAGGAGGCGCTCTCCACAGGAAAGGCGAGAGGAACTGAAGGGTCGTGCCACCATTCCAAGAGTCCCCCAGATGTGTCAGTCCATTCCAGAGGAACCTGTTTTCCCTGCACTGCCTTGACGTTCAAGCCGAGGAACGACTCCCACCACGTGTGCACGTGGGACAGCCCTGTGGGAAAGCCTCGTGGGAAAGCCTCGTGGGAAAGACTCGACGGAAAACCATAGATCCTTTGATCCACGCGGCGGACTGCGTGACACTGCTGCTACCGCTCTGGAGGAAAGCGCAAGTGCATGCCCGCATTCGAGACGAGGACTGACTCCCCTGGGGAGACTCCAGAAGTACCCCAAGATCCATGTCAGCACTGGAGAGGAATCCTCAGGTTCCGGCCCCGATTCCACACAAGGTCTTAGGCCCCGGCATCAACGGGAGAGGAATCCCGAGACGCCCCCGAGGAACTCGCATGGGGACTGGCCTTTCCTGAGGCCACCAGAGCGGGTCCCTGAGGTCCCCGTCGTAAGTCGAGAGCACCTGCCGCAACTCGAGAAAATTCAGGAGGTTTTGCCCTCCAGGCGAGATGAGGCCCATTTCTGCTGAGGCTTCTCGAGGCCAATCACATCTAACCACTGGAACTTCCAAAGGTTCCTTCACACCCTTGCTGCAACTCAAGAAGTTCCCCGACATACCCGTCTCCACTCGAGAGGAAGCACGTGGGGTCCCGCACACATCCAAAGGAGCCCCGTTTCCGCCTCCTAGCTCGAGATGAGGGATCCTTTCCCTGTTTCGTAGGGAAAGAATTCCCGGCGTTCCTGTCGCATCTCAAGAGGAGGTGCTCTCCACAGGAAAGGCGAGAGGAACTCCAGGGTCGTGACACCATTCCAAGAGTCCCCCAGATGTGTCAGTCCATTCCAGAGGAACCTGTTTTCCCTGCACTGCCTTGACGTTCAAGCCGAGGATCGACTCCCACCACGTGTGCACGTGGGACAGCCCTGTGGGAAAACCTCGTGGGAAAGCCTCGTGGGAAAGACTCGAGGGAAAACCATAGATCCTTTGATCCACGCGGCGGACTGCGTGACACTGCTGCTACCGCTCTGGAGGAAAGCGCAAGTGCATGCCCGCATTCGAGACGAGGACTGACTCCCCTGGGGAGACTTCAGAAGTACCCCAAGATCCATGTCAGCACTGGAGAGGAATCCTCAGGTTCCGGCCCCGACTCCACACAAGGTCTTAGGCCCCGGCATCGACGGGAGACGAATCCCGAGAGGCCCCCGAGGAACTCGCATGGGGACTGGCCTTTCCTGAGGCCACCAGAGCGGGTCCCTGAGGTCCACGTCGTAAGTCGAGAGCACCTGCCGCAACTCGAGAAAATCCAGGAGGTTTTGCCCTCCAGGCGAGATGAGGCCCATTTCCGCTGGGGCTTCTCGAGGCTAATCACGTCTAACCACTGGAACTTCCAAAGGGTCCTTCACACCCTTGCTGCAACTCAAGAAGTTCCCCGACATACCCGTCTCCACTCGAGAGGAAGCACGTGGGGTCCCGCAAACATCCAGGGGAGCCCCGTTTCCGCCTCCTAGCTCGAGATGAGGGATCCTTTCCCTGTTTCGTAGGGAAAGAATTCCCGGCGTTCCCGTCGCATCTCAAGAGGAGGCGCTCTCCACAGGAAAGGCGAGAGGAACTCCAGGGTCGTGCCACCATTCCAAGAGTCCCCCAGATGTGTCAGTCCATTCCAGAGGAACCTGTTTTCCCTGCACTGCCTTGACGTTCAAGCCGAGGATCGACTCACACCATGTGTGCACGTGGGACAGCCTCGTGGGAAAGCCTCGTGGGAAAGACTCGAGGGAAAACCAAACATCCTTTGATCCACGCGGCGGACTGCGTGACACTAATGCTACCGCTCTGGAGGAAAGCGCAAGTGCATGCCCGCATTCGAGACGAGGACTGACTCCCCTGGGGAGACTCCAGACGTAACCCAAGATCCATGTCAGCACTGGAGAGGAATCCTCAGGTTCCGGCCCCGACTCCACACAAGGTCTTACGCCCCGGCATCGACGGGAGAGGAATCCCGAGAGGCCCCCGAGGAACTCGCATGGGGACTGGCCTTTCCTGAGGCCACCAGAGCGGTTACCTGAGGTCCCCGTCGTAAGTAGAGAGCACCTGCCGCAACTCGAGAAAATCCAGGAGGTTTTGCCCTCCAGGCGAGATGAGGCCCATTCCCGCTGAGGCTTCTCGAGGCCAATCACATCTAACCACTGGAACTTCCAAAGGGTCCTTCACACCATTGCTGCAACTCAAGAAATTCCCCGACATACCCGGCTCCACTCGAGAGGAAGCACGTGGTGTCCCGCACACATCCAGGGGAGCCCCGTTACCGCCTCCTAGCTCGAGATGAGGGATCCTTTCCCTGTTTCGTAGGGAAAGAATTCCCGGCGTTCCCGTTGCATCTCAAGAGGAGGCGCTCTCCACAGGAAAGGCGAGAGGAACTCCAGGGTCGTGACACCATTCCAAGAGTCCCCCAGATGTGTCAGTCCATTCCAGAGGAACCTGTTTTCCCTGCACTTGACGTTCAAGCCGAGGATCGACTCCCACCACGTGTGCACGTGGGACAGCCCTGTGGGAAAGCCTCGTGGGAAAGCCTCGTGGGAAAGACTCGAGGGAAAACCATAGATCCTTTTATCCACGCGGGGAATGCGTGACACTGCTGCTACAGCTCTGGAGGAAAGCGCAATGCATGCCCGCAAACGAGACGAAGACTGACTCCCCTGGGGAGACTCCAGAAGTACCCCAAGATCCATGTCAGCACTGGAGAGGAATCCTGAGGTTCCGGCCCCGACTCCACACAAGGTCTTAGGCCCCGGCATCGACGGGAGAGGAATCCCGAGACGCCCCCGAGGAACTCGCATGGGGACTGGCCTTTCCTGAGGCCACCAGAGCGGTTCCCTGAGGTCCCCGTCGTAAGTCGAGAGCACCTGCCGCAACTCGAGAAAATCCAGGAGGTTTTGCCCTCCAGGCGAGATAAGGCCCATTTCCGCTGAGGCTTCTCGTGGCCAATCACATCTAACCACTGGAACTTCCAAAGGGTCCTTCACACCCTTGCTGCAACTCAAGAAGTTCCCCGACATACCCGTCTCCACTCGAGAGGAAGCACGTGGGGTCCCGCACACATCCAAAGGAGCCCCGTTTCCGCCTCCTAGCTCGAGATGAGGGATCCTTTCCCTGTTTCGTAGGGAAAGAATTCCCGGCGTTCCTGTCGCATCTCAAGAGGAGGTGCTCTCCACAGGAAAGGCGAGAGGAACTCCAGGGTCGTGACACCATTCCAAGAGTCCCCCAGATGTGTCAGTCCATTCCAGAGGAACCTGTTTTCCCTGCACTGCCTTGACGTTCAAGCCGAGGATCGACTCCCACCACGTGTGCACGTGGGACAGCCCTGTGGGAAAACCTCGTGGGAAAGCCTCGTGGGAAAGACTCGAGGGAAAACCATAGATCCTTTGATCCACGCGGCGGACTGCGTGACACTGCTGCTACCGCTCTGGAGGAAAGCGCAAGTGCATGCCCGCATTCGAGACGAGGACTGACTCCCCTGGGGAGACTTCAGAAGTACCCCAAGATCCATGTCAGCACTGGAGAGGAATCCTCAGGTTCCGGCCCCGACTCCACACAAGGTCTTAGGCCCCGGCATCGACGGGAGACGAATCCCGAGAGGCCCCCGAGGAACTCGCATGGGGACTGGCCTTTCCTGAGGCCACCAGAGCGGGTCCCTGAGGTCCACGTCGTAAGTCGAGAGCACCTGCCGCAACTCGAGAAAATCCAGGAGGTTTTGCCCTCCAGGCGAGATGAGGCCCATTTCCGCTGGGGCTTCTCGAGGCTAATCACGTCTAACCACTGGAACTTCCAAAGGGTCCTTCACACCCTTGCTGCAACTCAAGAAGTTCCCCGACATACCCGTCTCCACTCGAGAGGAAGCACGTGGGGTCCCGCAAACATCCAGGGGAGCCCCGTTTCCGCCTCCTAGCTCGAGATGAGGGATCCTTTCCCTGTTTCGTAGGGAAAGAATTCCCGGCGTTCCCGTCGCATCTCAAGAGGAGGCGCTCTCCACAGGAAAGGCGAGAGGAACTCCAGGGTCGTGCCACCATTCCAAGAGTCCCCCAGATGTGTCAGTCCATTCCAGAGGAACCTGTTTTCCCTGCACTGCCTTGACGTTCAAGCCGAGGATCGACTCACACCATGTGTGCACGTGGGACAGCCTCGTGGGAAAGCCTCGTGGGAAAGACTCGAGGGAAAACCAAACATCCTTTGATCCACGCGGCGGACTGCGTGACACTGCTGCTACCGCTCTGGAGGAAAGCGCAAGTGCATGCCCGCATTCGAGACGAGGACTGACTCCCCTGGGGAGACTCCAGACGTAACCCAAGATCCATGTCAGCACTGGAGAGGAATCCTCAGGTTCCGGCCCCGACTCCACACAAGGTCTTACGCCCCGGCATCGACGGGAGAGGAATCCCGAGAGGCCCCCGAGGAACTCGCATGGGGACTGGCCTTTCCTGAGGCCACCAGAGCGGTTCCCTGAGGTCCCCGTCGTAAGTAGAGAGCACCTGCCGCAACTCGAGAAAATCCAGGAGGTTTTGCCCTCCAGGCGAGATGAGGCCCATTCCCGCTGAGGCTTCTCGAGGCCAATCACATCTAACCACTGGAACTTCCAAAGGGTCCTTCACACCATTGCTGCAACTCAAGAAATTCCCCGACATACCCGGCTCCACTCGAGAGGAAGCACGTGGTGTCCCGCACACATCCAGGGGAGCCCCGTTACCGCCTCCTAGCTCGAGATGAGGGATCCTTTCCCTGTTTCGTAGGGAAAGAATTCCCGGCGTTCCCGTTGCATCTCAAGAGGAGGCGCTCTCCACAGGAAAGGCGAGAGGAACTCCAGGGTCGTGACACCATTCCAAGAGTCCCCCAGATGTGTCAGTCCATTCCAGAGGAACCTGTTTTCCCTGCACTTGACGTTCAAGCCGAGGATCGACTCCCACCACGTGTGCACGTGGGACAGCCCTGTGGGAAAGCCTCGTGGGAAAGCCTCGTGGGAAAGACTCGAGGGAAAACCATAGATCCTTTTATCCACGCGGGGAATGCGTGACACTGCTGCTACAGCTCTGGAGGAAAGCGCAATGCATGCCCGCAAACGAGACGAAGACTGACTCCCCTGGGGAGACTCCAGAAGTACCCCAAGATCCATGTCAGCACTGGAGAGGAATCCTGAGGTTCCGGCCCCGACTCCACACAAGGTCTTAGGCCCCGGCATCGACGGGAGAGGAATCCCGAGACGCCCCCGAGGAACTCGCATGGGGACTGGCCTTTCCTGAGGCCACCAGAGCGGTTCCCTGAGGTCCCCGTCGTAAGTCGAGAGCACCTGCCGCAACTCGAGAAAATCCAGGAGGTTTTGCCCTCCAGGCGAGATGAGGCCCATTTCCGCTGAGGCTTCTCGAGGCCAATCACATCTAACCACTGGAACTTCCAAAGGATCCTTCACACCCTTGCTGCAACTCAAGAACTTCCCCGACATACCCGTCTGCACTCGAGAGGAAGCACGTGGTGTCCCGCACACATCCAGGGGAGCCCCGTTTCCGCCTCCAAGCTCGAGATGAGGGATCCTTTCCCTGTTTCGTAGGGAAAGAATTCCCGGCGTTCCCGTCGCATCTCAAGAGGAGGCGCTCTCCACAGGAAAGGCGAGAGGAACTCCAGGGTCATGCCACCATACCAAGAGTCCCCCAGATGTGTCAGTCCATTCCAGAGGAACCTGTTTTCCCTGCACTGCCTTGACGTTCAAGCCGAGGATCGACTCCCACCACGTGTGCACGTGGGACAGCCCTGTGGGAAAGCCTCGTGGGAAAGCCTCGTGGGAAAGACTCGAGGGAAAACCATAGATCCTTTGATCCACGCGGCGGACTGCGTGACACTGCTGCTACCGCTCTGGAAGAAAGCGCAAGTGCATGCCCGCATTCGAGACGAGGACTGACTCCCCTGGGGAGACTCCAGAAGTACCCCAAGATCCATGTCAGCACTGGAGAGGAATCCTCAGGTTCCGGCCCCGACTCCACACAAGGTCTTAGGCCCCGGCATCGACGGGAGAGGAATCCCGAGAGGCCCCCGTGGAACTCGCATGTGGACTGGTCTTTCCTGAGGCCACCAGAGCGGGTCCCTGACGTCCCCGTCCTAAGTCGAGAGCACCTGCCGCAACTCGAGAAAATCCAGGCGGTTTTGCCCTCCAGGTGAGATGAGGCCCATTTCCGCTGAGGCTTCTCGAGGCCAATCACGTCTAACCACTGGAAATTCCAAAGGGTCCTTCACACCCTTGCTGCAACTCAAGAAGTTCCCCTGACATACCCGTCTCCACTCGAGAGGAAGCACGTGGGTCCCGCACACATCCAGGGGAGCCCCGTTTCCGCCTCCTAGCTCGAGATGAGGGATCCTTTCCCTGTTTCGTAGGGAAAGAATTCCCGGCGTTCCCGTCGCATCTCAAGAGGAGGCGCTCTCCACAGGAAAGGTGAGAAGAACTCCAGGGTCGTGCCACCATTCCAAGAGTCCCCCAGATGTGTCAGTCCATTCCAGAGGAACCTGTTTTCCCTGCACTGCCTTGACGTTCAAGCCGAGGATCGACTCCCACCACGTGTGCACGTGGGACAGCCCTGTGGGAAAGCCTCGTGGGAAAGCCTCGTGGGAAAGACTCGAGGGAAAAGCATAGATCCTTTGATCCACGCGGCGGACTGCGTGACACTGCTGCTACCGCTCTGGAGGAAAGCGCAAGTGCATGCCCGCATTCGAGACGAGGACTGACTCCCCTGGGGAGACTCCAGACGTACCCCAAGATCCATGTCAGCACTGGAGAGGAATCCTCAGATTCCGGCCCCGTCTCCACACAAGGTCTTAGGCCCCGGCATCGACGGGAGAGGAATCCCGAGAGGCCCCCGAGGAACTCTCATGGGGCCTGGCCTTTCCTGAGGCCACCAGAGCGGGTCCCTGAGGTCCCCGTCGTAAGTCGAGAGCACCTTCCGCAACTCGAGAAAATCCAGGAGGTTTTGCCCTCCAGGCGAGATGAGGCCCATTTCCGCTGAGGCTTCTCGAGGCCAATCACATCTAACCACTGGAACTTCCAAAGGGTCCTTCACACCATTGCTGCAACTCAAGAAGTTCCCCGACATACCCGTCTCCACTCGAGAGGAAGCACGTGGGGTCCCGCACACATCCAGGGGAGCCCCGTTTCCGCCTCCTAGCTCGAGATGAGGGATCCTTTCCCTGTTTCGTAGGGAAAGAATTCCCGGCGTTCCCGTCGCATCTCAAGAGGTGGCGCTCTCCACAGGAAAGGCTAGAAGAACTCCAGGGTCGTGACACCATTCCAAGAGTCCCCCAGATGTGTCAGTCCATTCCAGAGGAACCTGTTTTCCCTGCACTGCCTTGACGTTCAAGCCGAGGATCGACTCCCACCACGTGTGCACGTGGGACAGCCCTGTGGGAAAGCCTCGTGGGAAAGCCTCGTGGGAAAGACTCGACGGAAAACCATAGATCCTTTGATCCACGCGGCGGACTGCGTGACACTGCTGCTACCGCTCTGGAGGAAAGCGCAAGTGCATGCCCGCATTCGAGACGAGGACTGACTCCCCTGGGGAGACTCCAGACGTACCCCAAGATCCATGTCAGCACTGGAGAGGAATCCTCAGATTCCGGCCCCGTCTCCACACAAGGTCTTAGGCCCCGGCATCGACGGGAGAGGAATCCCGAGAGGCCCCCGAGGAACTCTCATGGGGCCTGGCCTTTCCTGAGGCCACCAGAGCGGGTCCCTGAGGTCCCCGTCGTAAGTCGAGAGCACCTTCCGCAACTCGAGAAAATCCAGGAGGTTTTGCCCTCCAGGCGAGATGAGGCCCATTTCCGCTGAGGCTTCTCGAGGCCAATCACATCTAACCACTGGAACTTCCAAAGGGTCCTTCACACCATTGCTGCAACTCAAGAAGTTCCCCGACATACCCGTCTCCACTCGAGAGGAAGCACGTGGGGTCCCGCACACATCCAGGGGAGCCCCGTTTCCGCCTCCTAGCTCGAGATGAGGGATCCTTTCCCTGTTTCGTAGGGAAAGAATTCCCGGCGTTCCCGTCGCATCTCAAGAGGTGGCGCTCTCCACAGGAAAGGCTAGAAGAACTCCAGGGTCGTGACACCATTCCAAGAGTCCCCCAGATGTGTCAGTCCATTCCAGAGGAACCTGTTTTCCCTGCACTGCCTTGACGTTCAAGCCGAGGATCGACTCCCACCACGTGTGCACGTGGGACAGCCCTGTGGGAAAGCCTCGTGGGAAAGCCTCGTGGGAAAGACTCGACGGAAAACCATAGATCCTTTGATCCACGCGGCGGACTGCGTGACACTGCTGCTACCGCTCTGGAGGAAAGCGCAAGTGCATGCCCGCATTCGAGACGAGGACTGACTCCCCTGGGGAGACTCCAGAAGTACCCCAAGATCCATGTCAGCACTGGAGAGGAATCCTCAGGTTCCGGCCCCGATTCCACACAAGGTCTTAGGCCCCGGCATCAACGGGAGAGAAATCCCGAGACGCCCCGGAGGAACTCGCATGGGGACTGGCCTTTCCTGAGGCCACCAGAGCGGGTCCCTGAGGTCCCCGTCGTAAGTCGAGAGCACCTGCCGCAACTCGAGAAAATTCAGGAGGTTTTGCCCTCCAGGCGAGATGAGGCCCATTTCTGCTGAGGCTTCTCGAGGCCAATCACATCTAACCACTGGAACTTCCAAAGGTTCCTTCACACCCTTGCTGCAACTCAAGAAGTTCCCCGACATACCCGTCTCCACTCGAGAGGAAGCACGTGGGGTCCCCCACACATCCAAAGGAGCCCCGTTTCCGCCTCCTAGCTCGAGATGAGGGATCCTTTCCCTGTTTCGTAGGGAAAGAATTCCCGGCGTTCCTGTCGCATCTCAAGAGGAGGTGCTCTCCACAGGAAAGGCGAGAGGAACTCCAGGGTCGTGACACCATTCCAAGAGTCCCCCAGATGTGTCAGTCCATTCCAGAGGAACCTGTTTTCCCTGCACTGCCTTGACGTTCAAGCCGAGGATCGACTCCCACCACGTGTGCACGTGGGACAGCCCTGTGGGAAAACCTCGTGGGAAAGCCTCGTGGGAAAGACTCGAGGGAAAACCATAGATCCTTTGATCCACGCGGCGGACTGCGTGACACTGCTGCTACCGCTCTGGAGGAAAGCGCAAGTGCATGCCCGCATTCGAGACGAGGACTGACTCCCCTGGGGAGACTTCAGAAGTACCCCAAGATCCATGTCAGCACTGGAGAGGAATCCTCAGGTTCCGGCCCCGACTCCACACAAGGTCTTAGGCCCCGGCATCGACGGGAGACGAATCCCGAGAGGCCCCCGAGGAACTCGCATGGGGACTGGCCTTTCCTGAGGCCACCAGAGCGGGTCCCTGAGGTCCACGTCGTAAGTCGAGAGCACCTGCCGCAACTCGAGAAAATCCAGGAGGTTTTGCCCTCCAGGCGAGATGAGGCCCATTTCCGCTGGGGCTTCTCGAGGCTAATCACGTCTAACCACTGGAACTTCCAAAGGGTCCTTCACACCCTTGCTGCAACTCAAGAAGTTCCCCGACATACCCGTCTCCACTCGAGAGGAAGCACGTGGGGTCCCGCAAACATCCAGGGGAGCCCCGTTTCCGCCTCCTAGCTCGAGATGAGGGATCCTTTCCCTGTTTCGTAGGGAAAGAATTCCCGGCGTTCCCGTCGCATCTCAAGAGGAGGCGCTCTCCACAGGAAAGGCGAGAAGAACTCCAGGGTCGTGCCACCATTCCAAGAGTCCCCCAGATGTGTCACTCCATTCCAGAGGAACCTGTTTTCCCTGCACTGCCTTGACGTTCAAGCCGAGGATCGACTCACACCACGTGTGCACGTGGGACAGCCTCGTGGGAAAGCCTCGTGGGAAAGACTCGAGGGAAAACCAAACATCCTTTGATCCACGCGGCGGACTGCGTGACACTGCTGCTACCGCTCTGGAGGAAAGCGCAAGTGCATGCCCGCATTCGAGACGAGGACTGACTCCCCTGGGGAGACTCCAGACGTAACCCAAGATCCATGTCAGCACTGGAGAGGAATCCTCAGGTTCCGGCCCCGACTCCACACAAGGTCTTACGCCCCGGCATCGACGGGAGAGGAATCCCGAGAGGCCCCCGAGGAACTCGCATGGGGACTGGCCTTTCCTGAGGCCACCAGAGCGGTTCCCTGAGGTCCCCGTCGTAAGTCGAGAGCACCTGCCGCAACTCGAGAAAATCCAGGAGGTTTTGCCCTCCAGGCGAGATGAGGCCCATTCCCGCTGAGGCTTCTCGAGGCCAATCACATCTAACCACTGGAACTTCCAAAGGGTCCTTCACACCATTGCTGCAACTCAAGAAATTCCCCGACATACCCGGCTCCACTCGAGAGGAAGCACGTGGTGTCCCGCACACATCCAGGGGAGCCCCGTTACCGCCTCCTAGCTCGAGATGAGGGATCCTTTCCCTGTTTCGTAGGGAAAGAATTCCCGGCGTTCCCGTTGCATCTCAAGAGGAGGCGCTCTCCACAGGAAAGGCGAGAGGAACTCCAGGGTCGTGACACCATTCCAAGAGTCCCCCAGATGTGTCAGTCCATTCCAGAGGAACCTGTTTTCCCTGCACTTGACGTTCAAGCCGAGGATCGACTCCCACCACGTGTGCACGTGGGACAGCCCTGTGGGAAAGCCTCGTGGGAAAGCCTCGTGGGAAAGACTCGAGGGAAAACCATAGATCCTTTTATCCACGCGGGGAATGCGTGACACTGCTGCTAAAGCTCTGGAGGAAAGCGCAATGCATGCCCGCAAACGAGACGAAGACTGATTCCCCTGGGGAGACTCCAGAAGTACCCCAAGATCCATGTCAGCACTGGAGAGGAATCCTGAGGTTCCGGCCCCGACTCCACACAAGGTCTTAGGCCCCGGCATCGACGGGAGAGGAATCCCGAGACGCCCCCGAGGAACTCGCATGGGGACTGGCCTTTCCTGAGGCCACCAGAGCGGTTCCCTGAGGTCCCCGTCGTAAGTCGAGAGCACCTGCCGCAACTCGAGAAAATCCAGGAGGTTTTGCCCTCCAGGCGAGATGAGGCCCATTTCCGCTGAGGCTTCTCGAGGCCAATCACGTCTAACCACTGAAACTTCCAAAGGGTCCTTCACACCCTTGCTGCAACTCAAGAAGTTCCCCGACATACCCGTCTCCACTCGAGAGGAAGCACGTGGTGTCCCGCACACATCCAGGGGAGCCCCGTTTCCGCCTCCTAGCTCGAGATGAGGGATCCTTTCCCTGTTTCGTAGGGAAAGAATTCCCGGCGTTACCGTCGCATCTCAAGAGGTGGCGCTCTCCACAGGAAAGGCGAGAGGAACTCCAGGGTCATGCCACCATTCCAAGAGTCCCCCAGATGTTTCAGTCCATTCCAGAGGAACCTGTTTTCCCTGCACTGCCTTGACGTTCAAGCCGAGGATCGACTCCCACCACGTGTGCACGTGGGACAGCCCTGTGGGAAAGCCTCGTGGGAAAGCCTCGTGGGAAAGACTCGAGGGAAAACCATAGATCCTTTGATCCACGCGGCGGACTGCGTGACACTGCTGCTACCGCTCTGGAAGAAAGCGCAAGTGCATGCCCGCATTCGAGACGAGGACTGACTCCCCTGGGGAGACTCCAGAAGTACCCCAAGATCCATGTCAGCACTGGAGAGGAATCCTCAGGTTCCGGCCCCGACTCCACACAAGGTCTTAGGCCCCGGCATCGACGGGAGAGGAATCCCGAGAGGCCCCCGTGGAACTCGCATGTGGACTGGTCTTTCCTGAGGCCACCAGAGCGGGTCCCTGACGTCCCCGTCCTAAGTCGAGAGCACCTGCCGCAACTCGAGAAAATCCAGGCGGTTTTGCCCTCCAGGTGAGATGAGGCCCATTTCCGCTGAGGCTTCTCGAGGCCAATCACGTCTAACCACTGGAAATTCCAAAGGGTCCTTCACACCCTTGCTGCAACTCAAGAAGTTCCCCTGACATACCCGTCTCCACTCGAGAGGAAGCACGTGGGTCCCGCACACATCCAGGGGAGCCCCGTTTCCGCCTCCTAGCTCGAGATGAGGGATCCTTTCCCTGTTTCGTAGGGAAAGAATTCCCGGCGTTCCCGTCGCATCTCAAGAGGAGGCGCTCTCCACAGGAAAGGTGAGAAGAACTCCAGGGTCGTGCCACCATTCCAAGAGTCCCCCAGATGTGTCAGTCCATTCCAGAGGAACCTGTTTTCCCTGCACTGCCTTGACGTTCAAGCCGAGGATCGACTCCCACCACGTGTGCACGTGGGACAGCCCTGTGGGAAAGCCTCGTGGGAAAGCCTCGTGGGAAAGACTCGAGGGAAAAGCATAGATCCTTTGATCCACGCGGCGGACTGCGTGACACTGCTGCTACCGCTCTGGAGGAAAGCGCAAGTGCATGCCCGCATTCGAGACGAGGACTGACTCCCCTGGGGAGACTCCAGACGTACCCCAAGATCCATGTCAGCACTGGAGAGGAATCCTCAGATTCCGGCCCCGTCTCCACACAAGGTCTTAGGCCCCGGCATCGACGGGAGAGGAATCCCGAGAGGCCCCCGAGGAACTCGCATGGGGCCTGGCCTTTCCTGAGGCCACCAGAGCGGGTCCCTGAGGTCCCCGTCGTAAGTCGAGAGCACCTTCCGCAACTCGAGAAAATCCAGGAGGTTTTGCCCTCCAGGCGAGATGAGGCCCATTTCCGCTGAGGCTTCTCGAGGCCAATCACATCTAACCACTGGAACTTCCAAAGGGTCCATCACACCATTGCTGCAACTCAAGAAGTTCCCCGACATACCCGTCTCCACTCGAGAGGAAGCACGTGGGGTCCCGCACACATCCAGGGGAGCCCCGTTTCCGCCTCCTAGCTCGAGATGAGGGATCCTTTCCCTGTTTCGTAGGGAAAGAATTCCCGGCGTTCCCGTCGCATCTCAAGAGGTGGCGCTCTCCACAGGAAAGGCTAGAAGAACTCCAGGGTCGTGACACCATTCCAAGAGTCCCCCAGATGTGTCAGTCCATTCCAGAGGAACCTGTTTTCCCTGCACTGCCTTGACGTTCAAGCCGAGGATCGACTCCCACCACGTGTGCACGTGGGACAGCCCTGTGGGAAAGCCTCGTGGGAAAGCCTCGTGGGAAAGACTCGAGGGAAAACCATAGATCCTTTGATCCACGCGGCGGACTGCGTGACACTGCTGCTACCGCTCTGGAGGAAAGCGCAAGTGCATGCCCGCATTCGAGACGAGGACTGACGCCCCTGGGGAGACTTCAGAAGTACCCCAAGATCCATGTCAGCACTGGAGAGGAATCCTCAGGTTTTGGCCCCGACTCCACACAAGGTCTTAGGCCCCGGCATCGACGGGAGAGGAATCCCGAGAGGCCCCCAAGGAACTCGCATGGGGACTGGCCTTTCCTGAGGCCACCAGAGCGGGTCCCTGAGGTCCCCGTCGTAAGTCGAGAGCACCTGCCGCAACTCGAGAAAATCCAGGCGGTTTTGCCCTCCAGGCGAGATGAGGCCCATTTCCGCTGAGGCTTCTCGAGGCTAATCACGTCTAACCACCTGAAATTCCAAAGGGTCCTTCACACCCTTGCTGCAACTCAAGAAGTTCCCCGACATACCCGTCTCCACTCGAGAGGAAGCACGTGGTGTCCCACACACATCCAGGGGAGCCCCGTTTCCGCCTCCTAGCTCGAGATGAGGGATCCTTTCCCTGTTTCGTAGGGAAAGAATTCCCGGCATTCCCGTCGCATCTCAAGAGGAGGCGCTCTCCACAGGAAAGGCGAGAGGAACTCCAGGGTCGTGCCACCAATCCAAGAGTCCCCCAGATGTGTCAGTCCATTCCAGAGGAACCTGTTTTCCCTGCACTGCCTTGATGTTCAAGCCGAGGATCGACTCCCACCACGTGTGCACGTGGGACAGCCCTGTGGGAAAGCCTCGTGGGAAAGCCTCGTGGGAAAGACTCGAGGGAAAACCATAGATCCTTTGATCCACGTGGCGGACTGCGTGACACTGCTGCTACCGCTCTGGAGGAAAGCGCAAGTGCATGCCCGCATTCGAGACGAGGACTGACTCCCCTGGGGAGACTCCAGACGTACCCCAAGATCCATGTCAGCACTGGAGAGGAATCCTCAGGTTCCGGCCCCGACTCCACACAAGGACTTAGGCCCCGGCATCGACGGGAGAGGAATCCCGAGACGCACCCGAGGAACTCGCATGGGGACTGGCCTTTCCTGAGGCCACCAGAGCGGGTCCCTGAGGTCCCCGTCGTAAGTCGAGAGCACCTGCCGCAACTCGAGAAAATCCAGGAGGTTTTGCCCTCCAGGCTAGATGAGGCCCATTTCCGCTGAGGCTTCTCGAGGCTAATCACGTCTAACCACTGGAACTTCCAAAGGGTCCTTCACACCCTTGCTGCAACTCAAGAAGTTCCCCGACATACCCGTCTCCACTCGAGAGGAAGCACGTGGGGTCCCGAATACATCCAGGGGAGCCCCGTTTCAGCCTCCTAGCTCGAGATGAGGGATCCTTTCCCTGTTTCGTAGGGAAAGAATTCCCGGCGTTCCCGTCGCATCTCAAGAGGAGGCGCTCTCCACAGGAAAGGCGAGAGGAACTCCAGGGTCGTGCCACCAATCCAAGAGTCCCCCAGATGTGTCAGTCCATTCCAGAGGAACCTGTTTTCCCTGCACTGCCTTGACGTTCAAGCCGAGGATCGACTCCCACCACGTGTGCACGTGGGACAGCCCTGTGGGAAAGCCTCGTGGGAAAGCCTCGTGGGAAAGACTCGAGGGAAAACCATAGATCCTTTGATCCATGCGGCGGACTGCGTGACACTGCTGCTACCGCTCTGGAGGAAAGCGCAAGTGCATGCCCGCATTCGAGACGAGGACTGACTCCCCTGGGGAGACTCCAGACGTACCCCAAGATCCATGTCAGCACTGGAGAGGAATCCTCAGGTTCCTGCCCCGACTCCACACAAGGTCTTAGGCCCCGGCATCGACGGGAGAGGAATCCCGAGACGCCCCCGAAGAACTCGCATGGGGCCTGTCCTTTCCTGAGGCCACCAGAGCGGGTCCCTGAGGTCCCCGTCGTAAGTCGAGAGCACCTGCCGCAACTCGAGAAAATCCAGGAGGTTTTGCCCTCCAGGCGAGATGAGGCCCATTTCTGCTGAGGCTTCTCGAGGCCAATCACATCTAACCACTGGAACTTCCAAAGGGTCCTTCACACCATTGCTGCAACTCAAGAAGTTCCCCGACATACCCGTCTCCACTCGAGAGGAAGCACGTGGGGTCCCTCACACATCCAGGGGATCCCCGTTTCCGCCTCCTAGCTCGAGATGAGGGATCCTTCCCTTTTTCGTAGGGAAAGAATTCCCGACCTTCCAGAGGCATCTCAAGAGGAGGCGCTCTCCACAGGAAAGGCGAGAGGAACTCCAGGGTCGTGACACCATTCCAAGAGTCCCCCAGATGTGTCAGTCCATTCCAGAGGAACCTGTTTTCCCTGCACTGCCTTGACATGCAAGCCGAGGATCGACTCCCACCACGTGTGCACGTGGGACAGCCCTGTGGGAAAGCCTCGTGGGAAAGCCTCGTGGGAAAGACTCGAGGGAAAACCATAGATCCTTTGATCCACGCGGCGGACTGCGTGACACTGCTGCTACCGCGCTGGAGGAAAGCGCAAGTGCATGCCCGCATTCGAGACGAGGACTGACTCCCCTGGGGAGACTCCAGACGTACCCCAAGATCCATGTCAGCACTGGAGAGGAATCCTCAGGTTCCGGCCCCGACTCCACACAAGGTCTTAGACCCCGGCATCGACGGGAGAGGAATCCCGAGACGCCCCCGAGGAACTCGCATGGGGACTGGCCTTTCCTGAGGCCACCAGAGCGGGTCCCTGAGGTCCCCGTCGTAAGTCGAGAGCACCTGCCGCAACTCGAGAAAATCCAGGAGGTTTTGCCCTCCAGGCGAGATGAGGGTCATTTCCGCTGAGGCTTCTCGAGGCTAATAACGTCTAACCACTGGAACTTCCAAAGGGTCCTTCACACCCTTGCTGCAACTCAAGAAGTTCCCCGACATACCCGTCTGCACTCGAGAGGAAGCACGTGGGGTCCCGCACACATCCAGGGGAGCCCCGTTTCCGCCTCCTAGCTCGAGATGAGGGAACCTTTCCCTGTTTCGTAGGGAAAGAATTACCGGCGTTCCCGTCGCATCTCAAGAGGAGGCGCTCTCCACAGGAAAGGCGAGAGGAACTGAAGGGTCGTGCCACCATTCCAAGAGTCCCCCAGATGTGTCAGTCCATTCCAGAGGAACCTGTTTTCCCTGCACTGCTTTGACGTTCAAGCCGAGGAACGACTCCCACCACGTGTGCACGTGGGACAGCCCTGTGGGAAAGCCTCGTGGGAAAGCCTCGTGGGAAAGACTCGACGGAAAACCATAGATCCTTTGATCCACGCGGCGGACTGCGTGACACTGCTGCTACCGCTCTGGAGGAAAGCGCAAGTGCATGCCCGCATTCGAGATGAGGACTGACTCCCCTGGGGAGACTCCAGAAGTACCCCAAGATCCATGTCAGCACTGGAGAGGAATACTCAGGTTCCGGCCCCGATTCCACACAAGGTCTTAGGCCCCGGCATCAACGGGAGAGAAATCCCGAGACGCCCCCGAGGAACTCGCATGGGGACTGGCCTTTCCTGAGGCCACCAGAGCGGGTCCCTGAGGTCCCCGTCGTAAGTCGAGAGCACCTGCCGCAACTCGAGAAAATTCAGGAGGTTTTGCCCTCCAGGCGAGATGAGGCCCATTTCTGCTGAGGCTTCTCGAGGCCAATCACATCTAACCACTGGAACTTCCAAAGGTTCCTTCACACCCTTGCTGCAACTCAAGAAGTTCCCCGACATACCCGTCTCCACTCGAGAGGAAGCACGTGGGGTCCCGCACACATCCAAAGGAGCCCCGTTTCCGCCTCCTAGCTCGAGATGAGGGATCCTTTCCCTGTTTCGTAGGGAAAGAATTCCCGGCGTTCCTGTCGCATCTCAAGAGGAGGTGCTCTCCACAGGAAAGGCGAGAGGAACTCCAGGGTCGTGACACCATTCCAAGAGTCCCCCAGATGTGTCAGTCCATTCCAGAGGAACCTGTTTTCCCTGCACTGCCTTGACGTTCAAGCCGAGGATCGACTCCCACCACGTGTGCACGTGGGACAGCCCTGTGGGAAAACCTCGTGGGAAAGCCTCGTGGGAAAGACTCGACGGAAAACCATAGATCCTTTGATCCACGCGGCGGACTGCGTGACACTGCTGCTACCGCTCTGGAGGAAAGCGCAAGTGCATGCCCGCATACGAGACGAGGACTGACTCCCCTGGGGAGACTTCAGAAGTACCCCAAGATCCATGTCAGCACTGGAGAGGAATCCTCAGGTTCCGGCCCCGACTCCACACAAGGTCTTAGGCCCCGGCATCGACGGGAGACAAATCCCGAGAGGCCCCCGAGGAACTCGCATGGGGACTGGCCTTTCCTGAGGCCACCAGAGCGGGTCCCTGAGGTCCACGTCGTAAGTCGAGAGCACCTGCCGCAACTCGAGAAAATCCAGGAGGTTTTGCCCTCCAGGCGAGATGAGGCCCATTTCCGCTGGGGCTTCTCGAGGCTAATCACGTCTAACCACTGGAACTTCCAAAGGGTCCTTCACACCCTTGCTGCAACTCAAGAAGTTCCCCGACATACCCGTCTCCACTCGAGAGGAAGCACGTGGTGTCCCGCAAACATCCAGGGGAGCCCCGTTTCCGCCTCCTAGCTCGAGATGAGGGATCCTTTCCCTGTTTCGTAGGGAAAGAATTCCCGGCGTTCCCGTCGCATCTCAAGAGGTGGCGCTCTCCACAGGAAAGGCGAGAGGAACTCCAGGGTCGTGCCACCATTCCAAGAGTCCCCCAGATGTGTCAGTCCATTCCAGAGGAACCTGTTTTCCCTGCACTGCCTTGACGTTCAAGCCGAGGATCGACTCACACCACGTGTGCACGTGGGACAGCCTCGTGGGAAAGCCTCGTGGGAAAGACTCGAGGGAAAACCAAACATCCTTTGATCCACGCGGCGGACTGCGTGACACTGCTGCTACCGCTCTGGAGGAAAGCGCAAGTGCATGCCCGCATTCGAGACGAGGACTGACTCCCCTGGGGAGACTCCAGACGTAACCCAAGATCCATGTCAGCACTGGAGAGGAATCCTCAGGTTCCGGCCCCGACTCCACACAAGGTCTTACGCCCCGGCATCGACGGGAGAGGAATCCCGAGAGGCCCCCGAGGAACTCGCATGGGGACTGGCCTTTCCTGAGGCCACCAGAGCGGTTCCCTGAGGTCCCCGTCGTAAGTCGAGAGCACCTGCCGCAACTCGAGAAAATCCAGGAGGTTTTGCCCTCCAGGCGAGATGAGGCCCATTCCCGCTGAGGCTTCTAGAGGCCAATCACATCTAACCACTGGAACTTCCAAAGGGTCCTTCACACCATTGCTGCAACTCAAGAAATTCCCCGACATACCCGGCTCCACTCGAGAGGAAGCACGTGGTGTCCCGCACACATCCAGGGGAGCCCCGTTACCGCCTCCTAGCTCGAGATGAGGGATCCTTTCCCTGTTTCGTAGGGAAAGAATTCCCGGCGTTCCCGTTGCATCTCAAGAGGAGGCGCTCTCCACAGGAAAGGCGAGAGGAACTCCAGGGTCGTGACACCATTCCAAGAGTCCCCCAGATGTGTCAGTCCATTCCAGAGGAACCTGTTTTCCCTGCACTTGACGTTCAAGCCGAGGATCGACTCCCACCACGTGTGCACGTGGGACAGCCCAGTGGGAAAGCCTCGTGGGAAAGCCTCGTGGGAAAGACTCGAGGGAAAACCATAGATCCCTTTATCCACGCGGGGAATGCGTGACACTGCTGCTACAGCTCTGGAGGAAAGCGCAATGCATGCCCGCAAACGAGACAAAGACTGACTCCCCTGGGGAGACTCCAGAAGTACCCCAAGATCCATGTCAGCACTGGAGAGGAATCCTGAGGTTCCGGCCCCGACTCCACACAAGGTCTTAGGCCCCGGCATCGACGGGAGAGGAATCCCGAGACGCCCCCGAGGAACTCGCATGGGGACTGGCCTTTCCTGAGGCCACCAGAGCGGTTCCCTGAGGTCCCCGTCGTAAGTCGAGAGCACCTGCCGCAACTCGAGAAAATCCAGGAGGTTTTGCCCTCCAGGCGAGATGAGGCCCATTTCCGCTGAGGCTTCTCGAGGCCAATCACATCTAACCACTGGAACTTCCAAAGGATCCTTCACACCCTTGCTGCAACTCAAGAACTTCCCCGACATACCCGTCTGCACTCGAGAGGAAGCACGTGGTGTCCCGCACACATCCAGGGGAGCCCCGTTTCCGCCTCCTAGCTCGAGATGAGGGATCCTTTCCCTGTTTCGTAGGGAAAGAATTCCCGGCGTTCCTGTCGCATCTCAAGAGGAGGCGCTCTCCACAGGAAAGGCGAGAGGAACTCCAGGGTCATGCCACCATACCAAGAGTCCCCCAGATGTGTCAGTCCATTCCAGAGGAACCTGTTTTCCCTGCACTGCCTTGACGTTCAAGCCGAGGATCGACTCCCACCACGTGTGCACGTGGGACAGCCCTGTGGGAAAGCCTCGTGGGAAAGCCTCGTGGGAAAGACTCGAGGGAAAACCATAGATCCTTTGATCCACGCGGCGGACTGCGTGACACTGCTGCTACCGCTCTGGAAGAAAGCGCAAGTGCATGCCCGCATTCGAGACGAGGACTGACTCCCCTGGGGAGACTCCAGAAGTACCCCAAGATCCATGTCAGCACTGGAGAGGAATCCTCAGGTTCCGGCCCCGACTCCACACAAGGTCTTAGGCCCCGGCATCGACGGGAGAGGAATCCCGAGAGGCCCCCGTGGAACTCGCATGTGGACTGGTCTTTCCTGAGGCCACCAGAGCGGGTCCCTGAGGTCCCCGTCGTAAGTCGAGAGCACCTGCCGCAACTCGAGAAAATCCAGGCGGTTTTGCCCTCCAGGTGAGATGAGGCCCATTTCCGCTGAGGCTTCTCGAGGCCAATCACGTCTAACCACTGGAAATTCCAAAGGGTCCTTCACACCCTTGCTGCAACTCAAGAAGTTCCCCTGACATACCCGTCTCCACTCGAGAGGAAGCACGTGGGTCCCGCACACATCCAGGGGAGCCCCGTTTCCGCCTCCTAGCTCGAGATGAGGGATCCTTTCCCTGTTTCGTAGGGAAAGAATTCCCGGCGTTCCCGTCGCATCTCAAGAGGAGGCGCTCTCCACAGGAAAGGTGAGAGGAACTCCAGGGTCGTGCCACCATTCCAAGAGTCCCCCAGATGTGTCAGTCCATTCCAGAGGAACCTGTTTTCCCTGCACTGCCTTGACGTTCAAGCCGAGGATCGACTCCCACCACGTGTGCACGTGGGACAGCCCTGTGGGAAAGCCTCGTGGGAAAGCCTCGTGGGAAAGACTCGAGGGAAAACCATAGATCCTTTGATCCACGCGGCGGACTGCGTGACACTGCTGCTACCGCTCTGGAGGAAAGCGCAAGTGCATGCCCGCATTCGAGACGAGGACTGACTCCCCTGGGGAGACTCCAGACGTACCCCAAGATCCATGTCAGCACTGGAGAGGAATCCTCAGATTCCGGCCCCGTCTCCACACAAGGTCTTAGGCCCCGGCATCGACGGGAGAGGAATCCCGAGAGGCCCCCGAGGAACTCGCATGGGGCCTGGCCTTTCCTGAGGCCACCAGAGCGGGTCCCTGAGGTCCCCGTCGTAAGTCGAGAGCACCTTCCGCAACTCCAGAAAATCCAGGAGGTTTTGCCCTCCAGGCGAGATGAGGCCCATTTCTGCTGAGGCTTCTCGAGGCCAATCACATCTAACCACTGGAACTTCCAAAGGGTCCTTCACACCATTGCTGCAACTCAAGAAGTTCCCCGACATACCCGTCTCCACTCGAGAGGAAGCACGTGGGATCCCTCACACATCCAGGGGAGCCCCGTTTCCGCCTCCTAGCTCGAGATGAGGGATCCTTCCCTTTTTCGTAGGGAAAGAATTCCCGGCGTTCCCGTCGCATCTCAAGAGGAGGCGCTCTCCACAGGAAAGGCGAGAGGAACTCCAGGGTCGTGACACCATTCCAAGAGTCCCCCAGATGTGTCAGTCAATTCCAGAGGAACCTGTTTTTCCTGCACTGCCTTGACGTGCAAGCCGAGGATCGACTCCCACCACGTGTGCACGTGGGACAGCCCTGTGGGAAAGCCTCGTGGGAAAGCCTCGTGGGAAAGACTCGAGGGAAAACCATAGATCCTTTGATCCACGCGGCGGACTGCGTGACACTGCTGCTACTGCTCTGGAGGAAAGCGCAAGTGCATGCCCGCATTCGAGATGAGGACTGACTCCCCTGGGGAGACTCCAGACGTACCCCAAGATCCATGTCAACACTGGAGAGGAATCCTCAGGTTCCGGCCCCGACTCCACACAAGGTCTTAGGCCCCGGCATCGACGGGAGAGGAATCCCGAGACGCCCCCGAGGAACTCGCATGGGGACTGGCCTTTCCTGAGGCCACCAGAGTGGGTCCCTGAGGTCCCCGTCGTAAGTCGAGAGCACCTGCCGCAACTCGAGAAAATCCAGGAGGTTTTGCCCTCCAGGCGAGATGAGGCCCATTTCCGCTGAGGCTTCTCGAGGCTAATCACGTCTAACCACTGGAACTTCCAAAGGGTCCTTCACACCCTTGCTGCAACTCAAGAAGTTCCCCGACATACCCGTCTCCACTCGAGAGGAAGCACGTGGGGTCCCGCACACATCCTGGGGAGCCCCGTTTCCGCCTCCTAGCTCGAGATGAGGGATCCTTTCCCTGTTTCGTAGGGAAAGAATTCCCGGCGTTCCCGTCGCATCTCAAGAGGAGGCGCTCTCCACAGGAAAGGCGAGAGGAACTGAAGGGTCGTGACACCATTCCAAGAGTCCCCTAGATGTGTCAGTCCATTCCAGAGGAACCTGTTTTCCCTGAACTGCCTTGACGTTCAAGCCGAGGATGGACTCCCACCACGTGTGCACGTGGGACAGCCCTGTGGGAAAGCCTCTTGGGAAAGCCTCGTGGGAAAGACTCTAGGGAAAACCATAGATCCTTTGATCCACGCGGCGGACTGGGTGACACTGCTGCTACCGCTCTGGAGGAAAGCGCAAGTGCATGCCCGCATTCGAGACGAGGACTGACTCCCCTGGGGAGACTCCAGACGTACCCCAAGATCCATGTCAGCACTGGAGAAGAATCCTCAGGTTCCGGCCCCGACTCCACACAAGGTCTTAGGCCCCGGCATCAACGGGAGAGAAATCCCGAGACGCCCCCGAGGAACTCGCATGGGGACTGGCCTTTCCTGAGGCCACCAGAGCGGGTCCCTGAGGTCCCCGTCGTAAGTCGAGAGCACCTGCCGCAACTCGAGAAAATCCAGGAGGTTTTGCCCTCCAGGCGAGATGAGGCCCATTTCCGCTGAGGCTTCTCGAGGCCAATCACATCTAACCACTGGAACTTCCAAAGGGTCCTTCACACCATTGCTGCAACTCAAGAAGTTCCCCGACATACCCGTCTCCACTCGAGAGGAAGCACGTGGGGTCCCGCACACATCCAGGGGAGCCCCGTTTCCGCCTCCTAGCTCGAGATGAGGGATCCTTGCCCTGTTTCGTAGGGAAAGAATTCCCGGCGTTCCCGTCGCATCTCAAGAGGTGGCGCTCTCCACAGGAAAGGCGAGAAGAACTCCAGGGTCGTGACACCATTCCAAGAGTCCCCCAGATGTGTCAGTCCATTCCAGAGGAACCTGTTTTCCCTGCACTGCCTTGACGTTCAAGCCGAGGATCGACTCCCACCACGTGTGCACGTGGGACAGCCCTGTGGGAAAGCCTCGTGGGAAAGCCTCGTGGGAAAGACTCGAGGGAAAACCATAGATCCTTTGATCCACGCGGCGGACTGCGTGACACTGCTGCTACCGCTCCGGAGGAAAGCGCAAGTGCATGCCCGCATTCGAGACGAGGACTGACGCCCCTGGGGAGACTTCAGAAGTACCCCAAGATCCATGTCAGCACTGGAGAGGAATCCTCAGGTTTTGGCCCCGACTCCACACAAGGTCTTAGGCCCCGGCATCGACGGGAGAGGAATCCCGAGAGGCCCCCAAGGAACTCGCATGGGGACTGGCCTTTCCTGAGGCCACCAGAGCGGGTCCCTGAGGTCCCCGTCGTAAGTCGAGAGCACCTGCCGCAACTCGAGAAAATCCAGGCGGTTTTGCCCTCCAGGCGAGATGAGGCCCATTTCCGCTGAGGCTTCTCGAGGCTAATCACGTCTAACCACCTGAAATTCCAAAGGGTCCTTCACACCCTTGCTGCAACTCAAGAAGTTCCCCGACATACCCGTCTCCACTCGAGAGGAAGCACGTGGTGTCCCACACACATCCAGGGGAGCCCCGTTTCCGCCTCCTAGCTCGAGATGAGGGATCCTTTCCCTGTTTCGTAGGGAAAGAATTCCCGGCATTCCCGTCGCATCTCAAGAGGAGGCGCTCTCCACAGGAAAGGCGAGAGGAACTCCAGGGTCGTGCCACCAATCCAAGAGTCCCCCAGATGTGTCAGTCCATTCCAGAGGAACCTGTTTTCCCTGCACTGCCTTGATGTTCAAGCCGAGGATCGACTCCCACCACTTGTGCACGTGGGACAGCCCTGTGGGAAAGCCTCGTGGGAAAGCCTCGTGGGAAAGACTCGAGGGAAAACCATAGATCCTTTGATCCACGTGGCGGACTGCGTGACACTGCTGCTACCGCTCTGGAGGAAAGCGCAAGTGCATGCCCGCATTCGAGACGAGGACTGACTCCCCTGGGGAGACTCCAGACGTACCCCAAGATCCATGTCAGCACTGGAGAGGAATCCTCAGGTTCCGGCCCCGACTCCACACAAGGACTTAGGCCCCGGCATCGACGGGAGAGGAATCCCGAGACGCCCCCGAGGAACTCGCATGGGGACTGGCCTTTCCTGAGGCCACCAGAGCGGGTCCCTGAGGTCCCCGTCGTAAGTCGAGAGCACCTGCCGCAACTCGAGAAAATCCAGGAGGTTTTGCCCTCCAGGCGAGATGAGGCCCATTTCCGCTGAGGCTTCTCGAGGCTAATCACGTCTAACCACTGGAACTTCCAAAGGGTCCTTCACACCCTTGCTGCAACTCAAGAAGTTCCCCGACATACCCGTCTCCACTCGAGAGGAAGCAAGTGGTGTCCCGCCCACATACAGGGGAGCTCCGTTTCCGACTCCTAGCTCGAGATGAGGGATCCTTTCCCTGTTTCGTAGGGAAAGAATTCCCGGCGTTCCCGTCGCATCTCAAGAGGAGGCGCTCTCCACAGGAAAGGCGAGAGGAACTCCAGGGTCGTGCCACCATTCCAAGAGTCCCCCAGATGTGTCAGTCCATTCCAGAGGAACCTATTTTCCCTGCACTGCCTTGACTTTCAAGACAAGGATCGACTCCCACCACGTGTGCACGTGGGACAGCCCTGTGGGAAAGCCTTGTGGGAAAGCCTCGTGGAAAAGACTCGAGGGAAAACCATAGATCCTTTGATCCACGCGGCGGACTGCGTGACACTGCTGCTACCGCTCTGGAGGATAGCGCAAGTGCATGCCCGCATTCGAGACGAAGACTGACTCACCTGGGGAGACTCCAGAAGTACCCCAAGATCCATGTCAGCACTCGAGAGGAATCCTCAGGTTCCGACCCCGACTCCACACAAGGACTTAGGCCCGGCATCGACGGGAGAGGAATCCCCAGAGGCCCCCGAGGAACTCGCATGTGGATTGGCCTTTCCTGAGGCCACCAGAGCGGGTCCCTGAGGTCCCCGTCGTAAGTCGAGAGCACCTGCCGCAACTCGAGAAAATCCAGGAGGTTTTGCCCTCCAGGCTAGATGAGGCCCATTTCCGCTGAGGCTTCTCGAGGCTAATCACGTCTAACCACTGGAACTTCCAAAGGGTCCTTCACACCCTTGCTGCAACTCAAGAAGTTCCCCGACATACCCGTCTCCACTCGAGAGGAAGCACGTGGGGTCCCGAATACATACAGGGGATCCCCGTTTCAGCCTCCTAGCTCGAGATGAGGGATCCTTTCCCTGTTTCGTAGGGAAAGAATTCCCGGCGTTCCCGTCGCATCTCAAGAGGAGGCGCTCTCCACAGGAAAGGCGAGAGGAACTCCAGGGTCGTGCCACCAATCCAAGAGTCCCCCAGATGTGTCAGTCCATTCCAGAGGAACCTGTTTTCCCTGCACTGCCTTGACGTTCAAGCCGAGGATCGACTCCCACCACGTGTGCACGTGGGACAGCCCTGTGGGAAAGCCTCGTGGGAAAGCCTCGTGGGAAAGACTCGAGGGAAAACCATAGATCCTTTGATCCATGCGGCGGACTGCGTGACACTGCTGCTACCGCTCTGGAGGAAAGCGCAAGTGCATGCCCGCATTCGAGACGAGGACTGACTCCCCTGGGGAGACTCCAGACGTACCCCAAGATCCATGTCAGCACTGGAGAGGAATCCTCAGGTTCCGGCCCCGATTCCACACAAGGTCTTAGGCCCCGGCATCGACGGGAGAGGAATCCCGAGACGCCCCCGAAGAACTCGCATGGGGCCTGTCCTTTCCTGAGGCCACCAGAGCGGGTCCCTGAGGTCCCCGTCGTAAGTCGAGAGCACCTGCCGCAACTCGAGAAAATCCAGGAGGTTTTGCCCTCCAGGCGAGATGAGGCCCATTTCCGCTGAGGCTTCTCGAGGCTAATCACATCTAACCACTTGAACTTCCAAAGGGTCCTTCACACCCTTGCTGCAACTCAAGAAGTTCCCCGACATACCCGTCTCCACTCGAGAGGATGTACGTGGTGTCCCGCACACATCCAGGGGAGCCCCGTTTCCGCCTCCTAGCTCGAGATGAGGGATCCTTTCACTGTTTCGTAGGGAAAGAATTCCCGGCGTTCCCGTCGCATCTCAAGAGGAGGCGCTCTCCACAGGAAAGGCGAGAGGAACTCCAGGGTCGTGCCACCAGTCCAAGAGTCCCCCAGATGTGTCAGTCCATTCCAGAGGAACCTGTTTTCCCTGCACTGCCATGACGTTCAAGCCGAGGATCGACTCCCACCACGTGTGCACGTGGGACAGCCCTGTGGGAAAGCCTCGTGGGAAAGCCTCGTGGAAAAGACTCGAGGGAAAACCATAGATCCTTTGATCCATTGGGCGGACTGCGTGACACTGCTGCTACCGCTCTGGAGGAAAGCACAAGTGCATGCCCGCATTCGAGACGAGGACTGATTCCCCTGGGGAGACTCCAGAAGTACCCCAAGATCCATGTCAGCACTGGAGAGGAATCCTCAGGTTCCGGCCCCGACTCCACACAAGGTCTTAGGCCCCGGCATCGACGGGAGAGGAATCCCGAGACGCCCCCGAGGAACTCGCATGGGGACTGGCCTTTCCTGAGGCCACCAGAGCGGGTCCCTGAGGTCCCCGTCGTAAGCCGAGAGCACCTGCCGCAACTTGAGAAAATCCAGGAGGTTTTGCCCTCCAGGCGAGATGAGGCCCATTTCCGCTGAGGCTTCTCGAGGCTAATCACGTCTAACCACTGGAACTTCCAAAGGGTCCTTCACACCCTTGCTGCAACTCAAGAAGTTCCCCGACATACCCGTCTGCACTCGAGAGGAAGCACGTGGTGTCCCGCACACATCCAGGGGAGCCCCGTTTCCGCCTCCTAGCTCGAGATGAGGGATCCTTTCCCTGATTCGTAGGGAAAGAATTCCCGGCGTTTGCGTCGCATTTCAAGAGGAGGCGCTCTCCACAGGAAAGGCGAGAGGAACTGCAGGGTCGAGACACCATTCCAAGAGTCCCCCAGATGAGTCAGTCCATTCCAGAGGAACCTGTTTTCCCTGCACTGCCTTGACGTTCAAGCCGAGGATCGACTCCCACCACGTGTGCACGTGGGACAGCCCTGTGGGAAAGCCTCGTGGGAAAGCCTCGTGGGAAAGACTCGAGGGAAAACCATAGATCCTTTGATCCACGCAGCGGACTGTGTGACACTGCTGCTACCGCTCTGGAGGAAAGCGCAATGCATGCCCGCATTCGAGACGAGGACTGACTCCCCTGGGGAGACTCCAGAAGTACCCCAAGATCCATGTCAGCCCTGGAGAGGAATCCTCAGGTTCCGGCCCCGACTCCACACAAGGTCTTAGGCCCCTGCATCGACGGGAGAGGAATCCCGAGAGGCCCCCGAGGAACTCGCATGGGGACTGGCCTTTCCTGAGGCCACCAGAGCGGGTCCCTGAGGTCCCCGTCGTAAGTCGAGAGCACCTGCCGCAACTCGAGAAAATCCAGGAGGTTTTGCCCTCCAGGCGAGATGAGGCCCATTTCCGCTGAGGCTTCTCGAGGCCAATCACATCAAACCACTGGAACTTCCAAAGGGTCCTTCACACCCTTGATGCAACTCAAGAAGTTCCCCGACATACCCGTCTGCACTCGAGAGGAAGCACGTGGTGTCCCGCACACATCCAGGGGAGCCCCGTTTCCGCCTCCTAGCTCGAGATGAGGGATCCTTTCCCTGTTTCGTAGGGAAAGAATTCCCGGCGTTCCCGTCGCATCTCAAGAGGAGGCGCTCTCCACAGGAAAGGCGAGAGGAACTCCAGGGTCGTGCCACCATTCCAAGAGTCCCCCAGATGTGTCAGTCCATTCCAGAGGAACCTGTTTTCCCTGCACTGCCTTGACGTTCAAGCCGAGGATCGACTCCCACCACGTGTGCACGTGGGACAGCCCTGTGGGAAAGCCTCGTGGGAAAGCCTCGTGGGAAAGACTCGAGGGAAAACCATAGATCCTTTGATCCACGCGGCGGACTGCGTGACACTGCTGCTACCGCTCTGGAGGAAAGCGCAAGTGCATGCCCGCATTCGAGACGAGGACTGACTCCCCTGGGGAGACTCCAGAAGTACCCCAAGATCCATGTCAGCCCTGGAGAGGAATCCTCAGGTTCCGGCCCCGACTCCACACAAGGTCTTAGGCCCCTGCATCGACGGGAGAGGAATCCCGAGAGGCCCCCGAGGAACTCACATGGGGACTGGCCTTTCCTGAGGCCACCAGAGCGGGTCCCTGAGGTCCCCGTCGTAAGTCGAGAGCACCTGCCGCAACTCGAGAAAATCCAGGAGGTTTTGCCCTCCAGGCGAGATGAGGCCCATTTCCGCTGAGGTTTCTCGAGGCCAATCACATCAAACCACTGGAACATCCAAAGGGTCCTTCACACCCTTGATGCAACTCAAGAAGTTCCCCGACATACCCGTCTCCACTCGAGAGGAAGCACGTGGTGTCCCGCACACATCCAGGGGAGCCCCGTTTCCGCCTCCTAGCTCGAGATGAGGGATCCTTTCCCTGTTTCGTAGGGAAAGAATTCCCGGCGTTCCCGTCGCATCTCAAGAGGAGGTGCTCTCCACAGGAAAGGCGAGAGGAACTCCAGGGTCGTGACACCATTCCAAGAGTCCCCCAGATGTGTCAGTCCATTCCAGAGGAACCTGTTTTCCCTGCACTGCCTTGACGTTCAAGCCGAGGATCGACTCCCACCACGTGTGCACGTGGGACAGCCCTGTGGGAAAGCCTCGTGGGAAAGCCTCGTGGGAAAGACTCGAGGGAAAACCATAGATCCTTTGATCCACGCGGCGGACTGCGTGACACTGCTGCTACCGCTTTGGAGGAAAGCGCAAGTGCATGCCCGCATTCGAGACGAGGACTGACTCCCCTGGGGAGACTCCAGAAGTACCCCAAGATCCATCTCAGCACTGGAGAGGAATTCTCAGGTTCCGGCCCCGACTCCACACAAGGTCTTAGGCCCCGGCATCGACGGGAGAGGAATCCCGAGAGGCCCCCGAGAAACTCGCATGGGGACTGGCCTTTCCTGAGGCCACCAGAGCGGGTCCCTGAGGTCCCCGTCGTAAGTCGAGAGCACCTGCCGCAACTCGAGAAAATCCAGGAGGTTTTGCCCTCCAGGCGAGATGAGGCCCTTTTCCGCTGAGGCTTCTCGAGGCCAATCACATATAACCACTGGAACTTCCAAAGGGTCCTTCACACCATTGATGCAACTCAAGAAGTTCCCCGACATGCCCGTCTGCACTCGAGAGGAAGCACGTGGTGTACCGCACACATCCAGGGGAGCCCCGTTTCCGCCTCCTAGCTCGAGTTGAGGGATCCTTTCCCTGTTTCGTAGGGAAAGAATTCCCGGCGTTCCCGTCGCATCTCAAGAGGAGGCGCTCTCCACAGGAAAGGCGAGAGGAACTCCAGGGTCATGCCACCATTCCAAGAGTCCCCCAGATGTGTCAGTCCATTCCAGAGGAACCTGTTGTCCCTGCACTGCCTTGACGTTCAAGCCGAGGATCGACTCCCACCACGTGTGCACGTGGGACAGCCCAGTGGGAAAGCCTCGTGGGAAAGCCTCGTGGGAAAGACTCGAGGGAAAAACATAGATACTTTGATCCACGCGGCGGACTGTGTGACACTGCTGCTACCGCTCTGGAGGAAAGCGCAAGTGCATGCCCGCATTCGAGACGAGGACTGACTCCCCTGGGGAGACTCCAGAAGTACCCCAAGATCCATGTCAGCACTGGAGAGGAATCCTCAGGTTCCGGCCCCGACTCCACACAAGGTCTTAGGCCCCGGCATCGTCGGGAGAGGAATCCCGAGAGGCCCCCGAGGAACTCGCATGGGGACTGGCCTTTCCTGAGGCCACCAGAGCGGGTCCCTGAGGTCCCCGTCGTAAGTCGAGAGCACCTGCCGCAACTCGAGAAAATCCAGGAGGTTTTGCCCTCCAGGCGAGATGAGGCCCATTTCCGCTGAGGCTTCTCGAGGCTAATCACGTCTAACCACTGGAACTTCCAAAGGGTCCTTCACACCCTTGCTGCAACTCAAGAAGTTCCCCGACATACCCGTCTCCACTCGAGAGGAAGCACGTGGGTCCCGCACACATCCAGGGGAGCCCCGTTTCCGCCTCCTAGCTCGAGATGAGGGATCCTTTCCCTGTTTCGTAGGGAAAGAATTCCCGGCGTTCCCGTCGCATCTCAAGAGGAGTCGCTCTCCACAGGAAAGGCGAGAGGAACTCCAGGGTCGAGACACCATTCCAAGAGTCCCCCAGATGTGTCAGTCCATTCCAGAGGAACCTGTTTTCCCTGCACTACCTTGACGTTCAAGCCGAGGATCGACTCCCACCACGTGTGCACGTGGGACAGCCCTGTGGGAAAGCCTCGTGGGAAAGCCTCCTGGGAAAGACTTGAGGGAAAACCATAGATCCTTTGATCCACGCGGCGGACTGCGTTACACTGCTGCTACCGCTCTGGAGGAAAGCGCAAGTGCATGCCCGCATTCGAGACGAGGACTGACTCCCCTGGGGAGACTCCAGAAGTACCCCAAGATCCATGTCAGCACTGGAGAGGAATCCTCAGGTTCCGGCCCCGACTCCACACAAGGTCTTAGGCCCCGGCATCGACGGGAGAGGAATCCCGAGAGGCCCCCGAGGAACTCGCATGGGGACTGGCCTTTCCTGAGGCCACCAGAGCGGGTCCCTGAGGTCCCCGTCGTAAGTCGAGAGCACCTGCCGCAACTCGAGAAAATCCAGGAGGTTTTGCCCTCCAGGCGAGATGAGGCCCATTTCCGCTGAGGCTTCTCGAGGCCAATCACATCTAACCACTGGAACTTCCAAAGGGTCCTTCACACCCTTGCTGCAAGTCCAGAAGTTCCCCGACATACCCGTCTGCACTCGAGAGGAAGCACGTGGTGTCCCGCACACATCCAGGGGAGCCCCGTTTCCGCCTCCTAGTTCGAGATGAGGGATCCTTTCCCTGTTTCGTAGGGAAAGAATTCCCGGCGTTCCCGTCGCATCTCAAGAGGTGGCGCTCTCCACAGGAAAGGCGAGAGGAACTCCAGGGTCATGCCACCATTCCAAGAGTCCCCCAGATGTGTCAGTCCATTCCAGAGGAACCTGTTTTCCCTGCACTGCCTTGACGTTCAAGCCGAGGATCGACTCCCACCACGTTTGCACGTGGGACAGCCCTGTGGGAAATCCTCGTGGGAAAGCCTCGTGGGAAAGACTCGAGGGAAAACCATAGATCCTTTGATCCACGCGGCGGACTGCGTGACACTGCTGCTACCGCTCTGGAGGAAAGCGCAAGTGCATGCCCGCATTCGAGACGAGGACTGACTCCCCTGGGGAGACTCCAGAAGTTCCAAAAGATCCATGTCAGCACTGGAGAGGAATCCTCAGGTTCCGGCCCCGACTCCACACAAGGTCTTAGGCCCCGGCATCGAGGGGAGAGGAATCCCGAGAAGCCCCTGAGGAACTCGCATGGGGACTGGCCTTTCCTGAGGCCACCAGAGCGGGTCCCTGAGGTCCCCGTCGTAAGTCGAGAGCACCTGCCACAACTCGAGAAAATCCAGGAGGTTTTGCCCTCCAGGCGAGATGAGGCCCATTTCCGCTGAGGCTTCTCGAGGCCAATCACATCTAACCACTGGATCTTCCAAAGGGTCATTCACACCCTTGCTGCAACTCAAGAAGTTCCCCGACATACCCGTCTCCACTCGAGAGGAAGCACGTGGGGTCCCGCACACATCCAGGGGAGCCCCGTTTCCGCCTCCTAGCTCGAGATGAGGGATCCTTTCCCTGTTTCGTAGGGAAAGAATTCCCGGCGTTCCCGTCGCATCTCAAGAGGAGGCGCTCTCCACAGGAAAGGCGAGAGGAACTCCAGGGTCGTGCCACCATTCCAAGAGTCCCCCAGATGTGTCAGTCCATTCCAGAGGAACCTGTTTTCCCTGCACTGCCTTGACGTTCAAGCCGAGGATCGACTCCCACCACGTGTGCACGTGGGACAGCCCTGTGGGAAAGCCTCGTGGGAAAGCCTCGTGGGAAAGACTCGAGGGAAAACCATAGATCCTTTGATCCACGCGGCGGACTGCGTTACACTGCTGCTACCGCTCTGGAGGAAAGCGCAAGTGCTTGCCCGCATTCGAGACGAGGACTGACTCCCCTGGGGAGACTCCAGAAGTACCCCAAGATCCATGTCAGCACTGGAGAGGAATCCTCAGGTTCCGGCCCCGACTCCACACAAGGTCTTAGGCCCCGGCATCGACGGGAGAGGAATCCCGAGACGCCCCTGAGGGACTCGCATGGGGACTGGCCTTTCCTGAGGCCACCAGAGCGGGTCCCTGAGGTCCCCGTCGTAAGTCGAGAGCACCTGCGGCAACTCGAGAAAATCCAGGAGGTTTTGCCCTCCAGGCGAGATGAGGCCCATTTCCGCTGAGGCTTCTCGAGGCCAATCACGTCTAACCACTGAAACTTCCAAAGGGTCCTTCACACCCTTGCTGCAACTCAAGAAGTTCCCCGACATACCCGTCTCCACTCGAGAGGAAGCACGTGGTGTCCCGCACACATCCAGGGGAGCCCCGTTTCCGCCTCCTAGCTCGAGATGAGGGATCCTGTCCCTGTTTCGTAGGGAAAGAATTCCCGGCGTTCCCGTCGCATCTCAAGAGGTGGCGCTCTCCACAGGAAAGGCGAGCGGAACTCCAGGGTCATGCCACCATTCCAAGAGTCCCCCAGATGTTTCAGTCCATTCCAGAGGAACCTGTTTTCCCTGCACTGCCTTGACGTTCAAGCCGAGGATCGACTCCCACCACGTGTGCACGTGGGACAGCCCTGTGGGAAAGCCTCGTGGGAAAGCCTCGTCGAAAGACTCGAGGGAAAACCATAGATCCTTTGATCCACGCGGCGGACTGCGTGACACTGCTGCTACCGCTCTGGAGGAAAGCGCAAGTGCATGCCCGCATTCGAGACGAGGACTGACTCCCCTGGGGAGACTCCAGAAGTACCCCAAGATCCATGTCAGCACTGGAGAGGAATCCTCAGGTTCCGGCCCCGACTCCACACAAGGTCTTAGGCCCCGGCATCGACGGGAGAGGAATCCCGAGAGGCCCCTGAGGAACTCGCATGGGGACTGGCCTTTCCTGAGGCCACCAGAGCGGGTCCCTGAGGTCCCCGTCGTAAGTCGAGAGCACCTGCCGCAACTCGAGAAAATCCAGGAGGTTTTGCCCTCCAGGCGAGATGAGGCCCATTTCCGCTGAGGCTTCTCGAGGCCAATCACATCTAACCACTGGAACTTCCAAAGGGTCCTTCACACCCTTGCTGCAAGTCCAGAAGTTCCCCGACATACCCGTCTGCACTCGAGAGGAAGCACGTGGTGTCCCGCACACATCCAGGGGAGCCCCGTTTCCGCCTCCTAGCTCGAGTTGAGGGATCCTTTCCCTGTTTCGTAGGGAAAGAATTCCCGGCGTTCCCGTCGCATCTCAAGAGGAGGCGCTCTCCACAGGAAAGGCGAGAGGAACTCCAGGGTCATGCCACCATTCCAAGAGTCCCCCAGATGTGTCAGTCCATTCCAGAGGAACCTGTTTTCCCTGCACTGCCTTGACGTTCAAGCCGAGGATCGACTCCCATCACGTGTGCACGTGGGACAGCCCTGTGGGAAAGCCTCGTGGGAAAGCCTCGTCGAAAGACTCGAGGGAAAACCATAGATCCTTTGATCCACGCGGCGGACTGCGTGACACTGCTGCTTCTGCTCTGGAGGAAAGCGCAAGTGCATGCCCGCATTCGAGACGAGGACTGACTCCCCTGGGGAGACTCCAGAAGTACCCCAAGATCCATGTCAGCACTGGAGAGGAATCCTCAGGTTCCGGCCCCGACTCCACACAAGGTCTTAGGCCCCGGCATCGACGGGAGAGGAATCCCGAGAGGCCCCCGAGAAACTCGCATTTGACGGGCCTTTCCTGAGGCCACCAGAGTGGGTCCCTGAGGTCCCCGTCGTAAGTCTAGAGCACCTGCGGCAACTCGAGAAAATCCAGGAGGTTTTGCCCTCCAGGCGAGATGAGGCCCATTTCCGCTGAGGCTTCTCGAGGCCAATCACGTCTAACCACTGGAACTTCCAAAGGGTCCTTCACACCCTTGCTGCAACTCAAGAAGTTCCCCGACATACCCGTCTCCACTCGAGAGGAAGCACGTTTTGTCCCGCACACATCCAGGGGAGTCCCGTTTCCGCCTCCTATCTCGAGATGAGGGATCCTTTCCCTGTTTCCTAGGGAAAGAATTCCCGGCGTTCTCGTCGCATCTCAAGAGGAGGCGCTCTCCACAGGAAAGGCGAGAGGAACTCCAGGGTCATGCCACCATTCCAAGAGTCCCCCAGATGTGTCAGTCCATTCCAGAGGAACCTGTTTTCCCTGCACTGCCTTGACGTTCAAGCCGAGGATCGACTCCCACCACGTGTGCACGTGGGACAGCCCTGTGGGAAAGCCTCGTGGGAAAGCCTCGTGGGAAAGACTCGAGGGAAAACCATAGATCCTTTGATCCACGCGGCGGACTGCGTGACACTGCTGCTACCGCTCTGGAGGAAAGCGCAAGTGCATGCCCGCATTCGAGACGAGGACTGACTCCCCTGGGGAGACTCCAGAAGTACCCCAAGATCCATGTCAGCACTGGAGAGGAATCCTCAGGTTCCGGCCCCGACTCCACACAAGGTCTTAGGCCCCGGCATCGACGGGAGAGGAATCCCGAGACGCCCCGTAGAAACTCGCATGGGGACTGGCCTTTCCTGAGGCCACCAGAGCGGGTCCCTGAGGTCCCCGTCGTAAGTCGAGAGCATCTGCCGCAACTCGAGAAAATCCAGGAGGTTTTGCCCTCCAGGCGAGATGAGGCCCATTTCCTCTGAGGCTTCTCGAGGCCAATCACGTCTAACCACTGGAACTTCCAAAGGGTCCTTCACACCCTTGCTGCAACTCAAGAAGTTCCCCGACATACCCGTCTCCACTCGAGAGGAAGCACGTGGGGTCCCGCACACATCAAGGGGAGCCCCGTTTCCGCCTCCTAGCTCGAGATGAGGGATCCTTTCCCTGTTTCGTAGGGAAAGAATTCCCGGCGTTCTCGTCACATCTCAAGAGGAGGCGCTCTCCACAGGAAAGGCGAGAGGAACTCCAGGGTCGTGACACCATTCCAAGAGTCCCCCAGATGTGTCAGTCCATTCCAGAGGAACCTGTTTTCCCTGCACTGCCTTGACGTTCAAGCCGAGGATCGACTCCCACCACGTGTGCACGTGGGACAGCCCTGTGGGAAAGCCTCGTGGGAAAGCCTCGTGGGAAAGACTCTAGGGAAAACCATAGATCCTTTGATCCACGCGGCGGACTGCGTGACACTGCTGCTACCGCTCTGGAGGAAAGCGCAAGTGCATGCCCGCATTCGAGACGAGGACTGACTCCCCTGGGGAGACTCCAGAAGTACCCCAAGATCCATGTCAGCACTGGAGAGGAATCCTCAGGTTCCGGCCCCGACTCCACACAAGGTCTTAGGCCCCGGCATCGACGGGAGAGGAATCCCGAGAGGGCCCCGAGGAACTCGCATGGGGACTGGCCTTTCCTGAGGCCACCAGAGCGGGTCCCTGAGGTCCCCGTCGTAAGTCGAGAGCACCTGCCGCAACTCGAGAAAATCCAGGAGGTTTTGCCCTCCAGGCGAGATGAGGCCCATTTCCGCTGAGGCTTCTCGAGGCCAATCACGTCTAACCACTGGAACTTCCAAAGGGTCCTTGACACCCTTGCTGCAACTCAAGAAGTTCCCCGACATACCCGTCTGCACTCGAGAGGAAGCACGTGGTGTCCCGCACACATCCAGGGGAGCCCCGTTTCCGCCTCCTAGCTCGAGATGAGGGATCCTTTCCCTGTTTCGTAGGGAAAGAACTCCCGGCGTTCCCGTCGCATCTCAAGAGGTGGCGCTCTCCACAGGAAAGGCGAGAGGAACTCGAGGGTCGTGCCACCATTCCAAGAGTCCCCCAGATGTGTCAGTCCATTCCAGAGGAACCTGTTTTCCCTGCACTGCCTTGACGTTCAAGCCGAGGATCGACTCCCACCACGTGTGCACGTGGGACAGCCCTGTGGGAAAGCCTCGTGGGAAAGCCTCGTGGGAAAGACTCGAGGGAAAACCATAGATCCTTTGATCCACGTGGCGGACTGCGTGACACTGCTGCTACCGCTCTGGAGGAAAGCACAAGTGCATGCCCGCATTCGAGACGAGGACTGACTCCCCTGGGGAGACTCCAGAAGTACCCCAAGATCCATGTCAGCACTGGAGAGGAATCCTCAGGTTCCGGCCCCGACTCCACACAAGGTCTTAGGCCCCGGCATCGACGGGAGAGGAATCCCGAGACGCCCCGGAGAAACTCGCATGGGGACTGGCCTTTCCTGAGGCCACCAGAGCGGGTCCCTGAGGTCCCCGTCGTAAGTCGAGAGCACCTGCCGCAACTCGAGAAAATCCAGGAGGTTTGCCCTCCAGGCGAGATGAGGCCCATTTCCGCTGAGGCTTCTCGAGGCTAATCACGTCTAACCACTGGAACTTCCAAAGGGTCCTTCACACCCTTGCTGCAACTCAAGAAGTTCCCCGACATACCCGTCTCCACTCGAGAGGAAGCACGTGGGGTCCCGCACACATCCAGGGGAGCCCTGTTTCCGCCTCCTAGCTCGAGATGAGGGATCCTTTCCCTGTTTCCTAGGGAAAGAATTCCCGGCGTTCTCGTCGCATCTCAAGAGGAGGCGCTCTCCACAGGAAAGGCGAGAGGAACTCCAGGGTCATGCCACCATTCCAAGAGTCCCCCAGATGTGTCAGGCCATTCCAGAGGAACCTGTTTTCCCTGCACTGCCTTGACGTTCAAGCCGAGGATCGACTCCCACCACGTGTGCACGTGGGACAGCCCTGTGGGAAAGCCTCGTGGGAAAGCCTCGTGGGAAAGACTCGAGGGAAAAACATAGATCCTTTGATCCACGCGGCGGACTGGGTGACACTGCTGCTACCGCTCTGGAGGAAAGCGCAAGTGCATGCCTGCATTCGAGACGAGGACTGACTCCCCTGGGGAGACTCCAGAAGTACCCCAAGATCCATGTCAGCACTGGAGAGGAATCCTCAGGTTCCGGCCCCGACTCCACACAAGGTCTTAGGCCCCGGCATCGACGGGAGAGGAATCACGAGAGGGCCCCGAGGAACTCGCATGGGGACTTGCCTTTCCTGAGGCCACCAGAGCGGGTCCCTGAGGTCCCCGTTGTAAGTCGAGAGCACCTGCCGCAACTCGAGAAAATCCAGGAGGTTTTGCCCTCCAGGCGAGATGAGGCCCATTTCCGCTGAGGCTTCTCGAGGCCAATCACGTCTAACCACTGGAACTTCCAAAGGGTTCTTCACACCCTTGCTGCAACTCAAGAAGTTCCCCGACATACCCGTCTGCACTCGAGAGGAAGCACGTGGTGTCCCGCAAACATCCAGGGGAGCCCCGTTTCCGCCTCCTAGCTCGAGATGAGGGATCCTTTCCCTGTTTCGTAGGGAAAGAATTCCCGGCGTTCCAGTCGCATCTCAAGAGGAGGCGCTCTCCACAGGAAAGGCGAGAGGAACTCCAGGGTCGTGACACCATTCCAAGAGTCCCCCAGATGTGTCAGTCCATTCCAGAGGAACCTGTTTTCCCTGCACTGCCTTGACGTTCAAGCCGAGGATCGACTCCCACCACGTGTGCACGTGGGACAGCCCTGTGGGAAAGCCTCGTGGGAAAGCCTCGAGGGAAAACCATAGATCCTTTGATCCACGTGGCGGATTGCGTGACACTGCTGCTACCGCTCTGGAGGAAAGCGCAAGTGCATGCCCGCATTCGAGACGAGGACTGACTCCCCTGGGGAGACTCCAGAAGTACCCCAAGATCCATGTCTGCACTGGAGAGGAATCCTCAGGTTCCGGCCCCGACTCCACACAAGGTCTTAGGCCCCGGCATCGATGGGAGAGGAATCACGAGAGGGCCCCGAGGAACTCGCATGGGGACTGGCCTTTCCTGAGGCCACCAGAGCGGGTCCCTGAGGTCCCTGTCGTAAGTCGAGAGCACCTGCCGCAACTCGAGAAAATCCAGGAGGTTTTGCCCTCCAGGCGAGATGAGGACCATTTCCGCTGAGGCTTCTCGAGGCCAATCACATCTAACCACTGGACTTTCCAAAGGTTCCTTCACACCCTTGCTGCAACTCAAGAAGTTCCCCGACATACCCGTCTGCACTCGAGAGGAAGCACGCGGGGTCCCGCACACATCCAGGGGAGCGCCGTTTCCGCCTCCTAGCTCGAGATGAGGGATCCTTTCCCTGTTTCGTAGGGAAAGAAGTCCCGGCGTTCCTGTCCCTTCTCAAGAGGAGGCGCTCGCCACAGGAAAGGCGAGAGGTCCTCCAGGGTCGTGCCACCATTCCAAGAGTCTCCCAGATGAATCAGTCCATTCCAGAGGAACCTGTTTTCCCTGCACTGCCTTGACGTTCAAGCCGAGGATCGACTCCCACCACGTGTGTACGTGGGACAGCCCTGTGGGAAAGCCTCGTGGGAAAGCCTCGTGGGAAAGACTCGAGGGAAAACCATAGATCCTTTGATCCATGCGGCGGACTGCGTGACACTGCTGCTACCGCTCTGGAGGAAAGCGCAAGTGCATGCCCGCATTCGAGACGAGGACTGACTCCCCTGGGGAGACTCCAGAAGTACCCCAAGATCCATGTCAGCACTGGAGAGGAATCCTCAGATTCCGGCCCCGACTCCACACAAGGTCTTAGGCCCCGGCATCGACGGGAGAGGAATCCCGAGAGGCCCCCGAGGAACTCGCATGGGGACGGGCCTTTCCTGAGGCCACCAGAGCGGTTCCCTGAGGTCCCCGTCGTAAGTCGAGAGCACCTGCCGCAACTCGAGAAAATCCAGGCGGTTTTGCCCTCCAGGCGAGATGAGGCCCATTTCCGCTGAGGCTTCTCGAGGCCAATCACGTCTAACCACTGGAACTTCCAAAGGGTCTTTCACACCCTTGCTGCAACTCAAGAAGTTCCCCGACATACCCGTCTGCACTCGAGAGGAAGCACGTGGTGTCCCGCACACATCCAGGGGAGCCCCGTTTCCGCCTCCTAGCTCGAGATGAGGGATCCTTTCCCTGTTTCGTAGGGAAAGAATTCCCGGCATTCTTGTCGCATCTCAAGAGGAGGCGCTCTCCACAGGAGAGGCGAGAGGAACTCCAGGGTCATGCCACCATTCCAAGAGTCCCCCAGATGTGTCAGTCCATTCCAGAGGAACCTGTTTTCCCTGCACTGCCTTGACGTTCAAGCCGAGGATCGACTCCCACCACGTGTGCACGTGGGACAGCCCTGTGGGAAAGCCTCGTGGGAAAGCCTCGAGGGAAAACCATAGATCCTTTGATCGACGTGGCGGATTGCGTGACACTGCTGCTACCGCTCTGGAGGAAAGCGCAACTGCATGCCCGCATTCGAGACGAGGACTGACTCCCCTGGGGAGACTCCAGAAGTACCCCAAGATCCATGTCAGCACTGGAGAGGATTCCTCAGGTTCCGGCCCCGACTCCACACAAGGTCTTAGGCCCCGGCATCGACGGGAGAGGAATCCCGAGAGGCCCCCGAGGAACTCGCATGGGGACTGGCCTTTCCTGAGGCCACCAGAGCGGGTCCCTGAGGTCCCCGTCGTAAGTCGAGAGCACCTGCCGCAACTCGAGAAAATCCAGGAGGTTTTGCCCTCCAGGCGAGATGAGGCCCATTTCCGCTGAGGCTTCTCGAGGCCAATCACATCTAAACACTGGAACTTCCAAAGGTTCCTTCACACCCTTGCTGCAACTCAAGAAGTTCCCCGACATACCCGTCTGCACTCGAGAGGAAGCACGTGGTGTCCCGCACACATCCAGGGGAGCGCCGTTTCCGCCTCCTAGCTCGAGATGAGGGATCCTTTCCCTGTTTCGTAGGGAAAGAATTCCCGGCGTTTCCGTCGCTTCTCAAGAGGAGGCGCTCTCCACAGGAAAGGCGAGAGGTCCTCCAGGGTCGTGCCACCATTCCAAGAGTCTCCCAGATGAGTCAGTCCATTCCAGAGGAACCTGTTTTCCCTGCACTGCCTTGACGTTCAAGCCGAGGATCGACTCCCACCACGTGTGTACGTGGGACAGCCCTGTGGGAAAGCCTCGTGGGAAAGCCTCGTGGGAAAGACTCGAGGGAAAACCATAGATCCTTTGATCCATGCGGCGGACTGCGTGACACTGCTGCTACCGCTCTGGAGGAAAGCGCAAGTGCATGCCCGCATTCGAGACGAGGACTGACTCCCCTGGGGAGACTCCAGAAGTACCCCAAGAACCATGTCAGCACTGGAGAGGATTCCTCAGGTTCCGGCCCCGACTCCACACAAGGTCTTAGGCCCCGGCATCGACGGGAGAGGAGTCCCGAGAGGCCCCCGAGGAACTCGCATGGGGACGGGCCTTTCCTGAGGCCACCAGAGCGGGTCCCTGAGGTCCCCGTCGTAAGTCGAGAGCACCTGCCGCAACTCGAGAAAATCCAGGAGGTTTTGCCCTCCAGGCGAGATGAGGCCCATTTCCGCTGAGGCTTCTCGAGGCCAATCACGTCTAACCACTGGAATTTCCAAAGGGTCCTTCACACCCTTGCTGCAACTCAAGAAGTTCCCCGACATACCCGTCTCCACTCGAGAGGAAGCACGTGGTGTCCCGCACACATCCAGGGGAGCCCCGTTTCCGCCTCCTAGCTCGAGATGAGGGATCCTTTCCCTCTTTCGTAGGGAAAGAATTCCCGGCGTTCTTGTCGCATCTCAAGAGGAGGCGCTCTCCACAGGAGAGGCGAGAGGAACTCCAGGGTCATGCCACCATTCCAAGAGTCCCCCAGATGTGTCAGTCCATTCCAGAGGAACCTGTTTTCCCTGCACTGCCTTGACGTTCAAGCCGAGGATCGACTCCCACCACGTGTGCACGTGGGACAGCCCTGTGGGAAAGCCTCGTGGGAAAGCCTCGTGGGAAAGACTCGAGGGAAAACCATAGATGCTTTGATCCACGCGGCGGACTGCGTGACACTCCTGCTACCGCTCTGGAGGAAAGCGCAAGTGCATGCCCGCATTCGAGACGAGGACTGACTCCCCTGGGGAGACTCCAGAAGTACCCCAAGATCCATGTCAGCACTGGAGAGGAATCCTCAGGTTCCGGCCCCGACTCCACACAAGGTCTTAGGCCTCGGCATCGACGGGAGAGGAATCACGAGAGGGCCCCGAGGAACTCGCATGGGGACTGGCCTTTCCTGAGGCCACCAGAGCGGGTCCCTGAGGTCCCCGTCGTAAGTCTAGAGCACCTGCCGCAACTCGAGAAAATCCAGGAGGTTTTGCCCTCCAGGCGAGATGAGGCCCATTTCCGCTGAGGCTTCTCGAGGCCAATCACATCTAACCACTGGAACTTCCAAAGGGTCCTTCACACCATTGCTGGAACTCAAGAAGTTCCCCGACGTACCCGTCTCCACTCGAGAGGAAGCACGTGGGGTCCCTCACACATCCAGGGGAGCCCCGTTTCCGCCTCCTAGCTCGAGATGAGGGATCTTTCCCTGTTTCGTAGGGAAAGAATTCCCGGCGTTCCCGTCGCATCTCAAGAAGGGGCGCTCTCCACAGGAAAGGCGAGAGGAACTCCAGGGTCGTGACACCATTCCAAGAGTCCCCCAGATGTGTCAGTCCATTCCAGAGGAACCTGTTTTCCCTGCACTGCCTTGCCGTTCAAGCCGAGGATCGACTCCCACCACGTGTGCACGTGGGACAGCCCTGTGGGAAAGCCTCGTGGGAAAGCCTCGTGGGAAAGACTCGAGGGAAAACCATAGATCCTTTGATCCACGCGGCGGACTGCGTGACACTGCTGCTACCGCTCTGGAGGAAAGCGCAAGTGCATGCCCGCATTCGAGACGAGGACTGACTCCCCTGGGGAGACTCCAGAAGTACCCCAAGATCCATGTCAGCACTGGAGAGGAATCCTCAGGTTCCGGCCCGACTCCACACAAGGTCTTAGGCCCCGGCATCGACGGGAGAGGAATCCCGAGAGTCCCCCGAGGAACTGGCATGGGGACTGGCCTTTCTTGAGGCCACCAGAGCGGGTCCCTGAGATCCCCGTCATAGGTCGAGAGCACCTGACGCAACTCGAGAAAATCCAGGAGGTTTTGCCCTCCAGGCGAGATGAGGCCCATTTCCCCTGAGGCTTCTCGAGGCCAATCACATCTAACGACTGGAACTTCCAAAGGGTTCTTCACACCATTGCTGCAACTCAAGAAGTTCCCCGACATACCCGTCTCCACTCGAGAGGAAGCACGTGGGGTCCCTCACACATCCAGGGGAGCCCCGTTTCCGCCTCCTAGCTCGAGATGAGGGATCCTTCCCTGTTTCTTAGGGAAAGAATTCCCGGCGTTCCCATCGCATCTCAAGAGGAGGCGCTCTCCACAGGAAAGGCGAGAGGAACTCCAGGGTCGTGACACCATTCCAAGAGTCCCCCAGATGTGTCAGTCCATTCCAGAGGAACCTGTTTTCCCTGCACTGCCTTGACGTTCAAGCCGAGGATCGACTCCCACCACGTGTGCACGTGGGACAGCCCTGTGGGAAAGCCTCGTGGGAAAGCCTCGTGGGAAAGACTCGAGGGAAAACCATAGATCCTTTGATCCACGCGGCGGACTGCGTGACACTGCTGCTACCGCTCTGGAGTAAAGCGCAAGTGAATGCCCGCATTCGAGACGAGGACTGACTCCCCTGGGGAGACTCCAGAAGTACCCCAAGATCCATGTCAGCACTGGAGAGGAATCCTCAGGTTCCGGCCCCGACTCCACACAAGGTCTTAGGCCCCGGCATCGACGGGAGAGGAATCCCGAGAGGCCCCCGAGGAACTCGCATGGGGACTGGCCTTTCCTGAGGCCACCAGAGCGGGTCCCTGAGGTCCCCGTCGTAAGTCGAGAGCACCTGCCGCAACTCGAGAAAATCCAGGAGGTTTTGCCCTCCAGGCGAGATGAGGCCCATTTCCGCTGAGGCTTCTCGAGGCCAATCACATCTAACCACTGGAACTTCCAAAGGGTCCTTCTCACCATTGCTGCAACTCAAGAAGTTCCCCGACATACCCGTCTCCACTCGAGAGGAAGCACGTGGTGTCCCGCACACATCCAGGGGAGCCCCGTTTCCGCCTCCTAGCTCGAGATGAGGGATCCTTTCCCTGTTTCGTAGGGAAAGAATTCCCGGCGTTCCCGTCGCATCTCAAGAGGAGGCCCTCTCCACAGGAAAGGCGAGAGGAACTCCACGGTCGTGCCACCATTCCAAGAATCCCACAGATGGGTCAGTCCATTTCAGAGGAACCTGTTTTCCCTGCACTGCCTTGACGTTCAAGCCGAGGATCGACTCCCACCACGTGTGCACGTGGGACAGCCCTGTGGGAAAGCCTCGGGGGAAAGCCTCGTGGGAAAGACTAGAGGGAAAACCATAGATCCTTTGATCCACGCGGCGGACTGCGTGAAACTGCTGCTACCACTCTGGAGGAAAGCGCAAGTGCATGCCCGCATTCGAGACGAGGACTGACTCCCCTGGGGAGACTCCAGAAGTACCCCAAGATCCATGTCAGCACTGGAGAGGAATCCTCAGGTTCCGGCCCCGACTCCACACAAGGTCTTAGGCCCCGGCATCGACGGGAGAGGAATCCCGAGAGGCCCCCGAGGAACTCGCATGGGGACTGGCCTTTCCTGAGGCCACCAGAGCGGGTCCCTGAGGTCCCCGTCGTAAGTCGAGAGCACCTGCCGCAACTCGAGAAAATCCAGGAGGTTTTGCCCTCCAGGCGAGATGAGGCCCATTTCCGCTGAGGGTTCTGGAGGCTAATCACGTCTAACCACTGGAACTTCCAAAGGGTCCTTCACACCCTTGCTGCAACTCAAGAAGTTCCCCGACATACCCGTCTCCACTCGAGAGGAAGCACGTGGGTCCCGCACACATCCAGGGGAGCCCTGTTTCCGCCTCCTAGCTCGAGATGAGGGATCCTTTCCCTGTTTCGTAGGGAAAGAATTCCCGGCGTTCCCGTCGCATCTCAAGAGGAGGCGCTCTCCACAGGAAAGGCGAGAGGAACTCCAGGGTCGTGCCACCATTCCAAGAGTCCCCCAGATGTGTCAGTCCATTCCAGAGGAACCTGTTTTCCCTGCACTGCCTTGACGTTCAAGCCGAGGATCGACTCCCACCACGTGTGCACGTGGGACAGCCCTGTGGGAAAGCCTCGTGGGAAAGCCTCGTGGGAAAGACTCGAGGGAAAACCATAGATCCTTTGATCCACGCGGCGGACTGCGTGACACTGCTGCTACCGCTCTGGAGGAAAGCGCAAGTGCATGCCCGCATTCGAGACGAGGACTGACTCCCCTGGGGAGACTCCAGAAGTACCCCAAGATCCATGTCAGCACTGGAGAGGAATCCTCAGGTTCCGGCCCCGACTCCACACAAGGTCTTAGGCCCCGGCATCCACGGGAGAGGAATACCGAGAGGCCCCCGAGGAATTCGCATCGGGACTGGCCTTTCCTGAGGCCACCAGAGCGGGTCCCTGAGGTCCCCGTCGTAAGTCGAGAGCACCTGCCGCAACTCGAGAAAATCCAGGAGGTTTTGCCCTACAGGCCAGATGAGGCCCATTTACGCTGAGGCTTCTCGAGGCCAATCACATCTAACCACTGGAACTGCCAAAGGGTCCTTCACACCCTTGCTGCAACTCAAGAAGTTCCCCGACATACCCGTCTGCACTCGAGAGGAACCACGTGGTGTCCCGCACACATCCAGGGGAGCCCCGTTTCTGCCTCTAGCTCGAGATGAGGGATCCTTTCCCTGTTTCGTAGGGAAAGAATTCCCGGCGTTCCCGTCGCATCTCAAGAGGAGGCGCTCTCCACAGGAAAGGCGAGAGGAACTCCAGGGTCATGCCACCATTCCAAGAGTCCCCCAGATGTGTCAGTCCATTCCAGAGGAACCTGTTTTCCCTGCACTGCCTTGACGTTCAAGCCGAGGATCGACTCCCACCACGTGTGCACGTGGGACAGCCCTGTGGGAAAGCCTCGTGGGAAAGCCTCGTGGGAAAGACTCGAGGGAAAACCATAGATCCTTTGATCCACGCGGCGGACTGCGTGACACTGCTGCTACCGCTCTGGAGGAAAGCGCAAGTGCATGCCCGCATTCGAGACGAGGACTGACTCCCCTGGGGAGACTCCAGAAGTACCCCTAGATCCATGTCAGCACTGGAGAGGAATCCTCAGGTTCCGGCCCCGACTCCACACAAGGTCTTAGGCCCCGGCATCGACGGGAGAGAAATCCCGAGAGGCCCCCGAGGAACTCGCATGGGGACTGGCCTTTCCTGAGGCCACCAGAGCGGGTCCCTGCGGTCCCCGTCGTAAGTCGAGAGCACCTGCCGCAACTCGAGAAAATCCAGGAGGTTTTGCCCTCCAGGCGAGATGAGGCCCATTTCCGCTGAGGCTTCTCGAGGCCAATCACATCTAACCACTGGAACTTCCAAAGGGTCCTTCTCACCATTGCTGCCACTCAAGAAGTTCCCCAACATACCCGTCTCCACTCGAGAGGAAGCACGTGGGGTCCCTCACACATCCAGGGGAGCCCCATTTCCGCCTCCTAGCTCGAGATGATGGATCCTTCCCTGTTTCGTAGGGAAAGAATTCCCGGCGTTCCCGTCGCATCTCAAGAGGAGGCGCTCTCCACAGGAAAGGCGAGAGGAACTCCAGGGTCATGCCACCATTCCAAGAGTCCCCCAGATGTGTCAGTCCATTCCAGAGGAACCTGTTTTCCCTGAACTGCCTTGACGTTTAAGCCGAGGATCGACTCCCACCACGTTTGCACGTGGGACAGCCCTGTGGGAAAGCCTCGTGGGAAAGCCTCGTGGGAAAGACTCGAGGGAAAACCATAGATCCTTTGATCCACGCGGCGGACTGCGTGACACTGCTGCTACCGCTCTGGATGAAAGCGCAAGTGCATGCCCGCATTCGAGACGAGGACTGACTCCCCTGGGGAGACTCCAGAAGTACCCCAAGATCCATGTCAGCACTGGAGAGGAATCCTCAGGTTCCGGCCCCGACTCCACACAAGGTCTTAGGCCCCGGCATCGACGGGAGAGGAATACCGAGAGGCCCCCGAGGAACTCGCATCGGGACTGGCCTTTCCTGAGGCCACCAGAGCGGGTCCCTGAGGTCCCCGTCGTAAGTCGAGAGCACCTGCCAGAACTGGAGAAAATCCAGGAGGTTTTGCCCTCCAGGCCAGATGAGGCCCATTTACGCTGAGGCTTCTCGAGGCCAATCACATCTAACCACTGGAACTGCCAAAAGGTCCTTCACACCCTTGCTGCAACTCAAGAAGTTCCCCGACATAACCGTCTGCACTCGAGAGGAACCACGTGGTGTCCCGCACACATCCAGGGGAGCCCCGTTTCTGCCTCTAGCTCGAGATGAGGGATCCTTTCCCTGTTTCGTAGGGAAAGAATTCGTGGCGTTCCCGTCGCATCTCAAGAGGAGGCGCTCTCCACAGGAAAGGCGAGAGGAACTCCAGGGTCATGCCACCATTCCAAGAGACCCCCAGATGTGTCAGTCCATTCCAGAAGAACCTGTTTTCCCTGCACTGCCTTGACGTTCAAGCCGAGGATCGACTCCCACCACGTGTGCACGTGGGACAGCCCTGTGGGACAGCCCTGTGGGAAAGCCTCGTGGGAAAGCCTCGAGGGAAAACCATAGATCCTTTGATCCACGTGGCGGATTGCGTGACACTGCTGCTACCGCTCTGGAGGAAAGCGCAAGTGCATGCCCGCATTCGAGACGAGGACTGACTCCCCTGGGGAGACTCCAGAAGTACCCCAAGATCCATGTCAGCACTGGAGAGGAATCCTCTGGTTCCGGCCCCGACTCTACACAAGGTCTTAGGCCCCGGCATCGACGGGAGAGGAATCACGAGAGGGCCCCGAGGAACTCGCATGGGGACTGGCCTTTCCTGAGGCCACCAGAGCGGGTCCCTGAGGTCCCCGTCGTAAGTCGAGAGCACCTGCCGCAACTCGAGAAAATCCAGGAGGTTTTGCCGTCCAGGCGAGATGAGGCCCATTTCCGCTGAGGCTTCTCGAGGCCAATCACATCTAACCACTGGAACTTCCAAAGGGTCCTTCACACCCTTGCTGCAACTCAAGAAGTTCCCCGACATACCCGTCTGCACTCGAGAGGAAGCACGTGGTGTCCCGCACACATCCAGGGGAGCCCCGTTTCCGCCTCCTAGCTCGAGATGAGGGATCTTTTCCCTGTTTCCTAGGGAAAGAATTCCCGGCGTTCCAGTCGCATCTCAAGAGGAGGCGCTTTCCACAGGAAAGGCGAGAGGAACTCCAGGGTCGTGACACCATTCCAAGAGTCTCCCAGATGAGTCAGTCCATTCCAGAGGAACCTGTTTTCCCTGCACTGCCTTGACGTTCAAGCCGAGGATCGACTCCCACCACGTGTGCACGTGGGACAGCCCTGTGGGAAAGCCTCGTGGGAAAGCCTCCAGGGAAAGACTCGAGGGAAAAGCATAGATCCTTTGATCCACGCGGCGGACTGCGTGACACTGCTGCTACCGCTCTGGAGGAAAGCGCAAGTGCATGCCCGCATTCGAGACGAGGACTGACTCCCCTGGGGAGACTCCAGAAGTACCCCAAGATCCATGTCAGCACTGGAGAGGAATCCTCAGGTTCCGGCCCCGACTCCACACAAGGTCTTAGGCCCCGGCATCCACGGGAGAGGAATCACGAGAGGGCCCCGAGGAACTCGCATGGGGACTGGCCTTTCCTGAGGCCACCAGAGCGGGTCCCTGAGGTCCCCGTCGTAAGTCGAGAGCACCTGCCGCAACTCGAGAAAATCCAGGAGGTTTTGCCCTCCAGGCGAGATGAGGCCCATTTCCGCTGAGGCTTCTCGAGGCCAATCACATCTAACCACTGGAACTTCCAAAGGGTCCTTCACACCCTTGCTGCAACTCAAGAAGTTCCCCGACATACCTGTCTGCACTCGAGAGGAAGCACGTGGTGTCCCGCACACATCCAGGGGAGCCCCGTTTCCGCCTCCTAGCTCGAGATGAGGGATCCTTTCCCTGTTTCGTAGGGAAAGAATTCCCGGCGTTCCCGTCGCATCTCAAGAGGAGGCGCTCTCCACAGGAAAGGCGAGAGGAACTCCAGGGTCGTGCCACCATTCCAAGAGTCCCCCAGATGTGTCAGTCCATTCCAGAGGAACCTGTTTTCCCTGCACTGCCTTGACGTTCAAGCCGAGGATCGACTCCCACCACGTGTGCACGTGGGACAGCCCTGTGGGAAAGCCTCGTGGGAAAGCCTCGTGGGAAAGACTCGAGGGAAAACCATAGATCCTTTGATCCACGCGGCGGACTGCGTGACACTGCTGCTACCGCTCTGGAGGAAAGCGCAAGTGCATGCCCGCATTCGAGACGAGGACTGACTCCCCTGGGGAGACTCCAGAAGTACCCCAAGATCCATGTCAGCACTGGAGAGGAATCCTCAGGTTCCGGCCCCGACTCCACACAAGGTCTTAGGCCCCGGCATCCACGGGAGAGGAATACCGAGAGGCCCCCGAGGAATTCGCATCGGGACTGGCCTTTCCTGAGGCCACCAGAGCGGGTCCCTGAGGTCCCCGTCGTAAGTCGAGAGCACCTGCCGCAACTCGAGAAAATCCAGGAGGTTTTGCCCTACAGGCCAGATGAGGCCCATTTACGCTGAGGCTTCTCGAGGCCAATCACATCTAACCACTGGAACTGCCAAAGGGTCCTTCACACCCTTGCTGCAACTCAAGAAGTTCCCCGACATACCCGTCTGCACTCGAGAGGAACCACGTGGTGTCCCGCACACATCCAGGGGAGCCCCGTTTCTGCCTCTAGCTCGAGATGAGGGATCCTTTCCCTGTTTCGTAGGGAAAGAATTCCCGGCGTTCCCGTCGCATCTCAAGAGGAGGCGCTCTCCACAGGAAAGGCGAGAGGAACTCCAGGGTCATGCCACCATTCCAAGAGTCCCCCAGATGTGTCAGTCCATTCCAGAGGAACCTGTTTTCCCTGCACTGCCTTGACGTTCAAGCCGAGGATCGACTCCCACCACGTGTGCACGTGGGACAGCCCTGTGGGAAAGCCTCGTGGGAAAGCCTCGTGGGAAAGACTCGAGGGAAAACCATAGATCCTTTGATCCACGCGGCGGACTGCGTGACACTGCTGCTACCGCTCTGGAGGAAAGCGCAAGTGCATGCCCGCATTCGAGACGAGGACTGACTCCCCTGGGGAGACTCCAGAAGTACCCCTAGATCCATGTCAGCACTGGAGAGGAATCCTCAGGTTCCGGCCCCGACTCCACACAAGGTCTTAGGCCCCGGCATCGACGGGAGAGAAATCCCGAGAGGCCCCCGAGGAACTCGCATGGGGACTGGCCTTTCCTGAGGCCACCAGAGCGGGTCCCTGCGGTCCCCGTCGTAAGTCGAGAGCACCTGCCGCAACTCGAGAAAATCCAGGAGGTTTTGCCCTCCAGGCGAGATGAGGCCCATTTCCGCTGAGGCTTCTCGAGGCCAATCACATCTAACCACTGGAACTTCCAAAGGGTCCTTCTCACCATTGCTGCCACTCAAGAAGTTCCCCAACATACCCGTCTCCACTCGAGAGGAAGCACGTGGGGTCCCTCACACATCCAGGGGAGCCCCATTTCCGCCTCCTAGCTCGAGATGATGGATCCTTCCCTGTTTCGTAGGGAAAGAATTCCCGGCGTTCCCGTCGCATCTCAAGAGGAGGCGCTCTCCACAGGAAAGGCGAGAGGAACTCCAGGGTCATGCCACCATTCCAAGAGTCCCCCAGATGTGTCAGTCCATTCCAGAGGAACCTGTTTTCCCTGCACTGCCTTGACGTTTAAGCCGAGGATCGACTCCCACCACGTTTGCACGTGGGACAGCCCTGTGGGAAAGCCTCGTGGGAAAGCCTCGTGGGAAAGACTCGAGGGAAAACCATAGATCCTTTGATCCACGCGGCGGACTGCGTGACACTGCTGCTACCGCTCTGGATGAAAGCGCAAGTGCATGCCCGCATTCGAGACGAGGACTGACTCCCCTGGGGAGACTCCAGAAGTACCCCAAGATCCATGTCAGCACTGGAGAGGAATCCTCAGGTTCCGGCCCCGACTCCACACAAGGTCTTAGGCCCCGGCATCGACGGGAGAGGAATACCGAGAGGCCCCCGAGGAACTCGCATCGGGACTGGCCTTTCCTGAGGCCACCAGAGCGGGTCCCTGAGGTCCCCGTCGTAAGTCGAGAGCACCTGCCAGAACTGGAGAAAATCCAGGAGGTTTTGCCCTCCAGGCCAGATGAGGCCCATTTACGCTGAGGCTTCTCGAGGCCAATCACATCTAACCACTGGAACTGCCAAAAGGTCCTTCACACCCTTGCTGCAACTCAAGAAGTTCCCCGACATAACCGTCTGCACTCGAGAGGAACCACGTGGTGTCCCGCACACATCCAGGGGAGCCCCGTTTCTGCCTCTAGCTCGAGATGAGGGATCCTTTCCCTGTTTCGTAGGGAAAGAATTCGTGGCGTTCCCGTCGCATCTCAAGAGGAGGCGCTCTCCACAGGAAAGGCGAGAGGAACTCCAGGGTCATGCCACCATTCCAAGAGACCCCCAGATGTGTCAGTCCATTCCAGAAGAACCTGTTTTCCCTGCACTGCCTTGACGTTCAAGCCGAGGATCGACTCCCACCACGTGTGCACGTGGGACAGCCCTGTGGGACAGCCCTGTGGGAAAGCCTCGTGGGAAAGCCTCGAGGGAAAACCATAGATCCTTTGATCCACGTGGCGGATTGCGTGACACTGCTGCTACCGCTCTGGAGGAAAGCGCAAGTGCATGCCCGCATTCGAGACGAGGACTGACTCCCCTGGGGAGACTCCAGAAGTACCCCAAGATCCATGTCAGCACTGGAGAGGAATCCTCTGGTTCCGGCCCCGACTCTACACAAGGTCTTAGGCCCCGGCATCGACGGGAGAGGAATCACGAGAGGGCCCCGAGGAACTCGCATGGGGACTGGCCTTTCCTGAGGCCACCAGAGCGGGTCCCTGAGGTCCCCGTCGTAAGTCGAGAGCACCTGCCGCAACTCGAGAAAATCCAGGAGGTTTTGCCGTCCAGGCGAGATGAGGCCCATTTCCGCTGAGGCTTCTCGAGGCCAATCACATCTAACCACTGGAACTTCCAAAGGGTCCTTCACACCCTTGCTGCAACTCAAGAAGTTCCCCGACATACCCGTCTGCACTCGAGAGGAAGCACGTGGTGTCCCGCACACATCCAGGGGAGCCCCGTTTCCGCCTCCTAGCTCGAGATGAGGGATCTTTTCCCTGTTTCCTAGGGAAAGAATTCCCGGCGTTCCAGGGCATCTCAAGAGGAGGCGCTTTCCACAGGAAAGGCGAGAGGAACTCCAGGGTCGTGACACCATTCCAAGAGTCTCCCAGATGAGTCAGTCCATTCCAGAGGAACCTGTTTTCCCTGCACTGCCTTGACGTTCAAGCCGAGGATCGACTCCCACCACGTGTGCACGTGGGACAGCCCTGTGGGAAAGCCTCGTGGGAAAGCCTCCAGGGAAAGACTCGAGGGAAAAGCATAGATCCTTTGATCCACGCGGCGGACTGCGTGACACTGCTGCTACCGCTCTGGAGGAAAGCGCAAGTGCATGCCCGCATTCGAGACGAGGACTGACTCCCCTGGGGAGACTCCAGAAGTACCCCAAGATCCATGTCAGCACTGGAGAGGAATCCTCAGGTTCCGGCCCCGACTCCACACAAGGTCTTAGGCCCCGGCATCCACGGGAGAGGAATCACGAGAGGGCCCCGAGGAACTCGCATGGGGACTGGCCTTTCCTGAGGCCACCAGAGCGGGTCCCTGAGGTCCCCGTCGTAAGTCGAGAGCACCTGCCGCAACTCGAGAAAATCCAGGAGGTTTTGCCCTCCAGGCGAGATGAGGCCCATTTCCGCTGAGGCTTCTCGAGGCCAATCACATCTAACCACTGGAACTTCCAAAGGGTCCTTCACACCCTTGCTGCAACTCAAGAAGTTCCCCGACATACCTGTCTGCACTCGAGAGGAAGCACGTGGTGTCCCGCACACATCCAGGGGAGCCCCGTTTCCGCCTCCTAGCTCGAGATGAGGGATCCTTTCCCTGTTTCGTAGGGAAAGAATTCCCGGCGTTCCAGGCGCATCTCAAGAGCAGGCGCTCTGCACAGGAAATTCGAGAGGAACTCCAGGGTCGTGACACCATTCCAAGAGTCCCCCAGATGTGTCAGTCCATTCCAGAGGAACCTGTTTTCCCTGCACTGCCTTGACGTTCAAGCCGAGGATCGACTCCCACCACGTGTGCACGTGGGACAGCCCTGTGGGAAAGCCTCGTGGGAAAGCCTCGAGGGAAAACCATAGATCCTTTGATCCACGTGGCGGATTGCGTGACACTGCTGCTACCGCTCTGGAGGAAAGAGCAAGTGCATGCCCGCATTCGAGACGAGGACTGACTCCCCTGGGGAGACTCCAGAAGTACCCCAAGATCCATGTCAGCACTGGAGAGGAATCCTCAGGTTCCGGCCCCGACTCCACACAAGGTCTTAGGCCCCGGCATCGACGGGAGAGGAATCCCGAGAGGCCCCCGAGGAACTCGCATAGGGACTGGCCTTTCCTGAGGCCACCAGAGCGGGTCCCTGAGGTCCCCGTCGTAAGTCGAGAGCACCTGCCGCAACTCGAGAAAATCCAGGAGGTTTTGCCCTCCAGGCGAGATGAGGCCCATTTCCCCTGAGGCTTCTCGAGGCCAATCACATCTAACCACTGGAACGTCCAAAGGTTCCTTCACACCCTTGCTGCAACTCAAGAAGTTCCCCGACATACCCGTCTGCACTCGAGAGGAAGCACATGGGGTCCCGCACACATCCAGGGGAGCGCCGTTTCCGCCTCCCAGCTCGAGATGAGGGATCCTTTCCCTGTTTCGTAGGGAAAAAATTCCCGGCGTTCCCGTCGCTTCTCAAGAGGAGGCGCTCTCCACAGGAAAGGCGAGAGGTCCTCCAGGGTCGTGCCACCATTCCAAGAGTCTCCCAGATGAGTCAGTCCATTCCAGAGGAACCTGTTTTCCCTGCACTGCCTTGACGTTCGAGCCGAGGATCGACTCCCACCACGTGTGTACGTGGGACAGCCCTGTGGGAAAGCCTCGTGGGAAAGCCTCGTGGGAAAGACTCGAGGGAAAACCATAGATCCTTTGATCCACGCGGCGGACTGCGTGACACTGCTGCTACCGCTCTGGAGGAAAGCGCAAGTGCATGCCCGCATTCGAGACGAGGACTGACTCCCCTGGGGAGACTCCAGAAGTACCCCAAGATCCATGTCAGCACTGGAGAGGAATCCTCAGGTTCCGGCCCCGACTGCGCCCAAGGTCTTAGGCCCCGGCATCGACGGGAGAGGAATCCCGAGAGGCCCCCGAGGAACTCGCATGGGGACGGGCCTTTCCTGAGGCCACCAGAGCGGTTCCCTGAGGTCCCCGTCGTAATTCGAGAGCACCTGCCGCAACTCGAGAAAATCCAGGAGGTTTTGCCCTCCAGGCGAGATGAGGCCCATTTCCGCTGAGGCTTCTCGAGGCCAATCACGTCTAACCACTGGAACTTCCAAAGGGTCCTTCACACCCTTGCTGCAACTCAAGAAGTTCCCCGACATACCCGTCTCCACTCGAGAGGAAGCACGTTTTGTCCCGCACACATCCAGGGGAGCCCCGTTTCCGCCTCCTAGCTCGAGATGAGGGATCCTTTCCCTGTTTCGTAGGGAAAGAATTCCCGGCGTTCTTGTCGCATCTCAAGGGGAGGCGCTCTCCACAGGAGAGGCGAGAGGAACTCCAGGGTCATGCCACCATTCCAAGAGTCCCCCAGATGTGTCAGTCCATTCCAGAGGAACCTGTTTTCCCTGCACTGCCTTGACGTTCAAGCCGAGGATCGACTCCCACCACGTGTGCACGTGGGACAGCCCTGAGGGAAAGCCTCGTGGGAAAGCCTCGTGGGAAAGACTCGAGGGAAAACCATAGATGCTTTGATCCACGCGGCGGACTGCGTGACACTGCTGCTACCGCTCTGGAGGAAAGCGCAAGTGCATGCCCGCATTCGAGACGAGGACTGACTCCCCTGGGGAGACTCCAGAAGTACCCCAAGATCCATGTCAGCACTGGAGAGGAATCCTCAGGTTCCGGCCCCGACTCCACACAAGGTCTTAGGCCTCGGCATCCACGGGAGAGGAATCACGAGAGGGCCCCGAGGAACTCGCATGGGGACTGGCCTTTCCTGAGGCCACCAGAGCGGGTCCCTGAGGTCCCCGTCGTAAGTCGAGAGCACCTGCCGCAACTCGAGAAAATCCAGGAGGTTTTGCCCTCCAGGCGAGATGAGGCCCATTTCCGCTGAGGCTTCTCGAGGCCAATCACATCTAACCACTGGAACTTCCAAAGGGTCCTTCACACCCTTGCTGCAACTCAAGAAGTTCCCCGACATACCCTTCTGCACTCGAGAGGAAGCACGTGGTGTCCCGCACACATCCAGGGGAGCCCCGTTTCCGCCTCCTAGCTCGAGATGAGGGATCCTTTCCCTGTTTCGTAGGGAAAGAATTCCCGGCGTTCCAGTCGCTTATCAAGAGGAGGCGTTCTCCACAGGAAAGGCGAGAGGAACTCCAGGGTCGTGACACCATTCCAAGAGTCCCCCAGATGTGTCAGTCCATTCCAGAGGAACCTGTTTTTCCTGCACTGCCTTGACGTTCAAGCCGAGGATCGACTCCCACCACGTGTGCACGTGGGACAGCCCTGTGGGAAAGCCTCGTGGGAAAGCCTCGTGGGAAAGACTCGAGGGAAAACCATAGATCCTTTGATCCACGCGGCGGACTGCGTGACACTGCTGCTACCACTCTGGAGGAAAGCGCAAGTGCATGCCCGCATTCGAGACGAGGACTGACTCCCCTGGGGAGACTCCAGAAGTACCCCAAGATCCATGTCAGCACTGGAGAGGAATCCTCAGGTTCCGGCCCCGACTCCACACAAGGTCTTAGGCCCTGGCATCGACGTGAGAGGAATCCCGAGAGGCCCCCGAGGAACTCGCATGGGGACTGGCCTTTCCTGAGGCCACCAGAGCGGTTCCTGAGGTCCCCGTCGGAAGTCGAGAGCACTTGCCGCAACTCGAGAAAATCCAGGAGGTTTTGCCCTTCAGGCGAGATGAGGCCCATTTCCGCTGAGGCTTCTCGAGGCCAATCACATCTAACCACTGGAACTTCCAAAGGGTCCTTCACACCATTGCTGCAACTCAAGAAGTTCCCCGACATACCCGTCTCCACTCGAGAGGAAGCACGTGCGGTCCCTCACACATCCAGGGGAGCCCCGTTTCCGCCTCCTAGCTCGAGATGTGGGATCCTTCCCGGTTTCGTAGGGAAAGAATTCCTGGCGTTCCCGTCGCATCTCAAGAGGAGGCGCTCTCCTCAGGAAAGGCGAGAGGAACTCCAGGGTCGTGACACTATTCCAAGAGTCCCCCAGATGTGTCAGTCCATTCCAGAGGAACCTGTTTTCCCTGCACTGCCTTGACGTTCAAGCCGAGGATCGACTCCCACCACGTGTGCACGTGGGACAGCCCTGTGGGAAAGCCTCGTGGGAAAGCCTCGTGGGAAAGACTCGAGGGAAAACCATAGATCCTTTGATCCACGCGGCGGACTGCGTGACACTGCTGCTACCGCTCTGGAGGAAAGCGCAAGTGCATGCCCGCATTCGAGACGAGGACTGACTCCCCTGGGGAGACTCCAGAAGTACCCCAAGATCCATGTCAGCACTGGAGAGGAATCCTCAGGTTCCGGCCCCGACTCCACACAAGGTCTTAGGCCCCGGCATCGACGGGAGAGGAATCCCGAGAGGCCCCCGAGGAACTCGCATGGGGACTGGCCTTTCCTGAGGCCACCAGAGCGGGTCCCTGAGGTCCCCGTCGTAAGTCGAGAGCACCTGCCGCAACTCGAGAAAATCCAGGAGGTTTTGCCCTCCAGGCGAGATGAGGCCCATTTCCGCTGAGGCTTCTCGAGGCCAATCACGTCTAACCACTGGAACTTCCAAAGGGTCCTTCACACCCTTGCTGCAACTCAAGAAGTTCCCCGACATACCCGTCTCCACTCGAGAGGAAGCACGTTTTGTCCCGCACACATCCAGGGGAGCCCCGTTTCCGCCTCCTAGCTCGAGATGAGGGATCCTTTCCCTGTTTCGTAGGGAAAGAATTCCCGGCGTTCTTGTCGCATCTCAAGAGGAGGCGCTCTCCACAGGAGAGGCGAGAGGAACTCCAGGGTCATGCCACCATTCCAAGAGTCCCCCAGATGTGTCAGTCCATTCCAGAGGAACCTGTTTTCCCTGCACTGCCTTGACGTTCAAGCCGAGGATCGACTCCCACCACGTGTGCACGTGGGACAGCCCTGAGGGAAAGCCTCGTGGGAAAGCCTCGTGGGAAAGACTCGAGGGAAAACCATAGATGCTTTGATCCACGCGGCGGACTGCGTGACACTGCTGCTACCGCTCTGGAGGAAAGCGCAAGTGCATGCCCGCATTCGAGACGAGGACTGACTCCCCTGGGGAGACTCCAGAAGTACCCCAAGATCCATGTCAGCCCTGGAGAGGAATCCTCAGGTTCCGGCCCCGACTCCACACAAGGTCTTAGGCCTCGGCATCGACGGGAGAGGAATCACGAGAGGGCCCCGAGGAACTCGCATGGGGACTGGCCTTTCCTGAGGCCACCAGAGCGGGTCCCTGAGGTCCCCGTCGTAAGTCGAGAGCACCTGCCGCAACTCGAGAAAATCCAGGAGGTTTTGCCCTCCAGGCGAGATGAGGCCCATTTCCGCTGAGGCTTCTCGAGGCCAATCACATCTAACCACTGGAACTTCCAAAGGGTCCTTCACACCCTTGCTGCAACTCAAGAAGTTCCCCGACATACCCTTCTGCACTCGAGAGGAAGCACGTGGTGTCCCGCACACATCCAGGGGAGCCCCGTTTCCGCCTCCTAGCTCGAGATGAGGGATCCTTTCCCTGTTTCGTAGGGAAAGAATTCCCGGCGTTCCCGTCGCATATCAAGAGGAGGCGTTCTCCACAGGAAAGGCGAGAGGAACTCCAGGGTCGTGACACCATTCCAAGAGTCCCCCAGATGTGTCAGTCCATTCCAGAGGAACCTGTTTTTCCTGCACTGCCTTGACGTTCAAGCCGAGGATCGACTCCCACCACGTGTGCACGTGGGACAGCCCTGTGGGAAAGCCTCGTGGGAAAGCCTCGTGGGAAAGACTCGAGGGAAAACCATAGATCCTTTGATCCACGCGGCGGACTGCGTGACACTGCTGCTACCACTCTGGAGGAAAGCGCAAGTGCATGCCCGCATTCGAGACGAGGACTGACTCCCCTGGGGAGACTCCAGAAGTACCCCAAGATCCATGTCAGCACTGGAGAGGAATCCTCAGGTTCCGGCCCCGACTCCACACAAGGTCTTAGGCCCTGGCATCGACGTGAGAGGAATCCCGAGAGGCCCCCGAGGAACTCGCATGGGGACTGGCCTTTCCTGAGGCCACCAGAGCGGTTCCTGAGGTCCCCGTCGGAAGTCGAGAGCACTTGCCGCAACTCGAGAAAATCCAGGAGGTTTTGCCCTTCAGGCGAGATGAGGCCCATTTCCGCTGAGGCTTCTCGAGGCCAATCACATCTAACCACTGGAACTTCCAAAGGGTCCTTCACACCATTGCTGCAACTCAAGAAGTTCCCCGACATACCCGTCTCCACTCGAGAGGAAGCACGTGCGGTCCCTCACACATCCAGGGGAGCCCCGTTTCCGCCTCCTAGCTCGAGATGTGGGATCCTTCCCGGTTTCGTAGGGAAAGAATTCCTGGCGTTCCCGTCGCATCTCAAGAGGAGGCGCTCTCCTCAGGAAAGGCGAGAGGAACTCCAGGGTCGTGACACTATTCCAAGAGTCCCCCAGATGTGTCAGTCCATTCCAGAGGAACCTGTTTTCCCTGCACTGCCTTGACGTTCAAGCCGAGGATCGACTCCCACCACGTGTGCACGTGGGACAGCCCTGTGGGAAAGCCTCGTGGGAAAGCCTCGTGGGAAAGACTCGAGGGAAAACCATAGATCCTTTGATCCACGCGGCGGACTGCGTGACACTGCTGCTACCGCTCTGGAGGAAAGCGCAAGTGCATGCCCGCATTCGAGACGAGGACTGACTCCCCTGGGGAGACTCCAGAAGTACCCCAAGATCCATGTCAGCACTGGAGAGGAATCCTCAGGTTCCGGCCCCGACTCCACACAAGGTCTTAGGCCCCGGCATCGACGGGAGAGGAATCCCGAGAGGCCCCCGAGGAACTCGCATGGGGACTGGCCTTTCCTGAGGCCACCAGAGCGGGTCCCTGAGGTCCCCGTCGTAAGTCGAGAGCACCTGCCGCAACTCGAGAAAATCCAGGAGGTTTTGCCCTCCAGGCGAGATGAGGCCCATTTCCGCTGAGGCTTCTCGAGGCCAATCACGTCTAACCACTGGAACTTCCAAAGGGTCCTTCACACCCTTGCTGCAACTCAAGAAGTTCCCCGACATACCCGTCTCCACTCGAGAGGAAGCATGTGGTGTCCCGCACACATCCAGGGGAGCCCCGTTTCCGCCTCCTAGCTCGAGATGAGGGATCCTTTCCCTGTTTCGTAGGGAAAGAATTCCCGGCGTTCCCGTCGCATCTCAAGAGGAGGCGCTCTCCACAGGAAAGGCGAGAGGAACTCCAGGGTCGTGCCACCATTCCAAGAGTCCCCCAGATGTGTCAGTCCATTCCAGAGGAACCTGTTTTCCCTGCACTGCCTTGATGTTCAAGCCGAGGATCGACTCCCACCACGTGTGCACGTGGGACAGCCCTGTGGGAAAGCCTCGTGGGAAAGCCTCGTGGGAAAGACTCGAGGGAAAACCATAGATCCTTTGATCCACGCGGCCGACTGCGTGACACTGCTGCTACCGCTCTGGAGGAAAGCGCAAGTGCATGCCCGCATTCGAGACGAGGACTGACTCCCCTGGGGAGACTCCAGAAGTACCCCAAGATCCATGTCAGCACTGGAGAGGAATCCTCAGGTTCCGGCCCCGACTCCACACAAGGTCTTAGGCCCCGGCATCGACGGGAGAGGAATCCCGAGAGGCCCCCGAGGAACTCGCATGGGGACTGGCCTTTCCTGAGGCCACCAGAGCGGTTCCGAGAGATCCCCGTCGTAAGTCGAGTGCACCTGCCGCAACTCGAGAAAATCCAGGAGGTTTTGCCCTCCAGGCGAGATGAGGCCCATTTCCGCTGAGGCTTCTCGAGGCCAATCACATCTAACCACTGGAACTTCCAAAGGGTCCTTCACACCATTGCTGCAACTCAAGAAGTTCCCCGACATACCCGTCTCCACTCGAGAGGAAGCACGTGGGGTCCCGCACACATCCAGGGGAGCCCCGTTTCCGCCTCCTAGCTCGAGATGAGGAATCCTTTCCCTGTTTCGTAGGGAAAGAATTCCCGGCGTTCCCGTCGCATCTCAAGAGGAGGCGCTCTCCACAGGAAAGGCGAGAGGAACTCCAGGGTCGTGACACCATTCCAAGAGACCCCCAGATGTGTCAGTCCATTACAGAGGAACCTGTTTTCCCTGCACTGCCTTGATGTTCAAGCCGAGGATCGACTCCCACCACGTGTGCACGTGGGACAGCCCTGTGGGAAAGCCTCGTGGGAAAGCCTCGTGGGAAAGACTCGAGGGAAAACCATAGATCCTTTGATCCATGCGGCCGACTGCGTGACACTGCTGCTACCGCTCTGGAGGAAAGCGCAAGTGCATGCCCGCATTCGAGACGAGGACTGACTCCCCTGGGGAGACTCCAGAAGTACCCCAAGATCCATGTCAGCACTGGAGAGGAATCCTCAGGTTCCGGCCCCGACTCCACACAAGGTCTTAGGCCCCCGCATAGACGGGAGAGGAATCCCGAGAGGCCCCCGAGGAACTCGCATGGGGACTGGCCATTCCTGAGGCCACCAGAGCGGGTCCCTGAGGTCCCCGTCGTAAGTCGAGAGCACCTGCCGCAACTCGAGAAAATCCAGGAGGTTTTGCCCTCCAGGCGAGATGAGGCCCATTTCCGCTGAGGCTTCTCGAGGCCAATCACATCTAACCACTGGAACTTCCAAAGGGTCCTTCACACCATTGCTGCAACTCAAGAAGTTCCCCGACATACCCGTCTCCACTCGAGAGGAAGCACGTGGGGTCCCGCACACATCCAGGGGAGCCCCGTTTCCGCCTCCTAGCTCGAGATGAGGAATCCTTTCCCTGTTTCGTAGGGAAAGAATTCCCGGCGTTCCCGTCGCATCTCAAGAGGAGGCGCTCTCCACAGGAAAGGCGAGAGGAACTCCAGGGTCGTGACACCATTCCAAGAGTCCCCCAGATGTGTCAGTCCATTCCAGAGGAACCTGTTTTCCCTGCACTGCCTTGACGTTCAAGCCGAGGATCGACTCCCACCACGTGTGCACGTGGGACAGCCCTGTGGGAAAGCCTCGTGGGAAAGCCTCGTGGGAAAGACTCGAGGGAAAACCATAGATCCTTTGATCCACGCGGCGGACTGCGTGACACTGCTGCTACCGCTCTGGAGGAAAGCAGAAGTGCATGCCCGCATTCGAGACGAGGACTGACTCCCCTGGGGAGACTCCAGAAGTACCCCAAGATCCATGTCAGCACTGGAGAGGAATCCTCAGGTTCCGGCCCCGACTCCACACAAGGTCTTAGGCCCCGGCATCGACGGGAGAGGAATCCCGAGAGGCCCCCGAGGAACTCGCATGGGGACTGGCCTTTCCTGAGGCAACCAGAGCGGGTCCCTGAGGTCCCCGTCGTAAGTCGAGAGCACCTGCCGCAACTCGAGAAAATCCAGGAGGTTTTGCCCTCCAGGCGAGATGAGGCCCATTTCCGCTGAGGCTTCTCGAGGCCAATCACATCTAACCACTGGAACTTCCAAAGGGTCCTTCACACCCTTGCTTCAACTCAAGAAGTTCCCCGACATACCCGTCTCCACTCGAGAGGAAGCACGTGGGGTCCCGCACACATCCAGGGGAACCCCGTTTCCGCCTCCTAGCTCGAGATGAGGGATCCTTTCCCTGTTTCGTAGGGAAAGAATTCCCGGCGTTCCCGTCGCATCTCAAGAGGAGGCGCTCTCCACAGGAAAGGCGAGAGGAACTCCAGGGTCGTGACACCATTCCAAGAGTCCCCCAGATGTGTCAGTCCATTCCAGAGGAACCTGTTTTCCCTGCACTGCCTTGACGTTCAAGCCGAGGATCGACTCCCACCACGTGTGCACGTGGGACAGCCCTGTGGGAAAGCCTCGTGGGAAAGCCTCGTGGGAAAGACTCGAGGGAAAACCATAGATCCTTTGATCCACGCGGCGGACTGCGTGACACTGCTGCTACCGCTCTGGAGGAAAGCAGAAGTGCATGCCCGCATTCGAGACGAGGACTGACTCCCCTGGGGAGACTCCAGAAGTACCCCATGATCCATGTCAGCACTGGAGAGGAATCCTCAGGTTCCGGCCCCGACTCCACACAAGGTCTTAGGCCCCGGCATCGACGGGAGAGGAATCCCGAGACGCCCCCGAGGAACTCGCATGGGGACTGGCCTTTCCTGAGGCAACCAGAGCGGGTCCCTGAGGTCCCCGTCGTAAGTCGAGAGCACCTGCCGCAACTCGAGAAAATCCAGGAGGTTTTGCCCTCCAGGCGAGATGAGGCCCATTTCCGCTGAGGCTTCTCGAGGCCAATCACATCTAACCACTGGAACTTCTAAAGGGTCCTTCACACCCTTGCTGCAACTCAAGAAGTTCCCCGACATACCCGTCTCCACTCGAGAGGAAGCACGTGGGGTCCCGCACACATCCAGGGGAACCCCGTTTCCGCCTCCTAGCTCGAGATGAGGGATCCTTTCCCTGTTTCGTAGGGAAAGAATTCCCGGCGTTCCCGTCGCATCTCAAGAGGAGGCGCTCTCCACAGGAAAGGCGAGAGGAACTCCAGGGTCGTGCCACCATTCCAAGAGTCCCCCAGATGTGTCAGTCCATTCCAGAGGAACCTGTTTTCCCTGCACTGCCTTGACGTTCAAGCCGAGGATCGACTCCCACCACGTGTGCACGTGGGACAGCCCTGTGGGAAAGCCCCGTGGGAAAGCCTCGTGGGAAAGACTCGAGGGAAAACCATAGATCCTTTGATCCACGCGGCGGACTGCGTGACACTGCTGCTACCGCTCTGGAGGAAAGCGCAAGTGCATGCCCGCATTCGACACGAGGACTTACTCCCCTGGGGAGACTCCAGAAGTACCCCAAGATTCATGTCAGCACTGGAGAGGAATCCTCAGGTTCCGGCCCCGACTGCACACAAGGTCTTACGCCCCGGCATCGACGGGAGAGGAATCCCGAGACGCCCCCGAGGAACTCGCATGGGGACTGGCTTTCCTGAGGCCACCAGAGCGGGTCCCTGAGGTCCCCGTCGTAAGTCGAGAGCACCTGCCGCAACTCGAGAAAATCCAGGAGGTTTTGCCCTCCAGGCGAGATGAGGCCCATTTCCGCTGAGGCTTCTCGAGGCCAATCACATCTAACCACTGGAACTTCCAAAGGGTCCTTCACACCCTTGCTTCAACTCAAGAAGTTCCCCGACATACCCGTCTCCACTCGAGAGGAAGCACGTGGGGTCCCGCACACATCCAGGGGAACCCCGTTTCCGCCTCCTAGCTCGAGATGAGGGATCCTTTCCCTGTTTCGTAGGGAAAGAATTCCCGGCGTTCCCGTCGCATCTCAAGAGGAGGCGCTCTCCACAGGAAAGGCGAGAGGAACTCCAGGGTCGTGCCACCATTCCAAGAGTCCCCCAGATGTGTCAGTCCATTCCAGAGGAACCTGTTTTCCCTGCACTGCCTTGACGTTCAAGCCGAGGATCGACTCCCACCACGTGTGCACGTGGGACAGCCCTGTGGGAAAGCCTCGTGGGAAAGCCTCGTGGGAAAGACTCGAGGGAAAACCATAGATCCTTTGATCCACGCGGCGGACTGCGTGACACTGCTGCTACCGCTCTGGAGGAAAGCAGAAGTGCATGCCCGCATTCGAGACGAGGACTGACTCCCCGGGGGAGACTCCAGAAGTACCCCATGATCCATGTCAGCACTGGAGAGGAATACTCAGGTTCCGGCCCCGACTCCACACAAGGTCTTAGGCCCCGGCATCGACGGGAGAGGAATCCCGAGACGCCCCCGAGGAACTCGCATGGGGACTGGCCTTTCCTGAGGCAACCAGAGCGGGTCCCTGAGGTCCCCGTCGTAAGTCGAGAGCACCTGCCGCAACTCGAGAAAATCCAGGAGGTTTTGCCCTCCAGGCGAGATGAGGCCCATTTCCGCTGAGGCTTCTCGAGGCCAATCACATCTAACCACTGGAACTTCTAAAGGGTCCTTCACACCCTTGCTGCAACTCAAGAAGTTCCCCGACATACCCGTCTCCACTCGAGAGGAAGCACGTGGGGTCCCGCACACATCCAGGGGAACCCCGTTTCCGCCTCCTAGCTCGAGATGAGGGATCCTTTCCCTGTTTCGTAGGGAAAGAATTCCCGGCGTTCCCGTCGCATCTCAAGAGGAGGCGCTCTCCACAGGAAAGGCGAGAGGAACTCCAGGGTCGTGCCACCATTCCAAGAGTCCCCCAGATGTGTCAGTCCATTCCAGAGGAACCTGTTTTCCCTGCACTGCCTTGACGTTCAAGCCGAGGATCGACTCCCACCACGTGTGCACGTGGGACAGCCCTGTGGGAAAGCCCCGTGGGAAAGCCTCGTGGGAAAGACTCGAGGGAAAACCATAGATCCTTTGATCCACGCGGCGGACTGGGTGACACTGCTGCTACCGCTCTGGAGGAAAGCGCAAGTGCATGCCCGCATTCGACACGAGGACTTACTCCCCTGGGGAGACTCCAGAAGTACCCCAAGATTCATGTCAGCACTGGAGAGGAATCCTCAGGTTCCGGCCCCGACTCCACACAAGGTCTTACGCCCCGGCATCGACGGGAGAGGAATCCCGAGACGCCCCCGAGGAACTCGCATGGGGACTGGCTTTCCTGAGGCCACCAGAGCGGGTCCCTGAGGTCCCCGTCGTAAGTCGAGAGCACCTGCCGCAACTCGAGAAAATCCAGGAGGTTTTGCCCTCCAGGCGAGATGAGGCCCATTTCCGCTGAGGCTTCTCGAGGCTAATCACATCTAACCACTTGAACTTCCAAAGGGTCCTTCACACCCTTGCTGCAACTCAAGAAGTTCCCCGACATACCCGTCTCCACTCGAGAGGAAGCACGTGGTTTCCCGCACACATCCAGGGGAGCCCCGTTTCCGCCTCCTAGCTCGAGATGAGGGATCCTTTCCCTGTTTCGTAGGGAAAGAATTCCCGGCGTTCCCGTCGCATCTCAAGAGGAGGCGATCTCCACAGGAAAGGCGAGAGGAACTCCAGGGTCGTGCCACCATTCCAAGAGTCCCCCAGATGTGTCAGTCCATTCCAGAGGAACCTGTTTTCCCTGCACTGCCTTGACGTTCAAGCCGAGGATCGAATCCCACCACGTGTGCACGTGGGACAGCCCTGTGGGAAAGCCTCGTGGGAAAGACTCGTGGGAAAGACTCGAGGGAAAACCATAGATCCTTTGATCCACGCGGCGGACCGCGTGACACTGCTGCTACCGCTCTGGAGGAAAGCGCAAGTGCATGCCCGCATTCGAGACGAGGACTGACTCCCCTGGGGAGACTCCAGAAGTACCCCAAGATCAATGTCAGCACTGGAGAGGAATCCTCAGGTTCCGGCCCCGACTCCACACAAGGTCTTAGGCCCCGGCATCGACGGGAGAGGAATCCCGAGAGGCCCCCGAGGAACTCGCATGGGGACTGGCCTTTCCTGAGGCCACCAGATCGGGTCTCTGAGGTCCCCGTCGTAAGTCGAGAGCACCTGCCGCAACTCGAGAAAATCCAGGAGGTTTCGCCCTCCAGGCGAGATGAGGCCCATTTCCGCTGAGGCTTCTCGAGGCCAATCACATCTAACCACTGGAACTTCTAAAGGGTCCTTCACACCCTTGCTGCAACTCAAGAAGTTCCCCGACATACCCGTCTCCACTCGAGAGGAAGCACGTGGGGTCCCGCACACATCCAGGGGAACCCCGTTTCCGCCTCCTAGCTCGAGATGAGGGATCCTTTCCCTGTTTCGTAGGGAAAGAATTCCCGGCGTTCCCGTCGCATCTCAAGAGGAGGCGCTCTCCACAGGAAAGGCGAGAGGAACTCCAGGGTCGTGCCACCATTCCAAGAGTCCCCCAGATGTGTCAGTCCATTCCAGAGGAACCTGTTTTCCCTGCACTGCCTTGACGTTCAAGCCGAGGATCGACTCCCACCACGTGTGCACGTGGGACAGCCCTGTGGGAAAGCCCCGTGGGAAAGCCTCGTGGGAAAGACTCGAGGGAAAACCATAGATCCTTTGATCCACGCGGCGGACTGGGTGACACTGCTGCTACCGCTCTGGAGGAAAGCGCAAGTGCATGCCCGCATTCGACACGAGGACTTACTCCCCTGGGGAGACTCCAGAAGTACCCCAAGATTCATGTCAGCACTGGAGAGGAATCCTCAGGTTCCGGCCCCGACTCCACACAAGGTCTTACGCCCCGGCATCGACGGGAGAGGAATCCCGAGACGCCCCCGAGGAACTCGCATGGGGACTGGCTTTCCTGAGGCCACCAGAGCGGGTCCCTGAGGTCCCCGTCGTAAGTCGAGAGCACCTGCCGCAACTCGAGAAAATCCAGGAGGTTTTGCCCTCCAGGCGAGATGAGGCCCATTTCCGCTGAGGCTTCTCGAGGCTAATCACATCTAACCACTTGAACTTCCAAAGGGTCCTTCACACCCTTGCTGCAACTCAAGAAGTTCCCCGACATACCCGTCTCCACTCGAGAGGAAGCACGTGGTTTCCCGCACACATCCAGGGGAGCCCCGTTTCCGCCTCCTAGCTCGAGATGAGGGATCCTTTCCCTGTTTCGTAGGGAAAGAATTCCCGGCGTTCCCGTCGCATCTCAAGAGGAGGCGATCTCCACAGGAAAGGCGAGAGGAACTCCAGGGTCGTGCCACCATTCCAAGAGTCCCCCAGATGTGTCAGTCCATTCCAGAGGAACCTGTTTTCCCTGCACTGCCTTGACGTTCAAGCCGAGGATCGAATCCCACCACGTGTGCACGTGGGACAGCCCTGTGGGAAAGCCTCGTGGGAAAGACTCGTGGGAAAGACTCGAGGGAAAACCATAGATCCTTTGATCCACGCGGCGGACCGCGTGACACTGCTGCTACCGCTCTGGAGGAAAGCGCAAGTGCATGCCCGCATTCGAGACGAGGACTGACTCCCCTGGGGAGACTCCAGAAGTACCCCAAGATCAATGTCAGCACTGGAGAGGAATCCTCAGGTTCCGGCCCCGACTCCACACAAGGTCTTAGGCCCCGGCATCGACGGGAGAGGAATCCCGAGAGGCCCCCGAGGAACTCGCATGGGGACTGGCCTTTCCTGAGGCCACCAGATCGGGTCTCTGAGGTCCCCGTCGTAAGTCGAGAGCACCTGCCGCAACTCGAGAAAATCCAGGAGGTTTCGCCCTCCAGGCGAGATGAGGCCCATTTCCGCTGAGGCTTCTCGAGGACAATCACATCTAACCACTGGAACTTCCAAAGTGTCCTTCACACCCTTGCTGCAACTCAAGAAGTTCCCCGACATACCCGTCTCCACTCGAGAGGACGCACGTGGGGTCCCTCACACATCCAGGGGAGCCCCGTTTGCGCCTCCTAGCTCGAGATGAGGGATCCTTTCCCTGTTTCGTAGGGAAAGAATTCCCGGCGTTCCCGTCGCATCTCAAGAGGAGGCGCTCTCCACAGGAAAGGCGAGAGGAACTCCAGGGTCGTGCCACCATTCCAAGAGTCCCCCATATGTGTCAGTCCATTCCAGAGGAACCTGTTTTCCCTGCACTGCCTTGACGTTCAAGCCGAGGATCGAGTCCCACCACGTGTGCACGTGGGACAGCCCTGTGGGAAAGCCTCGTGGGAAAGCCTCGTGGGAAAGACTCGAGGGAAAACCATAGATCCTTTGATCCACGCGGCGGACTGCGTGACACTGCTGCTACCGCTCTGGAGGAAAGCGCAATTGCATGCCCGCATTCGAGACGAGGACTGACTCCCCTGGGGAGACTCCGGAAGTACCCCAAGATCCATGTCAGCAATGGAGAGGAATCCTCAGGTTCCGGCCCCGACTCCACACAAGGTCTTAGGCCCCGGCATCGACGGGAGAAGAATCCCGAGAGGCCCCGGAGGAACTCTCATGCGACTGGCCTTTCCTGAGGCCACCAGAGCGGGTCCCTGAGGTCCCCGTCGTAAGTCGAGAGCACCTGCCGCAACTCGAGAAAATCCAGGAGGTTTTGCCCTCAAGGCGAGATGAGGCCCATTTCCGCTGAGGCTTCTCGAGGCCAATCACATCTAACCACTGGAACTTCCAAAGGGTCCTTCACACCCTTGCTGCAACTCAAGAAGTTCCCCGACATACCCGTCTGCACTCGAGAGGAAGCACGTGGTGTCCCGCACACATCCAGGGGAGCCCCGTTTCCGCCTCCTAGCTCGAGATGAGGGATCCTTTCCCTGTTTCGTAGGGAAAGAATTCCCGGCGTTCCCGTCGCATCTCAAGAGGAGGCGCTCTCCACAGGAAAGGCGAGAGGAACTCCAGGGTCGTGACACCATTCCAAGAGACCCCCAGATGTGTCAGTCCATTACAGAGGAACCTGTTTTCCCTGCACTGCCTTGACGTTCAAGCCGAAGATCGACTCCCACCACGTGTGCACGTGGGACAGCCCTATGGGTAAGCCTCGTGGGAAAGCCTCGTGGGAAAGACTCGAGGGAAAACCATAGATCCTTTGATCCATGCGGCGGACTGCGTGACACTGCTGCTACCGCTCTGGAGGAAAGCGCAAGTGCATGCCCGCATTCGAGACGAGGACTGACTCCCCTGGGGAGACTCCAGAAGTACCCCAAGATCCATGTCAGCACTGGAGAGGAATCCTCACGTTCCGGCCCCGACTCCACACAAGGTCTTAAGCCCCGGCATCGACGGGAGAGGAATCCCCAGAGGAACTCGCATGGGGACTGGCCTTTCCTGAGGCCACCAGAGCGGGTCCCTGAGGTCCTGGTCGTAAGTCGAGAGCACCTGCCGCAACTCGAGAAAATCCAGGAGGTTTTGCCCTCCAGGCGAGATGAGGCCCATTTCCGCTGAGGCTTCTCGAGGCTAATCACGTCTAAATACTGGAACTTCCAATGGGTCCTTCACACCCATGCTGCGACTAAAGAAGTTCCCCAACATACCCGTCTCCACTCCAGAGGAAGCACGTGGGGTCCCGCACACATCCAGGGGAGCCCCTTTTCCGCCTCCTAGCTCGAGATGAGGGATCCTTTCCCTGTTTCGTAGGGAAAGAATTCCCGGCGTTCCCGTCGCATCTCAAGAGGAGGCGCTCTCCACAGGAAAGGCGAGAGGAACTCCAGGGTCGTGCCACCATTCCAAGAGTCCCCCAGATGTGTCAGTCCATTCCAGAGGAACCTGTTTTCCCTGCACTGCCTTGACGTTCAAGCCGAGGATCGACTCCCACCACGTGTGCACGTGGGACAGCCCTGTGGGAAAGCCTCGTGGGAAAGCCTCGTGGGAAAGACTCGAGGGAAAACCATAGATCCTTTGATCCACGAGGCGGACTGCGTGACACTGCTGCTACCGCTCTGGAGGAAAGCGCAAGTGCATGGCCGCATTCGAGACGAGGACTGACTCCCCTGGGGAAACTCCAGAATTACCCCAAGATCCATGTCAGCACTGGAGAGGAATCCTCAGGTTCCGGCCCCGACTTCACACAAGGACTTAGGCCCCGGCATCGACGGGAGAGGAATCCCGAGAGGCCCCCGAGGAACTCGCATGGGGACTGGCCTTTCCTGAGGCCACCAGAGCGGGTCCCTGAGGTCCTCGTCGTAAGTCGAGAGCACCTGCCGCAACTCGAGAAAATCCAGGCGGTTTTGCCCTCCAGGCGAGATGAGGCCCATTTCCGCTGAGGCTTCTCGAGGCCAATCACATCTAACCACTGGAACTTCCAAAGGGTCCTTCACACCCTTGCTGCAACTCAAGAAGTTCCCCGACATACCCGTCTCCACTCGAGAGGAAGCACGTGGGGTCCCGCACACATCCAGGGGAGCCCCTTTTCCGCCTCCTAGCTCGAGATGAGGGATCCTTTCCCTGTTTCGTAGGGAAAGAATTCCCGGCGTTCCCGTCGCATCTCAAGAGGAGGCTCTCTCCACAGGAAAGGCGAGAGGAACTCCAGGGTCGTGACACCATTCCAAGAGTCCCCCAGATGTGTCAGTCCATTCCAGAGGAACCTTTTTTCCCTGCACTACCTTGACGTTCAAGCCGAGGATCGACTCCCACCACGTGTGCACGTGGGACAGCCCTGTGGGAAAGCCTCGTGGGAAAGCATCGTGGGAAAGACTCGAGGGAAAACCATAGATCCTTTGATCCACGCGGCGGACTGCGTGACACTGCTGCTACCGCTCTGGAGGAAAGCGCAAGTGCATGCCCGCATTCGAGACGAGGACTGACTCCCCTGGGGAGACTCCAGAAGTACCCCAAGATCCATGTCAGCACTGGAGAGGAATCCTCAGGTTCCGGCCCCGACTCCACACAAGGTCTTAGGCCCCGGCATCGACGGGAGAGGAATCCCGAGAGGCCCCCGAGGAACTCGCATGGGGACTGGCCTTTCCTGAGGCCACCAGAGCGGGTCCCTGAGGTCCCCGTCGTAAGTCGAGAGCACCTGCCGCAACTCGAGAAAATCCAGGAGGTTTTGCCCTCTAGGCGAGATGAGGCCCATTTCCGCTGAGGCTTCTCGAGGCCAATCACATCTAACCACTGGAACATCCAAAGGGTCTTTCACACCATTGCTGAAACTCAAGAAGATCCCCGACATACCCGTCTCCACTCGAGAGGAAGCACGTGGGGTCCCTCACACATCCAGGTGAGCCCCGTTTCCGCCTAATAGCTCGAGATGAGGGATCCTTCCCTTTTTCGTAGGGAAAGAATTCCCGGCGTTCCAGTCGCATCTCAAGAGGAGGCGCTCTCCACAGGAAAGGCGAGAGGAACTCCAGGGTCGTGCCACCATTCCAAGAGTCCCCCAGATGTGTCAGTCCATTCCAGAGGAACCTGTTTTCCCTGCACTGCCTTGACGTTCAAGCCGAGGATCGACTCCCACCACGTGTGCACGTGGGACAGCCCTGTGGGAAAGCCTCGTGGGAAAGCCTCATGGGAAAGACTCGAGGGAAAACCATAGATCCTTTGATCCACGCGGCGGACTGCGTGACACTGCTGCTACCGCTCTGGAGGAAAGCGCAAGTGCATGCCCGCATTCGAGACGAGGACTGACTCCCCTGGGGAGACTCCAGAAGTACCCCAAGATCCATGTCAGCACTGGAGAGGAATCCTCAGGTTCCGGCCCCGACTCCACACAAGGTCTTAGGCCCCGGCATCGACGGGAGAGGAATCCCGAGAGGCCCCAGAGGAACTCGCATGGGGACTGGCCTTTCCTGAGGCCACCAGAGCGGGTCCCTGAGGTCCCCTCGTAAGTCGAGAGCACCTGCCGCAACTCGAGAAAATCCAGGCGGTTTTGCCCTCCAGGCGAGATGAGGCCCATTTCCGCTGAGGCTTCTCGAGGCTAATCACGTCTAACCACTGGAACTTCCAAAGGGTCCTTCACACCCTTGCTGCAACTCAAGAAGTTCCCCGACATATCCGTCTCCACTCGAGAGGAAGCACGTGGGTCCCGCACACATCCAGGGGAGCCCCGTTTCCGCCTCCTAGCTCGAGATGAGGGATCCTTTCCCTGTTTCGTAGGGAAAGAATTCCCGGCGTTCCCGTCGCATCTCAAGAGGAGGCGCTCTCCACAGGAAAGGCGAGAGGAACTCCAGGGTCGTGCCACCATTCCAAGAGTCTCCCAGATGTGTCAGTCCATTCCAGAGGAACCTGTTTTCCCTGCACTGCCTTGACGTTCAAGCCGAGGATCGACTCCCACCACGTGTGCACGTGGGACAGCCCTGTGGGAAAGCCTCGTGGGAAAGCCTCGTGGGAAAGACTGGAGGGAAAACCATAGATCCTTTGATCCACGCGGCGGACTGCGTGAAACTGCTGCTACCGCTCTGGAGGAAAGCGCAAGTGCATGCCCGCATTCGAGACGAGGACTGACTCCCCTGGGGAGACTCCAGAAGTACCCCAAGATCCATGTCAGCACTGGAGAGGAATCCTCAGGTTCCGGCCCCGACTCCACACAAGGTCTTAGGCCCCGGCATCGACGGGAGAGGAATCCCGAGACGCCCCCGAGGAACTCGCATGGGGACTGGCCTTTCCTGAGGCCACCAGAGCGGGTCCCTGAGGTCCCCGTCGTAAGTCGAGAGCACCTGCCGCAACTCGAGAAAATCCAGGAGGTTTTGCCCTCCAGGCGAGATGAGGCCCATTTCCGCTGAGGCTTCTCGAGGCTAATCACGTCTAACCACTGGAACTTCCAAAGGGTCCTTCACACCCTTGCTGCAACTCAAGAAGTTCCCCGACATACCCGTCTCCACTCGAGAGGAAGTACGTGGTGTCCCGCCCACATCCAGGGGAGCTCCGTTTCCGACTCCTAGCTCGAGATGAGGGATCCTTTCCCTGTTTCGTAGGGAAAGAATTCCGGGCGTTCCCGTCGCATCTCAAGAGGAGGCCCTCTCCACAGGAAAGGCGAGAGGAACTCCAGGGTCGTGCCACCATTCCAAGAGTCCCCCAGATGTGTCTAGTCCATTCCAGAGGAACCTATTTTCCCTGCACTGCCTTGACGTTCAAGCCAAGGATCGACTCCCACCACGTGTGCACGTGGGACAGCCCTGTGGGAAAGCCTCGTGGTAAAGCCTCGTGGGAAAGACTCGAGGGAAAACCATAGATCCGTTGATCCACGCGGCGGACTGCGTGACACTGCTGCTACCGCTCTGGAGGAAAGCGCAATTGCATGCCCGCATTCGAGACGAGGACTGACTCCCCTGGGGAGACTCCAGAAGTACCCCAAGATCCATGTCAGCACTGGAGAGGAATCCTCAGGTTCCGGCCCCGACTCCACACAAGGTCTTAGGCCCCGGCATCGACGGGAGAGGAATCCCGAGAGGCCCCCGAGGAACTCGCATGGGGACTGGCCTTTCCTGAGGCAACCAGAGCGGGTCCCTGAGGTCCCCGTCGTAAGTCGAGAGCACCTGCCGCAACTCGAGAAAATCCAGGAGGTTTTGCCCTCTAGGGGAGATGAGGCCCATTTCCGCTGAGGCTTCTCGAGGCCAATCACATCTAACCACTGGAACTTCCAAAGGGTCTTTCACACCATTGCTGAAACTCAAGAAGTTCCCCGACATACCCGTCTCCACTCGAGAGGACGCACGTGGGGTCCCTCACACATCCAGGGGAGCCCCGTTTGCGCCTCCTAGCTCGAGATGAGGGATCCTTTCCCTGTTTCGTAGGGCAAGAATTCCCGGCGTTCCCGTCGCATCTCAAGAGGAGGCGCTCTCCACAGGAAAGGCGAGAGGAACTCCAGGGTCGTGCCACCATTCCAAGAGTCCCCCATATGTGTCAGTCCATTCCAGAGGAACCTGTTTTCCCTGCACTGCCTTGACGTTCAAGCCGAGGATCGAGTCCCACCACGTGTGCACGTGGGACAGCCCTGTGGGAAAGCCTCGTGGGAAAGCCTCGTGGGAAAGACTCGAGGGAAAACCATAGATCCTTTGATCCACGCGGCGGACTGCGTGACACTGCTGCTACCGCTCTGGAGGAAAGCGCAATTGCATGCCCGCATTCGAGACGAGGACTGACTCCCCTGGGGAGACTCCGGAAGTACTCCAAGATCCATGTCAGCAATGGAGAGGAATCCTCAGGTTCCGGCCCCGACTCCACACAAGGTCTTAGGCCCCGGCATCGACGGGAGAAGAATCCCGAGAGGCCCCCGAGGAACTCTCATGCGACTGGCCTTTCCTGAGGCCACCAGAGCGGGTCCCTGAGGTCCCCGTCGTAAGTCGAGAGCACCTGCCGCAACTCGAGAAAATCCAGGAGGTTTTGCCCTCAAGGCGAGATGAGGCCCATTTCCGCTGAGGCTTCTCGAGGCCAATCACATCTAACCACTGGAACTTCCAAAGGGTCCTTCACACCCTTGCTGCAACTCAAGAAGTTCCCCGACATACCCGTCTGCACTCGAGAGGAAGCACGTGGTGTCCCGCACACATCCAGGGGAGCCCCGTTTCCGCCTCCTAGCTCGAGATGAGGGATCCTTTCCCTGTTTCGTAGGGAAAGAATTCCCGGCGTTCCCGTCGCATCTCAAGAGGAGGCGCTCTCCACAGGAAAGGCGAGAGGAACTCCAGGGTCGTGACACCATTCCAAGAGACCCCCAGATGTGTCAGTCCATTACAGAGGAACCTGTTTTCCCTGCACTGCCTTGACGTTCAAGCCGAAGATCGACTCCCACCACGTGTGCACGTGGGACAGCCCTATGGGTAAGCCTCGTGGGAAAGCCTCGTGGGAAAGACTCGAGGGAAAACCATAGATCCTTTGATCCATGCGGCGGACTGCGTGACACTGCTGCTACCGCTCTGGAGGAAAGCGCAAGTGCATGCCCGCATTCGAGACGAGGACTGACTCCCCTGGGGAGACTCCAGAAGTACCCCAAGATCCATGTCAGCACTGGAGAGGAATCCTCACGTTCCGGCCCCGACTCCACACAAGGTCTTAAGCCCCGGCATCGACGGGAGAGGAATCCCCAGAGGAACTCGCATGGGGACTGGCCTTTCCTGAGGCCACCAGAGCGGGTCCCTGAGGTCCTGGTCGTAAGTCGAGAGCACCTGCCGCAACTCGAGAAAATCCAGGAGGTTTTGCCCTCCAGGCGAGATGAGGCCCATTTCCGCTGAGGCTTCTCGAGGCTAATCACGTCTAAATACTGGAACTTCCAATGGGTCCTTCACACCCATGCTGCGACTAAAGAAGTTCCCCAACATACCCGTCTCCACTCCAGAGGAAGCACGTGGGGTCCCGCACACATCCAGGGGAGCACCGTTTCCGCCTCCTAGCTCGAGATGAGGGATCCTTTCCCTGTTTCGTAGGGAAAGAATTCCCGGCGTTCCCGTCGCATCTCAAGAGGAGGCGCTCTCCACAGGAAAGGCGAGAGGAACTCCAGGGTCGTGCCACCATTCCAAGAGTCCCCCAGATGTGTCAGTCCATTCCAGAGGAACCTGTTTTCCCTGCACTGCCTTGACGTTCAAGCCGAGGATCGACTCCCACCACGTGTGCACGTGGGACAGCCCTGTGGGAAAGCCACGTGGGAAAGCCTCGTGGGAAAGACTCGAGGGAAAACCATAGATCCTTTGATCCACGAGGCGGACTGCGTGACACTGCTGCTACCGCTCTGGAGGAAAGCGCAAGTGCATGGCCGCATTCGAGACGAGGACTGACTCCCCTGGGGAGACTCCAGAATTACCCCAAGATCCATGTCAGCACTGGAGAGGAATCCTCAGGTTCCGGCCCCGACTCCACACAAGGTCTTAGGCCCCGGCATCGACGGGAGAGGAATCCCGAGAGGCCCCCGAGGAACTCGCATGGGGACTGGCCTTTCCTGAGGCCACCAGAGCGGGTCCCTGAGGTCCCCGTCGTAAGTCGAGAGCACCTGCCGTAACTCGAGAAAATCCAGGCGGTTTTGCCCTCCAGGCGAGATGAGGCCCATTTCCGCTGAGGCTTCTCGAGGCTAATCACGTCTAACCACTGGAACTTCCAATGGGTCCTTCACACCCATGCTGCGACTAAAGAAGTTCCCCAACATACCCGTCTCCACTCCAGAGGAAGCACGTGGGGTCCCGCACACATCCAGGGGAGCACCGTTTCCGCCTCCTAGCTCGAGATGAGGGATCCTTTCCCTGTTTCGTAGGGAAAGAATTCCCGGCGTTCCCGTCGCATCTCAAGAGGAGGCGCTCTCCACAGGAAAGGCGAGAGGAACTCCAGGGTCGTGCCACCATTCCAAGAGTCCCCCAGATGTGTCAGTCCATTCCAGAGGAACCTGTTTTCCCTGCACTGCCTTGACGTTCAAGCCGAGGATCGACTCCCACCACGTGTGCACGTGGGACAGCCCTGTGGGAAAGCCTCGTGGGAAAGCCTCGTGGGAAAGACTCGAGGGAAAACCATAGATCCTTTGATCCACGCGGCGGACTGCGTGACACTGCTGCTACCGCTCTGGAGGAAAGCGCAAGTGCATGCCCGCATTCGAGACGAGGACTGACTCCCCTGGGGAGACTCCAGAAGTACCCCAAGATCCATGTCAGCACTGGAGAGGAATCCTCAGGTTCCGGCCCCGACTCCACACAAGGTCTTAGGCCCCGGCATCGACGGGAGAGGAATCCCGAGACGCCCCCGAGGAACTCGCATGGGGACTGGCCTTTCCTGAGGCCACCAGAGCGGGTCCCTGAGGTCCCCGTCGTAAGTCGAGAGCACCTGCCGCAACTCGAGAAAATCCAGGAGGTTTTGCCCTCCAGGCGAGATGAGGCCCATTTCCGCTGAGGCTTCTCGAGGCTAATCACGTCTAACCACTGGAACTTCCAAAGGGTCCTTCACACCCTTGCTGCAACTCAAGAAGTTCCCCGACATACCCGTCTCCACTCGAGAGGAAGTACGTGGTGTCCCGCCCACATCCAGGGGAGCTCCGTTTCCGACTCCTAGCTCGAGATGAGGGATCCTTTCCCTGTTTCGTAGGGAAAGAATTCCGGGCGTTCCCGTCGCATCTCAAGAGGAGGCCCTCTCCACAGGAAAGGCGAGAGGAACTCCAGGGTCGTGCCACCATTCCAAGAGTCCCCCAGATGTGTCAGTCCATTCCAGAGGAACCTATTTTCCCTGCACTGCCTTGACGTTCAAGCCAAGGATCGACTCCCACCACGTGTGCACGTGGGACAGCCCTGTGGGAAAGCCTCGTGGGAAAGCCTCATGGGAAAGACTCGAGGGAAAACCATAGATCCTTTGATCCACGCGGCGGACTGCGTGACACTGCTGCTACCGCTCTGGAGGAAAGCGCAAGTGCATGCCCGCATTCGAGACGAGGACTGACTCCCCTGGGGAGACTCCAGAAGTACCCCAAGATCCATGTCAGCACTGGAGAGGAATCCTCAGGTTCCGGCCCCGACTCCACACAAGGTCTTAGGCCCCGGCATCGACGGGAGAGGAATCCCGAGAGGCCCCCGAGGAACTCGCATGGGGACTGGCCTTTCCTGAGGCCACCAGAGCGGGTCCCTGAGGTCCCCGTCGTAAGTCGAGAGCACCTGCCGTAACTCGAGAAAATCCAGGCGGTTTTGCCCTCCAGGCGAGATGAGGCCCATTTCCGCTGAGGCTTCTCGAGGCTAATCACGTCTAACCACTGGAACTTCCAAAGGGTCCTTCACACCCTTGCTGCAACTCAAGAAGTTCCCCGACATACCCGTCTCCACTCGAGAGGAAGCACGTGGGTCCCGCACACATCCAGGGGAGCCCCGTTTCCGCCTCTTAGCTCGAGATGAGGGATCCTTTCCCTGTTTCGTAGGAAAAGAATTCCCGGCGTTCCCGTCGCATCTCAAGAGGAGGCGCTCTCCACAGGAAAGGCGAGAGGAACTCCAGGGTCGTGCCACCATTCCAAGAGTCCCCCAGATGTGTCAGTCCATTCCAGAGGAACCTGTTTTCCCTGCACTGCCTTGACGTTCAAGCCGAGGATCGACTCCCACCACGTGTGCACGTGGGACAGCCCTGTGGGAAAGCCTCGTGGGAAAGCCTCGTGGGAAAGACTCGAGGGAAAACCATAGATCCTTTGATCCACGCGGCGGACTGCGTGACACTGCTGCTACCGCTCTGGAGGAAAGCGCAAGTGCATGCCCGCATTCGAGACGAGGACTGACTCCCCTGGGGAGACTCCAGAAGTACCCCAAGATCCATGTCAGCACTGGAGAGGAATCCTCAGGTTCCGGCCCCGACTCCACACAAGGTCTTAGGCCCCGGCATCGACGGGAGAGGAATCCCGAGACGCCCCCGAGGAACTCGCATGGGGACTGGCCTTTCCTGAGGCCACCAGAGCGGGTCCCTGAGGTCCCCGTCGTAAGTCGAGAGCACCTGCCGCAACTCGAGATAATCCAGGAGGTTTTGCCCTCCAGGCGAGATGAGGCCCATTTCCGCTGAGGCTTCTCGAGGCTAATCACGTCTAACCACTGGAACTTCCAAAGGGTCCTTCACACCCTTGCTGCAACTCAAGAAGTTCCCCGACATACCCGTCTCCACTCTAGAGGAAGCACGTGGGTCCCGCACACATCCAGGGGAGCCCCGTTTCCGCCTCCTAGCTCGAGATGAGGGATCCTTTCCCTGTTTCGTAGGGAAAGAATTCCCGGCGTTCCCGTCGCATCTCAAGAGGAGGCGCTCTCCACAGGAAAGGCGAGAGGAACTCCAGGGTCGTGCCACCATTCCAAGAGTCCCCCAGATGTGTCAGTCCATTCCAGAGGAACCTGTTTTCCCTGCACTGCCTTGACGTTCAAGCCGAGGATCGACTCCCACCACGTGTGCACGTGGGACAGCCCTGTGGGAAAGCCTCGTGGGAAAGCCTCGTGGGAAAGACTCGAGGGAAAACCATAGATCCTTTGATCCACGCGGCGGACTGCGTGACACTGCTGCTACCGCTCTGGAGGAAAGCGCAAGTGCATGCCCGCATTCGAGACGAGGACTGACTCCCCTGGGGAGACTCCAGAAGTACCCCAAGATCCATGTCAGCACTGGAGAGGAATCCTCAGGTTCCGGCCCCGACTCCACACAAGGTCTTAGGCCCCGGCATCGACGGGAGAGGAATCCCCAGAGGCCCCCGAGGAACTCGCATGGGGACTGGCCTTTCCTGAGGCCACCAGAGCGGGTCCCTGAGGTCCCCGTCGTAAGTCGAGAGCACCTGCCGCAACTCGAGAAAATCCAGGAGGTTTTGCCCTCCAGGCGAGATAAGGCCCATTTCCGCTGAGGCTTCTCGTGGCCAATCACATCTAACCACTGGAACTTCCAAAGGGTCCTTCACACCCTTGCTGCAACTCAAGAAGTTCCCCGACATACCCGTCTCCACTCGAGAGGAAGCACGTGGTGTCCCGCACACATCCAGGGGAGCCCCGTTTCCGCCTCCTAGCTCGAGATGAGGGATCCTTTCCCTGTTTCGTAGGGAAAGAATTCCCGGCGTTCCCGTCGCTTCTCAAGAGGAGGCGCTCTCCACAGGAAAGGCGAGAGGAACTCCAGGGTCGTGACACCATTCCAAGAGTCCCCCAGATGTGTCAGTACATTCCAGAGGAACCTGTTTTCCCTGCACTGCCTTGACGTTCAAGCCGAGGATCGACTCCCACCACGTGTGCACGTGGGACAGCCCTGTGGGAAAGCCTCGTGGGAAAGCCTCGTGGGAAAGACTCGAGGGAAAACCATAGATCCTTTGATCCACGCGGCGGACTGCGTGACACTGCTGCTACCGCTCTGGAGGAAAGCGCAAGTGCATGCCCGCATTCGAGACGAGGACTGACTCCCCTGGGGAGACTCCAGAAGTACCCCAAGATCCATGTCAGCACTGGAGAGGAATCCTCAGGTTCCGGCCCCGACTCCACACAAGGTCTTAGGCCCCGGCATCGACGGGAGAGGAATCCCGAGAGGCCCCCGAGGAACTCGCATGGGGACTGGCCTTTCCTGAGGCAACCAGAGCGGGTCCCTGAGGTCCCCGTCGTAAGTCGAGAGCACCTGCCGCAACTCGAGAAAATCCAGGAGGTTTTGCCCTCCAGGCGAGATGAGGCCCATTTCCGCTGAGGCTTCTCGAGGCCAATCACATCTAACCACTGGAACTTCCAAAGGGTCCTTCACACCATTGCTGCAACTCACGAAGTTCCCCGACCTACCCGTCTCCACTCGAGAGGAAGCACGTGGGTCCCGCACACATCCAGGGGAGCCCCGTTTCCACCTCCTAGCTCGAGATGAGGGATCCATTCCCTGTTTCGTAGGGAAAAAATTCCCGGCGTTCCCGTCGCATCTCAAGAGGAGGCGCTCTCCACAGGAAAGGCGAGAGGAACTCCAGGGTCGTGCCACCATTCCAAGAGACCCCCAGATGTGTCAGTCCATTACAGAGGAACCTGTTTTCCCTGCACTGCCTTGATTTTCAAGCCGAGGATCGACTCCCACCACGTGTGCACGTGGGACAGCCCTGTGGGAAAGCCTCGTGGGAAAGCCTCGTGGGAAAGACTCGAGGGAAAACCATAGATCCTTTGATCCACGCGGCAGACTGCGTGACACTGCTGCTACCGCTCTGGAGGAAAGCGCAAGTGCATGCCCGCATTCGAGACGAGGACTGACTCCCCTGGGGAGACTCCAGAAGTACCCCAAGATCCATGTCAGCACTGGAGAGGAATCCTCAGGTTCCGGCCCCGACTCCACAGAAGGACTTAGGCCCTGGCATCGACGGGAGAGGGATCCCGAGAGGCCCCCGAGCAACTCGCATGGGGACTGGCTTTTCCTGAGGCCACCAGAGCGGGTCCCTGAGGTCCCCGTCGTAAGTCGAGATCACCTGCCGCAACTCGAGAAAATCCAGGAGGTTTTGCCCTCCAGGCGAGATGAGGCTCATTTCCGCTGAGGCTTCTCGAGGCTAATCACGTCTAAACCCTGGAACTTCCAAAGGGTCCTTCACAACCTTGCTGCAACTCAAGAAGTTCCCCGACATACCCGTCTCCACTCGAATGGAAGCACGTGGGGTCCCGCACACATCCAGGGGAGCCCCGATTCCGCCTCCTAGCTCGAGATGAGGGATCCTTTCCCTGTTTCGTAGGGAAAGAATTCCCGGCGTTCCCGTCGCATCTCAAGAGGAGGCGCTCTCCACAGGAAAGGCGAGAGGAACTCCAGGGTCGTGACACCATTCCAAGAGTCCCCCAGATATGTCAGTCCATTCCAGAGGAACCTGTTTTCCCTGCACTGCCTTGACGTTCAAGCCGAGGATCGACTCCCACCACGTGTGCACGTGGGACAGCCCTGTGGGAAAGCCTCGTGGGAAAGCCTCGTGGGAAAGACTCGAGGGAAAAACATAGATCCTTTGATCCACGCGGCGGACTGCGTGACACTGCTGCTACCGCTCTGGAGGAAAGCGCAAGTGCATGCCCGCATTCGAGACGAGGACTGACTCCCCTGGGGAGACTCCAGAAGTACCCCAAGATCCATGTCAGCACTGGAGAGGAATCCTCAGGTTCCGGCCCCGACTCCACACAAGGTCTTAGGCCCTGGCATCGACGGGAGAGGAATCCCGAGAGGCCCCCGAGGAACTCGCATGGGGACTGGCCTTTCCTGAGGCCACCAGAGCGGGTCCCTGAGGTCCCCGTCGTAAGTCGAGAGCACCTGCCGCAACTCGAGAAAATGCAGGAGGTTTTGCCCTCCAGGCGAGATGAGGCCCATTTCCGCTGAGGCTTCTCGAGGCCAATCACATATAACCACTGGAACTTCCAAAGGGTCCTTCTAACCATTGCTGCAACTCAAGAAGTTCCCCGACATACCCGTCTCCACTCGAGAGGAAGCACGTGGTGTCCCGCACACATCCAGGGGAGCCCCGTTTCTGCCTCCTATCTCGAGATGAGGGATCCTTTCCCTGTTTCGTAGAGAAAGAATTCCCGGCGTTCTCGTCGCATCTCAAGAGGAGGCGCTCTCCACAGGAAAGGCGAGAGGAACTCCAGGGTCGTGCCACCATTCCAAGAGTCCCCCAGATGTGTCAGTCCATTCCAGAGGAACCTGTTTTCCCTGCACTGCCTTGACGTTCAAGCCGAGGATCGACTCCCACCACGTGTGCACGTGGGACAGCCCTGTGGGAAAGCCTCGTGGGAAAGCCTCGTGGGAAAGACTCGAGGGAAAATCATAGATCCTTTGATCCACGCGGCGGACTGCGTGACACTGCTGCTACCGCTCTGGAGGAAAGCGCAAGTGCATGCCCGCATTCGAGACGAGGACTGACTCCCCTGGGGAGACTCCAGAAGTACCCCAAGATCCATGTCAGCACTGGAGAGGAATCCTCAGGTTCCGGCCCCGACTCCACACAAGGTCTTAGGCCCCGGCATCGACGGGAGAGGAATCCCGAGAGGCCCCCGAGGAACTCGCATGGGGACTGGCCTTTCCTGAGGCCACCAGAGCGGGTCCCTGAGGTCCCCGTCGTAAGTCGAGAGCACCTGCCGCAACTCGAGAAAATCCACGAGGTTTTGCCCTCCAGGCGAGATGAGGCCCATTTCCGCTGAGGCTTCTCGAGGCTAATCACGTCTAACCACTGGAACTTCCAAAGGGTCATTCACACCCTTGCTGCAACTCAAGAAGTTCCCCGACATACCCGTCTGCACTCGAGAGGAAGCACGTGGTGTCCCGCACACATCCAGGGGAGCCCCGTTTCCGCCTCCTAGCTCGAGATGAGGGATCCTTTCCCTGTTTCGTAGGGAAAGAATTCCCGGCGATCCCGTCGCATCTCAAGAGGAAGCGCTCTCCACAGGAAAGGGGAGAGGAACCCAGGGTCGTGCCACCATTCCAAGAGACCCCCAGATGTGTCAGTCCATTTCAGAGGAAACTGTTTTCCCTGCACTGCCTTGACGTTCAAGCCGAGGATTGACTCCCACCACGTGTGCACGTGGGACAGCCCTGTGGGAAAGCCTCGTGGGAAAGCCTCGTGAGAACGGCTCGAGGGAAAACCATGGATCCTTTGATCCATGAGGAGGACTGCGTGACACTGCTCCTACAGCTCTGGAGGAAAGCGCAGGTGCATGCCCGCATTCGAGACGAGGACTTACTCCCCTGGGGAGACTCCAGAAGTACCCCAAGATCCATGTCAGCACTGGAGAGGAATCCTCAGGTTCCGGCCCCGACTCCACACAAGGTCTTAGGCCCCGGCATCGACGGGAGAGGAATCCCCAGAGGAACTCGCATGGGGACTGGCCTTTACTGAGGCCACCAGAGCGGGTCCCTGAGGTCCTTGTCGTAAGTCGAGAGCACCTGCCGCAACTCGAGAAAATCCAGGAGGTTTTGCCCTCCAGGCGAGATGAGGCCCATTTCCGCTGAGGCTTCTCGAGGCTAATAACGTCTAACCACTGGAAGTTCCAAAGGGTCCTTCACACCCTTGCTGCAACTCAAGAAGTTCCCCGACATACCCGTCTCCACTCGAGAGGAAGCACGTGGGTCCCGCACACATCCAGGGGAGCCCCGTTTCCGCCTACTAGCTCGAGATGAGGGATCCTTTCCCTGTTTCGTAGGGAAAGAATTCCCGGCGTTCTCGTCGCATCTCAAGAGGAGGCGCTCTCCACAGGAAAGGCGAGAGGAACTCCAGGGTCGTGCCACCATTCCAAGAGACCCCCAGATGTGTCAGTCCATTCCAGAGGAACCTGTTTTCCCTGCACTGCCTTGACGTTCAAGCCGAGGATCGACTCCCACCACGTGTGCACGTGGGACAGCCCTGTGGGAAAGCCTCGTGGGAAAGCCTCGTGGGAAAGGCTCGAGGGAAAACCATGGATCCTTTGATCCATGCGGAGGACTGCGTGACACTGCTGCTACCGCTCTGGAGGAAAGCGCAAGTGCATGCCCGCATTCGAGACGAGGACTTACTCCCCTGGGGAGACTCCAGAAGTACCCCAAGATCCATGTCAGCACTGGAGAGGAATCCTCAGGTTCCGGCCCCGACTCCACACAAGGTCTTAGGCCCCGGCATCGACGGGAGAGGAATCCCCAGAGGAACTCGCATGGGGACTGGCCTTTCCTGAGGCCACCAGAGCGGGTCCCTGAGGTCCTTGTCGTAAGTCGAGAGCACCTGCCGCAACTCGAGAAAATCCAGGAGGTTTTGCCCTCCAGGCGAGATGAGGCCCATTTCCGCTGAGGGTTCTGGAGGCTAATCACGTCTAACCACTGGAACTTCCAAAGGGTCCTTCACACCCTTGCTGCAACTCAAGAAGTTCCCCGACATACCCGTCTCCACTCGAGAGGAAGCACGTGGGTCCCGCACACATCCAGGGGAGCCCCGTTTCCGCCTACTAGCTCGAGATGAGGGATCCTTTCCCTGTTTCGTAGGGAAAGAATTCCCGGCGTTCTCGTCGCATCTCAAGAGGAGGCGCTCTCCACAGGAAAGGCGAGAGGAACTCCAGGGTCGTGCCACCATTCCAAGAGACCCCCAGATGTGTCAGTCCATTCCAGAGGAACCTGTTTTCCCTGCACTGCCTTGACGTTCAAGCCGAGGATCGACTCCCACCACGTGTGCACGTGGGACAGCCCTGTGGGAAAGCCTCGTGGGAAAGCCTCGTGGGAAAGGCTCGAGGGAAAACCATGGATCCTTTGATCCATGCGGAGGACTGCGTGACACTGCTCCTACAGCTCTGGAGGAAAGCGCAGGTGCATGCCCGCATTCGAGACGAGGACTTACTCCCCTGGGGAGACTCCAGAAGTACCCCAAGATCCATGTCAGCACTGGAGAGGAATCCTCAGGTTCCGGCCCCGACTCCACACAAGGTCTTAGGCCCCGGCATCGACGGGAGAGGAATCCCCAGAGGAACTCGCATGGGGACTGGACTTTCCTGAGGCCACCAGAGCGGGTCCCTGAGGTCCTTGTCGTAAGTCGAGAGCACCTGCCGCAACTCCAGAAAATCCAGGAGATTTTGCCCTCCAGGCGAGATGAGGCCCATTTCCGCTGAGGCTTCTCGAGGCTAATCACATCTAACCACTAGAACATCCAAAGGGTCCTTCACACCCTTGCTGCAACTCAAGAAGGTCCCCCACATACCCGTCTCCACTCGAGAGGAAGCACGTGGGGTCCCGCACACATCCAGGGGAGCCCCGTTTCCGCCTCTTAGGTCGAGATGAGGGATCCTTTCCCTGTTTCGTAGGGAAAGAATTCCCGGCGTTCCCGTCGCATCTCAAGAGGAGGCGCTCTCCACATGAAAGGCGAGAGGAACTCCAGGGTCATGCCACCATTCCAAAAGTCCCCCAGATGTGTCAGTCCATTCCAGAGGAAACTGTTTTCCCTGCACTGCCTTGACGTTCAAGCCGAGGATCGACTCCCACCACGTGTGCACGTGGGACAGCCCTGTGGGAAAGCCTCGTGGGAAAGCCTCGTGGGAAAGACTCGAGGGAAAACCATAGATCCTTTGATCCACGCGGCGGACTGCGTGACACTGCTGCTACCGCTCTGGAGGAAAGCGCAAGTGCATGCCCGCATTCGAGACGAGGACTGACTCCCCTGGAGAGACTCCAGAAGTACCCCAAGATCCATGTCAGCACTGGAGCGGAATCCTCAGGTTCCGGCCCCGACTCCACACAAGGTCTTAGGCCCTGGCATCGACGGGAGAGGAATCCCGAGAGGCCCCCGAGGAACTCGCATGGGGACTGGCCTTTCCTGAGGCCACCAGAGCGGTTCCCTGAGATCCCCGTCGTAAGTCGAGAGCACCTGCCGCAACTCGAGAAAATCCAGGAGGTTTTGCCCTCCAGGCGAGATGAGGCCCATTTCCGCTGAGGCTTCTCGAGGCCAATCACATCTAACCACTGGAACTTCCAAAGGGTCCTTCACACCCTTGCTGCAACTCAAGAAGTTCCCCGACATACCCGTCTGCACTCGAGAGGAAGCACGTGGGGTCCCGCACACATCCAGGGGAGCCCCGTTTCCGCCTCCTAGCTCGAGATGAGGGATCCTTTCCCTGTTTCGTAGGGAAATAATTCCCAGGGTTCCCGTCGCATCTCAAGAGGAGGCGCTCTCCACAGGAAAGGCGAGAGGAACTCCAGGGTCGTGCCACCATTCCAAGAGTCCCCCAGATGTGTCAGTCCATTCCAGAGGAACCTGTTTTCCCTGCACTGCCTTGACGTTCAAGCCAAGGATCGACTCCCACCACGTGTGCACGTGGGACAGCCCTGTGGGAAAGCCTCGTGGGAAAGCCTCGTGGAAAAGACTCGAGGGAAAACCATAGATCCTTTGATCCACGAGGCGGACTGCGTGACACTGCTACTACCGCTCTGGAGGAAAGCGCAAGTGCATGCCCGCATTCAAGACGAAGACTGACTCCCCTGGGGAGACTCCAGAAGTACCCCAAGATCCATGTCAGCACTGGAGAGGAATCCTCAGGTTCCGGCCCCGACTCCACACAAGGACTTAGGCCCCGGCATCGACGGGAGAGGAATCCCGAGAGGCCCCCGAGGAACTCGCATGGGGACTGGCCTTTCCTGAGGCCACCAGAGCGGGTCCCTGAGGTCCCCGTCGTAAGTCGAGAGCACCTGCCGCAACTCGAGAAAATCCAGGAGGTTTTGCCCTCCAGGCGAGATGAGGCCCATTTCCGCTGAGGCTTCTCGAGGCTAATCACGTCTAACCACTGGAACATCCAAAGGGTCCTTCACACCCTTGCTGCAACTCAAGAACTTCCCCGACATACCCGTCTCCACTCGAGAGGAAGCACGTGGGGTCCCGCACACATCCAGGGGAGCCCCGTTTCCGCCTCCTAGCTCGAGATGAGGGATCCTTTCCCTGTTTCGTAGGGAAAGAATTCCCGGCGTTCCCGTCGAATCACAAGAGGGGGCGCTCTCCACAGGAAAGGGGAGAGGAAATCCAGGGTCGTGCCACCATTCCAAGAGACCCCCAGATGTGTCAGTCCATTACAGAGGAACCTGTTTTCCCTGCACTGCCTTGATGTTCAAGCCAAGGATCCACTCCCACCACGTGTGCACGTGGGACAGCCCTGTGGGAAAGCCTCGTGGGAAAGCCTCGTGGGAAAGACTCGAGGGAAAACCATAGATCCTCTGATCCACGCGGCGGGCTGCGTGACACTGCTGCTACCGCTCTGGAGGAAAGCGCAAGTGCATGCCCGCATTCTAGACGAGGACTGACTCCCCTGGGGAGTCTCCAGAAGAACCCCAAGATCCATGTCAGCACTGGAGAGGAATCCTCAGGTTCCGGCCCCGACTCCACACAAGGACTTAGGCCCTGGCATCGACGGGAGAGGAATCCCCAGAGGTCCCCGAGGAACTCGCATGGGGACTGGCCTTTCCTGAGGCCACCAGAGCGGGTCCCTGAGGTCCCCGTCGTAAGTCGAGAGCACCTGCCGCAACTCGAGAAAATCCAGGAGGTTTTGCCCTCCAGGAGAGATGAGGCCCATTTCCGCTGAGGCTTCTCGAGGCCAATCACGTCTAACCACTGGAACTTCCAAAGGGTCCTTCACACCCTTTGCTGCAACTCAAGAAGTTCCCCGACATACCCGTCTGCACTCGAGAGGAAGAAAGTGGTGTCCCGCACATATCCAGGGGAGCCCCGTTTCCGCCTCCTAGCTCGAGATGAGGGATCCTTTCCCTGTTTCGTAGGGAAAGAATTCCCGGCGTTCCCGTCGCATCTCAAGAGGAGGCGCTCTCCACAGGAAAGGCGAGAGGAACTCCAGGGCCGTGCCACCATTCCAAGAGTCCCCCAGATGTGTCAGTCCATTCCAGAGGAACCTGTTTTCCCTGCACTGCCTTGACGTTCAAGCCGAGGATCGACTCCCACCACGTGTGCACGTGGGACAGCCCTGTGGGAAAGCCTCGTGGGAAAGCCTCGTGGGAAAGACTCGAGGGAAAACCATAGATCCTTTGATCCACGCGGCGGACTGCGTGACATTGCTGCTACCGCCCTGGAGGAAAGCGCAAGTGCATGCCCGCATTCGAGACGAGGACTGACTCCCCTGGGGAGACTCCAGAAGTACCCCAAGATCCATGTCAGCACTGGAGAGGAATCCTCAGGTTCCGGCCCCGACTCCACACAAGGTCTTAGGCCCCGGCATCGACGGGAGAGGAACCCCGAGAGGCCCACGAGGAACTCGCATGGGGACTGGCATTTCCTGAGGCCACCAGAGCGGTTCCCTGAGGTCCCCGTCGTAAGTCGAGAGCACCTGCCGCAACTCGAGAAAATCCAGGCGGTTTTGCCCTCCAGGCGAGATGAGGCCCATTTCCGCTGAGGCTTCTCGAGGCCAATCACATCTAACCACTGGAACTTCCAAAGGGTCCTTCACACCATTGCTGCAACTCAAGAAGTTCCCCGACATACCCGTCTCCACTCGAGAGGAAGCACGTGGTGTCCCACACACATCCAGGGGAGCCCCGTTTCCGCCTCCTAGCTCGAGATGAGGGATCCTTTCCCTGTTTCGTAGGGAAAGAATTCCCGGCGTTCCCGTCGCATCTCAAGAGGAGGCGCTCTCCACAGGAAAGGCGAGAGGAACTCCAGGGTCGTGCCACCATTCCAAGAGTCCCCCATATGTGTCAGTCCATTCCAGAGGAACCTGTTTTCCCTGCACTGCCTTGACGTTCAAGCCGAGGATCGAGTCCCACCACGTGTGCACGTGGGACAGCCCTGTGGGAAAGCCTCGTGGGAAAGCCTCGTGGGAAAGACTCGAGGGAAAACCATAGATCCTTTGATCCACGCGGCGGACTGCGTGACACTGCTGCTACCGCTCTGGAGGAAAGCGCAAGTGCATGCCCGCATTCGAGACGAGGACTGACTCCCCTGGGGAGACTCCAGAAGTACCCCAAGATCCATGTCAGCACTGGAGAGGAATCCTCAGTTCCGGCCCCGACTCCACACAAGGTCTTAGGCCCCGGCATCAACGGGAGAGGAATCCCGAGACGCCCCCGAGGAACTCGCATGGGGACTGGCCTGTCCTGAGGCCACCAGAGCGGGTCCCTGAGGTCCCCGTCGTAAGTCGAGAGCACTTGCCCCAACTCGAGAAAATCCAGGAGGTTTTGCCCTCCAGGCGAGATGAGGCCCATTTCCACTGAGGCTTCTCGAGGCCAATCATATCTAACCACTGGAACTTCCAAAGGGTCTTTCACACCCTTGCTGCAACTCAAGAAGTTCCCCGACATACCCGTCTGCACTCGAGAGGAAGCACGTGGTGTCCCGCACACATCCAGGGGAGCTCCGTTTCCGCCTCCTAGCTCGAGATGAGGGATCCTTTCCCTGTTTCGTAGGGAAAGAATTCCCGGCGTTCCCGTCGCATCTCAAGAGGAGGCGCTCTCCACAGGAAAGGCGAGAGGAACTCCAGGGTCATGCCACCATTCCAAGAGTCCCCCAGATGTGTCAGTCCATTCCAGAGGAACCTGTTTTCCCTGCACTGCCTTGACGTTCAAGCCGAGGATCGACTCCCACCACGCGTGCACGTGGGACAGCCCTGTGGGAAAGTCTCGTGGGAAAGCCTCCTGGGAAAGACTCGAGGGAAAACCATAGATCCTTTAATCCACGCGGCGGACTGCGTGACACTGCTTCTACCGCTCTGGAGGAAAGCACAAGTGCATGCCCGCATTCGAGACGAGGACTGACTCCCCTGGGGAGACTCCAGAAGTACCCCAAGATCCATGTCAGCACTGGAGAGGAATCCTCAGGTTTCGGCCCCGACTCCACATAAGGTCTTAGGCCCCGGCATAGACGGGAGAGGAATCCCGAGAGGCCCCCGAGGAACTCGCATGGGGACTGGCCTTTCCTGAGGCAACCAGAGCGGGTCCCTGAGGTCCCCGTCGTAAGTCGAGAGCACCTGCCGCAACTCGAGAAAATCCAGGAGGTTTTGCCCTCCAGGCGAGATGAGGCCCATTTCCATTGAGGCTTCTCGAGGCCAATCACGTCTAACCACTGGAACTTCCAAAGGGTCCTTCACACCCTTGCTGCAACTCAAGAAGTTCCCCGACATACCCGTCTCCACTCGAGAGGAAGCATGTGGTGTCCCGCACACATCCAGGGGAGCCCCGTTTCCGCCTCCTAGCTCGAGATGAGGAATCCTTTCCCTGTTTCGTAGGGAAAGAATTCCCGGCGTTCCCGTCGCATTTCAAGAGGAGGCGCTCTCCAAAGGAAAGGCGAGAGGAACTCCAGGGTCGTGACACCATTCCAAGAGTCCCCCAGATGTGTCAGTCCATTCCAGAGGAACCTGTTTTCCCTGCACTGCCTTGACGTTCAAGCCGAGGATCGACTCCCACCACGTGTGCACGTGGGACAGCCCTGTGGGAAAGCCTCGTGGGAAAGCCTCGTGGGAAAGACTCGAGGGAAAACCATAGATCCTTTGATCCACGCGGCGGACTGCGTGACACTGCTGCTACCGCTCTGGAGGAAAGCGCAAGTGCATGCCCGCATTCGAGACGAGGACTGACTCCCCTGGGGAGACTCCAGAAGTACCCCAAGATCCATGTCAGCACTGGAGAGGAATCCTCAGGTTCCGGCCCCGACTCCACACAAGGTCTTAGGCCCCGGCATCGACGGGAGAGGAATCCCGAGAGGCCCCCGAGGAACTCGCATGGGCACTGGCCTTTCCTGAGGCAACCAGAGCGGGTCCCTGAGGTCCCCGTCGTAAGTCGAGAGCACCTGCCGCAACTCGAGAAAATCCAGGAGGTTTTGCCCTCCAGGCGAGATGAGGCCCATTTCCGCTGAGGCTTCTCGAGGCTAATCACATCTAACCACTTGAACTTCCAAAGGGTCCTTCACACCCTTGCTGCAACTCAAGAATTTCCCCGACATACCCGTCTCCACTCGACAGGAAGCACGTGGTTTCCCGCACACATTCAGGGGAGCCCCGTTTCCGCCTCCTAGCTCGAGATGAGGGATCCTTTCCCTGTTTCGTAGGGAAAGAATTCCCGGCGTTCCCGTCGCATCTCAAGAGGAGGCGATCTCCACAGGAAAGGCGAGAGGAACTCCAGGGTCGTGCCACCATTCCAAGAGTCCCCCAGATGTGTCAGTCCATTCCAGAGGAACCTGTTTTCCCTGCACTGCCTTGACGTTCAAGCCGAGGATCGACTCCCACCACGTGTGCACGTGGGACAGCCCTGTGGGAAAGCCTCGTGGGAAAGACTCGTGGGAAAGACTCGAGGGAAAACCATAGATCCTTTGATTAACGCGGCGGACCGCGTGACACTGCTGCTACCGCTCTGGAGGAAAGCGGAAGTGCATGCCCGCATTCGAGACGAGGACTGACTCCCCTGGGGAGACTCCAGAAGTACCCCAAGATCCATGTCAGCACTGGAGAGGAATCCTCAGGTTCCGGCCCCGACTCCACACAAGGTCTTAGGCCCCGGCATCGACGGGAGAGGAATCCCGAGAGGCCCCCGAGGAACTCGCATGGGGACTGGCCTTTCCTGAGGCCACCAGATCGGGTCTCTGAGGTCCCCGTCGTAAGTCGAGAGCCCCTGCCGCAACTCGAGAAAATCCAGGAGGTTTTGCCCTCCAGGCGAGATGAGGCCCATTTCCGCTGAGGCTTCTCGAGGACAATCACATCTAACCACTGGAACTTCCAAAGGGTCCTTCACACCCTTGCTGCAACTCAAGAAGTTCCCCGACATACCCGTCTCCACTCGAGAGGAAGCACGTGGGGTCCCTCACACATACAGGGGAGCCCCGTTTGCGCCTCCTAGCTCGAGATGAGGGATCCTTTCCCTGTTTCGTAGGGAAAGAATTCCCGGCGTTCCCGTCGCATCTCAAGAGGAGGCGCTCTCCACAGGAAAGGCGAGAGGAACTCCAGGGTCGTGCCACCATTCCAAGAGTCCCCCAGATGTGTCAGTCCATTCCAGAGGAACCTGTTTTCCCTGCACTGCCTTGACGTTCAAGCCGAGGATCGACTCCCACCACGTGTGCACGTGGGACAGCCCTGTGGGAAAGCCTCGTGGGAAAGCCTCGTGGGAAAGACTCGAGGGAAAACCATAGATCCTTTGATCCACGTGGCGGACTGCGTGACACTGCTGCTACCGCTCTGGAGGAAAGCGCAAGTGCATGCCCGCATTCGAGACGAGGACTGACTCCCCTGGGGAGACTCCAGAAGAACCCCAAGATCCATGTCAGCAATGGAGAGGAATCCTCAGGTTCCGGCCCCGACTCCACACAAGGTCTTAGGCCCTGGCATCGACGGGAGAAGAATCCCGAGAGGCCCCCGAGGAACTCTCATGGGGACTGGCCTTTCCTGAGGCCACCAGAGCGGTTCCCTGAGGTCCCCGTCGTAAGTCGAGAGCACCTGCCGCAACTCGAGAAAATCCAGGAGGTTTTGCCCTCCAGGCGAGATGAGGCCCATTTCCGCTGAGGCTTCTCGAGGCCAATCACATCTAACCACTGGAACTTCCAAAGGGTCCTTCACACCCTTGCTGCAACTCAAGAAGTTCCCCGACATACCCGTCTGCACTCGAGAGGAAGCACGTGGTGTCCCGCACACATCCAGGGGAGCCCCGTTTCCGCCTCCTAGCTCGAGATGAGGGATCCTTTCCCTGTTTCGTAGGGAAAGAATTCCCGGCGTTCCAGTCGCATCTCAAGAGGAGGCGCTCTCCACAGGAAAGGCGAGAGGAACTCCAGGGTCGTGACACCATTCCAAGAGACCCCCAGATGTGTCAGTCCATTCCAGAGGAACCTGTTTTCCCTGCACTGCCTTGATGTTCAAGCCGAGGATCGACTCCCACCACGTGTGCACGTGGGACAGCCCTGTGGGAAAGCCTCGTGGGAAAGCCTCGTGGGAAAGACTCGAGGGAAAACCATAGATCCTTTGATCCACGCGGCCGACTGCGTGACACTGCTGCTACCGCTCTGGAGGAAAGCGCAAGTGCATGCCCGCATTCGAGACGAGGACTGACTCCCCTGGGGAGACTCCAGAAGTACCCCAAGATCCATGTCAGCACTGGAGAGGAATCCTCAGGTTCCGGCCCCGACTCCACACAAGGTCTTAGGCCCCCGAATAGACGGGAGAGGAATCCCGAGAGGCCCCCGAGGAACTCGCATGGGGACTGGCCATTCCTGAGGCCACCAGAGCGGGTGCCTGAGGTCCCCGTCGTAAGTCGAGAGCACCTGCCGCAACTCGAGAAAATCCAGGAGGTTTTGCCCTCCAGGCGAGATGAGGCCCATTTCCGCTGAGGCTTCTCCAGGCCAATCACGTCTAACCACTGGAACTTCCAAAGGGTCCTTCACACCCTTGCTGCAACTCAAGAAGTTCCCCGACATACCCGTCTCCACTCGAGAGGAAGCACGTGGGGTCCCGCACACATCCAGGGGAGCCCCTTTTCCGCCTCCTAGCTCGAGATGAGGGATCCTTTCCCTGTTTCGTAGGGAAAGAATTCCCGGCGTTCCCGTCGCATCTCAAGAGGAGGCGCTCTCCACAGGAAAGGCGAGAGGAACTCCAGGGTCGTGCCACCATTCCAAGAGTCCCCCAGATGTGTCAGTCCATTCCAGAGGAACCTGTTTTCCCTGCACTGCCTTGACGTTCAAGCCGAGAATCGACTCCCACCACGTGTGCACGTGGGACAGCCCTGTGGGAAAGCCTCATGGGAAAGCCTCGTGGGAAAGACTCGAGGGAAAACCATAGATCCTTTGATCCACGTGGCGGACTGCGTGACACTGCTGCTACCGCTCTGGAGGAAAGCGCAAGTGCATGCCCGCATTCGAGACGAGGACTGACTCCCCTGGGGAGACTCCAGAAGTACCCCAAGGTCCATGTCAGCACTGGAGAGGAATCCTCAGATTCCGGCCCCGACTCCACACAAGGTCTTAGGCCCCGGCATTGACGGGAGAGGAATCCCGAGAGGCCCCCGAGGAACTCGCATGGGGACTGGCCTTTCCTGAGGCCACCAGAGCGGGTCCCTGAGGTCCCCGTCGTAAGTCGAGAGCACCTGCCGCAACTCGAGAAAATCCACGAGGTTTTGCCCTCCAGGCGAGATGAGGCCCATTTCCGCTGAGGCTTCTCGAGGCCAATCACGTCTAACCACTGGAACTTCCAAAGGGTCCTTCACACCCTTGGTGCAACTCATGAAGTTCCCCGACATACCCGTCTCCACTCGAGAGGAAGCACGTGGTGTCCCGCACACATCCAGGGGAGCCCCGTTTCCGCCTCCTAGCTCGAGATGAGGGATCCTTTCCCTGTTTTGTAGGGAAAGAATTCCAGGCGTTCCCGTCGCATCTCAAGAGGAGGCGCTCTCCACAGGAAAGGCGAGAGAAACTCCAGGGTCGTGCCACCATTCCAAGAGTCCCCCAGATGTGTCAGTCCATTCCAGAGGAAACTGTTTTCCCTGCACTTCCTTGACGTTCAAGCCGAGGATCGACTCCCACAACGTGTGCACGTGGGACAGCCCTGTGGGAAAGCCTCGTGGGAAAGCCTCATGGGAAAGACTCGAGGGAAAACCATAGATCCTTTGATCCACGCGGCGGACTGCGTGACACTGCTGCTACCGCTCTGGAGGAAAGGGCAAGTGCATGCCCGCATTCGAGACGAGGACTTACTCCCCTGGGGAGACTCCAGAAGTACCCCAAGATCCATGTCAGCACTGGAGAGGAATCCTCAGGTTCCGGCACCGACTCCACACAAGGTCTTAGGCCCCGGCATCGACGGGAGAGGAATCCCGAGAGGCCCCCGAGGAACTCGCATGGGGACTGGCCTTTCCTGAGGCCACCAGAGCGGTTCCCTGAGATCCCCGTCGTAAGTCGAGAGCACCTGCCGCAACTCGAGAAAATCCAGGAGGTTTTGCCCTCCAGGCGAGATGAGGCCCATTTCCGCTGAGGCTTCTCGAGGCCAATCACATCTAACCACTGGAACTTCCAAAGGGTCCTTCACACCATTGCTGCAACTCAAGAAGTTCCCCGACATACCCGTTTCCACTCGAGAGGAAGCACGTGGGGTCCCGCACACATCCAGGGGAGCCCCGTTTCCGCCTCCTAGCTCGAGATGAGGAATCCTTTCCCTGTTTCGTAGGGAAAGAATTCCCGGCGTTCCCGTCGCATCTCAAGAGGAGGCGCTCTCCACAGGAAAGGCGAGAGGAACTCCAGGGTCGTGACACCATTCCAAGAGTCCCCCAGATGTGTCAGTCCATTCCAGAGGAACCTGTTTTCCCTGCACTGCCTTGACGTTCAAGCCGAGGATCGACTCCCACCACGTGTGCACGTGGGACAGCCCTGTGGGAAAGCCTCGTGGGAAAGCCTCGTGGGAAAGACTCGAGGGAAAACCATAGATCCTTTGATCCACGCGGCGGACTGCGTGACACTGCTGCTACCGCTCTGGAGGAAAGCAGAAGTGCATGCCCGCATTCGAGACGAGGACTGACTCCCCTGGGGAGACTCCAGAAGTACCCCAAGATCCATGTCAGCACTGGAGAGGAATCCTCAGGTTCCGGCCCTACTCCACACAAGGTCTTAGGCCCCGGCATCGACGGGAGAGGAATCCCGAGAGGCCCCCGAGGAACTCGCATGGGGACTGGCCTTTCCTGAGGCAACCAGAGCGGGTCCCTGAGGTCCCCGTCGTAAGTCGAGAGCACCTGCCGCAACTCGAGAAAATCCAGGAGGTTTTGCCCTCCAGGCGAGATGAGGCCCATTTCCGCTGAGGCTTCTCGAGGCTAATCACATCTAACCACTTGAACTTCCAAAGGGTCCTTCACACCCTTGCTGCAACTCAAGAATTTCCCCGACATACCCGTCTCCACTCGAGAGGAAGCACGTGGTTTCCCGCACACATTCAGGGGAGACCCGTTTCCGCCTCCTAGCTCGAGATGAGGGATCCTTTCCCTGTTTCGTAGGGAAAGAATTCCCGGCGTTCCCGTCGCATCTCAAGAGGAGGCGATCTCCACAGGAAAGGCGAGAGGAACTCCAGGGTCGTGCCACCATTCCAAGAGTCCCCCAGATGTGTCAGTCCATTCCAGAGGAACCTGTTTTCCCTGCACTGCCTTGACGTTCAAGCCGAGGATCGACTCCCACCACGTGTGCACGTGGGACAGCCCTGTGGGAAAGCCTCGTGGGAAAGACTCGTGGGAAAGACTCGAGGGAAAACCATAGATCCTTTGATTCACGCGGCGGACCGCGTGACACTGCTGCTACCGCTCTGGAGGAAAGCGGAAGTGCATGCCCGCATTCGAGACGAGGACTGACTCCCCTGGGGAGACTCCAGAAGTACCCCAAGATCCATGTCAGCACTGGAGAGGAATCCTCAGGTTCCGGCCCCGACTCCACACAAGGTCTTAGGCCCCGGCATCGACGGGAGAGGAATCCCGAGAGGCCCCCGAGGAACTCGCATGGGGACTGGCCTTTCCTGAGGCCACCAGATCGGGTCTCTGAGGTCCCCGTCGTAAGTCGAGAGCCCCTGCCGCAACTCGAGAAAATCCAGGAGGTTTTGCCCTCCAGGCGAGATGAGGCCCATTTCCGCTGAGGCTTCTCGAGGACAATCACATCTAACCACTGGAACTTCCAAAGGGTCCTTCACACCCTTGCTGCAACTCAAGAAGTTCCCCAACATACCCGTCTCCACTCGAGAGGAAGCACGTGGGGTCCCTCACACATCCAGGGGAGCCCCGTTTGCGCCTCCTAGCTCGAGATGAGGGATCCTTTCCCTGTTTCGTAGGGAAAGAATTCCCGGCGTTCCCGTCGCATCTCAAGAGGAGGCGCTCTCCACAGGAAAGGCGAGAGGAACTCCAGGGTCGTGCCACCATTCCAAGAGTCCCCCAGATGTGTCAGTCCATTCCAGAGGAACCTGTTTTCCCTGCACTGCCTTGACGTTCAAGCCGAGGATCGACTCCCACCACGTGTGCACGTGGGACAGCCCTGTGGGAAAGCCTCGTGGGAAAGCCTCGTGGGAAAGACTCGAGGGAAAACCATAGATCCTTTGATCCACGTGGCGGACTGCGTGACACTGCTGCTACCGCTCTGGAGGAAAGCGCAAGTGCATGCCCGCATTCGAGACGAGGACTGACTCCCCTGTGGAGACTCCAGAAGAACCCCAAGATCCATGTCAGCAATGGAGAGGAATCCTCAGGTTCCGGCCCCGACTCCACACAAGGTCTTAGGCCCTGGCATCGACGGGAGAAGAATCCCGAGAGGCCTCCGAGGAACTCTCATGGGGACTGGCCTTTCCTGAGGCCACCAGAGCGGGTCCCTGAGGTCCCCGTCGTAAGTCGAGAGCACCTGCCGCAACTCGAGAAAATCCAGGAGGTTTTGCCCTCCAGGCGAGATGAGGCCCATTTCCGCTGAGGCTTCTCGAGGCTAATCACATCTAACCACTTGAACTTCCAAAGGGTCCTTCACACCCTTGCTGCAACTCAAGAATTTCCCCGACATACCCGTCTCCACTCGAGAGGAAGCACGTGGTTTCCCGCACACATTCAGGGGAGACCCGTTTCCGCCTCCTAGCTCGAGATGAGGGATCCTTTCCCTGTTTCGTAGGGAAAGAATTCCCGGCGTTCCCGTCGCATCTCAAGAGGAGGCGATCTCCACAGGAAAGGCGAGAGGAACTCCAGGGTCGTGCCACCATTCCAAGAGTCCCCCAGATGTGTCAGTCCATTCCAGAGGAACCTGTTTTCCCTGCACTGCCTTGACGTTCAAGCCGAGGATCGACTCCCACCACGTGTGCACGTGGGACAGCCCTGTGGGAAAGCCTCGTGGGAAAGCCTCGTGGGAAAGACTCGAGGGAAAACCATAGATCCTTTGATTCACGCGGCGGACCGCGTGACACTGCTGCTACCGCTCTGGAGGAAAGCGGAAGTGCATGCCCGCATTCGAGACGAGGACTGACTCCCCTGGGGAGACTCCAGAAGTACCCCAAGATCCATGTCAGCACTGGAGAGGAATCCTCAGGTTCCGGCCCCGACTCCACACAAGGTCTTAGGCCCCGGCATCGACGGGAGAGGAATCCCGAGAGGCCCCCGAGGAACTCGCATGAGGACTGGCCTTTCCTGAGGCCACCAGATCGGGTCTCTGAGGTCCCCGTCGTAAGTCGAGAGCCCCTGCCGCAACTCGAGAAAATCCAGGAGGTTTTGCCCTCCAGGCGAGATGAGGCCCATTTCCGCTGAGGCTTCTCGAGGACAATCACATCTAACCACTGGAACTTCCAAAGGGTCCTTCACACCCTTGCTGCAACTCAAGAAGTTCCCCGACATACCCGTCTCCACTCGAGAGGAAGCACGTGGGGTCCCTCACACATCCAGGGGAGCCCCGTTTGCGCCTCCTAGCTCGAGATGAGGGATCCTTTCCCTGTTTCGTAGGGAAAGAATTCCCGGCGTTCCCGTCGCATCTCAAGAGGAGGCGCTCTCCACAGGAAAGGCGAGAGGAACTCCAGGGTCGTGCCACCATTCCAAGAGTCCCCCAGATGTGTCAGTCCATTCCAGAGGAACCTGTTTTCCCTGCACTGCCTTGACGTTCAAGCCGAGGATCGACTCCCACCACGTGTGCACGTGGGACAGCCCTGTGGGAAAGCCTCGTGGGAAAGCCTCGTGGGAAAGACTCGAGGGAAAACCATAGATCCTTTGATCCACGTGGCGGACTGCGTGACACTGCTGCTACCGCTCTGGAGGAAAGCGCAAGTGCATGCCCGCATTCGAGACGAGGACTGACTCCCCTGGGGAGACTCCAGAAGAACCCCAAGATCCATGTCAGCAATGGAGAGGAATCCTCAGGTTCCGGCCCCGACTCCACACAAGGTCTTAGGCCCTGGCATCGACGGGAGAAGAATCCCGAGAGGCCTCCGAGGAACTCTCATGGGGACTGGCCTTTCCTGAGGCCACCAGAGCGGGTCCCTGAGGTCCCCGTCGTAAGTCGAGAGCACCTGCCGCAACTCGAGAAAATCCAGGAGGTTTTGCCCTCCAGGCGAGATGAGGCCCATTTCCGCTGAGGCTTCTCGAGGCCAATCACATCTAACCACTGGAACTTCCAAAGGGTCCTTCACACCCTTGCTGCAACTCAAGAAGTTCCCCGACATACCCGTCTGCACTCGAGAGGAAGCACGTGGTGTCCCGCACACATCCAGGGGAGCCCCGTTTCCGCCTCCTAGCTCGAGATGAGGGATCCTTTCCCTGTTTCGTAGGGAAAGAATTCCCGGCGTTCCAGTCGCATCTCAAGAGGAGGCGCTCTCCACAGGAAAGGCGAGAGGAACTCCAGGGTCGTGACACCATTCCAAGAGACCCCCAGATGTGTCAGTCCATTCCAGAGGAACCTGTTTTCCCTGCACTGCCTTGATGTTCAAGCCGAGGATCGACTCCCACCACGTGTGCACGTGGGACAGCCCTGTGGGAAAGCCTCGTGGGAAAGCCTCGTGGGAAAGACTCGAGGGAAAACCATAGATCCTTTGATCCACGCGGCCGACTGCGTGACACTGCTGCTACCGCTCTGGAGGAAAGCGCAAGTGCATGCCCGCATTCGAGACGAGGACTGACTCCCCTGGGGAGACTCCAGAAGTACCCCAAGATCCATGTCAGCACTGGAGAGGAATCCTCAGGTTCCGGCCCCGACTCCACACAAGGTCTTAGGCCCCCGAATAGACGGGAGAGGAATCCCGAGAGGCCCCCGAGGAACTCGCATGGGGACTGGCCATTCCTGAGGCCACCAGAGCGGGTGCCTGAGGTCCCCGTCGTAAGTCGAGAGCACCTGCCGCAACTCGAGAAAATCCAGGAGGTTTTGCCCTCCAGGCGAGATGAGGCCCATTTCCGCTGAGGCTTCTCCAGGCCAATCACGTCTAACCACTGGAACTTCCAAAGGGTCCTTCACACCCTTGCTGCAACTCAAGAAGTTCCCCGACATACCCGTCTCCACTCGAGAGGAAGCACGTGGGGTCCCGCACACATCCAGGGGAGCCCCGTTTCCGCCTCCTAGCTCGAGATGAGGGATCCTTTCCCTGTTTCGTAGGGAAAGAATTCCCGGCGTTCCCGTCGCATCTCAAGAGGAGGCGCTCTCCACAGGAAAGGCGAGAGGAACTCCAGGGTCGTGCCACCATTCCAAGAGTCCCCCAGATGTGTCAGTCCATTCCAGAGGAACCTGTTTTCCCTGCACTGCCTTGACGTTCAAGCCGAGGATCGACTCCCACCACGTGTGCACGTGGGACAGCCCTGTGGGAAAGCCTCATGGGAAAGCCTCGTGGGAAAGACTCGAGGGAAAACCATAGATCCTTTGATCCACGTGGCGGACTGCGTGACACTGCTGCTACCGCTCTGGAGGAAAGCGCAAGTGCATGCCCGCATTCTAGACGAGGACTGACTCCCCTGGGGAGACTCCAGAAGTACCCCAAGGTCCATGTCAGCACTGGAGAGGAATCCTCAGATTCCGGCCCCGACTCCACACAAGGTCTTAGGCCCCGGCATTGACGGGAGAGGAATCCCGAGAGGCCCCCGAGGAACTCGCATGGGGACTGGCCTTTCCTGAGGCCCCCATAGCGGGTCCCTGAGGTCCCCGTCGTAAGTCGAGAGCACCTGCCGCAACTCGAGAAAATCCAGGAGGTTTTGCCCTCCAGGCGAGATGAGGCCCATTTCCGCTGAGGCTTCTCGAGGCCAATCACGTCTAACCACTGGAACTTCCAAAGGGTCCTTCACACCCTTGGTGCAACTCATGAAGTTCCCCGACATACCCGTCTCCACTCGAGAGGAAGCACGTGGTGTCCCGCACACATCCAGGGGAGCCCCGTTTCCGCCTCCTAGCTCGAGATGAGGGATCCTTTCCCTGTTTTGTAGGGAAAGAATTCCAGGCGTTCCCGTCGCATCTCAAGAGGAGGCGCTCTCCACAGGAAAGGCGAGAGAAACTCCAGGGTCGTGCCACCATTCCAAGAGTCCCCCAGATGTGTCAGTCCATTCCAGAGGAAACTGTTTTCCCTGCACTTCCTTGACGTTCAAGCCGAGGATCGACTCCCACAACGTGTGCACGTGGGACAGCCCTGTGGGAAAGCCTCGTGGGAAAGCCTCATGGGAAAGACTCGAGGGAAAACCATAGATCCTTTGATCCACGCGGCGGACTGCGTGACACTGCTGCTACCGCTCTGGAGGAAAGGGCAAGTGCATGCCCGCATTCGAGACGAGGACTTACTCCCCTGGGGAGACTCCAGAAGTACCCCAAGATCCATGTCAGCACTGGAGAGGAATCCTCAGGTTCCGGCACCGACTCCACACAAGGTCTTAGGCCCCGGCATCGACGGGAGAGGAATCCCAAGAGGCCCTCGAGGAACTCGCATGGGGACTGGCCTTTCCTGAGGCCACCAGAGCGGTTCCCTGAGATCCCCGTCGTAAGTCGAGAGCACCTGCCGCAACTCGAGAAAATCCAGGAGGTTTTGCCCTCCAGGCGAGATGAGGCCCATTTCCGCTGAGGCTTCTCGAGGCCAATCACATCTAACCACTGGAACTTCCAAAGGGTCCTTCACACCATTGCTGCAACTCAAGAAGTTCCCCGACATACCCGTCTCCACTCGAGAGGAAGCACGTGGGGTCCCGCACACATCCAGGGGAGCCCCGTTTCCGCCTCCTAGCTCGAGATGAGGAATCCTTTCCCTGTTTCGTAGGGAAAGAATTCCCGGCATTCCCGTCGCATCTCAAGAGGAGGCGCTCTCCACAGGAAAGGCAGGAGGAACTCCAGGGTCGTGACACCATTCCAAGAGTCCCCCAGATGTGTCAGTCCATTCCAGAGGAACCTGTTTTCCCTGCACTGCCTTAACGTTCAAGCCGAGGATCGAGTCCCACCACGTGTGCACGTGGGACAGCCCTGTGGGAAAGCCTCGTGGGAAAGCCTCGTGGGAAAGACTCGACGGAAAACCATAGATCCTTTGATCCACGCGGCGGACTGCGTGACACTGCTGCTACCGCTCTGGAGGAAAGCGCAAGTGCATGCCCGCATTCGACACGAGGACTTACTCCCCTGGGGAGACTCCAGAAGTACCCCAAGATCCATGTCAGCACTGGAGAGGAATCCTCAGGTTCCGGCCCCGACTCCACACAAGGTCTTAGGCCCCGGCATCGACGGGAGAGGAATCCCGAGACGCCCCCAAGGAACTCTCATGGGGACTGGCCTTTCCTGAGGCCACCAGAGCGGGTCCCTGAGGTCCCCGTCGTAAGTCGAGAGCACCTGCCGCAACTCGAGAAAATCCAGGAGGTTTTGCCCTCCAGGCGAGATGAGGCCCATTTCCGCTGAGGCTTCTCGATGCTAATCACATCTAACCACTTGAACTTCCAAAGGGTCCTTCACACCCTTGCTGCAACTCAAGAATTTCCCCGACATACCCGTCTCCACTCGAGAGGAAGCACGTGGTTTCCCGCACACATTCAGGGGAGACCCGTTTCCGCCTCCTAGCTCGAGATGAGGGATCCTTTCCCTGTTTCGTAGGGAAAGAATTCCCGGCGTTCCCGTCGCATCTCAAGAGGAGGCGATCTCCACAGGAAAGGCGAGAGGAACTCCAGGGTCGTGCCACCATTCCAAGAGTCCCCCAGATGTGTCAGTCCATTCCAGAGGAACCTGTTTTCCCTGCACTGCCTTGACGTTCAAGCCGAGGATCGACTCCCACCACGTGTGCACGTGGGACAGCCCTGTGGGAAAGCCTCGTGGGAAAGCCTCGTGGGAAAGACTCGAGGGAAAACCATAGATCCTTTGATTCACGCGGCGGACCGCGTGACACTGCTGCTACCGCTCTGGAGGAAAGCGGAAGTGCATGCCCGCATTCGAGACGAGGACTGACTCCCCTGGGGAGACTCCAGAAGTACCCCAAGATCCATGTCAGCACTGGAGAGGAATCCTCAGGTTCCGGCCCCGACTCCACACAAGGTCTTAGGCCCCGGCATCGACGGGAGAGGAATCCCGAGAGGCCCCCGAGGAACTCGCATGAGGACTGGCCTTTCCTGAGGCCACCAGATCGGGTCTCTGAGGTCCCCGTCGTAAGTCGAGAGCCCCTGCCGCAACTCGAGAAAATCCAGGAGGTTTTGCCCTCCAGGCGAGATGAGGCCCATTTCCGCTGAGGCTTCTCGAGGACAATCACATCTAACCACTGGAACTTCCAAAGGGTCCTTCACACCCTTGCTGCAACTCAAGAAGTTCCCCGACATACCCGTCTCCACTCGAGAGGAAGCACGTGGGGTCCCTCACACATCCAGGGGAGCCCCGTTTGCGCCTCCTAGCTCGAGATGAGGGATCCTTTCCCTGTTTCGTAGGGAAAGAATTCCCGGCGTTCCCGTCGCATCTCAAGAGGAGGCGCTCTCCACAGGAAAGGCGAGAGGAACTCCAGGGTCGTGCCACCATTCCAAGAGTCCCCCAGATGTGTCAGTCCATTCCAGAGGAACCTGTTTTCCCTGCACTGCCTTGACGTTCAAGCCGAGGATCGACTCCCACCACGTGTGCACGTGGGACAGCCCTGTGGGAAAGCCTCGTGGGAAAGCCTCGTGGGAAAGACTCGAGGGAAAACCATAGATCCTTTGATCCACGTGGCGGACTGCGTGACACTGCTGCTACCGCTCTGGAGGAAAGCGCAAGTGCATGCCCGCATTCGAGACGAGGACTGACTCCCCTGGGGAGACTCCAGAAGAACCCCAAGATCCATGTCAGCAATGGAGAGGAATCCTCAGGTTCCGGCCCCGACTCCACACAAGGTCTTAGGCCCTGGCATCGACGGGAGAAGAATCCCGAGAGGCCTCCGAGGAACTCTCATGGGGACTGGCCTTTCCTGAGGCCACCAGAGCGGGTCCCTGAGGTCCCCGTCGTAAGTCGAGAGCACCTGCCGCAACTCGAGAAAATCCAGGAGGTTTTGCCCTCCAGGCGAGATGAGGCCCATTTCCGCTGAGGCTTCTCGAGGCCAATCACATCTAACCACTGGAACTTCCAAAGGGTCCTTCACACCCTTGCTGCAACTCAAGAAGTTCCCCGACATACCCGTCTGCACTCGAGAGGAAGCACGTGGTGTCCCGCACACATCCAGGGGAGCCCCGTTTCCGCCTCCTAGCTCGAGATGAGGGATCCTTTCCCTGTTTCGTAGGGAAAGAATTCCCGGCGTTCCAGTCGCATCTCAAGAGGAGGCGCTCTCCACAGGAAAGGCGAGAGGAACTCCAGGGTCGTGACACCATTCCAAGAGACCCCCAGATGTGTCAGTCCATTCCAGAGGAACCTGTTTTCCCTGCACTGCCTTGATGTTCAAGCCGAGGATCGACTCCCACCACGTGTGCACGTGGGACAGCCCTGTGGGAAAGCCTCGTGGGAAAGCCTCGTGGGAAAGACTCGAGGGAAAACCATAGATCCTTTGATCCACGCGGCCGACTGCGTGACACTGCTGCTACCGCTCTGGAGGAAAGCGCAAGTGCATGCCCGCATTCGAGACGAGGACTGACTCCCCTGGGGAGACTCCAGAAGTACCCCAAGATCCATGTCAGCACTGGAGAGGAATCCTCAGGTTCCGGCCCCGACTCCACACAAGGTCTTAGGCCCCCGAATAGACGGGAGAGGAATCCCGAGAGGCCCCCGAGGAACTCGCATGGGGACTGGCCATTCCTGAGGCCACCAGAGCGGGTGCCTGAGGTCCCCGTCGTAAGTCGAGAGCACCTGCCGCAACTCGAGAAAATCCAGGAGGTTTTGCCCTCCAGGCGAGATGAGGCCCATTTCCGCTGAGGCTTCTCCAGGCCAATCACGTCTAACCACTGGAACTTCCAAAGGGTCCTTCACACCCTTGCTGCAACTCAAGAAGTTCCCCGACATACCCGTCTCCACTCGAGAGGAAGCACGTGGGGTCCCGCACACATCCAGGGGAGCCCCGTTTCCGCCTCCTAGCTCGAGATGAGGGATCCTTTCCCTGTTTCGTAGGGAAAGAATTCCCGGCGTTCCCGTCGCATCTCAAGAGGAGGCGCTCTCCACAGGAAAGGCGAGAGGAACTCCAGGGTCGTGCCACCATTCCAAGAGTCCCCCAGATGTGTCAGTCCATTCCAGAGGAACCTGTTTTCCCTGCACTGCCTTGACGTTCAAGCCGAGGATCGACTCCCACCACGTGTGCACGTGGGACAGCCCTGTGGGAAAGCCTCATGGGAAAGCCTCGTGGGAAAGACTCGAGGGAAAACCATAGATCCTTTGATCCACGTGGCGGACTGCGTGACACTGCTGCTACCGCTCTGGAGGAAAGCGCAAGTGCATGCCCGCATTCTAGACGAGGACTGACTCCCCTGGGGAGACTCCAGAAGTACCCCAAGGTCCATGTCAGCACTGGAGAGGAATCCTCAGATTCCGGCCCCGACTCCACACAAGGTCTTAGGCCCCGGCATTGACGGGAGAGGAATCCCGAGAGGCCCCCGAGGAACTCGCATGGGGACTGGCCTTTCCTGAGGCCACCATAGCGGGTCCCTGAGGTCCCCGTCGTAAGTCGAGAGCACCTGCCGCAACTCGAGAAAATCCAGGAGGTTTTGCCCTCCAGGCGAGATGAGGCCCATTTCCGCTGAGGCTTCTCGAGGCCAATCACGTCTAACCACTGGAACTTCCAAAGGGTCCTTCACACCCTTGGTGCAACTCATGAAGTTCCCCGACATACCCGTCTCCACTCGAGAGGAAGCACGTGGTGTCCCGCACACATCCAGGGGAGCCCCGTTTCCGCCTCCTAGCTCGAGATGAGGGATCCTTTCCCTGTTTTGTAGGGAAAGAATTCCAGGCGTTCCCGTCGCATCTCAAGAGGAGGCGCTCTCCACAGGAAAGGCGAGAGAAACTCCAGGGTCGTGCCACCATTCCAAGAGTCCCCCAGATGTGTCAGTCCATTCCAGAGGAAACTGTTTTCCCTGCACTGCCTTGACGTTCAAGCCGAGGATCGACTCCCACAACGTGTGCACGTGGGACAGCCCTGTGGGAAAGCCTCGTGGGAAAGCCTCATGGGAAAGACTCGAGGGAAAACCATAGATCCTTTGATCCACGCGGCGGACTGCGTGACACTGCTGCTACCGCTCTGGAGGAAAGGGCAAGTGCATGCCCGCATTCGAGACGAGGACTTACTCCCCTGGGGAGACTCCAGAAGTACCCCAAGATCCATGTCAGCACTGGAGAGGAATCCTCAGGTTCCGGCACCGACTCCACACAAGGTCTTAGGCCCCGGCATCGACGGGAGAGGAATCCCGAGAGGCCCCCGAGGAACTCGCATGGGGACTGGCCTTTCCTGAGGCCACCAGAGCGGTTCCCTGAGATCCCCGTCGTAAGTCGAGAGCACCTGCCGCAACTCGAGAAAATCCAGGAGGTTTTGCCCTCCAGGCGAGATGAGGCCCATTTCCGCTGAGGCTTCTCGAGGCCAATCACATCTAACCACTGGAACTTCCAAAGGGTCCTTCACACCATTGCTGCAACTCAAGAAGTTCCCCGACATACCCGTCTCCACTCGAGAGGAAGCACGTGGGGTCCCGCACACATCCAGGGGAGCCCCGTTTCCGCCTCCTAGCTCGAGATGAGGAATCCTTTCCCTGTTTCGTAGGGAAAGAATTCCCGGCATTCCCGTCGCATCTCAAGAGGAGGCGCTCTCCACAGGAAAGGCAGGAGGAACTCCAGGGTCGTGACACCATTCCAAGAGTCCCCCAGATGTGTCAGTCCATTCCAGAGGAACCTGTTTTCCCTGCACTGCCTTAACGTTCAAGCCGAGGATCGAGTCCCACCACGTGTGCACGTGGGACAGCCCTGTGGGAAAGCCTCGTGGGAAAGCCTCGTGGGAAAGACTCGACGGAAAACCATAGATCCTTTGATCCACGCGGCGGACTGCGTGACACTGCTGCTACCGCTCTGGAGGAAAGCGCAAGTGCATGCCCGCATTCGACACGAGGACTTACTCCCCTGGGGAGACTCCAGAAGTACCCCAAGATCCATGTCAGCACTGGAGAGGAATCCTCAGGTTCCGGCCCCGACTCCACACAAGGTCTTAGGCCCCGGCATCGACGGGAGAGGAATCCCGAGACGCCCCCAAGGAACTCGCATGGGGACTGGCCTTTCCTGAGGCCACCAGAGCGGGTCCCTGAGGTCCCCGTCGTAAGTCGAGAGCACCTGCCGCAACTCGAGAAAATCCAGGAGGTTTTGCCCTCCAGGCGAGATGAGGCCCATTTCCGCTGAGGCTTCTCGAGGCTAATCACATCTAACCACTTGAACTTCCAAAGGGTCCTTCACACCCTTGCTGCAACTCAAGAATTTCCCCGACATACCCGTCTCCACTCGAGAGGAAGCACGTGGTTTCCCGCACACATCCAGGGGAGCCCCGTTTCCGCCTCCTAGCTCGAGATGAGGGATCCTTTCCCTGTTTCGTAGGGAAAGAATTCCCGGCGTTCCCGTCGCATCTCAAGAGGAGGCGATCTCCACAGGAAAGGCGAGAGGAACTCCAGGGTCGTGCCACCATTCCAAGAGTCCCCCAGATGTGTCAGTCCATTCCAGAGGAACCTGTTTTCCCTGCACTGCCTTGACGTTCAAGCCGAGGATCGACTCCCACCACGTGTGCACGTGGGACAGCCCTGTGGGAAAGCCTCGTGGGAAAGACTCGTGGGAAAGACTCGAGGGAAAACCATAGATCCTTTGATCCACGCGGCGGACCGCGTGACACTGCTGCTACCGCTCTGGAGGAAAGCGGAAGTGCATGCCCGCATTCGAGACGAGGACTGACTCCCCTGGGGAGACTCCAGAAATACCCCAAGATCAATGTCAGCACTGGAGAGGAGTCCTCAGGTTCCGGCCCCGACTCCACACAAGGTCTTAGGCCCCGGCATCGACGGGAGAGGAATCCCGAGAGGCCCCCGAGGAACTCGCATGGGGACTGGCCTTTCCTGAGGCCACCAGAGCGGTTCCCTGAGATCCCCGTCGTAAGTCGAGAGCACCTGCCGCAACTCGAGAAAATCCAGGAGGTTTTGCCCTCCAGGCGAGATGAGGCCCATTTCCGCTGAGGCTTCTCGAGGCCAATCACATCTAACCACTGGAACTTCCAAAGGGTCCTTCACACCATTGCTGCAACTCAAGAAGTTCCCCGACATACCCGTCTCCACTCGAGAGGAAGCACGTGGGGTCCCGCACACATCCAGGGGAGCCCCGTTTCCGCCTCCTAGCTCGAGATGAGGAATCCTTTCCCTGTTTCGTAGGGAAAGAATTCCCGGCGTTCCCGTCGCATCTCAAGAGGAGGCGCTCTCCACAGGAAAGGCGAGAGGAACTCCAGGGTCGTGCCACCATTCCAAGAGTCCCCCAGATGTGTCAGTCCATTCCAGAGGAACCTGTTTTCCCTGCACTGCCTTGACGTTCAAGCCGAGGATCGACTCCCACCACGTGTGCACGTGGGACAGCCCTGTGGGAAAGCCTCGTGGGAAAGCCTCGTGGGAAAGACTCGAGGGAAAACCATAGATCCTTTGATCCACGCGGCGGACTGCGTGACACTGCTGCTACCGCTCTGGAGGAAAGCAGAAGTGCATGCCCGCATTCGAGACGAGGACTGACTCCCCTGGGGAGACTCCAGAAGTACCCCATGATCCATGTCAGCACTGGAGAGGAATCCTCAGGTTCCGGCCCCGACTCCACACAAGGTCTTAGGCCCCGGCATCGACGGGAGAGGAATCCCGAGACGCCCCCGAGGAACTCGCATGGGGACTGGCCTTTCCTGAGGCAACCAGAGCGGGTCCCTGAGGTCCCCGTCGTAAGTCGAGAGCACCTGCCGCAACTCGAGAAAATCCAGGAGGTTTTGCCCTCCAGGCGAGATGAGGCCCATTTCCGCTGAGGCTTCTCGAGGCCAATCACATCTAACCACTGGAACTTCCAAAGGGTCCTTCACACCCTTGCTGCAACTCAAGAAGTTCCCCGACATACCCGTCTCCACTCGAGAGGAAGCACGTGGGGTCCCGCACACATCCAGGGGAACCCCGTTTCCGCCTCCTAGCTCGAGATGAGGGATCCTTTCCCTGTTTCGTAGGGAAAGAATTCCCGGCGTTCCCGTCGCATCTCAAGAGGAGGCGCTCTCCACAGGAAAGGCGAGAGGAACTCCAGGGTCGTGCCACCATTCCAAGAGTCCCCCAGATGTGTCAGTCCATTCCAGAGGAACCTGTTTTCCCTGCACTGCCTTGACGTTCAAGCCGAGGATCGACTCCCACCACGTGTGCACGTGGGACAGCCCTGTGGGAAAGCCTCGTGGGAAAGCCTCGTGGGAAAGACTCGAGGGAAAACCATAGATCCTTTGATCCACGCGGCGGACTGCGTGACACTGCTGCTACCGCTCTGGAGGAAAGCGCAAGTGCATGCCCGCATTCGACACGAGGACTTACTCCCCTGGGGAGACTCCAGAAGTACCCCAAGATCCATGTCAGCACTGGAGAGGAATCCTCAGGTTCCGGCCCCGACTCCACACAAGGTCTTAGGCCCCGGCATCGACGGGAGAGGAATCCCGAGAGGCCCCCGAGGAACTCGCATGGGGACTGGCCTTTCCTGAGGCCACCAGATCGGGTCTCTGAGGTCCCCGTCGTAAGTCGAGAGCACCTGCCGCAACTCGAGAAAATCCAGGCGGTTTTGCCCTCCAGGCGAGATGAGGCCCATTTCCGCTGAGGCTTCTCGAGGCTAATTACGTCTAACCACTGGAACTTCCAAAGGGTCCTTCACACCCTTGCTGCAACTCAAGAAGTTCCCCGACATACCCGTCTCCACTCGAGAGGAAGCACGTGGGTCCCGCACACATCCAGGGGAGCCCCGTTTCCGCCTCCTAGCTCGAGATGAGGGATCCTTTCCCTGTTTCGTAGGGAAAGAATTCCCGGCGTTCCCGTCGCATCTCAAGAGGAGGCGCTCTCCACAGGAAAGGCGAGAGGAACTCCAGGGTCGTGCCACCATTCCAAGAGTCCCCCAGATGTGTCAGTCCATTCCAGAGGAATCTGTTTTCCCTGAACTGCCTTGACGTTCAAGCCGAGGATCGACTCCCACCACGTGTGCACGTGGGACAGCCCTGTGGGAAAGCCTCGTGGGAAAGCCTCGTGGGAAAGAATCGAGGGAAAACCATAGATCCTTTGATCCACGCGGCGGACTGCGTGACACTGCTGCTACCGCTCTGGAGGAAAGCGCAAGTGCATGCCCGCATTCGAGACGAGGACTGACTCCCCTGGGGAGACTCCAGAAGTACCCCAAGATCCATGTCAGCACTGGAGAGGAATCCTCAGGTTCCGGCCCCGACTCCACACAAGGTCTTAGGCCCCGGCATCGACGGGAGAGGAATCCCGAGACGCCCCCGAGGAACTCGCATGGGGACTGGCCTTTCCTGAGGCCACCAGAGCGGGTCCCTGAGGTCCCCGTCGTAAGTCGAGAGCACCTGCCGCAACTCGAGAAAATCCAGGCGGTTTTGCCCTCCAGGCGAGATGAGGCCCATTTCCGCTGAGGCTTCTCGAGGCCAATCACATCTACCAATGGAACTTCCAAAGGGTCCTTCACACCCTTGCTGCAACTCAAGAAGTTCCCCGACATACCCGTCTCCACTCGAGAGGAAGCACGTGGGTCCCGCACACATCCAGGGGAGCCCCGTTTCCGCCTCCTAGCTCGAGATGAGGGATCCTTTCCCTGTTTCGTAGGGAAAGAATTCCCGGCGTTCCCGTCGCATCTCAAGAGGAGGCGCTCTCCACAGGAAAGGCGAGAGGAACTCCAGGGTCGTGCCACCATTCCAAGAGTCCCCCAGATGTGTCAGTCCATTCCAGAGGAATCTGTTTTCCCTGAACTGCCTTGACGTTCAAGCCGAGGATCGACTCCCACCACGTGTGCACGTGGGACAGCCCTGTGGGAAAGCCTCGTGGGAAAGCCTCGTGGGAAATACTCGAGGGAAAACCATAGATCCTTTGATCCACGCGGCGGACTGCGTGACACTGCTGCTACCGCTCTGGAGGAAAGCGCAAGTGCATGCCCGCATTCGAGACGAGGACTGACTCCCCTGGGGAGACTCCAGAAGTACCCCAAGATCCATGTCAGCACTGGAGAGGAATCCTCAGGTTCCGGCCCCGACTCCACACAAGGTCTTAGGCCCCGGCATCGACGGGAGAGGAATCCCGAGACGCCCCCGAGGAACTCGCATGGGGACTGGCCTTTCCTGAGGCCACCAGAGCGGGTCCCTGAGGTCCCCGTCGTAAGTCGAGAGCACCTGCCGCAACTCGAGAAAATCCAGGAGGTTTTGCCCTCCAGGCGAGATGAGGCCCATTTCCTCTGAGGCTTCTCGAGGCTAATCACGTCTAACCACTGGAACTTCCAAAGGGTCCTTCACACCCTTGCTGCAACTCAAGAAGTTCGCCGAAATACCCGTCTCCACTCGAGAGGAAGCACGTGGTGTCCCGCCCACATCCAGGGGAGCTCCGTTTCCGACTCCTAGCTCGAGATGAGTGATCCTTTCCCTGTTTCGTAGGGAAAGAATTCCCGGCGTTCCCGTCGCATCTCAAGAGGAGGCGCTCTCCACAGGAAAGGCGAGAGGAACTCCAGGGTCGTGCCACCATTCCAAGAGTCCCCCAGATGTGTCAGTCCATTCCAGAGGAACCTATTTTTCCTGCACTGCCTTGACGTTCAAGCCAAGGATCGACTCCCACCACGTGTGCACGTGGGACAGCCCTGTGGGAAAGCCTCGTGGGAAAGACTCGTGGAAAAGACTCGAGGGAAAACCATAGATCCTTTGATCCACGCGGCGGACTGCGTGACACTGCTGCTACCGCTCTGGAGGAAAGCGCAAGTGCATGCCCGCATTCGAGACGAAGACTGACTCCCCTGGGGAGACTCCAGAAGTACCCCAAGATCCATGTCAGCACTGGAGAGGAATCCTCAGGTTCCGACCCCGACTCCACACAAGGACTTAGGCCCCGGCATCGACAGGAGAGGAATCCCCAGAGGCCCCCGAGGAACTCGCATGGGGACTGGCCTTTCCTGAGGCCACCAGAGCGGGTCCCTGAGGTCCCCGTCGTAAGTCGAGAGCACCTGCCGCAACTCGAGAAAATCCAGGAGGTTTTGCCCTCCAGGCGAGATGAGGCCCATTTCCGCTGAGGCTTCTCGAGGCTAATCACGTCTAACCACTGGAACTTCCAAAGGGTCCTTCACACCCTTACTGCAACTCAAGAAGTTCCCCGACATACCCATCTCCACTCGAGAGGAAGCACGTGGGTCCCGCACACATCCAGGGGAGCCCCGTTTCCGCCTCCTAGCTCGAGATGAGGGATCCTTTCCCTGTTTCGTAGGGAAAGAATTCCCGGCGTTCCCGTCGCATCTCAAGAGGAGGCGCTCTCCACAGGAAAGGCGAGAGGAACTCCAGGGTCGTGCCACCATTCCAAGAGTCCCCCAGATGTGTCAGTCCATTCCAGAGGAACCTGTTTTCCCTGCACTGCCTTGACGTTCAAGCCGAGGATCGACTCCCACCACGTGTGCACGTGGGACAGCCCTGTGGGAAAGCCTCGTGGGAAAGCCTCGTGGGAAAGACTCGAGGGAAAACCATAGATCCTTTGATCCACGCGGCGGACTGCGTGACACTGCTGCTACCGCTCTGGAGGAAAGCGCAATTGCATGCCCGCATTCGAGACGAGGACTGACTCCCCTGGGGAGACTCCAGAAGTACCCCAAGATCCATGTCAGCACTGGAGAGGAATCCTCAGGTTCCGGCCCCGACTCCACACAAGGTCTTAAGCCCCGGCATCGACGGGAGAGGAATCCCCAGAGGAACTCGCATGGGGACTGGCCTTTCCTGAGGCCACCAGAGCGGGTCCCTGAGGTCCCCGTCGTAAGTCGAGAGCACCTGCCGCAACTCGAGAAAATCCAGGCGGTTTTGCCCTCCAGGCGAGATGAGGCCCATTTCCGCTGAGGCTTCTCGAGGCCAATCACATCTACCAATGGAACTTCCAAAGGGTCCTTCACACCCTTGCTGCAACTCAAGAAGTTCCCCGACATACCCGTCTCCACTCGAGAGGAAGCACGTGGGTCCCGCACACATCCAGGGGAGCCCCGTTTCCGCCTCCTAGCTCGAGATGAGGGATCCTTTCCCTGTTTCGTAGGGAAAGAATTCCCGGCGTTCCCGTCGCATCTCAAGAGGAGTCGCTCTCCACAGGAAAGGCGAGAGGAACTCCAGGGTCGTGCCACCATTCCAAGAGTCCCCCAGATGTGTCAGTCCATTCCAGAGGAATCTGTTTTCCCTGAACTGCCTTGACGTTCAAGCCGAGGATCGACTCCCACCACGTGTGCACGTGGGACAGCCCTGTGGGAAAGCCTCGTGGGAAAGCCTCGTGGGAAATACTCGAGGGAAAACCATAGATCCTTTGATCCACGCGGCGGACTGCGTGACACTGCTGCTACCGCTCTGGAGGAAAGCGCAAGTGCATGCCCGCATTCGAGACGAGGACTGACTCCCCTGGGGAGACTCCAGAAGTACCCCAAGATCCATGTCAGCACTGGAGAGGAATCCTCAGGTTCCGGCCCCGACTCTACACAAGGTCTTAGGCCCCGGCATCGACGGGAGAGGAATCCCGAGACGCCCCCGAGGAACTCGCATGGGGACTGGCCTTTCCTGAGGCCACCAGAGCGGGTCCCTGAGGTCCCCGTCGTAAGTCGAGAGCACCTGCCGCAACTCGAGAAAATCCAGGCGGTTTTGCCCTCCAGGCGAGATGAGGCCCATTTCCGCTGAGGCTTCTCGAGGCTAATCACGTCTAACCACTGGAACTTCCAAAGGGTCCTTCACACCCTTGCTGCAACTCAAGAAGTTCCCCGACATACCCGTCTAAACTCGAGAGGAAGCACGTGGGTCCCGCACACATCCAGGGGAGCCCCGTTTCCGCCTCCTAGCTCGAGATGAGGGATCCTTTCCCTGTTTCGTAGGAAAAGAATTCCCGGAGTTCCCGTCGCATCCCAAGAGGATGCGCTCTCCACAGGAAAGGCGAGAGGAACTCCAGGGTCGTGCCACCATTCCAAGAGTCCCCCAGATGTGTCAGTCCATTCCAGAGGAACCTGTTTTCCCTGCACTGCCTTGACGTTCAAGCCGAGGATCGACTCCCACCACGTGTGCACGTGGGACAGCCCTGTGGGAAAGCCTCGTGGGAAAGCCTCGTGGGAAAGACTCGAGGGAAAACCATAGATCCTTTGATCCACGCGGCGGACTGCGTGACACTGCTGCTACCGCTCTGGAGGAAAGCGCAAGTGCATGCCCGCATTCGAGACGAGGACTGACTCCCCTGGGGAGACTCCAGAAGTACCCCAAGATCCATGTCAGCACTGGAGAGGAATCCTCAGGTTCCGGCCCCGACTCCACACAAGGTCTTAGGCCCCGGCATCGACGGGAGAGGAATCCCGAGACGCCCCCGAGGAACTCGCATGGGGACTGGCCTTTCCTGAGGCCACCAGAGCGGGTCCCTGAGGTCCCCGTCGTAAGTCGAGAGCACCTGCCGCAACTCGAGAAAATCCAGGAGGTTTTGCCCTCCAGGCGAGATGAGGCCCATTTCCGCTGAGGCTTCTCGAGGCTAATCACGTCTAACCACTGGAACTTCCAAAGGGTCCTTCACACCCTTGCTGCAACTCAAGAAGTTCGCCGAAATACCCGTCTCCACTCGAGAGGAAGCACGTGGTGTCCCGCCCACATCCAGGGGAGCTCCGTTTCCGACTCCTAGCTCGAGATGAGTGATCCTTTCCCTGTTTCGTAGGGAAAGAATTCCGGGCATTCCCGTCGCATCTCAAGAGGAGGCGCTCTCCACAGTAAAGGCGAGAGGAACTCCAGGGTCGTGCCACCATTCCAAGAGTCCCCCAGATGTGTCAGTCCATTCCAGAGGAACCTATTTTTCCTGCACTGCCTTGACGTTCAAGCCAAGGATCGACTCCCACCACGTGTGCACGTGGGACAGCCCTGTGGGAAAGCCTGGTGGGAAAGACTCGTGGAAAAGACTCGAGGGAAAACCATAGATCCTTTGATCCACGCGGCGGACTGCGTGACACTGCTGCTACCGCTCTGGAGGAAAGCGCAAGTGCATGCCCGCATTCGAGACGAAGACTGACTCCCCTGGGGAGACTCCAGAAGTACCCCAAGATCCATGTCAGCACTGGAGAGGAATCCTCAGGTTCCGACCCCGACTCCACACAAGGACTTAGGCCCCGGCATCGACAGGAGAGGAATCCCCAGAGGCCCCCGAGGAACTCGCATGGGGACTGGCCTTTCCTGAGGCCACCAGAGCGGGTCCCTGAGGTCCCCGCCGTAAGTCGAGAGCACCTGCCCCAACTCGAGAAAATCCAGGAGGTTTTGCCCTCCAGGCGAGATGAGGCCCATTTCCGCTGAGGCTTCTCGAGGCTAATCACGTCTAACCACTGGAACTTCCAAAGGGTCCTTCACACCCTTACTGCAACTCAAGAAGTTCCCCGACATACCCATCTCCACTCGAGAGGAAGCACGTGGGTCCCGCACACATCCAGGGGAGCCCCGTTTCCGCCTCCTAGCTCGAGATGAGGGATCCTTTCCCTGTTTCGTAGGGAAAGAATTCCCGGCGTTCCCGTCGCATCTCAAGAGGAGGCGCTCTCCACAGGAAAGGCGAGAGGAACTCCAGGGTCGTGCCACCATTCCAAGAGTCCCCCAGATGTGTCAGTCCATTCCAGAGGAACCTGTTTTCCCTGCACTGCCTTGACGTTCAAGCCGAGGATCGACTCCCACCACGTGTGCACGTGGGACAGCCCTGTGGGAAAGCCTCGTGGGAAAGCCTCGTGGGAAAGACTCGAGGGAAAACCATAGATCCTTTGATCCACGCGGCGGACTGCGTGACACTGCTGCTACCGCTCTGGAGGAAAGCGCAATTGCATGCCCGCATTCGAGACGAGGACTGACTCCCCTGGGGAGACTCCAGAAGTACCCCAAGATCCATGTCAGCACTGGAGAGGAATCCTCAGGTTCCGGCCCCGACTCCACACAAGGTCTTAAGCCCCGGCATCGACGGGAGAGGAATCCCCAGAGGAACTCGCATGGGGACTGGCCTTTCCTGAGGCCACCAGAGCGGGTCCCTGAGGTCCCCGTCGTAAGTCGAGAGCACCTGCCGCAACTCGAGAAAATCCAGGCGGTTTTGCCCTCCAGGCGTGATGAGGCCCATTTCCGCTGAGGCTTCTCGAGGCCAATCACATCTACCAATGGAACTTCCAAAGGGTCCTTCACACCCTTGCTGCAACTCAAGAAGTTCCCCGACATACCCGTCTCCACTCGAGAGGAAGCACGTGGGGTCCCGCACACATCCAGGGGAGCCCCTTTTCCGCCTCCTAGCTCGAGATGAGGGATCCTTTCCCTGTTTCGTAGGGAAAGAATTCCCGGCGTTCCCGTCGCATCTCAAGAGGAGGCTCTCTCCAAAGGAAAGGCGAGAGGAACTCCAGGGTCGTGACACCATTCCAAGAGTCCCCCAGATGTGTCAGTCCATTCCAGAGGAACCTTTTTTCCCTGCACTACCTTGACGTTCAAGCCGAGGATCGACTCCCACCACGTGTGCACGTGGGACAGCCCTGTGGGAAAGCCTCGTGGGAAAGCCTCGTGGGAAAGACTCGAGGGAAAACCATAGATCCTTTGATCCACGCGGCGGACTGCGTGACACTGCTGCTACCGCTCTGGAGGAAAGCGCAAGTGCATGCCCGCATTCGAGACGAGGACTGACTCCCCTGGGGAGACTCCAGAAGTACCCCAAGATCCATGTCAGCACTGGAGAGGAATCCTCAGGTTCCGGCCCCGACTCTACACAAGGTCTTAGGCCCCGGCATCGACGGGAGAGGAATCCCGAGAGGCCCCCGAGGAACTCGCATGGGGACTGTCCTTTCCTGAGGCCACCAGAGCGGGTCCCTGAGGTCCCCGTCGTAAGTCGAGAGCACCTGCCGCAACTCGAGAAAATCCAGGCGGTTTTGCCCTCCAGGCGAGATGAGGCCCATTTCCGCTGAGGCTTCTCGAGGCTAATCACGTCTAACCACTGGAACTTCCAAAGGGTCCTTCACACCCTTGCTGCAACTCAAGAAGTTCGCCGAAATACCCGTCTCAACTCCAGAGGAAGCACGTGGTGTCCCGCCCACATCCAGGGGAGCTCCGTTTCCGACTCCTAGCTCGAGATGAGTGATCCTTTCCCTGTTTCGTAGGGAAAGAATTCCGGGCGTTCCTGTCGCATCTCAAGAGGAGGCGCTCTCCACAGGAAAGGCGAGAGGAACTCCAGGGTCGTGCCACCATTCCAAGAGTCCCCCAGATGTGTCAGTCCATTCCAGAGGAACCTATTTTTCCTGCACTGCCTTGACGTTCAAGCCAAGGATCGACTCCCACCACGTGTGCACGTGGGACATCCCTGTGGGAAAGCCTGGTGGGAAAGACTCGTGGAAAAGACTCGAGGGAAAACCATAGATCCTTTGATCCACGCGGCGGACTGCGTGACACTGCTGCTACCGCTCTGGAGGAAAGCGCAAGTGCATGCCCGCATTCGAGACGAAGACTGACTCCCCTGGGGAGACTCCAGAAGTACCCCAAGATCCATGTCAGCACTGGAGAGGAATCCTCAGGTTCCGACCCCGACTCCACACAAGGACTTAGGCCCCGGCATCGACAGGAGAGGAATCCCCAGAGGCCCCCGAGGAACTCGCATGGGGACTGGCCTTTCCTGAGGCCACCAGAGCGGGTCCCTGAGGTCCCCGCCGTAAGTCGAGAGCACCTGCCCCAACTCGAGAAAATCCAGGAGGTTTTGCCCTCCAGGCGAGATGAGGCCCATTTCCGCTGAGGCTTCTCGAGGCTAATCACGTCTAACCACTGGAACTTCCAAAGGGTCCTTCACACCCTTACTGCAACTCAAGAAGTTCCCCGACATACCCATCTCCACTCGAGAGGAAGCACGTGGGTCCCGCACACATCCAGGGGAGCCCCGTTTCCGCCTCCTAGCTCGAGATGAGGGATCCTTTCCCTGTTTCGTAGGGAAAGAATTCCCGGCGTTCCCGTCGCATCTCAAGAGGAGGCGCTCTCCACAGGAAAGGCGAGAGGAACTCCAGGGTCGTGCCACCATTCCAAGAGTCCCCCAGATGTGTCAGTCCATTCCAGAGGAACCTGTTTTCCCTGCACTGCCTTGACGTTCAAGCCGAGGATCGACTCCCACCACGTGTGCACGTGGGACAGCCCTGTGGAAAGCCTCGTGGGAAAGCCTCGTGGGAAAGACTCGAGGGAAAACCATAGATCCTTTGATCCACGCGGCGGACTGCGTGACACTGCTGCTACCGCTCTGGAGGAAAGCGCAATTGCATGCCCGCATTCGAGACGAGGACTGACTCCCCTGGGGAGACTCAAGAAGTACCCCAAGATCCATGTCAGCACTGGAGAGGAATCCTCAGGTTCCGGCCCCGACTCCACACAAGGTCTTAAGCCCCGGCATCGACGGGAGAGGAATCCCCAGAGGAACTCGCATGGGGACTGGCCTTTCCTGAGGCCACCAGAGCGGGTCCCTGAGGTCCCCGTCGTAAGTCGAGAGCACCTGCCGCAACTCGAGAAAATCCAGGCGGTTTTGCCCTCCAGGCGAGATGAGGCCCATTTCCGCTGAGGCTTCTCGAGGCCAATCACATCTACCAATGGAACTTCCAAAGGGTCCTTCACACCCTTGCTGCAACTCAAGAAGTTCCCCGACATACCCGTCTCCACTCGAGAGGAAGCACGTGGGGTCCCGCACACATCCAGGGGAGCCCCTTTTCCGCCTCCTAGCTCGAGATGAGGGATCCTTTCCCTGTTTCGTAGGGAAAGAATTCCCGGCGTTCCCGTCGCATCTCAAGAGGAGGCTCTCTCCAAAGGAAAGGCGAGAGGAACTCCAGGGTCGTGCCACCATTCCAAGAGTCCCCCAGATGTGTCAGTCCATTCCAGAGGAACCTGTTTTCCCTGCACTACCTTGACGTTCAAGCCGAGGATCGACTCCCACCACGTGTGCACGTGGGACAGCCCTGTGGGAAAGCCTCGTGGGAAAGCCTCGTGGGAAAGACTCGAGGGAAAACCATAGATCCTTTGATCCACGCGGCGGACTGCGTGACACTGCTGCTACCGCTCTGGAGGAAAGCGCAAGTGCATGCCCGCATTCGAGACGAGGACTGACTCCCCTGGGGAGACTCCAGAAGTACCCCAAGATCCATGTCAGCACTGGAGAGGAATCCTCAGGTTCCGGCCCCGACTCGACACAAGGTCTTAGGCCCCGGCATCGACGGGAGAGGAATCCCGAGAGGCCCCCGAGGAACTCGCATGGGGACTGGCCTTTCCTGAGGCCACCAGAGCGGGTCCCTGAGGTCCCCGTCGTAAGTCGAGAGCACCTGCCGTAACTCGAGAAAATCCAGGCGGTTTTGCCCTCCAGGCGAGATGAGGCCCATTTCCGCTGAGGCTTCTCGAGGCTAATCACGTCTAACCACTGGAACTTCCAAAGGGTCCTTCACACCCTTGCTGCAACTCAAGAAGTTCCCCGACATACCCGTCTCCACTCGAGAGGAAGCACGTGGGTCCCGCACACATCCAGGGGAGCCCCGTTTCCGCCTCCTAGCTCGAGATGAGGGATCCTTTCCCTGTTTCGTAGGAAAAGAATTCCCGGCGTTCCCGTCGCATCTCAAGAGGAGGCGCTCTCCACAGGAAAGGCGAGAGGAACTCCAGGGTCGTGCCACCATTCCAAGAGTCCCCCAGATGTGTCAGTCCATTCCAGAGGAACCTGTTTTCCCTGCACTGCCTTGACGTTCAAGCCGAGGATCGACTCCCACCACGTGTGCACGTGGGACAGCCCTGTGGGAAAGCCTCGTGGGAAAGCCTCGTGGGAAAGACTCGAGGGAAAACCATAGATCCTTTGATCCACGCGGCGGACTGCGTGACACTGCTGCTACCGCTCTGGAGGAAAGCGCAAGTGCATGCCCGCATTCGAGATGAGGACTGACTCCCCTGGGGAGACTCCAGAAGTACCCCAAGATCCATGTCAGCAGTGGAGAGGAAACCTCAGGTTCCGGCCCCGACTCCACACAAGGTCTTAGGCCCCGGCATCGACGGGAGAGGAATCCCGAGACGCCCCCGAGGAACTCGCATGGGGACTGGCCTTTCCTGAGGCCACCAGAGCGGGTCCCTGAGGTCCCCGTCGTAAGTCGAGAGCACCTGTCGCAACTCGAGAAAATCCAGGAGGTTTTGCCCTCCAGGCGAGATGAGGCCCATTTCCGCTGAGGCTTCTCGAGGCTAATCACGTCTAACCACTGGAACTTCCAAAGGGTCCTTCACACCCTTACTGCAACTCAAGAAGTTCCCCGACATACCCGTCTCCACTCGAGAGGAAGCACGTGGGTCCCGCACACATCCAGGGGAGGCCCGTTTCCGCCTCCTAGCTCGAGATGAGGGATCCTTTCCCTGTTTCGTAGGGAAAGAATTCCCGGCGTTCCCGTCGCATCTCAAGAGGAGGCGCTCTCCACAGGAAAGGCGAGAGGAACTCCAGGGTCGTGCCACCATTCCAAGAGTCCCCCAGATGTGTCAGTCCATTCCAGAGGAACCTGTTTTCCCTGCACTTCCTTGACGTTCAAGCCGAGGATCGACTCCCACCACGTGTGCACGTGGGACAGCCCTGTGGGAAAGCCTCGTGGGAAAGCCTCGTGGGAAAGACTCGAGGGAAAACCATAGATCCTTTGATCCACGCGGCGGACTGCGTGACACTGCTGCTACCGCTCTGGAGGAAAGCGCAAGTGCATGCCCGCATTCGAGACGAGGACTGACTCCCCTGGGGAGACTCCAGAAGTACCCCAACATCCATGTCAGCACTGGAGAGGAATCCTCAGGTTCCGGCCCCGACTCCACACAAGGTCTTAGGCCCCGGCATCGACGGGAGAGGAATCCCGAGACGCCCCCGAGGAACTCGCATGGGGACTGGCCTTTCCTGAGGCCACCAGAGCGGGTCCCTGAGGTCCCCGTCGTAAGTCGAGAGCACCTGCGGCAACTCGAGAAAATCCAGGCGGTTTTGCCCTCCAGGCGAGATGAGGCCCCTTTCCGCTGAGGCTTCTCGAGGCTAATCACGTCTAACCACTGGAACTTCCAAAGGGTCCTTCACACCCTTGCTGCAACTCAAGAACTTCCCCGACATACCCGTCTAAACTCGAGAGGAAGCACGTGGGTCCCGCACACATCCAGGGGAGCCCCGTTTCCGCCTCCTAGCTCGAGATGGGGGATCCTTTCCCTGTTTCGTAGGAAAAGAATTCCCGGAGTTCCCGTCGCATCCCAAGAGGAGGCGCTCTCCACAGGAAAGGCGAGAGGAACTCCAGGGTCGTGCCACCATTCCAAGAGTCCCCCAGATGTGTCAGTCCATTCCAGAGGAACCTGTTTTCCCTGCACTGCCTTGACGTTCAAGCCGAGGATCGACTCCCACCACGTGTGCACGTGGGACAGCCCTGTGGGAAAGCCTCGTGGGAAAGCCTCGTGGGAAAGACTCGAGGGAAAACCATAGATCCTTTGATCCACGCGGCGGACTGCGTGACACTGCTGCTACCGCTCTGGAGGAAAGCGCAAGTGCATGCCCGCATTCGAGACGAGGACTGACTCCCCTGGGGAGACTCCAGAAGTACCCCAAGATCCATGTCAGCACTGCAGAGGAATCCTCAGGTTCCGGCCTCGACTCCACACAAGGACTTAGGCCCCGGCACCGACGGGAGAGGAATCCCCAGAGGCCCCCGAGGAACTCGCATGGGGACTGGCCTTTCCTGAGGCCACCAGAGCGGGTCCCTGAGGTCCCCGTCGTAAGTCGAGAGCACCTGCCGCAACTCGAGAAAATCCAGACGGTTTTGCCCTCCAGGCGAGATGAGGCCCATTTCCGCTGAGGCTTCTCGAGGCTAATCACGTCTAACCACTGGAACTTCCAAAGGGTCCTTCACACCCTTGCTGCAACTCAAGAAGTTCCCCGACATACCCGTCTCCACTAGAGAGGAAGCACGTGGGGTCCCGCACACATCCAGGGGAGCCCCGTTTCCGCCTCCTAGCTCGAGATGAGGGATCCTTTCCCTGTTTCGTAGGGAAAGAATTCCCGGCGTTCCCGTCGCATCTCAAGAGGAGCCGCTCTCTACAGGAAAGGCGAGAGGAACTCCAGGGTCATGCCACCATTCCAAGAGTCCCCCAGATGTGTCAGTCCATTCCAGAGGAACCTGTTTTCCCTGCACTGCCTTGACGTTCAAGCCGAGGATCGACTCCCACCACGTGTGCACGTGGGACAGCCCTATGGGAAAGCGTCGTGGGTAAGCCTCGTGGGAAAGACTCGAGGTAAAACCATAGATCCTTTGTTCCACGCGGCGGACTGCGTGACACTGCTGCTACCGCTCTGGAGGAAAGCGCAAGTGCATGCCCGCATTCGAGACGAGGACTGACTCCCCTGGGGAGACTCCAGAAGTACCCCAAGATCCATGTCAGCACTGGAGAGGAATCCTCAGGTTCCGGCCCCGACTCGACACAAGGTCTTAAGCCCCGGCATCGACGGGAGAGGAATCCCGAGAGGCCCCCGAGGAACTCGCATGGGGACTGGCCTTTCCTGAGGCCACCAGAGCGGGTCCCTGAGGTCCCCGTCGTAAGTCGAGAGCACCTGCCGCAACTCGAGAAAATCCAGGAGGTTTTGCCCTCCAGGCGAGATGAGGCCCATTTCCGCTGAGGCTTCTCGAGGCTAATCACGTCTAACCACTGGAACTTCCAAAGGGTCCTTCACACCCTTGCTGCAACTCAAGAAGTTCCCCGACATACCCGTCTCCACTCGACAGGAAGCACGTGGGTCCCGCACACATCCAGGGGAGCCCCGTTTCCGCCTCCTAGCTCGAGATGAGGGATCCTTTCCCTGTTTGGTAGGGAAAGAATTCCCGGCGTTCCCGTCGCATCTCAAGAGGAGGCGCTCTCCAAAGGAAAGGCGAGAGGAACTCCAGGGTCGTGCCACCATTGCAAGAGTCCCCCAGATGTGTCAGTCCATTCCAGAGGAACCTGATTTCCCTGCACTGCCTTGACGTTCAAGCCGAGGATCAACTCCCACCACGTGTGCACGTGGGACAGCCCTGTGGGAAAGCCTCGTGGGAAAGCCTCGTGGAAAAGACTCGAGGGAAAACCATAGATCCTTTGATCAATTGGGCGGACTGCGTGACACTGCTGCTACCGTTCTGGAGGAAAGCGCAAGTGCATGCCCGCATTCGAGACGAGGACTGACTCCCCTGGGGAGACTCCAGAAGTACCCCAAGATCCATGTCAGCACTGGAGAGGAATCCTCAGGTTCCGGCCCCGACTCCACACAAGGTCTTAGGCCCCGGCATCGACGGGCGAAGAATCCCGAGAGGCCCCCGAGGAACTCGCATGGGGACTGGCCTTTCCTGAGGCCACCAGAGCGGGTCCCTGAGGTCCCCGTCGTAAGTCGAGAGCACCTGCCGCAACTCGAGAAAATCCAGGAGGTTTTGCCCTCCAGACGAGATGAGGCCCATTTCCGCTGAGGCTTCTCGAGGCCAATCACATCTAACCACTGGAATTTCCAAAGGGTCCTTCACACCATTGCTGCAACTCAAGAAGTTCCCCGACATACCCGTCTCCACTCGAATGGAAACACGTGGTGTCCCGCCCACATCCAGGGGAGCTCCGTTTCCGCCTCCTTGCTCGAGATGAGGGATCCTTTCCCTGTTTCGTACGGAATGAATTCCCGGCGTTCCCGTCGCATCTCAAGAGGAGGCGCTCTCCACAGGAAAGGCGAGAGGAACTCCAGGGTCGTGCCACCATTCCAAGAGTCCCCCAGATGTGTCAGTCCATTCCAGAGGAACCTGTTTTCCCTGCACTGCCTTGACGTTCAAGCCGAGGATCGACTCCCACCACGTGTGCACGTGGGACAGCCCTGTGGGAAAGCCACGTGGGAAAGCCTCGTGGGAAAGACTCGACGTAAAACCATAGATCCTTTGATCCACGCGGCGGACTGCGTGACACTGCTGCTACCGCTCTGGAGGAAAGCGCAAGTGCATGCCCGCATTCGAGACGAGGACTGACTCCCCTGGGGAGACTCCAGAAGTACCCCAAGATCCATGTCAGCACTGGAGAGGAATCCTCAGGTTCCGGCCCCGATTCCACACAAGGTCTTAGGACCCGGCATCGACGGGAGAGGAATCCCGAGAGGCCCCCGAGGAACTCGCATGGGGACTGGACTTTCCTGAGGCCACCAGAGCGGGTCCCTGAGGTCCCCGTCGTAAGTCGAGAGCACCTGCCGCAACTCGAGAAAATCCAGGAGGTTTTGCCCTCCAGGCGAGATGAGGCCCATTTCCGCTGAGGCTTCTCGAGGCCAATCACATCTAACCACTGGAACTTCCAAAGGGTCCTTCACACCCTTGCTGCAACTCAAGAAGTTCCCCGACATACCCGTTTCCACTCGAGAGGAAGCACGTGGGGTCCCGCAAACATCCAGGGGAGCCCCATTTCCGCCTCCTAGCTCGAGATGAGGGATCCTTTCCCTGTTTCGTAGGGAAAGAATTCCCGGCATTCCCGTCGCATCTCAAGAGGAGGCGCTCTCCACAGGAAAGGCGAGAGGAACTCCAGGGTCGTGCCACCATTCCAAGAGTCCCCCAGATGTGTCAGTCCATTCCAGAGGAACCTGTTTTCCCTGCACTGCCTTGACGTTCAAGCCGAGAATCGAGTCCCACCACGTGTGCACGTGGGACAGCCCTGTGGAAAGCCTCGTGGGAAAGCCTCGTGGGAAAGACTCGAGGGAAAACCATAGATCCTTTGATCCACGCGGCGGACTGCGTGACACTGCTGCTACCGCTCTGGAGGAAAGCGCAAGTGCATGCCCGCATTCGAGACGAGGACTGACTCCCCTGGGGAGACTCCAGAAGTACCCCAAGATCCATGTCAGCACTGCAGAGGAATCCTCAGGTTCCGGCCTCGACTCCACACAAGGACTTAGGCCCCGGCACCGACGGGAGAGGAATCCCCAGAGGCCCCCGAGGAACTCGCATGGGGACTGGCCTTTCCTGAGGCCACCAGAGCGGGTCCCTGAGGTCCCCGTCGTAAGTCGAGAGCACCTGCCGCAACTCGAGAAAATCCAGACGGTTTTGCCCTCCAGGCGAGATGAGGCCCATTTCCGCTGAGGCTTCTCGAGGCTAATCACGTCTAACCACTGGAACTTCCAAAGGGTCCTTCACACCCTTGCTGCAACTCAAGAAGTTCCCCGACATACCCGTCTCCACTAGAGAGGAAGCACGTGGGGTCCCGCACACATCCAGGGGAGCCCCGTTTCCGCCTCCTAGCTCGAGATGAGGGATCCTTTCCCTGTTTCGTAGGGAAAGAATTCCCGGCGTTCCCGTCGCATCTCAAGAGGAGCCGCTCTCTACAGGAAAGGCGAGAGGAACTCCAGGGTCATGCCACCATTCCAAGAGTCCCCCAGATGTGTCAGTCCATTCCAGAGGAACCTGTTTTCCCTGCACTGCCTTGACGTTCAAGCCGAGGATCGACTCCCACCACGTGTGCACGTGGGACAGCCCTATGGGAAAGCGTCGTGGGTAAGCCTCGTGGGAAAGACTCGAGGTAAAACCATAGATCCTTTGTTCCACGCGGCGGACTGCGTGACACTGCTGCTACCGCTCTGGAGGAAAGCGCAAGTGCATGCCCGCATTCGAGACGAGGACTGACTCCCCTGGGGAGACTCCAGAAGTACCCCAAGATCCATGTCAGCACTGGAGAGGAATCCTCAGGTTCCGGCCCCGACTCGACACAAGGTCTTAAGCCCCGGCATCGACGGGAGAGGAATCCCGAGAGGCCCCCGAGGAACTCGCATGGGGACTGGCCTTTCCTGAGGCCACCAGAGCGGGTCCCTGAGGTCCCCGTCGTAAGTCGAGAGCACCTGCCGCAACTCGAGAAAATCCAGGAGGTTTTGCCCTCCAGGCGAGATGAGGCCCATTTCCGCTGAGGCTTCTCGAGGCTAATCACGTCTAACCACTGGAACTTCCAAAGGGTCCTTCACACCCTTGCTGCAACTCAAGAAGTTCCCCGACATACCCGTCTCCACTCGACAGGAAGCACGTGGGTCCCGCACACATCCAGGGGAGCCCCGTTTCCGCCTCCTAGCTCGAGATGAGGGATCCTTTCCCTGTTTGGTAGGGAAAGAATTCCCGGCGTTCCCGTCGCATCTCAAGAGGAGGCGCTCTCCAAAGGAAAGGCGAGAGGAACTCCAGGGTCGTGCCACCATTCCAAGAGTCTCCCAGATGTGTCAGTCCATTCCAGAGGAACCTGATTTCCCTGCACTGCCTTGACGTTCAAGCCGAGGATCAACTCCCACCACGTGTGCACGTGGGACAGCCCTGTGGGAAAGCCTCGTGGGAAAGCCTCGTGGAAAAGACTCGAGGGAAAACCATAGATCCTTTGATCAATTGGGCGGACTGCGTGACACTGCTGCTACCGTTCTGGAGGAAAGCGCAAGTGCATGCCCGCATTCGAGACGAGGACTGACTCCCCTGGGGAGACTCCAGAAGTACCCCAAGATCCATGTCAGCACTGGAGAGGAATCCTCAGGTTCCGGCCCCGACTCCACACAAGGTCTTAGGCCCCGGCATCGACGGGCGAAGAATCCCGAGAGGCCCCCGAGGAACTCGCATGGGGACTGGCCTTTCCTGAGGCCACCAGAGCGGGTCCCTGAGGTCCCCGTCGTAAGTCGAGAGCACCTGCCGCAACTCGAGAAAATCCAGGAGGTTTTGCCCTCCAGACGAGATGAGGCCCATTTCCGCTGAGGCTTCTCGAGGCCAATCACATCTAACCACTGGAATTTCCAAAGGGTCCTTCACACCATTGCTGCAACTCAAGAAGTTCCCCGACATACCCGTCTCCACTCGAATGGAAACACGTGGTGTCCCGCCCACATCCAGGGGAGCTCCGTTTCCGCCTCCTTGCTCGAGATGAGGGATCCTTTCCCTGTTTCGTAGGGAATGAATTCCCGGCGTTCCCGTCGCATCTCAAGAGGAGGCGCTCTCCACAGGAAAGGCGAGAGGAACTCCAGGGTCGTGCCACCATTCCAAGAGTCCCCCAGATGTGTCAGTCCATTCCAGAGGAACCTGTTTTCCCTGCACTGCCTTGACGTTCAAGCCGAGGATCGACTCCCACCACGTGTGCACGTGGGACAGCCCTGTGGGAAAGCCACGTGGGAAAGCCTCGTGGGAAAGACTCGACGTAAAACCATAGATCCTTTGATCCACGCGGCGGACTGCGTGACACTGCTGCTACCGCTCTGGAGGAAAGCGCAAGTGCATGCCCGCATTCGAGACGAGGACTGACTCCCCTGGGGAGACTCCAGAAGTACCCCAAGATCCATGTCAGCACTGGAGAGGAATCCTCAGGTTCCGGCCCCGATTCCACACAAGGTCTTAGGACCCGGCATCGACGGGAGAGGAATCCCGAGAGGCCCCCGAGGAACTCGCATGGGGACTGGACTTTCCTGAGGCCACCAGAGCGGGTCCCTGAGGTCCCCGTCGTAAGTCGAGAGCACCTGCCGCAACTCGAGAAAATCCAGGAGGTTTTGCCCTCCAGGCGAGATGAGGCCCATTTCCGCTGAGGCTTCTCGAGGCCAATCACATCTAACCACTGGAACTTCCAAACGGTCCTTCACACCATTGCTGCACCTCAAGAAGTTCCCCGACATACCCGTCTCCACTCGAGAGGAAGCACGTGGGGTCCCGCACACATCCAGGGGAGCCCCGTTTCCGCCTCCTAGCTCGAGATGAGGGATCCTTTCCCTGTTTCGTAGGGAAAGAATTCCCGGCGTTCCCGTCGCATCTCAAGAGGAGGCGCTCTCCACAGGATAGGCGAGAGGAACTGCAGGGTCATGCCACCTTTCCAAGGGTCACCCAGATGTGTCAGTCCATTCCAGAGGAACCTGTTTTCCCTGCACTGCCTTAACGTTCAAGCCGAGGATCGACTCCCACCACGTGTGCACGTGGGACAGCCCTGTGGGAAAGCCTCGTGGGATAGCCTCGTGGGAAAGACTCGAGGGAAAACCATAGATCCTTTGATCCACGCGGCGGACTGCGTGACACTGCTGCTACCACTCTGGAGGAAAGCGCAAGTGCATGCCCGCATTCGAGACGAGGACTGACTCCCCTGGGGAGACTCCAGAAGTACCCCAACATCCATGTCAGCACTGGAGAGGAATCCTCAGGTTCCGGCCCCGACTCCACACAAGGACTTAGGCCCCGGCATCGACGGGAGAGGAATCCCGAGAGGCCCCCGAGGAACTCGCATGGGGACTGGCCTTTCCTGAGGCCACCAGAGCGGGTCCCTGAGGTCCCCGTCGTAAGTCGAGAGCACTGCCGCAACTCGAGAAAAACCAGGAGGTTTTGCCCTCCAGGCGAGATGAGGCTCATTTCCGCTGAGGCTTCTCGAGGCTAATCATGTCTAGCCACTGGAACTTCCAAAGGGTCCTTCACACCCTTGCTGCAACTCAAGAAGTTCCCCGACATACCTGTCTCCACTCGAGAGGAAGCACGTGGGTCCCGCACACATCCAGGGGAGCCCCGTTTCCGCCTCCTAGCTCGAGATGAGGGATCCTTTCCCTGTTTCGTAGGGAAAGAATTCCCGGCGTTCCCGTCGCATCTCAAGAGGAGGCGCTCTCCACAGGAAAGGCGAGAGGAACTCCAGGGTCGTGCCACCATTCCAAGAGTCCCCCAGATGTGTCAGTCCATTCCAGAGGAACCTGTTTTTCCTGCACTGCCTTGACGTTCAAGCCGAGGATCGACTCCCACCACGTGTGCACGTGGGACAGCCCTGTGGGAAAGCCTCGTGGGAAAGCCTCGTGGGAAAGACTCGAGGGAAAACCATAGATCGTTTGATCCACGCGGCGGACTGCGTGACACTGCTGCTACGGCTCTGGAGGAAAGCGCAAGTGCATGCCCGCATTCGAGACGAGGACTGACTCCCCTGGGGAGACTCCAGAAGTACCCCAAGATCCATGTCAGCACTGGAGAGGAATCCTCAGGTTCCGGCCCCGACTCCACACAAGGTCTTAGGCCCCAGCATCGACGGGAGAGGAATCCCGAGAGGCCCCCGAGGAACTCGCATGGGGACTGGCCTTTCCTGAGGCCACCAGAGCGGTTCCCTGAGGTCCCCGTCGTAAGTCGATAGCACCTGCCGCAACTCGAGAAAATCCAGGAGGTTTTGCCCTCCAGGCGAGATGAGGCCCATTTCCGCTGAGGCTTCTCGAGGCCAATCACATCTAACCACTGGAACTTCCAAAGGGTCCTTCACACCATTGCTGCAACTCAAGAAGTTCCCCGACATGCCCGTCTCCACTCGAGAGGAAGCACGTGGGGTCCCGCACACATCCAGGGGAGCCCCGTTTCCGCCTCCTAGCTCGAGATGAGGGATCCTTTCCCTGTTTCGTAGGGAAAGAATTCCCGGCGTTCCCGTCGCATCTCAAGAGGAGGCGCTCTCCACAGGAAAGGCGAGAGGAACTCCAGGGTCGTGCCACCATTCCAAGAGTCCCCCAGATGTGTAAGTCCATTCCAGAGGAACCTGTTTTCCCTGCACTGCCTTGACGTTCAAGCCGAGGATCGACTCCCACCACGTGTGCACGTGGGACAGCCCTGTGGGAAAGCCTCGTGGGAAAGCCTCGTGGGAAAGACTCGAGGGAAAACCATAGATCCTTTGATCCACGCGACGGACTGCGTGACACAGCTGCTACCGCTCTGGAGGAAAGCGCAAGTGCATGCCCACATTCGAGACGAGGACTGACTCCCCTGGGGAGACTCCAGAAGTACCCCAAGATCCATGTCAGCACTGGAGAGGAATCCTCAGGTTCCGGCCACGACTCCACACAAGGTCTTAGGCCCCGGCATCGACGGGAGAGGAATCCCGAGAGGCCCCCGAGAAACTCGCATGGGGACTGGCCTTTCCTGAGGCCACCAGAGCGGGTCCCTGAGGTCCCCGTCGTAAGTCGAGAGCACCTGCCGCAACTCGAGAAAATCCAGGCGGTTTTGCCTTCCAGGCGAGATGAGGCCCATTTCCGCTGAGGCTTCTCGAGTCTAATCACGTCTAACCACTGGAACTTCCAAAGGGTCCTTCACACCCTTGCTGCAACTCAAGAAGTTCCCCGACATACCCGTCTCCACTCGAGAGGAAGCACGTAGGTCCCGCACACATCCAGGGGAGCCCCGTTTCCGCCTCCTAGCTCGAGATGAGGGATCCTTCCCTTTTTCGTAGGGAAAGAATTCCCGGCGTTCCAGTCGCATCTCAAGAGGAGGCGCTCTCCACAGGAAAGGCGAGAGGAACTCCAGGGTCGTGACACCATTCCAAGAGTCCCCCAGATGTGTCAGTCCATTGCAGAGGAAACTGTTTTCCCTGCACTGCCTTGACGTTCAAGCCGAGGAACGACTCCCACCACGTGTGCACGTGGGACAGCCCTGTGGGAAAGCCTCGTGGGAAAGCCTCGTGGGAAAGACTCGAGGGAAAACCATAGATCCTTTGATCCACGCGGCGGACTGCGTGACACTGCTGCTAACGCTCTGGAGGAAAGCGCAAGGGAATGCCCGCATTCGAGACGAGGACTGACTCCCCTGGGGAGACTCCAGAAGTATCCCAAGATCCATGTCAGCACTGGAGAGGAATCCTCAGGTTCCGGCCCCGACTCCACACAAGGTCTTAGGCCCCGGCATCGACGGGAGAGGAATCCCGAGAGGCCCCCGAGGAACTCGCATGCGGACTGGCCTTTCCTGAGGCCACCAGAGCGGGTCCCTGAGGTCCCCGTCGTAAGTCGAGAGCACCTGCCGCAACTCGAGAAAATCCAGGAGGTTTTGCCCTCCAGGCGAGATGAGGCCCATTTCCGCTGAGGCTTCTCGAGGCCAATCACATCTAACCACTGGAACTTCCAAAGGGTCCTTCACACCCTTGCTGCAACTCAAGAAGTTCCCCGACATGCCCGTCTCCACTCGAGAGGAAGCACGTGGGGTCCCGCACACATCCAGGGGAGCCCCGTTTCCGCCTCCTAGCTCGAGATGAGGGATCCTTTCCCTGTTTCGTAGGGAAAGAATTCCCGGCGTTCCCGTCGCATCTCAAGAGGAGGCGCTCTCCACAGGAATGGCGAGAGGAACTCCATAGTCGTGCCACCATTCCAAGAGTCCCCCAGATGTGTCAGTCCATTCCAGAGGAACCTGTTTTCCCTGCACTGCCTTGACGTTCAAGCCGAGGATCGACTCCCACCACGTGTGCACGTGGGACAGCCCTGTGGGAAAGCCTCGTGGGAAAGCCTCGTGGGAAAGACTCGAGGGAAAACCATAGATCCTTTGATCCACGCGGCGGACTGCGTGACACTGCTGCTACCGCTCTGGAGGAAAGCGCAAGTGCATGCCCGCATTCGAGACGAGGACTGACTCCCCTGGGGAGACTCCAGAAGTACCCCAAGATCCATGTCACCACTGGAGAGGAATCCTCAGGTTCCGGCCCCGACTCCACACAAGGTCTTAGGCCCCGGCATCGACGGGAGAGGAATCCCGAGAGGCCCCCGACGAACTCGCATGGGGACTGGCCTTTCCTGAGGCCACCAGAGCGGGTCCCTGAGGTCCCCGTCGTAAGTCGAGAGCACCTGCCGCAACTCGAGAAAATCCAGGAGGTTTTGCCCTTCAGGCGAGATGAGGCCCATTTCCTCTGAGGCTTCTCGAGCCTAATCACGTCTAACCACTGGAACTTCCAAAGGGTCCTTCACACCCTTGCTGCAACTCAAGAAGTTCCCCGACACACCCGTCTCCACTCGAGAGGAAGCACGTGGATCCCGCACACATCCTTGGGAGGCCCGTTTCCGCCTCCTAGCTCGAGATGAGGGATCCTTTCCCTGTTTCGTAGGGAAAGAATTCCCGGCGTTCCCGTAGCATCTCAAGAGGAGGCGCTCTCCACAGGAAAGGCGAGAGGAACTCCAGGGTCGTGCCACCATTCCAAGAGTCCCCCAGATGTGTCAGTCCATTCCAGAGGAACCTGTTTTCCCTGCACTGCCTTGACGTTCAAGCCGAGGATCGACTCCCACCACGTGTGCACGTGGGACAGCCCTGTGGGAAAGCCTCGTGGGAAAGCCTCGTGGGAAATACTCGAGGGAAAACCATAGATCCTTTGATCCACGCGGCGGACTGCGTGACACTGCTGCTACCGCTCTGGAGGAAAGCGCAAGTGCATGCCCGCATTCAAGACGAGGACTGACTCCCCTGGGGAGACTCCAGACGTACCCCAAGATCCATGTCAGCACTGGAGAGGAATCCTCAGGTTCCGGCCCCGACTCCACACAAGGTCTTAGGCCCCAGCATCGACGGGAGAGGAATCCCGAGAGGCCCCCGAGGAACTCGCATGGGGACTGGCCTTTCCTGAGGCCACCAGAGCGGGTCCCTGAGGTCCCCGTCGTAAGTCGAGAGCACCTGCCGCACCTCGAGAAAATCCAGGAGGTTTTGCCCTCCAGGCGAGATGAGGCCCATTTCCGCTGAGGCTTCTCAAGGCTAATCACGTCTAACCACTGGAACTTCCAAAGGGTCCTTCACACCCTTGCTGCAACTCAAGAAGTTCCCCGACATACCCGTCTCCACTCGAGAGGAAGCACGTGGTGTCCCGCCCACATCCAGGGGAGCTCCGTTTCCGACTCCTAGCTCGAGATGAGGGATCCTTTCCCTGTTTCGTAGGGAAAGAATTCCCGGCGTTCCCGTCGCATCTCAAGAGGAGGCGCTTTCCACAGGAAAGGCGAGAGGAACTCTAGGGTCGTGCCACCATTCCAAGAGTCCCCCAGATGTGTCAGTCCATTCCAGAGGAACCTGTTTTCCCTGCACTGCCTTGACGTTCAAGCCAAGGATCGACTCCCACCACCTGTGCACGTGGGACAGCCCTGTGGGAAAGCCTCGTGGGAAAGCCTCGTGGAAAAGACTCGAGGGAAAACCATAGGTCCTTTGATCCACGCGGCGGACTGCGTGACACTGCTGCTACCGCTCTGGAGGAAAGCGCAAGTGCATGCCCGCATTCGAGACGAAGACTGACTCCCCTGGGGAGACTCCAGAAGTACCCCAAGATCCATGTCAGCACTGGAGAGGAATCCTCAGGTTCCGACCCCGACTCCACACAAGGACTTAGGCCCCGGCATCGACGGGAGAGGAATCCCAGAGGCCCCCGAGGAACTCGCATGGGGACTGGCCTTTCCTGAGGCCACCAGAGCGGGTCCCTGAGGTCCCCGTCGTAAGTCGAGAGCACCTGCCGCAACTCGAGAAAATCCAGGAGGTTTTGCCCTCCAGGCGAGATGAGGCCCATTTCCGCTGAGGCTTCTCCAGGCTAATCACGTCTAACCACTGGAACTTCCAAAGGGTCCTTCACACCCTTGCTGCAACTCAAGAAGTTCCCCGACATACCCGTCTCCACTCGAGAGGAAGCACGTGGGCCCCGCACACATCCAGGGGAGCCCCGTTTCCGCCTCCTAGCTCGAGATGCGGGATCCTTTCCCTGTTTCGTAGGAAAAGAATTCCCGGCGTTCCCGTCGCATCTCAAGAGGAGGCGCTCTCCACAGGAAAGGCGAGAGGAACTGAAGGGTCGTCCCACCATTCCAAGAGTTCCCCAGATGTGTCAGTCCATTCCGTAGGAACCTGTTTTCCCTGCACTGCCTTGACGTTCAAGCCGAGGATCGACTCCCACCACGTGTGCACGTGGGACAGCCCTCTGGGAAAGCCTCGTGGGAAAGCCTCGTGGGAAAACCATAGATCCTTTGATCCACGCGGCGAACTGCGTGACACCGCTGCTACCGCTCTGGAGGAAAGCGCAACTGCATGCCCGCATTCGAGACGAGGACTGACTCCCCTGGGGAGACTCCAGAAGTACCCCAAGATCCATGTCAGCACTGGAGAGGAATCCTCAGGTTCCGGCCCCGACTCCACACAAGGTCTTAGGCCCCGGCATCGACGGGAGAGGAATCCCGAGAGGCCCCCGAGGAACTCGCATGGGGACTGGCCTTTCCTGAGGCCACCAGAGCGGGTCCCTGAGGTCCCCGTCGTAAGTCGAGAGCACCTGCCGCAACTCGAGAAAATCCAGGAGGTTTTGCCGTCCAGGAGAGATGAGGCCCATTTCCGCTGAGGCTTCTCGAGGCCAGTCACATCTAACCACTGGAACTTCCAAAGGGTCCTTCACACCCTTGCTGCAACTCAAGAAGTTCCCCGACATACCCGTCTGCACTCGAGAGGAAGCACGTGGTGTCCCTCACACATCCAGGGGAGCCCCGTTTCCGCCTCCTAGCTCGAGATGAGGGATCCTTTCCCTGTTTCGTAGGGAAAGAATTCCCGGCGTTCCCGTCGCATCTCAAGAGGAGGCGCTCTCCACAGGAAAGGCGAGAGGAACTCCAGGGTCGTGCCACCATTCCAAGAGTCCCCCAGATGTGTCAGCCTATTCCAGAGGAACCTGTTTTCCCTGCACTGCCTTGACGTTCAAGCCGAGGATCGACTCCCACCACGTGTGCACGTGGGACAGCCCTGTGGGAAAGCCTCGTGGGAAAGCCTCGTGGCAAAGACTCGAGAGAAAATCATAGATCCTTTGATCCACGCGGCGGACTGCGTGACACTGCTGCTACCGCTCTGGAGGAAAGCGCAAGTGCATGCCCGCATTCGAGACGAGGACTGACTCCCCTGGGGAGGCTCCAGAAGTACCCCAAGATCCATGTCAGCACTGGAGAGGAATCCTCAGGTTCCGGCCCCGACTTCACACAAGGTCTTAGGCCCCGGCATCGACGGGAGAGGAATCCCGAGACGCCCCCGAGGAACTCGCATGGGGACTGGCCTTTCCTGAGGCCACCAGAGCGGGTCCCTGAGGTCCCCGTCGTAAGTCGAGAGCACCTGCCGCAACTCGAGAAAATCCAGGAGGTTTTGCCCTCCAGGCGAGATGAGGCCCATTTCCGCTGAGGCTTCTCGAGGCTGATCACATCTAACCACTGGAACTTCCAAAGGGTCCTTCACACCATTGCTGCAACTCAAGAAGTTCCCCGACATACCGGTCTCCACTGGAGAGGAAGCACGTGGGGTCCCTCACACATCCAGGGCAGCTCCGGTTCCGCCTCCTAGCTCGAGATGAGGGATCCTTCCCTGTTTCGTAGGGAAAGAATTCCCGGCGTTCCCGTCGCATCTCAAGAGGAGGTGCTCTACACAGGAAAGGGGAGAGGAACTCCAGGGTCGTGCCACCGTTCCAAGAGACCCCCAGATATGTCAGTCCATTCCAGAGGAACCTGTTTTCCCTGCACTGCCTTGACGTTCAAGGCGAGGATCAACTCCCACCACCTGTGCACGTGGGACAGCCCTGTGGGAAAGCCTCGTGGGAAAGCCCCGTGGGAAAGACTCGAGGGAAAACCATAGATCCTTTGATCCACGCGGCGGACTGCGTGACACTGCTGCTACCGTTCTGGAGGAAAGCGCAAGTGCATGCCCGCATTCGAGATGAGGACTGACTCCCCTGGGGAGACTCCAGAAGTACCCCAAGATCCATGTCAGCACTGGAGAGGAATCCTCAGGTTCCGGCCCCGACTCCACACAAGGTCTTAGGCCCCGGCAACGACGGGAGAGGAATCCCGAGACGCCCCCGAGGAACTCGCATGGGGACTGGCCTTTCCTGAGGCCACCAGAGCGGGTCCCTGAGGTCCCCGTCGTAAGTCGAGAGCACCTGCCGCAACTCGAGAAAATCCAGGAGGTTTTGCCCTCCAGGCGAGATGAGACCCATTTCCGCTGAGGCTTCTCGAGGCCAATCACATCTAACCATTTGAACTTCCAAAGGGTCCTTCACACCCTTGCTGCAACTCAAGAAGTTCCCCGACATACCCGTCTCCACTCGAGAGGAAGCACGTGGTTTCCCGCACACATCCAGGGGAGCCCCGTTTCTGCCTGCTAGCTCGAGATGAGGGATCCTTTCCCTGTTTCGTAGGGAAAGAATTCCCGGCGTTCCCGTCGCATCTCAAGAGGAGGCGATCTCCACAGGAAAGGCGAGAGGAACTCCAGGGTCGTGCCACCATTCCAAGAGTCCCCCAGATGTGTCAGTCCATTCCAGAGGAACCTGTTTTCCCTGCACTGCCTTGACGTTCAAGCCGAGGATCGACTCCCACCACGTGTGCACGTGGGACAGCCCTGTGGGAAAGCCTCGTGGGAAAGCCTCGTGGGAAAGACTCGAGGGAAAACCATAGATCCTTTGATCCACGCGGCGGATCGCGTGACACTGCTGCTACCGCTCTGGAGGAAAGCGGAAGTGCATGCCCGCATTCGAGACGAGGACTGACTCCCCTGGGGAGACTCCAGAAGTACCCCAAGATCCATGTCAGCACTGGAGAGGAATCCTCAGGTTCCGACCCCGACTCCACACAAGGACTTAGGCCCCGGCATCAACGGGAGAGGAATCCCCAGAGGCCCCCGAGGAACTCGCATGGGGACTGGCCTTTCTTGAGGCCACCAGAGCGGGTCCCTGAGGTCCCCGTCGTAAGTCGAGAGCACCTGCCGCAACTCGAGAAAATCCAGGAGGTTTTGCCCTCCAGGCGAGATGAGGCCCATTTCCGCTGAGGCTTCTCGAGGCTAATAACGTCTAACCACTGGAAGTTCCAAAGGGTCCTTCACACCCTTGCTGCAACTCAAGAAGTTCCCCGACATTCCCGTCTTCACTCGAGAGGAAGCACGTGGGTCCCGCACACATCCAGGGGAGCCCCGTTTCCGCCTCCTAGCTCGAGATGAGGGATCCTTTCCCTATTTCGTAGGGAAAGAATTCCCGGCGTTCCCGTCGCATTTCAAGAGGTGGCCCTGTCCACAGGAAAGGCGAGAGGAACTCCAGGGTCGTGCCACCATTCCAAGAATCCCCCAGATGTGTCAGTCCATTCCAGAGGAACCTGTTTCCCTGCACTGCCTTGACGTTCAAGCAGAGGATCGACTCCCAACACGTGTGCACGTGGGACAGCCCTGTGGGAAAGCCTCGTGGGAAAGCCTCGAGGGAAAGACTCGAGGGAAAACCATAGATCCTTTGATCCACGCAGCGGACTGCGTGACACTGCTGCTACCGCTCTGGAGGAAAGCGCAAGTGCATGCCCGCATTCGAGACGAGGACTGACTCCCCTGGGGAGACTCCAGAAGTACCCCAAGATCCATGTCAGCACTGGAGAGGAATCCTCAGGTTCCGGCCACGACTCCACACAAGGTCTTAGGCCCCGGCATCGACGGGAGAGGAATCCCTAGAGGCCCCTGAGGAACTCGCATGGAGACTGGCCTTTCCTGAGGCCACCAGAGCGGGTCCCTGAGGTCCCCGTCGTAAGTCGAGAGCACCTGCCGCACCTCGAGAAAATCCAGGAGGTTTTGCCTTCCAGGCGAGATGAGGCCCATTTCCGCTGAGGCTTCTCGAGGCCAATCACATCTAACCACTGGAACTTCCAAAGGGTCCTTCCCACCCTTGCTGCAACTTAAGAACTTCCCCGACATACCCGTCTGCACTCGAGAGGAAGCACGTGGTGTCCCGCACACATCCAGGGGAGCCCCGTTTCCGCCTCCTAGCTCGAGATGAGGGATCCTTTCCCTGTTTCGTAGGGAAAGAATTCCTGGCGTTCCCGTCGCATCTCAAGAGGAGGCGCTCTCCACAGGAAAGGCGAGAGGAACTCCAGGGTCGTGCCACCATTCCAAGAGTCCCCCAGATGTGTCAGTCCATTCCAGAGGAACCTGTTTTCCCTGCACTGCCTTGACGTTCAAGCCGAGGATCGACTCCCACCACGTGTGCACGTGGGACAGCCCTGTGGGAAAGCCTCGTGGGAAAGCCTCGTGGGAAAGACTCGAGGGAAAACCATAGATCCTTTGATCCACGCGGCGGACTGCGTGACACTGCTGCTACCGCTCTGGAGGAAAGCGCAAGTGCATGCCCGCATTCGAGACGAGGACTGACTCCCCTGGGGAGACTCCAGAAATACCCCAAGATCCATGTCACCACTGGAGAGGAATCCTCAGGTTCCGGCCCCGACTCGACACAAGGTCTTAGGCCCCGGCATCGACGGGAGAGGAATCCCGAGAGGCCCCCGAGGAACTCGCATGGGGACTGGCCTTTCCTGAGGCCACCAGAGCGGGTCCCTGAGGTCCCCGTCGTAAGTCGATAGCACCTGCCGCAACTCGAGAAAATCCAGGCGGTTTTGCCCTCCAGGCGAGATGAGGCCCATTTCCGCTGAGGCTTCTCGAGGCTAATCACGTCTAACCACTGGAACTTCCAAAGGGTCCTTCACACCCTTACTGCAACTCAAGAAGTTCCCCGACATACCCGTCTCCACTCGAGAGGAAGCACGTGGGTCCCGCACACATCCAGGGGAGCCCCGTTTCCGCCTCCTAGCTCGAGATGAGGGATCCTTTCCCTGTTTCGTAGGGAATGAATTCCCGGCGTTCCCGTCGCATCTCAAGAGGAGGCGCTCTCCACAGGAATGGCGAGAGGAACTCCATAGTCGTGCCACCATTCCAAGAGTCCCCCAGATGTGTCAGTCCATTCCAGAGGAACCTGTTTTCCCCGCACTGCCTTGTCGTTCAAGCCGAGGATCGACTCCCACCACGTGTGCACGTGGGACAGCCCTGTGGGAAAGCCTCGTGGGAAAGCCTCGTGGGAAAGACTCGAGGGAAAACCATAGATCCTTTGATCCACGCGGCGGACTGCGTGACACTGCTGCTACCGCTCTGGAGGAAAGCGCAAGTGCATGCCCGCATTCGAGACAAGGACTGACTCCCCTGGGGAGACTCCAGAATTACCCCAAGATCCATGTCAGCACTGGAGAGGAATCCTCAGGTTCCGGCCCCGACTCCACACAAGGTCTTAGGCCCCGGCATCGACGGGAGAGGAATCCCGAGACGCCCCCGAGGAACTCGCATGGGGATTGGCCTTTCCTGAGGCCACCAGAGCGGGTCCCTGAGGTCCCCGTCGTAAGTCGAGAGCACCTGCCGCAACTCGAGAAAATCCAGGAGGTTTTGCCCTCCAGGCGAGATGAGGCCCATTTCCGCTGAGGCTTCTCGAGGCCAATCACATCTAACCACTGGAACTTCCAAAGGGTCCTTCACACCCTTGCTGCAACTCAAGAAGTTCCCCGACATACCCGTCTCCACTCGAGAGGAAGCACGTGGTGTCCCGCACACATCCAGGGGAGCCCCGTTTCCGCCTCCTTGCTCGAGATGAGGGATCCTTTCCCTGTTTCGTAGGGAAAGAATTCCCGGCGTTCCCGTCGCATCTCAAGAGGAGGCGCTCTCCACAGGAAAGGGGAGAGGAACTCCAGGGTCGTGGCACCATTCCAAGAGTCCCCCAGATGTGTCAGTCCATTCCAGAGGAACCTGTTTTCCCTGCACTGCCTTGACGTTCAAGCCGAGGATCGACTCCCACCACGTGTGCACGTGGGACAGCCCTGTGGGAAAGCCTCGTGGGAAAGCCTCGTGGGAAAGACTCGAGGGAAAACCATAGATCCTTTGATCCACGCGGCGGACTGCGTGACACTGCTGCTACCGCTCTGGAGGAAAGCGCAATGCATGCCCGCATTCGAGACGAGGACTGACTCCCCTGGGGAGACTCCAGAAGTACCCCAAGATCCATGTCAGCACTGGAGAGGAATCCTCAGGTTCCGGCCCCGACTCCACACAAGGTCTTAGGCCCCGGCATCGACGGGAGAGGAATCCCGAGACGCCCCTGTGGAACTCGCATGTGGACTGGCCTTTCCTGAGGCCACCACAGCGGGTCCCTGAGGTCCACGTCGTAAGTCGAGAGCACCTGCCGCAACTCTAGAAAATCCAGGAGGTTTTGCCCTCCAGGTGAGATGAGGCCCATTTCCGCTGAGGCTTCTCGAGGCCAATCACATCTAACAACTGGAACTTCCAAAGGGTCCTTCACACCATTGCTGCAACTCAAGAAGTTCCCCGACATACCCGTCTCCACTCGAGAGGAAGCACGTGGGGTCCCGCACACATCCAGGGGAGCCCCGTTTCCGACTCCTAGCTCGAGATGAGGGATCCTTTCCCTGTTTCGTAGGGAAAGAATTCCCGGCGTTCCCGTCGCATCTCAAGAGGAGGCGCTCTCCACAGGAAAGGCGAGAGGAACTCCAGGGTCGTGCCACCATTCCAAGAGTCCCCCAGATGTGTCAGTCCATTCCAGAGGAACCTGTTTTCCCTGCACTGCCTTGACGTTAAAGCCGAGGATCGACTCCCACCACGTGTGCACGTGGGACAGCCCTGTGGGAAAGCCTCGTGGGAAAGACTCGAGGGAAAACCATAGATCCTTTGATCCACGCGGCGGACTGCGTGACACTGCTGCTACCGCTCTGGAGGAAAGCGCAAGTGCATGCCCGCATTCGAGACGAGGACTGACTCCCCTGGGGAGACTCCAGAAGTACCCCAAGATACATGTCAGCACTGGAGAGGAATCCTCAGGTTCCGGCCCCGACTCCACACAAGGTCTTAGGCCCCGGCATCGACGGGAGAGGAATCCCGAGAGGCCCCCGAGGAACTCGCATGGGGACTGGCCTTTCCTGAGGCCACCAGAGCGGGTCCCTGAGGTCCCCGTCGTAAGTCGAGTGCACCTGCCGCAACTCGAGAAAATCCAGGAGGTTTTGCCCTCCAGGCGAGATGAGGCCCATTTCCGCTTAGGGTTCTGGAGGCTAATCACGTCTAACCACTGGAACTTCCAAAGGGTCCTTCACACCCTTGCTGCAACTCAAGAAGTTCCCCGACATACCCGTCTCCACTCGAGAGGAAGCACGTGGGTCCCGCACACATCCAGGGGAGCCCCGTTTCCGCCTCGTAGCTCGAGATGAGGGATCCTTTCCCTGTCTCGTAGGGAAAGAATTCCCGGCGTTCCCGTCGCATCTCAAGAGGAGGCGCTCTCCACAGGAAAGGCGAGAGGAACTCAAGGGTCGTGCCACCATTCCAAGAGTCCCCCAGATGTGTCAGTCCATTCCAGAGGAACCTGTTTTCCCTGCACTGCCTTGACGTTCAAGCCGAGGATCGACTCCCACCACGTGTGCACGTCGGACAGCCCTGTGGGAATGACTCGTGGGAAAGCCTGGAGGGAAAGACTCGAGGGAAAACCATAGATCCTTTGATCCACGCGGCGGACTGCGTGACACTGCTGCTACCGCTCTGGAGGAAAGCGCAAGTGCATGCCCGCATTCGAGACGAGGACTGACTCCCCTGGGGAGACTCCAGAAGTACCCCAAGATCCATGTCAGCACTGGAGAGGAATCCTCAGGTTCCGGCCCCGATTCCACACAAGGTCTTAGGCGCCGGCATCGACGGGAGAGGAATCCCGAGAGGCCCCCGAGGAACTCGCATGGGGACTGGCCTTTCCTGAGGCCACCAGAGCGGTTCCCTGAGGTCCCCGTCGTAAGTCGAGAGCACCTGCCGCAACTCGAGAAAATCCAGGAGGTTTTGCCCTCCAGGCGAGATGAGACCCATTTCCGCTGAGGCTTCTCGAGGCTAATCACATCTAACCACTGGAACTTCCAAAGGGTCCTTAACACCCTTGCTGCAACTCACGAAGTTCCCCGACATACCCGTCTCCACTCGAGAGGAAGCACGTGGGTCCCGCACACATCCATTGGAGCCCCGATTCCGCCTCCTAGCTCGAGATGAGGGATCCTTTCCCTGTTTCGTAGGGAAAGAATTCCCGGCGTTCCCGTCGCATCTCAAGAGGAGGCGCTCTCCACAGGAAAGGCGAGAGGAACTCCAGGGTCGTGCCACCATTCCAAGAGTCCCCCAGATGTTTCAGTCCATTCCAGAGGAACCTGTTTTCCCTGCACTGCCTTGACGTTCAAGCCGAGGATCGACTCCCACCACGTGTGCACGTGGGACAGCCCTGTGGGAAAGCCTCGTGGGAAAGCCTCGTGGGAAAGACTCGAGGGAAAAACATAGATCCTTTGATCCACGCGGCGGACTGCGTGACACTGCTGCTACCGCTCTGGAGGAAAGCGCAAGTGCATGCCCGCATTCGAGACGAGGACTGACTCCCCTGGGGAGACTGCAGAAGTACCTCAAGATCCATGTCAGCACTGGAGAGGAATCCTCAGGTTCCGGCTACGACTCCACACAAGGTCTTAGGCCCCGGCATCGATGGGAGAGGAATCCCGAGAGGCCCCCGAGGAACTCGCATGGGGACTGGACTTTCCTGAGGCCACCAGAGCGGGTCCCTGAGGTCCCCGTCGTAAGTCGAGAGCACCTGCCGCAACTCGAGAAAATCCAGGAGGTTTTGCCCTCCAGGCGAGATGAGGCCCATTTCCGCTGAGGCTTCTCGAGGCTAATCACGTCTAAACACTGGAACTTCCAAAGGGTCATTCACACCCTTGCTGCAACTCAAGAAGTTCCCCGACATACCCGTCTCCACTTGAGAGGAAGCACGTGGGTCCCGCACACATCCAGGGGAGCCCCGTTTCCGCCTCCTAGCTCGAGATGAGGGATCCTTTCCCTGTTTCATAGGGAAAGAATTCCCGGCGTTCCCATCGCATCTCAAGAGGAGGCGCTCTCCACAGGAAAGGCGAGAGGAACTCCAGGGTCATGCCACCATTCCAAGAGTCCCCCAGATGTGTCAGTCCATTCCAGAGGAACCTGTTTTCCCTGCACTGCCTTGACGTTCAAGCCAAGGATCGACTCCCACCACGTGTGCACGTGGTACAGCCCTGTGGGAAAGCCTCGTGGGAAAGCCTCGTGGGAAAGACTCGAGGGAAAACCATAGATCCTTTGATCCACGCGGCGGACTGCGTGACACTGCTGCTACCGCTCTGGAGGAAAGCGCAAGTGCATGCCCGCATTCGAGACGAGGACTGACTCCCCTGGGGAGACTCCAGAAGTACCCCAAGATCCATGTCAGCAGTGGAGAGGAATCCTCAGGTTCCGCCCCGACTCCACACAAGGTCTTAGGCCCCGGCATCGATGGGAGAGGAATCCCGAGAGGCCCCCGAGGAACTCGCATGGGGACTGGCCTTTCCTGAGGCCACCAAAGCGGGTCCCTGAGGTCCTCGTCGTAAGTCGAGAGCACATGCCGCAACACTAGAAAATCTCGGAGGTTTTGCCCTCCAGGCGAGATGAGGCCCATTTCCGCTGAGGCTTCTCGAGGCCAATCACATCTAACCACTGGAACTTCCAAAGGGTCCTTCACACCCTTGCTGCAACTCAAGAAGGTCCCCGACATACCCGTCTCCACTCGAGAGGAAGCACGTGGGGTCCCGCACACATCCAGGGGAGCCCCGTTTCCGCCTCCTAGCTCGAGATGAGGGATCCTTTCCCTGTTTCGTAGGGAAAGAATTCCCGGCGTTCCCGTCGCATCTCAAGAGGAGGCGCTCTCCACAGGAAAGTCGAGAGGAACTCCAGGGTCGTGACACCATTCCAAGAGTCCCCCAGATGTGTCAGTCCATTCCAGAGGAACCTGTTTTCCCTTCACTGCCTTGACGTTCAAGCCGAGGATCGACTCCCACCACGTGTGCACGTGGGACAGCCCTGTGGGAAAGCCTCGTGGGAAAGCCTCGTGGGAAAGACTCGAGAGAAAACCACAGATCCTTTGATCAACGCGGCGGACTGCGTGACACTGCTGCTACCGCTCTGGAGGAAAGCGCAAGTGCATGCCCGCATTCGAGACGAGGACTGACTCCCCTGGGGAGACTCCAGAAGTACCCCAAGATCCATGTCATCACTGGAGAGGAATCCTCAGGTTCCGGCCCCGACTCCACACAAGGTCTTAGGCCCCGGCATCGACGGGAGTGGAATCCTGAGAGGCCCCCGAAGAACTCGCCTGGGGACTGGCCTTTCCTGAGGCCACCAGAGCGGGTCCCTGAGGTCCCCGTCGTAAGTCGAGAGCACCTGCCGCAACTCGAGAAAATCCAGGAGGTTTTGCCCTCCAGGCGAGATGAGGCCCATTTCCGCTGAGGCTTCTCGAGGCCAATCACATCTAACCACTGGAACTTCCAAAGGGTCCTTCACACCATTATTGCAACTCAAGAAGTTCCCCGACATACCGTCTCCACTCGAGAGGAAGCCCGTGGGGTCCCGCACACATCCAGGGGAGCTCCGTTTCCGCCCCCTAGCTCGAGATGAGGGATCCTTTCCCTGTTTCGTAGGGAAAGAATTCCCGGCGTTCCCGTCGCATCTCAAGAGGAGGCGGTCTCCACAGGAAAGGCGAGTGGAACTCCAGGGTCGTGCCACCATTCCAAGAGTCCCCCAGATGTGTCAGTCCATTCCAGAGGAACCTGTTTTCCCTGCACTGCCTTGACGTTCAAGCCGAGGATCGACTCCCACCACGTGTGCACGTGGGACAGCCCTGTGGGAAAGCCTCGTGGGAAAGACTCGAGGGAAAACCATAGATCCTTTGATCCACGCGGCGGACTGCGTGACACTGCTGCTACCGCTCTGGAGGAAAGCGCAAGTGCATGCCCGCATTCGAGACGAGGACTGACTCCCCTGGGGAGACTCCAGAAGTACCCCAAGATCCATGTCAGCACTGGAGAGGAATCCTCAGGTTCCGGCCCCGACTCCACACAAGGTCTTAGGCCCCGGCATCGACGGGAGTGGAATCCTGAGAGGCCCCCGAGGAACTCGCATGGGGACTGGCCTTTCCTGAGGCCACCAGAGCGGGTCCCTGAGGTCCCCGTCGTAAGTCGACAGCACCTGCCGCAACTCGAGAAAATCCAGGAGGTTTTGCCCTCCAGGCGAGATGAGGCCCATTTCCGCTAAGGCTTCTCGAGGCCAATCACATCTAACCACTGGAACTTCCAAAGGGTCCTTCACACCATTGCTGCAACTCAAGAAGTTCCCCGACATACAGTCTCCACTCGAGAGGAAGCACGTGGGGGCCCGCACACATCCAGGGGAGCTCCGTTTCCGCCTCCTAGCTCGAGATGAGGGATCCTTTCCCTGTTTCGTAGGGAAAGAATTCCCGGCGTTCCCGTCGCATCTCAAGAGGAGACGCTCTCCACAGGAAAGGCGAGAGGAACTCCAGGGTCGTGCCACCATTCCAAGAGTCCCCCAGATGTGTCAGTCCATTCCAGAGGAACCTGTTTTCCCTGCACTGCCTTGACGTTCAAGCCAAGGATCGACTCCCACCACGTGTGCACGTGGGACAGCCCTGTGGGAAAGCCTCGTGGGAAAGCCTCGTGGGAAAGACTTGAGGGAAAACCATAGATCCTTTGATGCACGCGGCGGATTGCTTGACACTGCTGCTACCGCTCTGGAGGAAAGCGCAAGTGCATGCCCGCATTCGAGACGAGGACTGACTCCCCTGGGGAGACTCCAGAAGTACCCCAAGATCCATGTCAGCACTGGAGAGGAATCCTCAGGTTTCGGCCCCGACTCCACACAAGGTCTTAGGTCCCGGCATCGACGGGAGAGGAATCCCGAGAGGCCCCCGAGGAACTCGCATGGGGACTGGCCTTTCCTGAGGCCACCAGAGCGGGTCCCTGAGGTCCCCGTCGTAAGTCGAGAGCACCTGCCGCAACTCGAGAAAATCCAGGAGGTTTTGCCCTCCAGGCGAGATGAGGCCCATTTCTGCTGAGGCTTCTCGAGGCCAATCACATCTAACCACTGGAACTACCAAAGGGTCCATCACACGCTTGCTGCAACTCAAGAAGTTCCCCGACATACCCGTCTCCACTCGAGAGGAAGCACGTGGTGTCCCGCACACATCCAGGGGAGCCCCGTTTCCGCCTCCTAGCTGGAGATGAGGGATCCTTTCCCTGTTTCGAAGGGAAAGAATTCCCGGCGTTCCCGTCGCATCTCAAGAGGAGGCGCTCTCCACAGGAAAGGCGAGAGGAACTCCAGGGTCGTGCCACCATTCCAAGAGTCCCCCAGATGTGTCAGTCCATTCCAGAGGAACCTGTTTTCCCTGCACTGCCTTGACGTTCAAGCCGAGGATCGACTCCCACCACGTGTGCACGTGGGACAGCCCTGTGGGAAAGCCTCGTGGGAAAGCCTCGTGGGAAAGACTCGAGGGAAAACCATAGATCCTTTGATCCACGCGGCGGACTGCGTGACACTGCTGCTACCGCTCTGGAGGAAAGCGCAAGTGCATGCCCGCATTCGAGACGAGGACTGACTCCCCTGGGGAGACTCCAGAAGTACCCCAAGATCCATGTCAGCCCTGGAGAGGAATCCTCAGGTTCCAGCCCCGACTCCACACAAGGTCTTAGGCCCCGGCATCGACGGGAGAGGAATCCCGAGAGGCCCCCGAGGAACTCGCATGGGGACTGGCCTTTCCTGAGGCCACCAGAGCGGGTCCCTGAGGTCCCCGTCATAAGTCGAGAGCACCTGCCGCAACTCGAGAAAATCCAGGAGGTTTTGCCCTCCAGGCGAGATGAGGCCCATTTCCGCTGAGGCTTCTCGAGGCCAATCACATCTAACCACTGGAACTTCCAAAGGGTCCTTGACACCCTTGCTGCAACTCAAGAAGTTCCCCGACATACCCGTCTCCACTCGTGAGGAAGCACGTGGGTCCCGCACACATCCAGGGGAGCCCCGTTTCCGCCTCGTAGCTCGAGATGAGGGATCCTTTCCCTGTCTCGTAGGGAAAGAATTCCCGGCGTTCCCGTCGCATCTCAAGAGGAGGCGCTCTCCCTAGGAAAGCGAGAGGAACTCCAGGGTCGTGACACCATTCCAAGAGTCCCCCAGATTTGTCAGTCCATTCCAGAGGAACCTGTTTTCCCTGCACTGCCTTGACGTTCAAGCCGAGGATCGACTCCCACCACGTGTGCACGTGGGACAGCCCTGTGGGAAAGCCTCGTGGGAAAGCCTCGTGGGAAAGACTCGAGGGAAAACCATAGATCCTTTGATCCACGCGGCGGACTGCGTGACACTGCTGCTACCGCTCTGGAGGAAAGCGCAAGTGCATGCCCGCATTCGAGACGAGGACTGACTCCCCTGGGGAGACTCCAGAAGTACCCCAAGATCCATGTCAGCACTGGAGAGGAATCCTCAGGTTCCGGCCCCGACTCCACAAAAGGTCTTAGGCCCCGGCATCGACGGGAGAGGAATCCCGAGAGGCCCCCGAGGAACTCGCATGGGGACTGGCCTTTTTTGAGGCCACCAGAGCGGGTCCCTGAGGTCCCCATCGGAAGTCGAGAACACCTGCCGCAACTCGAGAAAATCCAGGAGGTTTTGCCCTCCAGGCGAGATGAGGCCCATTTCCGCTGAGGCTTCTCGAGGCCAATCACATCTAACCACTGGAACTTCCAAAGGGTCCTTCACACCCTTGCTGCAACTCAAGAAGTTCCCCGACATACCCGTCTCCACTCGAGAGGAAGCACGTGGTGTCCCGCACACATCCAGTGTAGCCCCGTTTCCGCCTCCTAGCTCGAGATTAGGGATCCTTTCCCTGTTTCGTAGGGAAAGAATTCCCGGCGTTCCCGTCGCATCTCAAGAGGAGGCGCTCTCCACAGGAAAGGCGAGAGGAACTCCAGGGTCATGCCACCATTCCAAGAGTCCCCCAGATGTGTCAGTCCATTCCAGAGGAACCTGTTTTCCCTGCACTGCCTTGACGTTCAAGCCGAGGATCGACTCCCACCACGTGTGCACGTGGGACAGCCCTGTGGGAAAGCCTCGTGGGAAAGCCTCGTGGGAAAGACTCGAGGGAAAACCATAGATCCTTTGATCCACTCGGCGGACTGCGTGACACTGCTGCTACCGCTCTGGAGGAAAGCGCAAGTGCATGCCCGCATTCGAGACGAGGACTGACTCCCCTGGGGAGACTCCAGAAGTACCCCAAGATCCATGTCAGCACTGGAGAGGAATCCTCAGGTTCCGGCCCCGACTCCACACAAGGTCTTCGGCCCCGGCATCGACGGGAGAGGAATCCCGAGAGGCCCCCGAGGAAGTCGCATGGGGACTGGCCTTTCCTGAGGCCACCAGAGCGGGTCCCTGAGGTCCCGGTCGTAAGTCGAGAGCACCTGCCGCAACTCGAGAAAATCCAGGAGGTTTTGCCCTCCAGGCGAGATGAGGCCCATTTCCGCTGAGGCTTCTCGAGGCCAATCACATCTAACCACTGGAACTTCCAAAGGGTCCTTCACACCCTTGCTGCAACTCAAGAATTTCCCCGACATACCCGTCTCCACTCGAGAGGAAGCACGTGGTGTCCCGCAAAAATCCAGGGGAGCCCCATTTCCGCCCCCTAGATCGAGATGAGGGATCCTTTCCCTGTTTCGTAGGGAAAGAATTCCCGGCGTTCCCGTCGCATCTCAAGAGGAGGCGCTCTCCACAGGAAAGGCGAGAGGAACTCCAGGGTCGTGAAACCATTCCAAGAGTCCCCCAGATGTGTCAGTCCATTCCAGAGGAACCTGTTTTCCCTGCACTGCCTTGACGTTCAAGCCGAGGATCGACTCCCAACACGTGTGCACGTGGGACAGCCCTGTGGAAAGCCTCGTGGGAAAGCCTCGTGGGAAAGACTCGAGGCAAAACCATAGATCCTTTGATCCACGCGGCGGACTGCGTGACACTGCTGCTACAGCTCTGGAGGAAAGCGCAAGTTAATGCCCGCATTCGAGACGAGGACTGACTCCCCTGGGGAGACTCCACAAGTACCCCAAGATCCATGTCAGCACTGGAGAGGAATCCTCAGGTTCCGGCCCCGACTCCACACAAGGTCTTAGGCCTCAGCATCGACGGGAGAGGAATCCAGAGAGGACCCGAGGAACTCGCATGGGGACTGGCCTTTCCTGAGGCCACCAGAGCGGGTCTCTTAGGTCCCCGTCGTAAGTCGAGAGTACCTGCCGCAACTCGAGAAAATCCAGGAGGTTTTGCTCTCCAGGCGAGATGAGGCCCATTTCCGCTGAGGCTTCTCGAGGCTAATCACTTCTAACCACTGGAACTTCCAAAGGGTCCTTCACACCCTTGCTGCAACTCAAGAAGTTCCCCGACATACCCGTCTCCACTCGAGAGAAAGCACGTGGGGTTCCGCACACATCCAGGGGAGCCCCATTTCCGCCTCCTAGCTCGAGATGAGGGATCCTTTCCCTGCTTCGTAGGGAAAGAATTCCCGGCGTTCCCGTCGCATCTCAAGAGGAGGCGCTCTCCACAGGAAAGGCGAAAGGAACTCTAGGGTCGTGCCACCATTTCAAGAGTCCCCCAGATGTGTCAGTCCATTCCAGAGGAACTTGTTTTCCCTGCACTGCCTTGACGTTCAAGCCGAGGATCCACTCCCACCACGTGTGCACGTGGGACAGCCCTGTGGGAAGGCCTCGTGGGAAAGCCTCGTGGGAAAGACTCGAGGGAAAACCATAGATCCTTTGATGCACGCGGCGGACTGCTTGACACTGCTGCTACCGCTCTGGAGGATAGCGCAAGTGCATGCCCGCATTCGAGACGAGGACTGACTCCCCTGGGGAGACTCCAGAAGTACCCCAAGATACATGTCAGCACTGGAGAGGAATCCTCAGGTTCCGGCCCCGACTCCACACAAGGTCTTCGGCCCCGGCATCGACGGGAGAGGAATCCCGAGAGGCCCCCGAGGAAGTCGCATGGGGACTGACCTTTCCTGTGGCCACCAGAGCGGGTCTCTGAGGTCCCCGTCGTAAGTCGTGAGCACATGCCGCAACTCGAGAAAATCCAGGAGGTTTTGCCCTCCAGGCGAGATGAGGCCCATTTCCGCTGAGGCTTCTCGAGGCTAATCACATCTAACCACTGGAACTTCCAAAGGGTCCTTCACACCCTTGCTGCAACTCAAGAAGTTCCCCGACATACCTGTCTCCACTCGAGAGGAAGCACGTGGGGTCCCGCACACATCCAGGGGAGCCCCGTTTCCGCCTCCTAGCTCGAGATGAGGAATCCTTTCGCTGTTTCCTAGGGAAAGAATTCCCGGCGTTCCCGTCGCATCTCAAGAGGAGGCGCTCTCCACAGGAAAGGCGAGAGGAACTCCAGGGTCGTGCCACCATTCCAAGAGTCCCCCAGATGTGTCAGTCCATTCCAGAGGAACTTGTTTTCCCTGCACTGCCTTGACGTTCAAGCCGAGGATCGACTCCCACCACGTGTGCACGTGGGACAGCCCTGTGGGAAAGCCTCGTGGGAAAGCCTCGTGGGAAAGACTCGAGGGAAAACCATAGATCCTTTGATCCACGCGGCGGACTGCGTGACACTGCTGCTACCGGTCTGGAGGAAAGCGCAAGTGCATGCCCGCATTCGAGACGAGGACTGACTCCCCTGGGGAGACTCCAGAAGTACCCCAAGATCCATGTCAGCACTGGAGAGGAATCCTCAGGTTCCGGCCCCGACTCCACACAAGGTCTTCGGCCCCGGCATCGACGGGAGAGGAATCCCGAGAGGCCCCCGAGGAAGTCGCATGGGGACTGGCCTTTCCTGAGGCCACCAGAGCGGGTCCCTGAGGTCCCAGTCGTTACTCGAGAGCACCTGCCGCAACTCGAGAAAATCCAGGAGGTTTTGCCCTCCAGGCGAGATGAGGCCCATTTCCGCTGAGGCTTCTCGAGGCTAATCACGTCTAACCACTGGAACTTCCAAAGGGTCCTTCACACTCTTTCTGCAACTCAAGAAGTTCCCCGACATACCCGTATCCACTCGAGAGGAAGCACGAGGGTCCCGCACACATCCAGGGGAGCCCCGTTTCTGCCTCCTAGCTCGAGATGAGGGATCCTTTCCCTGTTTCGTAGGGAAAGATTTCCCGGCGTTCCCGTCGCATCTCAAGAGGAGGCGCTCTCCACAGGAAAGGCGAGAGGACTCCAGCGTCGTGCCACCATTCAAAGAGTCCCCCAGATATGTCAGTCCATTCCAGAGGAACATGTTTTCCCTGCACTGCCTTGACGTTCAAGCCGAGAATCGACTCCCACCACGTGTGCACGTGGGACAGCCCTGTGGGAAAGCCTCGTGGGAAAGCCTCGTGGGAAAGACTCGTGGGAAAATCATAGATCCTTTGATGCACGTGGCGGACTGCTTGACACTGCTGCTACCGCTCTGGAGGAAAGCGCAAGTGCATGTCCGCATCCCAGACGAGGACTGACTCCCCTGGGGAGACTCCAGAAGTACCCCAAGATCCATGTCAGCACTGAGAGGAATCCTCAGGTTCCGGCCCCGACTCCACACAAGGTCTTCGGCCCCGGCATCGACGGGAGAGGAATCCCGAGATGCCCCCGAGGAAGTCGCATGGGGACTGGCCTTTCTTGAGGCCACCAGAGCGGGTCCCTGAGGTCCCCGTCGTAAGTCGAGAGCACCTGCCGCAACTCGAGAAAATCCAGGAGATTTTGCCCTCCAGGCGAGATGAGGCCCATTTCCGCTGAGGCTTCTCGAGGCCAATCACATCTAACCACTGGAACTTCCAAACGGTCCTTCACACCCTTGCTGCAACTCAAGCAATCCCGCGACTTACCCGTCTCCACTCGAGAGGAAGCACGTGGTGTCCCGCAAACATCCAGGGGAGCCCCGTTTCCGCCTCCTAGCTCGAGATGAGTGATCCTTTCCCTGTTTCGTAGGGAAAGAATTCCCGGCGTTCCCGTCGCATCTCAAGAGGAGGCGCTCTCCACAGGAAAGGCGAGAGGAACTCCAGGGTCGTGCCACCATTCCAAGAGTCCCCCAGATGTGTCAGTCCATTCCAGAGGAACCTGTTTTCCCTGCACTTCCTTGACGTTCAAGCCGAGGATCGACTCCCACCACGTGTGCACGAGGGACAGCCCTGTGGGAAAGCCTCGTGGGAAAGCCTCGTGGGAAAGACTCGAGGGAAAACCATAGATCCTTTGATCCACGCGGCGGACTGCGTGACACTGCTGATACCGCTCTGGAGGAAAGCGCAAGTGCATGCCCGCATTCGAGACGAGGACTGACTCCCCTGGGAAGACTCCAGAAGTACCCCAAGATCCATGTCAGCACTGGAGAGGAATCCTCAGGTTCCGGCCCCGACTCCACACAAGGTCTTAGGCCCCGGCATCGACGGGAGAGGAATCCCGAGAGGCCCCCGAGGAACTCGCATGGGTACTGGCCTTTCATGAGGCCACCAGAGCGGGTCCCTGAGGTCCCCGTCGTAAGTCGAGAGCACCTGCTGCAACTCGAGAAAATCCAGGAGGTTTTGCCCTCCAGGCGAGATGAGGCCCATTTCCCCTGAGGCTTCTCGAGGCCAATCACATCTAACCACTGGAACTTCCAAAGGGTCCTTCACACCCTTGCTGCAACTCAAGAAGTTCCCCCACATACCCGTCTGCACTCGAGAGGAAGCACGTGGTGTCCCGCACACATCCAGGGGAGCCCCGTTTCCGCCTCCTAGCTCGAGATGAGGGATCCTTTCCCTGTTTCATAGGGAAAGAATTCCCGGCGTTCCCGTCGCATCTCAAGAGGAGGCGCTCTCCACCGGAAAGGCGAGAGGAACTCCAGGGTCATGCCACCATTCCAAGAGTCCCCCAGATGTGTCAGTCCATTCCAGAGGAACATGTTTTCCCTGCACTGCCTTGACGTTCAAGCCCAGGATCGACTCCCACCACGTGTGCTCGTGGGACAGCCCTGTGGGAAAGCTTCGTGGGAAAGCCTCGTGGGAAAGACTCGAGGGAAAACCATAGATCCTTTGATCCACGCGGCGGACTGCGTGACACTGCTGCTACCGCTCTGGAGGAAAGCGCAAGTGCATGCCCGCATTCGAGACGAGGACGACTCCCCTTGGGAGACTCCAGAAGTACCCCAAGATCCATGTCAGCACTGGAGAGGAATCCTCAGGTTCCGGCCCCGACTCCACACAAGGTCTTAGGCACCGGCATCGATGGGAGAGGAATCCCGAGAGGCCCCCGAGGAACTCGCATGGGGACTGGCCTTTCCTGAGGCCACCAGAGCGGGTCCCTGAGGTCCCCGTCGTAAGTCGAGAGCACCTGCCGCAACTCGAGAAAATCCAGGAGGTTTTGCCCTCCAGGCGAGATGAGGCCCATTTCCAAAGCGGCTTCTCGAGGCTAATCACATCTAACCACTGGAACTTCCAAAGGGTCCTTCACACCCTTGCTGCAACTCAAGCAGTTGCGCAACATACCCGTCTCCACTCGAGAGGAAGCACGTGGTGTCCCGCACACATCCAGGGGAGCCCCGTTTCCGACTCCTAGCTCGAGATGAGGGATCCTTTCCCTGTTTCATAGGGAAAGAATTCCCAGCGTTCCTGTCGCATCTCAAGAGGAGGCACTCTCCACAGGAAAGGCGAGCGGAACTCCAGGGTCGTGCCACCATTCCAAGAGTTCCCCAGATGTGTCAGTCCATTCCAGAGGAACCTGTTTCCCTGCACTGCCTTGACGTTCAAGCCGAGGATCGACTCCCACCACGTGTGCACGTGGGACAGCCCTGTGGGAAAGCCTCGTGGGAAAGCCTCGTGGGAAAGACTCGAGGGAAAACCATAGATCCTTTGATCCACGCGGCGGACTGCGTGACACTGCTGCTACCGCTCTGGAGGAAAGCACAAGTGCATGCCCGCATTCGAGACGAGGACTGACTCCCCTGGGGAGACTCCAGAAGTACCCCAAGATCCATGTCAGCACTGGAGAGGAATCCTCAGGTTCCGGCCCCGACTCCACACAAGGTCTTAGGCCCCGGCATCGACGGGAGAGGAATCCCGAGAGGCCCCCGAGGAACTCGCATGGGGACTGGCCTTTCTGAGGCCACCAGAGTGGGTCCCTGAGGTCCCCGTCGTAAGTCGAGAGCACCTGCCGCAACTCGAGAAAATCCAGGAGATTTTGCCCTCCAGACGAGATGAGGCCCATTTCCGCTGAGGCTTCTCGAGGCTAATCACGTCTAACCACTGGAACTTCCAAAGGGTCCTTCACACCCTTGCTGCAACTCAAGAAGTTCCCCGAAATACACGTCTACACTCGAGAGGAAGCACGTGGGGTCCCGCACACATCCAGGGGAGCCCCGTTCCCGCCTCCTAGCTCGAGATGAGGGATCCTTTCCCTGTTTCGTAGGGAAAGAATTCCCGGCGTTCCCGTCGCATCTCAAGAGGAGGCGCTCTCCACAGGAAAGGCGAGAGGAACTCCAGGGTCGTGCCACCATTCCAAGAGTCCCCCAGATGTGTCAGTCCATTCCAGAGGAACCTGTTTTCCCTGCACTGCCTTGACGTTCAAGCCGAGGATCGACTCCCACCACGTGTGCACGTGGGACAGCCCTGTGGGAAAGCCTCGTGGGAAAGCCTCGTGGGAAAGACTCGAGGGAAAACCATAGATCCTTTGATCCACGAGGCGGACTGCGTGAAACTGCTGCTACCGCTCTGGAGGAAAGCGCAAGTGCATGCCCGCATTCGAGACGAGGACTGACTCCCCTGGGGAGACTCCAGAAGTACCCCAAGATCCATGTCAGCACTGGAGAGGAATCCTCAGGTTCCGGCCCCGACTCCACACAAGGTCTTAGGCCCCGGCATCGACGGGAGAGGAATCCCGAGAGGCCCCCGAGGTACTCGCATGGGGACTGGCCTTTCTGAGGCCACCAGAGCGGGTCCCTGAGGTCCCCGTCGTAAGTCGAGAGCACCTGCCGCAACTCGAGAAAATCCAGGAGGTTTTGCCCTCCAGACGAGATGAGGCCCATTTCCGCTGAGGCTTCTCGAGGCTAATCACGTCTAACCACTGGAACTTCCAAAGGGTCCTTCACACCCTTGCTGCAACTCAAGAAGTTCCCCGAAATACACGTCTCCACTCGAGAGGAAGCACGTGGGGTCCCGCACACATCCAGGGGAGCCCCGTTCCCGCCTCCTAGCTCGAGATGAGGGATCCTTTCCCTGTTTCGTAGGGAAAGAATTCCCGGCGTTCCCGTCGCATCTCAAGAGGAGGCGCTCTCCACAGGAAAGGCGAGAGGAACTCCAGGGTCGTGCCACCATTCCAAGAGTCCCCCAGATGTGTCAGTCCATTCCAGAGGAACCTGTTTTCCCTGCACTGCCTTGACGTTCAAGCCGAGGATCGACTCCCACCACGTGTGCACGTGGGACAGCCCTGTGGGAAAGCCTCGTGGGAAAGCCTCGTGGGAAAGACTCGAGGGAAAACCATAGATCCTTTGATCCACGAGGCGGACTGCGTGAAACTGCTGCTACCGCTCTGGAGGAAAGCGCAAGTGCATGCCCGCATTCGAGACGAGGACTGACTCCCCTGGGGAGACTCCAGAAGTACCCCAAGATCCATGTCAGCACTGGAGAGGAATCCTCAGGTTCCGGCCCCGACTCCACACAAGGTCTTAGGCCCCGGCATCGACGGGAGAGGAATCCCGAGAGGCCCCCGAGGAACTCGCATGGGGACTGGCCTTTCCTGAGGCCACCAGAGCGGGTCCCTGAGGTCCCCGTCGTAAGTCGAGAGCACCTGCCGCAACTCGAGAAAATCCAGGAGGTTTTGCCCTCCAGGCGAGATGAGGCCCATTTCCGCTGAGGCTTCTCGAGGCCAATCACGTCTAACCACTGGAACTTCCAAAGGGTCCTTCACACCCTTGCTGCAACTCAAGAAGTTCCCCGACATACCCGTCTCCACTCGAGAGGAAGCACGTGGTGTCCCGCACACATCCAGGGGAGCCCCGTTTCCGCCTCCTAGCTCGAGATGAGGGATCCTTTCCCTGTTTCGTAGGGAAAGAATTCCCGGCGTTCCCGTCGCATCTCAAGAGGAGGCGCTCTCCACAGGAAAGGCGAGAGGAACTCCAGGGTCGTGACACCATTCCAAGAGTCCCCCAGATGTGTCAGTCCATTCCAGAGGAACCTGTTTTCCCTGCACTGCCTTGACGTTCAAGCCGAGGATCGAGTCCCACCACGTGTGCACGTGGGACAGCCCTGTGGGAAAGCCTCGTGGGAAAGCCTCGTGGGAAAGACTCGAGGGAAAACCATAGATCCTTTGATCCACGCGGTGGACTGCGTGACACTGCTGCTACCTCTGTGGAGGAAAGCGCAAGTGCATGCCCGCATTCGAGACGAGGACTGACTCCCCTGGGGAGACTCCAGAAGTACCCCAAGATCCATGTCAGCACTGGAGAGGAATCCTCAGGTTCCGGCCCCGACTCCACACAAGGTCTTAGGCCCCGGCATCGACGGGAGAGGAATCCCGAGAGGCACCCGAGGAACTCGCATGGGGACTGGCCTTTCCTGAGGCCACCAGAGCGGGTCCCTGAAGTCCCCGTCGTAAGTCGAGAGCACCTGCCGCAACTCGAGAAAATCCAGGAGGATTTGCCCTCCAGGCGAGATGAGGCCCATTTCCGCTGAGGCTTCTCGAGGCCAATCACATCTAACCACTGGAACTTCCAAAGGGTCCTTCACACCCTTGCTGCAACTCAAGCAGTTGCGTGACATACCCGTCTCCACTCGAGAGGAAGCACGTGGTGTCCCGCACACATCCAGGGGAGCCCCGTTTCCGCCTCCTAGCTCGAGATGAGGGATCCTTTCCCTGTTTCGTAGGGAAAGAATTCCCGGCGTTCCCGTCGCATCTCAAGAGGAGGCGCTCTCCACAGGAAAGGCGAGAGGAACTCCAGGGTCGAGCCACCATTCCAAGAGTCCCCCAGATGTGTCAGTCCATTCCAGAGGAACCTGTTTTCCCTGCACTGCCTTGACGTTCAAGCCGAGGATCGACTCCCACCACGTGTGCACGTGGGACAGCCCTGTGGGAAAGCCTCGTGGGAAAGCCTCGTGGGAAAGACTCGAGGGAAAACCATAGATCCTTTGATCCACGCGGCGGACTGCGTGACACTGCTGCTACCAGTATGGAGGAAAGCGCAAGTGCATGCCCGCATTCGAGACGAGGACTGACTCCCCTGGGGAGACTCCAGAAGTACCCCAAGATCCATGTCAGCACTGGAGAGGAATCCTCAGGTTCCGGCCCCGACTCCACACAAGGTCTTAGGCCCCGGCATCGACGGGAGAGGAATCCCGAGAGGCCCCCGAGGAACTCGCATGGGGACTGGCCTTTCCTGAGGCCACCAGAGCGGGTCCCTGAGGTCCCCGTCGTAAGTCCAGAGCACCTGCCGCAACTCGAGAAAATCCAGGAGGTTTTGCCCTCCAGGCGAGATGAGGCCCATTTCCGCTGAGGCTTCTCGAGGCCAATCACGTCTAACCACTGGAACTTCCAAAGGGTCCTTCACACCCTTGCTGCAACTCAAGAAGTTCCCCGACATACCCGTCTCCACTCGAGAGGAAGCACGTGGGTCCCGCACACATCCAGGGGAGCCCCGTTTCCGCCTCCTAGCTCGAGATGAGGGATCCTTTCCCTGTTTCGTAGGGAAAGAATTCCCGGCGTTCCTGTCGCATCTCAAGAGGAGGCACTCTCCACAGGAAAGGCGAGCGGAACTCCAGGGTCGTGCCACCATTCCAAGAGTCCCCCAGATGTGTCAGTCCATTCCAGAGGAACCTGTTTTCCCTGCACTGCCTTGACGTTCAAGCCGAGGATCGACTCCCACCACGTGTGCACGTGGGACAGCCCTGTGGGAAAGCCTCGTGGGAAAGCCTCGTGGGAAAGACTCGAGGGAAAACCATAGATCCTTTGATCCACGCGGCGGACTGCGTGACACTGCTGCTACCGCTCTGGAGGAAAGCGCAAGTGCATGCCCGCATTCGAGACGAGGTCTGACTCCCCTGGGGAGACTCCAGAAGTACCCCAAGATCCATGTCAGCACTGGAGAGGAATCCTCAGGTTTCGGCCCCGACTCCACACAAGGTCTTAGGCCCCGGCATCGACGGGAGAGGAATCCCGAGAGGCCCCAGAGGAACTCGCATGGGGACTGGCCTTTCCTGAGGCCACCAGAGCGGGTCCCTGAGGTCCCCGTCGTAAGTCGAGAGCACCTGCCGCAACTCGAGAAAATCCAGGAGGTTTTGCCCTCCAGGCGAGATGAGGCCCATTTCCGCTGAGGCTTCTCGAGGCCAATCACATCTAACCACTTGAACTTCCAAAGGGTCCTTCACACCCTTGCTGCAACTCAAGAAGTTCCCCGACATACCCGTCTCCACTCGAGAGGAAGCACGTGGTGTCCCGCATACATCCAGGGGAGCCGCGTTTCCGCCTCCTAGCTCGAGATGAGGGATCCTATCCCTGTTTCGTAGGGAAAGAATTCCCGGCGTTCCCGTCGCATCTCAAGAGGAGGCGCTCTCCACAGGAAAGGCGAAAGGAACTCCAGGGTCGTGCCACCATTCCAAGAGTCCCCCAGATGTGTCAGTCCATTCCAGAGGAAACTGTTTTCCCTGCACTGCCTTGACGTTCAAGCCGAGGATCGACTCCCACCACGTGTGCACGTGGGACAGCCCTGTGGGAAAGCCTCGTGGGAAAGACTCGAGGGAAAACCATAGATCCTTTGATCCACGCGGCGGACTGCGTGACACTGCTGCTACCGCTCTGGATGAAAGCGCAATGCATGCCCGCATTCGAGACGAGGACTGACTCCCCTGGGGAGACTCCAGAAGTACCCCAAGATCCATGTCAGCACTGGAGAGGAATCCTCAGGTTCCGGCCCCGACTCCACACAAGGTCTTAGGCCCCGGCATCGACGGGAGAGGAATTCCGAGACGCCCCAGAGGAACTCGCATGGGGACTGGCTTTTCCTGAGGCCAACAGAGCGGTTCCCTGAGGTCCCCGTCGTAAGTCGAGAGCACCTGCCGCAACTCGAGAAAATTCAGGAGGTTTTGCCCTCCATGCGAGATGAGGCCCATTTCCGCTGAGGCTTCTCGAGGCCAATCACATCTAACCACTGGAACTTCCAAAGGGTCCTTCACACCATTGCTGCAACTCAAGAAGTTCCCCGACATACCCGTCTCCACTCAAGAGGAAGCACGTGGGGTCCCGCACACATCCAGGGGAGCCCCGTTTCCGCCTCCTAGCTCGAGATGAGGGATCCTTTCCCTGTTTCGTAGGGAAAGAATTCCCGGCGTTCCCGTCGCATCTCAAGAGGAGGCGCTCTCCACAGGAAAGGCGAGAGGAACTCCAGGGTCGTGACACCATTCCAAGAGTCCCCTAGATGTGTCAGTCCATTCCAGAGGAACCTGTTTTCCCTGCACTGCCTTGACGTTCAAGCCGAGGATCGACTCCCACCACGTGTGCACGTGGGACAGCCCTGTGGGAAAGCCTCGTAGGAAAGCCTCGTGGGAAAGACTCGAGGGAAAACCATAGATCCTTTGATCCACGCGGCGGACTGCGTGACACTGCTGCTACCGCTCTGGAGGAAAGCGCAAGTGCATGCCCGCATTCGAGACGAGGACTGACTCCCCTGGGGAGACTCCAGAAGTACCCCAAGATCCATGTCAGCACTGGAGAGGAATCCTCAGGTTCCGGCCCCGACTCCACACAAGGTCTTAGGCCATGGCATCGACGGGAGAGGAATCCCGAGAGGCCCCCGAGGAACTCGCATGGGGACTGGCCTTTCCTGAGGCCACCAGAGCGGGTCCCTGAGGTCCCCGTCGTAAGTCGAGAGCACCTGCCGCAACTCGAGAAAATCCAGGAGGTTTTGCCCTCCAGGCGAGATGAGGCCCATTTCCGCTGAGGCTTCTCGAGGCCAATCACATCTAACCACTGGAACTTCCAAAGGGTCCTTCACACCCTTGCTGCAACTCAAGAAGTTCCCCGACATACCCGTCTCCACTCGAGAGGAAGCACGTGGGTCCCGCACACATCCAGGGGAGCCCCGTTTCCGCCTCCTAGCTCGAGATGAGGGATCCTTTCCCTGTTTCGTAGGGAAAGAATTCCCGGCGTTCCTGTCGCATCTCAAGAGGAGGCACTCTCCACAGGAAAGGCGAGCGGAACTCCAGGGTCGTGCCACCATTCCAAGAGTCCCCCAGATGTGTCAGTCCATTCCAGAGGAACCTGTTTTCCCTGCACTGCCTTGACGTTCAAGCCGAGGATCGACTCCCACCACGTGTGCACGTGGGACAGCCCTGTGGGAAAGCCTCGTGGGAAAGACTCGAGGGAAAACCATAGATCCTTTGATCCACGCGGCGGACTGCGTGACACTGCTGCTACCGCTCTGGAGGAAAGCGCAATGCATGCCCGCATTCGAGACGAGGACTGACTTCCCTGGGGAGACTCCAGAAGTACCCCAAGATCCATGTCAGCACTGGAGAGGAATCCTCAGGTTCCGGCCCCGACTCCACACAAGGTCTTAGGCCCCGGCATCGACGGGAGAGGAATCCCGAGACGCCCCAGAGGAACTCGCATGGGGACTGGCTTTTCCTGAGGCCAACAGAGCGGTTCCCTGAGGTCCCCGTCGTAAGTCGAGAGCACCTGCCGCAACTCGAGAAAATTCAGGAGGTTTTGCCCTCCAGGCGAGATGAGGCCCATTTCCGCTGAGGCTTCTCGAGGCCAATCACATCTAACCACTGGAACTTCCAAAGGGTCCTTCACACCATTGCTGCAACTCAAGAAGTTCCCCGACATACCCGTCTCCACTCGAGAGGAAGCACGTGGTGTCCCGCACACATCCAGGGGAGCCCCGTTTCCGCCTCCTAGCTCGAGATGAGGGATCCTTTCCCTGTTTCGTAGGGAAAGAATTCCCGGCGTTCCCGTCGCATCTCAAGAGGAGGCGCTCTCCACAGGAAAGGCGAGAGGAACTCCAGGGTCGTGACACCATTCCAAGAGTCCCCTAGATGTGTCAGTCCATTCCAGAGGAACCTGTTTTCCCTGCACTGCCTTGACGTTCAAGCCGAGGATCGACTCCCACCACTTGTGCACGTGGGACAGCCCTGTGGGAAAGCCTCGTGAGAAAGCCTCGTGGGAAAGACTCGAGGGAAAACCATAGATCCTTTGATCCACGCGGCGGACTGCGTGACACTGCTGCTACCGCTCTGGAGGAAAGCGCAAGTGCATGCCCGCATTCGAGACGAGGACTGACTTCCCTGGGGAGACTCCAGAAGTACCCCAAGATCCATGTCAGCACTGGAGAGGAATCCTCAGGTTCCGGCCCCGACTCCACACAAGGTCTTAGGCCCCGGCTTCGACGGGAGAGGAATCCCGAGACGCCCCAGAGGAACTCGCATGGGGACTGGCTTTTCCTGAGGCCAACAGAGCGGTTCCCTGAGGTCCCCGTCGTAAGTCGAGAGCACCTGCCGCAACTCGAGAAAATTCAGGAGGTTTTGCCCTCCAGGCGAGATGAGGCCCATTTCCGCTGAGGCTTCTCGAGGCCAATCACATCTAACCACTGGAACTTCCAAAGGGTCCTTCACACCATTGCTGCAACTCAAGAAGTTCCCCGACATACCCGTCTCCACTCGAGAGGAAGCACGTGGTGTCCCGCACACATCCAGGGGAGCCCCGTTTCCGCCTCCTAGCTCGAGATGAGGGATCCTTTCCCTGTTTCGTAGGGAAAGAATTCCCGGCGTTCCCGTCGCATCTCAAGAGGAGGCGCTCTCCACAGGAAAGGCGAGAGGAACTCCAGGGTCGTGACACCATTCCAAGAGTCCCCTAGATGTGTCAGTCCATTCCAGAGGAACCTGTTTTCCCTGCACTGCCTTGACGTTCAAGCCGAGGATCGACTCCCACCACTTGTGCACGTGGGACAGCCCTGTGGGAAAGCCTCGTGAGAAAGCCTCGTGGGAAAGACTCGAGGGAAAACCATAGATCCTTTGATCCACGCGGCGGACTGCGTGACACTGCTGCTACCGCTCTGGAGGAAAGCGCAAGTGCATGCCCGCATTCGAGACGAGGACTGACTCCCCTGGGGAGACTCCAGAAGTACCCCAAGATCCATGTCAGCACTGGAGAGGAATCCTCAGGTTCCGGCCCCGACTCCACACAAGGTCTTAGGCCATGGCATCGACGGGAGAGGAATCCCGAGAGGCCCCCGAGGAACTCGCATGGGGACTGGCCTTTCCTGAGGCCACCAGAGCGGGTCCCTGAGGTCCCCGTCGTAAGTCGAGAGCACCTGCCGCAACTCGAGAAAATCCAGGAGGTTTTGCCCTCCAGGCGAGATGAGGCCCATTTCCGCTGAGGCTTCTCGAGGCCAATCACATCTAACCACTGGAACTTCCAAAGGGTCCTTCACACCCTTGCTGCAACTCAAGAAGTTCCCCGACATACCCGTCTCCACTCGAGAGGAAGCACGTGGGTCCCGCACACATCCAGGGGAGCCCCGTTTCCGCCTCCTAGCTCGAGATGAGGGATCCTTTCCCTGTTTCGTAGGGAAAGAATTCCCGGCGTTCCTGTCGCATCTCAAGAGGAGGCACTCTCCACAGGAAAGGCGAGCGGAACTCCAGGGTCGTGCCACCATTCCAAGAGTCCCCCAGATGTGTCAGTCCATTCCAGAGGAACCTGTTTTCCCTGCACTGCCTTGACGTTCAAGCCGAGGATCGACTCCCACCACGTGTGCACGTGGGACAGCCCTGTGGGAAAGCCTCGTGGGAAAGACTCGAGGGAAAACCATAGATCCTTTGATCCACGCGGCGGACTGCGTGACACTGCTGCTACCGCTCTGGAGGAAAGCGCAATGCATGCCCGCATTCGAGACGAGGACTGACTTCCCTGGGGAGACTCCAGAAGTACCCCAAGATCCATGTCAGCACTGGAGAGGAATCCTCAGGTTCCGGCCCCGACTCCACACAAGGTCTTAGGCCCCGGCATCGACGGGAGAGGAATCCCGAGACGCCCCAGAGGAACTCGCATGGGGACTGGCTTTTCCTGAGGCCAACAGAGCGGTTCCCTGAGGTCCCCGTCGTAAGTCGAGAGCACCTGCCGCAACTCGAGAAAATTCAGGAGGTTTTGCCCTCCAGGCGAGATGAGGCCCATTTCCGCTGAGGCTTCTCGAGGCCAATCACATCTAACCACTGGAACTTCCAAAGGGTCCTTCACACCATTGCTGCAACTCAAGAAGTTCCCCGACATACCCGTCTCCACTCGAGAGGAAGCACGTGGTGTCCCGCACACATCCAGGGGAGCCCCGTTTCCGCCTCCTAGCTCGAGATGAGGGATCCTTTCCCTGTTTCGTAGGGAAAGAATTCCCGGCGTTCCCGTCGCATCTCAAGAGGAGGCGCTCTCCACAGGAAAGGCGAGAGGAACTCCAGGGTCGTGACACCATTGCAAGAGTCCCCCAGATGTGTCAGTCCATTCCAGAGGAACCTTTTTTCCCTGCACTGCCTTGACGTTCAAGCCGAGGATCGACGCCAACCAGGCGTGCACGTGGGACAGCCCTGTGGGAAAGCCTCGGAGGAAAGCCTCGTGGGAAAGACTGGAGGGAAAACCATAGATCCTTTGATCCACGCGGCGGACTGCGTGTCACTGCTGCTACCGCTCTGGAGGAAAGCGCAAGTGCATGCCCGCATTCGAGACGAGGACTGACTCCCCTGGGGAGACTCCAGAAGTACCCCAAGATCCATGTCAGCACTGGAGAGGAATCCTCAGGTTCCGGCCCCGACTCCACACAAGGTCTTAGGCCCCGGCATCGACGGGAGAGGAATCCCGAGAGGCCCCCGAGGAACTCGCATGGGGACTGGCCTTTCCTGAGGCCACCAGAGCGGGTCCCTGAGGTCCCCGTCGTAAGTCGAGAGCACCTGCCGCAACTCGAGAAAATCCAGGAGGTTTTGCCCTCCAGGCGAGATGAGGCCCATTTCCGCTGAGGCTTCTCGAGGCCAATCACATCTAACCACTGGAACTTCCAAAGGGTCCTTCACACCCTTGCTGCAACTCAAGAAGTTCCCCGACATACCCGTCTGCACTCGAGAGGAAGCACGTGGGGTCCCGCACACATCCAGGGGAGCCCCGTTTCCGCCTCCTAGCTCGAGATGAGGGATCCTTTCCCTGTTTCGTAGGGAAAGAATTCCGGGCGTTCCCGTCGCATCTCAAGAGGAGGCGCTCTCCACAGGAAAGGCGAGAGGAACTCCAGGGTCATGCCACCATTGCAAGAGTCCCCCAGATGTGTCAGTCCATTCCAGAGGAACCTGTTTTCCCTGCACTGCCTTGACGTTCAAGCCGAGGATCGACTCCCACCACGTGTGCACGTGGGACAGCCCTGTGGGAAAGCCTCGTGGGAAAGCCTCGTGGGAAAGACTCGAGGGAAAACCATAGATCCTTTGATCCACGCGGCGGACTGCGTGACACTGCTGCTACCGCTCTGGAGGAAAGCGCAAGTGCATGCCCGCATTCGAGACGAGGACTGACTCCCCTGGGGAGACTCCAGAAGTACCCCAAGATCCATGTCAGCACTGGAGAGGAATCCTCAGGTTCCGGCCCCGACTCCACACAAGGTCTTAGGCCCCGGCATCGACGGGAGAGGAATCCCGAGAGGCCCCCGAGGAACTCGCATGGGGACTGGCCTTTCTGAGGCCACCAGAGTGGGTCCCTGAGGTCCCCGTCGTAAGTCGAGAGCACCTGCCGCAACTCGAGAAAATCCAGGAGGTTTTGCCCTCCAGACGAGATGAGGCCCATTTCCGCTGAGGCTTCTCGAGGCTAATCACGTCTAACCACTGAAACTTCCAAAGGGTCCTTCACACCCTTGCTGCAACTCAAGAACTTCCCCGAAATACACGTCTCCACTCGAGAGGAAGCACGTGGGGTCCCGCACACATCCAGGGGAGCCCCGTTCCCGCCTCCTAGCTCGAGATGAGGGATCCTTTCCCTGTTTCGTAGGGAAAGAATTCCCGGCGTTCCCGTCGCATCTCAAGAGGAGGCGCTCTCCACAGGAAAGGCGAGAGGAACTCCAGGGTCGTGCCACCATTCCAAGAGTCCCCCAGATGTGTCAGTCCATTCCAGAGGAACCTGCTTTCCCTGCACTGCCTTGACGTTCAAGCCGAGGATCGACTCCCACCACGTGTGCACGTGGGACAGCCCTGTGGGAAAGCCTCGTGGGAAAGCCTCGTGGGAAAGACTCGAGGGAAAAACATAGATCCTTTGATCCACGCGGCGGACCGCGTGACACTGCTGCTACCGCTCTGGAGGAAAGCGCAAGTGCATGCCCGCATTCGAGACGAGGACTGACTCCCCTGGGGAGACTCCAGAAGTACCCCAAGATCCATGTCAGCACTGGAGAGGAATCCTCACGTTCCGGCCCCGACTCCACACAAGGTCTTAGGCCTCAGCATCGACGGGAGAGGAATCCCGAGAGGACCCGAGGAACTCGCATGGGGACTGGCCTTTCCTGAGGCCACCAGAGCGGGTCTCTGAGGTCCCCGTCGTAAGTCGAGAGTACCTGCCGCAACTCGAGAAAATCCAGGAGGTTTTGCTCTCCAGGCGAGATGAGGCCCATTTCCGCTGAGGCTTCTCGAGGCTAATCACTTCTAATCACTGGAACTTCCAAAGGGTCCTTCACACCCTTGCTGCAACTCAAGAAGTTCCCCGACATACCCGTCTCCACTCGAGAGAAAGCACGTGGGGTTCCGCACACATCCAGGGGAGCCCCATTTCCGCCTCCTAGCTCGAGATGAGGGATCCTTTCCCTGCTTCGTAGGGAAAGAATTCCCGGCGTTCCCGTCGCATCTCAAGAGGAGGCGCTCTCCACAGTAAAGGCGAAAGGAACTCCAGGGTCGTGCCACCATTGCAAGAGTCCCCCAGATGTGTCAGTCCATTCCAGAGGAACTTGTTTTCCCTGCACTGCCTTGACGTTCAAGCCGAGGATCGACTCCCACCACGTGTGCACGTGGGACAGCCCTGTGGGAAGGCCTCGTGGGAAAGCCTCGTGGGAAAGACTCGAGGGAAAACCATAGATCCTTTGATGCACGCGGCGGACTGCTTGACACTGCTGCTACCGCTCTGGAGGATAGCGCAAGTGCATGCCCGCATTCCAGACGAGGACTGACTCCCCTGGGGAGACTCCAGAAGTAGCCCAAGATCCATGTCAGCACTGGAGAGGAATCCTCAGGTTCCGGCCCCGACTCCACACAAGGTCTTCGGCCCCGGCATCGACGGGAGAGGAATCCCGAGAGGCCCCCGAGGAAGTCGCATGGGGACTGACCTTTCCTGTGGCCACCAGAGCGGGTCTCTGAGGTCCCCGTCGTAAGTCGTGAGCACATGCCGCAACTCGAGAAAATCCAGGAGGTTTTGCCCTCCAGGCGAGATGAGGCCCATTTCCGCTGAGGCTTCTCGAGGCTAATCACATCTAACCACTGGAACTTCCAAAGGGTCCTTCACACCCTTGCTGCAACTCAAGAAGTTCCCCGACATACCTGTCTCCACTCGAGAGGAAGCACGTGGGGTCCCGCACACATCCAGGGGAGCCCCGTTTCCGCCTCCTAGCTCGAGATGAGGAATCCTTTCGCTGTTTCGTAGGGAAAGAATTCCCGGCGTTCCCGTCGCATCTCAAGAGGAGGCGCTCTCCACAGGAAAGGCGAGAGGAACTCCAGGGTCGTGCCACCATTCCAAGAGTCCCCCAGATGTGTCAGTCCATTCCAGAGGAACTTGTTTTCCCTGCACTGCCTTGACGTTCAAGCCGAGGATCGACTCCCACCACGTGTGCACGTGGGACAGCCCTGTGGGAAAGCCTCGTGGGAAAGCCTCGTGGGAAAGACTCGAGGGAAAACCATAGATCCTTTGATCCACGCGGCGGACTGCGTGACACTGCTGCTACCGCTCTGGAGGAAAGCGCAAGTGCTTTCCCGCATTCGAGACGAGGACTTACTCCCCTGGGGAGACTTCAGAAGTACCCCAAGATCCATGTCAGCACTGGAGAGGAATCCTCAGGTTCCGGCCCCGACTCCACACAAGGTCTTAGGCCCCGGCATCGACGGGAGAGGAATCCCGAGAGGCCCCCTAGGAACTCGCATGGGGACTGGCCTTTCTTGAGGCCACCAGAGCGGGTCCCTGAGGTCCCCGTCGTAAGTCGAGAGCACCTTCCGCAACTCGAGAAAATCCAGGAGGTTTTGCCCTCCAGGCGAGATGAGGCCCATTTCCGCTGAGGCTTCTCGAGGCCAATCACATCTAACCACTGGAACTTCCAAAGGGTCCTTCACACCCTTGCTGCAACTCAAGAACTTCCCCGACATACCCGTCTCCACTCGAGAGGAACCACGTGGGGTCCCGCACACATCCAGGGGAGCCCCGTTTCCGCCTCCTAGCTCGAGATGAGGGATCCTTTCCCTGTTTCGTAGGGAAAGAATTCCCGGCGTTCCCGTCGCATCTTAAGAGGAGGCGCTCTCCACAGGAAAGGCGAGAGGAACTCCAGGGTCATGCCACCATACCAAGAGTTCCCCAGATGTGTCAGTCCATTCCAGAGGAACCTGTTTTCCCTGCACTGCCTTGACGTTCAAGCTGAGGATCGACTCCCACCACGTGTGCACGTGGGACAGCCCTGTGGGAAAGCCTCCTGGGAAAGCCTCGTGGGAAAGACTCGAGGGAAAACCATAGATCCTTTGATCCACGCGGCGGAATGCGTGACACTGCTGCTACCGCTCTGGAGGAAAGCGCAAGTGCATACCCGCATTCGAGACGAGGACTGACTCCCCTGAGGAGACTCCAGACGTACCCCAAGTTCCATGTCAGCACTGGAGAGGAATCCTCAGGTTCCGACCCCGACTCCACACAAGGTCTTAGGCCCCGGCATCGACGGGAGAGGAATCCCGAGAGGCCCCCGAGGAACTCGCATGCTGACTGGCCTTTCCTGAGGCCACCAGAGCGGGTCCCTGAGGTCCCCGTCGTAAGTCGAGAGCACCTGCCGCAACTCGAGAAAATCCAGGAGGTTTTGCCCTCCAGGCGACATGAGGCCCATTTCCGCTGAGGCTTCTCGAGGCTAATCACGTCTAACCACTGGAACTTCCAAAGGGTCCTTCACACCCTTGCTGCAACTCAAGAAGTTCCCCGACATACCCGTCTCCACTCGAGAGGAAGCACGTGGTGTCCCGCCCACATACAGGGGAGCTCCGTTTCCGACTCCTAGCTCGAGATGAGGGATCCTTTCCCTGTTTCGTAGGGAAAGAATTCCCGGCATTCCCGTCGCATCTCAAGAGGAGGCGCTCTCCACAGGAAAGGCGAGAGGAACTCCAGGGTCATGCCACCATTCCAAGAGTCCCCCAGATGTGTCAGTCCATTCCAGAGGAACCTGTTTTCCCTACACTGCCTTGACGTTCAAGCCGAGGATCGACTCCCACCACGTGTGCACGTGGGACAGCCCTGTGGGAAAGCCTCGTGGGAAAGCCTCGTGGGAAAGACTCGAGGGAAAACCTTAGATCCTTTGATCCATGCGGCGGACTGCGTGACACTGCTGCTACCGCTCTGGAGGAAAGCGCAAGTGCATGCCCGCATTCGAGACTAGGACTGACTCCCCTGGGGAGACTCCAGAAGTACCCCAAGATCCATGTCAGCCCTGGAGAGGAATGCTCAGGTTCCGGCCCCGACTCCACACAAGGACTTAGGCCCCGGCATCGAAGGGAGAGGAATCCCCAGAGGCCCCCGAGGAACTGGCATGGCGACTGGCCTTTCCTGAGGCCACCAGAGCGGGTCCCTGAGGTCCCCGTCGTAAGTCGAGAGCACCTGCCGCAACTCGAGAAAATCCAGGAGGTTTTGCCCTCCAGGCGAGATGAGGCCCATTTCTACTGAGGCTTCTCGAGGCTAATCACGTCTAACCACTGGAACTTCCAAAGGATCCTTCACACCCTTGCTGCAACTCAAGAAGTTCCCCGACATACCCGTCTCCACTCGAGAGGAAGCACTTGGGGTCCCGCACACATCCAGGGGAGCCCCGTTTCCGCCTCCTTCCTCGAGATGAGGGATCCTTTCCCTGTTTCGTAGGGAAAGAATTCCCGGCGTTCCCGTCGCATCTCAAGAGGAGGCGCTCTCCACAGGAAAGGAGAGAGGAACTCCATGGTCGTGACACCATTCCAAGAGTCCCCCAGATGTGTCAGTCCATTCCAGAGGAACCTGTTTTCCCTGCACTGCCTTGACGTTCAAGCCGAGGATCGACTCCCACCACGTGTGCACGTGGGACAGCCCTGTGGAAAGCCTCGTGGGAAAGCCTCGTGGGAAAGACTCGAGGGAAAACCATAGATCCTTTGATCCACGCGGAGGACTGCGTGACACTGCTGCTACCGCTCTGGAGGAAAGCGCAAGTGCATGCCCGCATTCGACAAGAGGACTGACTCCCCTGGGGAGACTACAGAAGTACCCCAAGATTCATGTCAGCACTGGAGAGGAATCCTCAGGTTCCGGCCCCGACTCCACACAAGGTCTTAGGCCCGGCATCGACGGGAGAGGAATCCCGAGAAGCCCCTGAGGAACTCGCATGGGGACTGGCCTTTCCTGAGGCCACCAGAGCGGTTCCCTGAGGTCCCCGTCGTAAGTCGAGAGCACCTGCCGCAACTCGCGAAAATCCAGGAGGTTTTGCCCTCCAGGAGAGATGAGGCCCATTTCCGCTGAGGCTTCTCGAGGCCAATCACATCTAACCACTGGAACTTCCAAAGGGTTCTTCACACCCTTGCTGCAACTCAAGAAGTTCCCCGACATACCCGTCTCCACTCGAGAGGAAGCACGTGGTGTCCCGCACACATCCAGGGGAGCCCCGTTTCCGCCTCCTACCTCGAGATGAGGGATCCTTTCCCTGTTTCGTAGGGAAAGAATTCCCGGCGTACCCGTCGCATCTCAAGAGGAGGCGCTCTCCACAGGAAAGGCGAGAGGAACTCCAGGGTCGAGACACCATTCCAAGAGTCCCCCAGATGTGTCAGTCCATTCCAGAGGAACCTGTTTTCCCTGCAGTGCCTTGACGTTCAAGCCGAGGATCGACTCCCACCACGTGTGCACGTGGGACAGCCCTGTGGGAAAGCCTCGTGGGAAAGCCTCGTGGGAAAGACTCGAGGGAAAACCATAGATCCTTTGATCCACGCGGCGGACTGCGTGACACTGCTGCTACCGCTCTGGAGGAAAGCGCAAGTGCATGCCCGCATTCGAGAGGAGGACTGACTCCCCTGGGGAGACTCCAGAAGTACCCCAAGATCCATGTCAGCACTGGAGAGGAATCCTCAGGTTCCGGCCCCGACTCCACACAAGGTCTTAGGCCCCGGCATCGACGGGAGAGGAATCCCGAGAGGCCCCCGAGGAACTCGCATGGGGACTGGCCTTTCCTGAGGCCACCAGAGCGGGTCCCTGAGGTCCCCGTCGTAAGTCGAGAGCAACTGCCGCAATTCGAGAAATTCCAGGAGGTTTTGCCCTCCAGGCGAGATGAGGCCCATTTCCGCTGAGGCTTCTCGAGGCCAATCACATCTCACCACTGGAACTTCAAAGGGTCCTTCACACCCTTGCTGCAACTCAAGAAGTTCCCCGACATACCCGTCTCCACTCGAGAGGAAGCACGTGGGGTCCCGCACACATCCAGGGGTGCCCCGTTTCCGCCTCCTAGCTCGAAATGAGGGATCCTTTCCCTGTTTCGTAGGGAAAGAATTCCCGGCGTTCCCGTCGCATCTCAAGAGGAGGCGCTCTCCACAGGAAAGGCGAGAGGAACTCCAGGGTCGTGCCACCATTCCAAGAGACCCCCAAATGTGTCAGTCCATTCCAGAGGAACCTGTTTTCCCTGCACTGCCTTGACGTTCAAGCCGAGGATCGACTCCCACCACGTGTGCACATGGGACAGCCCTGTGGGAAAGCCTCTTGGGAAAGCCTCGTGGGAAAGACTCGAGGGAAAAACATAGATCCTTTGATCCACGCGGCGGACTGCGTGACACTGCTGCTACCGCGCTGGAGGAAAGCGCAAGTGCATGCCCGCATTCGAGACGAGGACTGACTCCCCTGGGGAGACTCCAGAAGTACCCCAAGATCCATGTCAGCACTGGAGAGGAATCCTCAGGTTCCGGCCCCGACTCCACACAAGGTCTTAGGCCCCGGCATCGACGTGAGAGGAATCCCGAGACGCCCCCGAGGAACTCGCATGGGGACTGGCCTTTCCTGAGGCCACCAGAGCGGGTCCCTGAGGTCCCCGTCGTAAGTCGAGAGCACCTACCGCAACTCGAGAAAATCCAGGAGGTTTTGCCCTCCAGGCGAGATGAGGCCCATTTCCGCTGAGGCTTCTCGAGGCTAATCACGTCTAACCACTGGAACTTCCAAAGGGTCCTTCACACCCTTGCTGCAACTCAAGCAGTTCCCCGACATACCCGTCTCCACTCGAGAGGAAGCACGTGGTGTCCCGCACACATCCAGGGGAGCCCCGTTTCCGCCTCCTAGCTCGAGAAGAGGGATCCTTTCCCTGTTTCGTAGGGAAAGAATTCCCGGCGTTCCCGTCGCATCTCAAGAGGAGGCGCTCTCCACAGGAAAGGCGAGAGGAACTGAAGGGTCGTGACACCATTCCAAGAGTCCCCTAGATGTGTCAGTCCATTCCAGAGGAACCTGTTTTCCCTGAACTGCCTTGACGTTCAAGCCGAGGATCGACTCCCACCACGTGTGCACGTGGGACAGCGCTGTGGGTAAGCCTCGTGGGAAAGCCTCGTGGGAAAGACTCGAGGGAAAACCATAGATCCTTTAATCCACGCGGTGGACTGCGTGACACTGCTGCTACCGCTCTGGAGGAAAGCGCAAGTGCATGCCCGCATTCGAGACGAGGACTTACTCCCCGGGGGAGACTCCAGAAGTACCCCAAGATCCATGTCAGCACTGGAGAGGAATCCTCAGGTTCGGGCCCCGACTCCACACAAGGTCTTAGGCCCCGGCATCAACGGGAGAGAAATCCCGAGACGCCCCCGAGGAACTCGCATGGGGACTGGCCTTTCCTGAGGCCACCAGAGCGGGTCCCTGAGGTCCCCGTCGTAAGTCGAGAGCACCTGCCGCAACTCGAGAAAATCCAGGAGGTTTTGCCCTCCAGGCGAGATGAGGCCCATTTCCGCTGAGGCTTCTCGAGGCCAATCACATCTAACCACTGGAACTTCCAAAAGTTCCTTCACACCCTTGCTGCAACTCAAGAAGTTCCCCGACATACCCGTCTCCACTCGAGAGGAAGCACGTGGGGTCCCGCACACATCCAGGGGAGCCCCGTTTCCGCCTCCTAGCTCGAGATGAGGGATCCTTTCCCTGTTTCGTAGGGAAAGAATTCCCGGCGTTCCCGTCGCATCTCAAGAGGAGGCCCTCTCCACAGGAAAGGCGAGAGGAACTCCAGGGTCGTGCCACCATTCCAAGAGTCCCCCAGATGTGTCAGTCCATTACAGAGGAACCTGTTTTCCCTGCACTGCCTTGACGTTCAAGCCGAGGATCGACTCCCACCACGTGTGCACGTGGGACAGCCCTGTGGGAAAGCCTCGTGGGAAAGCCTCGAGGGAAAGACTCGAGGGAAAACCATAGATCCTTTGATCCACGCGGCGGACTGCGTGACACTGCTGCTACCGCTCTGGAGGAAAGCGCAAGTGCATGCCCGCATTCGAGACGAGGACTGACTCCCCTGGGGAGACTCCAGAAGTACCCCAAGATCCATGTCAGCACTGGAGAGGAATCCTCAGGTTCCGGCCCCGACTCCACACAAGGTCTTAGGCCCCGGCATCGACGGGAGAGGAATCCCCAGAGGCCCCCGAGGAACTCGCATGGGGACTGGCCTTTCCTGAGGCCACCAGAGCGGGTCCCTGAGGTCCCCGTCGTAAGTCGAGAGCACCTGCCGCAACTCGAGAAAATCCAGGCGGTTTTGCCCTCCAGGCGAGATGAGGCCCATTTCCACTGAGGCTTCTCGAGGCTAATCACGACTAACCACTGGAACTTCCAAAGGGTCCTTCACACCCTTGCTGCAACTCAAGAAGTTCCCCGACATACCAGTCTCCACTCGAGAGGAAGCACGTGGTGTCCCGCACACATCCAGGGGAGCCCCGTTTCCGCCTCATAGCTCGAGATGAGGGATCCTTTCCCTGTTTCGTAGGGAAAGAATTCCCGGCATTCCCGTCGCATCTCAAGAGGAGGCGCTCTCCACAGGAAATGCGAGAGGAACTCCAGGGTCGTGCCACCATTCCAAGAGTCCCCCATATGTGTCAGTCCATTCCAGAGGAACCTGTTTTCCCTGCACTGCCTTGACGTTCAAGCCGAGGATCGACTCCCACCACGTGTGCACGTGGGACAGCCCTGTGGGAAAGCCTCGTGGGAAAGCCTCTGGGAAAGACTCGAGGGAAAACCATAGATCCTTTGATCCACGCGGCGGACTGCGTGACACTCCTGCTACCGCTCTGGAGGAAAGCGCAAGTGCATGCCCGCATTCGAGACGAGGACTGACTCCCCTGGGGAGACTCCAGAAGTACCCCAAGATCCATGTCAGCACTGGAGAGGAATCCTCAGGTTCCCGCCACGATTCCACACAAGGTCTTAGGCCCTGGCATCGACGGGAGAGGAATCCCGAGACGCCCCCGAGGAACTCGCATGGGGACTGGCCTTTCCTGAGGCCACCAGAGCGGGTCCCTGAGGTCCCCGTCGTAAGTCGAGAGCACCTGCCGCAACTCGAGAAAATCCAGGAGGTTTTGCCCTCCAGGCGAGATGAGGCCCATTTCCGCTGAGGCTTCTCGAGGCCAATCACATCTAACCACTGGAACTTCCAAAGGGTCCTTCACACCATTGCTGCAACTCAAGAAGTTCCCCGACATACCCGTCTCCACTCGAGAGGAAGCACGTGGGGTCCCGCACACATCCAGGGGAGCCCCGTTTCCGCCTCCTAGCTCGAGATGAGGGATCCTTTCCCAGTTTCGTAGGGAAAGAATTCCCGTCGTTCCCGTCGCATCTCAAGAGGAGGCGCTCTCCACAGGAAAGGCGAGAGGAACTCCAGGGTCGTGCCACCATTCCAAGAGTCCCCCAGATGTGTCAGTCCATTCCAGAGGAACCTGTTTTCCCTGCACTGCCTTGACGTTCAAGCCAAGGATCGACTCCCACCACGTGTGCACGTGGGACAGCCCTGTGGGAAAGCCTCGTGGGAAAGCCTCGTGGAAAAGACTCGAGGGAAAACCATAGATCCTTTGATCCACGCGGCGGACTGCGTGACACTGCTGCGACCGCTCTGGAGGAAAGCGCAAGTGCATGCCCGCATTCGAGACGAAGACTGACTCCCCTGGGGAGACTCCAGAAGAACCCCAAGATCCATGTCAGCACTGGAGAGGAATCCTCAGGTTCCGACCCCGACTCCACACAAGGACTTAGGCCCCGGCATCGACGGGAGAGGAATCCCCAGAGGCCCCCGAGGAACTCTCATGGGGACTGGCCTTTCCTGAGGCCACCAGAGCGGGTCCCTGAGGTCCCCGTCGTAAGTCGAGAGCACCTGCCGCAACTCGAGAAAATCCAGGAGGTTTTGCCCTCCAGGCGAGATGAGGCCCATTTCCGCTGAGGCGTCTCGAGGCTAATCACGTCTAACCACTGGAACTTCCAAAGGGTCCTTCACACCCTTGCTGCAACTCAAGAAGTTCCCCGACATACCCGTCTGCACTCGAGAGGAAGCACGTGGGGTCACGCACACATCCAGGGGAGCACCGTTTCCGCCTCCTAGCTCGAGATGAGGGAACCTTTCCCTGTTTCGTAGGGAAAGAATTCCCGGCGTTCCCGTCGCATCTCAAGAGGAGGCGCTCTCCACAGGAAAGGCGAGAGGAACTGAAGGGTCGTGCCACCATTCCAAGAGTCCCCCAGATGTGTCAGTTCATTCCAGAGGAACCTGTTTTCCCTGAACTGCCTTGACGTTCAAGCCGAGGATCGACTCCCACCACGTGTGCACGTGGGACAGCCCTGTGGGAAAGCCTCGTGGGAAAGCCTCGTGGGAAAGACTCGAGGGAAAACCATAGATCCTTTGATCCACGCGGCGGACTGCGTGACACTGCTGCTACCGCTCTGGAGGAAAGCGCAAGTGCATGCCCGCATTCGAGCCGAGGACTGACTCCCCTGGGGAGACTCCAGAAGTACCCCAAGATCCATGTCAGCACTGGAGAGGAATCCTCAGGTTCCGGCCCCGACTCCACACAAGGTCTTAGGCCCCGGCATCAACGGGAGAGAAATCCCGAGAGGCCCCCGAGGAACTCGCATGGGGACTGGCCTTTCCTGAGGCCACCAGAGCGGGTCCCTGAGGTCCCCGTCGTAAGTCGAGAGCACCTGCTGCAACTCGAGAAAATCCAGGAGGTTTTGCCCTCCAGGCGAGATGAGGCCCATTTCCGCTGAGGCTTCTCGAGGCCAATCACATCTAACCACTGGAACTTCCAAAGGGTCCTTCACACCATTGCTGCAACTCAAGAAGTTCCCCGACATACCCGTCTCCACTCGAGAGGAAGCACGTGGGGTCCCGCACACATCCAGGGGAGCCCCGTTTCCGCCTCCAAGCTCGAGATGAGGGATCCTTTCCCTGTTTCGTAGTTAAAGAATTCCCGGCGTTCCCGTCGCATCTCAAGAGGAGGCGCTCTCCACAGGAAAGGCGAGAGGAACTCCAGGGTCGTGCCACCATTCCACGATTCCCCAGATGTGTCAGTCCATTCCAGAGGAACCTGTTTTCCCTGCACTGCCTTGACGTTCAAGCCGAGGATCGACTCCCACCACGTGTGCACGTGGGACAGCCCTGTGGGAAAGCCTCGTGGGAAAGCCTCGTGGAAAAGACTCGTGGGAAAACCATAGATCCTTTGATCCATTGGGCGGACTGCGTGACACTGCTGCTACCGCTCTGGAGGAAAGCGCAAGTGCATGCCCGCATTCGAGACGAGGACTGACTCCCCTGGGGAGACTTCAGAAGTACCCCAAGATCCATGTCAGCACTGGAGAGGAATCCTCAGGTTCCGGCCCCGACTCCACACAAGGTCTTAGGCCCCGGCATCGACGGGAGAGGAATCCCCAGAGGCCCCCGAGGAACTCGCATGGGGACTGGCCTTTCCTGAGGCCACCAGAGCGGGTCCCTGAGGTCCCCGTCGTAAGTCGAGAGCACCTGCCGCAACTCGAGAAAATCCACGAGGTTTTGCCCTCCAGGCGAGATGAGGCCCATTTCCGCTGAGGCTTCTCGAGGCTAATCACGTCTAACCACTGCAACTTCCAAAGGGTCCTTCACACCCTTGCTGCAACGCAAGAAGTTCCCCAACATACCCGTCTCCACTCGAGAGGAAGCACGTGTGTCCCGCACACATCCAGGGGAGCCCCGTTTCCACCTCCTAGCTCGAAATGAGGGATCCTTTCCCTGTTTCGTAGGGAAAGAATTCCCGGCGTTCCCGTCGCATCTCAAGAGGAGGCGCTCTCCACAGGAAAGGCGAGAGGAACTCCAGGGTCGTGCCACCATTCCAAGAGTCCCCCAGATGTGTCAGTCCATTCCAGAGGAACCTGTTTTCCCTGCACTGCCTTGACGTTCAAGCCGAGGATCGACTCCCACCACGTGTGCACGTGGGACAGACTCGTGGGAAAGCCTCGTGGGAAAGACTCGAGGGAAAACCAAACATCCTTTGATCCACGCGGCGGACTGCGTGACACTGCTGCTACCGCTCTGGAGGAAAGCGCAAGTGCATGCCCGCATTCGAGACGAGGACTGACTCCCCTGGGGAGACTCCAGAAGTACCCCAAGATCCATGTCAGCAATGGAGAGGAATCCTCAGGTTCCGGCCCCGACTCCACAGAAGGACTTAGGCCCTGGCATCGACGGGAGAGGAATCCCGAGAGGCCCCCGAGGAACTCGCATGGGGACTGGCCTTTCCTGAGGCCACCAGAGCGGGTCCCTGAGGTCCCCGTCGTAAGTCGAGAGCACCTGCCGCAACTCGAGAAAATCCAGGCGGTTTTGCCCTCCAGGCGAGATGAGGCCCATTTCCGCTGAGGCTTCTCAAGGCTAATCACGACTAACCACTGGAACTTCCAAAGGGTCCTTCACACCCTTGCTGCAACTCAAGAAGTTCCCCGACATACCCGTCTCCACTCGAGAGGAAGCACGTGGTGTCCCGCACACATCCAGGGGAGCCCCGTTTCCGCCTCCTAGCTCGAGATGAGGGATCCTTTCCCTGTTTCGTAGGGAAAGAATTCCCGGCATTCCCGGCGCATCTCAAGAGGAGGCGCTCTCCACAGGAAATGCGAGAGGAACTCCAGGGTCGTGCCACCATTCCAAGAGTCCCCCATATGTGTCAGTCCATTCCAGAGGAACCTGTTTTCCCTGCACTGCTTGACGTTCAAGCCGAGGATCGACTCCCACCACGTGTGCACGTGGGACAGCCCTGTGGGAAAGCCTCGTGGGAAAGCCTCTGGGAAAGACTCGAGGGAAAACCATAGATCCTTTGATCCATGCTGCGGACTGCGTGACACTGCTGCTACCGCTCTGGAGGAAAGCTCAATGCATGCCCGCATTCGAGACGAGGACTGACGCCACTGGGGAGACTCCAGAAGTACCCCAAGATCCATGTCAGCACTGGAGAGGAATCCTCAGGTTCCGGCCCCGACTCCACACAAGGTCTTAGGCCCCGGCATCGACGGGAGAGGAATCCCCAGAGGCCCCCGAGGAACTCGCACGGGGACTGGCCTTTCCTGAGGCCACCAGAGCGGTTCCCTGAGGTCCCCGTCGTAATTCGAGAGCACCTGCCGCAACTCGAGAAAATCCAGGAGGTTTTGCCCTCCAGGCGAGATGAGGCCCATTTCCGCTGAGGCTTCTCGAGGCCAATCACATCTAACCACTGGAACTTCCAAAGGGTCCTTCACACCATTGCTGCAACTCAAGAAGTTCCCCGACATACCCGTCTCCACTCGAGAGGAAGCACGTGGGTCCCGCACACATCCAGGGGAGACCCGTTTTCGCCTCCTAGCTCGAGATGAGGGATCCTTTCCCTGTTTCGTAGGGAAAGAATTCCCGGCGTTCCCGTCGCATCTCAAGAGGAGGCGCTCTCCACAGGAAAGGCGAGAGGAACTCCAGGGTCGTGACACCATTCCAAGAGTCCCCCAGATGTGTCAGTCCATTCCAGAGGAACCTGTTTTCCCTGCACTGCCTTGACGTTCAAGCCGAGGATCGACTCCCACCACGTGTGCACGTGGGACAGCCCTGTGGGAAAGCCTCGTGGGAAAGCCTCGTGGGAAAGACTCGAGGGAAAACCATAGATCCTTTGGTCTACGCGGCGGACTGCGTGACACTGCTGCTACCGCTCTGGAGGAAAGCGCAAGTGCATGCCCGCATTCGAGACGAGGACTGACTCCCCTGGGGAGACTTCAGAAGTACCCCAAGATCCATGTCAGCACTGGAGAGGAATCCTCAGGTTCCGGCCCCGACTCCACACAAGGTCTTAGGCCCCGGCATCGACGGGAGAGGAATCCCGAGAGGCCCCCGAGGAACTCGCATGGGGACTGGCCTTTCCTGAGGCCACCAGAGCGGGTCCCTGAGGTCCCCGTCGTAAGTCGAGAGCACCTGCCGCAACTCGAGAAAATCCACGAGGTTTTGCCCTCCAGGCGAGATGAGGCCCATTTCCGCTGAGGCTTCTCGAGGCTAATCACGTCTAACCACTGCAACTTCCAAAGGGTCCTTCACACCCTTGCTGCAACTCAAGAAGTTCCCCGACATACCCGTCTCCACTCGAGAGGAAGCACGTGCGTCCCGCACACATCCAGGAGAGCCCCGTTTCCGCCTCCTAGCTCGAGATGAGGAATCCTTTCCCTGTTTCGAAGGGAAAGAATTCCCGGCGTTCCCGTCGCATCTCAAGAGGAGGCGCTCTCCACAGGAAAGGCGAGAGGAACTCCAGGGTCGTGCCACCATTCCAAGAGTCCCCCAGATGTGTCAGTCCATTCCAGAGGAACCTGTTTTCCCTGCACTGCCTTGACGTTCAAGCCGAGGATCGACTCCCACCACGTGTGCACGTGGGACAGACTCGTGGGAAAGCCTCGTGGGAAAGACTCGAGGGAAAACCAAACATCCTTTGATCCACGCGGCGGACTGCGTGACACTGCTGCTACCGCTCTGGAGGAAAGCGCAAGTGCATGCCCGCATTCGAGACGAGGACTGACTCCCCTGGGGAGACTCCAGAAGTACCCCAGGATCCATGTCAGCACTGGAGAGGAATCCTCAGGTTCCGGCCCCGACTCCACACAAGGTCTTAGGCCCCGGCATCGACGGGAGAGGAATCCCGAGAGGCCCCCGAGGAACTCGCATGGGGACTGGCCTTTCCTGAGGCCACCAGAGCGGGTCCCTGAGGTCCCCGTCGTAAGTCGAGAGCACCTGCCGCAACTCGAGAAAATCCAGGAGGTTTTGCCCTCCAGGCGAGATGAGGCCCATTTCCGCTGAGGCTTCTCGAGGCTAATCACGTCTAACCACTGGAACTTCCAAAGGGTCCTTCACACCCTTGCTGCAACTCAAGAAGTTCCCCGACATACCCGTCTCCACTCGAGAGGAAGCACGTGCGTCCCGTACACATCCAGAGGAGCCCTGTTTCCGCCTCCTAGCTCGAGATGAGGGATCCTTTCCCTGTTTCGTAGGGAAAGAATTTCCAGCGTTCCCGTCGCATCTCAAGAGGAGGCGCTCTCCACAGGAAAGGCGAGAGGAACTCCAGGGTCGTGCCACCATTCCAAGAGTCCCCCAGATGTGTCAGTCCATTCCATAGAAACCTGTTTTCCCTGCACTGCCTTGACGTTCAAGCCGAGGATCGACTCCCACCACGTGTGCACGTGGGACAGCCCTGTGGGAAAGCCTCGTGGGAAAGCCTCGTGGGAAAGACTCGAGGGAAAACCATAGATCCTTTGATCCACGCGGGGAATGCGTGACACTGCTGCTACCGCTCTGGAGGAAAGCGCAATGCATGCCCGCAAACGAGACGAGGACTGACTCCCCTGGGGAGACTCCAGAAGTACCCCAAGATCCATGTCAGCACTGGAGAGGAATCCTCAGGTTCCGGCCCCGACTCCACACAAGGTCTTAGGCCCCGGCATCGACGGGAGAGGAATCCCGAGACGCCCCCGAGGAACTCGCATGGGGACTGGCCTTTCGTGAGCCCACCAGAGCGGTTCCCTGAGGTCCCCGTCGTAAGTCGAGAGCACCTGACGCAACTCTAGAAAATCCAGGAGGTTTTGCCCTCCAGGTGAGATGAGGCCCATTTCCGCTGAGGCTTCTCGAGGCCAATCACATCTAACCACTGGAACTTCCAAAGGGTCCTTCACACCATTGCTGCAACTCAAGAAGTTCCCCGACATACCCGTCTCCACTCGAGAGGAAGCACGTGGGGTCCCGCACACATCCAGGGGAGCCCCGTTTCCGCCTCCTAACTCGAGATGAGGGATCCTTTCCCTGTTTCGTAGGGAAAGAATTCCCGGCGTTCCCGTCGCATCTCAAGAGGAGGCGCTCTCCACAGGAAAGGCGAGAGGAACTCCAGGGTCGTGCCACCATTCCAAGATTCCCCCAGACGTGTCAGTCCATTCCAGAGGAACCTGTTTTCCCTGCACAGCCTTGACGTTCAAGCCGAGGATCGACTCCCACCACGTGTGCACGTGGGACTGCCCTGTGGGAAAGCCTCGTGGGAAAGACTCGAAGGAAAGACTCGAGGGAAAACCATAGATCCTTTGATCCACGCGGCGGACTGCGTGACACTCCTGCTACCGCTCTGGAGGAAAGAGCAAGTGCATGCCCGCATTCGAGACGAGGACTGACTCCCCTGGGGAGACTGCAGAAGTACCCCAAGATCCATGTCAGCACTGGAGAGGAATCCTCAGGTTCCGGCCCCGACTCCACACAAGGTCTTAGGCCCCGGCATCGACGGGAGAGGAATCCCGAGACGCCCCCGAGGAACTCGCATGGGGACTGGCCTTTCCTGAGGCCACCAGAGCGGGTCCCTGAGGTCCCCGTCGTAAGTCGAGAGCACCTGCCGCAACTCGAGAAAATCCAGGAGGTTTTGCCCTCCAGGCGAGATGAGGCCCATTTCCGCTGAGGCTTCTCGAGGCCAATCACATCTAACCACTGGAACTTCCAAAGGGTCCTTCACACCCTTGCTGCAACTCAAGAAGTTCCCCGACATACCCGTCTCCACTCGAGAGGAAGCACGTGGGGTCCCGCACACATCCAGGGGAGCCCCGTTTCGGCCTCGTAGCTCGAGATGAGGGATCCTTTCCCTGTTTCGTAGGGAAAGAATTCCCGGCGTTCCCGTCGCATCTCAAGAGGAGGCGCTCTCCACAGGAAAGGCGAGAGGAACTCCAGGGTCGTGCCACCATTCCAAGATTCCCCCAGACGTGTCAGTCCATTCCAGAGGAACCTGTTTTCCCTGCACAGCCTTGACGTTCAAGCCGAGGATCGACTCCCACCACGTGTGCACGTGGGACTGCCCTGTGGGAAAGCCTCGTGGGAAAGCCTCGTGGGAAAGACTCGAGGGAAAACCATCGATCCTTTGATCCACGCCGCGGACTGCGTGACACTGCTGCTACCGCTCTGGAGGAAAGCGCAAGTGCATGCCCGCATTCGAGACGAGGACTGACTCCCCTGGGGAGACTCCAGAAGTACCCCAAGATCCATGTCAGCACTGGAGAGGAATCCTCAGGTTCCGGCCCCGACTCCACACAGGGTCTTAGGCCCCGGCATCGACGGGAGAGGAATCCCGAGAGGCCCCCGAGGAACTCGCATGGGGACTGGCCTTTCCTGAGGCCACCAGAGCGGTTCCCTGAGGTCCCCGTCGTAAGTCGAGAGCACCTGCCACAACTCGAGAAAATCCAGGAGGTTTTGCCCTCCAGGCGATATGAGGCCCATTTCCGCTGAGGCTTCTCGAGGCCAATCACATCTAACCACTGGAACTTCCAAAGGGTCCTTCACACCCTTGCTGCAAGTCAATAAGTTCCCCAACATACCCGTCTCCACTCGAGAGGAAGCACGTGGTGTCCCGCACACATCCAGGGGAGCCCCGTTTCCGCCTCCTAGCTCGAGATGAGGGATCCTTTCCCTGTTTCGTAGGGAAAGAATTCCCGGCGTTCCCGTCGCATCTCAAGAGGAGGCGCTCTCCACAGGAAAGGCGAGAGGAACTGCAGGGTCATGCCACCATTCCAAGAGTCCCCCAGATGTGTCAGTCCATTCCAGAGGAACCTGTTTTCCCTGCACTGCCTTGACGTTCAAGCCGAGGATCGACTCCCACCACGTGTGCACGTGGGACAGCCCTGTGGGAAAGCCTCGTGGGAAAGCCTCGTGGGAAAGACTCGAGGGAAAACCATAGATCCTTTGATCCACGCGGCGGACTGCGTGACACTGCTGCTACCGCTCTGGAGGAAAGCGCAAGTGCATGCCCGCATTCGAGACGAGGACTGACTCCCCTGGGGAGACTCCAGAAGTACCCCAAGATCCATGTCAGCACTGGAGAGGAAACCTCAGGTTCCGGCCCCGACTCCACACAAGGTCTTAGGCCCCGGCATCGACGGGAGAGGAATCCCGAGAGGCCCCCGAGGAACTCGCATGGGGACTGGCCTTTCCTGAGGCCACAAGAGCGGGTCCCTGAGGTCCCCGTCGTAAGTCGAGAGCACCTGCCGGAACTCGAGAAAATCCAGGAGGTTTTGCCCTCCAGGCGAGATGAGGCCCATTTCCGCTGAGGCTTCTCGAGGCTAATCACGTCTAACCACTGGAACTTCCAAAGGGTCCTTCACACCCTTGCTGCAACTCAAGAAGTTCCCCGACATACCCGTCTCCACTCGAGAGGAAGCACGTGGGTCCCGCACACATCCAGGGGAGCCCCGTTTCCGCCTCCTAGCTCGAGATGAGGGATCCTTTCCCTGTTTCGTAGGGAAAGATTTCCCGGCGTTCGCGTCGCATCTCAAGAGGAGGCGCTCTCCACAGGAAAGGCGAGAGGAACTCCAGTGTCGAGACACCATTCCAAGAGTCCCCCAGATGTGTCAGTCCATTCCAGAGGAACCTGTTTTCCCTGCACTGCCTTGACGTTCAAGCCGAGGATCGACTCCCACCACGTGTGCACGTGGGACAGCCCTGTGGGAAAGCCTCGTGGGAAAGCCTCGTGGGAAAGACTCGAGGGAAAACCATAGATCCTTTGATCCACGCGGCGGACTGCGTGACACTGCTGCTACCGCTCTGGAGGAAAGCGCAAGTGCATGCCCGCATTCGAGACGAGCACTGACTCCCCTGGGGAGACTCCAGAAGTACCCCAAGATCCATGTCAGCACTGGAGAGGAATCCTCAGGTTCCGGCCCCGACTCCACACAACGTCTTAGGACCCGGCATCGACGGGAGAGGAATCCCGAGACGCCCCCAAGGAACTCGCATGGGGACTGGCCTTTCCTGAGGCCACCAGAGCGGGTCCCTGATGTCCCCGTCGTTAGTCGAGAGCACCTGCCGCAACTCGAGAAAATCCAGGAGGTTTTGCCCTCCAGGCGAGATGAGGCCCATTTCCGCTGAGGCTTCTCGAGGCCAATCACCTCTAACCACTGGAACTTCCAAAGGGTCCTTCACACCCTTGCTGCAAGTCCAGAAGTTCCCCGACAAAACCGTCTGCACTCGAGAGGAAGCACGTGTTGTCCCGCACACATCCAGGGGAGCCCCGTTTCCGCCTCCTAGTTCGAGATGAGGGATCCTTTCCCTGTTTCGTAGGGAAAGAATTTCCGGCGTTCCCGTCGCATCTCAAGAGGTGGCGCTCTCCACAGAAAGGCGAGAGGAACTCCAGGGTCATGCCACCATTCCAAGAGTCCCCCAGATGTGTCAGTCCATTCCAGAGGAACCTGTTTTCCCTGCACTGCCTTGACGTTCAAGCCGAGGATCGACTCCCACCACGTGTGCACGTGGGACAGCCCTGTGGGAAAGCCTCGTGGGAAAGCCTCGTGGGAAAGACTCGAGGGAAAACCATAGATCCTTTGATCCACGCGGCGGACTGCGTGACACTGCTGCTACCGCTCTGGAGGAAAGAGCAAGTGCATGCCCGCATTCGAGACGAGGACTGACTCCCCTGGGGAGACTGCAGAAGTACCCCAAGATCCATGTCAGCACTGGAGAGGAATCCTCAGGTTCCGGCCCCGACTCCACACAAGGTCTTAGGCCCCGGCATCGACGGGAGAGGAATCCCGAGAGGCCCCCGAGGAACTCGCATGGGGACTGGCCTTTCCTGAGGCCACCAGAGCGGGTCCCTGAGGTCCCCGTCGTAAGTCGAGAGCACCTGCCGCAACTCGAGAAAATCCAGGAGGTTTTGCCCTCCAGGCGAGATGAGGCCCATTTCCGCTGAGGCTTCTCGAGGCCAATCACGTCTAACCACTGAAACTTCGAAAGGGTCCTTCACACACTTGCTGCAAGTCCAGAAGTTCCCCGACATACCCGTCTCCACTCGAGAGGAAGCACGTGGTGTCCCGCACACATCCAGGGGAGCCCCGTTTCCGCCTCCTAGTTTGAGATGAGGGATCCTTTCCCTGTTTCGTAGGGAAAGAATTTCCGGCGTTCCCGTCGCATCTCAAGAGGTGGCGCTCTCCACAGGAAAGGAGAGAGGAACTCCAGGGTCATGCCACCATTCCAAGAGTCCACCAGATGTGTCAGTCCATTCCAGAGGAACCTGTTTTCCCTGCACTGCCTTGACGTTCAAGCCGAGGATCGACTCCCACCACGTGAGCACGTGGGACAGCCCTGAGGGAAAGCCTCGTGGGAAAGCCTCGTGGGAAAGACTCGAGGGAAAACCATAGATCCTTTGATCCACGCGGCGGACTGCGTGACACTGCTGCTACCGCTCTGGAGGAAAGCGCAAGTGCATGCCCGCATTCGAGACGAGGACTGACTCCCCTGGGGAGACTCCAGAAGTACCCCAAGATCCATGTCAGCACTGGAGAGGAATCCTCAGGTTCCGGCCCCGACTCCACACAAGGTCTTAGGCCCCGGCATCGACGGGAGAGGAATCCCGAGACGCCCCCGAGGAACTCGCATGGGGACTGGCCTTTCCTGAGGCCACCAGAGCGGGTCCCTGAGGTCCCCGTCGTAAGTCGAGAGCACCTGCCGCAACTCGAGAAAATCCAGGAGGTTTTGCCCTCCAGGCGACATGAGGCCCATTTCCGCTGAGGCTTCTCGAGGCCAATCACGTCTAACCACTGGAACTTCCAAAGGGTCCTTCACACCCTTGCTGCAACTCAAGAAGTTCCCCGACATACCCGTCTCCACTCGAGAGGAAGCACGTGGGGTCCCGCACACATCGAGGGGAGCCCCGTTTCCGCCTCCTAGCTCGAGATGAGGGATCCTTTCCCTGTTTCGTAGGGAAAGAATTCCCGGCGTTCCCGTCGCATCTCAAGAGGAGGCGCTCTCCACAGGAAAGGCGAGAGGAACTCCAGGGTCGTGCCACCATTCCAAGAGTCCCCCAGATGTGTCAGTCCATTCCAGAGGAACCTGTTTTCCCTGCACTGCCTTGACGTTCAAGCCGAGGATCGAATCCCACCACGTGTGCACGTGGGACAGCCCTGTGGGAAAGCCTCGTGGGAAAGCCTCGTGGGAAAGACTCGAGGGAAAACCATAAATCCTTTGATCCACGCGGCGGACTGCGTGACACTGCTGCTACCGCTCTGGAGGAAAGCGCAAGTGCATGCCCGCATTCGAGACGAGGACTGACTCCCCTGGGGAGACTCCAGAAGTACCCCAAGATCCATGTCAGCACTGGAGAGGAATCCTCAGGTTCCGGTCCCGACTCCACACAAGGTCTTAGGCCCCGGCATCGACGGGAGAGGAATCCCGAGAGGCCCCCGAGGAACTCGCATGGGGACTGGCCTTTCCTGAGGCCACCAGAGCGGTTCCCTGAGGTCCCCGTCGTAAGTCGAGAGCACCTGCCGCAACTCGAGAAAATCCAGGAGGTTTTGCCCTCCAGGCGAGATGAGGCCCATTTCCGCTGAGGCTTCTCGAGGCCAATCACATCTAACCACTGGAACTTCCAAAGGGTCCTTCACACCCTTGGTGCAACTCAAGAAGTTCCCCGACATACCCGTCTCCACTCGAGAGGAAGCACGTGGGGTCCCGCACACACCAGGGGAGCCCCGTTTCCGCCTCCTAGCTCGAGATGAGGGATCCTTTCCTCGTTTCGTAGGGAAAGAATTCCCGGCGTTCCCGTCGCATCTCAAGAGGAGGCCCTCTCCACAGGATAGGCGAGAGGAACTCCAGGGTCGTGCCACCATTCCAAGAGTCCCCCAGATGTGTCAGTCCATTCCAGAGGAACCTGTTTTCCCTGCACTGCCTTGACGTTCAAGCCGAGGATCGACTCCCACCACGTGTGCACGTGGGACAGCCCTGTGGGAAAGCCTCGTGGGAAAGCCTCGTGGGAAAGACTCGAGGGAAAACCATAGATCCTTTGATCCACGTGGCGGACTGCGTGACACTGCTGCTACCGCTCTGGAGGGAAGCGCAAGTGCATGCCCGCATTCGAGACGAGGACTGACTCCCCTGGGGAGACTCCAGAAGTACCCCAAGATCCATGTCAGCACTGGAGAGGAATCCTCAGGTTCCGGCCCCGACTCCACACAAGGTCTTAGGCCCCGGCATCGACGGGAGAGGAATCCCGAGAGGCCCCCGAGGAACTCGCAAGGGGACTGGCCTTTCCTGAGGCCACCAGAGCGGGTCCCTGAGGTCCCCGTCGTAAGTCGAGAGCACCTGCCGCAACTCGAGAAAATCCAGGAGGTTTTGCCATCCAGGCGAGATGAGGCCCATTTCCGCTGAGGCTTCTAGAGGCCAATCACGTCTAACCACTGGAACTTCCAAAGGGTCCTTCACACCCTTGCTGCAACTCAAGAAGTTCCCCGACATACCCGTCTGCACTCGAGAGGAAGCACGTGGGGTCCCGCACACATCCAGGGGAGCCCCGTTTCCGCCTCCTAGCTCGAGATGAGGGATCCTTTCCCTGTTTCGTAGGGAAAGAATTCCCGGCGTTCCCGTCGCATCTCAAGAGGAGGCGCTCTCCACAGGAAAGGCGAGAGGAACTCCAGGGTCGTGCCACCATTCCAAGAGTCCCCCAGATGTGTCAGTCCATTCCCGAGGAACCTGTTTTCCCTGCACTGCCTTGACGTTCAAGCCGAGGATCGACTCCCACCACGTGTGCACGTGGGACAGCCCTGTGGGAAAGCCTCGTGGGAAAGCCTCGTGGGAAAGACTCGAGGGAAAACCATAGATCCTTTGATCCACGCGGCGGACTGCGTGACACTGCTGCTACCGCTCTGGAGGAAAGCGCAAGTGCATGCCCGCATTCGAGACGAGGACTGACTCCCCTGGGGAGACTCCAGAAGTACCCCAAGATCCATGTCAGCACTGGAGAGGAATCCTCAGGTTCCGGTCCCGACTCCACACAAGGTCTTAGGCCCCGGCATCGACGGGAGAGGAATCCCGAGAGGCCCCCGAGGAACTCGCATGGGGACTGGCCTTTCCTGAGGCCACCAGAGCGGGTCCCTGAGGTCCCCGTCGTAAGTCGAGAGCACCTGCCGCAACTCGAGAAAATCCAGGAGGTTTTGCCCTCCAGGCGAGATGAGGCCCATTTCCGCTGAGGCTTCTCGAGGCCAATCACGTCTAACCACTGGAACTTCCAAAGGGTCCTTCACACCCTTGCTGCAACTCAAGAAGTTCCCCGACATACCCGTCTCCACTCGAGAGGAAGCACGTGGTGTCCCGCACACATCCAGGGGAGCCCCGTTTCCGCCTCCTAGCTCGAGATGAGGGATCCTTTCCCTGTTTCGTAGTGAAAGAATTCCCGGCGTTCCCGTCGCATCTCAAGAGGAGGCCCTCTCCACAGGAAAGGCGAGAGGAACTCCAGGGTCGTGCCACCATTCCAAGAGTCCCCCAGATGTGTCAGTCCATTCCAGAGGAACCTGTTTTCCCTGCACTGCCTTGACGTTCAAGCCGAGGATCGACTACCAGCACGTGTGCACGTGGGACAGCCCTGTGGGAAAGCCTCGTGGGAAAGCCTCGTGGGAAAGACTCGAGGGAAAACCATAGATCCTTTGATCCACGCGGCGGACTGCGTGACACTGCTGCTACCGCTCTGGAGGAAAGCGCAAGTGCATGCCCGCATTCGAGACGAGGACTGACTCCCCTGGGGAGACTCCAGAAGTACCCCAAGATCCATGTAAGCACTGGAGAGGAATCCTCAGGTTCCGGCCCCGACTCCACACAAGGTCTTAGGCCCCGGCATCGACGGGAGAGGAATCCCGAGAGGCCCCCGAGGAACTCGCATGGGGACTGGCCTTTCCTGAGGCCACCAGAGCGGTTCCCTGAGGTCCCCGTCGTAAGTCGAGAGCACCAGCCGCAACTCGAGAAAATCCAGGAGGTTTTGCCCTCCAGGCGAGATGAGCTCCATTTCCGCTGAGGCTTCTCGAGGCCAATCAGATCTAACCACTGGAACATCCAAAGGGTCCTTCACACCCTTGCTGCAACTCAAGAAGTTCCCCGACATACCCGTCTCCACTCGAGAGGAAGCACGTGGTGTCCCGCACACATCCAGGGGAGCCCCGTTTCCGCCTCCGAGCTCGAGATGAGGGATCCTTTCCCTGTTTCGTAGGGAACGAATTCCCGGTGTTCCCGTCGCATCTTAAGAGGAGGCGCTCTCCACAGGAAAGGCGAGAGGAACTCCAGGGTCGTGACACCATTCCAAGAGTCCCCCAGATGTGTCAGTCCATTCCAGAGGAACCTGTTTTCCCTGCACTGCCTTGACGTTCAAGCCGAGGATCGACTCCCACCACGTGTGCACGTGGGACAGCCCTGTGGGAAAGCCTCGTGGGAAAGCCTCGTGGGAAAGACTCGAGGGAAAACCATAGATCCTTTGATCCATGCGGCGGACTCCGTGACACTGCTGCTACCGCTCTGGAGGAAAGCGCAAGTGCATGCCCGCATTCGAGACTAGGACTGACTCCCCTGGGGAGACTCCAGAAGTACCCCAAGATCCATGTCAGCCCTGGAGAGGAATGCTCAGGTTCCGGCCCCGACTCCACACAAGGACTTAGGCCCCGGCATCGAAGGGAGAGGAATCCCCAGAGGCCCCCGAGGAACTCGCATGGGGACTGGCCTTTCCTGAGGCCACCAGAGCGGGTCCCTGAGGTCCCCGTCGTAAGTCGAGAGCACCTGCCGCAACTCGAGAAAATCCAGGAGGTTTTGCCCTCCAGGCGAGATGAGGCCCATTTCTACTGAGGCTTCTCGAGGCTAATCACGTCTAACCACTGGAACTTCCAAAGGGTCCTTCACACCCTTGCTGCAACTCAAGAAGTTCCACGACATACCCGTCTCCACTCGAGAGGAAGCACTTGGGGTCCCGCACACATCCAGGGGAGCCCCGTTTCCGCCTCCTTACTCGAGATGAGGGATCCTTTCCCTGTTTCGTAGGGAAAGAATTCCCGGCGTTCCCGTCGCATCTCAAGAGGAGGCGCTCTCCACAGGAAAGGAGAGAGGAACTCCATGGTCGTGACACCATTCCAAGAGTCCCCCAGATGTGTCAATCCATTCCAGAGGAACCTGTTTTCCCTGCACTGCCTTGACGTTCAAGCCGAGGATCGACTCCCACCACGTGTGCACGTGGGACAGCCCTGTGGAAAGCCTCGTGGGAAAGCCTCGTGGGAAAGACTCGAGGGAAAACCATAGATCCTTTGATCTACGCGGAGGACTGCGTGACACTGCTGCTACCGCTCTGGAGGAAAGCGCAAGTGCATGCCCGCATTCGACAAGAGGACTGACTCCCCTGGGGAGACTACAGAAGTACCCCAAGATTCATGTCAGCACTGGAGAGGAATCCTCAGGTTCCGGCCCCGACTCCACACAAGGTCTTAGGCCCGGCATCGACGGGAGAGGAATCCCGAGAAGCCCCCGAGGAACTCGCATGGGGACTGGCCTTTCCTGAGGCCACCAGAGCGATTCCCTGAGGTCCCCGTCGTAAGTCGAGAGCACCTGCCGCAACTCGCGAAAATCCAGGAGGTTTTGCCCTCCAGGAGAGATGAGGCCCATTTCCGCTGAGGCTTCTCGAGGCCAATCACATCTATCCACTGGAACTTCCAAAGGGTTCTTCACACCCTTGCTGCAACTCAAGAAGTTCCCCGACATACCCGTCTCCACTCGAGAGGAAGCACGTGGTGTCCCGCCCACATACAGGGGAGCCCCGTTTCCGCCTCCTAGCTCGAGATGAGGGATCCTTTCCCTGTTTCGTAGGGAAAGAATTCCCGGCGTTCCCGTCGCATCTCAAGAGGAGGCGCTCTCCACAGGAAAGGCGAGAGGAACTCCAGGGTCATGCCACCATTCCAAGAGTCCCCCAGATGTGTCAGTCCATTTCAGAGGAACCTGTTTTCCCTACACTGCCTTGACGTTCAAGCCGAGGATCGACTCCCACCACGTGTGCACGTGGGACAGCCCTGTGGGAAAGCCTCGTGGGAAAGCCTCGTGGGAAAGACTCGAGGGAAAACCATAGATCCTTTGATCCATGCGGCGGACTGTGTGACACTGCTGCTACCGCTCTGGAGGAAAGCGCAAGTGCATGCCCGCATTCGAGACTAGGACTGACTCCCCTGGGGAGACTCCAGAAGTACCCCAAGATCCATGTCAGCCCTGGAGAGGAATGCTCAGGTTCCGGCCCCGACTCCACACAAGGACTTAGGCCCCGGCATCGAAGGGAGAGGAATCCCCAGAGGCCCCCGAGGAACTGGCATGGGGACTGGCCTTTCCTGAGGCCACCAGAGCGGGTCCCTGAGGTCCCCGTCGTAAGTCGAGAGCACCTGCCGCAACTCGAGAAAATCCAGGAGGTTTTGCCCTCCAGGCGAGATGAGGCCCATTTCTACTGAGGCTTCTCGAGGCTAATCACGTCTAACCACTGGAACTTCCAAAGGGTCCTTCACACCCTTGCTGCAACTCAAGAAGTTCCCCGACATACCCGTCTCCACTCGAGAGGAAGCACTTGGGGTCCCGCACACATCCAGGGGAGCCCCGTTTCCGCCTCCTTACTCGAGATGAGGGATCCTTTCCCTGTTTCGTAGGGAAAGAATTCCCGGCGTTCCCGTCGCATCTCAAGAGGAGGCGCTCTCCACAGGAAAGGAGAGAGGAACTCCATGGTCGTGACACCATTCCAAGAGTCCCCCAGATGTGTCAGTCCATTCCAGAGGAACCTGTTTTCCCTGCACTGCCTTGACGTTCAAGCCGAGGATCGACTCCCACCACGTGTGCACGTGGGACAGCCCTGTGGAAAGCCTCATGGGAAAGCCTCGTGGGAAAGACTCGAGGGAAAACCATAGATCCTTTGATCCACGCGGAGGACTGCGTGACACTGCTGCTACCGCTCTGGAGGAAAGCGCAAGTGCATGCCCGCATTCGACAAGAGGACTGACTCCCCTGGGGAGACTACAGAAGTACCCCAAGATTCATGTCAGCACTGGAGAGGAATCCTCAGGTTCCGGCCCCGACTCCACACAAGGTCTTAGGCCCGGCATCGACGGGAGAGGAATCCCGAGAAGCCCCCGAGGAACTCGCATGGGGACTGGCCTTTCCTGAGGCCACCAGAGCGGTTCCCTGAGGTCCCCGTCGTAAGTCGAGAGCACCTGCCGCAACTCGCGAAAATCCAGGAGGTTTTGCCCTCCAGGAGAGATGAGGCCCATTTCCGCTGAGGCTTCTCGAGGCCAATCACATCTAACCACTGGAACTTCCAAAGGGTTCTTCACACCCTTGCTGCAACTCAAGAAGTTCCCCGACATACCCGTCTCCACTCGAGAGGTAGCACGTGGTGTCCCGCACACATCCAGGGGAGCCCCGTTTCCGCCTCCTACCTCGAGATGAGGGATCCTTTCCCTGTTTCGTAGGGAAAGAATTCCCGGCGTACCCGTCGCATCTCAAGAGGAGGCGCTCTCCACAGGAAAGGCGAGAGGAACTCCAGGGTCGAGACACCATTCCAAGAGTCCCCCAGATGTGTCAGTCCATTCCAGAGGAACCTGTTTTCCCTGCAGTGCCTTGACGTTCAAGCCGAGGATCGACTCCCACCACGTGTGCACGTGGGACAGCCCTGTGGGAAAGCCTCGTGGGAAAGCCTCGTGGGAAAGACTCGAGGGAAAACCATAGATCCTTTGATCCACATGGCGGACTGCGTGACACTGCTGCTACCGCTCTGGAGGAAAGCGCAAGTGCATGCCCGCATTCGAGAGGAGGACTGACTCCCCTGGGGAGACTCCAGAAGTACCCCAAGATCCATGTCAGCACTGGAGAGGAATCCTCAGGTTCCGGCCCCGACTCCACACAAGGTCTTAGGCCCCGGCATCGACGGGAGAGGAATCCCGAGAGGCCCCCGAGGAACTCGCATGGGGACTGGCCTTTCCTGAGGCCACCAGAGCGGGTCCCTGAGGTCCCCGTCGTAAGTCGAGAGCACCTGCCGCAACTCGAGAAAATCCAGGAGGTTTTGCCCTCCAGGCGAGATGAGGCCCATTTCCGCTGAGGCTTCTCGAGGCCAATCACATCTCACCACTGGAACTTCAAAGGGTCCTTCACACCCTTGCTGCAACTCAAGAAGTTCCCCGACATACCCGTCTCCACTCGAGAGGAAGCACGTGGGGTCCCGCACACATCCAGGGGTGCCCCGTTTCCGCCTCCTAGCTCGAAATGAGGGATCCTTTCCCTGTTTCGTAGGGAAAGAATTCCCGGCGTTCCCGTCGCATCTCAAGAGGAGGCGCTCTCCACAGGAAAGGCGAGAGGAACTCCAGGGTCGTGCCACCATTCCAAGAGACCCCCAAATGTGTCAGTCCATTCCAGAGGAACCTGTTTTCCCTGCACTGCCTTGACGTTCAAGCCGAGGATCGACTCCCACCACGTGTGCACATGGGACAGCCCTGTGGGAAAGCCTCTTGGGAAAGCCTCCTGGGAAAGACTCGAGGGAAAACCATAGATCCTTTGATCCACGCGGCGGACTGCGTGACACTGCTGCTACCGCGCTGGAGGAAAGCGCAAGTGCATGCCCGCATTCGAGACGAGGACTGACTCCCCTGGGGAGACTCCAGAAGTACCCCAAGATCCATGTCAGCACTGGAGAGGAATCCTCAGGTTCCGGCCCCGACTCCACACAAGGTCTTAGGCCCCGGCATCGACGGGAGAGGAATCCCGAGACGCCCCCGAGGAACTCGCATGGGGACTGGCCTTTCCTGAGGCCACCAGAGCGGGTCCCTGAGGTCCCCGTCGTAAGTCGAGAGCACCTACCGCAACTCGAGAAAATCCAGGAGGTTTTGCCCTCCAGGCGAGATGAGGCCCATTTCCGCTGAGGCTTCTCGAGGCTAATCACGTCTAACCACTGGAACTTCCAAAGGGTCCTTCACACCCTTGCTGCAACTCAAGCAGTTCCCCGACATACCCGTCTCCACTCGAGAGGAAGCACGTGGTGTCCCGCACACATCCAGGGGAGCCCCGTTTCCGCCTCCTAGCTCGAGAAGAGGGATCCTTTCCCTGTTTCGTAGGGAAAGAATTCCCGTCGTTCCCGTCGCATCTCAAGAGGAGGCGCTCTCCACAGGAAAGGCGAGAGGAACTGAAGGGTCGTGCCACCATTCCAAGAGTCCCCTAGATGTGTCAGTCCATTCCAGAGGAACCTGTTTTCCCTGAACTGCCTTGACGTTCAAGCCGAGGATCGACTCCCACCACGTGTGCACGTGGGACAGCCCTGTGGGAAAGCCTCGTGGGAAAGCCTCGTGGGAAAGACTCGAGGGAAAACCATAGATCCTTTGATCCATTGGGTGGACTGCGTGACACTGCTGCTACCGCTCTGAAGGAAAGCGCAAGTGCATGCCCGCATTCGAGACGAGGACTTACTCCCCTGGGGAGACTCCAGAAGTACCCCAAGATCCATGTCAGCACTGGAGAGGAATCCTCAGGTTCCGGCCCCGCCTCCACACAAGGTCTTAGGCCCCGGCATCGACGGGAGAGGAATCCCGAGAGGCCCCCGAGGAACTCGCATGGGGACTGGCCTTTCCTGAGGCCACCAGAGCGGGTCCCTGAGGTCCCCGTCGTAAGTCGAGAGCACCAGCCACAACTCGAGAAAATCCAGGAGGTTTTGCCCTCCAGGCGAGATGAGGCCCATTTCCGCTGAGGCTTCTCGACGCCAATCACATCTAACCACTGGAACTTCCAAAGGGTCCTTCACACCCTTGCTGCAACTCAAGAAGTTCCCCGACATACCCGTCTCCACTCGAGAGGAAGCACGTGGTGTCCCGCACACATCCAGGGGAGCCACGTTTCCGCCTCTTAGCTCGAGATGAGGGATCCTTTCCCTGTTTCGTAGGGAAAGAATTCCCGGCGTTCCCGTCGCATCTCAAGAGGAGGCGCTCTCCACAGGAAAGGCGAGAGGAACTCCAGGGTCGTGCCACCATTCCAAGAGTCCCCCAGATGTGTCAGTCCATTCCAGAGGAACCTGTTTTCCCTGCACTGCCTTGACGTTCAACAGAGGACTGACTCACACCACGTGTGCACGTGGGACAGCCCTGTGGGAAAGACTCGTGGGAAAGCCTCGTGGGAAAGACTCGAGGGAAAACCATAGATCCTTTGATCCACGCGGCGGACTGCGTGACACTGCTGCTACTGCTCTGGAGGAAAGAGCAAGTGCATGCCCGCATTCGAGACGAGGACTGACTCCCCTGGGGAGACTCCAGACGTACCCCAAGATCCATGTCAGCACTGGAGAGGAATCCTCAGGTTCCGGCCCCGACTCGACACAAGGTCTTAGGCCCCGGCATCGACGGGAGAGGAATCCCGAGAGGCCCCCGAGGAACTCGCATGGGGACTGGCCTTTCCTGAGGCCACCAGAGCGGGTCCCTGAGGTCCCCGTCGTAAGTCGAGAGCACCTGCCGCAACTCGAGAAAATCCAGGAGGTTTTGCCCTCCAGGCGAGATGAGGCCCATTTCCGCTGAGGCTTCTCGAGGCTAATCACGTCTAACCACTGGAACTTCCAAAGGGTCCTTCACACCCTTGCTGCAACTCAAGCAGTTTCCCGACATACCCGTCTCCACTCGAGAGGAAGCACGTGGTGTCCCGCACACATCCAGGGGAGCCCCGTTTCCGCCTCCTAGCTCGAGAAGAGGGATCCTTTCCCTGTTTCGTAGGGAAAGAATTCCCGGCATTCCCGTCGCATCTCAAGAGGAGGCGCTCTCCACAGGAAAGGCGAGAGGAACTCCAGGGTCGTGCCACCATTCCAAGAGTCCCCCAGATGTGTCAGTCCATTCCAGAGGAACCTGTTTTCCCTGCACTGCCTTGACGTTCAAGCCGAGGATCGACTCCCACCACGTGTGCACGTGGGACAGCCCTGTGGGAAAGCCTCGTGGGAAAGCCTCGTGGAAAAGACTCGAGGGAAAACCATAGATCCTTTGATCCATTGGGTGGACTGCGTGACACTGCTGCTACCGCTCTGGTGGAAAGCGTAAGTGCATGCCCGCATTCGAGACGAGGACTGATTCCCCTGGGGAGACTCCAGAAGTACCCCAAGATCCATGTCAGCACTGGAGAGGAATCCTCAGGTTCCGGCCCCGACTCCACACAAGGTCTTAGGCCCCGGCATCGACGGGAGAGGAATCCCGAGAGGCCCCCGAAGAACTCGCATGGGGACTGGCCTTTCCTGAGGCCACCAGAGCGGGTCCCTGAGGTCCCCGTCGTAAGTCGAGAGCACCTGCCGCAACTCGAGAAAATCCAGGAGGTTTTGCCCTCCAGGCGAGATGAGGCCCATTTCCGCTGAGGCTTCTCGAGGCTAATCACGTCTAACCACTGGAACTTCCAAAGGGTCCTTCACACCCTTGCTGCAACTCAAGAAGTTCCCCGACATACCCGTCTCCACTCGAGAGGAAGCACGTGGTGTCCCGCCCACATACAGGGGAGCTCCGTTTCCGACTCCTAGCTCGAGATGAGGGATCCTTTCCCTGTTTCGTAGGGAAAGATTTCCCGGCGTTCCCGTCGCATCTCAAGAGGAGGCGCTCTCCACAGGAAAGGCGAGAGGAACTCCAGGGTCGTGCCACCATTCCAAGAGTCCCCCAGATGTGTCAGTCCATTCCAGAGGAACCTGTTTTCCCTGCACTGCCTTGACGTTCAAGCCAAGGATCGACTCTCACCACGTGTGCACGTGGGACAGCCCTGTGGGAAAGCCTCGTGGGAAAGCCTCGTGGAAAAAACTCGAGGGAAAACCATAGATCCTTTGATCCACGCGGCGGACTGCGTGACACTGCTGCTACCGCTCTGGAGGAAAGCGCAAGTGCATGCCCGCATTCGAGACGAGGACTGACTCCCCTGGGGAGACTCCAGACGTACCCCAAGATCCATGTCAGCACTGGAGAGGAATCCTCAGGTTCCGTCCCCGACTCCACACAAGGTCTTAGGCCCCGGCATCGACGGGAGAGGAATCCCGAGAGGCCCCCGAGGAACTCGCATGGGGACTGGCCTTTCCTGAGGCCACCAGAGCGGGTCCGTGAGGTCCCCGTCGTAAGTCGAGAGCACCTTCCGCAACTCGAGAAAATCCAGGAGGTTTTGCCCTCCAGGCGAGATGAGGCCCATTTCTGCTGAGGCTTCTCGAGGCCAATCACATCTAACCACTGGAACTTCCAAAGGGTCCTTCACACCATTGCTGCAACTCAAGAAGTTCCCCGACATACCCGTCTCCACTCGAGAGGAAGCACGTGGGGTCCCTCACACATCCAGGGGAGCCCCGTTTCGGCCTCCTAGCTCGAGATGAGGGATCCTTCCCTTTTTCGTAGCGAAAGAATTCCCGGCGTTCCAGTCGCATCTCAAGAGGACGCGCTCTCCACAGGAAAGGCGAGAGGAACTCCAGGGTCGTGACACCATTCCAAGAGTCCCCCAGATGTGTCAGTCCATTCCAGAGGAACCTGTTTTCCCTGCACTGCCTTGACGTGCAAGCCGAGGATCGACTCCCACCACGTGTGCACGTGGGACAGCCCTGTGGGAAAGCCTCGTGGGAAAGCCTCGTGGGAAAGACTCGAGGGAAAACCATAGATCCTTTGATCCACGCGGCGGACTGCGTGACACTGCTGCTACTGCTCTGGAGGAAAGCGCAAGTGCATGTCCGCATTCGAGACGAGGACTGACTCCCCTGGGGAGACTCCAGACTTACCCCAAGATCCATGTCAGCACTGGAGAGGAATCCTCAGGTTCCGGCCCCGACTCCACACAAGGTCTTAGGCCCCGGCATCGACGGGAGAGGAATCCCGAGACGCCCCCGAGGAACTCGCATGGGGACGGGCCTTTCCTGAGGTCACCAGAGCGGGTCCCTGAGGTCCCCGTTGTAAGTCGAGAGCACCTTCCGCAACTCGAGAAAATCCAGGAGGTTGTGCCTTCCAGGCGAGATGAGGCCCATTTCTGCTGAGGCTACTCGAGGCCAATCACATCTAACCACTGGAACTTCCAAAGGGTCCTTCACACCATTGCTGCAACTCAAGAAGTTCCCCGACATACCCGTCTCCACTCGAGAGGAAGCACGTGGGGTCCCTCACACATCCAGGGGAGCCCCGTTTCCGCCTCCTAGCTCGAGATGAGGGATCCTTCCCTTTTTCGTAGGGAAAGAATTCCTGGCGTTCCAGTCGCATCTCAAGAGGAGGCGCTCTCCACAGGAAAGGCGAGAGGAACTCCAGGGTCGTGACACCATTCCAAGAGTCCCCCAGATGTGTCAGTCCATTCCAGAGGAACCTGTTTTCCCTGCACTGCCTTGACGTGCAAGCCGAGGATCGACTCCCGCCACGTGTGCACGTGGGACAGCCCTGTGGGAAAGCCTCGTGGGAAAGCCTCGTGGGAAAGACTCGAGGGAAAACCATAGATCCTTTGTTCCACGCGGCTTTCTGGGTGACACTGCTGCTACTGCTCTGGAGGAAAGCGCAAGTGCATGCCCGCATTCGAGACGAGGACTGACTCCCCTGGGGAGACTCCAGACGTACCCCAAGATCCATGTCTGCACTGGAGAGGAATCCTCAGGTTCCGGCCCCGACTCCACACAAGGTCTTAGGCCCCGGCATCGACGGGAGAGGAATCCCGAGACGCCCCCGAGGAACTCGCATGGGGACTGGCCTTTCCTGAGGCCACCAGAGCGGGTCCCTGAGGTCCCCGTCGTAAGTCGAGAGCACCTGCCGCAACTCGAGAAAATCCAGGAGGTTTTGCCCTCCAGGCGAGATGAGGCCCATTTCCGCTGAGGCTTCTCGAGGCTAATCACGTCTAACCACTGGAACTTCCAAAGGGTCCTTCACACCCTTGCTGCAACTCAAGCAGTTCCCCGACATACCCGTCTCCACTCGAGAGGAAGCACGTGGGGTCCCGCACACATCCAGGGTAGCCCCGTTTCCGCCTCCTAGCTCGAGATGAGGGATCCTTTCCCTGTTTCGTAGGGAAAGAATTCCCGGCGTTCCCGTCGCATCTCAAGAGGAGGCGCTCTCCACAGGAAAGGCGAGAGGAACTGAAGGGTCGTGCCACCATTCCAAGAGTCCCCTAGATGTGTCAGTCCATTCCAGAGGAACCTGTTTTCCCTGAACTGCCTTGACGTTCAAGCCGAGGATCGACTGCCACCACGTGTGCACGTGGGACAGCCCTGTGGGAAAGCCTCGTGGGAAAGCCTCGTGGGAAAGACTCGAGGGAAAACCATAGATCCTTTGATCCACGTGGTGGACTGCGTGACACTGCTGCTACCGCTCTGGAGGAAAGCGCAAGTGCATGCCCGCATTCGAGACGAGGACTGACTCCCCTGGGGAGACTCCAGAAGTACCCCAAGATCCATGTCAGCACTGGAGAGGAATCCTCAGGTTCGGGCCCCGACTCCACACAAGGTCTTAGGCCCCGGCATCAACGGGAGAGAAATCCCGAGACGCCCCCGAGGAACTCGCATGGGGACTGGCCTTTCCTGAGGCCACCAGAGCGGGTCCCTGAGGTCCCCGTCGTAAGTCGAGAGCACCTGCCGCAACTCGAGAAAATCCAGGAGGTTTTGCCCTCCAGGCGAGATGAGGCCCATTTCCGCTGAGGCTTCTCGAGGCCAATCACATCTAACCACTGGAACTTCCAAAGGGTCCTTCACACCCTTGCTGCAACTCAAGAAGTTCTCCGACATACCCGTCTCCACTCGAGAGGAAGCACGTGGTGTCCCGCACACATCCAGGGGAGCCCCGTTTCCGCCTCCTAGTTCGAGATGAGGGATCCTTTCCCTGTTTCGTAGGGAAAGAATTCCCGGCATTGCCGTCGCATCTCAAGAGGAGGCGCTCTCCACAGGAAAGGCGAGAGGAACTCCAGGGTCGTGCCACCATTCCAAGAGTCCCCCAGATGTGTCAGTCCATTCCAGAGGAACCTGTTTTACCTGCACTGCCTTGACGTTCAAGCCGAGGATCGACTCCCACCACGTGTGCACGTGGGACAGCCCTGTGGGAAAGCCTCGTGGGAAAGCCTCGTGGGAAAGACTCGAGGGAAAACCATAGATCCTTTGATCCACGCGGCGGACTGCGTGACACTGCTGCTACCGCTCTGGAGGAAAGCGCAAGTGCATGCCCGCATTCGAGACGAGGACTGACTCCCCTGGGGAGACTCCAGAAGTACCCCAAGATCCATGTCAGCACTGGAGAGGAATCCTCAGGTTCCGGCCCCGACTCCACACAAGGTCTTAGGCCCCGGCATCGACGGGAGAGGAATCCCGAGAGGCCCCCGAGGAACTCGCATGGGGACTGGCCTTTCCTGAGGCCACCAGAGCGGGTCCCTGAGGTCCCCGTCGTAAGTCGAGAGCCCCTGCCGCAACTCGAGAAAATCCAGGCGGTTTTGCCCTCCAGGCGAGATGAGGCCCATTTCCACTGAGGCTTCTCGAGGCTAATCACGACTAACCACTGGAACTTCCAAAGGGTCCTTCACACCCTTGCTGCAACTCAAGAAGTTCCCCGACATACCCGTCTCCACTCGAGAGGAAGCACGTGGTGTCCCGCACACATCCAGGGGAGCCCCGTTTCCGCCTCCTAGCTCGAGATGAGGGATCCTTTCCCTGTTTCGTAGGGAAAGAATTCCCGGCATTCCCGTCGCATCTCAAGAGGAGGCGCTCTCCACAGGAAATGCGAGAGGAACTCCAGGGTCGTGCCACCATTCCAAGAGTCCCCCATATGTGTCAGTCCATTCCAGAGGAACCTGTTTTCCCTGCACTGCCTTGACGTTCAAGCCGAGGATCGACTCCCACCACGTGTGCACGTGGGACAGCCCTGTGGGAAAGCCTCGTGGGAAAGCCTCTGGGAAAGACTCGAGGGAAAACCATAGATCCTTTGATCCACGCGGCGGACTGCGTGACACTGCTGCTACCGCTCTGGAGGAAAGCGCAAGTGCATGCCCGCATTCGAGACGAGGACTGACTCCCCTGGGGAGACTCCAGAAGTACCCCAAGATCCATGTCAGCACTGGAGAGGAATCCTCAGGTTCCCGCCACGATTCCACACAAGGTCTTAGGCCCCGGCATCGACGGGAGAGGAATCCCGAGACGCCCCCGAGGAACTCGCATGGGGACTGGCCTTTCCTGAGGCCACCAGAGCGGGTCCCTGAGGTCCCCGTCGTAAGTCGAGAGCACCTGCCGCAACTCGAGAAAATCCAGGCGGTTTTGCCCTCCAGGCGAGATGAGGCCCATTTCCGCTGAGGCTTCTCAAGGCTAATCACGACTAACCACTGGAACTTCCAAAGGGTCCTTCACACCCTTGCTGCAACTCAAGAAGTTCCCCGACATACCCGTCTCCACTCGAGAGGAAGCACGTGGTGTCCCGCACACATCCAGGGGAGCCCCGTTTCCGCCTCCTAGCTCGAGATGAGGGATCCTTTCCCTGTTTCATAGGGAAAGAATTCCCGGCATTCCCGTCGCATCTCAAGAGGAGGCGCTCTCCACAGGAAATGCGAGAGGAACTCCAGGGTGGTGCCACCATTCCAAGAGTCCCCCATATGTGTCAGTCCATTCCAGAGGAACCTGTTTTCCCTGCACTGCCTTGACGTTCAAGCCGAGGATCGACTCCCACCAAGTGTGCACGTGGGACAGCCCTGTGGGAAAGCCTCGTGGGAAAGCCTCTGGGAAAGACTCGAGGGAAAACCATAGATCCTTTGATCCATGCTGCGGACTGCGTGACACTGCTGCTACCGCTCTGGAGGAAAGCTCAATGCATGCCCGCATTCGAGACGAGGAATGACGCCACTGGGGAGACTCCAGACGTACCCCAAGATCCATGTCAGCACTGGAGAGGAATCCTCAGGTTCCGGCCCCGACTCCACACAAGGTCTTAGGCCCCGGCATCGACGGGAGAGGAATCCCCAGAGGCCCCCGAGGAACTCGCACGGGGACTGGCCTTTCCTGAGGCCACCAGAGCGGTTCCCTGAGGTCCCCGTCGTAATTCGAGAGCACCTGCCGCAACTCGAGAAAATCCAGGAGGTTTTGCCCTCCAGGCGAGATGAGGCCCATTTCCGCTGAGGCTTCTCGAGGCTAATCACGTCTAACCACTGGAACTTCCAAAGGGTCCTTCACACCATTGCTGCAACTCAAGAAGTTCCCCGACATACCCGTCTCCACTCGAGAGGAAGCACGTGGGTCCCGCACACATCCAGGGGAGCCCCGTTTTCGCCTCCTAGCTCGAGATGAGGGATCCTTTCCCTGTTTCGTAGGGAAAGAATTCCCGGCGTTCCCGTCGCATCTCAAGAGGATGCGCTCTCCACAGGAAATGCGAGAGGAACTCCAGGGTCGTGACACCATTCCAAGAGTCCCCCAGATGTGTCAGTCCATTCCAGAGGAACCTGTTTTCCCTGCACTGCCTTGACGTTCAAGCCGAGGATCGACTCCCACCACGTGTGCACGTGGGACAGCCCTGTGGGAAAGCCTCGTGGGAAAGCCTCGTGGGAAAGACTCGAGGGAAAACCATAGATCCTTTGGTCTACGCGGCGGACTGCGTGACACTGCTGCTACCGCTCTGGAGGAAAGCGCAAATGCATGCCCGCATTCGAGACGAGGACTGACTCCCCTGGGGAGACTTCAGAAGGACCCCAAGATCCATGTCAGCACTGGAGAGGAATCCTCAGGTTCCGGCCCCGACTCCACACAAGGTCTTAGGCCCCGGCATCGACGGGAGAGGAATCCCGAGAGGCCCCCGAGGAACTCGCATGGGGACTGGCCTTTCCTGAGGCCACCAGAGCGGGTCCCTGAGGTCCCCGTCGTAAGTCGAGAGCACCTGCCGCAACTCGAGAAAATCCAGGAGGTTTTGCCCTCCAGGCGAGATGAGGCCCATTTCCGCTGAGGCTTCTCGAAGCCAATCACGTCTAACCACTGGAACTTCCAAAGGGTCCTTCACACCATTGCTGCAACTCAAGAAGTTCCCCGACATACCCGTCTCCACTCGAGAGGAAGCACGTGGGTCCCGCACACATCCAGGGGAGACCCGTTTTCGCCTCCTAGCTCGAGATGAGGGATCCTTTCCCTGTTTCGTAGGGAAAGAATTCCCGGCGTTCCCGTCGCATCTCAAGAGGATGCGCTCTCCACAGGAAATGCGAGAGGAACTCCAGGGTCGTGACACCATTCCAAGAGTCCCCCAGATGTGTCAGTCCATTCCAGAGGAACCTGTTTTCCCTGCACTGCCTTGACGTTCAAGCCGAGGATCGACTCCCACCACGTGTGCACGTGGGACAGCCCTGTGGGAAAGCCTCGTGGGAAAGCCTCGTGGGAAAGACTCGAGGGAAAACCATAGATCCTTTGGTCTACGCGGCGGACTGCGTGACACTGCTGCTACCGCTCTGGAGGAAAGCGCAAGTGCATGCCCGCATTCGAGACGAGGACTGACTCCCCTGGGGAGACTTCAGAAGGACCCCAAGATCCATGTCAGCACTGGAGAGGAATCCTCAGGTTCCGGCCCCGACTCCACACAAGGTCTTAGGCCCCGGCATCGACGGGAGAGGAATCCCGAGAGGCCCCCGAGGAACTCGCATGGGGACTGGCCTTTCCTGAGGCCACCAGAGCGGGTCCCTGAGGTCCCCGTCGTAAGTCGAGAGCACCTGCCGCAACTCGAAAAAATCCAGGAGGTTTTGCCCTCCAGGCGAGATGAGGCCCATTTCCGCTGAGGCTTCTCGAGGCCAATCACGTCTAACCACTGGAACTTCCAAAGGGTCCTTCACACCCTTGCTGCAACTCAAGCAGTTCCCCGACATACCCGTCTCCACTCGAGAGGAAGCACGTGTGTCCCGCACACATCCAGGGGAGCCCCGTTTCCACCTCCTAGCTCGAGATGAGGGATCCTTTCCCTGTTTCGTAGGGAAAGAATTCCCGGCGTTCCCGTCGCATCTCAAGAGGAGGCGCTCTCCACAGGAAAGGCGAGAGGAACTCCAGGGTCGTGCCACCATTCCAAGAGTCCCCCAGATGTGTCAGTCCATTCCAGAGGAAACTGTTTTCCCTCCACTGCCTTGACGTTCAAGCCGAGGATCGACTCCCACCACGTGTGCACGTGGGACAGACTCGTGGGAAAGCCTCGTGGGAAAGACTCGAGGGAAAACCAAACATCCTTTGATCCACGCGGCGGACTGCGTGACACTGCTGCTACCGCTCTGGAGGAAAGCGCAAGTGCATGCCCGCATTCGAGACGAGGACTGACTCCCCTGGGGAGACTCCAGAAGTACCCCAAGATCCATGTCAGCACTGGAGAGGAATCCTCAGGTTCCGGCCCCGACTCCACACAAGGTCTTAGGCCCCGGCATCGACGGGAGAGGAATCCCGAGAGGCCCCCGAGGAACTCGCATGGGGACTGGCCTTTCCTGAGGCCACCAGAGCGGTTCCCTGAGGTCCCCGTCGTAAGTCGAGAGCACCTGCCGCAACTCGAGAAAATCCAGGAGGTTTTGCCCTCCAGGCGAGATGAGGCCCATTTCCGCTGAGGCTTCTCGAGGCCAATCACATCTAACCACTGGAACTTCCAAAGGGTCCTTCACACCATTGCTGCAACTCAAGAAGTTCCCCGACATACCCGTCTCCACTCGAGAGGAAGCACGTGGTGTCCCGCACACATCCAGGGGAGCCCCGTTTCCGCCTCCTAGCTCGAGATGAGGGATCCTTTCCCTGTTTCGTAGGGAAAGAATTCCCGGCGTTCCCGTCGCATCTCAAGAGGAGGCGCTCTCCACAGGAAAGGCGAGAGGAACTCCAGGGTCGTGCCACCATTCCAAGAGTCCCCCAGATGTGTCAGTCCATTCCAGAGGAACCTGTTTTCCCTGCACTGCCTTGACGTTCAAGCCGAGGATCGACTCCCACCACGTGTGCACGTGGGACAGCCCTGTGGGAAAGCCTCGTGGGAAAGCCTCGTGGGAAAGACTCGAGGGAAAACCATAGATCCTTTGATCCACGCGGCGGACTGCGTGACACTGCTGCTACCGCTCTGGAGGAAAGCGCAAGTGCATGCCCGCATTCGAGACGAGGACTGACTCCCCTGGGGAGACTTCAGAAGTACCCCAAGATCCTTGTCAGCACTGGAGAGGAATCCTCAGGTTCCGGCCCCGACTCCACACAAGGTCTTAGGCCCCGGCATCGACGGGAGAGGAATCCCGAGAGGCCCCCGAGGAACTCGCATGGGGACTGGCCTTTCCTGAGGCCACCAGAGCGGGTCCCTGAGGTCCCCGTCGTAAGTCGAGAGCACCTGCCGCAACTCGAGAAAATCCAGGCGGTTTTGCCCTCCAGGCGAGATGAGGCCCATTTCCGCTGAGGCTTCTCAAGGCTAATCACGACTAACCACTGGAACTTCCAAAGGGTCCTTCACACCCTTGCTGCAACTCAAGAAGTTCCCCGACATACCCGTCTCCACTCGAGAGGAAGCACGTGGTGTCCCGCACACATCCAGGGGAGCCCCGTTTCCGCCTCCTAGCTCGAGATGAGGGATCCTTTCCCTGTTTCGTAGGGAAAGAATTCCCGGCATTCCCGTCGCATCTCAAGAGGAGGCGCTCTCCACAGGAAATGCGAGAGGAACTCCAGGGTCGTGCCACCATTCCAAGAGTCCCCCATATGTGTCAGTCCATTCCAGAGGAACCTGTTTTCCCTGCACTGCCTTGACGTTCAAGCCGAGGATCGACTCCCACCACGTGTGCACGTGGGACAGCCCTGTGGGAAAGCCTCGTGGGAAAGCCTCTGGGAAAGACTCGAGGGAAAACCATAGATCCTTTGATCCATGCTGCGGACTGCGTGACACTGCTGCTACCGCTCTGGAGGAAAGCTCAATGCATGCCCGCATTCGAGACGAGGACTGACGCCACTGGGGAGACTCCAGAAGTACCCCAAGATCCATGTCAGCACTGGAGAGGAATCCTCAGGTTCCGGCCCCCACTCCACACAAGGTCTTAGGCCCCGGCATCGACGGGAGAGGAATCCCCAGAGGCCCCCGAGGAACTCGCACGGGGACTGGCCTTTCCTGAGGCCACCAGAGCGGTTCCCTGAGGTCCCCGTCGTAATTCGAGAGCACCTGCCGCAACTCGAGAAAATCCAGGAGGTTTTGCCCTCCAGGCGAGATGAGGCCCATTTCCGCTGAGGCTTCTCGAGGCCAATCACATCTAACCACTGGAACTTCCAAAGGGTCCTTCACACCATTGCTGCAACTCAAGAAGTTCCCCGACATACCCGTCTCCACTCGAGAGGAAGCACGTGGGTCCCGCACACATCCAGGGGAGACCCGTTTTCGCCTCCTAGCTCGAGATGAGGGATCCTTTCCCTGTTTCGTAGGGAAAGAATTCCCGGCGTTCCCGTCGCATCTCAAGAGGAGGCGCTCTCCACAGGAAAGGCGAGAGGAACTCCAGGGTCGTGACACCATTCCAAGAGTCCCCCAGATGTGTCAGTCCTTTCCAGAGGAACCTGTTTTCCCTGCACTGCCTTGACGTTCAAGCCGAGGATCGACTCCCACCACGTGTGCACGTGGGACAGCCCTGTGGGAAAGCCTCGTGGGAAAGCCTCGTGGGAAAGACTCGAGGGAAAACCATAGATCCTTTGGTCTACGCGGCGGACTGCGTGACACTGCTGCTACCGCTCTGGAGGAAAGCGCAAGTGCATGCCCGCATTCGAGACGAGGACTGACTCCCCTGGGGAGACTTCAGAAGTACCCCAAGATCCATGTCAGCACTGGAGAGGAATCCTCAGGTTCCGGCCCCGACTCCACACAAGGTCTTAGGCCCCGGCATCGACGGGAGAGGAATCCCGAGAGGCCCCCGAGGAACTCGCATGGGGACTGGCCTTTCCTGAGGCCACCAGAGCGGGTCCCTGAGGTCCCCGTCGTAAGTCGAGAGCACCTGCCGCAACTCGAGAAAATCCACGAGGTTTTGCCCTCCAGGCGAGATGAGGCCCATTTCCGCTGAGGCTTCTCGAGGCTAATCACGTCTAACCACTGCAACTTCCAAAGGGTCCTTCACACCCTTGCTGCAACGCAAGAAGTTCCCCAACATACCCGTCTCCACTCGAGAGGAAGCACGTGTGTCCCGCACACATCCAGGGGAGCCCCGTTTCCACCTCCTAGCTCGAGATGAGGGATCCTTTCCCTGTTTCGTAGGGAAAGAATTCCCGGCGTTCCCGTCGCATCTCAAGAGGAGGCGCTCTCCACAGGAAAGGCGAGAGGAACTCCAGGGTCGTGCCACCATTCCAAGAGTCCCCCAGATGTGTCAGTCCATTCCAGAGGAACCTGTTTTCCCTGCACTGCCTTGACGTTCAAGCCGAGGATCGACTCCCACCACGTGTGCACGTGGGACAGACTCGTGGGAAAGCCTCGTGGGAAAGACTCGAGGGAAAACCAAACATCCTTTGATCCACGCGGCGGACTGCGTGACACTGCTGCTACCGCTCTGGAGGAAAGCGCAAGTGCATGCCCGCATTCGAGACGAGGACTGACTCCCCTGGGGAGACTCCAGAAGTACCCCAAGATCCATGTCAGCACTGGAGAGGAATCCTCAGGTTCCGGCCCCGACTCCACACAAGGTCTTAGGCCCCGGCATCGACGGGAGAGGAATCCCGAGAGGCCCCCGAGGAACTCGCATGGGGACTGGCCTTTCCTGAGGCCACCAGAGCGGTTCCCTGAGGTCCCCGTCGTAAGTCGAGAGCACCTGCCGCAACTCGAGAAAATCCAGGAGGTTTTGCCCTCCAGGCGAGATGAGGCCCATTTCCGCTGAGGCTTCTCGAGGCCAATCACATCTAACCACTGGAACTTCCAAAGGGTCCTTCACACCATTGCTGCAACTCAAGAAGTTCCCCGACATACCCGTCTCCACTCGAGAGGAAGCACGTGGGGTCCCGCACACATCCAGGGGAGCCCCGTTTCCGCCTCCAAGCTCGAGATGAGGGATCCTTTCCCTGTTTCGTAGGGAAAGAATTCCCGGCGTTCCCGTCGCATCTCAAGAGGAGGCGCTCTCCACAGGAAAGGCGAGAGGAACTCCAGGGACGTGACACCATTCCAAGAGTTCCCCAGATGTGTCACTCCATTCCAGAGGAACCTGTTTTCCCTGCTCTGCCTTGACGTTCAAGCCGAGGATCAACTCCCACCACGTGTGCACGTGGGACAGCCCTGTGGGAAAGCCTCGTGGGAAAGCCTCGTGGGAAAGACTCGAGGGAAAACCATAGATCCTTTGATCCACGTGGCGGACTGCGTGACACTGCTGCTACCGCTCTGGAGGAAAGCGCAAGTGCATGCCCGCATTCGAGACGAGGACTGACTCCCCTGGGGAGACTCCAGAAGTACCCCAAGATCCATGTCAGCACTGGAGAGGAATCCTCAGGTTCCGGCCCCGTCTGCACACAAGGTCTTAGGACCCGGCATCGACGGGAGAGGAATCCCGAGAGGCCCCCGAGGAACTCGCATGGGGACTGGCCTTTCCTGAGGCCACCAGAGCGGGTCCCTGAGGTCCCCGTCGTAAGTCGAGAGCACCTGCCGCAACTCGAGAAAATCCAGGAGGTTTTGCCCTCCAGGCGAGATGAGGCCCATTTCCGCTGAGGCTTCTCGAGGCTAATCACGTCTAACCACTGGAACTTCCAAAGGGTCCTTCACACCCTTGCTGCAACTCAAGAAGTTCCCCGACATACCCGTCTCCACTCGAGAGGAAGCACGTGCGTCCCGCACACATCCAGGGGAGCCCCGTTTCCGCCTCCTAGCTCGAGATGAGGGATCCTTTCCCTGTTTCGAAGGGAAAGAATTCCCGGCGTTCCCGTCGCATCTCAAGAGGAGGCGCTCTCCACAGGAAAGGCGAGAGGAACTCCAGGGTCGTGCCACCATTCCAAGAGTCCCCCAGATGTGTCAGTCCATTCCAGAGGAACCTGTTTTCCCTGCACAGCCTTGACGTTCAAGCCGAGGATCGACTCCCACCACGTGTGCACGTGGGACTGCCCTGTGGGAAAGCCTCGTGGGAAAGACTCGAGGGAAAACCATCGATCCTTTGATCCACGCGGCGGACTGCGTGACACTGCTGCTACCGCTCTGGAGGAAAGCGCAAGTGCATGCCCGCATTCGAGACGAGGACTGACTCCCCTGGGGAGACTCCAGAAGTACCCCAAGATCCATGTCAGCACTGGAGAGGAATCCTCAGGTTCCGGCCCCGACTCCACACAAGGTCTTAGGCCCCGGCATCGACGGGAGAGGAATCCCGAGACGCCCCCGAGGAACTCGCATGGGGACTGGCCTTTCCTGAGGCCACCAGAGCGGGTCCCTGAGGTCCCCGTCGTTAGTCGAGAGCACCTGCCACAACTCGAGAAAATCCAGGAGGTTTTGCCCTCCAGGCGAGATGAGGCCCATTTCCGCTGAGGCTTCTCGAGGCCAATCACATGTAACCACTGGAACTTCCAAAGGGTCCTTCACACCCTTGCTGCAAGTCCAGAAGTTCCCCGACATAACCGTCTGCACTCGAGAGGAAGCACGTGGTGTCCCGCACACATCCAGAGGAGCCCCGTTTCCGCCTCCTAGTTCGAGATGAGGGATCCTTTCCCTGTTTCGTAGGGAAAGAATTTCCGGCGTTCCCGTCGCATCTCAAGAGGTGGCGCTCTCCACAGGAAAGGCGAGAGGAACTCCAGGGTCATGCCACCATTCCAAGAGTCCCCCAGATGTGTCAGTCCATTCCAGAGGAACCTGTTTTCCCTGCACTGCCTTGACGTTCAAGCCGAGGATCGACTCCCACCACGTGTGCACGTGGGACAGCCCTGTGGGAAAGCCTCGTGGGAAAGCCTCGTGGGAAAGACTCGAGGGAAAACCATAGATCCTTTGATCCACGCGGCGGACTGCGTGACACTGCTGCTACCGCTCTGGAGGAAAGAGCAAGTGCATGCCCGCATTCGAGACGAGGACTGACTCCCCTGGGGAGACTGCAGAAGTACCCCAAGATCCATGTCAGCACTGGAGAGGAATCCTCAGGTTCCGGCCCCGACTCCACACAAGGTCTTAGGCCCCGGCATCGACGGGAGAGGAATCCCGAGAGGCCCCCGAGGAACTCGCATGGGGACTGGCCTTTCCTGAGGCCACCAGAGCGGGTCCCTGAGGTCCCCGTCGTAAGTCGAGAGCACCTGTCGCAACTCGAGAAAATCCAGGAGGTTTTGCCCTCCAGGCGAGATGAGGCCCATTTCCGCTGAGGCTTCTCGAGGCCAATCACATCTAACCACTGGAACTTCCAAAGGGTCCTTCACACCCTTGCTGCAACTCAAGAAGTTCCCCGACATACCCGTCTCCACTCGAGAGGAAGCACGTGGGGTCCCGCACACATACAGGGGAGCCCCGTTTCGGCCTCGTAGCTCGAGATGAGGGATCCTTTCCCTGTTTCGTAGGGAAAGAATTCCCGGCGTTCCCGTCGCATCTCAAGAGGAGGCGCTCTCCACAGGAAAGGCGAGAGGAACTCCAGGGTCGTGCCACCATTCCAAGATTCCCCCAGACGTGTCAGTCCATTCCAGAGGAACCTGTTTTCCCTGCACAGCCTTGACGTTCAAGCCGAGGATCGACTCCCACCACGTGTGCACGTGGGACTGCCCTGTGGGAAAGCCTCGTGGGAAAACCTCGTGGGAAAGACTCGAGGGAAAACCATCGATCCTTTGATCCACTCCGCGGACTGCGTGACACTGCTGCTACCGCTCTGGAGGAAAGCGCAAGTGCATGCCCGCATTCGAGACGAGGACTGACTCCCCTGGGGAGACTCCAGAAGTACCCCAAGATCCATGTCAGCACTGGAGAGGAATCCTCAGGTTCCGGCCCCGACTCCACACAGGGTCTTAGGCCCCGGCATCGACGGGAGAGGAATCCCGAGAGGCCCCCGAGGAACTCGCATGGGGACTGGCCTTTCCTGAGGCCACCAGAGCGGTTCCCTGAGGTCCCCGTCGTAAGTCGAGAGCACCTGCCGCAACTCGAGAAAATCCAGGAGGTTTTGCCCTCCAGGCGATATGAGGCCCATTTCCGCTGAGGCTTCTCGAGGCCAATCACATCTAACCACTGGAACTTCCAAAGGGTCCTTCACACCCTTGCTGCAACTCAATAAGTTCCCCAACATACCCGTCTCCACTCGAGAGGAAGCACGTGGTGTCCCGCACACATCCAGGGGAGCCCCGTTTCCGCCTCCTAGCTCGAGATGAGGGATCCTTTCCCTGTTTCGTAGGGAAAGAATTCCCGGCGTTCCCGTCGCATCTCAAGAGGAGGCGCTCTCCACAGGAAAGGCGAGAGGAACTGCAGGGTCATGCCACCATTCCAAGAGTCCCCCAGATGTGTCAGTCCATTCCAGAGGAACCTGTTTTCCCTGCACTGCCTTGACGTTCAAGCCGAGGATCGACTCCCACCACGTGTGCACGTGGGACAGCCCTGTGGGAAAGCCTCGTGGGAAAGCCTCGTGGGAAAGACTCGAGGGAAAACCATAGATCATTTGATCCACGCGGCGGACTGCCTGACACTTCTGCTACCGCTGTGGAGGAAAGCGCAAGTGCATGCCCGCATTCGAGACGAGGACTGACTCCCCTGGGGAGACTCCAGAAGTACCCCAAGATCCATGTCAGCACTGGAGAGGAATCCTCAGGTTCCGGCCCCGACTCCACACAAGGTCTTAGGCCCCGGCATCGACGGGAGAGGAATCCCGAGAGGCCCCCGAGGAACTCGCATGGGGACTGGCCTTTCCTGAGGCCACCAGAGCGGGTCCCTGAGGTCCCCGTCGTAAGTCGAGAGCACTTGCCGCAACTCGAGAAAATCCAGGAGGTTTTGCCCTCCAGGCGAGATGAGGCCCATTTCCGCTGAGGCTTCTCGAGGCTAATCACGTCTAACCACTGGAACTTCCAAAGGGTCCTTCACACCCTTGCTGCAACTCAAGAAGTTCCCCGACATACCCGTCTCCACTCGAGAGGAAGGACGTGGGTCCCGCACACATCCAGGGTAGCCCCGTTTCCGCCTCCTAGCTCGAGATGAGGGATCCTTTCCCTGTTTCGTAGGGAAAGAATTCCCGGCGTTCCCGTCGCATCTCAAGAGGAGGCGCTCTCCACAGGAAAGGCGAGAGGAACTCCAGGGTCGTGACACCATTCCAAGAGTCCCCCAGATGTGTCAGTCCATTCCAGAGGAACGTGTTTTCCCTGCACTGCCTTGACGTTCAAGCCGAGGATCGACTCCCACCACGTGTGCACGTGGGACAGCCCTGTGGGAAAGCCTCGTGGGAAAGCCTCGTGGGAAAGACTCGAGGGAAAACCATAGATCCTTTGATCCACGCGGCGGACTGCGTGACACTGCTGCTACCGCTCTGGAGGAAAGCGCAAGGGCATGCCCGCATTCGAGACGAGGACTGACTCCCCTGGGGAGACTCCAGAAGTACCCCAAGATCCATGTCAGCACTGGAGAGGAAACCTCAGGTTCCGGCCCCGACTCCACACAAGGTCTTAGGCCCCGTCATCGACGGGAGAGGAATCCCGAGAGGCCCCCGAGGAACTCGCATGGGGACTGGCCTTTCCTGAGGCCACAAGAGCGGGTCCCTGAGGTCCCCGTCGTAAGTCGAGAGCACCTGCCGGAACTCGAGAAAATCCAGGAGGTTTTGCCCTCCAGGCGAGATGAGGCCCATTTCCGCTGAGGCTTCTCGAGGCTAATCACATCTAACCACTGGAACTTCCAAAGGGTCCTTCACACCCTTGCTGCAACTCAAGAAGTTCCCCGACATACCCGTCTCCACTCGAGAGGAAGCACGTGGGTCCCGCACACATCCAGGGGAGCCCCGTTTCCGCCTCCTAGCTCGAGATGAGGGATCCTTTCCCTGTTTCGTAGGGAAAGATTTCCCGGCGTTCGCGTCGCATCTCAAGAGGAGGCGCTCTCCACAGGAAAGGCGAGAGGAACTCCAGTGTCGAGACACCATTCCAAGAGTCCCCCAGATGTGTCAGTCCATTCCAGAGGAACCTGTTTTCCCTGCACTGCCTTGACGTTCAAGCCGAGGATCGACTCCCACCACGTGTGCACGTGGGACAGCCCTGTGGGAAAGCCTCATGGGAAAGCCTCGTGGGAAAGACTCGAGGGAAAACCATAGATCCTTTGATCCACGCGGCGGACTGCGTGACACTGCTGCTACCGCTCTGGAGGAAAGCGCAAGTGCATGCCCGCATTCGAGACGAGGACTGACTCCTCTGGGGAGACTCCAGACGTACCCCAAGATCCATGTCAGCACTGGAGAGGAATCCTCAGGTTCCGGCCCCGACTCCACACAAGGTCTTAGGCCCCGGCATCGACGGGAGAGGGAATCCGAGAGGCCCCCGAGGAACTCGCATGGGGACTGGCTTTTCCTGAGGCCACCAGAGCGGGTCCCTGAGGTCCCCGTCGTAAGTCGAGATCACCTGCCGCAACTCGAGAAAATCCAGGAGGTTTTGCCCTCCAGGCGAGATGAGGCCCATTTCCGCTGAGGCTTCTCGAGGCCAATCACATCTAACCACTGGAACTTCCAAAGGGTCCTTCACACCCTTGCTGCAACTCAAGAAGTTCCCCAACATACCCGTCTCCACTCGAGAGGAAGCACGTGGGGTCCCGCACACATCCAGGGGAGCCCCGTTTCCGCCTCCTAGCTCGAGATGAGGGATCCTTTCCCTGTTTCGTAGGGAAAGAATTCCCGGCGTTCCCGTCGCATCTCAAGAGGAGGCGCTCTCCACAGGAAAGGCGAGAGGAACTCCAGGGTCGTGCCACCATTCCAAGAGTCCCCCAGATGTGTCAGTCCATTCCAGAGGAACCTGTTTTCCCTGCACTGCCTTGACGTTCAAGCCGAGGATCGACTCCCACCACGTGTGCACGTGGGACAGCCCTGTGGGAAAGCCTCGTGGGAAAGCCTCGTGGGAAAGACTCGAGGGAAAACCATAGATCCTTTGATCCACGCGGCGGACTGCGTGACACTGCTGCTACCGCTCTGGAGGAAAGCGCAAGTGCATGCCCGCATTCGAGACGAGCACTGACTCCCCTGGGGAGACTCCAGAAGTACCCCAAGATCCATGTCAGCACTGGAGAGGAATCCTCAGGTTCCGGCCCCGACTCCACACAACGTCTTAGGACCCGGCATCGACGGGAGAGGAATCCCGAGACGCCCCCAAGGAACTCGCATGGGGACTGGCCTTTCCTGAGGCCACCAGAGCGGGTCCCTGAGGTCCCCGTCGTTAGTCGAGAGCACCTGCCGCAACTCGAGAAAATCCAGGAGGTTTTGCCCTCCAGGCGAGATGAGGCCCATTTCCGCTGAGGCTTCTCGAGGCCAATCACCTCTAACCACTGGAACTTCCAAAGGGTCCTTCACACCCTTGCTGCAAGTCCAGAAGTTCCCCGACAAAACCGTCTGCACTCGAGAGGAAGCACGTGTTGTCCCGCACACATCCAGGGGAGCCCCGTTTCCGCCTCCTAGTTCGAGATGAGGGATCCTTTCCCTGTTTCGTAGGGAAAGAATTTCCGGCGTTCCCGTCGCATCTCAAGAGGTGGCGCTCTCCACAGGAAAGGCGAGAGGAACTCCAGGGTCATGCCACCATTCCAAGAGTCCCCCAGATGTGTCAGTCCATTCCAGAGGAACCTGTTTTCCCTGCACTGCCTTGACGTTCAAGCCGAGGATCGACTCCCACCACGTGTGCACGTGGGACAGCCCTGTGGGAAAGCCTCGTGGGAAAGCCTCGTGGGAAAGACTCGAGGGAAAACCATAGATCCTTTGATCCACGCGGCGGACTGCGTGACACTGCTGCTACCGCTCTGGAGGAAAGCGCAAGTGCATGCCCGCATTCGAGACGAGGACTGACTCCCCTGGGGAGACTCCAGAAGTACCCCAAGATCCATGTCAGCACTGGAGAGGAATCCTCAGGTTCCGGCCCCGACTCCACACAAGGTCTTAGGCCCCGGCATCGACGGGAGAGGAATCCCGAGAGGTCCCCGAGGAATTCGCATGGGGACTGGCCTGTCCTGAGGCCACCAGAGCGGGTCCCTGAGGTCCCCGTCGTAAGTCGAGAGCACCTGCCGCAACTCGAGAAAATCCAGGAGGTTTGCCCTCCAGGCGAGATGAGGCCCATTTCCGCTGAGGCTTCTCGAGGCCAATCACATCTAACCACTGGAACTTCCAAAGGGTCCTTCACACCCTTGCTGCAACTCAAGAAGTTCCCTGACATACCCGTCTGTACTCGAGAGGAAGCACGTGGTGTCCCGCACACATCCAGGGGAGCCCCGTTTCCGCCTCCTAGCTCGAGATGAGGGATCCTTTCCCTGTTTCGTAGGGAAAGAATTCCCGGCGTTCCCGTCGCATCTCAAGAGGAGGCGGTCTCCACAGGAAAGGCGAGAGGAACTCCAGGGTCATGCCACCATTCCAAGAGTCCCCCAGATGTGTCAGTCCATTCCAGAGGAACATGTTTTCCCTGCACTGCCTTGACGTTCAAGCCGAGGATCGACTACCAGCACGTGTGCACGTGGGACAGCCCTGTGGGAAAGCCTCGTGGGAAAGCCTCGTGGGAAAGACTCGAGGGAAAACCATAGATCCTTTGATCCACGCGGCGGACTGCGTGACACTGCTGCTACCGCTCTGGAGGAAAGCGCAAGTGCATGCCCGCATTCGAGACGAGGACTGACTCCCCTGGGGAGACTCCAGAAGTACCCCAAGATCCATGTCAGCACTGGAGAGGAATCCTCAGGTTCCGGCCCCGACTCCACACAAGGTCTTAGGCCCCGGCATCGACGGGAGAGGAATCCCGAGACGCCCCCGAGGAACTCGCATGGGGACTGGCCTTTCCTGAGGCCACCAGAGCGGGTCCCTGAGGTCCCCGTCGTAAGTCGAGAGCACCTGCCGCAACTCGAGAAAATCCAGGAGGTTTTGCCCTCCAGGCGACATGAGGCCCATTTCCGCTGAGGCTTCTCGAGGCCAATCACGTCTAACCACTGGAACTTCCAAAGGGTCCTTCACACCCTTGCTGCAACTCAAGAAGTTCCCCGACATACCCGTCTCCACTCGAGAGGAAGCACGTGGGGTCCCGCACACATCCAGGGGAGCCCCGTTTCCGCCTCCTAGCTCGAGATGAGGGATCCTTTCCCTGTTTCGTAGGGAAAGAATTCCCGGCGTTCCCGTCGCATCTCAAGAGGAGGCGCTCTCCACAGGAAAGGCGAGAGGAACTCCAGGGTCGTGCCACCATTCCAAGAGTCCCCCAGATGTGTCAGTCCATTCCAGAGGAACCTGTTTTCCCTGCACTGCCTTGACGTTCAAGCCGAGGATCGACTCCCACCACGTGTGCACGTGGGACAGCCCTGTGGGAAAGCCTCGTGGGAAAGCCTCGTGGGAAAGACTCGAGGGAAAACCATAAATCCTTTGATCCACGCGGCGGACTGCGTGACACTGCTGCTACCGCTCTGGAGGAAAGCGCAAGTGCATGCCCGCATTCGAGACGAGGACTGACTCCCCTGGGGAGACTCCAGAAGTACCCCAAGATCCATGTCAGCACTGGAGAGGAATCCTCAGGTTCCGGTCCCGACTCCACACAAGGTCTTAGGCCCCGGCATCGACGGGAGAGGAATCCCGAGAGGCCCCCGAGGAACTCGCATGGGGACTGGCCTTTCCTGAGGCCACCAGAGCGGTTCCCTGAGGTCCCCGTCGTAAGTCGAGAGCACCTGCCGCAACTCGAGAAAATCCAGGAGGTTTTGCCCTCCAGGCGAGATGAGGCCCATTTCCGCTGAGGCTTCTCGAGGCCAATCACATCTAACCACTGGAACTTCCAAAGGGTCCTTCACACCCTTGCTGCAACTCAAGAAGTTCCCCGACATACCCGTCTCCACTCGAGAGGAAGCACGTGGTGTCCCGCACACATCCAGGGGAGCCCCGTTTCCGCCTCCCAGCTCGAGATGAGGGATCCTTTCCCTGTTTCGTAGGGAAAGAATTCCCGGCGTTCCCGTCGCATCTCAAGAGGAGGCGCTCTCCACAGGAAAGGCGAGAGGAACTCCAGGGTCATGCCACCATTCCAAGAGTCCCCCAGATGTGTCAGGCCATTCCAGAGGAACCTGTTTTCCCTGCACTGCCTTGACGTTCAAGCCGAGGATCGACTCCCACCACGTGTGCACGTGGGACAGCCCTGTGGGAAAGCCTCGTGGGAAAGCCTCGTGGGAAAGACTCGAGGGAAAACCATAGATCCTTTGATCCACGCGGCGGACTGCGTGACACTGCTGCTACCGCTCTGGAGGAAAGCGCAAGTGCATGCCCGCATTCGAGACGAGGACTGACTCCCCTGGGGAGACTCCAGAAGTACCCCAAGAACCATGTCAGCACTGGAGAGGAATCCTCAGGTTCCGGCCCCGACTCCACACAAGGTCTTAGGCCCCGGCATCGACGGGAGAGGAATCACGAGAGGGCCCCGAGGAACTCGCATGGGGACGGCCTTTCCTGAGGCCACCAGAGCGGTTCCCTGAGGTCCCCGTCGTAAGTCGAGAGCACCTGCCGCAACTCGAGAAAATCCAGGAGGTTTTGCCCTCCAGGCGAGATGAGGCCCATTTCCGCTGAGGCTTCTAGAGGCCAATCACGTCTAACCACTGGAACTTCCAAAGGGTCCTTCACACCCTTGCTGCAACTCAAGAAGTTCCCCGACATACCCGTCTCCACTCGAGAGGAAGCACGTGGTGTCCCGCACACATCCAGGGGAGCCCCGTTTCCGCCTCCTAGCTCGAGATGAGGGATCCTTTCCCTGTTTCGTAGGGAAAGAATTCCCGGGGTTCTCGTCGCATCTCAAGAGGAGGCGCTCTCCACAGGAAAGGCGAGAGGAACTCCAGGGTCATGCCACCATTCCAAGAGTCCCCCAGATGTGTCAGTCCATTCCAGAGGAACCTGTTTTCCCTGCACTGCCTTGACGTTCAAGCCGAGGATCGACTCCCACCACGTGTGCACGTGGGACAGCCCTGTGGGAAAGCCTCGTGGGAAAGCCTCGTGGGAAAGACTCGAGGGAAAACCATAGATCCTTTGATCCACGCGGCGGACTGCGTGACACTGCTGCTACCGCTCTGGAGGAAAGCGCAAGTGCATGCCCGCATTCGAGACGAGGACTGACTCCCCTGGGGAGACTCCAGAAGTACCCCAAGATCCATGTCAGCACTGGAAGGAATCCTCAGGTTCCGGCCCCGACTCCACACAAGGTCTTAGGCCCCGGCATCGACGGGAGAGGAATCCCGAGACGCCCCCGAGGAACTCGCATGGGGACTGGCCTTTCCTGAGGCCACCAGAGCGGTTCCCTGAGATCCCCGTCGTAAGTCGAGATCACCTTCCGCAACTCGAGAAAATCCAGGAGGTTTTGCCCTCCACGCGAGATGAGGCCCATTTCCGCTGAGGCTTCTCGAGGCCAATCACATCTAACCAGTGGAACTTCCAAAGGGTCCTTCACACCCTGGCTGCAACTCAAGAAGTTCCCCGACATACCCGTCTCCACTCGAGAGGAAGCACGTGGGTTCGCGCACACATCCAGGGGAGCCCCGTTTCCGCTTCCTAGCTCGAGATGAGGGATCCTTTCCCTGTTTCGTAGGGAAAGAATTCCCGGCGTTCCCGTCGCATCTCAAGAGGAGGCGCTCTCCACAGGAAAAGCGAGAGGAACTCCAGGGTCATGCCACCATTCCAAGAGTCCCCCAGATGTGTCAGTCCATTCCAGAGGAACCTGTTTTCCCTGCACTGCCTTGACGTTCAAGCCGAGGATCGACTCCCACCACGTGTGCACGTGGGACAGCCCTGTGGGAAAGCCTCGTGGGAAAGCCTCGTGGGAAAGTCTCGAGGGAAAACCATAGATCCTTTGATCCACGTGGCGGACTGCCTGACACTGCTGCTACCGCTCTGGAGGAAAGCGCAAGTGCATGCCCGCATTCGAGACGAGGACTGACTCCCCTGGGGAGATTCCAGAAATACCCCAAGATCCATGTCAGCACTGGAGAGGAATCCTCAGGTTCCGGCCCCGACTCCACACAAGGTCTTAGGCCCCGGCATCGACGGGAGAGGAATCCCGAGAGGCCCCCGAGGAACTCGCATGGGGACTGGCCTTTCCTGAGGCCACCAGAGCGGTTCCTGAGGTCCCCGTCGTAAGTCGAGAGCACTTGCCACAACTCGAGAAAATCCTGGAGGTTTTGCCCTCCAGGCGAGATGAGGCCCATTTCCGCTGAGGCTTCTCGAGGCCAATCACATCTAACCACTGGAACTTCCAAAGGGTCCTTCACACCATTGCTGCAACTCAAGAAGTTCCCCGACATACCCGTCTCCACTCGAGAGGAAGCACGTGCGGTCCCTCACACATCCAGGGGAGCCCCGTTTCCGCCTCCTAGCTCGAGATGAGGGATCCTTCCCTGTTTCGTAGGGAAAGAATTCCTGGCGTTCCCGTCGCATCTCAAGAGGAGGCGCTCTCCACAGGAAAGGCGAGAGGAACTCCAGGGTCGTGACACTATTCCAAGAGTCCCCCAGATGTGTCAGTCCATTCCAGAGGAACCTGTTTTCCCTGCACTGCCTTGACGTTCAAGCCGAGCATCGACTCCCACCACGTGTGCACGTGGGACAGCCCTGTGGGAAAGCCTCGTGGGAAAGCCTCGTGGGAAAGACTCGAGGGAAAACCATAGATCCTTTGATCAACGCGGCGGACTGCGTGACACTGCTGCTACCGCTCTGGAGGAAAGCGCAAGTGCATGCCCCCATTCGAGACGAGGACTGACTCCCCTGGGGAGACTCCAGAAGTACCCCAAGATCCATGTCAGCACTGGAGAGGAATCCTCAGGTTCCGGCCCCGACTCCACACAAGGTCTTAGGCCCCACCATCGAAGGGAGAGGAATCCCGAGAGGCTCCCGATGAACTCGCATGGGGACTGGCCTTTCCTGAGGCCACCAGAGCGGGTCCCTGAGGTCCCCGTCGTAAGTCGAGAGCACCTGCCGCAACTCGAGAAAATCCAGAAGGTTTTGCCCTCCAGGCGAAATGAGGCCCATTTCCGCTGAGGCTTCTCGAGGCCAATCACGTCTAACCACTGGAACTTCCAAAGGGTCCTTCACACCATTGCTGCAACTCAAGAAGTTCCCCAACATACCCGTCTCCACTCGAGAGGAAGCACGTGGGGTCCCTCACACATCCAGGGGAGCCCCGTTTCCGCCTCCTAGCTCGAGATGAGGGATCCTTCCCTGTTTCGTAGGGAAAGAATTCCCGGCGTTCCCGTCGCATCTCAAGAGGTGGCGCTCTCCACAGGAAAGGCGAGAGGAACTCCAGGGTCGTGACACCATTCCAAGAGTCCCCCAGATGTGTCAGTCCATTCCAGAGGAACCTGTTTTCCCTGCACTGCCTTGACGTTCAAGCCGAGGATCGACTCCCACCACGTGTGCACGTGGGACAGCCCTGTGGGAAAGCCTCGTGGGAAAGCCTCGTGGGAAAGACTCGAGGGAAAACCATAGATCCTTTGATCCACGCGGCGGACCGCGTGACACTGCTGCTACCGCTCTGGAGGAAAGCGCAAGTGCATGCCCGCATTCGAGACGAGGACTGACTCCCCTGGGGAGACTCCAGAAGTACCCCAAGAAACATGTCAGCACTGGAGAGGAATCCTCAGGTTCCGGCCCGACTCCACACAAGGTCTTAGGCCCCGGCATCGACGGGAGAGGAATCCCGAGAGGCCCCCGAGGAACTCGCATGGGGACTGGCCTTTCCTGAGGCCACCAGAGCGGTTCCCTGAGGTCCCCGTCGTAAGTCGAGAGCACCTGCCGCAACTCGAGAAAATCCATGAGGTTTTGCCCTCCAGGCGAGATGAGGCCCATTTCCGCTGAGGCTTCTCGAGGCCAATCACATCTAACGACTGGAACTTCCAAAGGGTCCTTCACACCATTGCTGCAACTCAAGAAGTTCCCCAACATACCCGTCTCCACTCGAGAGGAAGCACGTGGGGTCCCTCACACATCCAGGGGAGCCCCGTTTCCCCCTCTTAGCTCGAGATGAGGGATCCTTCCCTGTTTCGTAGGGAAAGAATTCCCGGCGTTCCCGTCGCATCTCAAGAGGAGGCGCTCTCCACAGGAAAGGCGAGAGGAACTCCAGGGTCGTGCCACCATTCCAAGAGTCCCCCAGATGTGTCAGTCCATTCCAGAGGAACCTGTTTTCCCTGCACTGCCTTGACGTTCAAGCCGAGGATCGACTCCCACCACGTGTGCACGTGGGACAGCCCTGTGGGAAAGCCTCGTGGGAAAGCCTCGTGGGAAAGACTCGAGGGAAAATCATAGATCCTTTGATCCACGCGGCGGACTGCGTGACACTGCTGCTACCGCTCTGGAGCAAAGCGCAAGTGCATGCCCGCATTCGACACGAGGACTGACTCCCCTGGGGAGACTCCAGAAGTACCCCAAGATCCATGTCAGCACTGGAGAGGAATCCTCAGGTTCCGGCCCCGACTCCACACAAGGTCTTAGGCCCCGGCATCGACGGGAGAGGAATCCCGAGAGGCCCCCGAGGAACTCGCATGGGGACTGGCCTTTCCTGAGGCCACCAGAGCGGGTCCCTGAGTTCCCCGTCGTAAGTCGAGAGCACCTGCCGCAACTCGAGAAAATCCAGGAGGTTTTGCCCTCCAGGCGAGATGAGGCCCATTTCCGCTGAGGCTTCTCGAGGCCAATCACATCTAACCACTGGAACTTCCAAAGGGTCCTTCACACCCTTGCTGCAACTCAAGAATTTCCCCGACATACCCGTCTGCACTCGAGAGGAAGCACGTGGTGTCCCGCACACATCCAGGGGAGCCCCGTTTCTGCCTCCTAGCTCGAGATGAGGGATCCTTTCCCTGTTTCGTAGGGAAAGAATTCCCGGCGTTCCCGTCGCATCTCAAGAGGAGGCACTCTCCACAGGAAAGGCGAGAGGAACTCCAGGGTCATGCCACCATTCCAAGAGTTCCCCAGATGTGTCAGTGCATTCCAGAGGAACCTGTTTTCCCTTCACTGCCTTGACGTTCAAGCCGAGGATCGACTCCGACCACGTGTGCACGTGGGACAGCCCTGTGGGAAAGCCTCGGGGGAAAGCCTCGTGGGAAAGACTCGAGGGAAAACCATAGATTCTTTGATCCACGCGGCGGACTGCGTGACACTGCTGCTACCACTCTGGAGGAAAGCGCAAGTGCATGCCCGCATTCGAGACGAGGACTGACTCCCCTGGGGAGACTCCAGAAGTACCCCAAGATCCATGTCAGCACTGGAGAGGAATCCTCAGGTTCCGGCCCCGACTCCACACAAGGTCTTAGGCCCCGGCATCGACGGGAGAGGAATCCCGAGAGGCCCCCGTGGAACTCGCATGGGGACTGGCCTTTCCTGAGGCCACCAGAGCGGGTCCCTGAGGTCCCCGTCGTAAGTCGAGAGCACCTGCCGCAACTCGCGAAAATCCAGGAGGTTTTGCCCTCCAGGCGAGATGAGGCCCATTTCCGCTGAGGGTTCTGGAGGCTAATCACGTCTAACCACTGGAAGTTTCAAAGGGTCCTTCACACCCTTGCTGCAACTCAAAAAGTTCCCCGACATACCGGTCTGCACTCGAGAGGAAGCACGTAGGTCCCGCACACATCCAGGGGAGCCCCGTTTCCGCCTACTAGCTCGAGATGAGGGATCCTTTCCCTGTTTCGTAGGGAAAGAATTCCCGGCGTTCCCGTCGCATCTCAAGAGGAGGCGCTCTCCACAGGAAAGGCGAGAGGAACTCCAGGGTCGTGCCACCATTCCAAGAGTCCCCCAGATGTGTCAGTCCATTCCAGAGGAACCTGTTTTCCCTGCACTGCCTTGACGTTCAAGCCGAGGATCGACTCCCACCACGTGTGCACGTGGGACAGCCCTGTGGGAAAGCCTCGTGGGAAAGCCTCGTGGGAAAGACTCGAGGGAAAACCATAGATCCTTTGATCCACGAGGCGGACTGCGTGACATTGCTGCTACCGCTCTGGAGGAAAGCGCAAGTGCATGCCCGCATTCGAGACGAGGACTGACTCCCCTGGGGAGACTCCAGAAGTACCCCAAGATCCATGTCAGCACTGGAGAGGAATCCTCAGGTTCCGGCCCCGACTCCACACAAGGTCTTAGGCCCCGGCATCGACGGGAGAGGAATTCCGAGAGGCCCCCGAGGAACTCGCATGGGGACTGGCCTTTCCTGAGGCCACCAGAGCGGGTCCCTGAGGTCCCCGTCGTAAGTCGAGATCACCTGCCGCAACTCGAGAAAATCCAGGAGGTTTTGCCCTCCAGGCGAGATGAGGCCCATTTCCGCTGAGGCTTCTCGAGGCTAATCACTTCTAACCACTGGAACTTCCAAAGGGTCCTTCACACCCTTGCTGCAACTCAAGAAGTTCCCCGACATACCCGTCTCCACTCGAGAGGAAGCACGTGGTGTCCCGCCCACATCCAGGGGAGTTCCGTTTCCGACTCCTAGCTCGAGATGAGGGATCCTTTCCCTGTTTCGTAGGGAAAGAATTCCCGGCGATCCCGTCGCATCTCAAGAGGAAGCGCTCTCCACAGGAAAGGGGAGAGGAACTCCAGGGTCGTGCCACCATTCCAAGAGTCCCCCAGATGTGTCAGTCCATTACAGAGGAACCTGTTTTCCCTGCACTGCCTTGACGTTCAAGCCGAGGATCGACTCCCACCACGTGTGCACGTGAGACAGCCCTGTGGGAAAGCCTCGTGGGAAAGCCTCGTGGGAAAGACTCGAGGGAAAACCATAGATCCTTTGATCCACGCGGCGGACTGCGTGACACTGCTGCTACCGCTCTGGAGGAAAGCGCAAGTGCATGCCCGCATTCGAGACGAGGACTGACTCCCCTGGGGAGACTCCAGAAGTACCCCAAGATCCATGTCAGCACTGGAGAGGAATCCTCAGGTTCCGGCCCCGACTCCACACAAGGTCTTAGGCCCCGGCATCGACGGGATAGGGATCCCGAGAGGCCCCCGAGGAACTCGCATGGGGACTGGCTTTTCCTGAGGCCACCAGAGCGGGTCCCTGAGGTCCTCATCGACAGTCGAGATCACCTGCCGCAACTCGAGAAAATCCAGGAGGTTTTGCCCTCCAGGCGAGATGAGGCTCATTTCCGCTGAGGCTTCTCGATGCTAATCACGTCTAAACACTGGAACTTCCAAAGGGTCCTTCACACCCTTGCTGCAACTCAAGAAGTTTCACGACATACCCGTCTCCACTCGAAAGGAAGCACCTGGTGTCCCGCACACATCCAGTGGAGCCCCGTTTCCGCCTCCTAGCTCGAGATGAGGGATCCTTTCCCTGTTTCGTAGGGAAAGAATTCCCGGCGTTCCCGTCGCATCTCAAGAGGAGGCGCTCTCCACAGGAAAGGCGAGAGGAACTCCAGGGTCGTGCCACCATTCCAAGAGTCCCCCAGATGTGTCAGTCCATTCCAGAGGAACCTGTTTTCCCTGCACTGCCTTGACGTTCAAGCCAAGGATCGACTCCCACCACGTGTGCACGTGGGACAGCCCGGTGGGAAAGCCTCGTGGGAAAGCCTCGTGGGAAAGACTCGAGGGAAAACCATGGATCCTTTGATCCTTGCGGCGGACAGCGTGACACTGCTGCTACCGCTCTGGAGGAAAGCGCAAGTGCATGCCCGCATTCGAGACGAGGACTGACTCCCCTGGGGAGACTCCAGAAGTACCCCAAGATCCATGTCAGCACTGGAGAGGAATCCTCAGGTTCAGGCCCCGACTCCACACAAGGTATTAGGCCCCGGCATCGACGGGAGAGGAATCCCGAGAGGCCCCCGAGGAACTCGCATGGGGACTGGCCTTTCCTGAGGCCACCAGAGCGGGTCCCTGAGGTCCCCGTCGTAAGTCGAGAGCACCTGCCGCAACTCGAGAAAATCCAGGAGGTTTTGCCCTCCAGGCGAGATGAGGCCCATTTCCGCTGAGGCTTCTCGAGGCTAATCACTTCTAACCACTGGAACTTCCAAAGGGTCCTTCACACCCTTGCTGCAACTCAAGAAGTTCCCCGACATACCCGTCCCCACTCGAGAGGAAGCACGAGGTGTCCCGCCCACATCCAGGGGAGTTCCGTTTCCGACTCCTAGCTCGAGATGAGGGATCCTTTCCCTGTTTCGTTAGGAAAGAATTCCCGGCGTTCCCGTCGCATCTCAAGAGGAGGCGCTCTCCACAGGAAAGGCGAGAGGAATTCCAGGGTCGTGCCACCATTCCAAGAGTCCCCCAGATGTGTCACTCCATTCCAGAGGAATCAGTTTTCCCTGCACTGCCTTGACGTTCAAGCCAAGGATCGACTCCCACCACGTGTGCACGTGGGACAGCCCTGTGGGAAAGCCTCCTGGGAAAGCCTCGTGGGAAAGACTCGAGGGAAAACCATAGATCCTTTGATCCACGCGGCGGACTGCGTGACACTGCTGCTACCGCTCTGGAGGAAAGCGCAAGTGCATGCCCGCATTCGAGACGAGGACTGACTCCCCTGGGGAGACTCCAGAAGTACCCCAAGATCCATGTCAGCACTGGAGAGGAATCCTCAGGATCCGGCCCCGACTCCACACAAGGTCTTAGGCCCCGGCATCGACGGGATAGGGATCCCGAGAGGCCCCCGCGGAACTCGCATGGGGACTGGCTTTTCCTGAGGCCACCAGAGCGGGTCCCTGAGGTCCCCATCGTCAGTCGAGATCACCTGCCGCAACTCGAGAAAATCCAGGAGGTTTTGCCCTCCAGGCGAGATGAGGCTCATTTCCGCTGAGGCTTCTCGAGGCTAATCACGTCTAAACACGGGAACTTCCAAAGGGTCCTTCACACCCTTGCTGCAACTCAAGAAGTTTCCCGACATACCCGTCTCCACTCGAAAGGAAGCACGTGGTGTCCCGCACACATCCAGTGGAGCCCCGTTTCCGCCTCCTAGCTCGAGATGAGGGATCCTTTCCCTGTTTCGTAGGGAAAGAATTCCCGGCGTTCCCGTCGCATCTCAAGAGGAGGCGCTCTCCACAGGAAAGGCGAGAGGAACTCCAGGGTCGTGCCACCATTCCAAGAGTCCCCCAGATGTGTCAGTCCATTCCAGAGGAACCTGTTTTCCCTGCACTGCCTTGACGTTCAAGCCAAGGATCGACTCCCACCACGTGTGCACGTGGGACAGCCCTGTGGGAAAGCCTCGTGGGAAAGCCTCGTGGGAAAGACTCGAGGGAAAACCATGGATCCTTTGATCCATGCGGCGGACTGCGTGACACTGCTGCTACCGCTCTGGAGGAAAGCGCAAGTGCATGCCAGCATTCGAGACGAGGACTGACTCCCCTGGGGAGACTCCAGAAGTACCCCAAGATCCATGTCAGCACTGGAGAGGAATCCTCAGGTTCCGGCCCCGACTCCACACAACGTCTTATTCCCCGGCATCGACGGGAGAGGAATCCCCAGAGGAACTCTCATGGGGACTGGCCTTTCCTGAGGCCACCATAGCGGGTCCCTGAGGTCCTCGTCGTAAGTCGAGAGCACCTGCCGCAACTCGAGAAAATCCAGGCGGTTTTGCCCTCCAGGCGAGATGAGGCCCATCTCCGCTGAGGCTTCTCGAGGCCAATCACATCTAACCACTGGAACTTCCAAAGGGTCCTTCACACCCTTGCTGCAACTCAAGAAGTTCCCCGACATACCCGTCTGCACTCGAGAGGAAGCACGTGGGGTCCCGCACACATCCAGGGGAGCCCCGTTTCCGCCTCCTAGCTCGAAATGAGGGATCCTTTCCCTGTTTCCTAGGGAAAGAATTCCCGGCGTTCCCGTCGCATCTCAAGAGGAGGCGCTCTCCACAGGAAAGGCGAGAGGAACTCCAGGGTCGTGCCACCATTCCAAGAGTCCCCCAGATGTGTCAGTCCATTCCAGAGGAACCTGTTTTCCCTGCATTGCCTTGACGTTTAAGCCAAGGATCGACTCCCACCACGTGTGCACGTGGGACAGCCCTGTGGGAAAGCCTCGTGGGAAAGCCTCGTGGGAAAGACTCGAGGGAAAACCATGGATCCTTTGATCCATGCGGCGGACTGCGTGACACTGCTGCTACAGCTCTGGAGGAAAGCGCAAGTGCATGCCCGCATTCGAGACGAGGACTGACTCCCCTGGGGAGACTCCAGAAGTACCCCAAGATCCATGTCAGCACTGGAGAGGAATCCTCAGGTTCCGGCCCCGACTCCACACAAGGTCTTAGACCCCGGCATCGACGGGAGAGGAATCCCCAGAGGAACTCGCATGGGGACTGGCCTTTCCTGAGGCCACCAGAGCGGGTCCCTGAGGTCCCCGTCGTAAGTCGAGAGCACCTGCCGCAACTCGAGAAAATGCAGGAGGTTTTGCCCTCCAGGCGAGATGAGGCCCATTTCCGCTGAGGCTTCTCGAGGCCAATCACATCTAACCACTGGAACTTCCAAAGGGTCCTTCACACCCTTGCTGCAACTCAAGAAGTTCCCCGACATACCCGTCTGCACTCGAGAGGAAGCACGTGGGGTCCCGCACACATCCAGGGGAGCCCCGTTTCCGCCTCCTAGCTCGAGATGAGGGATCCTTTCCCTGTTTCGTAGGGAAAGAATTCCCGGCGATCCCGTCGCATCTCAAGAGGAAGCGCTCTCCACAGGAGAGGGGAGAGGAACTCCAGGGTCGTGCCACCATTCCAAGAGACCCCCAGATGGGTCAGTCCATTACAGAGGAACCTGTTTTCCCTGCACTGCCTTGACGTTCAAGCCGAGGATCGACTCCCACCACGTGTGCACGTGGGACAGCCCTGTGGGAAAGCCTCGTGGGAAAGCCTCGTGGGAAAGACTCGAGGGAAAACCATAGATCCTTTGATCCACGCGGCGGACTGCGTGACACTGCTGCTACCGCTCTGGAGGAAAGCGCAAGTGCATGCCCGCATTCGAGACGAGGACTGACTCCCCTGGGGAGACTCCAGAAGTACCCCAAGATCCATGTCAGCACTGGAGAGGAATCCTCAGGTTCCGGCCCCGACTCCACAGAAGGACTTAGGCCCTGGCATCGACGGGAGAGGGATCCCGAGAGGCCCCCGAGCAACTCGCATGGGGACTGGCTTTTCCTGAGGCCACCAGAGCGGGTCCCTGAGGTCCCCGTCGTCAGTCGAGATCACCTGCCGCAACTCGAGAAAATCCAGGAGGTTTTGCCCTCCAGGCGAGATGAGGCTCATTTCCGCTGAGGCTTCTCGAGGCTAATCACGTCTAAACACTGGAACTTCCAAAGGGTCCTTCACAACCTTGCTGCAACTCAAGAAGTTTCCCGACATACCCGTCTCCACTCGAATGGAAGCACGTGGTGTCCCGCACACATCCAGGGGAGCCCCGTTTTCGCCTCCTAGCTCGAGATGAGGGATCCTTTCCCTGTTTCGTAGGGAAAGAATTCCCGGCGTTCCCGTCGCATCTCAAGAGGAGGCGCTCTCCACAGGAAAGGCGAGAGGAACTCCAGGGTCGTGACACCATTCCAAGAGTCCCCCAGATGTGTCAGTCCATTCCAGAGGAACCTGTTTTCCCTGCACTGCCTTGACGTTCAAGCCGAGGATCGACTCCCACCACGTGTGCACGTGGGACAGCCCTGTGGGAAAGCCTCGTGGGAAAGCCTCGTGGGAAAGACTCGAGGGAAAACCATAGATCCTTTGATCCACGCGGCGGACTGCGTGACACTGCTGCTACTGCTCTGGAGGAAAGAGCAAGTGCATGCCCGCATTCGAGACGAGGACTGACTCCCCTGGGGAGACTCCAGAAGTACCCCAAGATCCATGTCAGCACTGGAGAGGAATCCTCAGGTTCCGGCCCCGAATCCACACAAGGTCTTAGGCCCCGGCATCGACGGGAGAGGAATCCCGAGAGGCCCCCGAGGAACTCGCATGGGGACTGGCCTTTCCTGAGGCCACCTGAGCGGGTCCCTGAGGTCCCCGTCGTAAGTCGAGAGCACCTGACGCAACTCGAGAAAATCCAGGAGGTTTTGCCCTCCAGGCGAGATGAGGCCCATTTCCGCTGAGGCTTCTCGAGGCCAATCACATCTAACCACTGGAACTTCCAAAGGGTCCTTCACACCCTTGCTGCAACTCAAGAAGTTCCCCGACATACCCGTCTCCACTCGAGAGGAAGCACGTGGTGTCCCGCACACATCCAGGGGAGCCCCGTTTCCGCCTCCTAGCTCGAGATGAGGGATCCTTTCCCTGTTTCGTAGGGAAAGAATTCCCGGCGTTCCCGTCGCATCTCAAGAGGAGGCGCTCTCCACAGGAAAGGCGAGAGGAACTCCAGGGTCATGCCACCATTCCAAGAGTCCCCCAGATGTGTCAGTCCATTCCAGAGGAACCTGTTTTCCCTGCACTGCCTTGACTTTCAAGCCGAGGATCGACTCCCACCACGTGTGCACGTGGGACAGCCCTGTGGGAAAGCCTCGTGGGAAAGCCTCGTGGGAAAGACTCGAGGGAAAACCATAGATCCTTTGATCCACGCGGCGGACTGCGTGACACTGCTGCTACCGCTCTGGAGGAAAGCGCAAGTGCATGCCCGCATTCGAGACGAGGACTGACTCCCCTGGGGAGACTCCAGAAGTACCCCAAGATCCATGTCAGCACTGGAGAGGAATCCTCAGGTTCCGGCCCCGAATCCACACAAGGTCTTAGGCCCCGGCATCGACGGGAGAGGAATCCCGAGAGGCCCCCGAGGAACTCGCATGGGGACTGGCCATTCCTGAGGCCACCAGAGCGGGTCCCTGAGGTCCCCGTCGTAAGTCGAGAGCACCTGCCGCAACTCGAGAAAATGCAGGAGGTTTTGCCCTCCAGGCGAGATGAGGCCCATTTCCGATGAGGCTTCTCGAGGCCAATCACATCTAACCACTGGAACTTCCAAAGGGTCCTTCTCACCATTGCTGCAACTCAAGAAGTTCCCCGACATACCCGTCTCCACTCGAGAGGAAGCACGTGGTGTCCCGCACACATCGAGGGGAGCCCCGTTTCTGCCTCCTAGCTCGAGATGAGGGATCCTTTCCCTGTTTCGTAGAGAAAGAATTCCCGGCGTTCCCGTCGCATTTCAAGAGGAGGCCCTCTCCACAGGAAAGGCGAGAGGAACTCCAGGGTCGTGCCACCATTCCAAGAATCCCACAGATGGGTCAGTCCATTCCAGAGGAACCTGTTTTCCCTGCACTGACTTGACGTTCAAGCCGAGGATCGACTCCCACCACGTGTGCACGTGGGACAGCCCTGTGGGAAAGCCTCGTGGGAAAGCCTCGTGGGAAAGACTCGAGGGAAAACCATAGATCCTTTGATCCACGCGGCGGAATGCGTGACACTGCTGCTACCGCTCTGGAGGAAAGCGCTAGTGTATGCCCCCATTCGAGACGAGGACTGACTCCCCTGGGGAGACTCCAGAAGTACCCCAAGATCCATGTCAGCACAGGAGAGGAATCCTCAGTTTCCGGCCCGACTCCACACAAGGTCTTAGGCCCCGGCATCGTCGGGAGAGGAATCCCGAGAGGCCCCCGAGGAACTCGCATGGGGACTGGCCTTTCCTGAGGCCACCTGAGCGGGTCCCTGAGGTCCCCGTCGTAAGTCGAGAGCACCTGCCGCAACTCGAGAAAATCCAGGAGGTTTTGCCCTCCAGGCGAGATGAGGCCCATTTCCGCTGAGGCTTCTCGAGGCCTATCACATCTAACCACTGGAACTTCCAAAGGGTCCTTCACACCCTTGCTGCAACTCAAGAAGTTCCCCGACATACCCGTCTGCACTCGAGAGGAAGCACGTGGTGTCCCGCACACATCCAGGGGAGCCCCGTTTCCGCCTCCTAGCTCGAGATGAGGGATCCTTTCCCTGTTTCGTAGGGAAAGAATTCCCGGCGTTCCCTTCGCATCTCAAGAGGAGGCGCTCTCCACAGGAAAGGCGAGAGGAACTCCAGGGTCATGCCACCATTCCAAGAGTCCCCCAGATGTGTCAGTCCATTCCAGAGGAACCTGTTTTCCCTGCACTGCCTTGACGTTCAAGCCGAGGATCGACTCCCACCACGTGTGCACGTGGGACAGCCCTGTGGGAAAGCCTCGGGGGAAAGCCTCGTGGGAAAGACTCGAGGGAAAACCATATATCCTTTGATCCACGCGGCGGACTGCGTGACACTGCTGCTACCGCTCTGGAGGAAAGCGCAAGTGCATGCCCGCATTCGAGACGAGGACTGACTCCCCTGGGGAGACTCCAGAAGTACCCCAAGATCCATGTCAGCACTGGAGAGGAATCCTCAGGTTCCGGCCCCGACTCCACACAAGGTCTTAGGCCCCGGCATCGACGGGAGAGGAATCCCGAGAGGCCCCCGTGGAACTCGAATGGGGACTGGCCTTTCCTGAGGCCACCAGAGCGGGTCCCTGAGGTCCCTGTCGTAAGTCGAGAGCACCTGCCGCAACTCGCGAAAATCCAGGAGGTTTTGCCCTCCAGGCGAGATGAGGCCCATTTCCGCTGAGGGTTCTGGAGGCTAATCACGTCTAACCACTGGAACTTCCAAAGGGTCCTTCACACCCTTGCTGCAACTCAAGAAGTTCCCCGACATACCCGTCTCCACTCGAGAGGAAGCACGTGGGTCCCGCACACATCCAGGGGAGCCCCGTTTCCGCCTCCTAGCTCGAGATGAGGGTTCCTTTCCCTGTTTCGTAGGGAAAGAATTCCCGGCGTTCCCGTCGCATCTCAAGAGGAGGCGCTCTCCACAGGAAAGGCGAGAGGAACTCCAGGGTCGTGCCACAATTCCAAGAGTCCCCCAGATGTGTCAGTCCATTCCAGAGGAACCTGTTTTCCCTGCACTGCCTTGACGTTCAAGCTGAGGATCGACTCCCACCACGTGTGCACGTGGGACAGCCCTGTGGGAAAGCCTCGTGGGAAAGCCTCGTGGGAAAGATTCGAGGGAAAACCATAGATCCTTTGATCCACGCGGCGGACTGCGTGACATTGCTGCTACCGCTCTGGAGGAAAGCCCAAGTGCATGCCCGCATTCGAGACGAGGACTGACTCCCCTGAGGAGACTCCAGAAGTACCCCAAGATCCATGTCAGCACTGGAGAGGAATCCTCAGGTTCCCGCCCAGACTCCACACAAGGTCTTAGGCCCCGGCATCGACGGGAGAGGAATCCCGAGAGGCCCCCGAAGAAATCGCATGGGGACTGGCCTTTCCTGAGGCCACCAGAGCGGGTCCCTGAGGTCCCCGTCGTAAGTCGAGAGCACCTGCCGCAACTCGAGAAAATCCAGGAGGTTTTGCCCTCCAGGCGAGATGAGGCCCATTTCCGCTGAGGCTTCTCGAGGCTAATCACTTCTAACCACTGGAACTTCCAAAGGGTCCTTCACACCCTTGCTGCAACTCAAGAAGTTCCCCGACATACCCGTGTCCACTCGAGAGGAAGCACGTGGGGTCCCGCACACATCCAGGGGAGCCCCGTTTCCGCCTCCTAGCTCGAGATGAGGGATCCTTTCCCTGTTTCGTAGGGAAAGAATTCCCGACGTTCCCGTCGCATCTCAAGAGGAGGCGCTCTCCACAGGAAAGGCGAGAGGAACTCCAGGGTCGTGCCACCATTCCAAGAGTCCCCCTGATGTGTCAGTCCATTCCAGAGGAATCTGTTTTCCCTGCACTGCCTTGACGTTCAAGCCAAGGATCGACTCCCACCACGTGTGCACGTGGGACAGCCCTGTGGGAAAGCCTCGTGGGAAAGCCTCGTGGGAAAGACTCGAGGGAAAACCATGGATCCTTTGATCCATGCGGCGGACTGCGTGACACTGCTGCTACCGCTCTGGAGGAAAGCGCAAGTGCATGCCCGCATTCGAGACGAGGACTGACTCACCTGGGGAGACTCCAGAAGTACCCCAAGATCCATGTCAGCACTGGAGAGGAATACTCAGGTTCCGGCCCCGACTCCACACAAGGTCATAGGCCCCGGCATCGACGGGAGAGGAATCCCCAGAGGCCCCCGAGGAACTCGCATGGGGACTGGCCTTTCCTGAGGCCACCAGAGCGGGTCCCTGAGGTCCCCGTCGTAAGTCGAGAGCACCTGCCGCAACTCGAGAAAATCCTGGCGGTTTTGCCCTCCAGGCGAGATGAGGCCCATTTCTGCTGAGGCTTCTCGAGGCCAATCACATCTAACCACTGGAACTTCCAAAGGGTCCTTCACACCCTTGCTGCAACACAAGAAGTTCCCCGACATACCCGTCTCCACTCGAGACGAAGCACGTGGGGTCCCGCACACATCCAGGGGAGCCCCGTTTCCGCCTCCTAGCTCGAGATGAGGGATCCTTTCCCTGTTTCGTAGGGAAAGAATTCCCGGTGTTCCCGTCGCATCTCAAGAGGAGGCGCTCTCCACAGGAAAGGAGAAAGGAACTCCAGGGTCGTGCCACCATTCCAAGAGTTCCCCAGATGTGTCAGTCCATTCCAGAGGAACCTGTTTTCCCTGCACTGCCTTGACGTTCAAGCCAAGGATCGACTCCCACCACGTGTGCACGTGGGACAGCATTGTGGGAAAGCCTCGTGGGAAAGCCTCGTGGGAAAGACTCGAGGGAAAACCATGGATCCTTTGATCCATGCGGCGGACTGCGTGACACTGCTGCTACAGCTCTGGAGGAAAGCGCAAGTGCATGCCCGCATTCGAGACTAGGACTGACTCCCCTGGGGAGACTCCAGAAGTACCCCAAGATCCATGTCAGCACTGGAGAGGAATCCTCAGGTCCCGGCCCCGACTCCACAGAAGGACTTAGGCCCTGGCATTGACGGGAGAGGGATCCCGAGAGGCCCCCGAGGAACTCGCATGGGGACTGGCTTTTCCTGAGGCCACCAGAGCAGGTCCCTGAGGTCCCCGTCGTAAGTCGAGATCACCTGCCGCAACTCGAGAAAATCCAGGAGGTTTTGCCCTCCAGGCGAGATGAGGCTCATTTCCGCTGAGGCTTCTCGAGGCTAATCACGTCTAAACACTGGAACTTCCAAAGGGTCCTTCACACCCTTGCTGCAACTCAAGAAGTTCCCCGACATACCCGTCTCCACTCGAATGGAAGCACGTGGGGTCCCGCACACATCCAGGGGAGCCCCGTTTCCGCCTCCTAGCTCGAGATGAGGGATCCTTTCCCTGTTTCGTAGGGAAAGAATTCCCGGCGTTCCCGTCGCATCTCAAGAGGAGGCGCTCTCCACAGGAAAGGCGAGAGGAACTCCAGGGTCGTGCCACCATTCCAAGAGTCCCCCAGATGTGTCAGTCCATTCCAGAGGAACCTGTTTTCCCTGCACTGCCTTGAGGTTCAAGCCAAGGATCGACTCCCACCACGTGTGCACGTGGGACAGCCCTGTGGGAAAGCCTCGTGGGAAAGCCTCGTGGAAAAGACTCGAGGGAAAACCATGGATCCTTTGATCCACGCGGCGGACTGCGTGACACTGCTGCTACCGCTCTGGAGGAAAGCGCAAGTGCATGCCCGCATTTGAGACGAAGACTGACTCCCTTGGGGAGACTCCAGAAGTACCCCAAGATCCATTTCAGCACTGGAGAGGAATCCTCAGGTTCCGGCCCCGACTCCACACAAGGACTTAGGCCCCGGCATCGACGGGAGAGGAATCCCCAGAGGCCCCCGAGGAACTCGCATGGGGACTGGCCTTTCCTGAGGCCACCAGGGCGGGTCCCTGAGGTCCCCGTCGTAAGTCGAGAGCACCTGCCGCAACTCAAGAAAATCCAGGAGGTTTTGCCCTCCAGGCGAGATGAGGCCCATTTCCGCTGAGGCTTCTCGAGGCCAATCACATCTAACCACTGGAACTTCCAAAGGGTCCTTCACACCCTTGCTGCAACTCAAGAAGTTCCCCGACATACACGTCTGCACTCGGAGGAAGCACGTGGGGTCCCGCCCACATCCAGGGGAGCTCCGTTTCCGACTCCTAGCTCGAGATGAGGGATCCTTTCCCTGTTTCGTAGGGAAAGAATTCCCGGCGTTCCCGTCGCATCTCAAGACGAGGCGCTCTCCACAGGAAAGGCGAGAGGAACTCGAGGGTCGTGCCACCATTCCAAGAGTCCCCCAGATGTGTCAGTCCATTCCAGAGGAACCTGTTTTCCCTGCACTGCCTTGACGTTCAAGCCAAGGATCGACTCCCACCATGTGTGCACGTGGGACAGCCCTGTGGGAAAGCCTCGTGGGAAAGCCTCGTGGGAAAGACTCGAGGGAAAACCATAGATCCTTTGATCCACGCGGCGGACTGCGTGACTCTGCTGCTACCGCTCTGGAGGAAAGCGCAAGTGCATGCCCGCATTCGAGACGAGGACTGACTCCCATGGGGAGACTCCAGAAGTACCCCAAGATCCATGTCAGCACTGGAGAGGAATCCTCAGGTTCCGGCCCCGACTCCACACAAGGTCTTAGGCCCCGGCATCGACGGGAGAGGAATCCCGAGAGGCCCCCGAGGAACTCGCATGTGGACTGGCCTTTCCTGAGGCCACCAGAGCGGTTCCCTGAGATCCCCGTCGTAAGTCGAGAGCACCTGCCGCAACTCGAGAAAATCCAGGAGGTTTTGCCCTCCAGGCGAGATGAGGCCCATTTCCGCTGAGGCTTCTCGAGGCCAATCACATCTAACCACTGGAACTTCCAAAGGGTCCTTCACACCCTTGCTGCAACTCAAGAAGTTCCCCGACATACCCGTCTGCACTCGGAGGAAGCACGTGGGGTCCCGCCCACATCCAGGGGAGCTCCGTTTCCGACTCCTAGCTCGAGATGAGGGATCCTTTCCCTGTTTCGTAGGGAAAGAATTCCCGGCGTTCCCGTCGCATCTCAAGACGAGGCGCTCTCCACAGGAAAGGCGAGAGGAACTCCAGGGTCGTGCCACCATTCCAAGAGTCCCCCAGATGTGTCAGTCCATTCCAGAGGAACCTGTTTTCCCTGCACTGCCTTGACGTTCAAGCCGAGGATCGACTCCCACCACGTGTGCACGTGGGACAGCCCTGTGGGAAAGCCTCGTGGGAAAGCCTCGTGGGAAAGACTCGAGGGAAAACCATAGATCCTTTGATCCACGCGGCGGACTGCGTGACACTGCTGCTACCGCTCTGAAGGAAAGCGCAAGTGCATGCCCGCATTCGAGACGAGGACTGACTCCCCTGGGGAGACGCCAGAAGTACCCCAAGATCCATGTCAGCACTGGAGAGGAATCCTCAGGTTCCGGCCCCGACTCCACAGAAGGACTTAGGCCCTGGCATCGACGGGAGAGGGATCCCGAGAGGCCCCCGAGGAACTCGCATGGGGACTGGCTTTTCCTGAGGCCACCAGAGCGGGTCCCTGAGGTCCCCGTCGTAAGTCGAGATCACCTGCCGTAACTCGAGAAAATCCAGGAGGTTTTGCCCTCCAGGCGAGATGAGGCTCATTTCCGCTGAGGCTTCTCGAGGCTAATCACGTCTAAACACTGGAACTTCCAAAGGGTCCTTCACACCCTTGCTGCAACTCAAGAAGTTCCCCGACATACCCGTCTCCACTCGAATGGAAGCACGTGGGGTCCCGCACACATCCAGGGGAGCCCCGTTTCCGCCTCCTAGCTCGAGATGAGGGATCCTTTCCCTGTTTCGTAGGGAAAGAATTCCCGGCGTTCCCGTCGCATCTCAAGAGGAGGCGCTCTCCACAGGAAAGGCGAGAGGAACTCCAGGGTCGTGACACCATTCCAAGAGTCCCCCAGATGTGTCAGTCCATTCCAGAGGAACCTGTTTTCCCTGCACTGCCTTGACGTTCAAGCCAAGGATCGACTCCCACCACGTGTGCACGTGGGACAGCCCTGTGGGAAAGCCTCGTGGGAAAGCCTCGTGGAAAAGACTCGAGGGAAAACCATAGATCCTTTGATCCACGCGGCGGACTGCGTGACACTGCTGCTACCGCTCTGGAGGAAAGCGCAAGTGCATGCCCGCATTTGAGACGAAGACTGACTCCCTTGGGGAGACTCCAGAAGTACCCCAAGATCCATGTCAGCACTGGAGAGGAATCCTCACGTTCCGGCCCCGACTCCACACAAGGACTTAGGCCCCGGCATCGACGGGAGAGGAATCCCGAGAGGCCCCCGAGGAACTCGCATGGGGACTGGCCTTTCCTGAGGCCACCAGAGCGGGTCCCTGAGGTCCCCGTCGTAAGTCGAGAGCACCTGCCGCAACTCGAGAAAATCCAGGAGGTTTTGCCCTCCAGGCGAGATGAGGCCCATTTCCGCTGAGGCTTCTCGAGGCCAATCACATCTAACCACTGGAACTTCCAAAGGGTCCTTCACACCCTTGCTGCAACTCAAGAAGTTCCCCGACATACCCGTCTGCACTCGGAGGAAGCACGTGGGGTCCCGCACACATCCAGGGGAGCTCCGTTTCCGACTCCTAGCTCGAGATGAGGGATCCTTTCCCTGTTTCGTAGGGAAAGAATTCCCGGCGTTCCCGTCGCATCTCAAGACGAGGCGCTCTCCACAGGAAAGGCGAGAGGAACTCCAGGGTCGTGCCACCATTCCAAGAGTCCCCCAGATGTGTCAGTCCATTCCAGAGGAACCTGTTTTCCCTGCACTGCCTTGACGTTCAAGCCAAGGATCGACTCCCACCACGTGTGCACGTGGGACAGCCCTGTGGGAAAGCCTCGTGGGAAAGCCTCGTGGGAAAGACTCGAGGAAAAACCATAGATCCTTTGATCCACGCGGCGGACTGCGTGACACTGCTGCTACCGCTCTGGAGGAAAGCGCAAGTGCATGCCCGCATTCGAGACGAGGACTGACTCCCCTGGGGAGACTCCAGAAGTACCCCAAGATCCATGTCAGCACTGGAGAGGAATCCTCAGGTTCCGGCCCCGACTCCACACAAGGTCTTAGGCCCCGGCATCGACGGGAGAGGAATCCCGAGAGGCCCCCGAGGAACTCGCATGTGGACTGGCCTTTCCTGAGGCCACCAGAGCGGTTCCCTGAGATCCCCGTCGTAAGTCGAGAGCACCTGCCGCAACTCGAGAAAATCCAGGAGGTTTTGCCCTCCAGGCGAGATGAGGCCCATTTCCGCTGAGGCTTCTCGAGGCTAATCACGTCTAACCACTGGAACATCCAAAGGGTCCTTCACACCCTTGCTGCAGCTCAAGAACTTCCCCGACATACCCGTCTCCACTCGAGAGGAAGCACGTGGGTTCCCGCACACATCCAGGGGAGCCCCGTTTCCGCCTCCTAGCTCGAGATGAGGGATCCTTTCCCTGTTTCGTAGGGAAAGAATTCCCGGCGTTCCCGTCGAATCTCAAGAGGAGGCGCTCTCCACAGGAAAGGGGAAAGGAAATCCAGGGTCGTGCCACCATTCCAAGAGACCCCCAGGTGTGTCAGTCCATTACAGAGGAACCTGTTCTCCCTGCACTGCCTTGATGTTCAAGCCGAGGATCGACTCCCAACACGTGTGCACGTGGGACAGCCCTGTGGGAAAGCCTCGTGGGAAAGCCTCGTGGGAAGGACTCGAGGGAAAACCATAGATCCTCTGATCCACGCGGCGGGCTGCGTGACACTGCTGCTACCGCTCTAGAGGAAATCTCAAGTGCATGCCCGCATTCGAGACGAGGACTGACTCCCCTGGGGAGACTCCAGAAGTACCCCAAGATCCATGTGAGCACTGGAGAGGATTCCTCAGGTTCCGGCCCCGACTCCACACAAGGTCTTAGGCCCCGGAATCGACGGGAGAGGAATCCCGAGAGGCCCCCGAGGAACTCGCATGGGGACTGGCCTTTCCTGAGGCCACCAGAGCGGGTCCCTGAGGTCCCCGTCGTAAGTCGAGAGCAACTGCCGCAATTCGAGAAATTCCAGGAGGTTTTGCCCTCCAGGCGAGATGAGGCCCATTTCCGCTGAGGCTTCTCGAGGCCAATCACATCTCACCACTGGAACTTCCAAAGGGTCCTTCACACCCTTGCTGCAACTCAAGAAGTTCCCCGACATACCCGTCTCCACTCGAGAGGAAGCACGTGGGGTCCCGCACACATCCAGGGGAGCCCCGTTTCCGCCTCCTAGCTCGAGATGAGGGATCCTTTCCCTGTTTCGTAGGGAAAGAATTCCCGGCGTTCCCGTCGCATCTCAAGAGGAGGCGCTCTCCACATGAAAGGCGAGAGGAACTCCAGGGTCGTGCCACCATTCCAAGAGACCCCCAGATGTGTCAGTCCATTCCACAGGAACCTGTTTTCCCTGCACTGCCTTGACGTTCAAGCCGAGGATCGACTCCCACCACGTGTGCACGTGGGACAGCCCTGTGGGAAAGCCTCTTGGGAAAGCCTCGTGGGAAAGACTCGAGGGAAAACCATAGATCCTTTGATCCACGCGGCGGACTGCGTGACACTGCTGCTACCGCGCTGGAGGAAAGCGCAAGTGCATGCCCGCATTCGAGACGAGGACTGACTGCCCTGGGGAGACTCCAGAAGTACCCCAAGATCCATGTCAGCACTGGAGAGGAATCCTCAGGTTCCGGCCTCAACTCCACACAAGGTCTTAGGCCCCGGCATCGACGGGAGAGGAATCTCGAGAGGCCCCCGAGAAACTCGCATGGGGACTGGCCTTTCCTGAGGCCACCAGAGCGGTTCCCTGAGGTCCCCCTCGTAAGCCGAGAGCACCTGCCGCAACTCGAGAAAATCCAGGAGGTTTTGCCCTCCAGGCGAGATGAGGCCCATTTCCGCTGAGGCTTCTCGAGGCCAATCACATCTAACCACTGGAAGTTCCAAAGGGTCCTTCACACCCTTGCTGCAACTCAAGAAGTTCCCCGACATACCTGTCTCCACTCGAGAGGAAGCACGTGGGGTCCCGCACACATCCAGGGGAGCCCCGTTTCCGCCTCCTAGCTCGAGATGAGGGATCCTTTCCCTGTTTCGTAGGGAAAGAATTCCCGGCTTTCCCGTCGCATCTCAAGAGGAGGCGCTCTCCACAGGAAAGGCGAGAGGAACTCCAGGGTCGAGACACCATTCCAAGAGTCGCCCAGATGTGTCAGTCCATTTCAGAGGAACCTGTTTTCCCTGCACTGCCTTGACGTTCAAGACGAGGATCGACTCCCACCACGTGTGCACGTGGGACAGCCCTGTGGGAAAGCCTCGTGGGAAAGCCTCGTGGGAAAGACTCGAGGGAAAACCATAGATCCTTTGATCCACGCGGCGGACTGCGTGACACTGCTGCTACCGCTCTGGAGGAAATCTCAAGTGCATGCCCGCATTCGAGACGAGGACTGACTCCCCTGGGGAGACTCCAGAAGTACCCCAAGATCCATGTGAGCACTGGAGAGGATTCCTCAGGTTCCGGCCCCGACTCCACACAAGGTCTTAGGCCCCGGAATCGACGGGAGAGGAATCCCGAGAGGCCCCCGAGGAACTCGCATGGGGACTGGCCTTTCCTGAGGCCACCAGAGCGGGTCCCTGAGGTCCCCGTCGTAAGTCGAGAGCAACTGCCGCAATTCGAGAAATTCCAGGAGGTTTTGCCCTCCAGGCGAGATGAGGCCCATTTCCGCTGAGGCTTCTCGAGGCCAATCACATCTCACCACTGGAACTTCCAAAGGGTCCTTCACACCCTTGCTGCAACTCAAGAAGTTCCCCGACATACCCGTCTCCACTCGAGAGGAAGCACGTGGGGTCCCGCACACATCCAGGGGAGCCCCGTTTCCGCCTCCTAGCTCGAGATGAGGGATCCTTTCCCTGTTTCGTAGGGAAAGAATTCCCGGCGTTCCCGTCGCATCTCAAGAGGAGGCGCTCTCCACATGAAAGGCGAGAGGAACTCCAGGGTCGTGCCACCATTCCAAGAGACCCCCAGATGTGTCAGTCCATTCCACAGGAACCTGTTTTCCCTGCACTGCCTTGACGTTCAAGCCGAGGATCGACTCCCACCACGTGTGCACGTGGGACAGCCCTGTGGGAAAGCCTCTTGGGAAAGCCTCGTGGGAAAGACTCGAGGGAAAACCATAGATCCTTTGATCCACGCGGCGGACTGCGTGACACTGCTGCTACCGCGCTGGAGGAAAGCGCAAGTGCATGCCCGCATTCGAGACGAGGACTGACTGCCCTGGGGAGACTCCAGAAGTACCCCAAGATCCATGTCAGCACTGGAGTGGAATCCTCAGGTTCCGGCCCCGACTCCACACAAGGTCTTAGGCCCCGGCATCGACGGGAGAGAGATCCCGAGTGGCCCCCGAGGAACTCTGATGGGGACTGGCTTTTCCTGAGGCCACCAGAGCGGGTCCCTGAGGTCCCCGTCGTAAGTCGAGAGCACTTGCCGCAACTCGAGAAAATCCAGGAGGTTTTGCCCTCCAGGCGAGATGAGGCTCATTTCCGCTGAGGCTTCTCGAGGCTATTCACGTCTAACCACTGGAACTTCCAAAGGGTCCTTCACACCCTTGCTGCAACTCAAGAAGTTCCCCGACATACCCGTCTCCACTCGAGAGGAAGCACGTGGGGTCCCGCACACATCCAGGGGAGCCCCGTTTCCGCCTCCTAGCTCGAGATGAGGGATCCTTTCCCTGTTTCGTAGGGAAAGAATTCCCGGCGTTCCAGTCGCATCTCAAGAGGAGGCGCTCTCCACAGGAAAGGCGAGAGGAACTCCAGTGTCGTGCCACCATTCCAAGAGTCCCCCAGATGTGTCAGTCCATTCCAGAGGAACCTGTTTTCCATACACTGCCTTGACATTCAAGCCGAGGATCGACTCCCACCACGTGTGCACGTGGGACAGCCATGTGGGAAAGCCTCGTGGGAAAGCCTCGTGGGAAAGACCTGAGGGAAAACCATAGATCCTTTGATCCACGCGGCGGACTGCGTGACACTGCTGCTACCGTTCTGGAGCAAAGCGCAAGTGCATGCCTGCATTCGACATGAGGACTGACTCCCCTGGGGAGACTCCAGAAGTACCCCAAGATCCATGTCAGCACTGGAGAGGAATCCTCAGGTTCCAGCCCCGACTCCACACAAGGACTTAGGCCCCGGCAACGACGGGAGAGGAATCCCCAGATGCCCCCGAGGAACTCGCATGTGGACTGGCCTTTCCTGAGGCCAACAGAGCGGGTCCCTGAGGTCCCCGTCGTAAGTCGAGAGCACCTGCCGCAACTCGAGAAAATCCAGGAGGTTTTGCCCTCCAGGCGAGATGAGGCCCATTTCCGCTGAGGCTTCTCGAGGCTAATCACGTCTAACCACTGGAACTTCCAAAGGGTCCTTCACACCCTTGCTGCAACTCAAGAAGTTCCCCGACCTACCCGTCTCCACTCGAGAGGAAGCACGTGGGTCCCGCACACATCCAGGAGAGCCTCGTTTCCGCCTCCTAGCTCGAGATGAGGGATCCTTTCCCTGTTTCGTAGGGAAAGAATTCCCGGCGTTCCCGTCGCATCTCAAGAGGAGGCGCTCTCCACAGGAAAGGCGAGGGGAACTCCAGGGAAGTGCCACCATTCCAAGAGACCCTCAGATGTGTCAGTCCATTACAGAGGAACCTGTTTTCCCTGCACTGCCTTGATGTTCAAGCCGAGGATCGACTCCCACCACGTGTGCACGTGGGACAGCCCTGTGGGAAAGCCTCGTGGGAAAGCCTCGTGGGAAAGACTCGAGGGAAAACCATAGATCCTTTGATCCACGCGGCGGATTGGGTGACACTGCTGCTACCGCTCTGGAGGAAAGCGCAAGTGCATGCCCGCATTCGAGACGAGGACTGACTCCCCTGGGGAGACTACAGAAGTACCCCAAGATCCATGTCAGCACTGGAGAGGAATCCTCAGGTTCCGGCCCCGACTCCACAGAAGGACTTAGGCCCCGGCATCGACGGGAGAGGGATCCCGAGAGGCCCCCGAGGAACTCGCATGGGGACTGGCTTTTCCTGAGGCCACCAGAGCGGGTCCCTGAGGTCCCCGTCGTAAGTCGAGAGCACCTGCCGCAACTCGAGAAAATCCAGGAGGTTTTGCCCTCCATGAGATATGAGGCTCATTTCCGCTGAGGCTTCTCGAGGCTAATCACGTCTAAACACTGGAACTTCCAAAGGGTCCTTCACACCCTTGCTGCAACTCAAGAAGTTCCCCGACATACCCGTCTCCACTCGAATGGAAGCACGTGGGGTCCCGCACACATCCAGGGGAGCCCCGTTTCCGCCTCCTAGCTCGAGATGAGGGATCCTTTCCCTGTTTCGTAGGGAAAGAATTCCCGGCGTTCCCGTCGCATCTCAAGAGGAGGCGCTCTCCACAGGAAAGGCGAGAGGAACTCCAGGGTCGTGCCACCATTCCAAGAGTCCCCCAGATGTGTCAGTCCATTCCAGAGGAACCTGTTTTCCCTGCACTGCCTTGACGTTCAAGCCAAGGATCGACTCACACCACGTGTGCACGTGGGACAGCCCTGTGGGAAAGCCTCGTGGGAAAGCCTCGTGGAAAAGACTTGAGGGAAAACCATAGATCCTTTGATCCACGAGGCGGACTGCGTGACACTGCTGCTACCGCTCTGGAGGAAAGTGCAAGTGCATGCCCGCATTTGAGACGAGGACTGACTCCCTTGGGGAGACTCCAGAAGTACCCCAAGATCCATGTCAGCACTGGAGAGGAATCCTCAGGTTCCGGCCCCGACTCCACACAAGGACTTAGGCCCCGGCATCGACGGGAGAGGAATCCCCAGAGGCCCCCGAGGAACTCGCATGGGGACTGGCCTTTCCTGAGGCCACCAGAGCGGGTCCCTGAGGTCCCCGTCGTAAGTCGAGAGCACCTGCCGCAACTCGAGAAAATCCAGGAGGTTTTGCCCTCCAGGCGAGATGAGGCGCATTTCCGCTGAGGCTTCTCGAGGCCAATCACATCTAACCACTGGAACTTCCAAAGGGTCCTTCACACCCTTGTTGCAACTCAAGAAGTTCCCCGACATACCCGTCTGCACTCGAGAGGAAGCACGTGGGGTCCCGCCCACATCCAGGGGAGCTCCGTTTCCGACTTCTAGCTCGAGATGTGGGATCCTTTCCCTGTTTCGTAGGGAAAGAATTCCCGGCGTTCCCGTCGCATCTCAAGACGAGGCGCTCTCCACAGGAAAGGCGAGAGGAACTCCAGGGTCGTGCCACCATTCCAAGAGTCCCCCAGATGTGTCAGTCCATTCCAGAGGAACCTGTTTTCCCTGCACTGCCTTGACGTTCAAGCCAAGGATCGACTCACACCACGTGTGCACGTGGGACAGCCCTGTGGGAAAGCCTCGTGGGAAAGCCTCGTGGAAAAGACTTGAGGGAAAACCATAGATCCTTTGATCCACGAGGCGGACTGCGTGACACTGCTGCTACCGCTCTGGAGGAAAGCGCAAGTGCATGCCCGCATTCGAGACGAGGACTGACTCCCCTGGGGAGACTCCAGAAGTCCCCAAGATCCATGTCAGCACTGGAGAGGAATCCTCAGGTTCCAGCCCCGACTCCACACAAGGTCTTAGGCCCCGGCATCGACGGGAGAGAAATCCCGAGAGGCCCCCGAGGAACTCGCATGGGGACTGGCCTTTCCTGAGGCCACCAGAGCGGGTCCCTGAGGTCCCCGTCGTAAGTCGAGAGCACCTGCCGCAACTCGAGAAAATCCAGGAGGTTTTGCCCTCCAGGCGAGATGAGGCCCATTTCCGCTGAGGCTTCTCGAGGCCAATCACATCTAACCACTGGAACTTCCAAAGGGTCCTTCACACCCTTGCTGCAACTCAAGAAGTTCCCCGACATACCCGTCTCCACTCGAGAGGAAGCACGTGGGTCCCGCACACATCCAGGGGAGCCCCGTTTCCGCCTCCTAGCTCGAGATGAGGGATCCTTTCCCTGTTTCGTAGGGAAAGAATTCCCGGCGTTCCCGTCGCATCTCAAGAGGAGGCGCTCTCCACAGGAAAGGCGAGAGGAACTCCAGGGTCGTGACACCATTCCAAGAGTCCCCCAGATGTGTCAGTCCATTCCAGAGGAACCTGTTTTCCCTGCACTGCCTTGACGTTCAAGCCGAGGATCGACTCCCACCACGTGTGCACGTGGGACAGCCCTGTGGGAAAGCCTCGTGGGAAAGCCTCGTGGGAAAGACTCGAGGGAAAACCATAGATCCTTTGATCCAAGCGGCAGACTGCGTGACACTGCTGCTACCGCTCTGGAGGAAAGCGCAAGTGCATGCCCGCATTCGAGACGAGGACTGACTCCCCTCGGGAGACTCCAGAAGAACCCCAAGATCCATGTCAGCACTGGAGAGGAATCCTCAGGTTCCGGCCTCAACTCCACACAAGGTCTTAGGCCCCGGCATCGACGGGAGAGGAATCTCGAGAGGCCCCCGAGAAACTCGTATGGGGACTGGCCTTTCCTGAGGCCACCAGAGCGGTTCCCTGAGGTCCCCCTCGTAAGCCGAGAGCACCTGCCGCAACTCGAGAAAATCCAGGAGGTTTTGCCCTCCAGGCGAGATGAGGCCCATTTCCGCTGAGGCTTCTCGAGGCCAATCACATCTAACCACTGGAAGTTCCAAAGGGTCCTTCACACCCTTGCTGCAACTCAAGAAGTTCCCCGACATACCTGTCTCCACTCGAGAGGAAGCACGTGGGGTCCCGCACACATCCAGGGGAGCCCCGTTTCCGCCTCCTAGCTCGAGATGAGGGATCCTTTCCCTGTTTCGTAGGGAAAGAATTCCCGGCTTTCCCGTCGCATCTCAAGAGGAGGCGCTCTCCACAGGAAAGGCGAGAGGAACTCCAGGGTCGAGACACCATTCCAAGAGTCGCCCAGATGTGTCAGTCCATTTCAGAGGAACCTGTTTTCCCTGCACTGCCTTGACGTTCAAGACGAGGATCGACTCCCACCACGTGTGCACGTGGGACAGCCCTGTGGGAAAGCCTCGTGGGAAAGCCTCGTGGGAAAGACTCGAGGGAAAACCATAGATCCTTTGATCCACGCGGCGGACTGCGTGACACTGCTGCTACCGCTCTGGAGGAAATCTTAAGTGCATGCCCGCATTCGAGACGAGGACTGACTCCCCTGGGGAGACTCCAGAAGTACCCCAAGATCCATGTGAGCACTGGAGAGGATTCCTCAGGTTCCGGCCCCGACTCCACACAAGGTCTTAGGCCCCGGAATCGACGGGAGAGGAATCCCGAGAGGCCCCCGAGGAACTCGCATGGGGACTGGCCTTTCCTGAGGCCACCAGAGCGGGTCCCTGAGGTCCCCGTCGTAAGTCGAGAGCACCTGCCGCAACTCGAGAAATTCCAGGAGGTTTTGCCCTCCAGGCGAGATGAGGCCCATTTCCGCTGAGGCTTCTCGAGGCCAATCACATCTCACCACTGGAACTTCCAAAGGGTCCTTCACACCCTTGCTGCAACTCAAGAAGTTCCCCGACATACCCGTCTCCACTCGAGAGGAAGCACGTGGGGTCCCGCACACATCCAGGGGAGCCCCGTTTCCGCCTCCTAGCTCGAGATGAGGGATCCTTTCCCTGTTTCGTAGGGAAAGAATTCCCGGCGTTCCCGTCGCATCTCAAGAGGAGGCGCTCTCCACATGAAAGGCGAGAGGAACTCCAGGGTCGTGCCACCATTCCAAGAGACCCCCAGATGTGTCAGTCCATTCCACAGGAACCTGTTTTCCCTGCACTGCCTTGACGTTCAAGCCGAGGATCGACTCCCACCACGTGTGCACGTGGGACAGCCCTGTGGGAAAGCCTCTTGGGAAAGCCTCGTGGGAAAGACTCGAGGGAAAACCATAGATCCTTTGATCCACGCGGCGGACTGCGTGACACTGCTGCTACCGCGCTGGAGGAAAGCGCAAGTGCATGCCCGCATTCGAGACGAGGACTGACTGCCCTGGGGAGACTCCAGAAGTACCCCAAGATCCATGTCAGCACTGGAGTGGAATCCTCAGGTTCCGGCCCCGACTCCACACAAGGTCTTAGGCCCCGGCATCGACGGGAGAGGGATCCCGAGTGGCCCCCGAGGAACTCTGATGGGGACTGGCTTTTCCTGAGGCCACCAGAGCGGGTCCCTGAGGTCCCCGTCGTAAGTCGAGAGCACTTGCCGCAACTCGAGAAAATCCAGGAGGTTTTGCCCTCCAGGCGAGATGAGGCTCATTTCCGCTGAAGCTTCTCGAGGCTATTCACGTCTAACCACTGGAACTTCCAAAGGGTCCTTCACACCCTTGCTGCAACTCAAGAAGTTCCCCGACATACCCGTCTCCACTCGAGAGGAAGCACGTGGGGTCCCGCACACATCCAGGGGAGCCCCGTTTCCGCCTCCTAGCTCGAGATGAGGGATCCTTTCCCTGTTTCGTAGGGAAAGAATTCCCGGCGTTCCAGTCGCATCTCAAGAGGAGGCGCTCTCCACAGGAAAGGCGAGAGGAACTCCAGTGTCGTGCCACCATTCCAAGAGTCCCCCAGATGTGTCAGTCCATTCCAGAGGAACCTGTTTTCCATACACTGCCTTGACATTCAAGCCGAGGATCGACTCCCACCACGTGTGCACGTGGGACAGCCATGTGGGAAAGCCTCGTGGGAAAGCCTCGTGGGAAAGACCTGAGGGAAAACCATAGATCCTTGATCCACGCGGCGGACTGCGTGACACTGCTGCTACCGTTCTGGAGCAAAGCGCAAGTGCATGCCTGCATTCGACATGAGGACTGACTCCCCTGGGGAGACTCCAGAAGTACCCCAAGATCCATGTCAGCACTGGAGAGGAATCCTCAGGTTCCAGCCCCGACTCCACACAAGGACTTAGGCCCCGGCAACGACGGGAGAGGAATCCCCAGATGCCCCCGAGGAACTCGCATGTGGACTGGCCTTTCCTGAGGCCAACAGAGCGGGTCCCTGAGGTCCCCGTCGTAAGTCGAGAGCACCTGCCGCAACTCGAGAAAATCCAGGAGGTTTTGCCCTCCAGGCGAGATGAGGCCCATTTCCGCTGAGGCTTCTCGAGGCTAATCACGTCTAACCACTGGAACTTCCAAAGGGTCCTTCACACCCTTGCTGCAACTCAAGAAGTTCCCCGACCTACCCGTCTCCACTCGAGAGGAAGCACGTGGGTCCCGCACACATCCAGGAGAGCCTCGTTTCCGCCTCCTAGCTCGAGATGAGGGATCCTTTCCCTGTTTCGTAGGGAAAGAATTCCCGGCGTTCCCGTCGCATCTCAAGAGGAGGCGCTCTCCACAGGAAAGGCGAGGGGAACTCCAGGGAAGTGCCACCATTCCAAGAGACCCTCAGATGTGTCAGTCCATTACAGAGGAACCTGTTTTCCCTGCACTGCCTTTATGTTCAAGCCGAGGATCGACTCCCACCACGTGTGCACGTGGGACAGCCCTGTGGGAAAGCCTCGTGGGAAAGCCTCGTGGGAAAGACTCGAGGGAAAACCATAGATCCTTTGATCCACGCGGCGGATTGGGTGACACTGCTGCTACCGCTCTGGAGGAAAGCGCAAGTGCATGCCCGCATTCGAGACGAGGACTGACTCCCCTGGGGAGACTAGAGAAGTACCCCAAGATCCATGTCAGCACTGGAGAGGAATCCTCAGGTTCCGGCCCCGACTCCACAGAAGGACTTAGGCCCCGGCATCGACGGGAGAGGGATCCCGAGAGGCCCCCGAGGAACTCGCATGGGGACTGGCTTTTCCTGAGGCCACCAGAGCGGGTCCCTGAGGTCCCCGTCGTAAGTCGAGAGCACCTGCCGCAACTCGAGAAAATCCAGGAGGTTTTGCCCTCCATGCGAGATGAGGCTCATTTCCGCTGAGGCTTCTCGAGGCTAATCACGTCTAAACACTGGAACTTCCAAAGGGTCCTTCACACCCTTGCTGCAACTCAAGAAGTTCCCCGACATACCCGTCTCCACTCGAATGGAAGCACGTGGGGTCCCGCACACATCCAGGGGAGCCCCGTTTCCGCCTCCTAGCTCGAGATGAGGGATCCTTTCCCTGTTTCGTAGGGAAAGAATTCCCGGCGTTCCCGTCGCATCTCAAGAGGAGGCGCTCTCCACAGGAAAGGCGAGAGGAACTCCAGGGTCGTGCCACCATTCCAAGAGTCCCCCAGATGTGTCAGTCCATTCCAGAGGAACCTGTTTTCCCTGCACTGCCTTGACGTTCAAGCCAAGGATCGACTCACACCACGTGTGCACGTGGGACAGCCCTGTGGGAAAGCCTCGTGGGAAAGCCTCGTGGAAAAGACTCGAGGGAAAACCATAGATCCTTTGATCCAAGCGGCAGACTGCGTGACACTGCTGCTACCGCTCTGGAGGAAAGCGCAAGTGCATGCCCGCATTCGAGACGAGGACTGACTCCCCTCGGGAGACTCCAGAAGTACCCCAAGATCCATGTCAGCACTGGAGAGGAATCCTCAGGTTCCGGCCTCAACTCCACACAAGGTCTTAGGCCCCGGCATCGACGGGAGAGGAATCTCGAGAGGCCCCCGAGAAACTCGCATGGGGACTGGCCTTTCCTGAGGCCACCAGAGCGGTTCCCTGAGGTCCCCCTCGTAAGCCGAGAGCACCTGCCGCAACTCGAGAAAATCCAGGAGGTTTTGCCCTCCAGGCGAGATGAGGCCCATTTCCGCTGAGGCTTCTCGAGGCCAATCACATCTAACCACTGGAAGTTCCAAAGGGTCCTTCACACCCTTGCTGCAACTCAAGAAGTTCCCCGACATACCTGTCTCCACTCGAGAGGAAGCACGTGGGGTCCCGCACACATCCAGGGGAGCCCCGTTTCCGCCTCCTAGCTCGAGATGAGGGATCCTTTCCCTGTTTCGTAGGGAAAGAATTCCCGGCTTTCCCGTCGCATCTCAAGAGGAGGCGCTCTCCACAGGAAAGGCGAGAGGAACTCCAGGGTCGAGACACCATTCCAAGAGTCGCCCAGATGTGTCAGTCCATTTCAGAGGAACCTGTTTTCCCTGCACTGCCTTGACGTTCAAGACGAGGATCGACTCCCACCACGTGTGCACGTGGGACAGCCCTGTGGGAAAGCCTCGTGGGAAAGCCTCGTGGGAAAGACTCGAGGGAAAACCATAGATCCTTTGATCCACGCGGCGGACTGCGTGACACTGCTGCTACCGCTCTGGAGGAAATCTTAAGTGCATGCCCGCATTCGAGACGAGGACTGACTCCCCTGGGGAGACTCCAGAAGTACCCCAAGATCCATGTGAGCACTGGAGAGGATTCCTCAGGTTCCGGCCCCGACTCCACACAAGGTCTTAGGCCCCGGAATCGACGGGAGAGGAATCCCGAGAGGCCCCCGAGGAACTCGCATGGGGACTGGCCTTTCCTGAGGCCACCAGAGCGGGTCCCTGAGGTCCCCGTCGTAAGTCGAGAGCAACTGCCGCAATTCGAGAAATTCCAGGAGGTTTTGCCCTCCAGGCGAGATGAGGCCCATTTCCGCTGAGGCTTCTCGAGGCCAATCACATCTCACCACTGGAACTTCCAAAGGGTCCTTCACACCCTTGCTGCAACTCAAGAAGTTCCCCGACATACCCGTCTCCACTCGAGAGGAAGCACGTGGGGTCCCGCACACATCCAGGGGAGCCCCGTTTCCGCCTCCTAGCTCGAGATGAGGGATCCTTTCCCTGTTTCGTAGGGAAAGAATTCCCGGCGTTCCCGTCGCATCTCAAGAGGAGGCGCTCTCCACATGAAAGGCGAGAGGAACTCCAGGGTCGTGCCACCATTCCAAGAGACCCCCAGATGTGTCAGTCCATTCCACAGGAACCTGTTTTCCCTGCACTGCCTTGACGTTCAAGCCGAGGATCGACTCCCACCACGTGTGCACGTGGGACAGCCCTGTGGGAAAGCCTCTTGGGAAAGCCTCGTGGGAAAGACTCGAGGGAAAACCATAGATCCTTTGATCCACGCGGCGGACTGCGTGACACTGCTGCTACCGCGCTGGAGGAAAGCGCAAGTGCATGCCCGCATTCGAGACGAGGACTGACTGCCCTGGGGAGACTCCAGAAGTACCCCAAGATCCATGTCAGCACTGGAGTGGAATCCTCAGGTTCCGGCCCCGACTCCACACAAGGTCTTAGGCCCCGGCATCGACGGGAGAGGGATCCCGAGTGGCCCCCGAGGAACTCTGATGGGGACTGGCTTTTCCTGAGGCCACCAGAGCGGGTCCCTGAGGTCCCCGTCGTAAGTCGAGAGCACTTGCCGCAACTCGAGAAAATCCAGGAGGTTTTGCCCTCCAGGCGAGATGAGGCTCATTTCCGCTGAGGCTTCTCGAGGCTATTCACGTCTAACCACTGGAACTTCCAAAGGGTCCTTCACACCCTTGCTGCAACTCAAGAAGTTCCCCGACATACCCGTCTCCACTCGAGAGGAAGCACGTGGGGTCCCGCACACATCCAGGGGAGCCCCGTTTCCGCCTCCTAGCTCGAGATGAGGGATCCTTTCCCTGTTTCGTAGGGAAAGAATTCCCGGCGTTCCAGTCGCATCTCAAGAGGAGGCGCTCTCCACAGGAAAGGCGAGAGGAACTCCAGTGTCGTGCCACCATTCCAAGAGTCCCCCAGATGTGTCAGTCCATTCCAGAGGAACCTGTTTTCCATACACTGCCTTGACATTCAAGCCGAGGATCGACTCCCACCACGTGTGCACGTGGGACAGCCATGTGGGAAAGCCTCGTGGGAAAGCCTCGTGGGAAAGACCTGAGGGAAAACCATAGATCCTTGATCCACGCGGCGGACTGCGTGACACTGCTGCTACCGTTCTGGAGCAAAGCGCAAGTGCATGCCTGCATTCGACATGAGGACTGACTCCCCTGGGGAGACTCCAGAAGTACCCCAAGATCCATGTCAGCACTGGAGAGGAATCCTCAGGTTCCAGCCCCGACTCCACACAAGGACTTAGGCCCCGGCAACGACGGGAGAGGAATCCCCAGATGCCCCCGAGGAACTCGCATGTGGACTGGCCTTTCCTGAGGCCAACAGAGCGGGTCCCTGAGGTCCCCGTCGTAAGTCGAGAGCACCTGCCGCAACTCGAGAAAATCCAGGAGGTTTTGCCCTCCAGGCGAGATGAGGCCCATTTCCGCTGAGGCTTCTCGAGGCTAATCACGTCTAACCACTGGAACTTCCAAAGGGTCCTTCACACCCTTGCTGCAACTCAAGAAGTTCCCCGACCTACCCGTCTCCACTCGAGAGGAAGCACGTGGGTCCCGCACACATCCAGGAGAGCCTCGTTTCCGCCTCCTAGCTCGAGATGAGGGATCCTTTCCCTGTTTCGTAGGGAAAGAATTCCCGGCGTTCCCGTCGCATCTCAAGAGGAGGCGCTCTCCACAGGAAAGGCGAGGGGAACTCCAGGGAAGTGCCACCATTCCAAGAGACCCTCAGATGTGTCAGTCCATTACAGAGGAACCTGTTTTCCCTGCACTGCCTTGATGTTCAAGCCGAGGATCGACTCCCACCACGTGTGCACGTGGGACAGCCCTGTGGGAAAGCCTCGTGGGAAAGCCTCGTGGGAAAGACTCGAGGGAAAACCATAGATCCTTTGATCCACGCGGCGGATTGGGTGACACTGCTGCTACCGCTCTGGAGGAAAGCGCAAGTGCATGCCCGCATTCGAGACGAGGACTGACTCCCCTGGGGAGACTACAGAAGTACCCCAAGATCCATGTCAGCACTGGAGAGGAATCCTCAGGTTCCGGCCCCGACTCCACAGAAGGACTTAGGCCCCGGCATCGACGGGAGAGGGATCCCGAGAGGCCCCCGAGGAACTCGCATGGGGACTGGCTTTTCCTGAGGCCACCAGAGCGGGTCCCTGAGGTCCCCGTCGTAAGTCGAGAGCACCTGCCGCAACTCGAGAAAATCCAGGAGGTTTTGCCCTCCATGCGAGATGAGGCTCATTTCCGCTGAGGCTTCTCGAGGCTAATCACGTCTAAACACTGGAACTTCCAAAGGGTCCTTCACACCCTTGCTGCAACTCAAGAAGTTCCCCGACATACCCGTCTCCACTCGAATGGAAGCACGTGGGGTCCCGCACACATCCAGGGGAGCCCCGTTTCCGCCTCCTAGCTCGAGATGAGGGATCCTTTCCCTGTTTCGTAGGGAAAGAATTCCCGGCGTTCCCGTCGCATCTCAAGAGGAGGCGCTCTCCACAGGAAAGGCGAGAGGAACTCCAGGGTCGTGCCACCATTCCAAGAGTCCCCCAGATGTGTCAGTCCATTCCAGAGGAACCTGTTTTCCCTGCACTGCCTTGACGTTCAAGCCAAGGATCGACTCACACCACGTGTGCACGTGGGACAGCCCTGTGGGAAAGCCTCGTGGGAAAGCCTCGTGGAAAAGACTTGAGGGAAAACCATAGATCCTTTGATCCACGAGGCGGACTGCGTGACACTGCTGCTACCGCTCTGGAGGAAAGTGCAAGTGCATGCCCGCATTTGAGACGAGGACTGACTCCCTTGGGGAGACTCCAGAAGTACCCCAAGATCCATGTCAGCACTGGAGAGGAATCCTCAGGTTCCGGCCCCGACTCCACACAAGGACTTAGGCCCCGGCATCGACGGGAGAGGAATCCCCAGAGGCCCCCGAGGAACTCGCATGGGGACTGGCCTTTCCTGAGGCCACCAGAGCGGGTCCCTGAGGTCCCCGTCGTAAGTCGAGAGCACCTGCCGCAACTCGAGAAAATCCAGGAGGTTTTGCCCTCCAGGCGAGATGAGGCGCATTTCCGCTGAGGCTTCTCGAGGCCAATCACATCTAACCACTGGAACTTCCAAAGGGTCCTTCACACCCTTGTTGCAACTCAAGAAGTTCCCCGACATACCCGTCTGCACTCGAGAGGAAGCACGTGGGGTCCCGCCCACATCCAGGGGAGCTCCGTTTCCGACTTCTAGCTCGAGATGTGGGATCCTTTCCCTGTTTCGTAGGGAAAGAATTCCCGGCGTTCCCGTCGCATCTCAAGACGAGGCGCTCTCCACAGGAAAGGCGAGAGGAACTCCAGGGTCGTGCCACCATTCCAAGAGTCCCCCAGATGTGTCAGTCCATTCCAGAGGAACCTGTTTTCCCTGCACTGCCTTGACGTTCAAGCCAAGGATCGACTCACACCACGTGTGCACGTGGGACAGCCCTGTGGGAAAGCCTCGTGGGAAAGCCTCGTGGAAAAGACTTGAGGGAAAACCATAGATCCTTTGATCCACGAGGCGGACTGCGTGACACTGCTGCTACCGCTCTGGAGGAAAGCGCAAGTGCATGCCCGCATTCGAGACGAGGACTGACTCCCCTGGGGAGACTCCAGAAGTCCCCAAGATCCATGTCAGCACTGGAGAGGAATCCTCAGGTTCCGGCCCCGACTCCACACAAGGTCTTAGGCCCCGGCATCGACGGGAGAGAAATCCCGAGAGGCCCCCGAGGAACTCGCATGGGGACTGGCCTTTCCTGAGGCCACCAGAGCGGGTCCCTGAGGTCCCCGTCGTAAGTCGAGAGCACCTGCCGCAACTCGAGAAAATCCAGGAGGTTTTGCCCTCCAGGCGAGATGAGGCCCATTTCCGCTGAGGCTTCTCGAGGCCAATCACATCTAACCACTGGAACTTCCAAAGGGTCCTTCACACCCTTGCTGCAACTCAAGAAGTTCCCCGACATACCCGTCTCCACTCGAGAGGAAGCACGTGGGTCCCGCACACATCCAGGGGAGCCCCGTTTCCGCCTCCTAGCTCGAGATGAGGGATCCTTTCCCTGTTTCGTAGGGAAAGAATTCCCGGCGTTCCCGTCGCATCTCAAGAGGAGGCGCTCTCCACAGGAAAGGCGAGAGGAACTCCAGGGTCGTGACACCATTCCAAGAGTCCCCCAGATGTGTCAGTCCATTCCAGAGGAACCTGTTTTCCCTGCACTGCCTTGACGTTCAAGCCGAGGATCGACTCCCACCACGTGTGCACGTGGGACAGCCCTGTGGGAAAGCCTCGTGGGAAAGCCTCGTGGGAAAGACTCGAGGGAAAACCATAGATCCTTTGATCCAAGCGGCAGACTGCGTGACACTGCTGCTACCGCTCTGGAGGAAAGCGCAAGTGCATGCCCGCATTCGAGACGAGGACTGACTCCCCTCGGGAGACTCCAGAAGTACCCCAAGATCCATGTCAGCACTGGAGAGGAATCCTCAGGTTCCGGCCTCAACTCCACACAAGGTCTTAGGCCCCGGCATCGACGGGAGAGGAATCTCGAGAGGCCCCCGAGAAACTCGCATGGGGACTGGCCTTTCCTGAGGCCACCAGAGCGGTTCCCTGAGGTCCCCCTCGTAAGCCGAGAGCACCTGCCGCAACTCGAGAAAATCCAGGAGGTTTTGCCCTCCAGGCGAGATGAGGCCCATTTCCGCTGAGGCTTCTCGAGGCCAATCACATCTAACCACTGGAAGTTCCAAAGGGTCCTTCACACCCTTGCTGCAACTCAAGAAGTTCCCCGACATACCTGTCTCCACTCGAGAGGAAGCACGTGGGGTCCCGCACACATCCAGGGGAGCCCCGTTTCCGCCTCCTAGCTCGAGATGAGGGATCCTTTCCCTGTTTCGTAGGGAAAGAATTCCCGGCTTTCCCGTCGCATCTCAAGAGGAGGCGCTCTCCACAGGAAAGGCGAGAGGAACTCCAGGGTCGAGACACCATTCCAAGAGTCGCCCAGATGTGTCAGTCCATTTCAGAGGAACCTGTTTTCCCTGCACTGCCTTGACGTTCAAGACGAGGATCGACTCCCACCACGTGTGCACGTGGGACAGCCCTGTGGGAAAGCCTCGTGGGAAAGCCTCGTGGGAAAGACTCGAGGGAAAACCATAGATCCTTTGATCCACGCGGCGGACTGCGTGACACTGCTGCTACCGCTCTGGAGGAAATCTTAAGTGCATGCCCGCATTCGAGACGAGGACTGACTCCCCTGGGGAGACTCCAGAAGTACCCCAAGATCCATGTGAGCACTGGAGAGGATTCCTCAGGTTCCGGCCCCGACTCCACACAAGGTCTTAGGCCCCGGAATCGACGGGAGAGGAATCCCGAGAGGCCCCCGAGGAACTCGCATGGGGACTGGCCTTTCCTGAGGCCACCAGAGCGGGTCCCTGAGGTCCCCGTCGTAAGTCGAGAGCAACTGCCGCAATTCGAGAAATTCCAGGAGGTTTTGCCCTCCAGGCGAGATGAGGCCCATTTCCGCTGAGGCTTCTCGAGGCCAATCACATCTCACCACTGGAACTTCCAAAGGGTCCTTCACACCCTTGCTGCAACTCAAGAACTTCCCCGACATACCCGTCTCCACTCGAGAGGAACCACGTGGGGTCCCGCACACATCCAGGGGAGCCCCGTTTCCGCCTCCTAGCTCGAGATGAGGGATCCTTTCCCTGTTTCGTAGGGAAAGAATTCCCGGCGTTCCCGTCGCATCTCAAGAGGAGGCGCTCTCCACATGAAAGGCGAGAGGAACTCCAGGGTCGTGCCACCATTCCAAGAGACCCCCAGATGTGTCAGTCCATTCCACAGGAACCTGTTTTCCCTGCACTGCCTTGACGTTCAAGCCGAGGATCGACTCCCACCACGTGTGCACGTGGGACAGCCCTGTGGGAAAGCCTCTTGGGAAAGCCTCGTGGGAAAGACTCGAGGGAAAACCATAGATCCTTTGATCCACGCGGCGGACTGCGTGACACTGCTGCTACCGCGCTGGAGGAAAGCGCAAGTGCATGCCCGCATTCGAGACGAGGACTGACTGCCCTGGGGAGACTCCAGAAGTACCCCAAGATCCATGTCAGCACTGGAGTGGAATCCTCAGGTTCCGGCCCCGACTCCACACAAGGTCTTAGGCCCCGGCATCGACGGGAGAGGGATCCCGAGTGGCCCCCGAGGAACTCTGATGGGGACTGGCTTTTCCTGAGGCCACCAGAGCGGGTCCCTGAGGTCCCCGTCGTAAGTCGAGAGCACTTGCCGCAACTCGAGAAAATCCAGGAGGTTTTGCCCTCCAGGCGAGATGAGGCTCATTTCCGCTGAGGCTTCTCGAGGCTATTCACGTCTAACCACTGGAACTTCCAAAGGGTCCTTCACACCCTTGCTGCAACTCAAGAAGTTCCCCGACATACCCGTCTCCACTCGAGAGGAAGCACGTGGGGTCCCGCACACATCCAGGGGAGCCCCGTTTCCGCCTCCTAGCTCGAGATGAGGGATCCTTTCCCTGTTTCGTAGGGAAAGAATTCCCGGCGTTCCAGTCGCATCTCAAGAGGAGGCGCTCTCCACAGGAAAGGCGAGAGGAACTCCAGTGTCGTGCCACCATTCCAAGAGTCCCCCAGATGTGTCAGTCCATTCCAGAGGAACCTGTTTTCCCTACACTGCCTTGACATTCAAGCCGAGGATCGACTCCCACCACGTGTGCACGTGGGACAGCCATGTGGGAAAGCCTCGTGGGAAAGCCTCGTGGGAAAGACCTGAGGGAAAACCATAGATCCTTTGATCCACGCGGCGGACTGCGTGACACTGCTGCTACCGTTCTGGAGCAAAGCGCAAGTGCATGCCTGCATTCGACATGAGGACTGACTCCCCTGGGGAGACTCCAGAAGTACCCCAAGATCCATGTCAGCACTGGAGAGGAATCCTCAGGTTCCAGCCCCGACTCCACACAAGGACTTAGGCCCCGGCAACGACGGGAGAGGAATCCCCAGATGCCCCCGAGGAACTCGCATGTGGACTGGCCTTTCCTGAGGCCAACAGAGCGGGTCCCTGAGGTCCCCGTCGTAAGTCGAGAGCACCTGCCGCAACTCGAGAAAATCCAGGAGGTTTTGCCCTCCAGGCGAGATGAGGCCCATTTCCGCTGAGGCTTCTCGAGGCTAATCACGTCTAACCACTGGAACTTCCAAAGGGTCCTTCACACCCTTGCTGCAACTCAAGAAGTTCCCCGACCTACCCGTCTCCACTCGAGAGGAAGCACGTGGGTCCCGCACACATCCAGGAGAGCCTCGTTTCCGCCTCCTAGCTCGAGATGAGGGATCCTTTCCCTGTTTCGTAGGGAAAGAATTCCCGGCGTTCCCGTCGCATCTCAAGAGGAGGCGCTCTCCACAGGAAAGGCGAGGGGAACTCCAGGGAAGTGCCACCATTCCAAGAGACCCTCAGATGTGTCAGTCCATTACAGAGGAACCTGTTTTCCCTGCACTGCCTTGATGTTCAAGCCGAGGATCGACTCCCACCACGTGTGCACGTGGGACAGCCCTGTGGGAAAGCCTCGTGGGAAAGCCTCGTGGGAAAGACTCGAGGGAAAACCATAGATCCTTTGATCCACGCGGCGGATTGGGTGACACTGCTGCTACCGCTCTGGAGGAAAGCGCAAGTGCATGCCCGCATTCGAGACGAGGACTGACTCCCCTGGGGAGACTACAGAAGTACCCCAAGATCCATGTCAGCACTGGAGAGGAATCCTCAGGTTCCGGCCCCGACTCCACAGAAGGACTTAGGCCCCGGCATCGACGGGAGAGGGATCCCGAGAGGCCCCCGAGGAACTCGCATGGGGACTGGCTTTTCCTGAGGCCACCAGAGCGGGTTCCTGAGGTCCCCGTCGTAAGTCGAGAGCACCTGCCGCAACTCGAGAAAATCCAGGAGGTTTTGCCCTCCATGCGAGATGAGGCTCATTTCCGCTGAGGCTTCTCGAGGCTAATCACGTCTAAACACTGGAACTTCCAAAGGGTCCTTCACACCCTTGCTGCAACTCAAGAAGTTCCCCGACATACCCGTCTCCACTCGAATGGAAGCACGTGGGGTCCCGCACACATCCAGGGGAGCCCCGTTTCCGCCTCCTAGCTCGAGATGAGGGATCCTTTCCCTGTTTCGTAGGGAAAGAATTCCCGGCGTTCCCGTCGCATCTCAAGAGGAGGCGCTCTCCACAGGAAAGGCGAGAGGAACTCCAGGGTCGTGCCACCATTCCAAGAGTCCCCCAGATGTGTCAGTCCATTCCAGAGGAACCTGTTTTCCCTGCACTGCCTTGACGTTCAAGCCAAGGATCGACTCACACCACGTGTGCACGTGGGACAGCCCTGTGGGAAAGCCTCGTGGGAAAGCCTCGTGGAAAAGACTCGAGGGAAAACCATAGATCCTTTGATCCACGCGGCGGACTGCGTGACACTGCTGCTACCGCTCTGGAGGAAAGCGCAAGTGCATGCCCGCATTCGAGACGAGGACTGACTGCCCTGGGGAGACTCCAGAAGTACCCCAAGATCCATGTCAGCACTGGAGAGGAATCCTCAGGTTCCGGCCTCAACTCCACACAAGGTCTTAGGCCCCGGCATCGACGGGAGAGGAATCTCGAGAGGCCCCCGAGAAACTCGCATGGGGACTGGCCTTTCCTGAGGCCACCAGAGCGGTTCCCTGAGGTCCCCCTCGTAAGCCGAGAGCACCTGCCGCAACTCGAGAAAATCCAGGAGGTTTTGCCCTCCAGGCGAGATGAGGCCCATTTCCGCTGAGGCTTCTCGAGGCCAATCACATCTAACCACTGGAAGTTCCAAAGGGTCCTTCACACCCTTGCTGCAACTCAAGAAGTTCCCCGACATACCTGTCTCCACTCGAGAGGAAGCACGTGGGGTCCCGCACACATCCAGGGGAGCCCCGTTTCCGCCTCCTAGCTCGAGATGAGGGATCCTTTCCCTGTTTCGTAGGGAAAGAATTCCCGGCGTTCCCGTCGCATCTCAAGAGGAGGCGCTCTCCACAGGAAAGGCGAGAGGAACTCCAGGGTCGAGACACCATTCCAAGAGTCGCCCAGATGTGTCAGTCCATTTCAGAGGAACCTGTTTTCCCTGCACTGCCTTGACGTTCAAGACGAGGATCGACTCCCACCACGTGTGCACGTGGGACAGCCCTGTGGGAAAGCCTCGTGGGAAAGCCTCGTGGGAAAGACTCGAGGGAAAACCATAGATCCTTTGATCCACGCGGCGGACTGCGTGACACTGCTGCTACCGCTCTGGAGGAAATCTCAAGTGCATGCCCGCATTCGAGACGAGGACTGACTCCCCTGGGGAGACTCCAGAAGTACCCCAAGATCCATGTGAGCACTGGAGAGGATTCCTCAGGTTCCGGCCCCGACTCCACACAAGGTCTTAGGCCCCGGAATCGACGGGAGAGGAATCCCGAGAGGCCCCCGAGGAACTCGCATGGGGACTGGCCTTTCCTGAGGCCACCAGAGCGGGTCCCTGAGGTCCCCGTCGTAAGTCGAGAGCAACTGCCGCAATTCGAGAAATTCCAGGAGGTTTTGCCCTCCAGGCGAGATGAGGCCCATTTCCGCTGAGGCTTCTCGAGGCCAATCACATCTCACCACTGGAACTTCCAAAGGGTCCTTCACACCCTTGCTGCAACTCAAGAAGTTCCCCGACATACCCGTCTCCACTCGAGAGGAAGCACGTGGGGTCCCGCACACATCCAGGGGAGCCCCGTTTCCGCCTCCTAGCTCGAGATGAGGGATCCTTTCCCTGTTTCGTAGGGAAAGAATTCCCGGCGTTCCCGTCGCATCTCAAGAGGAGGCGCTCTCCACATGAAAGGCGAGAGGAACTCCAGGGTCGTGCCACCATTCCAAGAGACCCCCAGATGTGTCAGTCCATTCCACAGGAACCTGTTTTCCCTGCACTGCCTTGACGTTCAAGCCGAGGATCGACTCCCACCACGTGTGCACGTGGGACAGCCCTGTGGGAAAGCCTCTTGGGAAAGCCTCGTGGGAAAGACTCGAGGGAAAACCATAGATCCTTTGATCCACGCGGCGGACTGCGTGACACTGCTGCTACCGCGCTGGAGGAAAGCGCAAGTGCATGCCCGCATTCGAGACGAGGACTGACTGCCCTGGGGAGACTCCAGAAGTACCCCAAGATCCATGTCAGCACTGGAGTGGAATCCTCAGGTTCCGGCCCCGACTCCACACAAGGTCTTAGGCCCCGGCATCGACGGGAGAGGGATCCCGAGTGGCCCCCGAGGAACTCTGATGGGGACTGGCTTTTCCTGAGGCCACCAGAGCGGGTCCCTGAGGTCCCCGTCGTAAGTCGAGAGCACTTGCCGCAACTCGAGAAAATCCAGGAGGTTTTGCCCTCCAGGCGAGATGAGGCTCATTTCCGCTGAGGCTTCTCGAGGCTATTCACGTCTAACCACTGGAACTTCCAAAGGGTCCTTCACACCCTTGCTGCAACTCAAGAAGTTCCCCGACATACCCGTCTCCACTCGAGAGGAAGCACGTGGGGTCCCGCACACATCCAGGGGAGCCCCGTTTCCGCCTCCTAGCTCGAGATGAGGGATCCTTTCCCTGTTTCGTAGGGAAAGAATTCCCGGCGTTCCAGTCGCATCTCAAGAGGAGGCGCTCTCCACAGGAAAGGCGAGAGGAACTCCAGTGTCGTGCCACCATTCCAAGAGTCCCCCAGATGTGTCAGTCCATTCCAGAGGAACCTGTTTTCCCTACACTGCCTTGACATTCAAGCCGAGGATCGACTCCCACCACGTGTGCACGTGGGACAGCCATGTGGGAAAGCCTCGTGGGAAAGCCTCGTGGGAAAGACCTGAGGGAAAACCATAGATCCTTTGATCCACGCGGCGGACTGCGTGACACTGCTGCTACCGTTCTGGAGCAAAGCGCAAGTGCATGCCTGCATTCGACATGAGGACTGACTCCCCTGGGGAGACTCCAGAAGTACCCCAAGATCCATGTCAGCACTGGAGAGGAATCCTCAGGTTCCAGCCCCGACTCCACACAAGGACTTAGGCCCCGGCAACGACGGGAGAGGAATCCCCAGATGCCCCCGAGGAACTCGCATGTGGACTGGCCTTTCCTGAGGCCAACAGAGCGGGTCCCTGAGGTCCCCGTCGTAAGTCGAGAGCACCTGCCGCAACTCGAGAAAATCCAGGAGGTTTTGCCCTCCAGGCGAGATGAGGCCCATTTCCGCTGAGGCTTCTCGAGGCTAATCACGTCTAACCACTGGAACTTCCAAAGGGTCCTTCACACCCTTGCTGCAACTCAAGAAGTTCCCCGACCTACCCGTCTCCACTCGAGAGGAAGCACGTGGGTCCCGCACACATCCAGGAGAGCCTCGTTTCCGCCTCCTAGCTCGAGATGAGGGATCCTTTCCCTGTTTCGTAGGGAAAGAATTCCCGGCGTTCCCGTCGCATCTCAAGAGGAGGCGCTCTCCACAGGAAAGGCGAGGGGAACTCCAGGGAAGTGCCACCATTCCAAGAGACCCTCAGATGTGTCAGTCCATTACAGAGGAACCTGTTTTCCCTGCACTGCCTTGATGTTCAAGCCGAGGATCGACTCCCACCACGTGTGCACGTGGGACAGCCCTGTGGGAAAGCCTCGTGGGAAAGCCTCGTGGGAAAGACTCGAGGGAAAACCATAGATCCTTTGATCCACGCGGCGGATTGGGTGACACTGCTGCTACCGCTCTGGAGGAAAGCGCAAGTGCATGCCCGCATTCGAGACGAGGACTGACTCCCCTGGGGAGACTACAGAAGTACCCCAAGATCCATGTCAGCACTGGAGAGGAATCCTCAGGTTCCGGCCCCGACTCCACAGAAGGACTTAGGCCCCGGCATCGACGGGAGAGGGATCCCGAGAGGCCCCCGAGGAACTCGCATGGGGACTGGCTTTTCCTGAGGCCACCAGAGCGGGTCCCTGAGGTCCCCGTCGTAAGTCGAGAGCACCTGCCGCAACTCGAGAAAATCCAGGAGGTTTTGCCCTCCATGCGTGATGAGGCTCATTTCCGCTGAGGCTTCTCGAGGCTAATCACGTCTAAACACTGGAACTTCCAAAGGGTCCTTCACACCCTTGCTGCAACTCAAGAAGTTCCCCGACATACCCGTCTCCACTCGAATGGAAGCACGTGGGGTCCCGCACACATCCAGGGGAGCCCCGTTTCCGCCTCCTAGCTCGAGATGAGGGATCCTTTCCCTGTTTCGTAGGGAAAGAATTCCCGGCGTTCCCGTCGCATCTCAAGAGGAGGCGCTCTCCACAGGAAAGGCGAGAGGAACTCCAGGGTCGTGCCACCATTCCAAGAGTCCCCCAGATGTGTCAGTCCATTCCAGAGGAACCTGTTTTCCCTGCACTGCCTTGACGTTCAAGCCAAGGATCGACTCACACCACGTGTGCACGTGGGACAGCCCTGTGGGAAAGCCTCGTGGGAAAGCCTCGTGGAAAAGACTTGAGGGAAAACCATAGATCCTTTGATCCACGAGGCGGACTGCGTGACACTGCTGCTACCGCTCTGGAGGAAAGTGCAAGTGCATGCCCGCATTTGAGACGAGGACTGACTCCCTTGGGGAGACTCCAGAAGTACCCCAAGATCCATGTCAGCACTGGAGAGGAATCCTCAGGTTCCGGCCCCGACTCCACACAAGGACTTAGGCCCCGGCATCGACGGGAGAGGAATCCCCAGAGGCCCCCGAGGAACTCGCATGGGGACTGGCCTTTCCTGAGGCCACCAGAGCGGGTCCCTGAGGTCCCCGTCGTAAGTCGAGAGCACCTGCCGCAACTCGAGAAAATCCAGGAGGTTTTGCCCTCCAGGCGAGATGAGGCGCATTTCCGCTGAGGCTTCTCGAGGCCAATCACATCTAACCACTGGAACTTCCAAAGGGTCCTTCACACCCTTGTTGCAACTCAAGAAGTTCCCCGACATACCCGTCTGCACTCGAGAGGAAGCACGTGGGGTCCCGCCCACATCCAGGGGAGCTCCGTTTCCGACTTCTAGCTCGAGATGTGGGATCCTTTCCCTGTTTCGTAGGGAAAGAATTCCCGGCGTTCCCGTCGCATCTCAAGACGAGGCGCTCTCCACAGGAAAGGCGAGAGGAACTCCAGGGTCGTGCCACCATTCCAAGAGTCCCCCAGATGTGTCAGTCCATTCCAGAGGAACCTGTTTTCCCTGCACTGCCTTGACATTCAAGCCAAGGATCGACTCCCACCACGTGTGCACGTGGGACAGTCCTGTGGGAAAGCCTCGTGGGAAAGCCTCGTGGAAAATACTCGAGGGAAAACCATAGATCCTTTGATCCACGAGGCGGACTGCGTGACACTGCTGCTACCGCTCTGGAGGAAAGCGCAAGGGCATGCCCGCATTCGAGACGAAGACTGACTCCCCTGGGGAGACTCCAGAAGTACCCCAAGATCCATGTCAGCACTGGAGAGGAATCCTCAGGTTCCGGCCCCGACTCCACACAAGGACTTAGGCCCCGGCATCGACGGGAGAGGAATCCCCAGAGGCCCCCGAGGAACTCGCATGGGGACTGACCTTGCCTGAGGCCACCAGAGCGGGTCCCTGAGGTCCCCGTCGTAAGTCGAGAGCACCTGCCGCAACTCGAGAAAATCCAGGAGGTTTTGCCCTCCAGGCGAGATGAGGCCCATTTCCGCTGAGGCTTCTCGAGGCTAATCACGTCTAACCACTGGAACATCCAAAGGGTCCTTCACACCCTTGCTGCAGCTCAAGAACTTCCCCGACATACCCGTCTCCACTCGAGAGGAAGCACGTGGGTTCCCGCACACATCCAGGGGAGCCCCGTTTCCGCCTCCTAGCTCGAGATGAGGGATCCTTTCCCTGTTTCGTAGGGAAAGAATTCCCGGCGTTCCCGTCGAATCTCAAGAGGAGGCGCTCTCCACAGGAAAGGGGAAAGGAAATCCAGGGTCGTGCCACCATTCCAAGAGACCCCCAGGTGTGTCAGTCCATTACAGAGGAACCTGTTCTCCCTGCACTGCCTTGATGTTCAAGCCGAGGATCGACTCCCAACACGTGTGCACGTGGGACAGCCCTGTGGGAAAGCCTCGTGGGAAAGCCTCGTGGGAAGGACTCGAGGGAAAACCATAGATCCTCTGATCCACGGGGCGGGCTGCGTGACACTGCTGCTACCGCTCTAGAGGAAAGCGCAAGTGCATGCCCGCATTCGAGACGAGGACTGACTCCCCTGGGGAGACTCCAGAAGTACCCCAAGATCCATGTCAGCACTGGAGAGGAATCCTCAGGTTCCGGCCCCGACTCCACAGAAGGACTTAGGCCCCGGCATCGACGGGAGAGGGATCCCGAGAGGCCCCCGTGGAACTCGCATGGGGACTGGCCTTTCCTGAGGCCACCAGAGCGGTTCCCTGAGGTCCCCGTCGTAAGTCGAGAGCACCTGCCGCAACTCGAAAAAATCCAGGAGGTTTTGCCCTCCAGGCGAGATGAGGCCCATTTCCTCTGTGGCTTCTCTAGGCTAATCACGTCTAACCACTGGAACATCCAAAGGGTCCTTCACACCCTTGCTGCAGCTCAAGAACTTCCCCGACATACCCGTCTCCACTCGAGAGGAAGCACGTGGTGTCCCACACACATCCAGGGGAGCCCCGTTTCCGCCTCCTAGCTCGAGATGAGGGATCCTTTCCCTGCTTCGTAGGGAAAGAATGCCCGGCGTTCCCGTCGCATCTCAATAGGAGGCGCTCTCCACAGGAAATTCGAGAGGAACTCCAGGGTCATGCCACCATTCCAAGAGTCCCCCAGATGTGTCAATCCATTCCAGAGGAACCTGTTTTCCCTGCACTGCCTTGACGTTCAAGCCGAGGATCGACTCCCACCACGTGTGCACGTGGGACAGCCCTGTGGGAAAGCCTCGTGGGAAAGCCTCGTGGGAAAGACTCGAGGGAAAACCATAGATCCTTTGATCCACGCGGCGGACTGCGTGACACTGCTGCTACCGCTCTGGAGGAAAGCGCAAGTGCATGCCCGCATTCGAGACGAGGACTGACTCCCCTGGGGAGACTCCAGAAGTACCCCAAGATCCATGTCAGCACTGGAGAGGAATCCTCATGTTCCGGCCCCGACTCCACACAAGGTCTTAGGCCCCGGCATCGACGGGAGAGGAATCCCGAGAGGCCACCGAGGAACTCGAATGGGGACTGGCCTTTCCTGAGGCCACCAGAGCGGGTCCCTGAGGTCCCCGTCGTAAGTCGAGAGCACCTGCCGCAACTCGAGAAAATCCTGGAGGTTTTGCCCTCCAGGCGAGATGAGGCCCATTTCCGCTGAGGCTTCTCGAGGCCAATCACGTCTAACGACTGGAACTTCCAAAGGGTCCTTCACACCCTTGCTGCAACTCAAGAAGTTCCCCGACATACCCGTCTCCACTCGAGAGGAAGCACGTGGTGTCCCGCACACATCCAGGGGAGCCCCGTTTCCGCCTCCTAGCTCGAGATGAGGGATCCTTTCCCTGTTTCGTAGGGAAATAATTCCCGGCGTTCCCGTCGCATCTCAAGAGGAGGCGCTCTCCACAGAATAGGGGAGAGGATCTCCAGGGTCGTGCCACCATTCCAAGAGACCCCCAGATGTGTCAGTCCATTACAGAGGAACATGTTTTCCCTGCACTGCCTTGATGTTCAAGCCGAGGATCGACTCCCACCACGTGTGCACGTGGGACAGCCCTGTGGGAAAGCCTCGTGGGAAAGCCTCGTGGGAAAGACTCGATGGAAAACCATAGATCCTTTGATCCACGCGGCGGGCTGCGTGACACTGCTGCTACCGCTCTGGAGGAAAGCGCAAGTGCATGCCCGCATTCGAGACGGGGACTAACTCCCCTGGGGAGACTCCAGAAGTACCCCAAGATCCATGTCAGCACTGGAGAGGAATCCTCAGGTTCCGGCCCCGACTCCACAGAAGGACTTAGGCCCCGGCATCGACGGGAGAGGGATCCCGAGAGGCCCCCGAGGAACTCGCATGGGGATTGGCTTTTCCTGAGGCCACCAGAGCGGGTCCCTGAGGTCCACGTCGTAAGTCGAGATCACCTGCCGCAACTCTTGAAAATCCAGGAGGTTTTGCCCTCCAGGCGAGATGAGGCTCATTTCCGCTGAGGCTTCTCTAGGCTAATCACGTCTAAACACTGGAACTTCCAAACGGTCCTTCACACCCTTGCTGCAACTCAAGAAGTTCCCCGACATACCCGTCTCCACTCGAATGGAAGCACGTGGGGTCCCGCACACATCCAGGGGAGCCCCGTTTCCGCCTCCTAGCTCGAGATGAGGGATCCCTTCCCTGTTTCGTAGGGAAAGAATTCCCGGCGTTCCCGTCGCATCTCAAGAGGAGGCGCTCTCCACAGGAAAGGCGAGAGGAACTCCAGGGTCGTGCCACCATTCCAAGAGTCCCCCAGATGTGTCAGTCCATTCCAGAGGAACCTGTTTTCCCTGCACTGCCTTGGCGTTCAAGCCAAGGATCGATTCCCACCACGTGTGCACGTGGGACAGCCCTGTGGGAAAGCCTCGTGGGAAAGCCTCGTGGGAATGACTCGAGGGAAAACCATAGATCCTTTGATCCACGCGGCGGACTGCGTGACACTGCTGCTACCGCTCTGGAGGAAAGCGCAATGCATCCCCGCATTCGAGACGAGGACTGACTCCCCTGGGGAGACTCCAGAAGTACCCCAAGATCCATGTCAGCACTGGAGAGGAATCCTCAGGTTCCGGCCCCGAATCCACAGAAGGCCTTAGGCCCCGGCATCGACGGGAGAGGAATCCCGAGAGGCCCCCGAGGAACACGCATGGGGACTGGCCTTTCCTGAGGCCACCAGAGCGGTTCCCTGAGGTCCCCGTTGTAAGTCGAGAGCACCTGCCGCAACTCGAGAAAATCCAGGAGGTTTTGCCCTCCAGGCGAGATGAGGCCCATTTCCGCTGAGGCTTCTCGAGGCCAATCACATGTAACCACTGGAACTTCCAAAGGGTCCTTCACACCCTTGCTGCAACTCAAGAAGTTCCCCGACATACCCGTCTCCACTCGAGAGGAAGCACGTGGTGTCCCACACACATCCAGGGGAGCCCCGTTTCCGCCTCCTAGCTCGAGATGAGGGATCCTTTCCCTGTTTCGTAGGGAAAGAATTCCCGGCGATCCCGTCGCATCTCAAGAGGAGGCGCTCTCCACAGGAAAGGCGAGAGGAACTCCAGGGTCGTGACACCATTCTAAGAGTCCCCCAGATGTGTCAGTCCATTCCAGAGGAACCTGTTTTCCCTGCACTGCCTTGACGTTCAAGCCGAGGATCTACTCCCACCACGTGTGCACGTGGGACAGCCCTGTGGGAAAGCCTCGTGGGAAAGACTCGAGGGAAAACCATAGATTCTTTGATCCACGCTGCGGACTGCGTGACACTGCTGCTACCGCTCTGGAGGAAAGCGCAAGTGCATGCCCGCATTCGAGACGAGGACTGACTCCCCTGGGGAGACTCCAGAAGTACCCCAAGATCCATGTCAGCACTGGAGAGGAATCCTCAGGTTCCGGCCCCGAATCCACAGAAGGACTTAGGCCCCGGCATCGACGGGAGAGGGATCCCGAGAGGCCCCCGAGGAACTCGCATGGGGACTGGCCTTTCCTGAGGCCACCAGAGCGGGTCCCTGAGGTCCCCGTCGTAAGTCGAGAGCACCTGCCGCAACTCGAGAAAATCCAGGAGGTTTTGCCCTCCAGGCGAGATGAGGCCCATTTCCTCTGAGGCTTCTCTAGGCTAATCACGTCTAACCACTGGAACATCCAAAGGGTCCTTCACACCCTTGCTGCAGCTCAAGAACTTCCCCGACATACCCGTCTCCACTCGAGAGGAAGCACGTGGGGTCCCGCACACATCCAGGGGAGCCCCGTTTCCGCCTCCTAGCTCGAGATGAGGGATCCTTTCCCTGTTTCGTAGGGAAAGATTTCCCGGCGTTCCCGTCGAATCTCAAGAGGAGGCGCTCTCCACAGGAAAGGGGAGAGGATCTCCAGGGTCGTGCCACCATTCCAAGAGACCCCCAGATGTGTCAGTCCATTACAGAGGAACCTGTTTTCCCTGCACTGCCTTGATGTTCAAGCCGAGGATCGACTCCCACCACGTGTGCACGTGGTACAGCCCTGTGGGAAAGCCTCGTGGGAAAGCCTCGTGGGAAAGACTCGGGGGAAAACCATAGATCCTTTGATCCACGTGGCAGGCTGCGTGACACTGCTGCCACCGCTCTGGAGGAAAGCGCAAGTGCATGCCCGCATTCGAGACGAGGACTGACTCCCCTGGGGAGACTCCAGAAGTACCCCAAGATCCATGTCAGCACTGGAGAGGAATCCTCAGGTTCCGGCCCCGACTCCACAGAAGGACTTAGGCCCCGGCATCGACGGGAGAGGGTTCCCGAGAGGCCCCCGAGGAACTCGCATGGGGACTGGCTTTTCCTGAGGCCACCAGAGCGGGTCCCTGAGGTCCACGTCGTAAGTCGAGATCACCTGCCGCAACTCGAGAAAATCCAGGAGTTTTTGCCCTCCAGGCGAGATGAGGCCCATTTCCGCTTAGGCTTCTCGAGGCCAATCACATCTAACCACTGGAACTTCCAAAGGGTTCTTCACACCATTGCTGCAACTCAAGAAGTTCCCCGACATACCCGTCTCCACTCGAGAGGAAGCACGTGGGGTCCCGCACACATCCAGGGGAGCCCCGTTTCCGCCTCCTAGCTCGAGATGAGGGATCCTTTCCCTGTTTCGTAGGGAAAGAATTCCCGGCGTTCCGTCGCATCTCAAGAGGAGGCGCTCTCCACAGGAAAGGCGAGAGGAACTCCAGGGTCGTGCCACCATTCCAAGAGTCCCCCAGATGTGTCAGTCCATTCCAGAGGAACCTGTTTTCCCTGCACTGCCTTGACGTTCAAGCCGAGGATCGACTCCCACCACGTGTGCACGTGGGACAGCCCTGTGGGAAAGCCTCGTGGGAAAGCCTCGTGGGAAAGACTCGAGGGAAAACCATAGATCCTTTGATCCACGCGGCGGACTGCGTGACACTGCTGCTACCGCTCTGGAGGAAAGCGCAAGTGCATGCCCGCATTCGAGACGAGGACTGACTCCCCTGGGGAGACTCCAGAAGTACCCCAAGATCCATGTCAGCACTGGAGAGGAATCCTCAGGTTCCGGCCCCGACTCCACACAAGGTCTTAGGCCCCGGCATCGACGGGAGAGGAATCCCGAGAGGCCCCCGAGGAACACGCATGGGGACTGGCCTTTCCTGAGGCCACCAGAGCGGTTCCCTGAGATCCCCGTCGTAAGTCGAGAGCACCTGCCGCAACTCGAGAAAATCCAGGAGGTTTTGCCCTCCAGGCGAGATGAGGCCCATTTCCGCTGAGGCTTCTCGAGGCCAATCACATCTAACCACTGGAACTTCCAAAGGGTCCTTCACAACATTGCTGCAACTCAAGAAGTTCCCCGACATACCCGTCTCCACTCGAGAGGAAGCACGTGGGGTCCCGCACACATCCAGGGGAGCCCCGTTTCCGCCTCCTAGCTCGAGATGAGGGATCCTTTCCCTGTTTCGTAGGGAAAGAATTCCCGGGTTTCCCGTCGCATCTCAAGAGGAGGCGCTCTCCACAGGAAAGGCGAGAGGAACTCCAGGGTCGTGACACCGTTCCAAGAGTCCCCCCAGATGTGTCAGTCCATTCCAGAGGAACCTGTTTTCCCTGCACTGCCTTGACGTTCAAGCCGAGGATCGACTCCCACCACGTGTGCACGTGGGACAGCCCTGTGGGAAAGCCTCGTGGGAAAGCCTCGTGGGAAAGACTCGAGGGAAAACCATAGATCCTTTGATCCACGCGGCGGACTGCGTGACACTGCTGCTACCGCTCTGGAGTAAAGCGCAAGTGCATGCCCGCATTCGAGACGAGGACTGACTCCCCTGGGGAGACTCCAGAAGTACCCCAAGATCCATGTCAGCACTGGAGAGGAATCCTCAGGTTCCGGCCCCGACTCCACACAAGGTCTTAGGCCCCGGCATCGACGGGAGAGGAATCCCGAGAGGCCCCCGAGGAACTCGCATGGGGACTGGCAATTCCTGAGGCCACCAGAGCGGGTCCCTGAGGTCCCCGTCGTAAGTCGAGAGCACCTGCCGCAACTCGAGAAAATCCAGGAGGTTTTGCCCTCCAGGCGAGATGAGGCCCATTTCCGGTGAGGCTTCTCGAGGCCAATCACATCTAACCACTGGAACTTCCAAAGGGTCCTTCACACCCTTGCTGCAACTCAAGAAGTTCCCCGACATACCCGTCTGCACTCGAGAGGAAGCACGTGGTGTCCCACACACATCCAGGGGAGGCCCGTTTCCGCCTCCTATCTCGAGATGAGGGATCCTTTCCCTGTTTCGTAGGGAAAGAATTCCCGGCGTTCCCGTCGCATCTCAAGAGGAGGCGCTCTCCACAGGAAAGGCGAGAGGAACTCCAGGGTCATGCCACCATTCCAAGAGTCCCCCAGATGTGTCAGTCCATTCCAGAGGAACCTTTTTTCCCTGCACTGCCTTGACGTTCAAGCCGAGGATCGACTCCCACCACGTGTGCACGTGGGACAGCACTGTGGGAAAGCCTCGTGGGAAAGCCTCGTGGGAAAGACTCGAGGGAAAACCATAGATCCTTTGATCCACGCGGCGGACTGCGTGACACTGCTGCTACCGCTCTGGAGGAAAGCGCAAGTGCATGCCCGCATTCGAGACGAGGACTTACTCCCCTGGGGAGACTCCAGAAGTACCCCAAGATCCATGTCAGCACTGGAGAGGAATCCTCAGGTTCCGGCCCCGACTCCACACAAGGTCTTAGGCCCCGGCATAGACGGGAGAGTAATCCCGAGAGGGCCCCGAGGAACTCGCATGGGGACTGGCCTTTCCTGAGGCCACCAGAGCGGGTCCCTGAGGTCCCCGTCGTAAGTCGAGAGCACCTGCCGCAACTCGAGAAAATCCAGGAGGTTTTGCCCTCCAGTCGAGATGAGGCCCATTTCCGCTGAGGCTTCTCGAGGCCAATCACGTCTAACCACTGGAACTTCCAAAGGGTCCTTCACACCCTTGCTGCAACTCAAGAAGTTCCCCAACATACCCGTCTCCACTCGAGAGGAAGCATGTGGTGTCCCGCACACATCCAGGGGAGCCCCGTTTCCGCCTCCTAGCTCGAGATGAGGGATCCTTTCCCTGTTTCGTAGGGAAAGAATTCCCGGCGTTCCCGTCGCATCTCAAGAGGAGGCGCTCTCCACAGGAAAGGCGAGAGGAACTCCAGGGTCGTGCCACCATTCCAAGAGTCCCCCAGATGTGTCAGTCCAATCCAGAGGAACCTGTTTTCCCTGCACTGCCTTGATGTTCAAGCCGAGGATCGACTCCCACCACGTGTGCACGTGGGACAGCCCTGTGGGAAAGCCTCGTGGGAAAGCCTCGTGGGAAAGACTCGAGGGAAAACCATAGATCCTTTGATCCACGCGGCGGACTGCGTGACACTGCTGCTACCGCTCTGGAGGAAAGCGCAAGTGCATGCCCGCATTCGAGACGAGGACTGACTCCCCTGGGGAGACTCCAGAATTACCCCAAGATCCATGTCAGCACTGGAGAGGAATCCTCAGGTTCCGGCCCCGACTCCACACAAGGTCTTAGGCCCCGGCATCGACGGGAGAGGAATCCCGAGAGGCCCCCGAGGAACTCGCATGGGGACTGGCCTTTCCTGAGGCCACCAGAGCGGGTCCCTGAGGTCCCCGTCGTAAGTCGAGAGCACCTGCCGCAACTCGAGAAAATCCAGGAGGTTTTGCCCTCCAGGCGAGATGAGGCCCATTTCCGCTGAGGCTTCTCGAGGCCAATCACATCTAACCACTGGAACTTCCAAAGGGTCCTTCACACCATTGCTGCAACTCAAGAAGTTCCCCGACATACCCGTCTCCACTCGAGAGGAAGCACGTGGGGTCCCGCACACATCCAGGGGAGCCCCGTTTCCGCCTCCTAGCTCGAGATGAGGGATCCTTTCCCTTTTTCGTAGGGAAAGAATTCCCGGCTTTCCCGTCGCATCTCAAGAGGAGGCGCTCTCCACAGGAAAGGCGAGAGGAACTCCAGGGTCGTGACACCATTCCAAGAGTCCCCCAGATGTGTCAGTCCATTCCAGAGGAACCTGTTTTCCCTGCACTGCCTTGACGTTCAAGCCGAGGATCGACTCCCACCACGTGTGCACGTGGGACAGCCCTGTGGGAAAGCCTCGTGGGAAAGCCTCGTGGGAAAGACTCGAGGGAAAACCATAGATCCTTTGATCCACGCGGCGGACTGCGTGACACTGCTGCTACCGCTCTGGAGGAAAGCGCAAGTGCATGCCCGCATTCGAGACGAGGACTGACTCCCCTGGGGAGACTCCAGAAGTACCCCAAGATCCATGTCAGCACTGGAGAGGAATCCTCAGGTTCCGACCCCGACTCCACACAAGGTCTTAGGCGCCGGCATCGACGGGAGAGGAATCCCGAGACGCCCCCGAGGAACTCGCATGGGGACTGGCCTTTCCTGAGGCCACCAGAGCGGGTCCCTGAGGTCCCCGTCGTAAGTCGAGAGCACCTGCCGCAACTCGAGAAAATCCAGGAGGTTTTGCCCTCCAGGCGAGATGAGGCCCATTTCCGCTGAGGCTTCTCGAGGCCAATCACATCTAACCACTGGAACTTCCAAAGGGTCCTTCACAACCTTGCTGCAACTCAAGAAGTTCCCCGACATACCCGTCTCCACTCGAGAGGAAGCACGTGGGGTCCCGGACACATCCAGGGGAGCCCCGTTTCCGCCTCCTAGCTCGAGATGAGGGATCCTTTCCCTGTTTCGTAGGGAAAGAATTCCCGGCGTTCCCGTCGCATCTCAAGAGGAGGCGCTCTCCACAGGAAAGGCGAGAGGAACTCCAGGGTCGTGCCACCATTCCAAGAGTCCCCCAGATGTGTCAGTCCATTCCAGAGGAACCTGTTTTCCCTGCACTGCCTTGACGTTCAAGCCGAGGATCGACTCCCACCACGTGTGCACGTGGGACAGCCCTGTGGGAAAGCCTCGTGGGAAAGCCTCGTGGGAAAGACTCGAGGGAAAACCATAGATCCTTTGATCCACGCGGCGGACTGCGTGACACTGCTGCTACCGCTCTGGAGGAAAGCGCAAGTGCATGCCCGCATTCGAGACGAGGACTGACTCCCCTGGGGAGACTCCAGAAGTACCCCAAGATCCATGTCAGCACTGGAGAGGAATCCTCAGGTTCCGGCCCCGACTCCACACAAGGTCTTAGGCCCCGGAATCGACGGGAGAGGAATCCCGAGAGGCCCCCGAGGAACTCGCATGGGGACTGGCCTTTCCTGAGGCCACCAGAGCGGGTCCCTGAGATCCCCGTCGTAAGTCGAGAGCACCTGCCACAACTCGAGAAAATCCAGGAGGTTTTGCCCTCCAGGCGAGATGAGGCCCATTTCCGCTGAGGCTTCTCGAGGCCAATCACATCTAACCACTGGAACTTCCAAAGGGTCCTTCACACCCTTGCTGCAACTCAAGAAGTTCCCCGACATACCCGTCTCCACTCGAGAGGAAGCACGTGGGTTCCCGCACACATCCAGGGGAGCCCCGTTTCCGCCTCCTATCTCGAGATGAGGGATCCTTTCCCTGTTTCGTAGGGAAAGAATTCCCGGCGTTCCCGTCGCATCTCAAGAGGAGGCGCTCTCCACAGGAAAGGCGAGAGGAACTCCAGGGTCGTGACACCATTCCAAGAGTCCCCCAGATGTGTCAGTCCATTCCAGAGGAACCTGTTTTCCCTGCACTGCCTTGACGTTCAAGCCGAGGATCGACTCCCACCACGTGTGCACGTGGGACAGCCCTGTGGGAAAGCCTCGTGGGAAAGCCTCGTGGGAAAGACTCGAGGGAAAACCATAGATCCTTTGATCCACGCGGCGGACTGCGTGACACTGCTGCTACCGCTCTGGAGGAAAGCGCAAGTGCATGCCCGCATTAGAGACGAATACTGACTCCCCTGAGGAGACTCCAGAAGTACCCCAAGATCCATGTCAGCACTGGAGAGGAATCCTCAGGTTCCGGCCCCGACTCCACACAAGGTCTTAGGCCCCGGCATCGACGGGAGAGGAATCCCGAGACGCCCCCGAGGAACTCGCATGGGGACTGGCCTTTCCTGAGGCCACCAGAGCGGGTCCCTGAGGTCCCCGTCGTAAGTCGAGAGCACCTGCCGCAACTCGAGAAAATCCAGGAGGTTTTGCCCTCCAGGCGAGATGAGGCCCATTTCCGCTGAGGCTTCTCGAGGCCAATCACATCTAACCCCTGGAACTTCCAAAGGGTCCTTCACACCCTTGCCTCAACTCAAGAAGTTCCCCACATACCCGTCTCCACTCGAGAGGAAGCACGTGGGGTCCCGCACACATCCAGGGGAGCCCCGTTTCCGCCTCCTAGCTCGAGATGAGGGATCCTTTCCCTGTTTCGTAGGGAAAGAATTCCCGGCGTTCCCGTCGCATCTCAAGAGGAGGCGCTCTCCACAGGAAAGGCGAGAGGAACTCCAGGGTCGTGCCACCATTCCAAGAGTCCCCCAGATGTGTCAGTCCATTCCAGAGGAACATGTTTTCCCTGCACTGCCTTGACGTTCAAGCCGAGGATCGACTCCCACCACGTGTGCACGTGGGACAGCCCTGTGGGAAAGCCTCGTGGGAAAGCCTCGTGGGAAAGACTCGAGGGAAAACCATAGATCCTTTGATCCATTGGGCGGACTGCGTGACACTGCTGCTACCGCTCTGGAGGAAAGCGCAAGTGCATGCCCGCATTCGAGACGAGGACTGACTCCCCTGGGGAGACTCCAGAAGTACCCCAAGATCCATGTCAGCACTGGAGAGGAATCCTCAGGTTCAGGCCCCGACTCTACACAAGGTCTTAGGCCCCGGCATCGACGGGAGAGGAATCCCGAGAGGCCCCCGAGGAACTCGCATGGGGACTGGCCTTTCCTGAGGCCACCAGAGCGGGTCCCTGAGGTCCCCGTCGTAAGTCGAGAGCACCTGCCGCAACTCGAGAAAATCCAGGAGGTTTTGCCCTCCAGGCGAGATGAGGCCCATTTCCAATGAGGCTTCTCGAGGCCAATCACATCTAACCACTGGAACTTCCAAAGGGTCCTTCACACCATTGCTGCAACTCAAGAAGTTCCCCGACATACCCGTCTGCACTCGAGAGGAAGCACGAGGTGTCCCGCACACATCCAGGGGAGCCCCGTTTCCGCCTCCTAGCTCGAGATGAGGGATCCTTTCCCTGTTTCGAGGGAAAGAATTCCCGGCGTTCCCGTCGCATCTCAAGAGGAGGCGCTCTCCACAGGAAAGGCGAGAGGAACTCCAGGGTCGTGCCACCATTCCAAGAGTCCCCCAGATGTGTCAGTCCATTCCAGAGGAACCTGTTTTCCCTGCACTGCCTTGACGTTCAAGCCGAGGATCGACTCCCACCACGTGTGCACGTGGGACAGCCCTGTGGGAAAGCCTCGTGGGAAAGCCTCGTGGGAAAGACTCGAGGGAAAACCATAGATCCTTTGATCCACGCGGCGGACTGCGTGACACTGCTGCTACCGCTCTGGAGGAAAGCGCAAGTGCATGCCCGCATTCGAGACGAGGACTGACTCCCCTGGGGAGACTCCAGAAGTACCCCAAGATCCATGTCAGCACTGGAGAGGAATCCTCAGGTTCCGGCCCCGACTCCACACAAGGTCTTAGGCCCCGGCATCGACGGGAGAGGAATCCCGAGAGGCCCCCGAGGAACTCGCATGGGGACTGGCCTTTCCTGAGGCCACCAGAGCGGGTCCCTGAGGTCCCCGTCGTAAGTCGAGAGCACCTGCCGCAACTCGAGAAAATCCAGGAGGTTTTGCCCTCCAGGCGAGATAAGGCTCATTTCCGCTGAGTCTTCTCGAGGCTAATCACGTCTAACCACTGGAACTTCCAAAGGGTCCTTCACACCCTTGCTGCAACTCAAGAAGTTCCCCGACATACCCGTCTCCACTCGAGAGGAAGAACGTGGGGTCCCGCACACATCCAGGGGAGCCCCGTTTCCGCCTCCTAGCTCGAGATGACGGATCCATTCCCTGTTTGGTAGGGAAAGAATTCCCGGCGTTCCCGTCGCATCTCAAGAGGAGGCGCTCTCCACAGGAAAGGCGAGAGTAACTCCAGGGTCGTGCCACCATTCCAAGAGTCCCCCAGATGTGTCAGTCCATTCCAGAGGAACCTGTTTTCCCTGCACTGCCTTGACGTTCAAGCCGAGGATCGACTCCCACCACGTGTGCACGTGGGACAGCCCTGTGGGAAAGCCTCGTGGGAAAGCCTCGTGGGAAAGACTCGAGGGAAAACCATAGATCCTTTGATCCATTGGGCGGACTGCGTGACACTGCTGCTACCGCTCTGGAGGAAAGCGCAAGTGCATGCCCGCGTTCGAGACGAGGACTGACTCCCCTGGGGAGACTCCAGAAGTACCCCAAGATCCATGTCAGCACTGGAGAGGAATCCTCAGGTTCCGGCCCCGACTCTACACAAGGTCTTAGGCCCCGGCATCGACGGGAGAGGAATCCCGAGAGGCCCCCGAGGAACTCGCATGGGGACTGGCCTTTCCTGAGGCCACCAGAGCGGGTCCCTGAGGTCCCCGTCGTAAGTCGAGAGCACCTGCCGCAACTCGAGAAAATCCAGGAGGTTTTGCCCTCCAGGCGAGATGAGGCCCATTTCCGCTGAGGCTTCTCGAGGCCAATCACATCTAACCACTGGAACTTCCAAAGGGTCCTTCACACCATTGCTGCAACTCAAGAAGTTCCCCGACATACCCGTCTGCACTCGAGAGGAAGCACGAGGTGTCCCGCACACATCCAGGGGAGCCCCGTTTCCGCCTCCTAGCTCGAGATGAGGGATCCTTTCCCTGTTTCGTAGGGAAAGAATTCCCGGCGTTCCCGTCGCATCTCAAGAGGAGGCGCTCTCCAAAGGAAAGGCGAGAGGAACTCCAGGGTCGTGCCACCATTCCAAGAGTCCCCCAGATGTGTCAGTCCATTCCAGAGGAACCTGTTTTCCCTGCACTGCCTTGACGTTCAAGCCGAGGATCAACTCCCACCACGTGTGCACGTGGGACAGCCCTGTGGGAAAGCCTCGTGGGAAAGCCTCGTGGGAAAGACTCGAGGGAAAACCATAGATCCTTTGATCCACGCGGCGGACTGCGTGACACTGCTGCTACCGCTCTGGAGGAAAGCGCAAGTGTATGCCCGCATTCGAGACGAGGACTGACTCCCCTGGGGAGACTCCAGAAGTACCCCAAGATCCATGTCAGCACTGGAGAGGAATCCTCAGGTTCCGGCCCCGACTCCACACAAGGTGTTAGGCCCCGGCATCGACGGGAGAGGAATCCCGAGAGGCCCCCGAGGAACTCGCATGGGAACTGGCCTTTCCTGAGTCCACCAGAGCGGTTCCCTGAGGTCCCCGTCGTAAGTCGAGAGCACCTGCCGCAACTCGAGAAAATCCAGGAGGTTTTGCCCTCCAGGCGAGATGAGGCCCATTTCCGCTGAGGCTTCTCGAGGCCAATCACATCTAACCACTGGAACTTAGAAAGGGTCCTTCACACCATTGCTGCAACTCAAGAAGTTCCCCGACATACCCGTCTCCACTCGAGAGGAAGCACGTGGGGTCCCGCACACATCCAGGGGAGCCCCGTTTCCGCCTCCTAGCTCGAGATGAGGAATCATTTCCCTGTTTCATAGGGAAAGAATTCCCGGCGTTCCCGTCGCATCTCAAGAGGAGGCGCTCTCCACAGGAAAGGCGACAGGAACTCCAGGGTCGTGACACCATTCCAAGAGTCCCCCAGATGTGTCAGTCCATTCCAGAGGAACCTGTTTTCCCTGCACTGCCTTGACGTTCAAGCCGAGGATCGACTCCCACCACGTGTGCACGTGGGACAGCCCTGTGGGAAAGCCTCGTGGGAAAGCCTCGTGGGAAAGACTCGATGGAAAACCATAGATCCTTTGATCCACGCGGCGGACTGCGTGACACTGCTGCTACCGCTCTGGAGGAAAGCGCAATGCATGCCCGCATTCGAGACGAGGACTGACTCCCCTGGGGAGACTCCAGACATACCCCAAGATCATGTCAGCACTGGAGAGGAATCCTTAGGTTCCGGCCCCGACTCCACACAAGGTCTTAGGCCCCTGCATCGACGGGAGAGGAATCCCGAGAGGCCCCCGATGAACTCGCATGGGGACTGGCCTTTCCTGAGGCCACCAGAGCGGTTCCCTGAGGTCCCCGTCGTAAGTCGAGAGCACCTGCCGCAACTCGAGAAAATCCAGGAGGTTTTGCCCTCCAGGCGAGATGAGGCCCATTTCCGCTGAGGCTTCTCGAGGCCAATCACATCTAACCACTGGAACTTCCAAAGGGTCCTTCACACCCTTGCTGCAACTCAAGAAGTTCCCCGACATACCCGTCTCCACTCGAGAGGAAGCACGTGGTGTCCCGCACACATCCAAGGGAGCCCCGTTTCCGCCTCCTTGCTCGAGATGAGGGATCCTTTCCCTGTTTCGTAGGGAAAGAATTCCCGGCGTTCCCGTCGCATCTCAAGAGGAGGCGCTCTCCACAGGAAAGGCGAGAGGAACTCCAGGGTCGTGCCACCATTCCAAGAGTCCCCCAGATGTGTCAGTCCATTCCAGAGGAACCTGTTTTCCCTGCACTGCCTTGACGTTCAAGCCGAGGATCGACTCCCACCACGTGTGCACGTGGGACAGCCCTGTGGGAAAGCCTCGTGGGAAAGCCTCGTGGGAAAGACTCGAGGGAAAACCATAGATCCTTTGATCCACGCGGCGGACTGCGTGACACTGCTGCTACCGCTCTGGAGGAAAGCGCAATGCATGCCCGCATTCGAGACGACGACTGACTCCCCTGGGGAGACTCCAGAAGTATCCCAAGATCCATGTCAGCACTGGAGAGGAATCCTCAGGTTCCGGCCCCGACTCCACACAAGGTCTTAGGCCCCGGCATCGACGGGAGAGGAATCCCGAGTGGCCCCGGAGGAACTCGCATGGGGACTGGCCTTTCCTGAGGCCACCAGAGCGGGTCCCTGAGATCCCCGTCGTAAGTCGAGAGCACCTGCCACAACTCGAGAAAATCCAGGAGGTTTTGCCCTCCAGGCGAGATGAGGCCCATTTCCGCTGAGGCTTCTCGAGGCCAATCACATCTAACCACTGGAACTTCCAAAGGGTCCTTCACACCCTTGCTGCAACTCAAGAAGTTCCCCGACATACCCGTCTCCACTCGAGAGGAAGCACGTGGGGTCCCGCACACATCCAGGGGAGCCCCGTTTCCGCCTCCTATCTCGAGATGAGGGATCCTTTCCCTGTTTCGTAGGGAAAGAATTCCCGGCGTTCCCGTCGCATCTCAAGAGGAGGCGCTCTCCACAGGAAAGGCGAGAGGAACTCCATTGTCGTGACACCATTCCAAGAGTCCCCCAGATGTGTCAGTCCATTCCAGAGGAACCTGTTTTCCCTGCACTGCCTTGACGTTCAAGCCGAGGATCGACTCCCACCACGTGTGCACGTGGGACAGCCCTGTGGGAAAGCCTCGTGGGAAAGCCTCGTGGGAAAGACTCGAGGGAAAACCATAGATCCTTTGATCCACGCGGCGGACTGCGTGACACTGCTGCTACCGCTCTGGAGGAAAGCGCAAGTGCATGCCCGCATTAGAGACGAATACTGACTCCCCTGAGGAGACTCCAGAAGTACCCCAAGATCCATGTCAGCACTGGAGAGGAATCCTCAGGTTCCGGCCCCGACTCCACACAAGGTCTTAGGCCCCGGCATCGACGGGAGAGGAATCCCGAGACGCCCCCGAGGAACTCGCATGGGGACTGGCCTTTCCTGAGGCCACCAGAGCGGGTCCCTGAGGTCCCCGTCGTAAGTCGAGAGCACCTGCCGCAACTCGAGAAAATCCAGGAGGTTTTGCCCTCCAGGCGAGATGAGGCCCATTTCCGCTGAGGCTTCTCGAGGCCAATCACATCTAACCCCTGGAACTTCCAAAGGGTCCTTCACACCCTTGCCTCAACTCAAGAAGTTCCCCACATACCCGTCTCCACTCGAGAGGAAGCACGTGGGGTCCCGCACACATCCAGGGGAGCCCCGTTTCCGCCTCCTAGCTCGAGATGAGGGATCCTTTCCCTGTTTCGTAGGGAAAGAATTCCCGGCGTTCCCGTCGCATCTCAAGAGGAGGCGATCTCCACAGGAAAGGCGAGAGGAACTCCAGGGTCGTGCCACCATTCCAAGAGTCCCCCAGATGTGTCAGTCCATTCCAGAGGAACCTGTTTTCCCTGCACTGCCTTGACGTTCAAGCCGAGGATCGACTCCCACCACGTGTGCACGTGGGACAGCCCTGTGGGAAAGCCTCGTGGGAAAGCCTCGTGGGAAAGACTCGAGGGAAAACCATAGATCCTTTGATCCACGCGGCGGACTGCGTGACACTGCTGCTACCGCTCTGGAGGAAAGCGCAATGCATGCCCGCATTCGAGACGACGACTGACTCCCCTGGGGAGACTCCAGAAGTACCCCAAGATCCATGTCAGCACTGGAGAGGAATCCTCAGGTTCCGGCCCCGACTCCACACAAGGTCTTAGGCCCCGGCATCGACGGGAGAGGAATCCCGAGAGGCCCCCGAGGAACTCGCATGGGGACTGGCCTTTCCTGAGGCCACCAGAGCGGGTGCCTGAGGTCCCCGTCGTAAGTCGAGAGCACCTGCCGCAACTCGAGAAAATCCAGGAGGTTTTGCCCTCCAGGCGAGATGAGGCCCATTTCCGCTGAGGCTTCTCGAGGCTAATCACGTCTAACCACTGGAACTTCCAAAGGGTCCTTCACACCCTTGCTGCAACTCACGAAGTTCCCCGACATACCCGTCTCCACTCGAGAGGAAGCACGTGGGTCCCTCACACATCCAGGGGAGCCCCGTTTCCGCCTCCTAGCTCGAGATGAGGGATCCTTTTCCTGTTTCGTAGGGAAAGAATTCCCGGCGTTCCCGTCGCATCTCAAGAGGAGGCGCTCTCCACAGGAAAGGCGAGAGGAACTCCAGGGTCGTGCCACCATTCCAAGAGTCCCCCAGATGTGTCAGTCCATTCCAGAGGAACCTGTTTTCCCTGCACTGCCTTGACGTTCAAGCCGAGGATCGACTCCCACCACGTGTGCACTTGGGACAGCCCTGTGGGAAAGCCTCGTGGGAAAGCCTCGTGGGAAAGACTCGAGGGAAAACCATAGATCCTTTGATCCACATGGCGGACTGCGTGACACTGCTGCTACCGCTCTGGAGGAAAGCGCAAGTGCATGCCCGCATTCGAGACGAGGACTGACTCCCCTGGGGAGACTCCAGAAGTACCCCAAGATCCATGTCAGCACTGGAGAGGAATCCTCAGGTTCCGGCCCCGACTCCACACAAGGTCTTAGGCCCCGGCATCGACGGGAGAGGAATCCCGAGACGCCCCCGAGGAACTCGCATGGGGACTGGCCTTTCCTGAGGCCACCAGAGCGGGTCCCTGAGGTCCCCGTCGTAAGTCGAGAGCACCTGCCGCAACTCGAGAAAATCCAGGAGGTTTTGCCCTCCAGGCGAGATGAGGCCCATTTCCGCTGAGGCTTCTCGAGGCCAATCACATCTAACCACTGGAACTTCCAAAGGGTCCTTCACACCATTGCTGCAACTCAAGAAGTTCCCCGACATACCCGTCTGCACTCGAGAGGAAGGACGTGGGTCCCGCACACATCCAGGGGAGCCCCATTTCCGCCTCCTAGCTCGAGATGTGGGATCCTTTCCCTGTTTCGTAGGGAAAGAATTCCCGGCGTTCCCGTCGCATCTCAAGAGGAGGCGCTCTCCACAGGAAAGGCGAGAGGAACTCCAGGGTCGTGCCACCATTCCAAGAGTCCCCCAGATGTGTCAGTCCATTCCAGAGGAACCTGTTTTCCCTGCACTGCCTTGACGTTCAAGCCGAGGATCGACTCCCACCACGTGTGCACTTGGGACAGCCCTGTGGGAAAGCCTCGTGGGAAAGCCTCGTGGGAAAGACTCGAGGGAAAACCATAGATCCTTTGATCCACGCGGCGGACTGCGTGACACTGCTGCTACCGCTCTGGAGGAAAGCGCAATGCATGCCCGCATTCGAGAGGAGGACTGACTCCCCTGGGGAGACTCCAGAAGTACCCCAAGATCCATGTCAGCACTGGAGAGGAATCCTCAGGTTCCGGCCCCGACTCCACACAAGGTCTTAGGCCCCGGCATCGACGGGAGAGGAATCCCGAGAGGCCCCCGAGGAACTCGCATGGGGACTGGCCTTTCCTGAGGCCACCAGAGCGGGTGCCTGAGGTCCCCGTCGTAAGTCGAGAGCACCTGCCGCAACTCGAGAAAATCCAGGAGGTTTTGCCCTCCAGGCGAGATGAGGCCCATGTCCGCTGAGGCTTCTCGAGGCTAATCACGTCTAACCACTGGAACTTCCAAAGGGTCCTTCACACCCTTGCTGCAACTCACGAAGTTCCCCGACATACCCGTCTCCACTCGAGAGGAAGCACGTGGGTCCCGCACACATCCAGGGGAGCCCCGTTTCTGCCTCCTAGCTCGAGATGAGGGAATCTTTTCCTGTTTCGTAGGGAAAGAATTCCCGGCGTTCCCGACGCATCTCAAGAGGAGGCGCTCTCCACAGGAAAGGCGAGAGGAACTCCAGGGTCGTGCCACCATTCCAAGAGTCCCCCAGATGTGTCAGTCCATTCCAGAGGAACCTGTTTTCCCTGCACTGTCTTGACGTTCAAGCCGAGGATCGACTCCCACCACGTGTGCACGTGGGACAGCCCTGTGGGAAAGCCTCGTGGGAAAGCCTCGTGGGAAAGACTCGAGGGAAAACCATAGATCCTTTGATCCACGCGGCGGACTGCGTGACACTGCTGCTACCGCTCTGGAGGAAAGCGCAAGTGCATGCCCACATTCGAGACGACGACTGACTCCCCTGGGGAGACTCCAGAAGTACCCCAAGATCCATGTCAGCAATGGAGAGGAATCCTCAGGTTCCGGCCCCGACTCCACACAAGGTCTTAGGCCCCGGCATCGACGGGAGAGGAATCCCGAGAGGCGCCCGAGGAACTCGCATGGGGACTGGCCTTTCCTGAGGCCACCAGAGCGGGTCCCTGAGGTCCCCGTCGTAAGTCGAGAGCACCTGCCGCAACTCGAGAAAATCCAGGAGGTTTTGCCCTCCAGGCGAGATGAGGCCCATTTCCGCTGAGGCTTCTCGAGGCTAATCACGTCTAACCACTGGAACTTCCAAAGGGTCCTTCACACCCTTGCTGCAACTCAAGAAGTTCCCCGACATACCCGTCTGCACTCGAGAGGAAGGACGTGGGTCCCGCACACATCCAGGGGAGCCCCATTTCCGCCTCCTAGCTCGAGATGTGGGATCCTTTCCCTGTTTCGTAGGGAAAGAATTCCCGGCGTTCCCGTCGCATCTCAAGAGGAGGCGCTCTCCACAGGAAAGGCGAGAGGAACTCCAGGGTCGTGCCACCATTCCAAGAGTCCCCCAGATGTGTCAGTCCATTCCAGAGGAACCTGTTTTCCCTGCACTGCCTTGACGTTCAAGCCGAGGATCGACTCCCACCACGTGTGCACTTGGGACAGCCCTGTGGGAAAGCCTCGTGGGAAAGCCTCGTGGGAAAGACTCGAGGGAAAACCATAGATCCTTTGATCCACGCGGCGGACTGCGTGACACTGCTGCTACCGCTCTGGAGGAAAGCGCAATGCATGCCCGCATTCGAGAGGAGGACTGACTCCCCTGGGGAGACTCCAGAAGTACCCCAAGATCCATGTCAGCACTGGAGAGGAATCCTCAGGTTCCGGCCCCGACTCCACACAAGGTCTTAGGCCCCGGCATCGACGGGAGAGGAATCCCGAGAGGCCCCCGAGGAACTCGCATGGGGACTGGCCTTTCCTGAGGCCACCAGAGCGGGTGCCTGAGGTCCCCGTCGTAAGTCGAGAGCACCTGCCGCAACTCGAGAAAATCCAGGAGGTTTTGCCCTCCAGGCGAGATGAGGCCCATTTCCGCTGAGGCTTCTCGAGGCTAATCACGTCTAACCACTGGAACTTCCAAAGGGTCCTTCACACCCTTGCTGCAACTCACGAAGTTCCCCGACATACCCGTCTCCACTCGAGAGGAAGAACGTGGGTCCCGCACACATCCAGGGGAGCCCCGTTTCTGCCTCCTAGCTCGAGATGAGGGATCCTTTTCCTGTTTCGTAGGGAAAGAATTCCCGGCGTTCCCGACGCATCTCAAGAGGAGGCGCTCTCCACAGGAAAGGCGAGAGGAACTCCAGGGTCGTGCCACCATTCCAAGAGTCCCCCAGATGTGTCAGTCCATTCCAGAGGAACCTGTTTTCCCTGCACTGTCTTGACGTTCAAGCCGAGGATCGACTCCCACCACGTGTGCACGTGGGACAGCCCTGTGGGAAAGCCTCGTGGGAAAGCCTCGTGGGAAAGACTCGAGGGAAAACCATAGATCCTTTGATCCACGCGGCGGACTGCGTGACACTGCTGCTACCGCTCTGGAGGAAAGCGCAAGTGCATGCCCACATTCGAGACGACGACTGACTCCCCTGGGGAGACTCCAGAAGTACCCCAAGATCCATGTCAGCAATGGAGAGGAATCCTCAGGTTCCGGCCCCGACTCCACACAAGGTCTTAGGCCCCGGCATCGACGGGAGAGGAATCCCGAGAGGCGCCCGAGGAACTCGCATGGGGACTGGCCTTTCCTGAGGCCACCAGAGCGGGTCCCTGAGGTCCCCGTCGTAAGTCGAGAGCACCTGCCGCAACTCGAGAAAATCCAGGAGGTTTTGCCCTCCAGGCGAGATGAGGCCCATTTCCGCTGAGGCTTCTCGAGGCTAATCACGTCTAACCACTGGAACTTCCAAAGGGTCCTTCACACCCTTGCTGCAACTCAAGAAGTTCCCCGACATACCCGTCTGCACTCGAGAGGAAGGACGTGGGTCCCGCACACATCCAGGGGAGCCCCATTTCCGCCTCCTAGCTCGAGATGTGGGATCCTTTCCCTGTTTCGTAGGGAAAGAATTCCCGGCGTTCCCGTCGTATCTCAAGAGGAGGTGCTCTCCACAGGAAAGGCGAGAGGAACTCCAGGGTCGTGCCACCATTCCAAGAGTCCCCCAGATGAGTCAGTCCATTCCAGAGGAACCTGTTTTCCCTGCACTGCCTTGACGTTCAAGCCGAGGATCGACTCCCACCACGTGTGCACGTGGGACAGCCCTGTTTGAAAGCCTCGTGGGAAAGCCTCGTGGGAAAGACTCGAGGGAAAACCATAGATCCTTTGATCCACGCGGCGGACTGCGTGACACTGCTGCTACCGCTCTGGAGGAAAGCGCAAGTGCATGCCCGCATTCGAGACGAGGACTGACTCCCCTGGGGAGACTCCAGAAGTACCCCAAGATCCATGTCAGCACTGGAGAGGAATCCTCAGGTTCCGGCCCCGACTCCACACAAGGTCTTAGGCCCCGGCATCGACGGGAGAGGAATCCCGAGAGGCCCCCGAGGAACTCGCATGGGGACTGGCCTTTCCTGAGGCCACCAGAGCGGGTGCCTGAGGTCCCCGTCGTAAGTCGAGAGCACCTGCCGCAACTCGAGAAAATCCAGGAGGTTTTGCCCTCCAGGCGAGATGAGGCCCATTTCCGCTGAGGCTTCTCGAGGCTAATCACGTCTAACCACTGGAACTTCCAAAGGGTCCTTCACACCCTTGCTGCAACTCAAGAAGTTCCCCGACATACCCGTCTCCACTCGAGAGGAGGCACGTGGGTCCCGCACACATCCAGGGGAGCCCCATTTCCGCCTCCTAGCTCGAGATGAGGGATCCTTTCCCTGTTTCGTAGGGAAAGAATTCCCGGCGTTCCCGTCGTATCTCAAGAGGAGGCGCTCTCCACAGGAAAGGCGAGAGGAACTCCAGGGTCGTGACACCATTCCAAGAGTCCCCCAGATGTGTCAGTCCATTCCAGAGGAACATGTTTTCCCTGCACTGCCTTGACGTTCAAGCCGAGGATCGACTCCCACCACGTGTGCACGTGGGACAGCCCTGTGGGAAAGCCTCGTGGGAAAGCCTCGTGGGAAAGACTCGAGGGAAAACCATAGATCCTTTGATCCACGCGGCGGACTGCGTGACACTGCTGCTACCGCTCTGGAGGAAAGCGCAAGTGCATGCCCGCATTCGAGACGAGGACTGACTCCCCTGGGGAGACTCCAGAAGTACCCCAAGATCCATGTCAGCAATGGAGAGGAATCCTCAGGTTCCGGCCCCGACTCCACACAAGGTCTTAGGCCCCGGCATCGACGGGAGAGGAATCCCGAGATGCGCCCGAGGAACTCGCATGGGGACTGGCCTTTCCTGAGGCCACCAGAGCGGGTCCCTGAGGTCCCCGTCGTAAGTCGAGAGCACCTGCCGCAACTCGAGAAAATCCAGGAGGTTTTGCCCTCCAGGCGAGATGAGGCCCATTTCCGCTGAGGCCTCTCGAGGCTAATCACGTCTAACCACTGGAACTTCCAAAGGGTCCTTCACACCCTTGCTGCAACTCAAGAAGTTCCCCGACATACCCGTCTGCACTCGAGAGGAAGGACGTGGGTCCCGCACACATCCAGGGGAGCCCCGTTTCCGCCTCCTAGCTCGAGATGAGGGATCCTTTCCCTGTTTCGTAGGGAAAGAATTCCCGGCGTTCCCGTCGCATCTCAAGAGGAGGCGCTCTCCACAAGAAAGGCGAGAGGAACTCCAGGGTCGTGCCACCATTCCAAGAGTCCCCAGATGTGTCAGTCCATTCCAGAGGAACCTGTTTTCCCTGAACTGCCTTGACGTTCAAGCCGAGGATCGACTCCCACCACGTGTGCACGTGGGACAGCCCTGTGGGAAAGCCTCGTGGGAAAGCCTCGTGGGAAAGACTCGAGGGAAAACCATAGATCCTTTGATCCATTGGGCGGACTGCGTGACACTGCTGCTACCGCTCTGGAGGAAAGCGCAAGTGCATGCCCGCATTCGAGACGAGGACTGACTCACCTGGGGAGACTCCAGAAGTACCCCAAGATCCATGTCAGCACTGGAGAGGAATCCTCAGGTTCCGGCCCCGACTCCACACAAGGTCTTAGGCCCCCGCATCGACGGGAGAGGAATCCCGAGAGGCCCCCGAGGAACTCGCATGGGGACTGGCCTTTCCTGAGGCCACCAGAGCGGGTCCCTGAGGTCCCCGTCGTAAGTCGAGAGCACCTGCCGCAACTCGAGAAAATCCAGGAGGTTTTGCCCTCCAGGCCAGATGAGGCCCATTTCCGCTGAGGCTTCTCGAGGCCAATCACATCTAACCCCTGGAACTTCCAAAGGGTCCTTCACACCATTGCTGCAACTCAAGAAGTTCCCCGACATACTCGTCTCCACTCGAGAGGAAGCACGTGGGGTCCCGCACACATCCAGGGGATCCCCGTTTGCGCCTCCTAGATCGAGATGAGGGATCCTTTCCCTGTTTCGTAGGGAAAGAATTCCCGGCGTTCCCGTCGCATCTCAAGAGGAGGCGCTCTCCACAGGAAAGGCGAGAGGAACTCCAGGGTCGTGCCACCATTCCAAGAGACCCCCAGATGTGTCAGTCCATTCGAGAGGAACCTGTTTTCCCTGCACTGCCTTGACGTTCAAGCCGAGGATCGACTCCCACCACGTGTGCACGTGGGACAGCCCTGTGGGAAAGCCTCGTGGGAAAGCCTCGTGGGAAAGACTCGTGGGAAAACCATAGATCCTTTGATCCACGCGGCGGACTGCGTGACACTGCTGCTACCGCTCTGGAGGAAAGCGCAAGTGCATGCCCGCATTCGAGACGAGGACTGACTCGCCTTGGGAGACTTCAGAAGTACCCCAAGGTCCATATCAGCACTGTAGAGGAATACTCATGTTCCGGCCCCGACTCCACACAATGTCTTAGGCCCCGGAATCGACGGGAGAGGAATCCCGAGAGTCCCCCGAGGGACTCGCATGGGGACTGGCCTTTCCTGAGGCCACCAGAGCGGGTCCCTGAGGTCCCTGTCCTAAGTCGAGAGCACCAGCCGCAACTCGAGAAAATCCAGGAGGTTTTGCCCTCAAGGAGAGATGAGGCCCATTTCGACTGAGGCTTCTCGAGGCTAATCACATCTAACCACTGGAACTTCCTAAGGGTCCTTCACACCCTTGCTGCAACTCAAGAAGTTCCTCAACATACCCGTCTCCACTCGAGAGGAAACACGATGGTCCCACACACATCCAGGGGAGCCCCGTTTCCGCTTCCTGGCTCGAGATGAGAGATCCTTTCCCTCTTTCGTAGGGAAAGAATTCCCGGCGTTCCCGTCGCATCTCAAGAGGAGGCGCTCTCCACAGGAAAGGCGAGAGGAACTCCAGGGTCGTGCCACCATTTCAAGAGTCCCCCAGATGTGTCAGTCCATTCCAGAGGAACCTGTTTTCCCTGCACTGCCTTAACGTTCGAGCCGAGGATCGACTCCCACCACGTGTGCACGTGGGACAGCCCTGTGGGAAAGTCTCGTGGGAAAGCCTCGTGGGAAAGACTCGAGGGTAAACCATAGATCCTTTGATCCACGCAGCGGAATGCGTGACACTGCTGCTACCGCTCTAGAGGAAAGCGAACGTGCATGCCCGCATTCGAGAAGAGGACTGACTCCCCTGGGGAGACTCCAGAAGTACCCCAAGATCCATGTCAGCACTGGAGAGGAATCCTCAGGTTCCGGCCCCGACTCCACACAAGGTCTTAGGCCCCGGCATCGACGGGAGAGGAATTCCGAGAGCCGCCCGAGAAACTCGCATGGGGACTGGCCTTTCCTGAGGCCACCAGAGCGGGTCCCTGAGGGCCCCGTCGTAAGTCGAGAGCACCTGCCGCAACTAGAGAAAATCCTGGAGGTTTTGACCTCCAGGCGAGATGAGGCCCATTTCTGCTGAGGCTTCTCGAGGCTAATCACATCTAACCACTAGAACTTCCAAAGGGTCCTTCACACCCTTGCTGCAACTCAAGAAGTTCCCCGACATACCCGTCTCCACTCGAGAGGAAGCACGAGGGTCCCGCACACATCCAGGGGAGCCCCGTTTCCGCCTCGTAACTCGAGATGAGGGATCCTTTCCCTCTTTCGTAGGAAAAGAATTCCCGGCGTTCCCGTCGCATCTCAAGAGGAGGCGCTCTCCACAGGAAAGGCGAGGGGAATTCCAGGGTCATGCCACCATTCCAAGAGTCCCCCAGATGTGTCAGTCCATTCCAGAGGAACCAGTTTTCCCTGCACTGCCTTGACGTTCAAGCCGAGGATCGACTCCCAACACGTGTGCACGTGGGACAGCCCTGTGGGAAAGCCTGGTGGGAAAGCCTCGTGGGAAAGACTCGAGGGAAAACCATAGATCCTTTGATCCACGCGGCGGACTGCGTGACACTGCTGCTACCGCTCTGGAGGAAAGCGCAAGTGCATGCCCGCATTCGAGACGAGGACAGACTCCCCTGGGGAGACTCCAGAAGTACCCCAAGATCCATGTCAGCACTGGAGAGAAATCCTCAGGTTCCGGCCCCGACTCCACACAAGGTCTTAGGCCCCGGCATCGACGGAAGAGGAATTCCGAGAGGCGCCCGAGGAACTCGCATGGGGACTGGCCTTTCCTGAGGCCACCAGAGCGGGTCCCTGAGGGCCCCGTCATAAGTCGAGAGTACCTGCCGCAACTCGAGAAAACCCTGGAGGTTTTGCCCTCCAGGCGAGATGAGGCCCATTTCTGCTGAGGCTTCTCGAGGCTAATCACATCTAACCACTGGAACTTCCAAAGGGTCCTTCACATCCTTGCTGCAACTCAAGAAGTTCCCCGACATACCCGTCTCCACTCGAGAGGAAGCACGAGGGTCCCGCACACATCCAGGGGAGCCCCGTTTCCGCCTCCTAGCTCGAGATGAGGGATCCTTTCCCTCTTTCGTAGGGAAAGAATTCCCGGTGTTCCCGTCGCATCTCAAGAGGAGGCGCTCTTCACAGGAAAGGCGAGAGGAACTCGAGGGTCGTGCCACCATTCCAAGAGTCCCCCAGATGTGTCAGTCTATTCCAGAGGAACCAGTTTTCCCTGCACTGCCTTGACGTTCAAGCCGAGGATAGACTCCCATCACGTGTGCACGTGGGCCAGCCCTGTGGGAAAGACTCGAGGGAAAACCATAGATCCTTTGATCCACGCGGCGGACTGCGTGGCACTGCTGCTACCGATCTGGAGGAAAGCGCAAGTGCATGCCCGCATTCGAGACGAGGACTGACTCCCCTTGTGAGACTCCAGAAGTACCCCAAGATCCATATCAGCACTGGAGAGGAATCCTCAGGTTCCGGCCCCGACTCCACACAAGGTCTTAGGCCCCGGAATCGAAGGGACAGGAATCCCGAGATTCCCCCGAGGGACTCGCATGGGGACTGGTCTTTCCTGAGGCCACGAGAGCGGGTCCCTGAGGTCCCTGTCCTAAGTCGAGAGCACCTGCCGCAACTCGAGAAAATCCAGGAGGTTTTGCCCTCCAGGAGAGATGAGGCCCATTTCCGCTGAGGCTTCTCCAGGCTAATCACATCTAACCACTGGAACTTCCAAAGGGTCCTTCACACCCTTGCTGCAACTCAAGACATTCCCCGACATACCCGTCTCCACTCGAGAGGAAACACGGTGGTCCCACACACATCCAGGGGAGCCCCGTTTCCGCTTCCTAGCTCGAGATGAGAGATCCTTTCCCTCTTTCCTAGGGAAAGAATTCCCGGCGTTCCCGTCGCACCTCAAGAGGAGGCGGTCTCCACAGGAAAGGCGAGAGGAACTCCAGGGTCGTGCCACCATTCCAAGAGTCCCCCAAATGTGTCAGTCCATTCCAGAGGAACCTGTTTTCCCTGCACTGCCTTAACGTTCAAGCCGAGGATCTACTCCCACCACGTGTGCACGTGGGACAGCCCTGTGGGAAAGTCTCGTGGGAAAGCCTCGTGGGAAAGTCTCGAGGGAAAACCATAGATCCTTTGATCCTCGCAGCGGAATGCGTGACACTGCTGCTACCGCTCTGGAGGAAAGCGAACGTGCATGCCCGCATTCGAGACGAGGACTGATTCCCCTGGGAGACTCCAGAAGTACCCCAAGATCCATGTCAGCACTGGAGAGGAATCCTCAGGTTCCGGACCCGACTCCACACAAGGTCTTAGGCCCCGGCATCGACGGGAGAGGAATTCCGAGAGACGCCCGAGGAACTCGCATGGGGACTGGCCTTTCCTGAGGCCACCAGAGCGGGTCCCTGAGGGCCCCGTCGTAAGTCGAGAGCACCTGCCGCAACTCGAGAAAATCCAGGAGGTTTTGCCCTCCAGGCGAGATGAGCCCCATGTCCGCTGAGGCTTCCCGAGGCTAATCACATCTAAACACTGGAACTTCCAAAGGGTCCTTCACACCCTTGCTGCAACTCAAGAAGTTCCCCGACATTCCCGTCTCCACTCGAGAGGATGCACGAGGGTCCCGCACGCATCAAGTGGAGCCCTGTTTCTGCCTCCTAGCACGAGATGAGGGTTCCTTTCCCTGTTTCGTAGGGAAAGAATTCCCGGCGTTCCCGTCGCATCTCAAGAGAAGGCGCTCTCCACAGGAAAGGCGAGAGGAACTCCAGGGTCGTGCCACCATTCCAAGAGTCCCCCAGATGTGTCAGTCCATTCCAGAGGAACCTGTTTTCCCTGCACTGCCTCGACGTTCATGCTGAGGATCGACTCCCACGACGGTGGCACGTGGGACAGCCCTGTGGGAAAGCCTCGTGGGAAAGCCTAGAAGGAAAGCCATAAATCCCTTGATCCACGTGATTGAAAGTGTGACACTGCTGCTACCGCTCTGGAGGAAAGCACTCGTGCATGCCCGCATTCGAGACGAGTACTGACTCCCCTGGGGAGACTCCAGAAGTACCCCAAGATCCATGTCAGCACTGGAGAGGAATCCTCAGGTCCCGGCCCCGAATCCACAAAGGGCTTAGTCCCGGTCATCGAAGGTAGATGAATCCCGAGAGGCCCCCGAGCAACTCGCATGGGGACTGGCCTTTCCTGAGGCCACCAGAGCGGGTTCTTGAGTTCGCCGTCATAAGTTGAGACCACCTGCCGAAACTCGAGAAAATCTAGGAGGTTTCGCCATCCAGGTGAGGTGAGGCCCATTTCCGCTGAGGCTTCTCTAGGCTAATCACACCTCACCTCTGGAACTTCCAGAAGGTCCTTCACACCCTGGCTGCAACTCAGGAAGTTCCCCGACATACCCGTCTCCACTATAGAGGAAGCACGAGGGTCCCCCCCACATCCAGAGGAGACCAGTTTCAGCCTCGTAGCCCCAGATGAGGGATTCTTTCCCTGCTTTCTCCGGAAAGAATTCTGGGCGTTCAGGTCCCTACTCAAGAGGAGACGCTCTCCACATGAAAGGCGAGAGGAACTCCAGCATCGTGCCACCATTCCAAGAGTCCCCCAGATGTCTCAGTCCATTGCAGAGGAAACTGTTTTCCCTGCACTGCCTCGACTTTCACGCCGAGGATCGACTCACACCACGGTGCCACGTGGGACAGCCCTTTGGGAAAGCATCGTGGGAAAGCATCTTTGGAAAGCCTCGAAGGTAAGCCACAGATCCCTTGATCCAGGCGATGGGAAACGTGACACTGCTGCTACAGCTCTGAAGGAAAATGCACGTGCATGCCCCCATTCGAGCCGAGCACTTACTCCCCTGGGGAGACTCCAGAATTACCCCAATATCCATTTCAGCACTGCAGAGGAATCCTATGGTTCCAGCCCCACTTCCACACAAGGTTTTAGGCCCTGGCATCGAAGGGAGAGGAATCCCGAGAGTCCCCCGAGAAACTCACATGGGGACTGGCCTTTCCTGAGGCCACAAGAGCGGGTCCCTGAGGTCCCCGTCGTAAGTCGAGAGCACCTGCCGCAACTGGAGAAAATCCAAGACGTTTTGCCCTTCAGGCGAGATGAGGCCCATTTCCGCTGAGGCGTCTCGAGGCTAATCACACCTAACATCTGGGACTTTCAAAAGGTCCTTCACACCCTTGCTGCAACTCAAGAAGTTCCCCGACATACCTGTCTCCACTCGAGAGGAAGCACGAGGGTACCGCCCACATCCAGAGGAGCCCCGTTTCCGCCTCCTAGCTCGACATGAGGGATCCTTTCCCTGCTTGGTCGGGAAAGAATTCTGGGCATTCCCGTCCCATCTCAAGAGGATGCGTTCTCCACAGGAAACGCGAAAGGAACACCAGGTTCGTGCCACCAAACCAAGAGTCCCCCATTGTCTCAGTCCATTCCAGAGGACCTGTTTTCCCTGTGCTGCCTCTACTTTCACGCCGAGGATCGACTCCGACCACGGTGGCACGTTGGACATCTCTGTACGAAAGCCTCGTGTGAAAGCCTCGAGGGAAATCCTCGAGGGAAAGCCACAGATCCCATGATCGACGCGATGGCAAGCGTCACACTGCTGCTACAGCTCAGGAGGAAAGCGCACTTGCATGCCCCTTCTCGAGAGGAGGACTGACTTCCCTGGGGAGACTCCAGAATTACCCCAATATCCATTTCAGCACTGGAGAGGAATCCTCAGGTTCCGGTCCCGACTCCACACAACATCTTAGGCCCCGGCATCGATGGGAGTGTAATCCCAGGAGGCCACCAAACAAGTCGTGTGGGGACTGGCCAGTCCTGAGGTCACCAGAGCTGGTTCCCTAGGTCACCGTGGTAAGAGGAGACCACCTGCCAAAACTCGAGAAATTTCAGGAAGTTCTCCCATCCAGGCTTCATGAGGCCCATTTCTGCTGAGGCGTCTCAAGGCTAATCACATCTAACCCTGGAACTTCCAAAGGGTCCTTCACACCCTTGTTGCAACTCAAGAAGTTCCCCGACATACCCCTCTCCATTCGAGAGGAAGCACGTGGGTCCCGCCCACATCCAGAAGAGCTCCGTTTCCGCCTCGTAGGTCGAGATGAGGGATCCTTTTGCTGCTTGTTCGGGAGAGAATCCTGGGCGTTCCCGTCGCATCGCAAGAGGAGGTGCTCTTCACAGGAAAGGTGAGAGCAACTCCAGCGTCGTGCCACCATTCCAAGAGTCCCCCAGATGTCTCAGTCCATTCCGGAGGAACCTGTTTTCCCTGCACTGCCTCGACTTTCACGCCGAGGATCTACTCCCACCACAGTCTCACGTGGGACAGCCCTGTGGGACAGCCTCGTGGGAGAGCCTCGAGGGAAAGCCACAGATCCCTTGATCCACGCGACGGGAAGCGGGTCACTGCTGCTACAGGTTGGAAGGAAAGCGCACGTGCATGCTCCCTCGCGAGACGAGGACTCACTCCCCTGGGGAGACTCCAGAAGTGACCCAAGATCCATTTCAACACTGGAGAGGAATCCTCATGTTCCGGGCCCGACTCCACACAAGGTCTTAGGCCCCGGCATCAACGGAGAGGAATCCCCAGAAGCCCCTGAACAACTCGAATGGGGACTGACCAGTCCTGAGGCCACCGGAGACGGTCTCTTTCGTCACCGTCATAAGACGAGAGCACCTGCCACAACTTGAGAAAATCCAGGACGTACTCACCTAAAGGATAGATGAGGCCCATTTCCACTGAGGCGTCTCTAGGATAATCACATCTAACCCTGGAAAGTACAAAGGGTGCTTCACAGCCTTGCTGCAACTCAAGAAGTTCCCCGACATACCCGACTCCACTCGAGAGGAAGCACGAGGGTCCCGGCCACATCCAGAGGAGACCAGTTTCCGCCTCGTTGCTCGAGATGAGGGATACTTTCGCTGCTTGTTCGGGAAAGAATTCTGTGCATTCCCGTCGCGTCTCAAGAGGAGGTGCACTCCACAGGAAAGGCGAGAACTCCAGCGTCGTGCAACCATTCCCGGAGACCCCTAGATGTCTCAGTCCATTCCAGAGGAACCTGTTTTCCCTGCACTGCCTCGACTTTCTCGCCGAGGATCGACACCCACCACGGCGGCAAGTGAAGCAGCCCTGTGGGAAAGCCTCGTGGGAAAGCCTCGTGGGAAAGCCTCGAGGGAAAGCCACAGATCCCTTGATCCACGCGACGGGAAGCGTGGCACTACTGCTACTGCTCTGGAGGAAAGCGCACGTGCATGCCCCCATTCGAGACGAGGACTTACTCCCCTGGGGAGACTCCAGAAGTACCCCAAGATCCATGTCAGCACTGGAGAGGAATCCTGAGTTTCCGGCCCCGACTCCACACAAGGTCTTAGGCCCCGGCATCGAAGGGAGAAGAATCCCGAGAGGCAGCCGAGCAACTCGCATGGGGACTGGCCTTTCCTGAGGCCACCAGAGCGGGTCCCTGAGTCCCCGTCGTAAGTCGAGAGCACCTGCCCCAACTCGAGAAAATCCAGCAGGTTTTGCCCTCCAGGCGAGATGAGACCCATTTCCGCTGAGGCTTCTCGAGGCTAATCACACCTAACTTCTGGAACTTCCAAAAGGTCCTTCACACATTTGCTGCAACTCAAGAAGTTTCCCGACATACAGGTCTCCATTCTAGAGGAAGAACAAGGTCCCACCCACATCCAGAGTAGCCGCGTTTCCGCCTCGTAGCTCGAGATGAGGGATCCTTTCCCTGCTTGGTTCGGAAAGCATTCCCGGCTTTCCCGTCGCATCTGAAGAGGAGGTGATCTCCACAGGAAAAGCGAGAGTAACTCCAGGGTCGTGTCCCCATTCCAAGAGTCCCGCAGATGTCTCAGACCATTCCAGAGGAACCTGTTTTGCTCCACTGCCTCGACTTTCACTCCGAGGATGGACTCCCACCACGGTGGCACGTGGGACAGCCCTGTGGGAAAGACTCGTGGGAAAGCCTCGGGGGAAATCCTCGAGGGAAAGCCACAGGTCACATGATCGACCCGACGGGAAGCATGACATAGCTGCTCCAGCGCGGGAGGAAAGCCCAATTCCATGTCCCCTCTGGAGACGAGGACTGACTCCCCTGGGGAGACTCCAGAAGTACGCAAAGTTCCATGTCAGCACTGGAGAGGAATCCTCAGGATCCGGCCCTGACTCCACACAAAGTCTTAGGCCCGGCATCGACGGGAGAGGAATCCCGAGAGGCTCCCGATCCAGTGAAATGGGGACTGTCCAGTCCTGAGGCCACCAGAGCGGGTCCCTTAGGTCACCGTCGTAAGACGAGAGCACCTGCCGCAACTCGAGAAAATCCAGGAGGTTTTTCCCTCCAGGCGAGATGAGGCCCATTTCCGCTGAGGCTTCTCCAGGCGAATCACGTCTAGCCTCTGGAACTTCCAAAAGGTCCTTCACACCCTTGCTGCAACTCAAGAAGTTGCCTGACATACCCGTCTCCACTCTAGAGGAAGCAAGAGGATCCCATCCACATCCAGAGGAGCCCCGTTTCCGCCTTGTAACTCGAGATGAGGGACATTTCGCTGCTTTGTCCGGAAAGAATTCCCGGCGTTCCCCTCTCACCTCAAGAGGAGGCGCTCTCCACAGGAAAGGCTAGAGGAACACCAGCGTCGTGCCACCATTCCAAGAGTCCCCCAGATGTCTCAGTCCATTCCAGAGGAACCTGTTTGCCCTGCACTACCTCGGCTTTCACGCCGAGGATCGACTCCCATGCCGAGGATCGACTCCCACCACGCTGGCACGTGGAACAGCCCTGTGGGAAAGCCTCGTGGGAAAGCCTCGAGGGGAAGCCACAGATCCCTTGATCCAGGCGATGGGAAGCGTGACACTGCTGCTACCGCTCTGGAGGAAAGCTCACTTGCCTGCCTCCATTCGAGACGAGGACTTACTCCCCTGGGGAGACTCCAGAAGTACCCCAAGATTCATGTCAGCACTGGAGAGGAATCCTGAGGTTCTGGCCCCGACTCCACACAAGGTCTTAGGCCCTGGCTTCGAAGGGAAATGAATCCTGAGAGGCCCCCGTGCAACTCTCATTGGGACTGGCCTTTCCTGAGGCAACCAGAGCGGGTCCATGAGGTCCCCGTCGGAAGTTGAGAGCACCTGCCGCAACTCGACAGAATCCAGGAGGTTTTGCCCTCCAGGAGAGATGAGGCCCATTTCCACTGAGGCTTTCCGAAGCTAATCACACCTAACCTCTGGAATTTCCAAAAGGTCCTTCACACCATTGCTGCAACTCAAGAAGTTGCCTGACATACCCGTATCCCGTCTAGAGGAAACACGAGGGTCCCGGCCACATCCAGAGGAGCCCCGTTTCCGCTACGCAGCTCGAGATGAGGGATCCTTTCGCTGCGTGTTCGGAAAAGCATTCTGTGCATTCCTGTCGCATCTCAATTAGGAGGTGCTCTCCACAGGAAAGGCTAGAACTCCAGCGTCGTGCCACCATTCCCAGAAACCCCCAGATGTTTCATTCCATTCTAGAGGAATCTGGTTTCCCTGCACTGCCTCGACTTTCACACCGAGGATATACTCCCACCACGGTGGCACGTGTGACAGCCCTGTGGGAAAGCCTCGTGGAAAAGCCTCGTGGGAAAGCCTCTAGGGAAAGCCACAGATCCCTTGATCCAGGCGATGGGAAGCGTGACACTGCTGCCACCGCTCTGGAGGAAAGCGCACGTGCATGCCCCCATTCGAGACGAGGACTTACTCCCGTCGGGAGACTCCAGACTTACACCAAGATCCATGTCAGCACTGGAGAGGAATCCTCAGTTTGCGGGCTCGACTCCACACAAGGTCTTAGGCCCCGGCATCGAAGGGAGAGGAATCCCAAGAGGCCCCCGAGCAACTCGCATGGGGACTGGCCTTTCCTGAGGCCACCAGAGCGGGTCCCTGAGGTCCCCGTTGTAATTCGAGAGCACCTGCTGCAACTCGCGAAAATCCAGGTTTTGGCCTCCAGGCGAGATGAGTCCCATATCCCCTGAGGCTTCTCGAGGATAATCACACCTAAACTCTGGAACTTCCAAAAGGTTCTTCACACCCTTGCTGCAACTCAAGAAGTTCCCTGACATACCCGTCTCCACTCTAGAGGAAGCACGAAGGTCCCGGGCACACCCACAGGAGCCCCGTTTCCGCCTCTTACCTCGAGATGAGGAATCTTTTCCCTGCTTTGTTGGGAAAGAATTCTGGGCATTCCCGTCGCATCTCAAGATGAGGCACTCTCCACAGGAAAGGTGAGAGGAACACCAGCATCGGGCCGCCATTCCAAGAGTCCCGCAGATGTCTCAGTCCATTCTAGAATAACCTGTTTTCCCTGCACTGCCTCGACTTTCACGGTGAGGATCAACTCCCACCACGGTGGCACGAGGGACATCCCTGTGGCAAAGCCACGTGGGAAACCCTCGAGGGAAAGCCACATATCCCTTGATCCAGGCGATGGGAAGTGTGACACTGCTGCTACAGCTCTGGAGGAAAGCGCACGTGCATGCCCCCATTCGAGACGAGGACTTACTCCCCTAGGGAGACTCCAGACCTACCCCAAGATCCATGTCAGCACTGGAGAGGAATCCTCAGGTTTCGGGACCGACTCCACACAAGGTCTTAGGCCCCGGCATTGAAGGGAGAGGAATCCCGAGAGGTCCCCGAGCAACTCGCATCGAGAATGGCCAGTCCTGCGACCACAAGAGCGGGTCCCTGAGGTCCCCTTTGTAAGTCGAGAGCACCTACCGCAACTCGGGAAAGTCCAGGAGGTTTTGCTCTCCAGGCGAGATGAGGCCCATTTCCACTGAGGCTTCTCGAGGCTAATCACACCTAAACTCTTGAACTTCCGAAAGGTCCTTCACACCCTTGCTGCAACTCAAGAAGCTCCCTGACATCCCCGTCTCCAGTCTAGAGGAAGCACGAGGGTCCCGGGAACATCCAGAGGAGCCCCGTTTCCGCCTCGTAGCTGGAGATGAGGGATCCTTTCCCTGCTGGTCTGGAAAGAATTTCCGGGGTTCCCGTCAGATCTCAAGAGGAGGTGCTCTCCACAGGAAAGGCGAGAGGAACTCCAGGGTCGTGCCACCATTCCCAGAGTCCCCCAAATGTCTCATTCCATTCTAGAGGAAACTCTTTTCCCTGCACTGCCTCCACTTTCACGCCGAGGATCGACTCCCACCACGGTGGCAGGTGGGACAGCCCTGTGGAAAAGCCTCGTGGGAAAGCCTTGTGGGAAATCCTTGAGGGAAAGCCACAGATTCCATGATAGACGCGCCGGGAAGCAGTACACTGCTGCTACAGCTCTGGAGGAAAGCGCACGCGCATGCCACCTCTCGAAGCAAGGACTGACTTCCCTGGGGAGACTCCAGAAGTACCCAAAGATCTATGTAAGCACTGGAGAGAAATCCTCAGGTTCCGGGCCCGACTCCACACAAGGTCTTAGGCACCGCATCGAAAGCAGAGGAATTCCGAGAGTCCACTGATCTACTCGCATGGGGACTGGCCTTTCCTGAGGCCACAAGAGCGGGTCCGTGAGATCCCCGACGTAAGTCGAGAACACCTGCCGCAAATCGAGAAAATCCATGAGGTTTTGCCCTCCAAGCGAGATGAGGCCCATTTGCAAAGAGGCTTCACGAGGATAATCACAACTCACCTCCGGAACTTCCAAAAAGTTCTTCACCCCATTGCTGCAACTCAAGAAGTTCAACGACCTACCCGTCTCCACTCGAGAGAAAAGACGAGGGTCGCGCCCACATCCAGAGGAGCCCCATTTTCGCCTCCTAGCTCGAGTTGAGGGATCCTTTTCCTGCTTTGTTGGGAAAGAATTCTGTCGTTCCGGTCATATCTCAAGAGGAGGCACTCTGCACAGGATAGGCGAGAGGAACTCCAGTTTCATGCCACTATTTCAAGAGTCCCCAGATGTCGCAGTCCATTCCAGAGGAACCTGTTTTCCCTGCACTGCCTCGACTTTCACGCCGAGGATCGACTACCACCACGGTGTCACGTGGGACAGCCCTGTGGCAAAGCCTCGTGTGAAAGCCTTTTGGGAAAGCCTCAAGGGAAAGCCACAGATCCCATGATCGACCATAAGGGAAGCGTGACACTGCTGCTACAGGTCGGAAAGAAAGCGCACGTGTATGCCCCCACTCGAGATGAGGACTGACTCCCCTGGGGAGCCTCCAGAAGTACCCGAAGATCCATGTCAGCACTGTACAGGAATCCTCAGGTTCCCGCCCCGACTCCACCCAAGGTCTTAGGCCCCAGCATCGAAGGGAGAGGAATCCCGAGAGGCCCCCGAGCAACTCGAATGGGGACTGGCCAGTCCTGCGACCACAAGAGCGGGTCCCTGAAATCCACGTCGTAAGTCGAAAGCACCTGCCGCAACTCGAGAAAATCCAGGAGGTTTTGCCTTCAGGCGAGTAGAGGCCCATTTCCCCTGAGGCGACTCAGGCTAATCACATCTAACCTCTGGAACGTCCAAAGGGTCCTTCACACCCTTGCTGCTACTCAACAAGTTCCCCGACATAGCCGACTCCACTCGAGAGGAAGCAGGAGGGTCCCGCCCACATCCAGAGGAGTCCCGTTTCCGCCTCGTAGTTCGAGATGAGGGATCCTTTCCCTGCTTGGTCGGGAAAGAATTCCCGGCGTTCCCGTCACATCTCAAGAGGAGGCGCTCTCCACAGGAAAGGCGAGAAGAACTCCAGGGTCGTGCCACCATTCCCAGAGTCCCCCTGATGTCTCAGTACATTCCAGAGGAATCTGTTTGCCCTGCACTGTCTGGACTTACTCGGCGAGGATCCACTGACACCACGGTGGCACGTGGGACAGCCTTGTGGGAAAGCCTCGTGGGAAAGCCTCGAGGGAAAATCACAGATCCCTTGGTCCACGCGACGTGAAGCGTGACACTGCTGCTTCCACTATGGAGGAAAACGCTCATGCATGTTCCTATTCTAGACGAGGACTTCCCCTCCGTGGGAGACTCCAGAAGTACCCCAAGATCCATGTCAACATTGGAGAGGAATCCACAGGTTCCGGCCCTGACTCCACACAAGGTCTTAGGCCCCGTCATCGAAGGGAGAGGCCTCCACACAAGGTCTTAGGCCCCGGCATCGAAGGGAGAGGAACCCCGAGAGGCCCCCGAGCAACTCGCATGGGGACTGGCCTTTCGTGAGTCCACCAGAGCGGATCCTTAGGTCACCGTCGTCAGACGAGGGCACCTGCCTCAACTCGAGAAAATCCAGGAGGTTTTGCCCTCCAGGCGAGATGAGGCCCATTTCCGCTGAGGCTTCTCGAGGCTAATCACACCTAACCGCTGAAACTTCCAAAAGGTCCTTCAAACACTTGCTGCAACTGAAGAAGTTCCCCGACATACCCGTTCCACTCGAGCAGAAGCACGAGGGTCCCGCCCACATCCAGAGGAGCCCCGTTTCCGCCTTGTAGCTCGAGATCAGGGATCCTTTCCCGGCCTGGTCGGGAAAGAATTCCCGGCGTTCCCGTCGCATTTCAGGAGGAGGCGCTCTCAACAGGAATGTCGGGAGGAACTACAGGATCGTGCCACCATTCCCAGAGTCCCCCAGATGTCTCAGTCCATTCCAAAGGAACCTGTTTTCCCTGCACTGCCTCGACTTTCACGCCGAGGATCGACTCCCACCACTGTGGCACGTGGGACAGCCCTGTGTGAAAGCCTCGAGGGAAAGCCTCCAGGGAAAGCCACATTTCCCTTGATCCAGGCGACGGGAAGCGTGACACTGCTGCTACAGCTCTGGAGGAAAGCGTACGTGCATGCCCCCATTGGAGACGAGGAGTTACTCCCCTCGGAGACTCCACAAGTACCCCAAGATCCATGTCAGCACTGGAGAGGAATCCTCAGGTTCCGGCCCCGACTCCACACAACGTCTTAGGCCCCGGCATAGAAGGTAGAGGAATCCTGAGAGGCCACCGTTCAACTCATATGGGTATTGGCCTTTCCTGAGGCCACCAGAGGGGTTCCCTGAGGTCCCCGTCGTACGTCGAGAGCACCTGCCGCAACTCGAGAAAATCCAGAAGGTTTTGCCCTCCAGGCGAGGTGAGGCCCATTTCCGCTGAGGCTTCTCGAGGCTAATCACACCTAACGTCTGGAACTTCCAAAAGGTCCTTCACACCCTTGCTGCAACTCAAGAAGTTCCCTGACATACCGGTCTCCAATCTAGAGGAAGCACGAGAGTCCCGGCCACATCCAGAGGAGCCCCGTTTCCGCCTCGTAGCTCGAGATGAGGGATCCTTTCGCCGCTTGTTCGGGAAAGAATTCTGGGCATTCCCGTCGCATCTCAAGAGGAGGCGCTCTCCACAGCAAAGGCGAGAGGAACTCCAGCGTCGTGCCACCATTCCAAGAGTCCCCCAGAAATCTCAGTCCATTCCAGAGGAAACTGTTTTCCCTGCACTGCCTCGACTTTCTCTCCGAGGTACAACTCCCACCACGTGTGCACGTGGGACAGCCCTGTGGGAAAGCCTCGTGGGAAAGCCTCTAGGGAAAGCCACAGATCCCTTGATCCACGTGACGGGAAGCGTGACACTGTTGCTACAGCTCGGGAGAAAAGCACACGTGCATGCCCCCATTCTAAACGAGGACTTACTCCCCTGGGGAGACTCCAGAAGTACCCCAAGATCCATGTCAGCACTGGAGAGGAATCCTCAGGTTCCGGCCCCGACTCCACACAAGGTCTTAGGCCCCGGCATCGACGGGTAAGAATCCCAAGAGGCCCCTAGCAACTCGATTGGGGACCGGCCAGTCCTGTGGCCACCAGAACCGTCCCTGATGTCTCCGCCTTAAGCCGAGAGCACCTGCCACAACTCGAGAAAATCCAGGCGGTTTTGCACTCCAGTCGAGATGAGGCCCATTTCCGCTGAGGCTTCTCCAGGCTAATCACACATAACATCTGGAACTTCCAAAAGGTCCTTCACACCCTTGCTGCAACTTAAGAAGTTCCCCGACATTCCCGTCTGCACTGTAGAGGAAGCACGAGGGTCCTGCCCACATCCAGAGGAGCCCCGTTTCCGCCTAGTAGATCGAGATGAGGGATCCTTCCCCTGCTTCCTCGGGAAGAATTCCCGGCGATCCCGTCGCATCACAAGGGGAGTCGCTCTCGATAGTAAAATCGAGGGGAAATCGAGGGTCGTGCCACTATCCCAAAGTCCACCAGATATCTCAGTCCATTCAAGAGGAACGTGTTTTCCCTGCACTGCCTCGACTTTCACTCCAAGGATCGACTCCCACCACGGTGGCACGTGGGACAGCCCTGTGGGAAAGCCTCGTGGGAACACCTCGTGGGAAAGCCTCGAGGAAGAGCCACAGATCCCTTGATCCACGTGACGGGAAGCGTGAGACTGCTGCTACAGCTCGGGAGGAAAGCGCTTGTGCATGCCCCCTCTCGAGTCGAGGACTGACTCCCCTTTGGAGACTTCAGAAGTACCCCAAAATCCATGTCAGCAGTGGAAAGGAATCCTCAGGTTCCAGCCCCATCTCCCGAAAAGGTTTTAGGCCCCAGCATCGACGGGAGATGTATCCCGAGAGGCCCCCTAGCAAGTCGCATGAGGACTGGCCTTTCCTGAGGCCATAAGAGTGGGTCCCTGAGGTCACCGTCGTAAGTGGAGATCACCTGCCACAACTCGAGAAAATCCAGGAGGTTCACTTCTCCAGGCGAGATGAGGCCCATTTCAACTGATGCGTCTCGAGGCTAATCACAGCTAAACTCTGGAACTCCCAAAGGTCCTTCACACCCTTGCTGCAACTCAAGAAGATCCCCGACATACTCGTCTCCACTCGAGAGGAAGCAGAGGGTAACATCCACATCCAAAGGAGCCCCGTTTCCGCCTCGAACCTCGAGAGGAGGGATCCTTTCCCTCCATGTTCAGGAAAGAATTTCTTGCCTTCCTGTCGCATCTCAAGGGAAGGCTCTCTCCACAGGAAAGGCGAGAGGAACTCCAGTGTCGTGCCACCATTCCAAGAGTCCCCCAGATATCTCAGTCCATTCCAGAGGAACCTGTTTTCCCTTCACTGCCTCGAGTTTCACGCCAAGGGTCGACTCCCACCACGCTGGCACGTGGGACAGCCCTGTGGGAAAGCCAAGTGGGAAAGCCTCGTGGCAAAGA